>NC_140796.1:46389574-47702074 GCF_037176805.1 Vigna unguiculata
GATCTCGTCTGAGGCGGTCACCACATGAACCCAGGCTCTGATATCATAAATAAAAATACTTTATAGTATAGTCGTGGATGTAGACATACACATTATACGCCGAACCACGTTAAATTCTTGTCTCGTTTACTTTTTTCTCCTTATTTTTTTTTATTGTTTTGTTCCTAATAGGATCGATCCACATCATTAAAAGGACGCAAAGGAGGTGAAGAATCAAATTCATCCCAGAATGGAAAAGGTTGGCGAGTTAATCCACCAACTTAAAGTTGGATTAACAGATTGAAATTTGTTATTAGATATAAGATTATTTGCGACCCATTGCATGGAAATGTCCATTACTTACCGCTTCTAAATAGATTGTAAAGTGTGCATCTAATCGATGTGGGTGTTTGAGTAAGGTGTGAGTGAAGTTGTGAAGGTTTTTGGAGGACCCGCATCGTGCAGAAGCCAGTTGTTAGGAACCATGGAAACAAAGGGTATCCTCCGTACTATACTGTGTTCCAAGAAATGCCATGCATCCTGATTTGGCATAGTTTAAGGCCATGGTTTCCTCCACGTAACATTACCAAATATATTAAGGTGGTCACACAAGTGCCTTGTTTCGAAACTTGTACCAATAAATACCATACACTACACCAGAGGGAGAGTTTGCCGCGTGCCACCCTTTGAACCACGATAACCACCTTTCAACTCAGTCTCCTCCGGACAAAGTTCCAAACATCATACCACATGGTGTTTGCACCCAATAATTTAATACCACCAACACTTCAACAAGAGTTCCACAATCAGGACACGATACCCTAAACCCCCAAGATATTTATTGTCGTCAACTAACAGCTGTGTTCCAATGAATCTGCCTCCATCCATATATATATATATATATATATATATATATATTAGAGTTGTCAAAATGGATCGTTCGGGTATTTGGTTAAAAAAATAACCCAACATTGCAAAGTCTAACATAATGTGTGTGACCATACGGATTGGTGAGCAAATCCGACTCACCACGGATTCAATCTGGGTGAGCCGGATTCTTGGCGGGTCAGGTCAAAAATTGACCCATATTGACATTTGTAAAAAAATTTCAACCTAACGCGACCCAAACCCATGGTGGACCGAGTTGACCCACGGATTCTGACCCACTTTAACAGCTCTAATATATATATATATATATATATATATATATATATATATATATATATATATATATATATATATATATATATATATATATATAATGTAGATTTAATTATTTAGTTAGGCCTAGTTGAAGTAATATTTAAAAAAATAAGTAATAATTGTGATATTCTAGTAATTTTAATAATTAAAAAATATAATAGTTAAACTGTCATGATGACATGTTTTGCATATGTGATGATATGTTTACACTGATATTTGAAACAATAGGCTCTGTGAATGGTTGTGTGAAACGAATAATGAAATTGTATGATGTTGTGAGAGACATGAATATGTAAGGTTTGCGAGAATTGTTATATTATGATTGATGTGTATTCTAGTTATCATGTTTTGATGTTTGTATGTTAGCTCACCATTCTTATTTGGTGGCTTCTATATGCGATGATCGTATTTTATTTTATATAAGAGCAAATGAAAGTGCAAGTCTCGAGGAAGATACAGGACAATAGGAAAATAGGAAAAGAGGTTAATATTAAAAGATAATTGGAATAATCTTTTAGTTTTATATATTTTTTTATTAATTATAGATTTTAGAAAGCGAAAAATTTAAATGTTACAATAATTACACTTTTTACTGTACACAAAATATGTACAATGGTAAAGTAAAATGAGAGAATATATAAATATTTAGGCATGTATTTCTTTTTCTTATAAAGGTTGAGAGATACTTTAAGACATACAATATTGTTGTTTCTTTCGTTATGTCATACTTTAATTCATGATGAAAATTAACGAAGATCTATCAAAATTATGGTTCAAGAAGGCATGACCTAGTGACATTCATAAAGAACAAGCCTAACATAAATTTTTCTAAGTTATATGTAAGGCCCATTAAAAATCTGTTTTCTTTTTTCTGCCCTAATGTCTAAGGGCTGACCTTAATCCGTTGGGCCTAAAGGCTGGCCCATATGGTGCAGGGGCCCTAAAGCTGTTAGGGTTCCCCTTTTAGCCTCACTTGCAATCTGAACCTGACACTGCCTCCTTTCCATTCCAGAGCTCTGCTAGGGTTAGCCGCCAACCCCCAAGGGAACTCCGACCAAAACTCCACTTCACGTAAGTCTGTTCTAACTTGTACCTTAGTTCCCTTTAGCCCCGTCTTCGTGGTTACAACTAGGGTCAATTAGGGTGAACTCGTTTTAATCTAGCTACACTGTTTTCCAGCACTAATCCGCTCTAGACGTCGTTGCGTTTTTTGTGCCTAAGGATCCAACTACTAGCTTGTTTTTCAGGTAAGGGAAGCTAGAACCCTTGTGTCTGGTGAAATGCTGGTAGTTTTGATTATGTTATGCGTTTTTTTCGTGCTTGTATGTGGTTGTGGTTGTATGGCATGATTCGTGTTATTGTTGGCTTGAACGGTGTTGATAGCAGCGAGGAACAGTGGCGAAGTCTGTCAAACTCGCCTAAGCGAGCCTGCCTCGCCTAGGCGAGATCAACAGGGACTCGCTTGAGTATTTCTCCACGAAGGGTCGCTCAGGCGACCCACTGCACTTTTGGGCGAGCGAACGTCTCGCTTAGACGAGGAGGGTCTCGCCTAAGCGAGAACGCGCGTAGGATTTTAACTCTAGAGGTCGAGCTCTCGCCTAGGCGAAGTAAGCTCACCTGAGCGAGGGTCCTCCTCGCCTGGGCGAGATCCTTCTGCCTGAGCGAGATGCTGGGCGAGAAGGGGGTTGAAATTGATGTCTTCTTTGATTTCAAAAGTGGATAACATGCTTGTATGAGTATGCTTTTAAGTTTATGAACTGGATGGCCTTTGTGAGTGAGGTGGTGCATGAGTTATGAATTGTGGGTTTTAACATGATGTGAGCATGACGATTGTATGAGAAGATTCATGAAATTGAAATGATGAGTTTGGTATGAGTTCAACATGAGATAGGAAAGTGTTGGTATTAATGTGACATGGTAATGGTATGAGACAGAGCTCCATATTCTGGACTCGAGAATAACGAGTTGGCAAGGTTTGGTTGGGAATACGAAAGATGTGGACAATGAGCAATTGTATGAAATGTATATGTATATGTATATTGTGTGTATGCATGCCGAATTCTTCGATTGATTAAGGAAGTTTGGTCCGTGTCAGTGCGTAAGTCCTTGGGATCCCTAGGTGAGATTTCCAGGGCCGTGCTTCAGTGGTCGGGACGTAATCCCATGGCCCCTGTTAGTGGGTGTCCATGGTGGTGCCCCATCTGTATAACTAGGTAAGGATTCAAGGTAAGGTTGCATCCTGACACTCTAAGGGTTCAGTTAGTCTTATCTAGAGCGGACTGACTCCTGTGGTGAGAGTAGCAGGAGGCCCGAAATTCACTAAGGGCTAACCTTGTGGTGAGGGAGATTGATTCATCATAACTCTTGTAACACATAGCTCGGGGGTGAGCAGAGGTATCCACCACAAGCGCAAGCATCCGCTGAATCCGACCAAGTTATATGTATCCGGATGAGTCGAGTCGAGTCGTAGTGTATTGCTTGGAATGTTGTACCTTCTTGTCTGATGTATGTTTAAGGGATTGTGAATATGTATATATATATATATATATATATATATATATATATATGACTTTATCGATGACATGATTTTTGGCTCTGGCTTACCCTTTGTTTGTTTGATTGTCTTGGATGTGTGGCACTTCTCTTTTGCGATGATCATCAATTTGTTGATGTGAGCAGAAGCGAGAGGTTCTCGTGATCAACAGGGGAACGGTGACTCCGCTACATAGCCATCTGGGCTGGAGCCGTTGTTTTATCTAGTTGGGCTTCTTAGGGCTACGACCCATGTATTTCGTTGACTTGTGACCTCCTTATGTTTCCTTTAACTTTATGTCTGGTTTCCTGTGGCATCGTGGTGTGCCTTACATTGTAAGGAGTGGGTTTAAACTCCAAGGCTGCACTATGATATTATTCTAGTGTGACGCTTCTTTGATTACGTTATTAATTAAATGGGGTGTTACATTTTATGGCATAAATGATCTTAAGAAATATCATGATTAGAAGTGAACTTTTGATTGATTTTGTAAAATTTGATTATGATTAAAAAAACTAAGTAGCATATATAAAATTTAAGGACATCACACAAAAGTTTGATGAGTATTGAAATAACAAGAGGTATTGTGTGGTTTACTAAATACAATTAAAATAATGCATGCATGAAATTCTTTCATTCTCGCTATAAGAAGGAACTTTTTCTGAAATTTCAGATGTTGTATCCCTCACTTGAATACTACATCGATTATTATTTACAAGAACCGATGCTATATGTAACCATTTATTTTTTTAGAATACCAAATTGTTATATTGGTTTATTGTGTTAATCAATATAATATTAATATGTATTTTACATCGTTTGGATAACTATAGTAATATATTTTAGACTTTTTACCTTATTTGTCTTTGCATAAAAAAATTTAACTAATGTAATATGCCATAAATAACTAACATAAAAATGTACTTTTTGTGAATTAAGAGAAAGATCTATAACTTTTCTTTTGAGCAAAATCTATTTGGCACCTGATTCATATTTATTTTCATTTAATTTATTTAGTATCCTCAAATATCATATTTTGATTCCAAGATTTCTTTCTATAGACCATCTTTATCTATTCTCATTCCTCACTTTTATTTTTTTCAAGTAAGGCCATGTTGAAAATAAAGATTTTATAGAACTTTATGAGACAAATTTTAGAAAAAGAAGACAAGTTTTTTTCAGGAGAGAAGATTTTAAAAAATATTTTCTTCAAGAAAATAAAAAGGAATAAAGCAGTCATCTTATTATGACATACTAAATGGAATATTCTCTCATATTTTTTTCAAAATTCATGGTCAAATTCACGGAAAAAAAAAGAAAAAAGGTTATAAAACTTAAATATAAAACATATAAAACTTAAATTAACACGCATACATTGTAAAACTTAAATTAAGTTAATTAAGTTCAACTAAAATAATTTTAAACAGCGTAGGATCTAAACTACAATTACAAACAATTTCTTAACCTTGTATTATAACTTAGTTTTAGGGCATAAACAGGGATGACACGACATTGTGGGGATGAGATTCACCGTCTCATATTTATCTTGAGAGAAAAAAAAATTATCTTCACCTCTATACTTAAACTCAATAGGTATTAAATTTTTGTCTTATCCCTACCAAATAACGGATATATACTTATACATGTACTCGTACCTGTATTTACTTTTTTCCTATTTTAATATCAATTGAGTAATTTTTATAAAATAATACAAAATTATAGTAAGAGAAACTTAATATTATCAAATAATTTAATATTGAAAGGTAGTTTATTTATTCAATATCAAATATTTAGAAACCTAGTTAATAAAATTTAAAAATATTTTTAATAAAAGGAAAACAAATATTCAAATTAAATAATATTTTAAATATCTGTTTACTTTATTTTTTAAATTCTTATAAATCTTTTTTTTATACAACAATTAAAGTTATAATACATGACTCAATCAAAATCACACATGGAGCATAGATTAAACTAATAATAATAGAATTTTAACATAGATCTTTCATCTTTTGAACATCAATATATGTTGGATGGTGATAAAAAGATTCATGAAAATTACATTAAATTATTATATTATAGTAAATAAAATTTATTTGTACAATTATAATGATAAAATTACATGTATGATAATGAGTTAAAATATAAAAAGAATTATATATAAAATATCAAAATAATGATTAAAATAAACAACAAACAAAAATATTTTTAAAAAAATGATCAAATGTGTCTTATAAGTAATTTGAGATACTATTGAATGAATAAAGAAAAACAAATGTATAATTAAGGGTATGATAAGATGAAAAATACCTTAGAGATCTAAAAAATCTCTTAAAGTATCAATTTAATTGATGGTTGAGAGATACAAAAATTATTTTAGCGAAACAAAAGAGTTATTCAGATGAAAAAAATAATAATAATAGAATAAAGAAGATAATTTTATTTTATATAATCTAGTAAATGAAATGTTTATACTGTTGAACACTTAAATTGAGAGTGTTAAACATTCTCATGTGAAAAATATATATATACAATAAATAAAAATATTAAAAAAGAGTAGAAATATTCAAATGTGAGACATAAAAAATATTTAATTGATATACATAATTTGAACATAATCGCATAAATATTGTGATAAGAAAAAAAATATTTTGGAGATGCAAAATAATTTTATGATAAGCCAAACAATTATAAGAAATAAAAGATAGAAAATGTGTTAGTATATATATATATATACATATATATATATATATACATATATATATATATATATACATATATATATATACATATATATATATATATATATATATATATATGTGTGTGTGTGTGTGTAAATTTACTTAATAGACTATGAGTATTTTAATAATTTAAATAGGAATGGGAATATGGCATGACAAATATTATGGTGGGTATGAGGACGAGAACATGACATATATGTATATCCTCATCTCCATTCTCATATTCAATCAATATGGAACGAATTCGAGCAACATCCACATGGACAAGTTTATTTGTCATTCCTAGAGATAAAATTATATAATTTATTCACCATAACTATTCCTACAACTTATGTCCCATAATTTTAAAGTATTTGAAAGATTAAAATAATTTCATTTATATAGTTTTAAATAATTTAAAAGATTTACTTTCAGGACCAGTTTTTATATATTTTAAATAATTAAAACGTCTAAATTTGGGAATTAAACTATAGTTTTAAACAATTTTTAATTTTTTTGATCTTGTAACTTATTCTAAGGACAATGATACTTTAACCTTTTTTTTACCCACTTTTAATCCACCACTTTAATCACCATTAGATTATCACATCACATCACTAAAAAGAATCAAAATAAATGATCTAATGGTAATTGAAGTAGTAGGTTAAAAGTGAGTCAAAAAAAAAAAAGATTAAAATATCATTTTTCCTTATTCTTATGAACACAGTAAAACCCTTCATAAAAAATTTATAAAATCTTTTTTCATAAAAGCGCAAAGACAAGGGTTTTGTTCATCGTGAAGTCTTCTTCAAATTTAGTCGAACAAAACTCTCTTTTGGGTGAGTCGAAATTTTCATTTACTTCGCTACCCACTCGTTTTTGGGGTAATGAATGTGATCTTTTTGGGTCACATGTGTTCATAAAGTCTTATCTTCACTTCTTGGTAATCTATGGTTCGTTTGGTTGAATCCAATTATTTTTCGTTGTCTTTAGGTTAAGGTTGAGCTTTTATGAGTTTGAAGGTGTCTTGGTGGTTCTTAGAGTTTCGAGTCTATCTTCGAAGGCAAGGGAAACTAAATGTTTTAAAAGTTTTGTTGTAATTGAATGAATTGAACATTTGTTAAAGCTTTGAGTGTTGTATAGATGTGTTTTTGGTGAAATAATTGATTGATTTGTGGAGCATTAATATATTTGAATTTGGATGCGTTAAAATTTGTTGTATGAGATTGTGGTTGAAATTCTGATTGATGAATGTTTGAACTGATGCATAAGTGATTTCATTTGCTTGATGTTGTGAAAGGGTGAACTAGTAGGATTGATGAATTTGGATAGAAGAAAAAATTATATGCATAATTTGAGGTCTTGGTAGGGAAATTAATTATTTTATGGTAAACATTACTTAATTGATTTCCATGGGTATGTTTTGTAGTTGTATAATTTGTTTGAGTTTTGGAATGTAAGAGAAAATACTTATTGAAATCCATTCATCACTCATCAAATGGTAAATGGAATTTGAGTTTTTTTTTTTATGACGTTAATTTGAACCCCTTTATAAGTCCTTTGATTGATTAGATTTGACACTTCTTGAGCTAAGAGTTTGATATATTAAAATATTATGAAGTTTATTGAGTGAAGAATAGCTTAAGAAAGGTCAAATTGATTAGTTGAAACTTAAAGAGAGAGTTTAGACATTTGGTTCAGCATCGGGCACCACCATAGTGTCGTCGGGCACCAATTGGACATGGGCCACTGACTTGGCCATAAGCAGTACTAAATTACCATCTGGTGCAAGCCAGACAGTGAACTCACTAATTTGTTGGTGCTTGGTGCCATTTTTGGGCTGTCAGACACCACCTTGTTTTCAGCTTTGAGTAGTCTTATGATAATTGTGATTCTCACTTTGTTAACCGTCAGATCAAGCTAAAATGTAACAATATGTTCTAGACATATGATATTTTGTTTTGACAATTATGATATTTGATTTAAGGTTTGTAATTAGAAAAGTCATTTTGATACGAATGCTCTCTTTTTTAGTTTCTCTTTTGTGTAGAAATTTTCCGCTTGATAGGTTGGTGGGCTATTATGCACCTACTTGTGTTTTGGTTTGATTTTGACATGAAAGAGTGCATTTTGTTTGGAATGTTTCATGGTGTTCTAATGTTTTTTGTTATCACATTGGATAATAGGTTGGGTGATGTATATAAATAAGTATGTAGTGAATGTATGTCAATGATATGAACATTTGTAATATGATGAGTATGAATTGATGAGAATGTAGAACATCATCATCATGATGGTGAACTTGGATCTTCCTCATAAGGTGGTTCTTACATCGAATTTCGCCTTCTTTCGCAGAATATTGTATCCAGTAATGAATGAATCAAGAGAAAGTGCATTTTATTGTAGAGTTGAGCTTGCATGTTATAGAAGATTACGTGGGTGGCTCCTGGTTAGGTTTTTTCTGAGGTGACTCCAGTGTTTCATTCTCTGCTTCCACGCACCACTTTGCATGCATTTGGTTTAATCATATTAATTAATATCATGCACAGTAATAATATATAATAATAATTAATGCAATATCTTTATAGACTACATGATTTTTATAATAATAAAGCACGTTAATTTTAATTTGTACTTTCCTAGATATTGAGCTAATATTTTTAACTAATAGTTAATTATTATGATCCTCGACAATTTTTTTCCTTAAAACATTTTTTGAAATTAATTAACATAAGCTAATTTGTAAAAGTATTAAATTGAATATTTAATCAATTTATGTGAGAAATAATGAACATGGTAATACACAAATTTTTGTCTATTTACTGCATAATTTTCTCGTTTTCTTTATCTTTCATATTAGTTTGTAAGATAAAATAAATATCAATTATGCTCTTTAGTAACTATTTCCTTCAAAAAGTCATTACTTGGGCCGAACCTATTTTCATATTACATAAAATTAAGGCCTTTTTTCTTCCTGCACCTGCATAATTTTTCCGCCCCTATAATTTGTAAAATGACATTTTATTTTTAGTGAATGTGACTTTTGGATCACTACAGAAATCTTTTAAAGCAAGTTTTATGAAATTTCTGGATTAATATTTTCAAAAAGGGATTTTGGAAAAAGAAGTTTTGGAACATTTAAAATAAATTTTTGAAAATGATTATTTTATAAAATAGATAATATTTTTTGGAACGAACTTCAGAATAAGTGTTTTTTTTCTTCATTCTATCTTAAAAATTACAGGCATAATTAAGTTGTAGTTTGGAAGTAACGGCAGTAATTGTAGAGCACGACAAAAATAAAGTAATGCGACAAGAATAAAGGATTTAGAGGGTTAGAGTTTAAGGTTTAAGAATTTATTTTGTACTATTAGTGTGGGATGAAAGTAATAATCATGGAAGAAAGAAGAAAAACACAAAAACCGAATGCATTTTTTTTTTTCTTTTCTTTGGATCAAATTTTCAGACTTTCAATTTACTTCATTCTACTTCTCTCCTAAATTCAACACATATTTAAGTATGTACTTTTTCCTTTGATAACAATTTTCTTTTTTATCTTGGGTCATTTTAGTTCAAAGCTTTAGCTACCATTTTTTCATATTCTTCTTCTATATATTTTTTCTTTAGTTATTTGAATCCATTCGAAAAATATAAGATAACAACTAATTGTTGAATGTTATTTTGATCCTTCTGGCCCATTAAAATACTACACAACATGAATGTATGTTATCATGTAATATTTGTTGGCGTGACATTTTTTTAATAATAATATAACTAAGGTCTTTAAAATATTAGTTGGCAAAGAACTTTAGAAAAATAAATTGATAAATATAGTAATAAATTTTTTAAAGATGTTCAAAAAATTCAAAGATAAAGTAAAACCATATTCTGTATTATATGCATTAAATAAGTTAATTTTCATTACATATTACAAATTCTGTTTTTACTAACCGTATTATGAACTAAAAAAATGCAAAGACAGAACGACATCGTTAAGCGGAGAAGAGAAAGGAAAGGAACGACGTCGTTTCCAAGAGTCCCAAACAGAGTTCAGAAATAAATTTCGCGAGAAACCAGAGAGAAGAAGAAAGAAGGGAAACACAGAGAGCTCGATTCGCAGCAATGGAGGAGCTACTCGTAGCAGTACTCTCAATGTTTCTCGTTGTAGCGTTGATCCCACTCTACCTATGGAAACGCCGTCAGGATTCTCAGCCTGCACCTCACCGCGACGAACCTCCTCAGGTTTGCACCTTCTTTCAACTCCACCATTCTTCCTCATTTCGCCACCATAACCCTAATCGCTTCGCTTTGAAATTCATAACCGGGTTTTTTTTATAATTGATAATCAATCGACAGGCTCCGCGGAGAGAAACCGTGGTGCGCGCCACCGCCACTCGTCGTATGCGTCGCCGGCCTGCTGCGTCTGGAGCTAGCACGTCGGCAGATTCACCTGCGACGGTAGAAGGTTTCTCGTTTTACTCTTTTAATTGCTTTTTTTTTTAGTTTAATTTGTTGTGCCTATGTGAAACGCAATAATGTCTTGGTGAATGAAAATGTGAATCAGAGATGTTGCTTCTTCATATATCCGAGATGAGTTGTTTTATACTAAGAGAATGTTTGGATAAACTTTGAAGCAAAAAACAAAAATAAATTTATCTTTTACGAAATTTATATAAAAGAATTTCCGTGAGCTTATGTGAAACAAAATTTAAGTTAGGGAGGAGTTCGTTCCATATTTTTCTTCGTATTTTCTTGTCTTTCTATAAGTGCTTGTAAAGAAATTTGTTCAAAATGAACACAAGGACGGTTGATGGATGTGAAATCATTGAAATCTGGTGATCTTTGTGGGTTTATGTCTTGCTATCTTGTTAGATGCATCGGTGTTATGTATTGTTAGTGTTTAGGTTAGAATGAGATATAGAGATAATTGTACCTGTGGAGTCAACTGTTTGACTTCTGATCTGGGTAGATAAAATTCTCAATAATCATTTATAGGGAAGAAAAAGCAAATTATATTAAACTTTTCTCATAAATTAAAATTAGATTATTGACAGTTTTCTTTTTAGCTTACTAAAGCTGATCTTTACGTACATATAAGCTAAAATAATTTAAACTTACGCGAGAAACTTGTTCGTTATACCTTTTCATTTTCTTCTCAACTGCATACTGAGAAGCTCATATGGAAGTACGATTGAACTAGTTGGTGAATGGAAGTATGCATAGAAATTGCTTCTTGAAACTGGGTTGCCATTTTGAGTGATGAACTCTGTTTGCATGTAAACAGAATCTGCTGGTGAGAGTGACGATGAAGCTGCCGGTGGAGGGTATTATGAGGCTAAAGCATCAAAGAAAAAGGAAACCAAAAGGCAAGAGAGGGAAGCACGGCGTCAGGTATTTTTTGTTGTTTTAGAAACTGGTACAATTAACTTTAGGGTAATTATATATGGACACCTAAAATCACAAACACTCTATTAACACCTATTATCTCTCTCTCAATTACGCCCCCTATCATACCTACTCTTCTCTCTCTTTCATGGTGATGTTCGGATATTTTCCTTCTTTTTTTACTTGCGTATATTTTTTGCTGGATTCTTGCTTTTTGCACCATAGCTTGTAGCCTTCTATACTAATTTACAAATGGACTATAACTTATGTTTGAATTTGATTTACCAAAAGTGTTGGCTTCTTGAAATGAAAGATGTTATCTGGATTGAAGGTTTTTAGTAAAGGACACCTGACTCAACCCATTTAATATTATTATTATTATTATTAAAACTGTCCATTTTCTCTACACGTTTTGCTGTCTTCTGAGAAGTGAATGCTTCCTGCCTAAATGGGATTACTGTAATTTTATTAAAAAAGCATGGTTATTTTGTTTTGACCTCTGTTATTGTTTTTCCCATTCAGTGTGCATGGCTACTGTCTCTAGTTTTTATTTAGTTAAAACTAATACTTAAACTGTTAAGTGTTGGATTCAAGGGTTTGTAGAATACAGGGGAGAATTTGTACTCAGATAGGGGTGTTGAGTGTTTAATTCAAGACAGCTCCTCCTCCCCTCATGTCCTGGGCATTGTTATGTATTTTTTAATTTCTATGCCATGTTTCACTTTTTTGGGAGGGTTTATCTATGTTAGTTAAAATTTAAATAGTTGTATTTTGGTCTTTCTTCTTGGAAGGCTGATGAAGCTGCACGAGAGTCAAAGCAGGCAAAACAAGATCGTTATTCAGAAATGAGGAGGTTGAAGGATGAGGAGCGTGAGGCACAGGAGCGTATGTTGGTGAGTTCATTACCTTATTCTGCTTTGATTTTAGTATAGACTTTCTTATGGTTCATTAACTTGCAAAGCACATGCTTTGTCATGGTTCATGTAGGAAGAGGAAGCCAAAGCTCAGAAAGCTAAGGAGGAGGAGGCTGCTGCATTGGAGTTTGAGAAGTGGAAAGGTGAATTTTCAGTTGATGAGGAAGGTACCCTTGAAGAAGCGCAGGATAGTGCTGAAGACTTGCTAGCCAATTTTGTTGAATATATAAAGGTCATTCTCCTTCGATTTCCTTGATTTCCCCTACTAAATTTTTCATAATTTATTCATGGGAAAAATAAAAATTAATAGCAATAATTTAGGATTATCTTTGTCATCTTTGAAGAGGTTTTATAGCCATGCTAATTTAGACTTAATTGTGTAATCATTCAGAAGCACAAATGTGTTCCCTTAGAAGAACTTGCTGCAGAATTTAAATTGCGAACACAGGTATTCTTTCCTATTTTATTCTTTTCTTTGAGTCAGCTTCTCTACACAGGTTGATCCAATGTCCTTATTTCTACTATTTCATGTGAGTGTGGCAGTACTACACTACTAGACAATTATTAGTATTTTACTATTATATAAACCACCAACAATGTTCCAAAAAAAAAAAAAAAAGGATGAAAGTATGTTGAGATAAATGACTAAGTTTACCTTGAGGTTACCTTTATTCTTTTTTATATTTATTTTTTTAATATATTTTGTATTGGTAAGGAAGCTAGTTAAAACCCTGTGTTTAAGATAGATGATGCTACTCCAATCTTATATGATAGAAAAATAAGACTTCTGGAGTGGAGAGATGGATGAAGGGAAAGTGGAGATGTAAGGTAGAGTGAACAGTGCATTCTACTAATTACTAAATGGTGTTTGTTATACGTCATCTTCTTGTGAAGATGTGAATTAATGTTGCTACCTTGGTTAGTGGCTATGAAAATATACTCCCTGGTATCTTTTTTTCCAGGAAATATCTCTTGGAAATAATAACTACCTATTTCCATTACATTCTTCTCTCTCTCTTTTAATTATTAAATACCAACCAAACATGTTAGCAGAAATATCATTGCTGGGCGCAATATTCTAAAGAATATGATTCCTAGGAAGAATACAGTACATGAGTGATCATATATTTCTATTCATCTAGGATGCTAATGTTGCACAATCCTATTGGTTTTCTTGTGCCTTAGAGCTCAATTACAATTTACAATTAGCATCACTGGGAAGTGAGAGAAGATTGTTGGGTCCTGGTTTTCTTCGTTCTCTGTTCTTTATTACAAGCAGGGCTGTATATGAACCCATTTTCGTGAGATTTTGGGCCCGAAATATATCTTTTGTTTTTCATGTGACAGCACTGAACCGTTCTCTCTAGTCTGATCATACAACCTACAGCTGCTGAGTTGAGAACATGAAACCCAAAATTCCCTTTGTCTCAACCAATAAGAATTACTCGACCCCTAAAAAAATAAATGGCATCCAAAAAGGCAGCGGGTCAAACAAAACATCCTACTATTATTTACAACTAAAATCCAGAAAAACTAAAGAAACAGACTTCCAAAAGAATATAAAGTTGAATTGAAACTAAGTAAAGAACAAAAGATCGAGTTCCAATAGAATATAAAATGCTAAACATAAAGCAAGGATAGCAAAACAGAAATAATCATCTAATCATTGTCAAGGCCTCCATTTGACGGTTGCATCCTCTTGACCCTCCTCCTCATCTCCATATGCTCTATTTCCTCCAAGCAATATTCCAGTTATTGTAAAAAACAAGTAATTTTTATTGCTTTCATTAAAAACATGTTGGATAGCAGGAACGGTATCATCAATGGTTGTGATGGGGACAATCCCTTGGTTGCTCTAGGTGATGATGTGGTATCATCAATGGTTGTGATGAGGACAATCCCTTGGTTGCTCTAAGTGATGATGTGGAAGCCATCTGGGAGCATGATAACTTTGTTATCCAACACATTTTGAGTGAGAGCATAAAATCACTCGTTTTGTATTAATCACAATATCATTTTTATATTAATCATAAAATATCACATTTCTTAACACATGATGACAAATAAGTAAGATGACGAGGCAAAATAATAGTCATGTTACCTAGTTATTGAAAAATTAAACAGCAGGGGCTCAATTAAAAAAAAAAATATCAACATTTTGATTACTTAATCGACCAAGAAAATTTATAAGGAACTCAATTGAACTCAATTGAAAATACCTAAATTTATAAGGAACTTGAAACTTAATTAATCCTTTCGAAAATTTTAGAATTGCGAATTGCACACAATAACTATTACTTTATTTGTATGTTTCCTAGAATTAGTAAAACAAGGATACTACAAAGATTATACAGCGGAGGAAGATCACAAAACAAAGTCCCTAGGCAAGAGCAACATCTCTCAACATGCAATACAAAGGCCTAAACCCCTGTAGTGTTTGTTCTCTCTGAAACACATTCAATACCAATTACTCATGAAATATAGACTTTCATGCAATATCTGCGAAAGTGAGTTTTAAGCTTAACTTAACCTCATAGAACCAACTTGTAAGATGATGTTTGTTCTCTCTCAAACACATTCAATACCAATTACTCATGAAACACAAACTTTTATGCAATATCTTGGAAAGTGAATTTTAAGCTTAACTTAATCTCATAAAACAAACTTGTAAGATGAGGTTTCCGTCTACTTATATGTTATAATTTAACCATATCTCTAAAATGTGAGGTTTCCAACATACCCTCATGTCATGGGTGGTCTTATAATGATTTGATAGCAGGTGACATGATAACCTAACAAACCTTACTAGGATAGACTCGTATACTATCTTAAAAAGTGGACTAAGTCTCACTTAACCTCACAATATTGACTTATAAGCTGAGGTTTGGATCTACTTGTATACTATAACTTGGTCATATTGCTTGTTAATGATATATTTGACACTATATGTAGAACGCCTCCTGATAACTGTTGCAAATCCAGCATTGTCTAAATGACTGTCTTGAGACAAAAAAAATGATAATTCAGATACATTGCTTACTAAATTACTGTCTCAAGGCACATCATACAAACTGTCCTATCAGTAACCTTGTTATTTATACTAATTCTGGAACACAGTAATTTGGGTGCACTACAAGTAACAACCAATCAAAATGTGCCACTCCCCTTTGAGTACAAATTCGTTTCATTATCAAATATTTTGCATTAAAACCACTTCCTTTTGGATGAAGATCCGTAAAATATTTCTTGTTCCCATTTCCAGGAGAAGAGATACGGGCCTTTAAGTTGAATTATAGTTCCATTTGGCACTTTAGCTTTTTGTAATTTACTCTCTACATTTGTATGGGTGTCAGACCAAGTGGTGATAGTTTCTAAGTAATGAAGCCCTATTTTGTACTTTCTTTTGAGACACTCAATATATTTAAGGATGAATATTGTTATAGTTCGTACTGTCTGAGTGATATCTTTTACATTCACCGGTTTCCTTTATTTTTTTGTACCGATGCAGGAATGTATCAATCGTATCACATCCCTGGAAAGCATGGGTAAGGACCTTGCTATTTAAATTGTCTTCCATCATAACAAGTATCTATTATCTTTCCCGTTTTTCTTAGATTTTTGTCTTTACATCACCTACATCCCCACTGGAACTCGTATATGTAGCCAATTGTCCATTTTCTATGGTAATTCATTGGCAAGGCTTCAATGTGGAGGAAATATTAGACTCAATTGGGATTCCTTATGTATATTTTAATTTATACCCCATTTTCATGAGTTACAGGTTGTCCATACTCATTAACTGTCCTTATATTAAAACCTTCCCACAAAGAATGACCAAGTTTTTTTTATTAATGTCAAATAGCAAAGGATAACGTGCCCTTTTCTTAGCATTGCTACTCAATCTAATTATTCTTTTGAGGGTTGTTGAACGAACAGTAAATTTTTTCTGGTATGTTGTGCCAAAGTTAGTGTTTGAGTTATCTGGTAGTTTTTCTTCATTAATATCTTTTTTTCATTGTTATTCTGCATCCAGAAAGAATTTATATTGCCTTTGTACAGTAGAGGAGTCATAGCAGCATACACTTATTGGGGATAAAATTATTGAAAATTACGAAGTCACGAGGAAGGTTTATTAAATAAGAAGAGAGATTCACATTAATTTGTGTTTTCCAACTACTTTCAACCAGTAATTTAGAGTATTAGAATATCGTCTTAGAGGATGTGTTATATATCTTTTGAACATTGTCATACATGATTCCCTCTGTAGGCATTTATTTGTATAGGAAGATTAACTTTGTTTCATGTTTCCAAAAGATAACTTTTAAGTACCATTTGATAAAAAGTCAGATTGTAATTATTTGAAGCTAGTTTTAGTCGCATTTTGAAAAAAACAATACTGTGATTATGACAATTTTTTTGAAATAAAGTGTGTTTTTTTGTATAATTCTAATCCAAACAAAATATAACTTTTGGCACTTTATAAAATTTCCCAAAAAACTCTCTTTTTATTACCACTCGTATTACTTTTTCAAGAGATTAAACAAATGGGCCTTAAATTGTGTTCTTCCCCACTACTAATAAGTATGCTGTTCTTGTCTCCATTTTTTTTTTTACTTGTTACAACTTGATAAAATTAAAATTATTATACGTTCAAATGTTGCTGCCCTTTTTATGGTTATGATATCCTACACACTGCCTTTGAGCTGGCAAGTTGGATGGGATATAATGAGTTATTTTTGTGCATCAGGTCGGCTTTCGGGTGTTATGGATGACAGAGGGAAATTTATTTACATCTCCCAGGAAGAGATGAAAGCTGTTGCTGATTATATTAAGCGGCAAGGGAGGGTTAGCATTTCCCACTTAGCAAGTAAATCAAACCAGTTCATTGATTTAGAGCCTAAAGTTCAGTACATTGACGACATTAATATTGGGGAGGAGATAACTGTCAACTGAGGCATTTTTTTTACTTAACGAGTGTGGGGAAACTGGTGATGTACATAAGAAAAAAACAGCAATGATCTGGTTAGCCTAGGGTTTGATTACATGACTTTGAACAGCTTTAGTATAAGGGCAATTTCAGATTTTTTTTCGTGCCGAAGGTAAACCATATAATATAGAAAGATCGTATTTCAAGAGGCAGATCTACGTGTATGAAGATGAAATTCTCCCCAACACACTATGGAAATGTATTACATTTTGTTTGACTCTAACAATTTTAGCATTACTTGCAGATCCTCAACACTAGGATTTGTCCCCAAGGCGAAATTTGAAACTTTTGATATATTGATTTTATGGAACTTTATAGAATTTTCAAAGGTCAAAACAAGTAAATATTATAGAATTTTATAGAATTATCAAAGCTCAAAATAATTAAGCAATAATACGCTAAATTTCTTAAAGTTAACTAACTCAATTGAATAATCATATTTGATTTTTTATAGATTTGAAAATATAAATCTCATTCATTTTTTTTCAAGAGAAGTAAAACCTTTGAGTAATAAAGTTGTATCTATAAATAAAATTAATTTTATGCCTGAGATGTATTGATATGGTTAAAATAAGTTTTCAATTTTTTTGAATTGACGAAGGTTTCGGGGGTTAAACCAGTTTAATTTCGATATTATTAGGGGTTCTCTGACGCAAAAATCGTTATTTTATTGTTGATATCAATTACTTCCCCCAGGGTATGCAAAAATGCCTGGTTGTGCGACTGTTTTTACTTAGTTTTTGTGTGATGTGTTGTGCAAGAAACAGCAAGGGGTAAGACTTAGGAAGGAGTGTGACAAAGATGCAACGAGGATTGTGAGCAATACTTGTAGTGGGTATTGGAAGACAAAGAGGGTTCTGTATGAGTATGAAAATCTTGTGTTCAATGTGGTATTCTCCCTTTCAACATCGTCACATTCTTTAATCAACAACAAAAACGTGGTGAATGATCACGTTTCATAAATCTGAAACGAATAAGTTTGTACTGTTTTTAACAATTTATCAATATGATATGCAAGTTGCTCAAATATAACAACAATATTTCAGAACAAAATTAGCAAGTTTACATCTACAACAATCAACAATCGTACTATTATTATATAACCAAATTACTTCTATTAATAAGTGTTTGATTTTCTTTTTCATCACTAAGAATTTAGTTTGAGGTTGAAATAAGTGATTAAATTATACCAATACTAAACCAGATCAAATGAAACATTTATTTTTTATACACGGTAAATTTTTCAGTTTAATTATATGGAAATATTAATTTCTCACGTTTTATTTTTTCTTTTATTTTCTCTCCCTCCCCGTTAACCTTATTATTTTACTCTCTGCTACATTTAGCACGACATCCAATCTTAATTTCATTCAGTTGTGCTGCAAGTGTAACCTACTAATAAGTATATTCGTGTTACCAGCGCTTATGTTAGGTGTAAGTGCTTCTCTCCAGATACCTTGACATTGTGTTTCCACAAAAAGTATTATAATAGGTTTTAAATTGATGAAATTAAAACATTGATGTTTCATTTTAAAAATATTTTATTTAAATGAATCCATTTAACTTGTTTTTTATATTAAAATTATAAGATAAATATATTTTATTATAGTAAAATTAAGTAAAACTTATAAGATTTGAAATTCATGACAAATATAACACAGCTCCTACACTATTAATTAATATTGAAGAGAGATGAAAAATTTTGAAGGAAAAGAGAAATTTTTTTTTATCAAGAATAGAAAGAAGAGAAGAAAGAAAGAAAAAAGAATACAGAAATAAGTGATAAAGAACAAAGTTGACAAGAGAATGGAGAAACAAAGGATAGTAAAGTAGTGAAAATATTTAAATTCTAAACAAGGTTTGAGTCCCTTTCTTAAATTTCTAATGCAAACATATATGAGGAAAGGTTTTCTGTATCCTAATGAACTTAGTTCTTAGTTATTGTTGTGAATTATGGAAAAACAGATGATGATTTCAACTTAACCATAGGTTCAATTAAAGGTCAATCATGATATTTTCTTTTTGAGGCTAATAGCTTCAAAGCTATAATTGACCTAAAAGACTCCAAATATTTCTTTTATAGGTCAAGAAAGACATAAAGTTTTTTAAAAATTCATTAGAATAGATTTATTTTTTGGGCGAATTATTTAGGTCATACTTTGAAAATGAATTGTAAAATTATTAGAAGTAATTTTGGGCCATAACTCATCTAACTTTTGTAATTAGGTCTATTTAAGTCTAATTACAAAAGTCTATAATTAGTCATGAATTGCACATTTAGCACATGTGTTAAATGAGAAAAGTGTGATATGTCACATGACATGTGATCCATTTCTTATGGATTTTAGATCTAGATCTAGACACGTGTTTCACATGGCCACTTTGCGTTTGCATTTCATTTAGTCTTGCATTTGATTTTGATTTTGATTTTAGTAGATGTTCTCTACTATAAATGAGAGTCTCCACAACTTGTAAAGGGTACTCTTAAATTGTTATTGCAAATACATATTGAGATCACCAATAACTTACATTTTGAGAGACTAAATTGCTAGAATATTCTCCTTGATTTCTCCTTTATTCCTTCTTCCTAAGTTGACCCAACTTTTTAGGAACCTTCATCGATCATTTTCGCTACCATTACATCTCCAATTTTTGATACATCATTCTTTTTGTTGTAAGGAAGCTTCATTCACCTATCAAATTTATCCATGCAGCTTCATTATCTAAAATCTGAATAAGACCAAATAAAAAGGTTAGGAAATTGGCACACAATATGATGAACGTTGTGAAAAACTAGATAATGTGAAGCCAACGAAGATTTAATATATTTGAGATTCACACTCTCTATTGATGCTTAAGGTCTCGCAGCTTTTGTTTGTGTCTCTCTGAATGTCTGCATGTCTGTGTGGCATGGTGCCATACCTTTGTTCAGGTTGGCTGCTCCTTGCCGCTATCTAGGATTTCTAACTAATTCACATTGCCATGTATATGAAATTAACACACCAATTTTCCTATTCCTAACTTGTGTGCATTTCAAAACAGATGTTCAATAATTTAAGTTGCTCTCATCAAACTTTTTTCTCAATTATATTAAAATGTTTTCAAAATTAATATAATTTTGTTGTTTTTGTTAATAATGTATCAATAACATTAAAGATATGTCAAATGTTATATCAACACCAAGTTTATTGTTTTATATTCCATTAAACTTTGATTCAATTCCAATATAATTTTTTTTAAAATAAAATAATTTTATTTCTTTCCAAATTAAAATTAAATTAAATTTTTATTTTCTTTCACATAATTCTTCTTACTATCTATTGATTATAATTTATAAAAATAACTAAATTCTTAAAAATTTAAAATAAATAGGTAAATTGTACTGAATAATGACAATTTCAATGTTTTAAAAACACAATTTCTGTGTTTAATAAAGCTAAAAGTCGTAATTTACGTACTCAAATTTTAATTAATTTATTTATTTAATTTTAAAGAAAACCGTATTTTATCCTTACGATATATTAATATTTCTTACCTTTCAATATATTTATTTTTTATAAATATATTTTTATTTTGAAATATTTTAATAATTTTATTATTTAATTATTTTAAATATTAAAATACTTTTGTTCTAAAATATTCACATACATATACCTTTAATACATAAAACTTATATTTATATTTTTAATAATCAAATTATTTTATATAATAATTTAAAAAATATGTCAAATTAAAAAAATTAACTATATACAAATTAAAAATCATAAAATTAAAAAAAAAAAATATTAATCAAACTTTTAAAAAGCAATTTAAATTAAAAGAACATGTTTATATAAAAATTTATAAATAGAAAACTTTTAACAAATTGAAACAGGAAGGCAAAGATAATAGGAGATGTGAAAACTAATAAAAAAATTAACCAAGTTGTACATTGAGGAACACAATTTTTTTTAAAAGTAAGATAAAAAAATATAAAAAATATATAAAAATTGAAAATGAAGTCATATCCCATTAAATAGTATAAAAATTATCAAAACTCTTCTTTTAAGTAGAGGAGTTGTTTAATGACTAATATTCAGAAAGAGGACTCATTCATTTTTTTTAATACACATTTTCTCTCTATTAAGATGAATATATGTTGTCACTAAAATTATTTGGTTGAATATATTTTTTATAACAACAAAAGTATAGTTATGGAGTTATAGAAAAAAAAGACACTAAAAATATATTTAAGTAACATATAGATATTTTATAACAGCAATCACACGTAGCTACAGGGTATAAGGAGAAGGGAAACAAATCTGCAAAACCCTAATTCCTTCATTCCTGTCTTTAATGGCGTCCCAAGGTAAAAGAGGTGGAGTATGGCTTCCTGACAGGCCCAGCGATTCCAGCTCCGTGCTCAACAAGATCTCTCGCTCCTCTATCGTTGTCCGTGGTAAGGAGGCCGCCGGCGACGCTGCCTTTGTGGCGAAGAAGCTCCTCCGAAGCACCGGCAAGGCGGCCTGGATCGCCGGCACCACCTTTCTTGTCCTCGTCGTCCCTCTCATCGTGGAGATGGACCGCGAGCAGCAGTTCAACGACATTGAGCTCCAACAGGCCAGCCTCCTTGGCACCCCTGCCCTCAAATAAAAACAAGGTTTTCTCAGATCCGGTACCTTCCATTTGAAACCTGCATGTCTGCATGCACTCCTGCTTCTAGGGTTTCCGCTCCCAATAACTTTACCTTCCTAGATTTTGATAAAAAGAAACACTCTCTGTGAGAAATTTTGGTGTATTCTTAGGATTGATACTGTCATTACTTTGTCTGTGATGAACTTGAGAAGAACTTTGAATAGAGTGATAGTTGGGTTACCATTGCATTTTATAGGTTTAGTCTTACACTAGTTTCCGTGTTGAAGATCAAATTTAGTTACTGTTCTTATATTTTATTTGAGTATTGTTTTTGAAACAAAGTTTATGTAGCTTATGATTGTTGTGGTTGTTATCGTACTTTTTGCAACTTGATGAGAACCCAAGTTATTCAGTTGATTGTTGGGTGCTGTTAAATTTTTTCACAAAGAAACATAAAACAAAGGGTTGGGTTGAGTCAAATCAATTACTTGAAATTATGATAATTTGTAAACGGATGGTCGATACTATAATTACTTACTGAATGGTGATGGTTTAATTTGACCCACCCTGTGTCTGTGTCTGTTTCTGTGCCTGAACATGGTATAATCTTTGGTGGCTTCTTAGCTTCTTGGTGAGTTCCTCCGATATGCAAAAACACCCTAGTTTTGGATCTAGCTTTAAGTAACCTTGGTTTACTCTCAGACAAGGTGGTTCTACCTTTTCTTGGATGGGGTGGTTCTGTTTTTATGGTCTGGTTGAACACAAGCTAGAAGTGCATCTGAAAGTTTCTCCATTGGAAATACAGAGTTTTTTTCCGAGTAGAGAAGTTTTTTCTCAAAAGCATGTCTAAACACGTCCTTGGTATTTTGTGTTTTTTGACATAATCCTAATTAGAGTTTCATTCATGATGTCCTGTCAAAGTTTAAACTGCTTCCTCTGATTCAAACAAGCTATGTCATCTTCTACTGTTCTATAACTTCATTCCTCTCTTTAGGCTCGGTGCTACCCAAACCCATTGTCTTTTTGTTATCTGGAAGATCTTGTTCACCTGTAGCACACGGTTTGGTTGATGCATTTTAATGGTCCAGTTGGTTGTGACTAGCACCTCTAAGTGCCAACGGACAGAGCAGATGCTGATGGTGGATTGATTGATGAATTTCTATTCTTGTTCACCTGCGTTCCTTCCTGTTGGTTTATGTATGTTTTGGAATGAGAAAATGGTGGAGAGAAACCTTATGCATCTTCCTCCCACGGCTGGAGTATTTCATAGAATATGGTTCTACTGATCTCCAAAAGAATAACTTGATTTCTCATCTCATGTAATGGAATAGCATTAACTGAAATTTATCGGTTTATCAGCGCCAGTGCACCATGTATACCATGTATATTTATTTGCATCTTTTTTCACTGAAAAAAATTTTGTTTTGTGTTTCCAAACGGTTGTGTCGCATTCATGTTTGATTGTTGGAGTAAGTGTTTAAGTTTCAAATTGTAAGATCATCAACATCTGCTGTGTTCAAATACTCTGTTGCATGTTCATTGGGAGGTTTTAGTTGGTGTTTTCATGTACTGGCATGTGTAATGTACATGGTTGTTTTTCACGATTTAACTCAGGTTTTCAGTGCGTTACTCTGTTCTTTCACTCATTATTGCACTTAAGTTTGTATCCCTTGTCTTTTTTCTGTCCTCATTTTGCCCGAGGAGCAAGAATCATCTTCATTGTTTCTCTCTTTCTCTCTCTCTCTATGAACTTCACCTCTAGAATTGAATGATTGCGGAGATGAGGAATTTGAAAATTTTACTTGACTTATTGATTCTTTTGATATTTTATTGTAAGCACGACCTAGAAGTGTTCATATTCTACTAAATACTGTGGGCTTTGTTATGAGAAAAAATATCGGTGGTGTGGAATATTGTATTTCTATGTCAGGATAGGCAGTTTTCTTATCATTTAATTTCTTCTATTAGTTGTTGTCTGGATTTTGCTAATGTACCTACTTTGTTTTTAATAAATTGTGTGGTTGTATTTCTCTTTTCAGAAATCTTTGAAATTTAGGGGGTGTTCTACATTTTGGGAACCTGTGGGAAAAAGTAATTACTAGCTGATTACAAATGGCACCAAATAAAAGAGTGGTAGCGGCTTATCGTGCAATTGGAAGTCTTGGAATTGATGAGTCGAAAGTGAAATGCGATAAAGAAACTCCTCAAAGTGTTTGACAAAAACTGGGAACTGATAGAAGCAGAGAACTAGAGTTCTAGTACATGCTATATTTGAGGAGGACGATAATATGGTGTGTTTCCCACTTTATGTGTTGTCTCTCTAACACATGTGTATAGAATTTTATATTATAGAATTTTCAAAGGTCAAAACAAGGAAGAACTAAATTGAAAAATCATATTTGATTTTTTAAAGATTTGAAAATATAAATTTCATTCATTTTTTTCAGGTTTAGTAATACAGTTGTATCTATAAATAAAATCAATTTCATGTTTGAGATGTATTGATATGATTAAAATAAGTTTTTAATTTCTTTTAATAAATATCTATGAAAACAAATAATACGCAGATAACGTTAAGTATTGTAAAATTTTCGAAAGAAAAGACAAATAAATCATAAAGCTTTTTAAGCTATTGATGATAAACAAATTAAGTAAATAAATACTGAAAGTGAAAAAGCAGTAATGAAACAAACAAGTGATGATAAGTAATTGTAAAGTGCACGATAAATAAAATCATTAAAAACATAAATAACGAGAAAAACATGAATGAAAGAAAAGAGTAAATAACAAAAGAAACAAATTGCAAAAGAAAACCATAATTTCAAGTGATAAAAAAACCATTTCCATATATCTCAATTCCCCTTTATATATAATTTCTCACATAATTTTTATAAATGATTATATTTTAAAAAAAAATTATATTAGTCAAACTTTCATCTGTTAAAGCAATTTTTTTTAGCAATA
This sequence comes from Vigna unguiculata, assembly GCF_037176805.1. Taxonomy (NCBI): domain Eukaryota; kingdom Viridiplantae; phylum Streptophyta; class Magnoliopsida; order Fabales; family Fabaceae; genus Vigna; species Vigna unguiculata. The sequence continues at coordinate 46,414,874 of NC_140796.1, forward strand.
ACATATACCTTACACAATGTGTGAATGTAACATAAATTATTAAAAAATAGTGTTACTTATTAGGTAATACACAAACACTATAGTGTTACATTGAAATTAACTATACATTTGTCACTCAACTTTTTTACACTTTTATCCTCCTAGTTTCACCTTTTCAAACAAAACACAATTTGCCAATAGTGTTTAAATTACTTTGTTATAAGATCCTAAACGAGATGCATTAACTTTTGAAAGTCGTGGAACCAAATCCAATTATACTTTTGTAATTTATGGTATAAAGAAAGAAAAAAAAACAGGAATAGATCAAGTTACGTTACCCTGAGAACTCTGTACTCGCATTATTGATTATCTCTAATTCTATTGTCACGCAAAAGAGAAATTACAGAGATTTGTATATCATAAAATTCAAAAGAAGAACTTCCATATACACCCCTTTCCACCCTCCTCTGAGAAAATTATATATATAATATTTTTCCTCCACACACAATCATTTAAAGGCAAATTGGTTGTTTTGGACCTTGAGCTGTACTTCATTGTTGCGTCGCCGATTGTTGGTCTGCTAGGTGTAATTTTTAATCTTTTTTCATTCAAACTTGTTGATTTATATGTTAATTGCAGCAACTCCGAAAATGAAAATCTTCCTCCATCCCAAAGTAATCTCAATCTAAAGGAAAACTGAAGAACCTGTGAATGAGAAGGTTAAAACTCTGTTTGAGAAACGTATCTACATGAAGCTAACAATCCATACATACACTAGCAACGTAGGTGAAACAAAAAGGCCATCTAATTTTAATATGAGCTAGTACTGAACTTATATATAACAAGTCCAACACACAATCTTGTACCAGATACACAGTTATGTACTTTTACACAAAAGGCTGCATCCCTCATCATGTATATCATTATCTCTCTGCTCTGTTTGTATAAGCCCCCCGTCGTTGATGAGACTCACCTTCACACACATATATGTATTTGTATATATATATATATATATATATATATATATATATATATATATAAAAGCAGCCCCGAAGAGAAGAAAAATAAACCCTTTATTTGGATTCAGATCATCTTCAATTACCAATGTCAACCCAATGAATCTCCATTGTTTAATTTATATAAGCAAGAGAGTGACAAACGCTGTGAATATGAGTGCAATGAAACTGATGGAAGGTTTATGCCCCGAACTTTTGTGTGGTCTGATCGGGGGTAGTGAGCACTCCATTCCATTGAAGAAAACCTTAGAGGGGAACCCATCTTTTGTGATATCAAAGTGTTTTCCGTGCTTTTTGGTGAAAGAAAGCACAGATTGTTGTTTCCCTGGAACCCTAGGGTCCTTAGCGTATGTTCCGTTGGTTTCACCGGCCAAGTAATTCAAACCCTTCAAGCCTTCCAAGAAAATGGTTTTCAGACCAGGAATTCTTGTCCCGTTGAAGGAATAAACATCTTCAAAATCCTCGAAAGTCTTGGTCAGCTCAATCGCAGTGAACCAATCATCGAATGAGAAATCTTCCCAGTTGAAAATTGTTATCCTGGCAGTCCATCCCTCCTTGTGATCCGAATTCACGTGCCAGTTGATGCTCACGGGGCAGTTATCGCCACAAGGGAGCCTGCTAGGCACGCGCAAGTGCTTGAGCTTGGCCCATGCACGTGCCTTCAGGGTTCTGTTTGCGAACGGCACGAGAAGAGCTTCTGGCGGAAGAAGCAATGGAGAGGCCCGAGAGTTGCACTTACTTGTGTCGGTGCAGCCACAGGCACAGGTGTTGCAGGGGATTGCTGACTCGTTGTAGAACGCTGAGAAGGAGACGCAGCAACGGTTTTGCTGAGGCTTGGGTTTGGTGATGTTGCAAACTATTTGCCAAGTTGCTACGGCGGTGGAGATTGCACTTAGTCCACTGGGCTCAGGGAAAACCGAAGGATCAACCCTAACCGGTGCACCACATTGGTAATGTGGATTGATGACACCATCGATGTTCCACTTCATAGGGGGTGTGATGGCCGTTCTGTTATCAGTATCCGGTGGCATTTTGAACACTTGCATCTGGAACATTGATTTAGCTCTGTTCTTGTCCATGAGTGGAGGCAAAACGGTCCCGTTCCGGCAGCACCAAGGGAGTTTCCCAACTTTTTCATCTTCTTTTCTTTCTGCTGGAAGGTCGGAGATTGTTGGCTTCTTCTGACAGGTTGCGACCTGCGAGAAATCCATGTCACCGTAGAATTTTCCGGCTGAACCGTACAAGCAGTCAGAAGGGTCTTTTCTGCGAGCATAAGCTCCTTTAAGGGAATATATGAACTCTCCCTTTGGCCATTCCCATGTCAAGTTCCAATGATCAAGACGACCCAATGGGTGCTTGTTCTCGATTGTCACTTGGACATAGTAGTTGTTCTGGAAAGCTTGAAGCACGTCGTATTCTATGATTAGATCTCCAGGGCGACGAGGAGGGTACTTGGTTTGCGTCACTGGCTTTGCCTTCACTTTCGGGTCCTTTCTGCAACATGCGAACATTCTCGAGTCTGCACCATTCATTCATCAAAACAATCTTAATCAAAGTTACAATATGACATTTTCAAGTTCTATGTATTTTGATGCATGGATCAACATTTACGTTCACTTGTTATATATGGAAGATAAGTTTGTATATTGATTACCTTTTCGAGTAGGTGCAGGGCATTTGAATCCGTCATTCTGGAGACTAATGGTTTTGGGCATGGGGGTAGCAACAGCACCCAACCCAAACTGCGTCCCAACAATATCGATCTTCGCACTCATCTGGTTCAGATCCCCGGCGGTTTCAATGGCGGTCTTCAAGTCCGCCACGGTGGAACCGACCATCGTCGTCCCATTACCCACCTCCGCAGGAAAGTCGCCGGCGTCGATGAGAATGGCGCCGTCAGCGGAGACGAGAATCTCGCGGTGCTGGAACCCCACAAACATCTTCCACCCCTGCACCTCCTCATCTCCCACGTTGGTCAGCGTGGCTTCCGCCTTGAACGCCCAGGCCTGCTTCGTCGTGTTCTTGACGTGCGGGTACTCCTTCTCCCGAGACACAAGGGTGTAGGAGATAAAAACTCCATCGCAGCTGTCGAGTTCGAGCGAATGGGGAGTTTCCGTCTTCTGTGCTCCGACGTCGGAGACATGGAGGCTCAAGAAAAGGAAGAGATGGATTGCTAGTAATTTTGTTATTGCTTTTTTTGTTGGGTAGGAGGAGGAGGCTATTGAATCGGTAGTTTCTTCCATTGTTGAAACCTTTTTTGTTCTCTTTCTTCTATGTTGAACCTAGCTAACTCCTCCTACGTTTTTGTCTGTTTTCTTTTTGTGTTTTTGTATCTTTTTTTTATGTGTGTTGTGTTGTACGAGGGAGAACGGTGGTGGTGGCCGCGCGGCGACGCGGCGGCGGGGTAGAAGAGCGAAAATAAGAGAGGGTGGAGAAAGTGAAGGTATATATAATGTAAGAAAAATGGGAGAAGGGAGTTATGTTCGTTAGTTTTAGCGATGGTTTCGGAGGACAGAGAATGTTTGGAAGCCATTTTTGGAATGGTAAGAGCAGCATTCGTTAATTCTGGAACAATAGTCCTCAGAAATTTACTAGATACTAAGAACTTCGTTGACCAAAACGCCTTCGAAATAACACGTGGTGGTGTTTTGGTTTACGTCCAAATCATTTTTGTTTTTAATTTGAAGTTCATTTTCATGCATAACCCTTAAACAAATTTCTGTGCCAACCATTTTCCTTCAAATTTTCTTCTATGTATCATAACCTAATTTTGGGTTTCGTTTACGGTTTTTAAAGTGATTTTAAGATAGGGGTTGTGGGATGTCCAAGCTATTTTTCGGGTTTCAAAAATAAAATAAAATCTTACGATAAAAGTTATTAGGAGTCGTAGAGAAAGAGTTAGAGAACCAATTTTTACATTTGAAAACGTTATGACTCAATTTAATTTCAGTAATAATAAGGTTGATAAAACTGGCTTTGAAAATCGACAATTTAGAGTCGAAATTGTTTTGTTGTGCTTCTTTGAGTGTTATGCATTTAGATAGATATTATTTTCTAGATAATTGGGATATTTTCACAGAAGAAGGACTTAAAGATAACACTATATAAAAAATATTTTAAGAAAAATCATTTATACTTTTAATTTAAATTTATAATGTGTATTATTTCAAGGAGATTAAGCTTTTAAGCCTTTACTTTATCCATAGAAGTTAATTATTTTTTTATTAAGTTAAATTTAATTGATTTTTGTTTATTTATTATGAATGAATGAATGTCTTTTGTTGTTTATTTAAAGAACGAGGAGTGTATACCTTTGGAAATTATTAATTGACACATACAATAAATTAAATTTAACTCCTTTAAAAAATTCTTGTAAAATATAATAAAAATTTATTATTGTAAATAAATTTTAAATAAATATCTAGATTAAAAGTTAATAATAATAACAATAATTTATTATTATTATTATTATTATTATTATTATTATTGTTATTACATAATTGAATTCTTCCTTTATAAATATAAAAAAGAAAAGACGTAGGACCCTTATTTGAAGGAACCAATGATAAATATAAGTATATGTTAGTCTTGATAAGTGAGGTCTTCGTAAAGTTTTATGTGAATGTTATAGTCCCCCAATAATGGTGTAAATTAAGTTGTCTTTTTTTGAAAAAAAAAACAATTGTGATTTTTATATGAATATGAAAATGTAACACTATGTTTGGACAAGGGATCTTAGTAATATCAAAAAATCAAAATAAATTGTATTTAATTTAGTTACGGTTGAATTTTCTTAATTTCTTAAATAATTTATTTGGATCAAATAATTGAAATATTTTATATTATAATCTCTTGTATGGATAAAGCAATTTAATTTATGATTTAAATACTTTTTTCGTCTTCATTTTCGTAGTGTTTGTTGCGGATGATCGTCATTTTGACAGAATGTTTAAAATGGTCTTCATTTTCGTAATTCATGTTTTATTTGGTCATTTTCTGTGACGCCGTTTAAATAAGTAACGGAGCATTGTACAGGTGACATTGTTTGTATTACGTTGCATTGGGGTGTGTTACGTGTACTGTACAAATGACTAATTAACGTTAACTTTTTTCAATTTGGGAGAAATTTTGCAATTAGGGCTTAAGTTGGATTGCAGTTGCGCTTTTCATAGTTGGAGGCGATTTCTTTATCTTCGTCTTTCTTGAGCTCGAATTTGTAGAGGAAATAGCTAATACTTGTCATTTCATCGTTGGATTGCAGTCGCGCTCTTCATTTGAATTTTCCAGTTAGTCATCATCAACGAGGTAAGTGGGTTTAGGATTTTCTGGGTTGTGTTTGCTCGTGGGTTAGGGTTTTCGTAATTCTACTTTGAGGTTTGTTTGTGCTTTGATTGTTGTGATGTTCTGCATGGTTTCTAAATTACCACACATGTACAGTGTACACGTAACACACCCCAATGCAACGTAATATAAATAGTGTCACATGTACAATGCTCTGTTACTGATTTAAACGGCGTCACAGTAAAAGACCAAATAAAACACGAATTGCGAAAATGAGGACCATTTTAAAAATTTGGTAAAAATGAGGACCATTTAAACATTCTGTCAAAATGAGATCATCCGCAACAAACACTACGGAAATGAGGACGAAAAAGATATTTAAGCCTTAATTTATCTATTAAGGCAAAATTCAAATTTAAAACTATTTGGATAACTCGATTCTAACCTTTGGTCCTAATTGACTTAGCTCGATCCAAGATGATTTGTCTTGACCTTTGGTCTGACCGACTCATCCCGATCTTTGACCTGACAAACTCATTTTAACCTTTGGCCCAAATTAACTTGTTTCAATTTTTGGTCCAAACCGACTCGACTAAACTTTTGGCTCGAGTAAATTAGCTCAACCTTTGGTTTAAGTCGTCTGAGCTTAACCTTCAGCCCAAACCAACTTGACTTGACCTTTGACTTATGCTGAATTGACTTGACATTTGATCTGCACCAAAGTGTCTTGACCTTCGTCCCGACTAACTCCTCTTAACCTTCAACCTTTGCTAATATGTCTCGACATTCAATCATGTTGATCTATCTCGACCTTTGACCATGGCCAACTCGACTTATCTCTTGTCTTGATTTGAATCAACTCGACCTTCGCCCTTAACCGAATTGGCTTGACCTTCAGTCTGAGTCAAATCCTCTTGATCTTAACTTTGGACTAATTCATCTCGACCTTTGACGTGATCCATCTCAACATTCAACCCGTATTGACCTATCTTGAACTTCTAGTCGAGTTAACCCATCTTGAATTTCAGCCAAAATAAAAAATCTAGTTGATTTGATCTAGATAGGCTAGATTGAGCCTTAGCCAAAATCAACTCGACTAAACCTTTAGTTTGAGCCGACTCGTTTCAACCTTCATTAGTGGAGTGAGTGGAGTGAAAATGAATGAAATTTCAAATTGCTTATAAGATGTTTAAAATTCTTCTATTGAAATACCTTCCAAAAATTTTTAAATTTCTATTTCTTTCTAATTACTTTAACCAAACAATTACTTTATTTATGTTTTAGTGGGTATTTATAACTACTTAAAATATTGATTCAAAATTTAATATTGAACAGAAGTGAAATCCATATATAAAAGTTATTTTAATAAATAAAAAATGTATAAAATGATATTTAAAAATTAAAGAATAACATAATTTTATGACGTTAAAAACAAAAATAAAACATAAATATATAAGTTCTTAACATTCAAATACATATAAAAGTTTAAAAAATATAAGTATTGTACTTAAATTTAAATTTCAATAATATACATTAATATTTATTAACTATATAAGTTTTATATATAAAATCAAAAGGAAATAACCAAAACCTTTTAGGCTTTTTTAACCAATTTTCTGTATGAGTTCTAGCGAGATCAATTTGATAAGCATGGTTTGAAGTGTATGTTCATGTTGTCTTTTAACACCTTTCTTTTTGTTCGTTTTATGTCTTTTGAGGCAAAAGAATTGGTAGAATCTTTTTTTAGAACAAAGATCGAAAGTTTCTCGTCTACGCTTCTTATTTTATTTTAGGTGAGTGTCACCTTCATAAGAATTTAAGACACTAACACAAATTATAAAAGGAAAACTGTGTATTAATAAACCAAATGAGTTCAACCAGAGAATGATGTAAATTCATGCATAGTATTATATAATAGTTTATGGAATAACTAAAATTGTTGCAATTGAAGAATAGAGTCTGAAAAACAGAATTGAGATGCAGTTTTCTTGGATCTTACAAGACATTATTTCTGTTTTTCTGCTGTTTTTCCTTCTAATTATAACTCAAAATTTTCTGAATTGCTATTTGTCTCAAACAAGCTGGTGGGACAGAGCTTACAACAAAGTTTTATCACTCTGGTAATTCAAGTGTAAATTATTTGTAGAATATAAAATTATTAGCCATATCATAAACATACAATTTTATCTTTGGTTTGGTGCCATTGATACTAAAATCTTTCCTCAATGAGTTTATATGTATTTTACATGCTTTGAGTTTTTCCTTTGTTAACAATGGAGTTTAGAGAAGATAATAATTCCCTTAGATTCAACCAAACTTGTTAAAGAGAATGGTTTATGTCCATGTTTATCATTGTCTGCTACACTATAAATACATTTGTACTCAATTGTCTAGAATACGATCACATAAATAGTAGAAAGAATGGCTGTTTCATGTACCTTGTTTTCCCCATATGCAATAACAAAGTCCAACAAAATACACAGTTCTACAGAAAAATTCTATTTTCATATACAATCTCAGTTCTTCTGGATACAAAAGAAAAAAGAAAAATCAAATTGATTTCACATACAACAGTTGCTCAGGGATTTTGATGGTTGGATATTTGAATCCCATTTTTCCAATTCTGTATAGTCCTAATGTTCTCCATTATTACCTCCCTTGGAACAAGATGGAATGAGACAAATGTATTATACAACACATTACAAAGAATCAGTGAATATTTAGATGTATTTGGTGCTAGGGTTTCTTGGCCTGCAGCAATTACAACATTACTTGAATAGTTAGTAGGAGATAAATAAACAAGATTATATTTGAAAACAAAAAGAGCAGAAACACAGATACCAAAAATAATGAAACTACGGTTAAAGATCAGTGCTTAGAATTTGGAGATTATGATTTAATGCATTTTAAGCAAAAATAACAAACTGTAGAGAGAGTTCATGGCAATTGATATTGATATTGACATTTAGTAGTGTAAAACATTACCTTTCTCAAATATTTCTTGTGAAGTTTCATAGCCCCATTGCAAGCTTTTTTAGCATCTAGATTCCCAGTTATGTCATTCAAAATCTGAGAATAATTACATCAAAGGAGAAAAAGCAAGTTAGTAGATAGAAGAAAAATAATAATCCCTCCCTTCTTGCTTATAATTTTTAATTACATAATTCATCAAGGTTAAAAGAGTGGTTAATTTCATTTTGATAACAATAAGCATCTTCTATGTTTTTTTCTTCTCTTCTAATTGTTTAACCATACAACTTCCCTCTTTTAATTAGAGGTATTTTAGTCTAAAATAAATTGATGAAATTGATATTATGGATTGAGTCTTATAAAAAGGAATAATTAAAACATTTTTACATAGACTTTCAATAGGAATTCGCCCTATCACTATATTATATTAATGAATAATTAAATCTATATGAAAGATTAGTGTAAATTGTGTTCACATAGATGTGCAATGAAATTTAATCATTTTACTACATTATCATATTTATTAATATTGGGACAATGGAGCAAATTCTAATTGCATATCTATGTGAAATGTTTTACAATGCATACAAATTAATTTCATAAATGAATAAGATGAATTAGATGCCAAGTATAAATGTTTTATTGTGACAACTAATGTATATTATATTTTAAAGAATATAAGTGTTTAATTTTCATGTATTGTTGTGAGTTTAAAATTTTGTTCACAGTCAACCAACTAAAAAATCACATTATATACGACTTTAACAATTTCTCTCTCTCTCTCTCTCTCTCTCTCTCTCTATATATATATATATATATATATATATATATATATATATATATATAATATATATGTGGTTGTTTATGATTGGATGATAGTACAAAAAACTACATTAATCTTAGTATTTAATTAAATTCATGCAAATATATTATTTTTAATTAAGACACAGTGTTCAATAAGAAATCATTTAAGCCCAAATTCATTTTTCTCCTCATAGTTTAGTCAATGTGATTTTCCAATTAATATTAATAGTTTATGTAATTAAATAATTAATATTGTCATCACTTAACAACACATCAAAATTCTGTTAGAAATGAGAAAAAAATATTAAAAATGGACTAAAATATTTAAGGGTTTAATTAGTATATGGTTCATATATTTAGGTTTTTGATTCATTTTGGTCCTTTTATATATATATATATATATATATATATATATATATATTTATGGAATTGAGTCCATATTTCTGTAAAAGAAAACAAAAAGACTTAAGGTGGTATCTTCAGTTAAATTGGCATAGCCGTTTGAAAATACGCGTCAAAACCTGGGTTTATCAAAATTTGGGTTATCTTTTATTTGGAAGGTATCATGTATTAAAATTAAAAGGGTTCATCATAGAAGATGACCTAGAGTTTGATACGTAACAGATTTAAATTTTGACACGTAACACTTTCTGAAAGTGTTAACTTCAATTTAACAAAAAGGAATCACAATTTTTCAAAAAAAATAGCAACTCATCTGTGTCAAAAACAATTATAAGGACCAAAGCGAATCAAAGGTTTAAATATAGGAATCAAATTACTAATTAAACCTTATTTAATTTTATAAAACTAAATGATTAAATTTGCAATTAAATTAAAACATAGGAAAAAGTGCATTTCAATGATTTTAATATATATAGTTTCTATCCATGTGATAGCTCCATCTTATTGAATGCAAAGTTAAATGTGACAAGACTAACCTTGACAACATCATCCAAACCCCGTGCTTCTTGGAGTAGTTTTGTACTTTTATCTTTCAAAACACTAGCAACAAGGAAAACAGATATAGGAAGAGGAGATTGAGAAGCATCCTTTGATCCACTCTTCAAGAATTCTCTCTCATACTTTCCACACTGACGTATTGACTTTGATTTTCCTTTCGAGCCCACAGCTTTTTCAGAAGCTGATTCAGGCATTTCATACATCAAGAACAAGTCAGGATCATATTCCAAGGCCCACATCATCTGTTCAAAGTTTAAGTCATTAGTTACTCATCATCCCAATGCATACACACACAAAGGGAACATTAAACTAATCTCATAAAGGGAACATTTGATCCAAAAACTTCTAATACAAAATAATGTAACATAACAGATCATGCATAGGTGCATCTGTTATATACACAAACCAAACTTAAGAGGTTCCTTGGTTCAATAAATGCAACAAAATATACCACAAAGCACAAAAGAAGCCAAACATACCTCCCAAAGATACAACGAATCACAAAAGGAGAATTCTCGACGAAACAAAACCATTAGCATTCGAAAAGCAAACAGATAGTCACCTCCACCAAGAAGCTCTGTTCTCCAAAATCAAAAGAAATTATTAGTATATTCTGTTTCTCTAACATTAGTTGAGAGCAGTATTCAACAAAGAACTGATCATAAATCATTTTCTTGCAATCTTCATTTCTTAAAACAAAGATCACATAAAAACAATATGATTAAAGCATATATGCAAGAAAATACCTAAATGGTTATGAAGTTTTGGATCAATTACTTGAGTAACTGAAGCCAACTCATTTAGTTGAGCTGTCACCCCAACAGAGCTCTCGGTGCATCTAAAATTGCCGCGCTTTACAAATTCAACAACACAAATAATAAGAAACTGAGATTCAACCTACGAAATACAACTAACAAAACTAGTTTCTGTGTAACCACAAAGCGTTAACTAATCGCATCGAATCTGTGCACCTACTTCTTCAATAAAATTTCAAGCCGCTATGTCGATGACCAACTCACCAAAAAGTTTAAGCTGTTCGGTGAATGCTCAAGAATGGTTTATTACATGAGTACATCCCTAACGCACCCCATTACACAAGACCTCATAGGACTTCAAAAACGCGTAATACATGGGGGCATACCATGTGTTGAAGCTCAAATACCATCTATGTAACCAACTCTCCTAAAAGCTTAAGCTGTTAGGTGAAAACTCGAGAATGGTTTACATACATTTACATATCTAACATGTACAAAATTACAAATACATTGCAATTCTTCTCTTTCAAGTTGTATGTCTGAAAACATGAAAGCTCAATTGTAATTTTATTAACAGAAGTACATGTTACAAATTTGGGATAGCTCCAACTGTGTGTGCAAGGAAGAGTAAAAGTGACATTGAAAAATTGTTACAGAAATATCAAATCTAGCCAAGTATGCACAAGAAAATAGTAAACCAGTAAGGTTTCAACATTATAACGAATGGATTTCTGAAACAGCATAATTAAAACATTAGTGTCAAACCTCGAAGAACTTACGCCCAATTTTAACTGGCCTCTATGCATTGTGCAACTTAAGAAAGAGATAATATTTAAAAGTGAACAAATCCAATATATATAAAATTTCCAAAAAATACCAAGAAAATCCAATAACCAAATACTAGATAGAACCCCCCCTCCAATTTTGTCAATAAGTGATAGAATAAAGGAGTGTTGAAGAAAGTTAATAATAAAATAGAGTCTAGAGATAAGATGTTTACAAGCCTGCGCATCAGACGCTCAAAGCACCAAAATGCATCTGCTTCATCATTAAGAAGAATTATCATAGGGGAGCATAGGTCACACATTCCTGCGCAGAATTGTAAAATGTTAAAACTGAAAGCTTAGGTTAGTTGCAAATGGTGGCTAGCAAACATTTATTGCTTGATCGCAAGAAAAACAGAAGATAAACTATTATATGAAGCAGTATGTCTCAATTATTTATTAAATTCATTCCATAAACCAAGTTGGTGTTTTCTTCTCTCAGAGTACAGATTTCTCTGCTTGTTTTTTCAATAGTGAAAATGAAGAGGCTTTAATTTGACCGACCACTTAAAAAACAGTTGTCTAAATACCCAGAGGAACTGCTAAGCTATTTCAAAAACTAAAAATACACTGTCACGGAAAGTTACCATGAGTATTAAGGTATGATCTCAGATAGGAATATCTAAATATTATTATTGGTCTATGGGTCTATTTGAACAAGGCTATTTATAAGAGCTTTTAGAAGAGATAAATAAGAAAAAACAAATTTGATTTCTCCATAATTTAAAATTAGTTCATCTACAAGTTAAAATTAAAAAAGCTATATGATAAAACTTTAGAATTTGATTTATGCACAAGTTAATTTTGACTTGTAGAAAACCAATTTCACTTTTTTTATCTTCTGGAAGTTCTTATGTAGGAAATGTTGTAAACAGAATGTCCAAAATATGCCAAATATGTATGACCCACCTTGACCATAGCCAACGTCTTTATCTACCCAAGCATAAACAGCAAGTACATCCCATAGTTTTGACAGGTTTTCTTGTTTCTCATAAAAAACTAATGACCTATCGGTGCGAACCACATCAAGACCTGAAATGTAAGTATAAGAGAAATGTTATTTGCCGTGTCAATTATATTTTAGCAATTGGGTCTTATATTATTGCATGAGAAAACTTTCACAACATAATAGATTGTACATTCCACCCATATGCCACACAAATCAAATTGAATCTGTACGACAAATCATTTCAGGCATAATGGACATGTGAAGAAAATAATTGTGGGGCAGGGTTCTGCATAAAACTTAAAGATTACATGCAGAAAAATTAGATAAAATATAATATATGAAAGATAACAGACAGTGTATTAAGAAAAAAAATTATTTACAAACCTATTTGATGGAGAGTTAACAGCCACTGGACTACTATCTTGTCTGTCACCTTCTGTAAACTATTTGGAGCAATCCTACTTGAATTATTATTATCTTGATGATGTACAGCCAATCCCTTGGCTGCATTTGTTTCTTTCAGAACCAATGGATCTTGAATTGGCATACCATCTTCAGTAACAACAGGTGCTGTGACAAATCTACCACTTCCAATAAGAGGAAACAATTGGCGGCATTCTTCTTTAAGTGTAGCATATTGCATTCTGATAACATAAAAAGTAAAAGTGATAGACAAGTAAGGATCTATTAGATTTGGAATTCAGCAACTGAAGTTTTATACCACAAAAAGTACTGATGTTATTAAAAGACAAGGGAGCAATTACTGTCATAACTTTTAAGGCTCATCTCAAGCATGTGGTGCAGAGAAGTGAAACATCATAAAAAATTTGAATGTTTTAGGATGCTGTGACAGTAATAAGGTTGAAAAAGAGGATTCTTATAAAACAAACCATTAGACAAGAAAATTTGTAACCTTCTGTGGTGTCTTATCTGTTCTCTTTCTTCAAATGTACTCTTGGGATCATAGCAACCAAGTAGAAATTCCCAAACTTCTCCCCTAATAGATGGATGGACTCCCTGATTCAAAAATTTTAATAAAGCAACCATCAATGCTCAGCTCAGGAAAAAAAGGAGGAAGATGTTTCACAAGAAGAATGCATATGAGAATATATGGAAAAAGGAATTTCAATTTTATCCCAATCAACAATATCTTGAAATCTGCAGTTGGCAGAACTTGGCCAGCTTAATTTATTTCTGATAATTAGTTGTCTGTATACTTCAATCTCAGCCATGATAATGGAATCTCATGCTTTAAAGAGAACCAAATTATACTCATACCAAAAAGTTCTGTTAGATTCCAAGAGTCAGTTCAACCATACAAACAGATAACCTTATATTTTCCAGCCAGCCAGAGTTCCCCATGGCACTGACTACACCATTACGGAATGTAGGAGACAGACTAATTTCCATATCCTCAAACATATTGAACCAGCATTTTAACTATAAAAAAACAATTACCCCACGGTAGATTCGGCTTAGAGTCTTGCCTATATCTAGATACCCTTCTTGAGTAAATGCAGCATGCCACTTTCTTGCACTTAGTGTTTTACCAGCCTGGACCACATAACAAAAAGAAGTTCAAAATAAATGAACATTGTATAAGTATCACGAGATTAGAAATTCAACTAACTGTACTAGTTCTCAGCTGAAGGCAAATGATTACCCTTTTCTCTTCTTATTTGATCAAGAAATTGCAACCAAACATAAATGGAAAAAAGACAAAAGCTAAAAACAAGTAATATACAACACAAACATGTCAATCTCTCCATAGATCTAAAAGAGACCCCTGACCCACTCCCAAATAAAAAAAAGTTAAAGAATGAAACAAAAAATGGCCATGGGCAGAACATGATGGAGAAGTGAGAAAAACTAGTTGATCCAAACTTGAATCGGGACAAACAATGTCTAGTAAAGATTATCGTGTTTCTTTCCAGCCAAATACGCCATAGAACCACAATAAGGCACATGACTTTTGCATTGAGGTAGAGAAACATATAACTGATTTATTTTATTTAATGTCTCATATGATAAAAAGGACAACAAGGACAATTACTCAGATGGCATCAGTCATGATCCGTTATAAAATAAAAAGTGTATTTTATCCATACTCAAATTTAATTCTCAGATAAATTATATGTGAATTGAGCAATCAAGCAGTTAATAACAAGCCCAAACGCTGCATTGTTTATTGCAGCAAAAAGCAATATGGAAATATTGATACAATGAGTGTTTCACTTAATCAAATTCTACTTGGCGATCTGGCTCACTAAGTGCTTCTTTTCCAAACAACTAGTTTAAGAATCAGGATTCTAACTGAACCAAGTTTCATTTATTAAACATCACTGATTTGAAATACATAAAAAACAAAATGACACACTATCCTGCTGAAAGCTGTAAAACAAGCACTCCTTTCCCATTGATAAAATACCAACATCATAACCGCTGCCGAAAACTTCCTAAAGGTCAACAATTCCGCATCCCTCAGATGAACAAATTTGTTTTCCAGTTATTCACTTAACAAGCTCATGTAGCTTACAGAGGCAGTCAAGCCATGTGTGTGTATACCTGACATTCTTAAATGACCAAAACCATTCACAAAACCTCAAATTCATATGCATTGCTCAAATTAGACCAACATCAATTCCCATCAACCAAATACTTCTCATTCACAAACAAACAAAGATACCCTTAACAAATTACACAAGACCAAACCAAATAACGGGGAAAAAAGAAAAAGAAAAAGATTAAGAAAAAAAACAAACCTTGATTTTAAATCGAGAAATGGGAACATCAGTACATTCCGGGCGGATTTCATAGAAAGAATCAGCTGAAACTCCCGGATCTCTCCACATCCCAGTTAACCGAGCAAAAGGGATACACGAGCAGCAAAAAGGTAACAGTTTTTGGTCTGAAGAATTCTTGTCAGCAGGCAGGGGCTGGAACCCTTTGAAAAGATCAAACAAACCCAGAAACAAAAACTAGTCAAACGAAGAATTCAAGGAGAATCCAGCTCCAAAAGCTACACGGAACAAAAAAAAAATGATTTTTTTTTAATTTTTTGTGTTTATTTAATTGTTGGAATGTTATGGCATTCTGGGTTGGTTGTTGGTGGGCATGGTGTTAGAGGAAGGTAGCAATACCCTGTCAAAAAGGGTGGAATAGGAAGAACCGAAGACTCCCAAAGTTTCATCAACCCTTTTCCGCATTCTCCCCGTTTAATGCTTAAATTTACACCCGATAATCTTACCTTTTCTTTTTCTTTTTTTTTTCTCATTATTTTTTACCTGCTTTTACCGTTCATTTTTTCTTTTACTCTTATGTTCATATGTTTTCTGAGAAACGTTGAATAATCTTACCTTTTCTATTTTCTTTTTTTCTCATCCTTTTTTACCTGCTTTTACCGTTCAGTTTTGCTTTTACTCTTTTGTTTCCATGTTTTCTCAGAAACGTTGTGTAACCTGCGTTTACCATATGCTTAATGTTCTCAATGTTTTATGATAAGAAAAAATATAAAATAAAATAGACTTCAAATTTTGAAAAAAGAGGGAATAATTTATAATGTATGATTATATTTTAACTTTAATAAAGTGTAAAAAATGAGTGTGTGTAAATATATTTCACTCATTTATTTAAAATAATATTTACCAAGTTATAATTTCACTTTCAAAAATTGGAAGTTGTCATTATAAGGGTTTAAATTGGAATTTTTTTTTAGGGTTAAAAATAAAGTGAGAGTTGCATTATGGAAGTTGGTGGCTAATTAGTTGAATTGGTCTTTAATTGAGCAGAGTCAATACGTCAATAACAGAAGGAGCAGTCACAAATTGGATTTTGTGTAAATAAACTTTTTGTGTCAAATAAAAAATCAACCAAACAACTTTCACATTCACATTAGTTCCATTTTTCTAGAAGGTTTTAGATAATCTGAATCAAATCAATTTCTTGACACAATTTTAGAATTCTAGAATCATACAGTAACAATAATAGTTAACTTTAGATTATAAGATCCTGAAAATACATTAATGATGGAAGATGAGGAATTAACGTTCTTAATTAAATATGATTATGTAGTTATAAATAAATTTTATAAACTTGGCAATACAAGAAACTACAACAAACAATAGTTTGAAGTAGAGCTATCAAAATAGGTAACACGGTTTAATCCGACTCGATCCATTATAGGTTGATGATTTAGTGAGTCAATCTAACCTTACTCACTTTTTAGCGAACGAAAAAAATTCGAACCCACCGTGGTTCACCATGGGTTGGCGGGTCAAACGGGTTGACTCACGGGTTCACTTAATTAAAAAAATACAATTTTTTTATTTTTTTTCAGTCAAAACTAAATTATAATTTTAATTAAAATTTAAATAAACTTTAATACAATACAAATACAAACCAAAATTAAAAAAATACAAATAATTTATGTGTTGGCTAAAAAAATAACCTAACATGACCCAAATGTAAAGTCCAACTTAATAAAAACACTTGTATGATCCTTTTATCAGCGGGTTGGTGAGCCCAGCTCACCATGGGTTCAACCCGGGTGAGCTGGGTTCTAGATGAATCAGGTCAAAAATCAACCCGTATTGAAATTTGTAAAAAAAATTTCAACCCAACCCGAACCCGTGGTGAGTCGGGTTGGCTCACGGGTTCCAACTCATTTTGACACCTCTGGTTTGAAGCATAAAAATAGATATTTTTTTGTATGATGCCTTACAACTGAAATTTTAATAAAAATTCATGTAGATTTTAAAAGGCTAAAGAATGTCATGACTTTAAAAAAAAAAAAACTGTGATTAAGATTTTATAATTTATATTTTAATAAATCTATATCATAAGAATTAAAAGATTTGAAACAACTTACAAATTTTGAGAAATTTTCATAACATTTAGAAAATATAAAAAAAAAATGGACAAAGGAAAATAAAACCAATACAATTTTTTAATAATTAATTGACTTTAAGATTCACATTCTCCAAACAAAACAACACCATTTTAAAGTTAAAAAACAATTTTCTTCATTGTACCTGTTGAATCAAGTTTAAGTCTTTAAAAAAAAAAGACAACTCTTTTTTAAGCTTTTTCAAGGACACCAAAATTGCCTTAATCACATAGCCAAACTACTGCCCCCATTTCATCTTATAACACTAGTTTATTCCACAAACAGTTTGTTTTTTCTAAAATCACAAAAATACAACCAAGTATAGCAAAATGTTCTAAACAAGAGAAATTAAGGAAATATTAATAATAATGAAATAAAGTTGGGAATATATAAATTATTATACTGTTACTCATGTCATGGAAGAAGAATTTATAAAGTAATTATGAAGGGTGGAAGAGAATATGCATTAACATTTTTTTCTAACATAATACTAACAACTAACATCTTATATAAAAAAAACTTCAGTTTAATAATATTTATAGCTAAACAAATTTTAACTTTATCACATTTATTTTAGTTTAATAAGATTTAACACTATTTTATTTTAATAAAATTTATTATTATTTACTCCCATGTACCTATACATACAACATCGCATAAAAAGTGTTTTTCATCTTCTATTCTATATTATATTTTTAAACTATTGATATTCTTAAAATTCATAAATTTTTCATTATACTTGATTGATCTAAAAAGTTATTATATTTTGAAAGACAAACGTATATTATGTTGTTTTGTTGTAATCAATGAAAGCGTTTTATCTATAAAAGCAACAACATGTATATTTCAATCCAGACTCTTAATACTTATTTTTTCCTTTACAATTATCCATATTTATTATTATTAATTAAGTGATTAATCTTTTTTATTCATATATTTATTAGTATTTTTATTATTATTATTTTTCTAACATTATTAATAAGAAAAATGTCATTTACTTTATTCATCATTAATTTTTTTATTAAAAAGTAAGAGACAATATTATATAATATGCTTGTCATAAATATGTTTAGGTCACTTTCATTTAAGCCTAAGAAATATAATTTTTTTTTCATACTAGCAACATCAAATGAAATTTTGAATAAGTCAAATAGGATTATTTTTTTATATATAAAATTATTAATTTTTCTTTTCTATTAAGTGATGTTTTAACATCTTATTTACTTCTAAAACATGTTTCTGCTAAAGATATTTAATATAAACATATTTTAAGTGTTTTGGGTGATAATATTCATAAAATAATTCGTTATACTAAAATTGTTATTGAGTTACGAGAAGCACTTGAAATAAATATATATTTACAAAAGTAAAAAAATTATTTTGATATTTATGTGTAAAAATAATTTAAGTCCAATTATTGAAAATAAATTTATTAATTTTTTTTTATAAGATTCATGAGTTTGAGATTATTCTTTATGACATATTGACATCATATTTATAACTTTCTCTTATCATTTAGAAGTTGTGTTTTTCATAGTCTAATTGTTCTCGAACTTTAAAACATATGCCATATGCTTTTTCATTGTATCATGTCACTAACCATAAATTAAATTATGTTTTAAATTGGTTTATACTATTGAGACGACTCAACGGTTTTGGAGGTACAAAATAAATTTAAAAAATGAGGCATTTTATTTAAAATTTATTTTTTAAGTTTTTTATGTAAAATTATTTATTAAATTGTCATAATTAATTTCATTTAACATTTCTCTTTCAATAGGTGTGATAGGACTAATCCATTTAATCTTTCTTGAGACATTGTTGATCTTAAATAAATTTTTATTATCTTCAGTTTTGAGAAACTCCTTTCGACTTAAACAATTGACACTAGAATTGTTAATATTATTCTATAGGTTATATATGCATTTGAAAAAAAATTTGTTCTTTTTATATAATTAAGAATGTCAATTGTTTTATCATTTTCCAAACCTATAATTCCTCTTAAGATTTTTTATTCTGAAATTAAATCAAATTCGTCAATATCCAACAAATTATCATGTTTTAAAGATTTTTCAAGGTTTAAGTATTTATCTTTCAAAAATGAAATATCTATACACAGAAATACACAAGACATTTGCTCTTTTTTGTTCATAGCTCCTTTTTATACAATTAAAATCTCAATTCTTCTTTTCTTTTACCATCTTTAAATAGCCTGATTCAAATTTTCTAGTTAACATATTTATATATTTTTATATGAAATAAAAAATGATAATATATAAAATACTACTAAAGATAAATATATAAACTCAATAGTAGACTTGCAGTATCTTGAAGTCGCAAGTCTTTTTTTTGTTCTTAAGTCACAACTTTTTCACAAACTTGCAAAGTTGTTTATTTTAAGATTAATCATTAATAAAAATAATTAAAAAATAAAATATTGCTCTTCTAAACTCGATAGTAAGTTTTTTTTCTTTCGAAACTTGAATTATTTTTCTACAAAAAACTCAACCTTGAATCATACTACAATTAATCTATTATCCACCAAAAGATTAAATCATAATATAATTAATAGTTTTGTAAAAAACATCAGTTACTCCTCAAGATATATGCAAAAAGAAAAAAAAAACTCAGAACTTGTAAATCTAAAAGTACTAAAAAACAAAACCAGGTAAAAGAAACACATTTCTAATTCTAATAAAATTGTTCCGATTCCAACCCCTTATTGGGTGTACTAGAACACAAATTCAAAACAGAATAAAAATAACAACAACACAAAACAACACAAATAGAAAGAAAAAAATATACTAACCAGAAATGAATGTAGAAGTATACCAATCTGACACACCTTTTTCATAATGAAGTAATACCAAATTGATATAACATCATTTTTTATAATTTTTTTAAAACTTACACCATGTCAGAAAAAAATGATTTTTTGACTATTATATTTTGATAATTTTCTCTTACAATCTCAGATGACATTTTTTAAGTGATTTTTCATTTTTTTATTTTTTCATTCTTAATATTTCAAAGCCACTTAGAAAATGACACTTAATGTTATAAGAAAAAGTTATCAAAATTTAGTAGTCAAAATATCATTATACTTTAGAAAATTTTTTAAAAACAAAATGGTACTTTTGCCAACAAAGGCTACACATTCTTCCCCAAACTATTTTGATGAAGAGATGATCTTATAAGTTCCTCATTACTCATTAATACCAAATCTTAGCGAATAATCCCCTTAATTACCCTGTTACTGAGGGTATTATAATTTCCCTGAAGTTGGTATTTTGAAATAAGATATAGGAGGTGAGCTTTTCTAGAATTTTTATACACATAAAAGTAGGATGTCTATAAGCAAAGTATAAATGGATGCACGTTGATACATTAAGATGAAAGATTCAAAGAAACAACTCCTAACAAGGAAAGAGAACTTATGCTTTGCTCCAGAACCAAAGTAACCCAAAGAAGCAGAGAATAAGAAAAAGTTTCAAAAGCTTCACTGCCACATTTTGTAAACTTTACATGCATCTGATGCCTACAAAAACCATGATGTTGGTTCAGTTTATTGCATCCCTCTATCTCCAACATTTCCACCATTTTCTGTGCAATACCCACTTGCCTCTTCTCAATGGCCACCATCTTTTTAAGGTCCAATGAAGTGCTTCATGCCTTGCTCTTCTTCTGTCTCTTGCTCATGGTGCACCACTGTGGTGCCTATGAATTCATAGTTGGAGGCCAAAAGGGTTGGAGTGTGCCAAGTGACCCCAATTCTAACCCTTACAGTCAATGGGCTCAAAAGAGCAGATTTCAAATAGGAGACTCCTTAGGTAAGTTTCTGTTCAAAATTAAGCATGTTTTCATTGGTTTTAACTTCAATCCAAGGCATGAGAGAAAAAAACTATGGTTTTCTGATTCAAGTGTTCAATTGCAGTGTTCAATTACCCTTCTGGCAAAGACTCAGTGATTCAAGTAAGTAGCAAGGACTATGAGAGTTGCAACACTGATGCATATAATGAAAAATTCTCAGACGGTCACACAGTCATCAAGCTCAACCAATCAGGGCCTCACTATTTCATCAGTGGAAACAAAAACAACTGTCTGAAAAATGAGAAACTGGTGGTGATTGTTCTGGCTGACAGGAACAACAAAAACACATACACCAACCAAACAAGTCCTTCACCTTCTCCTTCTCAGTATACAACAGAATCAGTAGCTCCATCCCCGGCACCTTCTCAGCAACAGGTTCCATCTCCAGGGGCAGCACCTCCTCAGCAAAATACTGCTTCTCCACCATCTCCACCCTCTGACCAAACACCAGCTCCAGCTCCTGTTACTGATCAACCTTCTCCTCCTTCTCCTCCTCACAATGCTGCTTCTTCAATTCTGGTCAGTTTTGCTGGTTCTGTTGGAGCATTATTCATGGCCTCAGTTCTGGTTTTTTCTTTCTAAGTGGAGTGTGTATGATGTTGTTGTATGAGTGGTTGAGTATAATTTTTTTAGTTTTACTTTTTTTTTTCTTCCACAGATTCTTTTCTTTTTTCTTTTATGGATTCCTATATACTTTGAGTTCAGTGTTATTAAACTGAACTTTGTTCCGAAGTTGGGATGCTGTTTGATATTTGTTTGTGAAAACTGAGAAATAAGCTGACAAAATATGTACCCTTTTGTGTGCTTCTTATTTGATGATTGTAAAAGTATGATGTATACATGTTGATCTTGAAATAAAGTAAAGCTATTTTTAGTTGTAATAGAGTCACAAAATATGCTAGATTAACGAAATTAGTCCGTATCTAATGGAAATGTTTATTTTGGATTGTTAAGGGATCCCTAAAAGAACACATCTTCATATTTTATCAATAATTTATTTATTATAGTTATGATTGTTTTACTTTGAATAAATAAAGTATAAAAGTCAAAGACTTATTTATACTACTATTTTCTAAAAAGGAATACAAAATAAATAAAAAATTAGCTAAATTAAATTTTATCTAAAATAATTAATAAAAATTTAATGAAAAGGAAAAGCTTTTACTTTCGGTAAAAACTCTTGAGTAAATTACGATGATAATAATATAGATATTTTTTTCATATTAGACTTACACCCTTCCACTTTGCTTTTTCACCATTATAGTGATTTCTTTTATAAAATTAAAGACTCGTGTAATATAAAAGAGAATGACAATGAAATGCTTTTAAAAATAAAGAAAATTTATTGAAATTTAATTTTTTTTTTAGAATTTCTATAATTTTATAAAATATGAAAAATATCTGTTTACTCAAGATTTTAACATTCAAAAAACAGTAAAGAACATTTTAACCAAATTGATAACATAGTTAATACATAATGTTGTATTAATCCCTGTCGTAAATTTATCCCTCTCGTGTGTGTAATCTTGCATGTAACTTCAGATATTTGGATAAAAAGTATTACATTTTTCATAACTTCAGATTAGGTATTCTAATATTGTAGAACCAAACACAAACCTTAGGTGGCACAGGTGCAAGTCAAATTGTTCATTTAAACATTCATTCATTCATGTAAACATTTAATCAAATCAATTTAGTCCCAATTTCACGTTCAAAATCATTAATAATCTAATATCATAGCAACATTAAGTTATCATCATAACAGTACAAGAAATTAGTGGAGGCAAATACATGATGTATTTATGGAGTTCCCAATCCATGTAATGATCGTTTAACTGAATAAAAAACTAAAAAATATTATATTTGTATGCTTTATGGTGGATCCATAGATAACAATCTGCCAAAAGACCTCCTCGCTAAAGTGGATCTGGCGAAATCAACAGTCCTATGCTATAATAAATTGTCAACAGCTATCTATCAAAAATTTTTGCCAAGCTCAACTTTTTTCATTAGTCTAATAGTGTTGTGCAAAATGGAGTCCAAAATTCCAGCAACCTGAAAACCACAGAGAAGACTCGTCAACCATACAAAAAGAGGACAATACAGGTGCTGAACCACAATATGAGATACAAACCGTGAAAACACCACCAATAATAGCACAGACATTCGTAATGAAGTGAGAAAAGGACTTCGGATTTTCTGTTATTAAGACCTGCTCACAAAAAACTATCATGTAAACCAACTGAAAATTATAAAGAAAGGGGAAACTTAATCAAATCCATAATATCCATTTGCAGACCTGCATGGGGGAGAGCTCAAGATGGAACTTAGCAACAGGAATGTGTAAACTCTGTGCCACACTGCTGTGCGCTGTGTACTCATACTCCTCAACTAATTTATAATCTTTTCTTGTTATCACCTCTGTTTTAACCACCTGAAGGTAATGCTCCATCTGTAGCCACAGATATCAGATAAATGTGTAAATCAATCTCCAAGCATCGCAGATGCGCTCATATTTTCTGTAGTTATCAAACATCCATGAAGGTAATAACCATGTCTAAAGTCACCCAAAGATTAGATTCTACTAGAAGTTGTGTTATATATTATAAATGGATTTATTGCCTCCACCTCCATGTTGCTTTCTTTTCATTTGTTATCCTTTTGGATGCTTCAAACAGAGACTACAGATGCATGCCAAAACTAAACACATTTAGGTTCAACAAGTTCACACATTTTAGATAGCAAAACAAAGAGTTAAGAAGGTTGAAGATTAGAGGCCTTTAGAAATCAGTGATATACTTCACCATGCATAGGAGAGTAAAGCTTTTATTTATTTCTGTATTTTTTAATTCTAGAAGTCTAGCAGCAGTCAGTAGTGTATAGAAAAAAGAAAAATGATACTATGACAACTAAATTTTGAAAACTTTCTCTTACAACCTGAGTTGACATCTTTTAAGTGATTTTGGAATATAGAGATAATGAGAAAATAAAAAAATGGAAAGCCACTTAAAAGATGTCAACTCAGGTTGTAAAATAAAGTTGTCAAAATTTAGTTATTATAGTATCATTTTCCTAAAAAGAATGCCCAGATTATGAGTCAAGGAGAAGTGCTGGAATGCAATTTATAGAGAATAATATGTATTATAGTCTAAAAAATGAATAGAACTTCATCACACCCTGGGCATCCTATATCTACCGCATCTTACTCTGGCAGATGCAGAGGCCTATTAACTTCTCCATTAATAATCAAATATGCTGATACAAACCATAACGAGTTAGAGCTTTTTATGTTAAACATTAACTTACAGTAACATTTGCTCCTAAATCACGTGTGTTGATAAATGATAGGCCATTCAGCCTGTCATGGCTGCTACCTACGTAAGGTATCAAGCGCTTCACATCACTCATAACCCTAGGTGACACTTTCCTTCCAAAAGATAAGTGGTTTATGACATGTGACATGTTCATTTGAGAAGCATCAAAGGAATGGGCATCGGATCTAGCTGAGATGACCAAGTTTCCAGGAACCTGCAGAGAGCAAAATAGCTTATTTCAGCATAATATATGTATATTTTTTAAAAGAACAGGAGGTCATATCCACTGTACAACTTTTTTTTAATATTAAAAATAATAGCTTCTATTAAAGGCAAAAAGACAATTTAAAAACTAGTTAGGAACCAAATGTGTCAGTTATTTCCAGAGCAATGTGATCGTTAGTTCATCCTCACACCTAAAACAAGAAAGTACTGGAGTTTTTTTACATTACAGTAAAAGATTAATGTAACCATACAGAAGTTTACCTTCTTAACACGCACATATCCTTCAATTCTACATCCCCCAGCTGATGGTGCTGGTCTTTTATTATGTGACGCAAAATTGGATTTATCCCCCAAACTTAACTTCTGAGATTCTGAAGGGATAGACGCCACTAAATTGTCCATAGTCTGCAGATGAGATACTTCATATCAGGTATGTTTCACTCTAATGGTAAAGAGGTGATGTTCGATTACATTAAAAAGCATTGGGTGGATTCTTTCATGTTAAATTCGATTCAGATAGTGCTAATTTTTAAACTACATATATGTTTACCTTGACTAGGCTATCTGTGTCGCGATCACCGTAATAGGACTCGTGGTCATGATGGCCGTGGTCACTCCTGAAAATAGGAAAGAAGATGACTAGATATTATCAGAAATCTAAAACTTTAAAACCCCAATCACAGACCAAAGAGGTTCAATATTCCGAATGTACATAAACAATAGCTATCTAGATATTGATTGTGTAGATTTCGTAGAATTGAGATTGCCTACAGATAGAATTATTCACTGCTACGACGTTCAAGAAGGAAAGTGTCAGCAGCAGCGCCAAACTACCTTTCATTACTACTATAGGACATGACTCACATCACAAATTACCATATGATCTTCCTTCTAAAGTTAAGCCGGTCCACCTATTCCAAACAAACATCCTTGCATTTTCTCAAATTTTCTTTCATTACCATTGGCCTCTGATCATTATTCCCGTTCTAGACAAGATTTGAGCAAATAAACAAGCATATAATACCTCAAAAAATCGCATGCATATTATGTTTCCCAAAAAGAAAAGTGTAAAAAGAGATCTTGTTATTACCTTACATCACTTCCTTTTCGAAAGATACGAATTGAAGGATACCCTTGTACATGATGGCTGGATATGGAAATGAATACCAAAAAAGACAAGGAAAAATAGAAAAGTTAGCAAAAGTGACAAACGTTTACTTTCAATCAAGCTCAATTAATAAGTATGGCCAATGCTCATCTCCATCTTTATAGTAAGATAAGCACATATCTATAAACTTATATCATAAGATTTTCTGGTCATAATCCATGAAACTTGACATGATTCTAACCTCCCGGATGCAATGACAGAATACATTACATGATATGACAAAAGAACGAATACCTTTGTTAGACTATATGGAAATATCCAATGCTATACTGATCATATCTTTGATAGTCTTTTAGAATTGGTTCCCATATAGTAGGAATATGATTAGTATAAAGGGATTGAGCTCTAGGTTTTGTGATCAAAGTAGCACATCAAATAATTAAGATTTAAAGAGATTATTGTCCCGTCTCTTTTTTTCTGTCCCCGCTCTCTATTGTGGTTGGTAGACTCATAATGCATCTAATTTCAATTCAATGTTTAATATTAAATCGCTTATGGCTTCGGCATGGCACGGTCTTTTCGATATGAATTCAAACCAAGTTGACACGACTTGCTAAATTTCATTTTTTTTTTAAATTTGCACCATTTTGATAATCTCAAAAAGAAATTACCCTACTTTGGTAAAAAAAAAAATCAAAAGGAAATTTTAAGTTTGGTAAAATACTAAAATTGAAAAATCAAGTCTGTTTTCTAATGCCTACACATAACGTATTGCGCATCGTCCAAAATACTCAAACCCCAGGGGAACAATGTTAGATGTCAAGTCTTAAATTTTAAGATTTAAACTTATTTTAACTCTAGAAATCAGCTAGTAAAGCAAAAATTTGATATTTCAAATGTGTTTCATGATAATATTTGAGTTGTTTATGTTAATTGACATATTTTTACTTCAATATTAGTTGAGAAACGCATTTAAAATGTCAAATAAGTTTAACAAAATTTAATTAAAAGATAAAGTTTGAGAATAAAATTAGGTGAAAATTTCGAAAATGATTAATTTCAATTTTAACAAAATCATATTTGACCTTATTTTTACTGTATCTCTAATTTACGTGAGCTTTCAAACAATAAGGAGTTATTCCCTGTTTTCTTCCTATTTTCTTCGGCAGAACGTTAAATCTTTAGTCATTGTTTTCACCAATACATCAGCGTAACTGCCTTATTATAAATATATTATCTCTCTACTTTCAGCCACGCAAAAACTTTCAAAATCATCTACATACGATTCAGTAAAATTATGAACGATAGAAAACGTAAATTATCAATAAACACTACAGAAAGATCAAGGAGATAATCAGCTGCAAGTAAGAAACTGAGTTCTTAAAAAAGGTACCTCCGGCACAATTCTCCATTTTGAGTGCAATCTACCCTCCCCATAACAATACGACCATCCGTCTCGGGATCATATCTACATAAAAAGGCAATCGTAATCAAATTATAAAAGTGTAATCTCTAGGGCTGAGGAAAACACCGTAAAAGTTGAAGTACCTCTCTCTAATTATTTTAGATGCTTTTTCCCATGAAGGTTTCTGAAAGGAAACAGATGACGAAAGTGTCACATAAAAACTTAAACGTTAAACAGAACAACTTCTACATGATTTTTTTCATCACAATTTAGTAATTCATCAATCATATTATATATGCAGATTACATGCACTATGCAGCACTTACACCCTTGCAATGCCATATCATTTAGGCTTCTGCAGCATGAAGTTGCATTAGTCACCATTAAAGTGTATTTGATGATGAGGTTGCATTGCAGTAAGCATTCAAATTAGCCCTTACCCCTACTTACCTAACCGAACGATTATTTCTTAAGGAATAAAAGTTATTGATAATAGAAATAGAAAAGTTAATGGATTTAGACAACTATAAAGACAAGAGGAACCCCTTATTTGTTGAACTAATGTTGAACTAATGAGGAACAAGAAATGAAGATAAAATAATTACCAATCTTTGACTCCAATAACACCAAGGAGCATAAAAATTAATAACTGTAATTGGAAACCTGCCAAAAGGTTATCCAGAATGGGGTTAATGGTACACAAATACTGTTCAGTCCCAGACATCAGAGAGAAAGAACTATTCATCTCTAATATAGCTGAAACTCAAAAAAAAATAAAAATAAATAAAAATGAATGAATTTCTTGATTAACCCACTTACTGGTGAGCATATTTATCAAAATTATCTGTTGTGAGTTCAAGAGAACCTCCAATGGATTCTTCATGTACTTCATTATCGTGCTTTATGTTGATAGTAGCTGGTTCTGAATGGAACTCGTGACCAGTGGTTCTTAAATTTGAATCAATAGAAAACTTACGAACTGTTTTTGTTAGATTCAGCCTGTTCTGAAAACAAGAGGTCACAAATTAAGGACAAGGATTAAATATCAACAAACAGAGACAAGAAGGAATTAAAGCACAGGAAAACATACAATTCATAAAAAGATGAAGATTTTGTCATTTGGAACATAAGGAATAGTGCAAAAAGAAGTATTAAATCTATGTGAAGTACTTCAGCGCCCTGGATTTACATTTAAAGGGAAAATATGGCATATAGAATTTTGAAAATCTATTGATGAACAAATGTTCTGAAGGTTAGAGGAATCTTTATTTAATAAAACTGAAATTTCTACAAGATTCAATGAACAACGTTTTCTAGTGGTTAATTACAGGTTCCTTAGGTCTGAATTCACAAAATTATACAATGTATCTTCGTGAATAGTATCCTCATGTTTAGCCAATTCTTTGCTACTCAATTTCAATGAATACATATGAACTTATCACGTTAAACAAATGGAACTAATAAATACATGGAGATTTTAATTCTTTTGTTGTCTTAAAGACAGACAGTTTAACAGTACTATGGTAAACTCAGGGAGTCTATGACACATTTAATTAACTAATAAAAAACCAAAGTGAAATTTCTAAAACCAGAAGCATAAATGTTTTTTGTAAGAGATGATCAAAAGAAAATAATAGAAACTTACTGTGCCCAGCACATCACTCACATCAACCGCTGCAAACTCACAAGAAAGGGCAGGAAAACTACAATATAAATTGAAGCCATCAGCAAGAAACAATATATAGAGAACAGGAAAGTTCATGAACAGTCATACATAGTAAGAATAATACGATAAATAGCTATAGTTGCTATATGAACTGAACAAGTTATACAAACTCAGAAAAATCATGAAACATATAAAACACAATGATCACAACGGCAACCCTTGATTTCATGCCACTTTCATGTACCATCACGTAATATCAAATGTATAAAAATAATTAAAACAGGGTTCCAGTTTTTCAGCTTCAATTCCAGTTTGAAAAGAAGCTTGAAAGGAAGAAAGAGGTGTACTACATGAAAAATAAAAGGTAAGTAAACCTCTCGAAGTAAATATTTCTGTCTAATAAGAAGTCAAATTACAATTCATTTTCTTTAACAAATTAACCAAAATTTTAATGATTGAGTTATCAAACTCCTAAGAGGTGTCCTTCGTAGATTTTTCAGTGGAGAGTTACACGCATTCTTGATAACAAGAGTGATGGTATACAAATATCATGCAGCACAAGCTCTACGCGGTGTACGAAGTCCATGCGGGAAAAACAATGAAGCTATATACAAACATAGAAAAAGCCTATTTAGCCTTTTACCTCATATTGAAATCTATACGTAAATAGTCCCCATCACTACTCTTGTCAACAATAACAGATGTAGCGGTGCTGACAGACAAATAACTATTAAGTTCCTGCAACACAGTTGCATGTAATAAATCAATATGAATTTTGACAACCAAATTGAGGCATGAGACCTAATATCAATCCTAGAAAAGGCTTCACATGTAATAAACATAAACAATAGTGGTAAAAGCTACAGACCATTCCAAACAAAAACACCATGCAGAGAGCTGCTATTATGGATAACCCTGCTCCTGATAATGAAGCCTCAGTTAAATCCCTTGGGATTTTTCTGCAGACAGAAGACAAACAGTAGGCACATATTTATTAGCAAAGGATACCCGTATATAATTTGAATGCTTTTACTTGAGTAATTTAATTTCTTATTCCACTCTCCCTCAAAGAATAACATGTCATTTAATTCTTGTTTACTGCTTCCATTTATTGTTTTCAGTTTTTCACAAATAATTACAACATTAACACTTTGTTTTTACTTTATTTGTTGTTTCCAAAGATTTACATAAGAAACAAGGAAAACAAACAAAATCTTGTTTTCAGCGTTTCGTACACATATTTATTAATAGGATTGAACTTAAAAACAAAATGACTATTTTCTAAATGTTTGTAAAAACAAGAAAGAAATAAAAACACAAAATAGTTTTTTTCAAACCAAGCAGGCCCTTAATTTTTCGTTTTCAAAATTTATTTAAATATTATTAAACATATCTTACTTTTCAGTTTCAAACATCTTCTCTCTTTAAATCCATGATTTCACACATACCAGATGAATTCCGAGAAGGCACAGGATATTCACCATTTACAATTAAAAGTTAAATTGCTTGTAACAAATACACTAAGTGGACTCCATATACTACCATTTCTTGTACAATTTTAAATTAGTACAATTGTCACTGTCAGTATAAAACATTTAGCACTTTCAGTAAGCAACGATGTATCACATCACAGTACTTAAAAAGGCTTCTCCCTACCGGTAAAAACATTCAATATTTTGTCGGAGATGATAGCTAGCACATGGTTCATAGTATAATATCTCAAAATTAAACTCACCGAGAAAATCCAGAAACATCGCTAATAAAAGTTAAAAACACATGATTCCTTATACGTGTATATGAAGTGAAACATGTTGACAAGGTTCATGCATATAAAAAGTCTTTATTAATAGAGACAAATATCCAAATATCCATTTGGATTATTTATATCCTCATCGTCTAGAAAGTGGTCATTGCACATCCCAAACAAAATTCAAAACTAAATCCTCCATTCACTAATATGTATTTTTGCCTCCATTTTTCACATACACACACTGATTAAATACCGCTTCTTATGCTGCACATTTCCCCGAATCACACACAACTCACAAATAAATCCACGACCATGTTAACTGCAATGTAAGGTTCCTGAAGTGTCCACAACCACAATTGAGGCTGCATCTGTCACATTTATCAATAATATTCCAAATATCACGGAAAACGACGAAACTGCATTTGCAACAGCTTTTAAAACATTTGCCAAATGCATAACAGAAGCAAAACGAATTGAATTGATTTACCGCTACACTACAAACAGAGTCAAATGCTACGCTACAAACAAGAAAAACCAAGTATAGAAAGCGAACAACAGAGAGAGTAATAATCATTATATGAAGCAATCCATAAGTACAAGTTTACATTTACGATCAAATTAATGGAGCCACCGGCATTGCAGCTGAAGATTTATACGTGCATTCAACATAAAGATAGATTGAACAAACAAGGTGATCCAAAAAAAAACACGAAATGCACGATTGTGGAAGAAAAGAAAAGAGAGATAGATACGAAGAGAAGGAGATTCTAACCTGTAAAAATCCACGGATTTGAGTTTGCTGGAGGAAATCATGGTTGCGAGAAAGCAAAATTTTAAGGAAAATAGAAAGGAAAATGAAAGAGGAGGATAGATGAATAGGAGAATAGAAGAAAGCTCAAATCCCAAAGGATTGAGATTTGAGAGTGCAAATGGAAATGTATTGGTATTAGATCGAAGGAGAAGGAACTTTTGCTTCAACTGTTAGCTTTTCCGTTGAGTTTTCCTTCAATACTAACTAAAACTCCGCGCACTCTGTCTCTCTCATTCAGTTTGCGCAAAAATTATTATATTTTATTTATTTTTTATTTTCATTTTTATTTTAAATCTGTGTGTTCAGTACTTCCCACGAATAAAATAGTATAAGAAAACACCTTTACAAAATAAAAAGTATAAAAAAATCATACAATAAAATGTGACTAAATTTGGAATACCTTGTAACTAACTTAAAAATATTCTATATGTTTCATTTTTCCTTTGTAATACTGTGCAGTAGTTGAAACTTTAGAATGCCTTACTATTTTTATATGCATCTATATATATATATATATAAATTTTAAATAAATTGTTATAATTTTAATATCCTAATTTATACTTTCACTATAGTTTCATTATTGAAAATTTTAATTTCTAAAACTATTGATGGTGGATTTATTACAAAGGAGTATTGAAATTATCATTGCAAGTTCTTAAATAGCTTCCTCTTTACTCTGCTCATCATGCATAGGGTGGAGGTTTGCACTATCATCATTAAGATATGTGCAAAAAGTAAAAAAGATGAAGGGTCAACTACTGTTTTTAGTCAACATTGTTAAGATTGGGATTTTAATGAAAGAGAGAGACTTTTTATTTTGCAATCTTGTTCATATGACCTATAATGCTATCCAAAAGTTATAACCATGATGCACGAGGAAGAAGAAAATCAAAGAGAGGAAGAAGATAAAGGAAAAGAAGAAGAGGAATCAAAATTTGAGTTATTTTTGAGAAAAAAAAAACAATAGTAATTTACCATATTATGTCGCGTGTATTTGATTAGACTCGTATTTATGTTTTTTTTTTTAATTCTATCAAGTGTGTTGACAAAATTTAGAAAAAATATAATGTAAAAGGAGAAATAGATAAAAGTGATCAAATGGATTATTTTTTAGATAAATATACCAAAAATAGTTTACACAGTCTTATTTTATTTTATACTATGGCTTAAAATTATAATAAATATCACTCATATGTTTTCTAATTTTATTTTACTTTTCAGAAAATCGCATTTGTATCTCTATAATTTTAAAACAATTCACTTAATATATGTTTTTAGTGAATATCACATGTTTCTTAATTTTTCAATAAATATCTATCTCATCATCTTTTAATACATAACAAAACTTTCCTACTTTATGTTGTCTTAAATAAAGTGACATTCACCTTTATTATTTTCTTTATAAAAAAAGTAAATTTTAATTTTTGCTTACGAAAGGTTTTTTTATTTTATATCTTAAAATGTTAATTTTTAATTTCCATCAGTTTTATTTTAGTTTCAGTAAATAAGGTATTTTTAAATAAAGTGAAAAAAAAAAACGAGTTTCAGTGTGAGAGATATGCATATTATTTATTGAAAACATAATAAATATTAATATCAGATTAAAAAACTAAAGGGGAGATTAAAAAACTAAAGGGGTGTAAATTTGTTTATATAAAAAAGACTATAAGAGGATAGAAGTTTAATTTAAAACCGAAGATGTAACCAAAATTTTAGAACCTAATAATTATTTATATATTTATATGTTACATGCTTAAAACTAACGAAAAGTGCATCTGGTGTAGTGGTATCATAGTACCCTCCCACGGTACTGACCGGGGTTCGATTCCCCGGATGCGCAAACTTTTAAACTTTAATTTTTTTAATTGAATTTAACGGTTTTTATTGTTTGTCATGTATAAATTATCTGAGTCCAAAATAGTTTCTAACATTTTATTTTTTTTCTCCAAAACAGTAGTTATTTTAATTTTTTAAGCCATTTTTTTTTAACATTACACCTGTACATAGTTAAAAGTAATCAATTGAGAACTACTTGTATTAAGAAAAACATAGAAGTAGTTGAAAAGTTATTTTTTTCAAATTTGTACTGATTGAATATTTCTAGTGTCAGAAGTTTAAAAATACTAACTTTTAGAACTCTGAAAATATGTAACAAGTGATAATTGATATAATCATATAATATCAAAATACTTTAAAAAAAAACTCAATAATAATTAGGCTAAGAAAAAAACATAAAGATCCTCGGTAGGGAGAGAGCTTATGCACAATGGTTCCTTCCTCTGGACCACTACTTCCTGCACCCATGTTTTCTTCCTGCACTTCCACAATCTTTAAAATACCAACAATATTCTTTTGGGAAAGTTTATTTGTTGGATTTATTTGTTGGGGTTATAATAAGATCGAGTAAGAAATAGACACAGGAAAAGTTTTAGAAACCCTAAAACCCAGAAAATTTTGGATCCCCGCCTTATTTTTTTTCTATTTTCTTCTTTTTTGTAATTTTTAAAAATTTTAATTTGGCTACATAATTTTAAAAATAACATTTCAAGATTTAAATATTAAATTTAATAAACCTATGTTCTATAAAGATTTTATTTATTAAGAAAATAGTCATATTTAAAGTTTTATTTTTTATGTACACTGGTTCCTTGATCGACAATTATTGTAGTATGATAAATCGTCATTAAATCTACAATCTACGATATTAATTTTATATTTTAGATGGTATAATTTGAAATATAAATCTTTCTGGATTGTGTGATTCCGAAGATCTATCGGTTTCATATTTAAGTAGGTGTAGAAAAAAATTAAATAAAAGGTGTATTACCTTTAAAAAAATATATCATGATATCAGTTTTATTAACTGTTATTCTGTGTAAATGTTTTTATCAAAGTGAATTTAATTAACGTATTATTGATTTATAAAGTGTCTATTGATTTAATTAACATATTAAAAACTTTTAAATTTATAATAATCTTTATTTTGCATTCAAAAGTTAGTTGTCTGTTTAGATATGTTACAAATTTTCTTTAAAAACAATGTTCTCACAATTCAGATAAATACTGCAATGATCTTTTTATTTTCATCCTCTTTTCTCTTTATAGTTTTTGAGCTTTGAAGAGTTTAACTTGAAATAGATTTCTTTAATCTACATATAGAGTTTTTTTTAGACATATAGTATTATTTAATTTTGTTTGATTTTTCATACATCTCCACATCTCCACATCTTATATATTCTTTTGATTATTTCAAAAAAATTAGTGATTTTCATATTCAAATTAAATATATATGACATACAAACAAACAACTTATTTTACGTTTCAATAAGAGATGTAATGCGAAAGGGACTTAGTCTCACCTTAAGTAGAAATGAGAATATTTGATAATATATAAAGAAGAAAACCTACAAATTTATTATGTTAAAATTTTAGATTTGAGGTGACATCATAATCTCTCATATGGATTGTCTTATGACTCATTGGTATCTAATATTCCTACAAAATGAAGAATTTTAATTTGTGATTTTTTTGAATCGAAAGTATTTCTAGTAAGTGTTTGAGGCAAGTGTACTAATATGGACATACTCATACTTGAAGAGTAAATTGCAACATATATGGAAGAAGACTCATAAACCCATTAAGATTTCTAATATTGGAGGCAGTGTCACAACAAGTTGAAAGCACAATTTCTTTTATCAATTTAGGAAAGAATAGACAAAAACATTGTCTTTCTCAATAAAAACAATTCCAAGCGTCATAAACAATGCATCTATCATTTCAAAACATTATTCTTTAAGTGTTCTCAAGAAAAAATTGGAGAGATTTTGCCCAATACCAAAAGGAGGTGGCAACATTGTTACAATCCTCCATTAGCAACACGAAGCACAAACAACAAGGCGTGACATGGGTGACACATAACAATGTTATTGCACAAATAAAAATATTCAACACCAACCTTTCTCCCATGATATAACACGCAACACTACTTTGTTTATCAAATATGATAATGATATTTTGACCCAATTTTTTTGATCCATTTTTAATCCACTACTTCAATCACCCTTCAAGTATTTATTTTGATTTTTTTAGTGGTGTGATGTGATAATCTAATGGTGATTGAAATGGTAGGTTAAAAGTGGGTCAAAAAAGTTGGTCAAAATATCATTATCCTAAAAAATAATCATTTTTAGAATAAGTGTACCCACATAAAAAATACAAATAAGAGCACACAATTAAATTATAATTTTATTGGGATAAAATTGTAAATCCTCTCATAAATTTTATAAATATTTTATACAATTTTTACAAAGTTAAAAACTCAACTTGTTGGATAAGGAATTCTAACAATTTTAAGAATTTGAAATACTTACAATTGAATTTTCTTTATTTTTAAAATAGTTTGTTTGGATGGAGTAATTAGAATACCTTAGGTTTTAATTTTCTTGTTTGGATAAAATTTAACTTCTCTTTTAAGTCAAAATTTTAGTTCACGTCGACTTAGCTTGACTTTCGATTCAGATAAACTCATCTTGAATCGTCTTGACTGTGTGATCGAGACCATACTCTTAATCTTCGATCTGGGTCGTCTGGACCCTAGGATCGGGACAACTCGTCTCGACCTTTGGCTTGAATGACTTGACCTGACCTTATGCTCGGATTGACTTGTTTTGATATTTGATCCGAGCTTAGTCATCATGACATACGACTCGAGATAGTTCGTCACGACCCATAACGATCTTTGACCCAACAAACACATCACAACCTTCGAGGGCTTTCTCATGTTCTGGTTGATTCGACTCAACATTCAGCCGAGCCAAATCAGCTAGACCTTTTAACCGAATCAGATTCATCTTGACCTTCAGCCTGGACTGAATTTGGTTAACCTTCAGCTTGAGCTGAATCGGGTTGACTTTTGGCCTGGGTTAACCTTCGACAGTCCAATTTGTCTCGACCTTCAACCCACATCGAATTATTTTTTCCATTACGATCCCAGTCGAATCGACTCGACCTTCAATTCAAATCGAATTAATTTGACCTTTGTTCCAGGATAAATCAGCTCGACCTTTGAACAAGACCGAATCGACTTAACCTTCGACCCAGATCATATTAACTTGAATTATGATGAAATCAATAAAACAAAATTTTTAATTTTTATATTATTTTTTTATATTACTCAATTTTACTTTAATGAATACTTATGAAAAAAATAATAATTGATGAACAATTAAGTTCTCTCAAAATAAAATTTTTTGTGAAAATAAAATAAAATAGTTGTTAAGTATAGCTTATTATCACTCTTTTCACATGTTTCTTCTTAGATTCTAGTTGTGGGTGGTTAGTTTTCATACGGAAGGGCGGAATTCTTTTGTTACAATTCAAATAGTTTCTAATGGATAGGGTTTGCTTCATAATAGATTTATGTTCCTTAAATAAATATAAAAGTGCTATTGATAGTGTAAAAGATTAAATGATGCCAATGGAAACAAGTAAAACGACTTTATAAATTTGAAAACAATGATTGGATTGATTCATAATATATATGGAACATGTTCTAGCTGTCTGGCAAGTATTATATTGCCTTAAAAAAAAGATTATCCATTATGTGCACTAATTAAGAGAGAGAAATTCATAAGTATTTTCAACACTCAAGAGTTCATAATTTTCTCATTTTCCTTTTTCTTGTTGCACATTCATATTCATTTTCTTTTCCTGTGGGTGTCAATGGATATTTTCCCAAATGCATATATATTAGGTCGTTTTTCATAGAATAAATCAACCAATGTATTTCGCTATCATCGACATAGGAACTAAGCAAAGACCTTTCTTCTTCAGTTCTGTGTGGTCATTGTCCCTTCTGAAACCCAGTTCTTGACTTTCATCTCTCTCTCTTGGGGTATTTCTTTTTCCCTACAAAAACAAAAAAGAACAATTAGCTTACAAAAAAAAAAAAAAACTTAAATTGTTCATTAACTTAGTTCCATAATCAACATGCATGTATATGGATATCAAGCTTCTGAGTCTGAAGAAGGAAAGGTAATAAGGAAAAAGATAGAATAATAATTATTTCTGAAGTAAACGGTTCCAACCTTCAATTAATCAAGCACAAAATTCGAATTTTTTTCAAATATCTTTTCTTTTCTTCCAAACAGCAAGAATGTAAAAAAATAATTATACATACATTGAGTTTATCTAATTAATCTGGAAATTCTCCATTTTTTCTTTCCCTTTTGCTTTGTTAAACTGGTTCTCCAATAATTATA
Source organism: Vigna unguiculata (assembly GCF_037176805.1). Lineage (NCBI taxonomy): Eukaryota > Viridiplantae > Streptophyta > Magnoliopsida > Fabales > Fabaceae > Vigna > Vigna unguiculata. The sequence continues at coordinate 46,452,706 of NC_140796.1, forward strand.
AAATTACTAGCATGTTATAAATATAGTATACCTTAACTTTCACTAAATGAAAAGAAAAGACATTAATGCATATAGAAGAAGAAGAAGAAAAGAAGAAAAATAATGAACCTTGGAGCCTTTGACTGGAGAACTTGCAGTATCTTCCAAAGCATCATCAACCACTAAAGAAGTTTTGATCTTCTTTCTCTTCCTGAAACATGATTCCTCAGGTTGCGTGGTGTGATCATGAGTTAACATTTTCTCAGCAGCACAGGCAAAGAGGGTGGAGTAGCTATCAACACCAGAGAAAGACACAGAACAACGTTTGTGATCATCAATATTGTTAAGGAAATCCTCAAAGTACTTAGTCCAACCACTCTCCTCAGAGGAGTCACACTCACTTGTCGGAGGTTTGGTTATGGCAGAACTCATAGAAGCTGCACCTTGGTTTTTGATCAGAAACCCAATAAGAAGATAAGATGAAGAAACGATGATGAAATATTAGTGGGGTTGGGTGGTGAGAAGTTTTAAAAAAGCAATGAAGAGTGTAGTTATAACATATGCAATAAACAATGAAGAAAATATGATTAAATAGAGAGACTTTGGAATCTTGGGGTGGGACATAGAGTAGGGGAAGTTAAACTAAGGTATGTGTCATTATGTGTGTGAGTGTTTGACCTTTGTGGTATATTGGAAGAGATTTGGCGAAAATTTCTTCATGGCGGAGTTAACTTTCCACTATTGCTTTGAATTAGTCATTGTTTCGCCCTACCTACACAACCTTGCAAATGTTCTTTCGGCTTTATTCATTCATTCCCTAATCTCAAACTCTCGCCACAAACTAATCTCATCTTTCTAATAATTTGGTTATATCGTAATCAATTTCTCTTCAATATGGTTTTCCTTTTGCTGGTTTTATATTTATGGTTTCATCAAAGTTCTTTAGATGAAAAATGTCACAAATTCATTGAATTGGTAAGGAGACCCGTATCGACGTCAATTTACGGTATATAAGTGGAAGTGGATATAAACTTCATCTTATAAATCAATTTTGTAAAGTTAAATTAGATTTAAAGTCAATATTTTAACATATATCAAAATTACGGATTAAAGTTTATTTTAACTAAATTATTGTTATTGGACCTTATCACTGTAAGATTATTTATTAATGTTTAGTCTCACGTTCTAGATATATCATTAATCTTAAAAATCAATTTTGTGAGGTTAAATTAAATTTAAACTCTACTTTTTAATTAATTATAAAATATTATTATTTTAGTGATTTATAGAAGGAATATGAAAGAATGTTGATTATATATGAAGATGGTTAGATAAGATGTCTTTCTCACATAAATCATGATGCAGTATCAATGGAATAGTTTTAGTTGAATATATAATAAATATTAGCCAGAATAATTGATTGATATATAATTCAATTCAAACGTATCCAATTATAAATATATCTATATAGTTTGCTGCGAAAGTTTGAGTTAATTTATATATCTATTAATCACCGGTCTCTCTCGGAATAAGAATGTTTACAATAAAATAAATAAAAATGGAAAATAAATTAACAAATAAAAAACAAGATGTAGACTGTGGAAGAACGCAGCATGGCATATGGTGACGAAGTTGTAATTATTTATTTATTGTGGAAAAAATGTAATGATAGTTAATTTATTAATTAAAAATATTAATTGAATATTAAGACTCGGAACTAAAGACCTACATGTTATCATTTTTATTTCAATTTCATCCAACGACAAGAATAGAAAAAAAAAATCAAAAGAATAACTCTACTTCATATACCACACAAAACACATATAGAAATAACATAACTAGTCTAAAAAAAAAAAAAAATCACACTGCATGTAGGGATGACAAAAATATCCGTACCCGCAGATATCCGCGGATAAAATTCGTGATGGATAGTTAATATTCGCAGATATTTATTACCCGCGGGTAGCGGATAGCGGATATTTTAATATCTGCTTATAAACGGGTCGGGTATGAGTATCATACTATCTGTATCTGCGGGTACCCGTTACCCGTAAAAAAATTAAAATTAAAATGGGATGATGGGATGATGAAAATGTGCATATCTAATCTTTGTAGATAAAATCCATAATGGGTGAAAAATAAATTAATAAATAGGTGTTAACAAATATTTTAAATAATATGTGTACTCATCATTTTCTTTTTTAAATATATAATATTTACAAGAATGAATTTCCTAACTTCCACGTGTTAGTATAAATGTGTAGACTATTTGTATACAGGACAATGATACTTTAACCCACTTTTTTTTATTCACTTTTAATTCACCACTTCAATCACTATTAGATCATCACATCACTAAAAAAAATATAAAAAAAATGATCTGGTGATTAAAGCTAACTAGAAATACAATTGAAAAAGAATTTAGAATCTTCCTATTTATTTAGAATATTATTTGATATAAAAATGTAGATTCTTGTACTTTAATTAATTTCAATATTTAAGTTTGTTTTTTTATTCATTTTAGAAAATCACTCCTAAAATAAATTTATGAACTTAAACAAATTTATCGTATATTTATGTAAATAATTTCATCTTCAATTATGTATACGTTTTTAACATAAGTTTATTGGGAAAAATGTATAAGAATAATTGCCAAATTTTAAAAGAAGAGGAAAATCTTAAAAAGAAGATAAGAAATAGAAAATGTAAGAAATTACTCCATCTTCAGTCAATTCATCTCATTTTAATCCATATTCATCAAAAATATTTAAAAAGCTTTAAATTAATTTTACTTTTACAAATCAGACATTAATTGATTTGGAAATTCAACTATAATATTTATAACTTGCTTTGCTTCTCGGTTAATTTATAAAAGTTATTGAAAGTATAATCGTGAACCTAAATTTCACATTAAGTAAAGAAAATTGTAACAATAAATGAATAAAACCTTAGTGTTTTTTATTGTGTTTGCTCAAAACAGTATTGTGACTTCTTGTTAAGGGAGAAATCCTAGAATCACCTTATTAACACAAAAATAAGTTAAACATAAGAACATGAAAATCTTAAAACTAGAAAAAAGTCACAATCTTATCTAAAGATAACAAAAAAAATAAAATAACATTATATGAAATTTGTACAATATATAGACCACTTTTTCATGTCCTTTGATGCTAAGTACATTCACACTTAATTTAACTCAAATTTCACAGTATTCTATTACAAGAATATAAGAAATAAAAATAAGAAGAGTTAAATATAATATTAAAGTGTTTTTGACTGGATAAAGAATATCATGAATTTAGAGTCCATTTTATAGTTACCAATACTCATTCCCTAACTTATCCTTATCCTAGACAATGTATCCCCAAAACATATTATTTTCATTTACCCAACATTTCTAGTATCTCTCATGAAAGTCTCATCAATATATATATATATATATATATATATATATATATATATATATATATATATATATATATATATATATATAAGATTGTTTGACCAAATTTGATATTTCTACTTAGGACTGGGCATAATTTACTATATTATACTGAACTATAGTTAATTGTACTATATTAAACTAAAATATACTAAACTATTTATAATAGTAATTGAACTGTATTATAAAATAGTTCATAAAATAGTTCAGTTTTAAGAAACTAAACTTATGTTAAGTTAACTATTGAACTGTAGTAAATAGGTTATTAATGTGAAAGAAAAGATTGAAAGAGTATAGTACCACAACTAAAATATTGGTATTAGGATAAGAATTGGACTTGTGTGTTTTGTATTTTAGGTTCTGTTCTTCTCTTTCATATTGAAATATATTTTTTTATTTTTTCTTAATTTTTTTTTCTTTACTCTTTTTCCAAAAAAAATATAAAATATTTATAATTAATTTATTAAAAAAATTATAAATTTATTTAAAATCTTATTTTATTTTGAATGAATTTTACTATGTAATGTTATTTTTATGTCATGATTTTACAAAAGTTGTTTTTAAAAATTAAATTTTGTGACCGCTAATATTTTTATAATTTTTTATTTATATTAAAGTTTTTTGTAACTTAAATATTGAAATTAGTATAATAAATATACATATTTGTATTAACATATTTTTTATTTTAAAATCTTATGTAATATTATTTTTTAGTTTTAAAATATTTATTATGTGGCGTCAAATTTTTTAAAGACGGTTTATTTTAAAAATATTTAAAAAAATATAAAAATTTATTAGTTCAATGCTTCACGTAATATATTTTAGAACTTCATAAAATTTTTAGAATATTTTTCACACAAATATTAATGAATACAAATGTTAAAGAAATATTAATTTTGAAATTTTTTTAAAATAAACCATTTTTAACGCTAACATAATAAATATCGTAAAACTAAAAAGTAATATTACATAAGATTTTAAAATAAAAAATATGTTAGTACCGATATTTATATTTATTTTATTAGTTTTAATAATTTAATTATATTTGAAGTTACGGAAAACTTTATAATATAAATAAAAAAATTATAAAAATGTTAACTATAACACAACTTAACTGTTAAAAACAACTTTTGTAAAATTATAACATAAAAATAACATTATATAATAAAATTCATTTAAAATAAAAATAAGATCTTACATAAATTTATAATTTTTTTAATAAATTAATCATGAATAGAAAAAATTAAAACAGAGAAAAAAAATATTTTAATACAAAAAAGCAAAGCTTAAAACAGAAAACCAAATCTTATTTATTATTACTTTTGCTTTCTCAATCTTTTCTTTCATAATAACAATCTATTTACTATAGTTTAATGGTTAATTTAGTTAAGAGTTTAGTTTTTTAAAACTAAACTATTTTATAATAAAATTCAATTATTATTATAAATAATTTTGTTTAATATAACAAATATGTTCAGTCCTATTTTTACCTCATCTTTGTATTTTAACATATTAACAAAAACTACAGTTTCACCATTACTGTAAAAGAAAAACCAGGGCATTGTTCATCTCTTATTGCCATAGAATCTTGAAAATCTCACGATAATTCGGGAGGTAAAGAGAATTAAGAGGGTTTGCATTTTTTTAATGGTGACTTTATTTAAGTTTCTTGGTTTCATAATTTAAAGTTAGTGATCGTTGAAAAAGATAAACAAGTAAGGCATCATCATTGGGTGGAATGATGTATTGAGAGTTTAATTTTGTTGACTTAAATCATAAACAAACACACGATGGTTTTGAAAAGAATAAAGATAGATGGTGACTTTGGCATTTGTTGTTGCCCATTTGTTTAAGCACTTTTTTTTTTCTTTGTTTGCTGATGATGTTGCTTCATAATTGTTTTATCTTCTTCACCTGTTAAACTACGTCACCAAAAGATCCTATCAAAGGATATTAATTTTAATTCTTACGAGTTTACTATTGTCACGCCCCACAAAACCTACTTCAAAAATCGTAAATTAAAAAGATAATGCATTTTTTTTTCATCTCTAGTTTTTAAACAGGTTTTAAAATTAAAAAAAAAAGGTTTATGTGATTATCACTATCCAATTAAAAAAATTGGATAAAAAGGATTTTTTAACTAAGTTTGGTACTCATAATAGTGTGACAATGTCCGTTTGGTTGCTACCTTTTAGTTATCAGATTCACTAAGTTGACGGGGTATACGGATAGAATGAAAACTATATTATTTAATTTTTTCTACTATTATTAATTATTATTTTTAAAATAATATTATTTTTATAACTTTTTATTTTAATCAATGGGATATTTATATTACGAAAATATAATTGACATCTACTTACGTATATATTATTTTACTTAAGTTCAAACTTGATTAAAATATTTTAAAGAGGTAATGTAAGATTAATAGTGGAATATATTTATAAAACATGAAAAAACTATAATAATTGAAACTAAAAAATGTAATTAAAATAAAATATTGAAAACAACCATTATATATAAACATTTTAACCATAAAATAAAATGAAAATTATATAAAAATATTATATACATATGTTTATATATTTGTGATTTTCTATCTTCAACTATTTCAAATATATATACAGAAGTATATGCTGAAGTAAATAGTTAATATTTGATAAAAATATTATATACATATTTATAAACTGGTTTAGTAAATAATTGATAAAAGTATATACTCGAGTAGTTGAAGATATAAAATCACAGATATATACATATGTATATAATATTAAAAGATTGAAACTGTATTATTTTATTAATTAGAGAAATAAAAATAAAAATTTGGAAACTAAAACCAGATTCAGTTGAAAATGTGAACCAAAGTAAATCAAAATTACACATATCAGCTGTGGATTTGAACAGAAGTAGCATACAACTGCAGAAGTAGTAGTTCTCTGACAAAATGGTGCCATGAAAAACCTTTGATAGAATGGAAAACAATCTTGAACTAATCAAACTTAACTATAATGTTAATACCGCTTGGAAAAGAAAAGGAGAAAACGATTTGACCCAAAAAGATGTAAATGGACCACACAACACATGCAAAATTTGCAAAAGTTCAACCTGGGTGACTGTTTTTAGAGGACAAAACACACATGACCCTATACCACGATGTTTCTGTGTCGTTGAACTTTTCGTCTCACAGGAAATTTAGATTTGTCTTCCACCACCCCCATACGTGACTTATTCTAAACCTCACCAATATTTGACTTAATAAAATCCACTTCACCTTCAAAGAACTATCTAGCAAACAAATGCATTCGGCACGTAGCAATTTTGTTTTCAAATATATATATACGTGTGTGTTGTGACCAAGCATGTATATACTAGAATATTTATTCCGTATGAATCATCACTATCATAATATTAATGATAACATTAAATAAATATTTTGACATCGTTAAAATTGGTCCATATTGAAATTCATATATTTAAATTTTCGATGATTTTAATACTCACTGTTTAAAAGTAATCGTATTAATTAACCTATGATTATCATATCAATACTATTAATTTAAAAGTAATAAAATAACTATTAAAACTAAATTCACATATTTTTTAAATGTTGGTTACGTAAATAATTGAAAAATGATATATATATTTTGAAAGTTCTAGGAATATCAAATCCATTAGTTAAATTCGTGGATAAGATTTGTCGAAAAATTATAATACGTATTACCAATAATAATGTATTATACAGTCAATTTCATAGGTGAATTCCATCAGAAATTTGTGTTACGGTGGATATTTCAATCAATAAATTCGTAAGAAAAATGAGCGAAATTTTTTTGTTAGATGAAAAATTTTCTGTATATTAAGAAAAAATAGGTGAGAAAAAGAAGAGAAAAAAGAAGAAGAGAAATAGGAGAAAAAGGAAGAGATTAGGAGGAGGAGAGGCGTATAATTTATGGATAAGTTTTACTAATACACAAAATTTGTTGATAATTACAATAAATATTTATCAACGGATATTAATTACGAATTTGAAATAAAAAATAATTACTACCTATCAATATAATTTATCGATAAATATTTTATAAAAAAAAAATTTGTTTGTCGATAAACTCCAATTACAACCAAATTTTTACTATTATCGACATACTTTTTTTGTGTTAATAACACAATAGTTCTGCTATGCTTGGGAGCAATGGTTTGGGAGATGCTATTATTAATCATCAATACGTGGCATAATAATATCCTTTATATATCGTTTAGTTGAAAATTTGTATAAGAAAAAAAAATTAATTAGACTAATCTCTATGTCAAACATGAACATTAATTGAGTTGAGGCCACTACTAACTAGTGGGGACCAAACTAATATGAATTATGTAGAAAAGTATTAAATTTAGGTCAAATACTATATTTTCTTTTCACTGTAATCTAATATGTCATTCCAGACATAAAAAAATACATTCGTGTGCTCATCTGTTGTTTTTGCCATATAGTATATAACAAGTGAATTAAAATGAGATTTTAAGAGTATTTTATCACATCAAAGTTGTATGAATTTCGAAAATATATATAAGCACTATAATTTATCATATTTTTATAATTAAGATTTCGTAGTTTAGATTGATTTTGATATAATAAGAGGTTGAAATTTTAATAAGACCCTTTCTATATATATGTTTATAAGATTTGAAATTGCTACGTAAACTTAAAAAAAAAACGTCCTTTAGAATAATTTAAAAAATAATAAAGACATTTTTTTTTATAAAAAAATAATGTAAATTTAGTTTTTTTCAATTATGATATTAATAAAATTCATACATGTTTTTGAATTGTGTATTAGTTATTTTATATTAAAAAAATAAGATTTTTTTTTTTAATTTTTAATTTTTTTAATTTTTATCTTTTTATAAGTAGTTAGATATTTCTTACTATCATATAATTATATCACTAATTTTTATTATTTTTTTTGTCTTTAAATGAACATGAAGGTTAAGCGATATCAATAAACTTTATGGTGAAGTGCAAAAAGATAATTGGTTTAATAAGAACTTAAGATGGAACAAGAGAAATAAAATAAAATTCTGGGATGATGTCTGGTTTGGCTATATGTCGTTATAGGAAAGATTCTCGAGGTTGTATACAAATGCAATTTTTAAGGAAGAAACTTTAGGAGAATATGGATTTTGGAAAGGGTGATGAGTGGCAATGGTGTTTACCTTGGAGGAAAAGTTGGTTTGAGTAAAAAAAAAAGGCAAAATTACAAATCTGGATCACTTTGAGACGTAATTTACAAATTTGGGTCACTTTGAGTAATTTTGCCAGAAAAAAATAATGGTAAATGTCCTGATGAATGATGAATAAGACAGAGGTATACAAAGGGTATATCTTTAAGTAGAGAAAGGAAGAATGAGTGGCAATGGAGGGATGATAAAGCAAAAGTTTATACTTTGAATTCAGCTTATACAAAGCTAAAAAACAATAACTTTGTTCAAGAATGTTTTAGCTATAGTGGTTTTTGGAAGATGAAAATACTTCCTTCTGCTCAATTTTTTGAATGACGAGTTATCATAACTAAAGTAGCCACACAAGATAACTTGGAAATGAGGGGAATAGAGGTGGGTAATAGAATGTGTGTCTTGTGTGACACCAATGAGGAAACCATCAACCATATGTTCTTTAGTTATGATGTGACTTCACACGTGTAGAAGATGTGTGACTCTTGGGTAGGAAAATCATTTGCATGTCACATTGCTCAACTTGATTTTAGTTAATTCAAATACTAAGGTTTTTATACCAAATGTAGTAAAGTGTGGGGTTATATGTGGATGACTATTATTTAGGGTATTTGGTCACATATAAATGGTGTAATCTTTAAAAGTGCAATAATCAACATGGAGGAAGTTTTTATGTTGGCTCAAACTAAAGCATGTGCTTGGGTTACCAATAAGTATCCATCAGCAACCTTCTCTTATTCTGACTGGTGTTTGAGTCCAATTATATGCCTCCTCTCAATCTGAAAGTTTCAATTTTGGGTGGCTTATCACTTTTTGGCTCACCATGATATAGCTTTTGTGCTTCCTGTAAGCTGTCACTAGTTAGAGGTGGTATTATTTGTACATTCTGGCTTTCATGTTTTTAGACTCCACTCATTGTTGTTTGTAGCCTTGGTTTAGTTTACATCAAAAGTCTTGTGGAATTAGCTCTTTGCATTGTCTTTGCGTACCTTCCTCGTTTCATCTTTTGCAAGATAAATAATGTTATTGAAGGAGGATGTTTAAGCTTTGTATTCAAATCATAGTCATAAAGGATCTACTTCTTGCTTGGGTGTATATATCTTTATAATCTTTGTTACTATACTCGGTTTGTGATGATGGTGGGATACTACTGTATGTGAGTAATAGTGAAAGAAGATCGTAGTATTTTATTTTATTGTTATATATAGATTGAGGTAACTCAATTGTCTCCTATTAATATATGTTTTGTTGCTAATAAAAAAAAAACGATACAAGAATAAAATTCATAAAAGTATAGATTGAAAGTCAAATTATATGAGCTATTGAGTGCACATAGACAACTATATTTAAATTTTTTTCTTTAAAAAATTTAGTAAATAAAAAAGAGAGGGCTTGTAGATATAAATAGGGATGACAATGTGGGTGGATCAACCCGTTTAGGCCCGACCCGCACATCGCGGGTTGGCCCGCCCCGCTAGCACAATTTATGCGAGCTGCAATCACTGGCCCGCCCCACACATCACTTGGTCCGCGGGCCTGCAGGCTGGCCCACTTTTTTTGTTTTTTTTTTCTTAATTATTTTTAATTCTTTTGATAAAACTTTCAATGTTTAAAAATTGGAAAACTTTAAGAAATTCACAAAATTAAGTTAAGACTTTGGGGAGTTGGATGATAAATTGATAATTCAACATTTTCATATTCATAATATGACATACACAATGTATTCTTTAAATTTTAGCACATTAAAAAATACATAATACTTGTCTTTTTCAGTTATACAAAAACTTGGAACATTAATGCAAGAGTCCATAAAAAATAACTAATTTATACAAGTGCAAGTTTTTTTTTTTTTTATGCGGGCTTGTGGGCTTGGGACTTATGCGGACTGGGCTGTGACGGGCTTGCGGGTTCAACTTCTTGGCCCGTCCCGCTTATTTTGTGCGGACCTACAGGCCAGCCCTAATTGCCACCCCTAGATATAAGTGCTAGGTATTGGGATACTAATAGAGAGCATGCAGTTAAGAAGACATTGTCTAGTGTGCTGCTGCTTTAATTAAAAGCAAAATTGGCGCGCCCTCCTTTCTTCATCAGCCCGATCTTCCTAGTGTCCAAGACTCACTGAACATCGTTCGTATTGCCGCACTCAGCACCCTCACTCGTGCATTTCGTTCCACACTCGTTCTGTGCTCTTCCGCACTCGTTCCGCCCTCTTTCTGCACTTAGCGCCCAAGACTCGTTCTGCACTCGTGCTTTTCTTCCCATCTCTGCCGCACTCGATACAGGTAATGTTTCGTCACCATCTAGTGTGATTTTTATTGTTGAGAAATTTTTGATTGAGTAGGTTTTTGTAAGAGGAAAAGGGGAAAAGGAGTGCATATTGAACTTGTCATATGTGTCCCTTTATGAGATTATTGATTTTTATGGGGTTTAGGGTGCACATTTTTATGAATTTTTCTATTGCAAAATCAATTCAGTGAGGTGTACAAGCAATGGGTTAATTGGAATTTACGAAACTTTAGAGTGAACTTGCATAGTATTCTGTTTGTTTGAGTAAGCATAACCCAATTGCCTTCTATTTATACATGTGTTTTTGCTGATAAAAGAAAAAACTATACAAGAATAAAATTTGTAGAAGTATAGATTGAAGGTCAAATTATATGAGCTAATCGACACTTGAAGAAAGCCCAGCATAATAAAAGTAGAGAGGAAACCTTGTGACAAAGGTTGTGCATGCATCACTCATCTCAATTTGGGTGTCAATTACTAGTGGTGCTATGTACCAAGTGTTGCATATGACTTGTGTCTGAGTGCACGTGACCAACATGGAATGCTCGCACTGAGCATTGGTTGAACGAGCATTTGTAGAACAGAGAACTATAATTTCTTGCAGCTAAGTGCATGAGCCCAATGAGCCCAACGTGAAACATGTATGATCAAACATAATTTTTGCTAACATGAAGCTTTTGACTTATTTCTTCTTGCACAGTAGAATTTTCTTGAAGACCTCCACTTTACTCTTTGATTATCCACCTTCTTCCCTTGTTTATTTTCTTTTTGTGCTCTCTATGGTAATGAAAAGTTAAAACCATTTTGTCAGGTTAGATGTATTAAAACAAACTCTCATACAATTAGAATTGTTTTTAGATAGAAGTACATTTGTATTCTTTTCATTCAATGTTAATGTTTTGTTTCTATACTTACGTTTGGTGTGATATGATTATAATTAATGCGTCAAAATTATAAAAATTTGTTAGTAAGTGATGGATGAGTTTTACAATCTTATCCTCTTTATTTAATTAGTCTAAATAAGACTAGAGATGGGAAGAGATATAATAGGAAGGTTACAAAATCATTGTCTTTGTTGTATAATTATTTTATTCTATAATTATAAAAAATTGTTCATTATAGAAGGTAATTGTGAAGAGATTGTATTATAACTTATTGATTTATTAATTATCTATTCCGAATGATTCTTTTTAGTGTATATATTTTTGTTCTTCAAAATTACTCTTTAAATTATGGTCTTTTAAACTAGAATCATTATCTTATTAACTCTACCCGTCCTTTGATTTAAATATAACTACTTTTTGTCTATTTCTACTGTTAAAATAATAATTTTTAAACTTAAATAATTAATTTACACTTGTTAGTTTAAATGTAACTGTTTGTTAAAATAAAATAGTTATCTTATACCATTTCATTCTTAAATGATTACTTTTTATGTTTATTTTTTTTAAATTTAATTAATTATTCATAATAAAAAAAATACACATGCGTTGATGATAACCTTGTTACTGCATTAACATATCTTTATATTTATACTAGAATTGTGTTAACAACTTTTTCAAATCTTACCCTTTTAATATTTTTTTTTTTTACATTTAAATTAACATTTTTCTTAATTTTACCCATTTATTAACTAATTATTTAAAATTAAATAATTACTTGTAAAAACAATATTTTCTAATTTTATTTAAATAATTATTCAAAATTAAATTAAAACTGTGTTTTAATTTTTCCTTGTTAGTAATTAATTTTTTTAATTCATAATAAAAAAATAATTTATATAATAAAAAATCATAAAAATTATTTTATAACTTATTAATATTTTTCAATTATTATTTTAATAATTACAAATTATATCAAAGTTTAATAAATGTATATTAGACATATGTTTTTAATAAGAGAATTAGTTTTGTAACCACTCAACAATATCCACAATGTATCAAATATTTTCTGTTAACATTTGTCACTGATCTTTTGGAGAATCATGTTTCCAATATCAGGAGATATGATATTTCAAATGTAGTTAAGAATTTGTAGTTTTGAGTCTCATCCCAATATTCAAAGATCACATTCCTTTCGTCTTCTATCTTCGTCACATCTCAAATGTAAGTATCATAATTTCATCCTCATCTCTTTGTCATCTCTTTTCTATTTTTTATGAAGCAGGGTTTTACTATGAACATAGTTGTTGTTGTTGTTCTGTTTTTATAATATGACACCGTTTATAGGTTATCACTATGGATAAGAAAGAGATGACTGATTATCAAATAGTACTCAAGGATCTCGAAGGGATTTATGAGGTAAACTAGTTTTGAAATTTTTATGATCTGTATCAGTTTGCAGATGTAACATTGTCATGAAATTTATGAAATTTTTAAAATCGAGATTGTTTCAGTAAACGTATATAAGAAGTTGAATCTAACAAAAATCCCTAAAATCAATCAACTTATTTAGGTGTTTAACAGGATCAATATGATTCGTACGTCCATTACCTATTGTTTTGATCATATAACGTCGAATCTAAAAAATTCTAAGATAAAAGTAATAAAATATAACTGAGAGTTCTAGAATAAGGTAGAAAAGTTTAAGATAGCAAGAAAATACTAAAAACATTCTACATAGGCAAAAATCTACATACATTTCACACAAGTTGTGGCTAACACTTTCTAAAATAGTCTATAGATTTATAAATACCCATCATTTGATGTATGACAAGAACTAAAATAACATCTAACGCACCACTCACCACTAAAACTACGTACTCCTTCTAACTACAAATTCCACGTTTTACTATCTCTACCATTTTTTCTATCCCATCAACTATTCCTTTCACAACTTCAAAATACTATATCAATTAACAACTTACAGAGTTGGTAGCAATCACTTTATGATCTTTATGATAAAGTTTTATAGTTATAGATTATGTATCTGAACTTCATACATTGAGTGTGATTTGTAAATTGTTTCAACAACCTAACCTAAGCTAATGTTTTATTCATGTTCTCAGAATGATACCTTGGAAAACAACAATGGGTGTGGATCATCGACATTTGATTGTGCACAGTTTGCAGATGTTAATGCTATTTCATTGGGTTCTAGTTCCAAAGAAGCCTTGGGAATGGACCGAGCCAGTGACATTCTCTTAGAATTTTCGATATATACTATGAGAAGTGAAATCATTGAGCATGCATTTTGTGGCATGGATGAGTTGTCAAAGATGGGATCTGCAGGACAACCTTTGTGGCAGCGACAACAGGGAAACAATGGGTGTGAGATTTTGAATGATGGTGAATATTCGAAGCAGTTTGCTGAGGTTGATACCACGCTAAGCGAGATTGTTAAGTTGATGGAGGTTGGAGAGTCTCAAAATTTACCTAGCTTTGACCCGTATCAAACTGAGCTTCCATTAACAACCACTGTAACTCCCACTGCAACTCCACAGTCGGAAGGATCGAGAGCTATGGCTTATATCAAGATGGCGCCAATCTGCATTGTTGAATTACTCATGGAAGTGGTCAGTTATTTTTTTCATCCTTTTCCTTTTTCATGAATACAGTTCAGAGTTTACTTTTACCTTTTCTCCATTGATGGACACTTGCACTCTATTATAATGATGATATAAGAAATTATTTTTTAAATAGTAAAAAATAATATTTTTCATTAAGTTAAAATTGGATTATATTGATTAAAAATCAAATTTGAAAAATAACATAAAAGTAATTAATTAACATTTGATAGAAAAGATAGAGATGTCTTTCATCCAAAATTTTCCTTACAAGAGAAAGTTATCAAAAATATAACTTGATCAAATACAAAACAGAATCAGAACTTGGAACATTGTCTTTCTCTATTATGTAACTATCTATTGGTCTCTTATGTTTCTATTTTCTTGTATATTATCCCAAATAATACATTTACCTGATTTTGTGTCTTCCTATATGTTTGAGTGTGACCACACATCAAAACTAAAATACCAACAAACAGTAATTTAGAATAATTCATCTTTACAACAGTTTATTTAAACAATTTCAAATCTTGTGTCCCTAAACCTCCTGGTTCTCTAGACGAGTATATATTTTCGATAGATTTATGACACATGCATGATATTTTTTGTGCCAAAAAAACTGTTCTTTATGAAGCCATTTCACGATTTCTCTCTCATTTCTCATTCACTGATGTATTTGGGCTCTTTTTGTTGGATGGTAACCAGAATCAATGGTCTGAAGCGTTTTACACTATTGTCTCAAAAGCTGCAACAGTAGGAACTTTGTTAGGAGTGGATGGAAGCTACGATAACAGAATGCAGGTGGTAAGTTCAGAATGTTACCCCTTCTTGTAAGGTTATCTGGCAATTGGCTTGAAAAAACTGTTAGTAATATGTTGAAGATCTCTCTTCACTTTCACCCCTGCTTACAGTTTCTGTTAAAGACTGTAGAGACAATGCTTTGAAGAAAATATAGCAATAATTCTTTGTCGTTGTTATATATTACATCATTAGTATCTCAAAACCAATGTTAATGTTGTTCTCATTTTGATGTATACTGTTTCCTTTTGCACAGATGAGCGCAGAACTTCATTTGCCCTCCCCTGTTTTATTGACCAGGGAGTGTTATTTCGGAAGGTACAGCAAGCAGTTATCTAATAACACATGGGGGATTGTAGATGTGTCATTGGACAAATTTGTTCCTTCTCCAGCCAACAATTTTCGGAAAAAACCATCTGGATGTTTAATTACTGGAATGCCCAATGGACACTCAAAGGTTGATTTTTTATAGGATTCAAAGAATTGTATCATCAAGTTAACCATTTTTTTCTTTTGTGTTCATTTTGGGAAGTCGTAATACTGGTTTTACTTTGTTTTCCATTTTCAGGTCATATGGGTGGAGCATGTTGAAGTAGAAGATAGTCATGTGGACCAATATTTCCAGTCTCTGTTCACCTCCACTCTAGCTTTTGGCGCAACTCGTTGGATCAATGCCTTAATTCGATATGGTGAATGGTTACAATGTGTATTTACAACAGCATTGATTGCTGACGAAGGAGGTATATACATTCTCATATCATGAATGTGGTTTAATTACTTAGATCCTTCCATTTTAACTGACATTGGTATATAGTGTGTTTAACTGCTATTAACCTTTCTGGTTTGTTTTGATATGAACAGTTTGTATACCCCAAATGGGGAGAACTAGTTTGTTGCAACTGGCTGATAGAATGATGAAAACATTTTGTGGAAACACGAGTTCTAGCGCAGACAATCCATGGACCCAAATGGCTCATTCCCCATACGTGAGAATCATGGTGAAGAATAACATGGGAGAAGCTGGAAAGCCTCCAGGTACATCCGTTGTTTTCACTACTTCTCTCTGGCTTGATGTCTCCCCGAATCGACTGTTCAACTTCCTCCGCCATGGGAATTCCAGACCCAAGGTTTGCTCCATAAATTTCTTTCAAGCATTTTAGATATTATAAATTATCATAAGAAAAAGTTAACATCTTGTTGTATTTTTTTTTTTTTCATTTGATGAATAATTGCAGTGGGATTCACTTTCACGTAGACATACTATTCGAGAATTTGCGTCAATGCTGAAGGGTGAAAATCCAGGAAATCGTGTTTCCCTGATGAGAGCCAATGTAAGCGAACATCATTGATTATTAAGTTTCAATTTTCATCAATTTCTTCAAACTCAACTTAAAACCTGAACAACCCTTTGTTTGCAATGTTCTTAGAATTCACAGGGCAAGCTTGTAATCTGTTATCTGCAAGAGAGTTACACAGACTCAACAGGTTCTTACGTTGTGTATGCTCCTCTGGATGAGTCAGCTGTGGCAGCTCTAATACATGGAGTCAACCCTGACAAGGTGATGATCCTACCATCAGGGTTTAGCATTCTTCCTGAAAGGTTGCAGGGAGTTGAAGATAGAAACGCTCGCAGTCTTCTAACTATTGCATTCCACATAGTTGAAAGTAGCACCTGTAAGCCATATCTCGCTCCGGAATCAGTCGAAACCATATACAAAGTCATTTCAGATACTGTTTCCTCTATAACAAACTCTGTGCTGTATCATAATCATCGCAACAATTGGAAGGATTTAAATTTCTAGTTACTTCCAAAATGACTTTGCTTTGGAGCTTTGCATTGGATGTGAGGAAATATTCAATGCAGTGTTTGTGACTGTTTTCGCTCTTTCTCTGTAGAAGCACACGTACAAGTATATACTTTTCTCATTTTTAGTATATTTTTGCTGTGAGATGAATTATTATTTGGTTATTCAGTAGGCAAATAATGGTTTTTTTTTATTAGTTATTAGAAAGGTGTGGAAAATTGAAAGATATATCATATATGCACGTAAAATTTTCTTACTTAATTTTCATTAGTTAAAACAGAGTCACGTCAACTTATTCATGTAATACAAGTAATGGTGGAAGCTTGGAAATTACAGTAAATTTTGAAGTTGTTGACAGAAAAGATCAACACACGAGGACTCTAAATTGTCGCTGAGTAAGAAGTTCCTGAGTCTGGAATGATTTTGTCTCACTTCTCTTGCAACCTCACTCTCATCATCCATCACACTTCTCACTGCTTTACATACACTTTCTTTGCTGAACAAACCATCTTCTTCACCTTTCTCCACTTCCACCCCAACCTTCATTTTTCTACTCAGCATTCTTGCATTGATGACGTGATCAGCACCCAACCTAGGTAGAAACACTAACCGACACTTATTCACAAGAGCCTCTGTTAGAGAAGCAGCTCCACAGTGTGTTATGAAGCATCCAACAGAAGGGTGTTCCAAGATCAATTGTTGTGGCACCCAACCTCCATACGCAATCCCTCTTCCTTCAACCCTTTCTCTGAACCCTTCTGGCAGAGCTTCTTCAACAGACTCAAATCCATTGGGAGGCTTAAATGCTGCAAGAAATGGAAAACCTGTTAGTTTAAGACCCAGCAACAACTCTTGAAACTGATTTTGCGGTAACGGCCTTTCGCTTCCAAATGCACAGAAAACAACAGAACCATGGTTGAAACCCTCAAGCCATGCTACCCATTTTTCTTCCAATGTAGAGTTCGGTGGCTCAGGTAAAAGAGGCCCCGAAAGCAAAACAGGTTTTTCATACACAATTTCTAGATATTCTGCATATGGTCCATCAATTTCTCTGCAGCCTTTGAATCCAATTGCATCGGCCATGCTTGTACCTCTGCCCCAACGATCATACAAAAGAATATCATTTTTTCCAAACTCGAGCTTTCTTGTGGCAGCAAGGAATCGAACTTCATGTGCATGAAGCTTGATGGATGAATCAGGGAACCCCTCAGGTGGTTTCATGAGATCAACATCAGTTAATTCTCCTCCTTGGCTCTTCCTTGGTCCGTTCCAAAAGTAAGCTATCGATAGCGGATTAACTATGAAGTATTGCATGCACTTGATGCCCAACTTTCGTGCCAAGTTTGGTAGCCAATGTTGGAAATCAAAAAAAACAATGTGTGGCTTGAGATTCATTAGGAGAAGTTCTATGTCCTTCTCTGTGTGATCCATGGCGGTGGCAATAAGTGGGAACAAAGAGAAGGGCACGTCTGAAGTGGTTTCAGCGCCGTGAGGAAGGCCATCAACTGGAGGAATTGTGATGGGAAAAAAGGTGATGAGATGTGGATGAAGATTGAGTTGTTGCAACTTGGTTTGTGTTGTTTTGGGGATGAAGAAGGAGATTTTGTAGCCTCTAGTGGCTAACTTGTTGGAGAAATGGAGATATGGGGTTAAGTGTCCCATGGCAAACCATGGAAACATCACTATGTGAGATGGTGTATCCATTGCAGAGGCTCAGTTACTAAACTAAATCACCAACACAAAACCCTACTCATATGTATGGGCCATCTAATTGCTTCTACTATCTTCTTATCTTTGAAGGCAATATTTTGTAAATAAAACTACACAGCAACACTAACGTTTTCCATGCTAAATTTTTATGATAATGATGTTTGATCCACCACATGTATTTGAACACTAATAATAATTTTTTATCTCCTTTTTCTACATGTCATTATTGTTAATTATATAGTCATTTTCTCATGCTCTATTTTGTCCTTCTTCTTTTTTTGTAATGCAGACACCAGAGTATTCAAACAATCATTCCAAAATCTTTGACATCATATGATTTCTGTCAAGTCTATTTTCTTATTCAATTGTCGACTAATGCAAATGGTGGATACTTTTTCTTTAACTTATAATTAGGATTCAACCTTTTGGTAGGTATTTGTTGTTGATACTTTCTTCTTACACGAAAGCCTATTTTGTTAGAATTATTATTATAAGTGTCGGTTTTTCTCATAATATTCAATCTACGTTTAGAATTTGGATTTATAAGATTAAATAAATTAGAATAATCTTATACGAAATCTTGATGTGGGTGGTAGAATCTAAGCTAAGTGCATTACACCACACATAAGCATAAACATATAAAGGCAATCTACGCTGTCTTGAACGTTTGGACGGAGTACTGTAGTACCGTAAAGATAGATTTTAAAAATATATTAGTAATTGAGTTTAAATCAGATTATTTTTGTAAAAGTAGTTTGTAAATCGGAGCATTGACTCTACAAATATATTGCAAATTAACTTATGTAATCAATTTAGTATTTTTAATTTTCTCTATTGAGTCCTATATTAGTGAAATAATAGTTTCAAAAAACTTGATTAGAATAGATTTTGATCTGAGTCTTATAGTAGTGGCAAGATAGTTACAAATAATTTGGCTAAAATATACTTTGATATAATCTTAGATTAGTTTTGTGTTTGTTTTTGAAGATCAATTTATGGGAGTAAATTTGAGGGAAAAGAAATGTGAAATTGAAATTGTTTGCATTAAGGAAAATATAATAAGAAATTGAAGAAAATGAGATAAACGTTTATAAAAGATATTAAGTGATGAGAAAAGTTTGATAGATTAAAAAAAATGTTTTAATCTATACAATTGGATAGTTATTATTTTACCTTTGGTCATAAAAGAAATTTAAAATAAAATACAGTTAGTACAAATTATGTAAGTTATTATTTAAAATAAAAAAGTTAAAATTAATGAGATTGTATTAAAATAAAATGAGATTGATAGAAATTTAATTGAAATGCCTTGTGGATGGTTAATTTAAATAAAATTATTATTATTATTACTAGCGTAACACTGCGCTATCGCGCCTTTGTTTATGCATTTTTTAAATATGCGTGATATTATATTAGTAGGTGATAATATTATAATGTTATTAAGTTAATATATATTAAAATTATATTTATTAAAAATAAAATGAAATATATCAGAACAAATAAAAGAATAATCATTGATAAATAAAGAAGAAGAGAAGAAGTAGAGACATTTGATTTTATAAAAAATTTGTAAAAATAACGGTCAATTTTTAAAAATTTAATAAATTATTATATTTAAAGGATAAAATCGGTATTTTGAAAAATGGACACAAAAAGGGGAATCCCCTTTATATATTGTTATAGATTACTTTTACAAAAATTGATTAGACAAACCTATCATAATAAATTTTCTATTAATTAAAGAAGTTGAGGATAGATTCTATTAACCATCAACAACTAGCAACCAATTCCACCTCCAACCACCACATATCTGACCACATCCGACACAAGTTTTCTCAAATGAAACACCAAATTTCTTCAATTCTAAAGGAAGCACAACTCTTACAATAGGTATAAAATTTCATAATGTAGAAGGACAAATGCATAAATTACAGAAAATGAAAAAATACATGAAGAAAGAATTTGTATAATATTGACCGTATATAAAATGTTCTCGTTCTCTTTTATCAAAGGAAACAAAGTGTTGAGGCTCTGTTTTCCATAAGTTTCTCCTTCTCTCTGTCAAAAAGGAAATCAATTTTCCCTTTTTCAACCTCTTTCCCCTCACGTTTGCTAGTTCCTGAAAAAAAAAAAAAAAACACATTTTAAAATAAAAAAAATAGTGACATGTCAGTGACGTCAAAACTAAGTTAATATTGTATGTCGAAATATCATTTTTTTCTAAAATATATTTAGTTTAGTTTCTAGTAGGAGACGGTATTTTTGGTTAAAATATAAATTAAATATGTTAGACAAAAGTTACATATTTGTACATTATTTTTAGGTTAGAAATATTTTATAGTTTTTGAATTAAATATGATGTTTTTTAAAACTTTATAAATTTAAACAAAAATAGTTAATTTATATATTTAATTCATTATTATAAGAATTCAAACTTATATTTATAATTATCATAGTTCTATTGGTTTAGTTAAGAAGATATATAAGTGAAACTTGATATTTTTGTTAACAAAGTAGTATTTATAAATTAAAGCAGTGTAATGATAAATGTAAATTGTAGAAATAAATTTGCAAAAATGTAAGTGATAAACAACAGTAAGATGATCAGAAAAAGTAAATAATAGATCAGATATAAATAAAAAGCTTAAATATTTTATTGGTCCTAATTTTCGTAACCTTTTTTTTCGTATAGTTAATTTCATTCTTTTTACATACGTCGTCTAAATCATTACTAGAAGATGAATAGTAATTCCAACGTCTTACTTCGTGGTCTTTTTAATTTTTTTTAGTTTTTTAAATTCTTTTTAAAAAAATTTATTTATTTTATTTACTTTTTTAAGTTGTCCACGTGTCAAGTCAACATTGTGACACGTAACAGTGTCAGTAGTATATGTCAAGCTAGTATCACTGCCACGCGTCAAGCCAGTGTCAAGTTAGTGTCATTACCACGTGTGAGTGTCTCGTGACTTATATTCAATTCGATCCTAATTTTCATTATTTTTATTCAATTTAGTCTCAATTTTCGTTATGTTTGTTCAAATTAATTCCAATTTTGCCCTCTCCAAATTGACCAAATTTAATCTCTATATAAATTTTATAATAAAATTTTTATTTTTATTAAAATTTAAATTTACACTAAGAATTTTCCTTATAAAAAATAATAAAGAATTTTCTTCTAATTTTAAAAATAATAAAGAACTTTCCTTCTAATTTTAAAAATAATTTAGACTTTTCCTTATCATTTAAAAAATAATGAAGAACTTTCCTTTAAATTTTAAAAACAATGAAGAATTTTATCCTCTAATTTTAAACTAACTTTAACCATATTTTTTACATGTAGCAAAAATCAAACATATATATAATAATTTACTTCCAAAAGTATAGTTAGGTTTGGTATAAAATTAATAAAAGAAATATTTAACATAAATGTGAATTTTAATCTATAACAATATACAAAGGGGATTCTTCTTTTTGTGTCCACTTTTCAAAATACCGATTTTACCCTTTAAATATAATAATTCATTAAATTTTTAAAAATTGACCGTTACTTTTACAAACTTTTTATAAAATCAGATGTCTCTACTTCTTCTCTTCTTCTTTATTTATCAATGGTTAGTCTTTTATCTGATACATTTCACTTTATTTTTAATAAATATAATTTTAATATATATATATATATATATATTAACTTAATAACATCATAATATTATCACCTACTAATATAATATCACACATATTTAAAAAATGCATACACACAGGCGCGATAGCGCCTATGTTACGCTAGTAAAAATAAAAGTTTTAATATAACACTTATATAAAAATTAAATTTGGTCAATTTGGAGAGAGACAAAATAGGGACTAAATTGAACAAAAAAAATTAGGACTAAATTGAACAAAATTAACAAAAAATAGGCCGAATTGAATAAAAGTCACGAGATGTGACAATGACTCTAACTTGACACGTGGTAGTGACATTGGCTTGACACGTGATACTACCACTGACATGTGTCACAGTGTTAACTTAACATGTGGACAACATTTTTAAAATTAAAAAAATTAAAAAAATAAAAAAATTAAAAAAATCACAAAGTGACACGTGTCGATTACGGTTCACCTTCTATTAACGATTTAAACAATGTTTGTAAAAAGAATCAAATTGACTATAATTTATAAAAATTAAGATATTTTAAACATTTAGAAGAAATATGACCAAACGAATCAAAGTTTACGAAATAAAAAAAAAAGGGAAATCAACTACAGATAAAGTAATTAAGAACAATTTAATGGATCCATAATGTAAACTAAATAAACAATTTAGAATACATTAAGTTAAAACAGAGCCATAAGCCATGCCACTTATTCATGTACTAAGTGATGGTGGAAGCTTAGAAATTACAGTAAATTTTGAAGTTGTTGACAGAAAAGATCAACACAGGAGGACTCTAAATTGTCGCTAAGTAAGAAGTTTCTGAGTTTGGCATGATTCTGTTTCACTTCTCTTGCAACTTCACTCTCATCATCCATCACACTTTTCACTGCTTCACATACACTTTCTTTGCTGAAACAACCATCTTCTTCACCTTTCTCCACTTCCACTCCAACCATCAGTTTTCTACTCAGCATTCTTGCATTGATGATATGGCCACCCCTGTGTCCTGGTAGCAGCACCAACTGACACTTATTCACAAGTCCCTCAGTTAAAGAAGCAGCTCCACAGTGTGTTATGAAGCAACCAATTGAAGGGTGTTCCAACATCAGTTGTTGTGGCACCCAACCTTCATATGCAATTCCTCTTCCTTTAACTCTTTCTCTGAACCCTTCTGGGAGAGCTTCTTCACTACACTCAAATCCATCAAAGGGCTTAAATGCTGCAAGAAATGGAAAACCTGTTAGTTCAAGACCAAGCAACAACTCTTGAAACTGATTCTGTGGTAACGCGCTTTCGCTTCCGTATGTGCAGAAAACAACAGAGCCAGGGTTGAATTGCCCAAGCCATGCAACCCATTTTTCGTCCAAGGTAGTGTTTGGTGGCTCGGGTAAGAGAGGCCCCGAAAGCAAAACAGGCTTCTCAAACACAGTTTCAAGATAATCCGCATATGGCCCATCGATTTCTCTGCAACCTTTGAATCCAAGTGCATCGGCGGAGCAGAAACTGTTGTATAACCGATCGTACAGAAGAACACCGCTTCCAAACTCGAGTTTCCTTTCTGCAACGAGGAAGCGAACTTCATGAGGCTGAAACTTGATGCATGAATCAGGGAAGCCCAGAGGAGGTTCCATTAGATCAAGTTCAGATAACTCTCTTCCTTGGCTTCTTCTGGGTCCGTCTCCGAGGTATGCTGATGATAATGGATGAAGTATGAGGTACATGAGACTCTTGATGCCTAGCCTCCGAAGGAGGCTGGGTAGCCAGTGTTGGAAATCGAAGAAAACAATCTGTGGGTTGAGATTCCTGAGGAGAAGTTCGATGTGGTTCTGTGTGCGATCCATGGCGGTGGCGATGAGTGGGGCTAAAGAGAAGGGGACGTCTGAAGTGGTTTCGGCATGGTGAGGAAGGCCATGAACATGGGAAAGTTTGATGGGGACAAAGGTGATGAGATGAGGGTGCAGATTGAGGTGGTGTAGTTTGGTTTGTGTTCTATGTGGGACTATGAAGGAGATTTTGTGGCCTCTCTCTGCTAGCTTGTTGGAGAGGTGAAGATTAGGAGTGAGGTGTCCCATAGCAAACCATGGAAATATTGCTATGTGTAAAGGAGCAGCTCTTGCAGCAGCATCCATGGTTACTATACTATAAAACTTTATGAAAAATAAAAGCTCACTGATTTCATTGGTGTCTTTCATGAAGACATTACAACATTAAATAGTAAAAGAAAGTATAACCTTAGTCCGCTAAACATAGGAAGAAGCAAAGGATAAAGGTATGGAAAATGATATTCTAACTCCCAATTTTTGACTCTTTCTCTTACTTCCTGACCTGCAACTTATGTGCATTTAATTTTTTAATTTGTGTTTTATTTTGTAAAGACACTTTGGCAACGGGTGAAAAGCGAATGGAGGAAGGGTTCGTCTATCTTGCAGACCACACTCACACAAAAAATTAGGGTTTTTCTCTTCCGTAGAACATGAACAAAGGTGGAGAAGACAAAATTTGATTCTGCCCATTTCCAACTATCACTTAATTGAAGCGCTTCCATTTTCGATATTAAGGTATGTTAGGTAGGAGTTGCATTTGTTAGCGATTTTGAAGTACGATATTGCTTTCGGAATTCAGCAAGTGTTTGAATGGCGATGACTGTGAACGATGGTGGTGTTGGCGGCAGCGGCGACAACCAAACCTACAAATTGTACCGTCACTTGAAAACCCTACCACAAATCATATTGTTGTGCAAAATGTAATAATTAGGTCACCATTTAATATGTCAGTGGCGAGCAGTTAATGAATCCAGTTCACATGATGTTTGTGAAGTGCGAATTGTGGACCAAATAAGCTAGAACAATTTTTATTATGTTCAATATTCCTTTCATACATGTTAAGGTCTTCTAATATAGTAAAAATGGTTTACATGTAAACTTCCTTAAAATAGAGCAGTAGTTATATTGTTATTCAAAAAGTATGGGCAGGTCACTGATTAATATGTCAGTGGTCACCAATAATTCAATCCATAGTTTACATATATGTGAGCTGAATTTTATGAACCAATTATCTCCCACCAATTTTTATTATGTTCAATGTACCTTCCACACATGTTAGGAAGGTCATGTAATTCACTATAACTGGTTTACATGTTCAGTCCCTAATGATAGGCTACAATTCATACTTTTGTGCAAAACGTAATGGGCAGGTCACCATGTAATATGTCAAAGGTTACTAGTTAATGAATCCACATTTATCATGTCTGTTAGGTGAGTGTTGTGAACCAATTATCCTAGAACAATTTTTCTTAGGATTAAATATATCTTTCATACATGTTGTTAAGGTCTTCTAATACACTATAAATGATTTACATGTGAACTTTCTTAAAATAGAGCAGTGGTTATACTATTATTCAAAAAGTATTGGGAAGGTCACCAGTTAATATATCAATGATCACCAGTATTTCAATACAGAGTTTACATATATATGAACTGAATTTTGTGGACCAATTCTATCCCACTAATTTTTATTATGTTATTATGTTCAATATACCCCCCACACATGTCAGGAAGGTTATGTAATTCACTGTAACTTGTTTACATGTTCAATCCCTAATGACAGGCCACAATTCATATTGTTGATCAAAACGTAATGGGCAGGTCACCATGTAATACGCCGGGGTCACTAGTTAATGAATCCACAATTATCATGTTTTTGAGGTGGGGGTTGTGGACCAATTATTGTAGAGAAATTTTTATTAGGATTAAATATACGTTTCATACATGTTGTTAAGGTCTTATAATACATTACAAATGGTTTACATGTGGACTTTCTTAAAACAAAACAGTGGTTATACTACTATTCAAAAAGTATAGGGCAGGTCACCAGTTAATATGTCAATGGTCACCAGTATTTCAATCCAGAGTTTACTTATATGTGAACTGAATTTTGTGAACCAATTCTCTCCCACTAATTTTTATCATGTTCAATATACCTTCCACACATGTTAGGAAAGTCATGACTGTAACTAGTTTACATGTTCAGTCCTTATGATAGACCACAATTCATATCGTTGAGCAAAACGTAATAAGCAAATCACCATGTAATACATCAGGGGCCATCAGTTAATGAATCCACAATTATCATGTCTGTGAGGTGGGGTTATGGACTAATTATCCTAGATCAATTTTATTTGGATTAAATATATTTTTCATACATGTTGTTAAGGTCTTCTAATACACTAAAAATGGATTACATCTGGACTTCCTTAAAAGAGAGTTGTGGTTATACTACTATTCAAAAAGTATTGGGTAGGTCACCAATTAATATATAAGTGGTCACCAGTAATTCAATCCAGAGTTTACATATATGTCAATGATCACCAGTAATTCAACCTGTCACCACACACAACCATCGAGCTGAATCGAACTAACGAAAAGCAGTAATAACCCTAACACCACTCCAAGGACAACAAAAATCTTGGAACAAAATGGGATTTAGTTTAGGGTTCAAGAATAACACCAAAACTTAGAAATCTCGTCTTTCGTTTAGGGCCCAAAGCCCATGTTAGCAGCTCCTCGCTGTAGAAATCACCAAGGTCGATTCGACAGGAGTTGAAGAAACTAGTGCAGCCTCTATTGGTGGTGTAAGAATCGATGTGGCCTCTGATTATGAGGAGAGTTTCATTCACGGGATCACTCTCGCGAACTAGGTACGTGTTCTTCGTGCACAGCGCCGACTTCAGCCTCTCAAATCACATTTCGTCTTCTCCACACTTTGTTTGTGTTCTATGGAAGAGAGAAACCCTAATTGTTTTAGTGTGGTCTGCAAGATAGACGAGCATTTTCTCCCTTTGCTTTTCACCCGTTGCCATAGTGTCTTTGCAAAATAAAACACAAATTAAAAAAATTAAATACACATCAACTATCAGGTCAGGAAGTAAGAGAAGGAGTCAAAAATTGGGAGTTAGAATATCATTTTTCTAAAGGTATTTTTAATTCGGATCTGTTTGTGGATTGGGCCTGAGAATTGCCCTCATCTTCGCATAAAACCACGTACTCAACGTTGGTGGTGATGTGGCACGTCCACAGGGTGTGAGGGGTTGACGTGGATTGTACTAGTTGGCAATGAGGATTTGCGAGTTTGAGTTGATTGGTCCATCGGACGGTGGGCAATTGATGGAGTTTCTAAAAGGAGGTGGAGAAATAGGGATGAAAAATAATCTCCACATGTATGATTTTAATCCATTATGTTTTATATATATATATATATATATATATATATATATATATATATATATATATATATATATGTCTTGGAATTGAATTTTTCAATTTTTTATTAAAATAATTTATATCAAAATTTAAATTATTTATTATAAATCTAAAATTTAATTTAAGTAATTAGATAAATTTAATCAATATGAATTTTAATTTTAGTAGTACAAAATATAAGAACTAAAGTTAATAGATCCATCATTTTCTCCCATCCCTATACATCATTTCATCCATTTGTAAATAAATACTTCCACTGGACAATGTTTCAAAAGAAATATGTTTTATTTCACTTTCTTTTTTTCTTCAAAAGAAGCTCATCCTCATTTTTCTCCACCAATAATCATTATTCTCTCCTCTTTTTCTCCATTTATACTCTTTTAATACATATTATGTTTCCCAATCATGTTGACAATTATAATATAATTGAAAATAATGTCTAAAATAAGCTAATAATTAGATTTTCTTGATCTTATGTTACATATCACTTTATCATTAGATAATTAATTGAGTAAAAAAAAATTTGTGTCCCTTCTTTAAAACATGTTTTAATGTCCCTCCACTATTTTTCCATATAATTATCTTGCACTTGGTATTATTTTACAAATTATTTAATTTATTAAATTTATCTCTAATTATTAATTATTATACACAATGACTTAATTGTAATTTGATAACACTAGTTATATTTTGGTGTCAACGAGAGAAATATAAGAGTCCATCTAAACCGATAATTAAAGGAGGAAGTCGCCGAACCAACAAATGTCATAGTCCGCAACAACCAATATTTGTCATTAGAATTGTGGATCTTGGTGACGACGTCGAAGACACTATTGTAGTAGATTGTATTGTTCGGTCTTTTGTTCATCATAACCAATAGACTTTAGAAGATTAGTTGAGGAATTGCACAAAGATTTTTTAATTTTTTTAAAAAATTTAAAATTTTTAATTGAATTTATTTTTTTATAAAATATAATATTAATAAATAATAAAATAATAAATTACAAATAATAAAAAATAAAAATTTATTGAGATTTTTTTTGTTCTTTTTCATTTTTAGTTTCTCACCTATTTTATTAATTTATTACTTTTGCATTTCCTCTCTTTTTTTTCTTGTTTAAAAAATGAAATAGAAAATTAGACATAAATTCATTTTTTCTTTTGTCCGTTCTCTTTTAAGATAAAAAAAGTAACTCTCTCATTTCTCTTTATAGCAAAATATTAATTTGATATTTAATTTTTTTTTCATTTTACGAGTTTTTTATATATTTATTTTCTTATGAATATAAAAAGAAAAAATATGTAATATATGTTTTTTTTTTTCATAACCATTTCTTAAATGTGAATTGATTATGATATTTTCTTTTTTAATAATTACATCTCTCAATTTTTTATTAAATTTTTATAAATTATTTTTTAGTCTTATTTTTTTTTAAATTGGTATATTGATAAAAAATAAAATAATAGATTCTTTTCTTTAAGTGATATAAGGGAAGATACCCTTGAAGATGAAAATAATACAAATTCACTTCTTTACTATTTTCAACCATGATACTGATAGAAATTCAATTATTGAATTAGAGAACCATTTTTTAATATTCAAATAATTATAAATGAGAAATTTTATATTAATTCTTTTGAATTATAGGCGAAATTTTTCATATTAATTTTTTGAAACTTTTTATAAGAAAAAATTTCAAATTTGAAAATATTCAAAAAAATAGATGAAACTAGAAAAACTTATTTAAAATAAGTTTTATATCATATATAATTTCAAAACTATAATTTTTGTAAAAAAAAACATAAAAGAATTTCAATACTAAATTATATATATATTTTTGTATTAATAATAATAATAATTAAATATATAAAATTTGAGTATATTATTTTAACTCCTTCAAACTTTTTGATTATGATCCACTACTAACCATAACATACAAGATAAAAAATAGACGTTGATATATAAAATAGGAAAATAATTTTTTAACAAAATCTTAACAATTTGTTGAGATGACATCTTCTAAATGATTTTTCATATTTTATTTTATTTTTTATTTTTTTATATTTCAAAATCACTTAAAAAATACCACTTAATTATAAGATAAAGTTATCAAACTTTAGTTATCAAAATATCAATATTATCCTATAAAAATATACCACATGTCAAACAATGAATAAAAACACATAAGAAAACGTTAAAACGTCTTTAATCAAAAAGGTACTATGAGCAAATATACTGGATTTTCATAAGATTTGAAATTTTGCATATGAAAAATAAAGTCATGTTGAAAGAGTTAACAACATTATGATATAGACAACTTTTTTTTTTTCTTTATTCAAAGATAATTGTGTTTGAAGGACAAGAAAATTACTGATTGCTTCAAAATGTCACAATAGAAAATAAATAGAAAATATTGTTTATGTAATAAATGATTTTTTATTTTAGTAGTATACTATGATGTAAATAACTCATAATTTTATTTTTCTTTTATAAAAGGTCATTGTGTTTCAAGGCCAACAAATTTATTTGTCACTTCAAAATATCACAATAGAAAATAAATAAATAAACATAGGTACTTTTTCAATAACAATTAATAGATTAGATTCTATCATCAATTGAAAACTAAATATTAAAACAATAGTTATGATAATTTAACAAGTAATTTTATATTTCAAAAGATTTAAAAGAAATTCAAATGAAATTGAAATAATACAAACTATTCTAATATATATATATATATATATATATATATATATATATATATATGTTGTATTCATGTATACATAAACAACTACAAAAATCCACTCAAGTTTTTCTTTTCCTTCTCTTACGGTTTTTTTTTTCTCTCAAAATCAAAATCTCTAAATTTAAGAGTGCTTTTCTTCCTCTACCACCTCTAGAGGCCACACTCCATAGTTATCAATGTCTCACATCAATTTCTTCAAATACATTAACATAAATGTCATGGTTATTATTGTAGTTGTACTAACAAAATAATTTTTTGTCATGATTATTCTAGTAATTTAAAATATCGTTCTAAGTCTTATATATATATATATATATATATATATATATATATATATATATATATATGTATGTATAAATTGAAGAAAAAAATTTAAAAAACTAATTTTCTTTTAAATTAAATAGGCCAATTTATTAACACACCAACCATAAAAGGACTAGATGTAGCCAGATAGCCCATCTTTACACGTCTAAATTGACCACAAGTTCTCAATGTAGTACACCAATCACGTATATTGCACTATTAATTTTAATAACCATTAATTCTACAAAATAGTGAATCAACGATTAATTAGGACCTACTGATTTAGAAAATAATTCATTACCTTGGGTCCCAAAAGATGCATATTCGTGTCTTTTGTAGTGCATTTAAAACCCTGCATAAGACAAATTGTTTTCCTTTACTTCTGCATCATGTTTCTCTACTTCATCTTCCTTTGTGAGTAACCAATTGTAGGGAAGCCGGAATACAGGACCAGAATTGGTCTTGCTTTTTTTCACAAAAACAAAGTTGAGAGGGTGTACTTCATTGCGAGGGAATGGAAGAGGTTGTCCTTGTTGCATCCTTTTAAAGTCATGTACATCTTTTTTGAATATACTCCTCATCCCCCATGCATGGATCTTAACCCCTGCTAGGGTTTTAAATGTGATATGTGCTCCTGTTTTCACAAAATGACAATGCTCTCTCGAGATATAAATGATCCAAAAATGATTTGATTTAGCAAAATGTTGTATGTTCACATTATGTGGCACATCACAGTATTCTTCTGTATGTTTACTTACGAAAGAAAGATATAATGGGTGCGGTGAAGAATCATCAACAACAAGAGCAGTGTTTCCCCCAAATATAACACAAAAGGCAAAGCCCATCCAGTCTTCATCCACACTAAATTCCACTATCCTTATAACTGAATCCCCTTCAAATCTTTTGGTGAACCACCGCGGAATTTCCAAACCCCATGGAACAACAATGTCAAAGCCACATCGAAAATGACAGGATTCCTGATGTCACCACATGGAAAATCACAAAATAAGTTTTACTATAATCAGTTGTATAACAATAATAGGTCGTTAACAAAAAGTATTTTTTACAAACAATATTTAAAGACACTTCTAATGACAAATTAGGCAAATATGTCATCGAATGACAAGGAGAAGGTAGTAAAATGTGAACCTTAATTAGTCTGAAAAGCCATGCAAGTTCCAAACTCCAACAATCCCACGGTTTGGACAATATATCAACCATATTGGCACAATTAAAAAGATATAAGCCTGACCTATGATCACGAGATCCGGATACTTTTCTAAAATACTTCCCCCCTGATGCAGCTCCTTCAATTGGAAGGTTAGACAAAGATTTAAGCTCATGACAATGAGACAAGTTTATATATCCTAGACAATGAAGCCCCCTGAAGGAATCAGGCACTGAAACAACATTGTTTCCCTGTAGATTCAGTCTTTCCAGACATCTTAATTCTCCAATAGCATCAGGTACTTCTGGTAGATTGCAAAAACTTAGATCCAGAAAAATCAAACATTCCAAATGGGATTTAGAAGCTTGTCTTGGAAACAGACTTGTAAGTTTATAACAATGGCACAAAACTAGAGTTTGAAGAGATACCAAGGAATTGATATCATTTGGTATACTGACAAGTTTTGTGCAACCTCTCAAACTGAAGAAAGTAAGATTTGAAAGGACTCCAATGGATTGATGAATAGTGGATAAGCTTGTACATTCATCCATGTCAAGGTACTCAAGATGTGTTGCCCTTGTAAAATCTGGGGTGCTTTCAAGCTTAGAACAACCCGAGAGATGTAGAACTCTCAGAGAACTCATGTTGCCTACACAGCCAAAGTCAACGAAAACTAGATTCCGACAATTTCGTAAATTCAAGAAAGCAAGCTTCTTAAGAAGTCCAATTGATGAATGGACATAAGATAAACTTGTACATCCAGAAAGATCTAGCCTCTCAAGTTTTATGGTTCTGGAAAAATCTAAAGTCTCAGTCAGTTTCTTGGAGTTGCTTAAATCAATCCTTTTCAAGTTGGGACAGCTCTGCGAAAAGAGAATAAACAGTCACCTATTAGCATATAATCTTGAAACTTCAATTTTATTATCTCTTTTAATTTGGTATGCATTCAAAATTAAAGACACACTAAAGAGTTAAAAAAAGTTCATTTAGGTTCATTTACTGAAAAAAAGAAAAACATTATAATGTGATCCAAAAGAAAGTGATGGTAATGCATGCTACTTCTTTTGGAAAGTTATAGAGAGAGTCTATCTTTCCGTGATTTCTTCAAATTCAGCAGAAGAAAATGGAAAGAATGTAACTATAATACCTTGCGGCCTTCCCATATATGTGTGATGCGACTGTTAGGCATATTCAACTCCACAAGATTAGAGACTGTAAAATATGGAGGCAGAGAAGCAAAAGGATAATCATGCCACAATAGATATCGCAGCCTGTCAGAAAGAAACTCCAGGCTTCCTGAAAGTTTTGTGTGATGTAATATGAGTAATGTAAGCTCCTTCATTCTTGACAATCCATCAACACTACATTCCAACAATTCTTCTTTTTTATTTAAAACTATGGCTTTTACCTTCTCTGTTCCCTGAAAGTAAAGACAAAACATGCAAAAAGAAAAACACTTAATCAAATCACCTTAATAATTAGAACACGAAACATTTTTATAAAAAAAGGAAAATAGCGAAGCTTTAACTTGAAACAACCGTACTTTAAATTCAATGATTACCGTTTCTGATGTAGCAGATATTAAAAAAACATTACATGATTCAGAAAATATAACTTGTTACCGTTTCTGTTGTCAAGACTTGCAAGAAGTCTTTATGAAGCCATATTCTACTCCATGATCCTGGTTCCTCGGGAGATTGGCCGCGAACCATTTTTTTTCCTAATTCTTGTAACAATTCATGCATCTGAATTTCTTCATTGCTAATAGTGATGAGTGATTTCTCAATGAGTCTTGAAATTCCAATGTGAGGGTATAACCCACAACAGTCTAGAATTCGCTTAACATAATCCTCT
This sequence comes from Vigna unguiculata, assembly GCF_037176805.1. Lineage (NCBI taxonomy): Eukaryota > Viridiplantae > Streptophyta > Magnoliopsida > Fabales > Fabaceae > Vigna > Vigna unguiculata. Next base: position 46,486,439 of record NC_140796.1, read on the forward strand.
CTCTCCCCTTTAAAGAAACATGCAATGTGTAAAAATATTTGTTTTTCCTCATGGTTTAGTCCATCAATACTTATTTGAAGTACATCCATAATTTTTTTATGTGGACTATTTTGCAATCTATTTATTGCATCTCTCCATTCAATAGTATCTCGAGTACACAAGAAAGAACCCAACACTCTAATAGCCAAGGGAAGACATTGGGCATATTTTAGTACTTCAGGAATCAACACCGCACAAGTACTGCTTTGCTCTTCACTTTTGAAGGCTTTTCTACAGAACAATTCACGAGCATCATTATCATTCAATAACGAAACCTTATGTATCAATACATTACCCTCGTACACTTTCAGAATATGCTCATCTGTGGTTGTAATAACCATTCTACTTCCCTTCAAAAGCAATTTAGGTTTTATGGCCAAATTTTCCAATTGCTCTAATTCATCAACGTTGTCCAGAACTATGAGGACCTTTATGTTGTGAAGCCTATTTTTTACAATCCCTGATATTTCAATTGGACTACTCATATCTATGTTTTCACGTAAAGTTTGATTAATGATCTCTTTGTGTATAGCAGTCTGGCCACCATCCCTATAAAGTTTGCTCACATCCTCAACGAAACAAGAAGCATCAAACCTATGAGAGATTTTGTCATATAGGACGGCGGCATGAGTTGTTTTTCCTATTCCATTCATTCCCCAAATTCCTAAAACTTGAACACCACTTTTTGAACTTAATCTTAATTTATCTTCTAATGCTTGTACACGTGATTGTATCCCAATAAGGTCATCAACAAACCCAGAGAATTTGTGACCCAATTTTTTTATTACCTTTTGAACAATATCTTCAATTACTTCAGATTCGGACCTGAAGAGATTAAAAATAAAGAAATATGCTTAAAATGCTCTGAATCTGTTCAAACGAATTGATGATAAAAATTAAGTTTATTTGGTTTTTTAGTCTTCGTAGTTTCTCAAACGAGTAATATTGTTTTCTTTATTTTCTTGCACCCACCATTTTGAACTCATTCCTTAAAATAATACCAGAAAGGAAGAAAATCATTTAAGAAAATTACAGTCACACACAACTAATGCTTAGAACAATAATTTTTATGGAGATAAACCTTCTAATGTTTTTCTAAAAAAAAAAATCAGTAAAATGTATCTATATATATAGAGGTATAAACATAGAAAACAGAGACAATAACCATAACTAACACATACTTGTTTCTGACGTCCCAACCAGCTAATTTGCCAAACCCATTCATAGCTCTCTCCCATCGATAAACCTTATCTGGGTTTCCTTTGAATTTCTGTCTGAGTGAAACGAAGGCCTTCTCGTATACCCCGTTCTGATGTCGTACGTGAGACGGAACAACATCATAGAAAACAGGGAAAACAGTTTGGTTATATTGCTGTTTGCAATCAGCTATAGTGGTCATTTCGTCCAAACACCACGAGGAGGAAGGATAATCTTTGGAGAAGACGATGATAGAAATTCGAGAACCTCTGATTGCTTGTAGAAGCTGTGATGAAATGGATTCTCCTTTGCGGAGCTTGTGGTCGTCTTTAAAGACAAAAATACCCTTCCGGAGAAGATGAGAGTAGAGATGATCAACGAAAGAGTTGCGGGTATCAGGGCCTCTGAAACTGATGAACACATCGTATCTGTAGTCTTGGTTTTTGATGGTGTCGGAGGAGTGATAGGAAGAAGAAGCAGATTCTGATGATCGGGCGCAGAACTGGCTCCAAAACCATCTCCTCCCTGATTTCTTCTTTGGCATCGGTGAATGGTAGTGGCTGTTCCTTCAAATTCACACCACAACCAGTGAGAGGAAGAACATGGACTTCTTTCAAAAGATGGTCAAATGGAGTAGAGATGAGTTGCAGTAATGGAAATCCCTAGAAAAAGACAAACATACAGAAACTTCATCACTTGCTACAGTTGCATATGAATATTCATATTTTTGCATTAGCACCGACACTTTGAGTCTAAATTTGTTTTACTGATTTGGTATCTAATATTTTGGTTAAGTTTAATTTGTTTTCTATATTTTTAATTTATTTAATTTGGTATTTTAATATTTTAGGAAGATTTAATTTGGTAAGTTAACTTAATATTGTATCCGTATATAATACGTGTTAAATTGTAAAACTTTTACATTTTTTTAACTTTTTAATTTTTTTTGTAAAAATTTATAAATTTATTTAATTTGGTATTTTAATATTTTAGGAAGATTTAATTTGGTAAGTTATCTTAATATTGTATCCGTATATAATACGTGTTAAATCGTAAAACTTTTACATTTTTTTAGCTTTTTAATTTTTTTTTGTAAAAATTTATAAACTATCACGTGTCAGATTATCGTCATGACAACTTACAATCATGTGATTGTGATAATAGTTATTTTTAATTTAGTCTTTTATTTAAATTTTTAGTATCCTAATTCTTTAAAACAATCCAATTTTGTTCTTCCCGATTTGAGATCAAATTAGTAAATAAGCTTAATTATAACTTATATATACATATTGTAATAACTTTTTTAATATATACATTAAATCATTTCACCTCAATACTTAAATTATTTTACTTTTTACGTGTTTTATCTTTGTAATTTTTTATGCTTGAAATTTTTTACACTTGTAAAAAGTAAAATAATTTGAATATATAAATATAGTGATTTGATCTATAAATTCAAAACTATTCATTTAACATGTATATATAAGTTATAATTAAACTTAGTTATTAATTTGGTCTTAAATTAAAAAGGACAAAATTGGATCGTTTTAAAGAATCGTGTACTAAATTGAACAAAAAATTTAAATAGAGGACTAAATTGAAAACAACTATTATCATTACCTCGTGTCATGATTGTAAGCTGTCGCATGGCACGAGGTGAACTAACACGTGGCAGTTTACAAATTTTTACAAAAAAAATTAAAAAAATTAAAAAATTTCACTACTTGACACGTGTACTTACAGACACGGTGTTCACTTCAACTTAATCGACATGATCAAATTGAATCTTTTTAGATAATTGGGATATTAAATTAAACAAATCAAAAATATAAAGACCAAATTGAATTTAACCAAAAAAATTGGGTACCAAATTAGTAATTATACATTTTTTTATTATCATTTGATATTATTTATTATTATTATTTATTTTCTCTTTTTTTAATATATAAAATTTAATTTTCATTAAAATTATTTTATTTTTATAAGAGTTGTCTAATGAGTTTTCAAGTAAAATTTTTTCTTTTATATCGGAGTAACAACAAACGTGAGGAATAGGAAATTTCTCTCAAGATGCCCGGCTCTTCCATTAATTTTCTTATATCTTTCAACTTTTTGCTTTTTTACCTAGTGTAGTTATTTGAATGTTTAAGCACCCTAATTATGAGAGGGAATTACGTAATTTTGGTTACTTTATTTATGTGCAGGCCTCTTTGTTCTTTTATTCTTTTATACAAAATAAATATCATGTGTACGTTTATTTATCACCACATAGATGGTCCCTTTGCCAGGGGAAGATGTACAACACTTTTCTTATTTGTGTATAAGCATCTAAATATTTTATTATATTATAAACACTGATACTTTGATAAAAAAATTAAAATAAATGTAATAAAATTTAAAAATTTGTTTTATTCATTTAAGCCTGTGGCGGAACTTGACCAAAAATTATAGGAGTGTCAAATTATATTTGTTATATATAATTTTTTTTAATTAAAAAAAATTAATTTTTTTACATCATTTTTTTAATTCAAAATAAGCATTCATGACAATAGAATCTAAATAATATAACAATAATATATATGAAAGAGTAACATAAAGTTTATCATCAACAATAATATAAAACAAAAGTTACTTTTATTCAGAGTGCTCCTTTACGCTCTTTCAATGACTTAAAATCTTCAATAATTGAATCAGAGCTGAAGCTAGTTGCAATATCCCTTTCAATATAGATTATCATAGTGCTTGCTAAAAATTCAGCCTCCATCTTATTTTTCAACTTGTTCTTGATTATTTTCATTGCAGAAAAGATCTTTCAGTTGTAGCTGTAGAAACTGGAAGAGTCATGATAAGACAAAGTAATCTATCTATCAAGTAGTAAACTTCAGACTTTTTTGTTGTTGCCAAACATGTACATAACTCTTGCATTGTTGATAAATTCTTCAAATTTGAATCTTGACGAGCATCAATAATGAAATGTTGAAGTTGAAAATTCAAATTAATCTTCTCTTGCTCATTGAAATCTATGGGATAATATTTTTCCACAAGAGTGCAAATTTTATCAATATTAAAAGCTTTATAAGCATCCTTAGGATCCAAAGCAGAACTTAGAATTAATAACTCCATTGCTTGGTCATTAAATCTACTGTTTAACTCTTGTAATTGCTTATCAATGGTAACAAAGAATATTTCAACAATAATGCTCCACTGTAATATGATCCTTTTGGTGACGAGAGCGTCCTTGCCTTTCTACATAAGAAGCCCCAAAATTAGGCACCTCAATATCATGTTTTTCACAAAAAGAAGTCACATTTTTTAATAACTTATTCCAATCATTTTCTCTCAAGTTTTAAATAAGTCCTTTTGTAGAACAAACTAAACACATAGCATTAACTATATCCTGAGATTGTTGTTGTAATGCTTGACAAAGAATATCTGTTATACCCATGTTTGACAAATAATATATAAATAAAGTAATAATATATAAATAAAGTAGTAATATATAAATATATTTTTTTAAATATATAGAAAATAAAATAAAATAAAAATAATAAATATAAATAGAGTAATAATTTTTAAATATTATTTTTTAAATATATAGAAAAAAAAGTAAAATCAAAAACGGTTAGGGGAGCCGTGACTCCCCTGTCCCTTAATAATTTCGCCCCTGATTTAAGCAATAATCTATTTTATTGTTAAAATATATATGTATATAAAATAAATACTATTAAAATTTCTAAAAAATTATGTTATTATAAAATAAATATAAGTATATAAAATATTTAAGGATATAACTAATGGCTATTAAAATTTAATTTAAATTTTTAGTATTATGAAAAATGTTGTGGCCTATAATTAGTAGTATCGATAATAATAAATAGTAGTTATTTTAAAATTTTGTTAAAACAAAAAAATATTAATATTGATAATTAATGTGAATATACAATAATAGTATTAAATTAAAATTAAAAAATTTAAAGTATTGATAAGTAATTGAAAATTTTATTATTATTGTGTATTAAAAATAGTAATTTAACAATTTAATTATAATTATAGACAAAAATTGTAATTGAATGTTATTATTAATTTAAATTCACTATCGTTAATAACTTTTTAAATTTATCGCTAATTTAATTTAAATTTTTAATTAATTTAATTCTCTTGATTTCAAGTATTTTTTTTTTCTTCGATAATAATTTGTTAATTTAAATACAAAATAATTTTAAGTTTCTTTATTTGTGTGCTTTATTCAAACTTTTCATGAATGATCATTAGTCATAACAATTTTTATTTAAAGTAAAACTAAGCAACGACATTTAATTCTAATTTAAATTAAATTCTTTGTTTGTTTATATTCAAATAAAATATTTATTAGTAATACTAATTATTTAACAAAAATAAACTTTAAAATAACGTCTTTCTTCGTTTGGTGTGTTTTTTAGTTTTCTTTGTTATTTCTAAATTTTTTGTTTGTTTTAAAGAGATAATTTAATCAGCATTTGATCTTCTAGAACCGATTCTGACAATTTTTGAGTCTGGAGAGAGAGAAATTGAAGTGAGAATTTCCTAGAGTTTACGTGTGGAAATCTTTTGGTCAAAGTCAGCTCGCTGGGAAAAAATATGTGGTTGCACCTATTGCATAGAAATGGCCGTTAACCTGTTAACAAGTAGGAAAATGATTTTTTATTATTAAATTTTAATAATTTTTTCTTATAATTTTATAAGATAATTTTTAGATAATTTTTCATTTTTTTTATTCTCGATATTTTAAAATTAATTAAAAAATGTATCTCATGTTATAAAAAAAGTTGTAAAAATTTTATAGTTAAAATATTATCTTCCTAATAAGTATTAACATTATCATGTCATATTATTATAAATTTTCATATTTAGTAAATTTGTTTTATAGATTTGATTAAAAATAAGTAAATTTCTTAAACAAAGTTAATTGGAAGAATGCGTTTAAATGATAAATTGTAAAAATGGAAATAAAAGACCTGTGAATCATAATGTTTAACTCTGAAGAGATGAAAAGAAATCGACAACAGTGTGAAAATTCAAATATAATTGTGAAAGTAAATAACGAGAAATGCAAATTAGCAAGGATAGAAAAAACTTCCACAAAAAAATTGAAAAGGTTGATGATAAAGAACATAAGTAAAATTCCATTTTTTGGCCATTTTAAGTTTCAGCATTATAGAGTTTGGTAAAATATGAATTGTCTTCACAATTTACAAATAAGAAAGTTTATATATAAACAAATTATCCAGTAGTTTTATACTCTCCAAGCTCCGCTGAATAAAATGGAAAATTCATATTTTGCTGCTACTGGTTCTTGGTTGTTCTTCTCTCCACTGCGTACACAAGGCCATCAAGAATCTTGTCATGTCCGATCAAAGCAATAGCTTCTGCGTAGGTCAGCTATCGTTCAGCACCACACTTTAATTCTATCACACAAGCTATGATTTCCACCTTCTAAATCGTTTCAACAAATCAAATCTACACTTTTTTATTAAGAATTGTTCTTCCGCTGTGTGTGGTGTGAAGTTAAGGAGTAAACACTACCAATTGAAGTGTATAATTCATAGATGGTGAAAACTAAATCAGGGCTTCAATGGTTTTGGCCCTGCTTCGGTGGTCGATCATCATCCTCTATCGTCCATTCACAGGGACCTACTTCTTCTTCTTCATACCAAAACCAAGACTACAGATATGATGTGTTTATCAGTTTCAGAGGCCCTGACACCCGCAATTCTTTCGTTGACCATCTATGCTCTCATCTCCTTCAAAAGGGCCTTTTTGTATTGAAGGATGATCACAAACTACAGAAAGGAGAATCCATTTCCCGCCAGCTTCTACAAGCAATTCAACAGTCACGCCTTTCTATCATTGTCTTTTCCAAAAATTATGCTTCCTCAACTTGGTGTTTAGACGAAATGGCCGCTATAGCTTCTTGCAAACAACGATCAAACCACATTGTTTTCCCCATTTTCTATGATGTAGATCCATCTCATGTAAGACATCAGAATGGGGTATACAAGAATGATTTCCTTTCACACAGATGGAAATTCGGAAAAGATCGGGACAAGGTTCCTGGATGGAAGAGGGCTATGACGGATTTTGCAAATTCAGCTGGTTGCGATATCAGGGACAAGTAAGTTTTAATTGCAGTCATTCGCTTTTTTGTCTTAAATTCATAACATCACAATTTAAGTAATAGTTTAGTGCTCTATTTTTTTCTTCTCTGGCAGGCCAGAGTTTGAACAGATTCAAATTATTGTTCAAACAGTAATTAAAAAATTAGGTCATAAGTTTTCATGGTCTGTCAATGACCTTATTGGGATACAACCACGCGTACAAGCATTGGAAGATAAATTAAGATTAGGCTCAAACAGTGATGATGTTCAAGTTTTAGGAATTTGGGGAATGAATGGAATAGGAAAGACTACTCATGCAGCTGTCCTATATGACAAAATCTCTCATAGGTTTGATGCTTCTTGTTTCATTGAGGATGTGAGCAAACTTTATAGGGAAGGTGGCCATTCTGCTGTTCAAAAAGAAATTATTTATCAAACTTTACGTGAAAACATAGATATGAGTAATCCTATTGAAATATCAAGGATTGTAAACAATAGGCTACACAGCATAAAGGTCCTCATAGTTCTGGACAATGTTGATGAATTGGAGCAATTGGAAAATTTGGCTATAAAACCAAAATTGCTTTTGAAGGGAAGTAGACTAGTTATTACAACCACAGATGAGCATATTCTGAAAGTGTGTGAGGGTGAGTGTTTATACACAAAGTTCCGTTATTGAATGATAAGGATGCTCGTGAATTGTTCTGTAGAAAGGCTTTCAAAAGTGAAGAGCAAAACAGTAATTGTGCCGCGTTAATTCCTGAAGTACTCAATTATGCCCAAAGTCTCCCATTGGCAATTAGAGTGTTGGGTTCTTTCTTGTGTACTCGAGATGCTGTTGAATGGAGAGATGTGTTGAATAGATTGAAGAATAGTCCAGATAATAAAATTATGAGTGTACTACAAATAACTGTTGATGGACTACACCATGAAGAAAAACAGATATTTTTACACATTGCATGTTTCTTTAAAGGGGAGAGGGAGGATTATGTTAAGCGAATTCTAGACTGTTGTGAGTTATACCCTCACATTGGAATTTCAAGACTCATTCAGAAATCACTCATCACCATTAGCAATGAAGAACTTCAGATGCATGAATTGTTACAAGAATTAGGAAAGAAAATGGTTCGAGACCAATCTCCCGAGGAGCCAGGATTATGGAGTAGAATATGGCTTCATAAAGACTTCTTTCAAGTCTTGATGACAGAAACGGTAACAAGTTACATTTTCAAACTTATTAAGTCGTTATTTTTAATATGTTGCTGCATAGTTAATGGCATTGGTTATTCCATTTAGACTTAAAGATTATTTTCTTTCGATTGTTTTTTTCGCATGAAATAATCATTTTATTATTGCTTGTATTCATACTTTTATATCAATATAATTTTAGTATGAGGGAAGTGAAGTTTTGATTTTTTTTTTTTTATTAAAACTTCACTATTTTCCTTTTCTATAAAAACGTTTCGTATTCTAATGATTAAAACGATTCAATTAAGTGTTTCTTGACATGTTTATTCTTTATGTTGCAGGGAACAGAGAAGGTGAAAGCCATAGTTTTAAATAAAAAAGAAGAAATGGCAGAATGTAGTGTTGGTGGATTGTCAAGAATGAAGGACCTTACATTACTCATATTATATCACACAAGAGTTTCAGGAAGACCGGAGTTTCTTTCAGACAGATTGCGTTATGTTTTGTGGCATGATTATCCATTTGCTTCTCTGCCTCCGTACTTTATAGCCTCTAATCTAGTAGATTTGAATATGCCTAACAGTCACATCACACATTTATGGGAAGGCCGCAAGGTACTATAATCACTTTTCATTTTCATCTGAATTTAAAGAAGAAAAATTATTTTTGACAAATTTTTTATTTTTATTTGATAAACTTGACAAATTTTTATAAATAGAATTAAAATAATTTTTTTTAATCAAAATAAAATAGTATTTTTTTTATCTAAATAGAATGTTTGTCTTTGTAAAAAAAATTGTTAACTTATCATTCTCCTTTAGAGAAATGATGAAAAGAGCGAATGTCTTTGTGGCTTGGGCTTCTCAAAGAAGTGGCAATACATTTTGGTCATTTTTCTTTTCAACTTATACAATGACATCATAATTTGAAAATTTTAAAAATGTAATATAAATTACTTAAAATAATGCAAAGATATATTTGATAAGACTATGAGATAAACAAATCCTAATTTGTAAATTCAGGCTAATAAACTATCTTTTTAATTAAAAGTGTTGGATAAATTAAAAGTCTAGTTAATAAATGTAAACTAACATTATAAGAATATCATTTTATAAGTTTAATTATTTAAAGGAAATATGTTTTATGAAAAAATATATTACTATATAATTATAATTTTATATTTTTCAAATAATTATTTTTTGTTAAGCAGTTCAATACTTTTATTAGAATTGGCTTTTTAAAAAAAATTGTATACGTTTTGTTTCCAAAAAATAAAAAGTTATAGTTTTTTTAACCTAATTATGTCAATTTTTTTTAAGTGTGAACCGTGTTTTCTAGTTGACAATGAAGCGAAAACGTATTAAACTATGTTCCTAAGGCACCGAAGCAAAAATTGGAACGTGTCAAACGGTAAATATTTCAAATGGTAGTGTGAAAATTTTAAGGATGACATTGAAGTGTGAAAATGTGTCAAATAATATTCCCAAGTGGCAACCGAAGTTGAAACTAGTCAATCTATCTAAACAACTCAAATGTTATTATGAAACACATTTGATACTTCAAAAAAAATTAATGTAATTGAATTAAAAAGACTATATCCTTTTATTTTTAAATTTGAAAACTGAAATGTATGAAAATGTTAAAGAGTAACAAATTTCAATCTTAGTCAAAGTTCATAAGTAAAAACACATTTAAAGCTTTATTTATTTTTTAAGAGTTCTATAAGTTTGTTTGATGGGGGAAATCATTTAATTTAAATTATTGTTATAATGAGTATTAATCAAAATTTATTCTTTATTTATTTATTTAAACTATTTTTTTATTCTTTTTTATAATTATTATTGTGTGTAATTTCTCATTGCATCACAAAATAAAATATTTGTCACTTCAATTTGTAATGATATTTTTTTTTCAATTTTAACTACTTAAACATTAAAAACCAATCCAACAAATACTAAAAATAGTACAATAATTAATTGTCTCAATAGAAATAAAATCGATAATAATAAATAAAAACATATTGAAGATAACAATGAAATATACATTTATTTATATTTTACCAACTAAAAACTATTAAAAATTAAACTATTTTGATGTATTTACCAAACTCTTCTGTCATAATTAAACCAACTTATAAGCTAGTTAAATAAATTAGTAAAATTTCATCGAACACACTATAAAATAAGAACATGTTTTTTTTCTTTAATTAAAGTAACACTACATAATATGTCGCAATAATTTTCTGTGAACTTGATGGTTGTATCGAATATTGTGGTAATGATTTTTAAATTATAATTCGAATAAACATTTACTTAAAAGTGAAAACCTTTTAAATATTATTTGGTTATCTTTGGGTGTAATTTTCTCTACCATTTAATTATAGTATGAATTGGAAATGTTTTATTAATTTGAGTAACTATGATCCTTTTTTATGACATTCTATTTTTTTTTTCACCTAATGTACTAAATGAAACTTTTTATTTCATCTACCTATATGTCTTTAATTCTGAAAGCATACCAAACTGAAAGTGCAAAAATGAAATTGAAGTTTAAAGATTAGATGCTAATAGGTGATTATTTATTTTGTTTACAGAGTTGTCCTAATTTGAAAAGGATGGATTTAAGCAACTCCAGGTACCTGATTAAGACTCCCGATTTTTCTAGAATCACAAAACTTGAAAGATTAGATCTTTCTGGATGTACAAGTTTATCAGAGATCCATTCATCAATCGGACTTCTTAAGAAGATTGCTTTCTTGAATTTACGAAATTGCTGCAATCTAGTTATCATTGACTTTGGCCTTGTGGGTAATATGAGTTCTCTAAGAGTTCTTCATCTCTCGGGTTGTTCTAAGCTTGAAAGCACCCCAGATTTTACAAGGGCAACACATCTTGAGTACATTGACATGGATGAATGTTCAAGCTTATCCACTATTCATCAATCTATTGGAGTCCTTTCAAGTCTTACATTCTTGAGTTTGAGAAAATGCAGAAAGCTTGTGAGTATACCAAATGATATAAATTCCTTGTTATCTCTACAAACTCTAGATTTATGTAGTTGTTCGAACCTTACCGATCTGCTACCAAGACAAGCTTCTTCATCTCATTTGAAATCCTTGACTTAAGTTTTTGCAATTTACAAGAAGTAAATGAAGCTATTAGAGAGTTAAGATGTCTGGAAAGACTGAATCTACAGGGAAACAATTTTGTTTCAGTACCTGATTTCTTCAGCGGGCTTCCTCGTCTAGCATATTTAAACTTGTCTTATTGTCATAAACTTAAATCTTTGCTTAGGATTTGCTTTAAAGGAGATGGATCAGGAGGGAAGTATTTTAAAACAGTATCTGGATCTCGTGATCATAGATCAGGCTTTTATCTTTTTGATTGTCCCAATGTGGCTCTAGAGAAGGAGAATCTTGAGATTTTCAAACTTGAATGGTCTCTCCAACTAATGAAGGTTCACATTCTACAACTTTATCTTTTTCTCTTTGGCTAACATTTGCCTAATTCATAATTAGGAATATTTTTAGGGATTAATTGTAAAAATTACTTTTTATTATCAACCAATTAATTAAATTCTAGCACAAATTGATTATAATAAAACTATTTTGCGATTTTCTTACGGCGATAGGAACCCTGTAATTTTCGGTGTGGCTTTGACGTTGTTGTTCCTTGGAATTTGGGATTTCCACCTTTATTCAGTGAAACATTAAGGGGGATTCAATTATAAGAATACTTCAATGTGGCACCAATGACAACTGGATTGGGTTTGCTTTTTGTGTTGTATTTGAGGGAAACAATGGTGATGCGGCTGTTCGATCTTCGCCACACTCTTCATTTTCACATCCACTTTATCTTTCCTTTGAAAATGAATACACAGAAGAGTACTTTGATATGCGACTTAATCTAGAGGCGCTTCAAACGAACGGATCTGCACATATTTGGATGATTTACATCAGTCGAGAACACTGTCATTTTGTGAAAACAGGAGCGCATGTCACATTTAAAGCGCAGCCAAATGTTAAGATCAATGCATGGGGGATGAGAGCTATACTCAAACAAGATATACATGACTTCAAAGTAGGGAAATACGTACTACTCTCCCAATTAAATCGTGATCATGTCCCCTTTGAGTATGTAGAAAAAAACATTGATGGGTCAGGACCTAAAATCCAGCTTCCTTATAATTGGTTTGTCACAGAAGAAGAAGAAGTTGAGAATATTGATGCAAAGGCAAAAGAAAATAACCTTTCCAATGCGGGACTTTAAGTTGCTTGTCAGAGATATAAATATTGAAGCTCAGAAGCATTTTTTGGGATCCCATGGTAATGATTTTCTCTGAAGCATTTGCTCATAATTAGTTATTGACAAAACTTTTCATCATCATGAAAATTCGTATTTTGCTGCTACCTTCAGAAACTCACCCGTTCTTGGTTGTTCTTCTCTCCACTGCGTACACAAGGCAGAGAAGAATCTTATGATGTTGAATCAAAACAATAGCTTCTGCGCAGGTCAGTTACCGTTCAGCTCCACACTTTAATTTCAGCTTCTAAATATTTTCAACAAATCAAATCTACACTTTTAAGAATTGTTCTTCCGCTGTGTGTGGTTTGAAGTTGGAGGAATAAACACTAGCAGTTGTATGTATAATTCATAGATGGTGAAAACTAAATCAGGGCTTCATAAAGACTTCTTGTGATGTTCAATCAAAGCAAACAACTTACATTTAAAAGTTTTCTTAAATAAAGTTTGTTAGAAGGATGTTTAACTGGTTGCTTTTTTCTCGTTGCGTACCCAAGGCAACAGAAAAATCTTGTGATGTTCAATCAAAGCAATAGCTTGTGCGCGGATGAGTTACGGTTCAGCTCCACATTTCTCAGCTTCTAAATCTTTTCAACAAATCAAATCCTAACTTTTTTTATTAAGAGTTGTTCTTCCGCTGTGTGTGCGGTGAATTTGACGGAACCAACACTACCAGTTGCAGTGTATAATTTATACATGCTGAAAACTAAATCGGTGCTTAAACGGTTTTGGAACTGCGTCGGCGGAACTTCACCAAAGATTTTAAGAACCAAATTATATATTATATTTGTTATATATAAATTATTTTTTTAATTAAAAAATAATAATTTTTTTACATTATTTTTTTCATTCAAAATAAACATCCATGACAATAGAATCTAAACAAAATAATAATAATATATATGAAATAGTAATATAAAGTTTATTATTAATAATAATATATAAAAAAAACAAAAGTTATCTTTAGAGTGTTCCTTTACGCTCTTTCAATAACTTAAAATCTTCAATAATTGAATTAGAGTTGAAGCTAGTTCTAATATCCCTTTCAATATACATTATCATAGTGCTTGTTAAAAATTCAGCCTCCATCTTATTTCTCAACTTATTCTTAATTATTTTCATTGCAGAGAAAGATCTTTCAGTTGTAGCTGTAGAAACTAGAAAAGTCATGGTAAGACGAAGTAATCTATCTATCAAGTAGTAAACTTCAGACTTTTTTGTTGTTGCCAAACATGTACATAAATTTTGCATTGTTGATAAATTCTTCAAATTTGAATCTTGACGAGCATCAATAATGAAATATTGAAGTTAAAAATTCAAATTAATCTTCTCTTGCTCATTGAAATCCATGGGATACTATTTTTCCACAAGAGTGCAAATTTTATCAATATTAAAAGTTTTATAAGCATCCTTAGGATCCAAAGCAGAGCTTAAAATTAATAACTTCATTGTTTGGTCATTAGATCTACAATTTAACTCTTGTAATTGCTTATCAATGGTAGGAAAGAATATTTCAACTTTGAAATAATGCTCCAATGTAATATGATCCTTTTGGTGATGAGAGCGTCCTTGCCTTGCTACATAAGAAGCCCAAAATTAGGCACCTCAATATCATGTTTTTCACAAAAAGAAGTCACATTTTTTAATAACTTATCCCAACCATTTTCTCTCAAGTTTTGAATAAGTCCTTTTGTAGAACAAACTAGACGCATAACATTAACTATATCCTGATATTGTTATTGTAATGCTTCACAAAGAACATCTGTTATCCCCATAATTTCTCTCATCAAATACAAGATCAGTATAAACTCAAATGAGGTCAAGCTTTTGTAAGCATTATCAGTATCACCACGTTGTGAATAAGTAGATCCATCAACAATAATTTTTTTCTAGAACTAAACAAGTTGCATCATACATATTGATCAAGCTACAAATAGAAGAGAAATGGGAGCTCCAACGGGTATCCCCAGCTCGTTTTAAAGTACCAATTGGATTTGTCCCTTTACCCTTTTCAAGCTCATCAATTTCTAACAAATATGAAATTTCATCTAACTTGGCAACATGTAACCCATCATGACGTTTACTAGAAGAGCAAACAATATTGACAATAAAAGTCAATTTTGAAAAGAATTGGTGAATTGGAATAACTTCTCTTGATGCAGCAACCAAGGCAAGTTGTAACTGATGAGCAAAACAATGAACATAATATGCATAAGGACAATCCGTCAAAAATAATGCTTGTAATCCATTCCATTCTCCTCTCATATTGCTAGCACCATCATATCCTTGACCACGGATATTAGAAACATTAAGATTATGTCGAGATAGTACAACACACAATTCATTCTTCAAAGTTATTGCTGCAGTGTCTTTAACATGCACAATATCAAAAAATCGCTCTTGAATAAAACCATTTTTATCAACGAATGTCAAAACAAGAGCCATTTGCTCTTTTTTTTTATTCATCACAAGCTTCATCGAAAACTATACAAAACTTGTAATCCCCAATTTCCTCACGAATATGATTTTTCACTTTACTAGAAAGAATATTCAATAACTCCTTTTGAATTTTAGGTAAAGTATATTTGGAATTGAATGGAGCATTTTCCAACACAACTTTTGCAACTTCATCATTGTATCATCTCAAGAAAATTACCTTGGTAAAGTACAAGCTTGAAGTGATAAAAAACGAACTGTGTCGATTGAAGTCTTGAGACGTAATCGATTCTTCATAATTTGATCTGAGCTTTGCACTTCCAAAACATTCCTGATGTGACAATTTTGATTTAACAAGTAAATATGAACAAGGATCCTTCCCAATGTGTTTAAGGAAAGCACAATTTTTTCCATTATTAACTTTCCTCCAATTTTTAAAACCTATAAAATAACAATAAAAAAGTTAAAACATGTTGATGACAATAAACTTATTGCCAATTAGAATTCAATGAAAATAAACTCAATTACCTGTAACAATGGAAACATCTGAGCTAGGTTGTCCGCTTGATTTTTTTATTAAAAAGATAACACGGTAAGCAATATGTAACATCTTTTAATGGCGAATACTCTAACCATGAAGGAAATAAGCTAAACCATGTGTACTAAAATTTTCTTGGATGATCATCTTTACTAGACAATGGATAATTTTCTAGACGCATTTGATATGGACCCCATTTTAGATAAACCCTTCGTATCTCATCAATTTGATTTGGTGGGTACTGCCAAATTTGAAGACGCTTTCCAGGATCACGTTCTAAAGTATTTTCAAATTCATTATATGTAACTTTAGGAACCTCAGAGAGTTGTTTTTCGTTTTCTTCAATATTTGGATTCTCATGAAGTTTCTCAATTTTAGATCACGTAGATGCATTTTTTTCATCTTCATCACAAGCTTTGCTCTTGAAAAAAGAATCAATTCTTCTACTCTTTATCATAATTTTTCTAATATAAATTTTTCACCTCTAACCTATTTACAAAAAGATAAAATTATGAATATCCCAAATTAAATCTTAAAAGCAAGACTCAATATTTTAAGAAAACTAATAACTTCTAAATGATTAGCTTCTCTTACCTTAGAGTAGATTCCTAATCTTATTCTTCCCTTACACAACTTCAAAGCCTAAAATAGCTCTATCTACACAAAGAAGAGTTTGATCAACAATTAAAACATGATTTTATGATCTCTAACATAGAGATGTGCCTAGAACGTAGAAAAGCCACATACAAGAGGAAAACATATTGCTTCAAAAATAAAAAGGAAAAGATGAACTTACTCAAAAGAAGAAATTGTTCGGTCCAAAATGTTCCTTAACTCTTCAATTTTGCCGTAGTGCAATTTGATTTTGAAAATAATAAGGATTTGATGATAAAAGTTGAGATGGAAATAAAACGGGAGAAAGAGATGGAGGCACATACGAGATATACCAAATAAAAAAGTATAAAAAATTATAATAGAGAAAAAAACGTGATTTTAAAATTAAAAAAAAAATTCAAACTAAATTAATATAAATAAGATAATAATATATAAATAAAATAATAATATATAAATAAAGTAATAACATATAAATAAAGTAGTAATATATAAATAAAGTAGTAATATATAAATATATTTTCTTAAATATATAGAAAATAAAATAAAATAAAAATCGATTAATATAAATAAAATAATAATTTATAATCATTATTTTTTAAATATATAAAAAATAAAGTAAAAAAAATAGTGGAGGCAACCGTGACTCCCCTGTCCCTTTATTCTTCCATCATTTCGGTGATCCACCTGTGATGGTACTACTCATAATTTTTTTTTCTTATTTATCTTTATGTTAATCATGATGTCGAATAATAAAACTAATGTCGAATAAATATAAGATGCATAAATAGGAAAATGATTTTTTGATTACTAAATTTTGACAATTTTCTCTTACAATTTTAGGTGTTATATTCTAAGTGGTTTTTTATTTTTATTTTTCTCATTCTCAATATTTAAAAATTACTGAAAAAATGACACATCATGTTGTAAAAGAAAGTTGTTAAAATTTAGTAATAAAAATATCATTGTTCACGTAAATATTATACGTATCGATATCTATTCAACTACCATTTCAACTTTTGACTTAAACATACTAATATTCTTGTTTTCATGTGATATTGTCTTGGCATAAAGCGCTAAGTAATCTATGAGTATTTGGATCGGATCATAAAATATTAAAATCCAATTTTAACTAGTATGTAGTCATTACCTAAAAGTATAGTTGGTCATCATGATGATTTCTTATTCTACTCATAGATAAGAGGCTTCCGCTCCCGTAAAATCATCAAGGTTAAGGTGATACCAAACGCATGCTCTTTTGTAGAGGTTACATCCACTATCAATAAAATGATAGTTGAATGTATGAGACAGTAACCATAACATACAAATGCATGCCCAAAGCAAATACAAGTATATAACATCTAACTCATACAAAAACCTATTAGATACATTAATAGCTTAATGTAGTAAAGGTACATTTAGTCCACAAAACTTAATGTAAGAACTTTTTTCAATTTCTTACCACTTCATTTCTTGATTTAGGTGATTTAAACTACTAATAAAATTGAAAAATCTTATTATATGAGCTGTAATATTTAGTACACATCACACAACAAGTCAGATTACCTTTGTAAATTAAACCCTTGAAACAAAGGCATGTCACTTAAGCACAACACATTTGCTTGAGTGACATTCTTCTTTTAAAAGTTCAGAAGTTATTGACTACTTTGGGTAAGTTATGAAATGTAGCTTGAGTGACATGCATAGTTGCTTAAGGTACAACATAAGTACTGTAATCTTAGGAAAGAGAGAATTGTCATGATTTCTATATGTTCACTTTATCACTTCAGTGACTCAAATTTTAAAGAATAGATGATTGATTAGGCCTCTTTCTTAGTTAAGCATCCGATGAATAATTGAGGGTCCAATTTCTTATAAGAAAAATAATCGTCTTATATTCTTCATTTTTTATCTTATAAGTTATGATTTGATTATGAAGTTTTATCACTTGAAGAAGAGAATGTTTAAATCAGTAGTGGTGAATTTACATGTACATTAAGTTGTACAAGTGCATTTTCTAGTTTGTTGAAATTATTATGAAATATCTGGAAAAAAATTATTTTTCTCCCTTCATCTTATATATTTCCCTTCCTCTAATTTTGTTCTCCATAATTCTTTACTTTTACTTTAAAAGGTTACTGGATTGATACTTAAATAATTTCTAATTGTTTCTACTGACTTAGAGTCTTAGATATTTTATCATCAAATTAGATATCATTTTAATTACATATCTTCTAATTACAACTAAATTTGATTTTCAATTAAACTAGAACAAATTTTATTTTAGTCAGTATTATGAATAAAAAATTATAATTGGTCTTTATATCAAAGTTTTAACTACCAAATGAATTAGTTTATAAATTGGTCACTAAATATGAACCATCCAGGCATTGACTACAAATGATTTAGTTTTTAAATTAGTCTCTAATTAATTAATCATCAATTTTATTTTTATCCATAACAGTAATTATTTTTAAAATTAATAATTTTTTATTTTATAAATTAATATCTAAATTAGTTATTATAATGACTAACAATGTTCTGTAAATAAAATTGATTGTTATTTAAAATTTTTCTTTTCGAGCAATGTATTCTTTTAATGTAAAATACTTAATGTATGTAATTATAATGTACTCAAACAAATATAACATCAACTGTCTCAACTCAATTTACTTATAAATACAACCGTTTGCACAAATCAACCTCGTTAATACTCCAAATTTATAATTTTAACTCTCACACTTTAACAACTCCACCAATATTCAACATCGTCGGGACATCTAATATCCCACCGATTCATTACGAGGCATCTAGCCCATAGTGTTCAAAATTTCACTAATTTTAATAATGAAGTTCAATTAACTTTTTTATGCTCTTCAAGTCAAATATTAAGAAGATAGAAAAAAGTTAGAAAAGTGTTCATTTACTCTCAGAAAACCTAATTCAAAAATCAAATACATTACTAATTAAGTACTTCAACTTACGAGTGACAATGCAGACTAGTTT
This sequence comes from Vigna unguiculata, assembly GCF_037176805.1. Taxonomy (NCBI): domain Eukaryota; kingdom Viridiplantae; phylum Streptophyta; class Magnoliopsida; order Fabales; family Fabaceae; genus Vigna; species Vigna unguiculata. The sequence continues at coordinate 46,505,890 of NC_140796.1, forward strand.
CACTTAAACAACTACGTGTCTGTGAGGTATGGGTCGATTCGATTAAATTAAAAAATTGAAAAATATCTAAAAGTTAATCTATTATTTATATTATAAAAAAAATTATTAGTAGTAAGTAGTTATTTAACAAACAAAAAATTTTAAAATAATATCTTTCTTCATTTTTTGTGTTTTTTTAGTTTTCTTTATTATTTGTAACTTTTTGGTTTGTTTTTAAAAGAAGATAAAATTTAGTGAGCATTTGATTTTCTAATACCTTTTTTCAGTTTGAAGAGAGAAAAATCAGATAAGAATTTATCTCTATAAAAAGTTAATGATTTTCTAATAACTACCTAATATAAAATATAAAAAATAGATCTTAAACTTATATAATATGTGTATTTTCTCTATCAGAAATTTTGAACTAGATAAATAATGCTTTAAGGTTTCAGATTTCATTCCCTTTTAATTGTTTATAATGTAATTTCTCTTTTTTATGGATAAAACACCGAAAAAACGTAATGTACATACTTATCAGAGGGAAGAGACTTTATTTTTGTTTTAGTAATTTATAAAGTGTTCTTCGTTAGAGAAAGCAACAGTAACTTAGAACCTAAACTTCAGCTTCCTTACAATTGGCTTGTCACAGAAGAAGAGGAAGTTGAGAATATTGATGCAAAGGCAAAAGAAAATAACCTCTCCAATGCGGGGCTTTAGGTGGCTTGTTAGATAATATCATTATCCTTTTTCGAAATCATAAAACTTGAGAGGCTAGATCTTTCTGGATGCACAAGTTTATCTTATGTCCATTCATCGATTGGACTTCTTAAGAAGCTTGCTTTCTTGAATTTATGAAATTGTTGCAATCTAGTTTTCATTGACTTTGGCTATGTATGCTACATGAGTTCTCTCAAAGTTCTACATCTCTCGGGTTGTTCTAAACTTAAAAGCACTCCAAATTTTACAAGGGCAACGCATCTTAAGTACCTCGACATGGATGGGTGTTCAAGTTTATCCACTATTCATGAATCTATTGGAGTCCTTTCAAGTCTTACTTTCTTCAGTTTGAGAAAATGCGAAAAACTTGTCAGTATACCAAATGATATCAATTCCTTGGTATCTCTTAAAACTCTAGATTTATTCAGTTGTTTGAACCTTAAAGATCTGCTACCAAGACAAGCATATTCATCCCATTTAAAGTTCTTGATTTTTCTAGACCTAAGTTTTTGCAATCTACAAGAAGTACCTGACTCTATTGGAGACTTCAGATGTTTAGAAAGATTGAATCTACAGGGAAACAATTTTGTTTCAATACCTTGTTTCCTTCAGTCAGCTTCATTTTCTAGCATATGTAAACTTGATTATAATAAAACCTGTTTTGCTTTTACTTGTGGTAATAGGAACCCTGTAATTTTCGGTGTGGCTTTGACATTGTTCGTCCTTGGAATCAGACATTTCAAAGGTGGGATGGTGAAAAACTTACTGAGGATTCAATTGTGAGGATACTTCAATGTGATACATATGAGAACTGGATTGGCTTTGCCTTTTGTGTTATATTTGAGCGAAGCAATGATAAAGTAATTCTTAGATCTCGACACGGTTCAATTTCTTCATTGCACCCGTTTTGTCTTTCTTTTGAAAGTGAATACAGTGAAGAGAGCTTTGACATGCGACTTAATTTGGATTTATTCTAGTTGTATTAAATTCTACATTTCTAGAACTTCAATTCGGATATATATGATTTGGTGAATTTGGATTCCTATACTACTTTTTATAATTTTTAGAAGTTGAGATAAACTTGCTTAAGAGTTGCAAAGAGGACCCTACAAATTACTAGGTGGAGAGTTCATTTGTGAAATTTTAGAGTTTTAGTTTAGTTTATTTTCTCTCTTTTCTCTATTCTCTTCTTTTTGTCTTTTCATTCTCTTTAATTACTTCTGTTAAATAAACTTAAACGTGGGTAGTTGGAAATTAGAATAATTGTCTAGAAGATTGTAAAAGGTTGAGAGTAGGTTTAGCATTGATTAAACATGCAATAGAGTTCATTAATTGTGAGTTAGGTAATGATTATATTTAATGAATGTAGTAGAAGGGTCATGTCCAAAGGCCTATAAAAAGACCATGTAGTGCTTCATTCAAAATACAACAAATATAAATATAAAGAGTATTTATTCAGAGAGACTTATTTGTCAACAACTTCACTCTCAAGTTTTCTTCTTTCCACCACTAGATTTTTATTCTTGTTGCTACCACACTGAACTGCATCATTTAAGAGTCCAGGCCAAAGACAATTTAAACTTTCTTCCTCCTTCTGTTTTTTGAAACGTCTTTTAAGGATAAAATCGTGATGGAGTATAAACTTCAAAGCGGATAATACCTCAGATTCTGTGTTATTGACCCTAACGATGACAAACTTAATATTCATACCCACCGCGAGATCGATAACGTTGTCATTGAAAAGTAATACTAGAATTAAAGTTGTTGGAAAAGTAAAACAGTGTTGGAATGTAACCTATAATTGGAATGTAAGAAATTAAAGTGTAAGAAAAGTAAGTACCAAGAGCACTAAAGAGCAAGAATCTCAAGAACCGAAAACTAAAGAGCAAGAAAGAAGATAGCAAGAACATAACAACAAAAGATGTACTAAGATCAAATCCAAAATCTTCTAATCTTAATTGATCTTGAACTTGTTAATTAATCTTCTATACTTAATTGTTCTGGTATACTTAATTGTCTCACATCGTTTAAAAATTGAGGTCAAACGCAGTTTAAATACTTTTTCTTCATTCTATCATCCCATGTGTCTTTTTAGGATCAAACCTTGACGAAACTACATACTCCAAAGCAGACAATATTCCGGAGATTTAAGAATATATATCTTGCTCTTGAGGATTGACCCGTAACCTTTTTCAAAAATTGGTATTTGATGAAGGATTGACCCCAACCAAGGAAGTTCACTAATCCTTCATCCCTTTCATTTGTGTTTGTTATTTTTGATTCCCTAAGTTGACTTAGTTGAATCAACTTTAGTTGACTTGTTGACCTTTGACTAGGTTTGACTTGTTGACTATAGTTGACTTGACTTAAGTCAACATGCTAATTTATGTTTATTTGCTTTGTAGGTTAATTAGGAGTAAGAAAGCAATGCTAGGTGGCGCATGGTGATTGGGGAGCATAAATGATGTGGAGGAGAGAGTAAAGCAAAGGCATAAAGCATAAAGTAAAAGGCATGAAGCAAGTGTACCTATGTACCTTTGGTCTCCTTTGTTTTTAGCACACTTTGGCCACTTTTTGGAGACATATGAGACACATTCTTTGTCTCCTTTTGTGCTAGAACGAAATTAGCCTTGCACATACCATAGTTAGGTCTTTTGTCTCTCATTTTTGTATCCTTATTTGACCTAGTTTCTAGAAGCTAGGGTTAGGTTTTTGCAGAGACATCCTAAGGTATCTTTTATTTGCTTAGAGACCCCTAACTCTTCTATATAAGGGGTGCTCCTAGACATGTAAAAGGGTTAAACATTTTGAAGTAAAAACACTCTTGTCTCAACCATTTGTGAGAGTTTCCTCCCTTGGGAATGAATACTTTTAAGCCTTATCTTGCATAGCAAGTGGCGGCACACATCCACTCATTTTCAAGGTTGCCATGGCTTCTAGCCTAGCCTTGTAGTGGCGTGCTTCTCACATTTTTACCATTTCTTTCCTTTCCATTTTATGTTTTCTTTTTCCTTTAATTATTCTTAGTTTTCTATGATTTATGTGCTTTCCATTTCCTTTTCATTTTGAATCAATTCATCATCTTCTTCTCTTGAGCTTTGTGAAAGGAACCTTCACATCTAGATAGTTTGTTATCTTAATGTTCAGTGGAGATTTCAATTAGTTTTCATAATCAACTCACCATATTCAATAATCTTAAAAATGAACAACATAATCCTTCATCAGTATTAGAAAGATAATTTTCTCTTCTAAATTTTCTTTGATCAAGCTCATCTTGGACATGTTCCCTAATACACTTTAAATGAATTTACCGCTAAAAAGATTTTGAAACTTGAATCGCAAACTAGTTGGATAAACTTGATTAGTTTAAATGGGTTAAAATTTAATTAGTTGAACTGAATGAAGTTTAATTCTCTTAATGTGTGAACTAATCGGATATTTTTTTCGTTTTATACATAATATATATATATATATATATATATATATATTATATATATATATATATTATATATATATATATATGAGATTATTTTATGATAATAAAATTATAATTATAGAAGTAATAATTTTTATAATGTTATTATAGATCATTTATGTTTATTTTTAAGTAAATTTTTGTTATAGATAATTTTTTTAGTTTAAAAAGTAGTTAAATTAAAAAAAAAGAATAATCAAATTGAAAAAATAATTAATTTAAAAAAATATTTCTTAAAGGATAAAAATGATAAGTAATCATTTTAGTTTAAAAGAAAATACACATTGAAAAGATAAGATTGAAAAACAAATGTGAAAAAAAAAATCCCTTTTATTTCTTTATTGGAGTATTTTATCTTGACCTCTACTTTAAGTGATGTGGCTTCATTCATTCCAGATTTACACTTTGCATCTTAATTCGTTTCCGTCGGATCACGTCATCCATTTAAGTTTATTCCTTTATTCATAGTTTGTGTTGATATGATTGAACTCGTTTTATTCGGTGAATTCTTGTTTATTTGTATTTCCATATGTGTTCTATAGTTTTAATCGATTAATTCAACTTAGTTCATGTGTTCTAAGTTACTACTTTTTCATTTGGTAATTTTAATCATTATCTGTTAATATCATCAAACAATGCATTAAGTCATCAACTATAACATGAACCAACATTTAGGTTCATATCATAAGTAACTCTTTTTGTTCACTTTGTAATATTAGAGAAAGGCGTTGTTTGTCCCATTTACCCTTTGTTAAAACAAACTTTTGGATACATATGTTTAAATTTGATGTTGTTAGAAATATTTTAATATAATTTAAAAAATAAATAATTAAAATAAAAAGTTTATTGTTACTCATGTGTTTATAGACCTTTAATTTATGGGTTAATGTTTTTTATGGTTAACCACTATATTCTTATTACAATTTACTCATTTATCTCTCTTTTCTATATGTAAATACCACCTAGGTGCATGGAAAAAAATACAACAACAAAGACAACAAGAAACACTAAAGTTTTCTCAAGAGTGTTCTTCTTTTCTTGTTTGTACTATCTCTTATTATGCGTGTCTCAACCCAGACTATTTCTACTCCTTTCCTCATCTACTTTTTATCTCTTATTGTTATTATAATTGTTGACCTCTTATTATATTCATTAATATATATATATATATATATATATATATATATATATGTGTGTGTGTGTGTGTGTGTGTGTGTGTCTTAGTGTTATTATTGCTCAGACTTTAGGTCAAAAAGTTCTATATATGCATAGTCCTGTTCAAATATCTAGGATTGTAATAAGAAATAGGTTGCACAACATAAAGGTCCTTAGTTCTTGAAAATGTGGATGAATTAGAACAATTGGAAAATTTGTCTATAAAACCTAATTTACTTTTGAAGGGAAGTAAAATTTGTCCATAAAATCTAGTAGCTTAAGCTTGTAGCTAGTAGCTTAAACTAATAGCTAGTAGCTAATAGCTAGTAGTTAATAATTAGTACTTAGTAGTTAGTAACTAGTAGCTTGAGCTAGTAGTTAACAGCTAGTAGCTAGTAACTTGTAGCTTAAGCTAATAACTAGTAACTAGTAGCTAGTAGCCAGTAGTTAGAAACTACTAGCCAGTAGCTAGTAGTTAGTAGTTAGAAGCTACTAACTAGTACCTAGTACCTTAAGTTATTAACTAATAGCTTGAACTAAGAGCTAGTACCTTTAGCTATTAACTAGCAACTTGAGCTAGGAGCTAGTAGCTAGAAGGTAGTAACTTAAGCTAGAACTAATAACTAGTAGCTTGAGCTAATAACTAGTTACTTGAGCTAGGAGCTAGTTGCTAGCAGCTTGAACTAGTAGCTAATAACTATAAACTAGTAACTTAAGCCAGTAGCTAATAGTTATTAATAGCTAGTAGATTGTAGATTGAGCTAGTAGCTAGAGTTAGTAAGTAATACTTGTAGCTACAATCTTGTAGCTTTAGCTAGTAACTAGTAGTTAGAAGATACTAGCTAGTAACTAGTACCTTAAGTTATTAACTAGTAGCTTAAGCTAGAAGCTAGTACCTTGAGCTATTAACTAGTAGCTTGAGCTAGGAGCTAGTAGCTAGCACCTTAAGCTAGAAGCTAGGAGCTAGTAGCTAGCACCTTGAGTTAGGAGCTAGTAGCTAGTAGTTATAAGGTAGTAGCTTAAGCTAGAACTAGTAACTAGTAGCTAGAAGCTACTAGTTAATAGCTAGTAGCTTGAGTTGATAACTAATTACTTGAGCTAGGAGCTAGTTGCTAGCAGCTTGAGCTAGTAGCTAATAACTAGAAACTAGTAACTTAAGCCAATAGCTATTAGCAAGAGCTTGTAGCTAGTAGCTAGTAGCTATTAGTTAGTAGCTAATAGCTAATAGCTAGTAGCTAATAGCTATTAGTTAGTAGCTAGTACTTAGTAGCTAATAGCTAGTAACTTGTAGATTGAGCTCGTAGTTAGTACCTTGAGCTAAGCTAGAGTTAGTAGGTAGTAACTAGTAGCTAGTAGCTTGTAGCTAGAGCTAGTAGCTAGTAGTTTTAGCTAGTACGTAGTAGCAAGTAGCTAGTAGCTAGTACCTAATAGTTAGTAGCTAGTACCAAATAACTAGTAACTAGTACCAAATAGTTAGTAGCTAGTGGCTTGAGCTAGTAGCTAGTGGCTTGAGCTAGTAACTAGTAGCTAGTAGCTTGAGCTAGTAGTTTGTAGCTAGTATTTAGTAGCTAGTAGCTTGAGCTAGCAGCTTGTAACTAGCACCTAGCAGCTAGTAGCTAGTGGCTTGAGCTAGTAGCTAGTAACTAGTACTTAATAGCTACTATCTAGTACACTACAAAAAAAATTGAAATTACCGACGGAATTTTACCGATGGATATATTTTTATCGATAAATTTGAATTACCGACAGATTTTATCGACGGATTCTCAAATTTTAATTACCGACGGATTTTTTCGTCGGTAACAAATTTTGTTTACCGACAGAAAAATTCGTCGGTAATTCAAATTTTTTACCGACAAATTTGAATTACCGACGGATTTACCAATGCAAAAATTTGTCGGTAAAAGAAGCGAAAAATTTCCTCGCCCAAATTTGAATTACCGACGAATTTTTTCGTCGGTAAATCCATTGATATTTACATAACTCAAAATCCATCGGTAAAATCTATCAATAATTTAATTTTTTTTATCGATAATTTACCGACGAATTTATCCGTCGATAAAAGAAGCGAGAATTTTCCCGCCCAAATCTCTCCTTATAAGAAGACGAGAAGATAAAGAAAAGAAGAAAAAGAAGGAGAAGAAGAAGAAGAAGAGAAGAAGGAGAAGAAGAATAAGAAGAAGAAAACGAAGGAGAAAGAGAAGAAGAAGGAGAAGAAGAAGAAGGAGAAAGAGGAGAAGAAGAAGAAGAAGAAGAAGAAAAAGAAGAAGAAAAAGAAGAGGAAGAAGGAGAAGATGAAGAAGAAGAAGGAGAAGAAGGAGAAGAAGAAGAAGAAGAAGAAAGAGGAAGAAGAAGAAGACGACGGCGACGGCGGTGGCAGCGGCGCGACGGTGGCGGCGATGGTGGCAGCGGCGACGACGGCGACGACGAAAAAAAACGAAAAAAAAATTAAAAGAGGGAGAGGAAGAAGATGAATAGTGCAACAAATTTACCGACAAATTTTTTGATAATTATCGACGGATTTTTTGGTCGGTAATTACCGACGAATTTTTCGGTCTATAATTACCGGCAGATTTATCGACGAATTTTTTCGTCGATAATTATCGATAGATTTACCGACAAATTTTTCCGTCAGTAATTACCGACGGAACATGATTTTCGTCGGAAAAATTTTACCGACAAGCATTTTACTGAAGAATTTTTGACCGTCGATAATCCGTCGGTAATGTTAATTTAGCGCAGGATTTTGACCATTACCGACAGATTTTGACCATCGGTAATATTGGTTTTTCTTGTAGTTGTAGCTAGTAGCTAATGACTTGAGCTAGTAGCTAGTAGCTTGAGCTAATAGCTAGTAGTTTGAGCTAGTAGCTAGTAACTAGTAGCTAGTAGCTAGTAGCTAGAGTTGTAGTTAGTAGCTTTAGCTAGTAGCTTGTAGCTAATAATTAGTTGCTTGAGCTAGTAGCTAGTAGCTAGTAGCTTGAGCTAATAGCTAGTAACTAGTAGCTAATAGTTAGTAACTAGTACATAGTAGCTAGTAGTCAGTAGCTAGTGTCATGAGCTAGTAGCTTGAGCTAGTAGCTAGTAGCTTTAACTAGTAGCTAGTGGCTTGAGTTAGTAGCTAGTAGCTTATAGAAGATAGTTTATAGATAGTAGCTAGTAGCTAATGGTTAGTAGCTAGTTGCTAGTAGCTAGAGCTAGTAGGTAGTAGCTTGAGCTAGTAGGTAATAACTTGAGCTAGTAGATAGTAGCTAATAGCTAGAAACTACTATCTACTAGCTAGTAGCTTGAGGTAGGAGCTAGTAGTTAGCAGCTTAAACTAGTAGCTAGCAACTTGAACTAGTAGTTACTAACTAGTAGCTTGTAGCTACTAGTAATCGCTAATAGCTAATAGTTGGCTAATAACTAGTAGCTTGAGTTAGTAGCTGTAAGACCCATGAAATTTAATTAATTAAATAAATAAATAATTAATAAATGCGGGTGAGAGAATTATTTATGACATTAAATTATGGATGGTATGACGTGGAGAAGTACTAGCCCAAGTGGTTGAGAGTACTTTGATTATGTCAGAGGACTTGGGTTCGAGTCTTATGTATGTCAATTTTGTGTTATTATTCGTTATTATTTTAATCTATGTTAATCATGTTGTGAAATAATATGATAATTGGATGATGACAGTTAGCATGAATTATGAATTAGCATGATGGTTTGGCATTTAGTTGGCATTTCATAGTTGTGGGTTCAACTTTAGGAGAACCCAAATTAAACATTCTTTTTGCTATTTTTGGCTTTGGCATGAAGGTGAAGGGTTAACGTAAACCCTAGAGAAAATAGCAGCCCAGGGTGGTTGTAAAAACACCCCATAATGTTAGGGCTGGTTGAGTGGAAGCCAAAGGGAAGATCATTGGTAATCGTTGGGAGCTCTCAAGCATTTCAATTTAAGCGAAGGAATTCCAGGTTAGGGGAGCTGGACTCCGTAATTTTATGCATATTGTTAATAATGTGTGATATATGGTAAATTGGATGTCTGTACACTGTTAATTTCTTGAAATTCTGCGTTTTTGGAATTTTTCCAGAAATCGCCTGACGGGTGATGAATCACCGCTAGGCGACTCATGCATTTGTACGTGTTCTGGGTTCCTGGAAGAGGAACCGCCTGGCAGCACACTCCCGACCGTCAGGCGACGCATGGTGTCTTAACCAATTATAGGTCTGTTGATGAAGCGCCTAACGGGACTGGTTGAACCGCCAGGCGGCGCGGGGCAAACTGACTCGTTCTGGGTTTTCTGGAATTCTGGGTTGAATCTGATCGGGGAAAAAGTCAGTGGTAATTATTAAAGAGTAATGTTGATTACCAACGGGGGTATAATCACGTAATTAAGGGCGTAATCGAATGGAACAGTGGGTTGAGGGTTTAAGGTTGGATAATTTGATTTCTGTTATTCTATGGGAGAAGTAGTATTGAAACTGCCTTAGAAAGGGGGAATCAATACGATGGAAACAAGCACCATGTGCTAAAGAACTGTAAAATTTAGTGAGTCAAAATTTGTGTGCATAAGACAAAGTTCGCAGGACGTGGAGGAAATTAGGGGTTCTTGGGAAAACTGCAGGAACCGCCTGGCGGTATTATGGTTGCCGCTAGGCGCCAGGTCAGAAATTGTAGGACATTTGTGTGCATGAGGTACTGTTGTGATTTGGAAACTGGAGTAAGTCGTGGGGATTGATAATGAGAAATTTAACTACCTAGGAGAACTGAGTATATAGGAGAGGGATGAGCAGGTGTATGTAAGTGAGGATAATTAGTATAACTCTTAGTAAAGTTGTGTCAAGGTACAGTATAAATTGGATGGTTAGATTGAGGAAGTGTACGACTAGGTGGGGAAACAGTTCAAAGGAACAAAGTATGTATTTAAAATGAGATGAGAATGACTACTAAGGAAACTGTTGTGATATTAGGAATTCGAGATTTAGCCAAGTTAAGGTATGGTGCAATGAGAATCAGGATTTGAATAAATAATTACGAGAGTGACTCTGTTATTGAGGCAAATGTGACATTGAGAAATAAGTTGGGGGTGGAAATGATATAGATTATAGGCTCAAGTTTGAGCAACCAGTGGATCAAAGGATTGGAAATTTAGTATTGTCGCAGGATACTGGTGCAGCGCCTGGCGGCATAGCAGCACCCGCTAGGCGATAGCAAGGAAGCAGTGGGCTCTGGTGCAGGTGGCGCCTGGCGGACGAGAAGGTCCCGCCAGGCGATAGCAGCGGAAACAGGAATCCCCTGGAGGACGTCCGCCTGGCGGTAGGGACTGTCCCGCCGGGCGATGGTCATTGTGTTTAAGGGTTTTGAGGCGTTTAGCGCCTAGTGGTACGTGTCCCCCGCTAGGCGGCCTGGAAATTGATAGCGCCTAGCGGTACGTGTCCCCCGCTAAGCGATTTGGTTGCTGTAAGTCCTGGTCATTGGACTTCTTAGGCATGAACTACGAGGCTTCTAGTGATACTTTAAAGGTGGGATTGCTGGGTTCCTTGAGTTGTGGCTCAGAACGTATCCCTTGAGTTGTGGCTCGGGATAGGGGTTAAGCACGTGGTATTCCTTGAGTTGTGGCTCAGACTAGCATCCCTTGAGTTGTGGCTTGGGATGGCGGATGAACACGAGGAACCCTTGAGTTGTGGCTCGGGTTGGAGAGTGTTGCCGGTGTGAGTGTGCTGGTTGTGGCCAGTACAGACGGGTCCAGATAGATTGTCCTCCTCAGTAGTTGGCTGACGAGTTTGGTAGTCTTGGGACGATGTGAACTATGTTCGTATTTGGGAACTCTACCTGGCGTTATGGTGTATGATCCGTAACATGGTTTCCCGCACGTGCTCTATCGATTGTGGCCGATAGATATGACAACAAGTCATCTTGAAGTATTCACTAGAAGATGTAGAACACGAATGACCTGATTGGGGACAGGTGGCATGAATTAAAAGTTGGAAAAATGTGGGATGTTTAGGTTATTCATAGTAATGTATGTATATGTATATATATATATCTGTAAAATTATATATGTTTTATCTGTTAAGCTCACCCTATCTGCGTGTGTTTGGCGATGATCGTGTACGCGGTAGACGGAAGCATATGTTGTTGATGCAGGTGGCTCAGGTGATACTTAGCAGCGGAGAGGGGATAGACTGGGGAAAACTAGTGTTTATTTTCATTTGACTTTTGAAATACGATGTAAACCCTTATGGGATTTTTATGAAACATGTGTTTAGTGATTATGGACTTGAACTCTTGATGGTTAATTAATAAATTTTGAATTTTCCCGTGTTTTGGAAAAATGAGGTATTATTAACTGTCGCGTATCTTAAATTATTGCTTTTATTTATTTATAAATTCGTAATATCCTGACGGGATGTTACAGTAGCTAGTAGCTAGTAACTTGAACTAGTAGCTAGTAGTTAGAAGCTATTAACTTGTTCTAGCTAGTAGCGGCCAGTAACTAGTAGCTTGAGCAATGAGCTAGTAGCTAGCAACTTTAGCTACTAGGTAGTAACTATTAGCTAGTAGCTAGTAACTAGAAGCTACTAGTTAGTGGCTAATTGTTTGAGCTAATAACTAGTAGTTTAAGTTAGGAGCTAATAGTTAGTAGTTTGAACTAATAGCTAGTAGCTTGAGCTAGTTGCTAGTGGTTAATAGTTAGTATTTTATGTTAGTAGCTATATTTAGAGCTGGCAGCTAGAGCTAGTAGCTAATAACTTGAACTAGTAGATAGTAGGTAGTTAGAACTAGTAACTTGAGCTAGTAACTTGAGCTAGTAACTAGTAGATAATATACTTAACACATGTAATATGGTTTTTCAACATAAAATTGGTTATTTTATTATAATAATCAGAGCAATTAAATACAAATAAGTATAATATCAAATGACATAAATTTTAAACTGGGAAGGCATCTAAAATTAGTAATGTTTCACGAAAGACGTATACACATCAATTGAAAAAAAAATTAAACAAAAAAGATTATGATAATTTAACAAGTAATTTTATGTTTCAAAAGATTTACAAGACAAATTTTAAACGAAGTCATAGTTATGCTTACATTTCTCTTAGCTTGAAAAGGTTTCATCTTAAATATTGAATCAATATTTTTAATAATAATTTATGAATGAAAATATTTAATCAATAATTGTTAACAGAAAACAATGTTTGTAAGCCTCTGGTGTGTTTGCTAGGGTATTTATCAAAGTCCTGCATATGACAAATTGTTTTCTTTTGCCTTTGCATCAATATTCTCAACTTCGTCTTCATTTGTGACCAACCAATTGTAAGGAAGCTGGAATTTGGGACCAGAGTTGGTGCTGCTTTTTTCTACAAAATCAAACTTCACATGGCGAGGTTCTTCAAGCATCAATTCAGAATAAATTACATCTTCCCGGAATATACTCCTCATCCCCCATGCGTTTATCTTAACACTTGGATGCGCTTTAAATGAGATATGTGATCCTGTTTTCACAAAGTGACAGTGTTCTCGAGAGATGTAAATAATCCAAAGATGCTTTGAACTATCCACCACTTTGTCCCGCTCCAAATTCAGTGGCATGTCGAAGTATTCTTCTGTGTCTTCACTTTCAAAAGATAGATAAAACGGATGTGAAGAAGACCTAGCAACCACAGGACCATTGTTTCGTTCAAATATAACACAGAAAACAAAGCCAATCCAATTGTCATCCACATTAAATTCCACTATCCTTATAACCGAATCCCTTTCAAATCTATGTTTTAACCACCTTGGAAATTCCAAACCCCAAGGAACAACAATGTCAAAGCCACACCGAAAAGAACATGGATTCTGCAACAAAAGAAAAATAAAAGCACAAAAATTTAATCACAGTCAATATAACAATAGGAAGGTTTTAGTAAAAGTGATTTTTACATTTAATCTCTAAAGGCACTCCTAAATCTGAATGAAAGATCAGGTAATATTTCAGGGTAAGTTAAGTTCTATAAGGGTATACGACTCATGATACTCAATTATAACAACAAACAGGTTTAAGTAAAAGTGAATTTGACATTTAATGTCTAAAGACACCTAAGTCTGAATGAAAGATTAGGAAATATTTCATCCAAAGATAGAGAAAGGGGATATGTAGAGTGCGAACCTTAGCTAGTCTTACAAGCCATGCAAGTTCTAGGTCTTTGAATCGGGCCTTCGGATAGAAATAATTGGTTATCATGGTACAATCGAAAAGATATAGGCCTGACCTGTGATCACGAGATCCAGATACCGTTTTGAAGTACCTTCCAGTTGATGAAGTACTTATTTTTGAAAGGTTAGGCAAATATTGAAGCGTATGGCAATGGGACACGTTTAAATACGCTAGACTCTTAAGCCTGCTAATGGAAGGTGGTATAGCAACAAAATTGTTTCCCTGCAGATTCAGTCTTTCTAAACACAACAAGTCTCCAATAGCATTAGGTACTTCAAGTAGATTGCAGAAGCCTATGTCCAAAAGAATTAAAGAGGTCATGGATAAAGAAATGAAAAACCGTAAGGACAAATCAGTAAGTTGAAAACAGCCAGAGAAATCTAGAGTCTGAAGAGATTTCATGATATTATTGTTGCTAGGTATACTAGCAAGGCTTGTGCAGTCTCTCAAGCTCAAGAATGTAAGCTTTGCAAGGACTCCAATAGATTCATGAACCGAGGATAAACTTGTACATCCATCGAAGTCAAGGTACTCAAGAATTGTTGTCCCTGTAAAATCTGGCGTGTTTTCAAGTTTAGTGCAACCAGAGAAATGTAGAACTCTCAAAGAACTTAGATTAAATCCGTTGCCTAATTTGAAGCTGATTAGATTAGTACAATTTCTTAAACTCAAGAAAGCAAGCTGTTGAAGAAGCCCAATTGAAGGGTGCACAAACGATAAATCTGTGCATCCTGAAAGATCCAGACGCTCAAGATTTGGGACCCCAGTAAAATCAGGAGTCTCCGTAAGATATTTTGAGTTACTCAAATCCATTCTTTTCAGACATGGGAAATCCTGTGGTGAATTAAAACAACCAGATATTAGCATCTCCTTTTAAAACATATATTTTCATTATGTCACTTATAACAACCACAAAATTAACATCTCTTTTTAAAAAAAATTAATAAGAAGACATTAAAATACCTTGCGGCCTTCCCATAAGCAGTTGATGCTACTATTAGGCATGTTCAATTCCACAAGGCCAGAGGCTGCAAAACTTGATGGCAAAGAAGCAAAAGGATAATCATGCCACAAGAAATATCGCAGCTTCTGAGAAAGAAAATTAAGGCTTCCGGAAAACCTTTTATGATATAATATGAGTAATTTAAGGTTCTTCATTTTTGACAATCCGTCGATGCTACATTCTGAAATAGCTTCCTTTTCATTTAGAACTATGGCTTTAACATCATTTGTTCCCTGAAAAACATGGAATAAACATGTGTAAAAGCAATCAATCACCTCAATAACACAGTATTATTTTGTTCCAAATATGAGATCTTTAATAATATCAATGTCGTAGAAAAATTATAAGATGGGATAAAATATCTTGATGTAATTAATCAATTGTTTTATATCATGATATGATACATTCTTTCATATTTGGTTATACTGAGAGTTAGGTTAGAAATGTATAGGATAATTATTCTCTCTTTTAATCCTTTTCTCATTTCATTTCACTTTTATCTTTGTAACCTTTCATAATCATCTTCAATTTTATCTTTTAATACACATTATTACCACTTATAATTGCTTCTCCTACAAAGATTATTGAACAAACTATGTAATAAATTATCTCAAATCTAAATTACATTTTTTAGATTTCTAGTAAACTTTAATTTTAATTGGATGGGATATAAATATGATAATTTATTAGATTTTGAAAATTCAAAATCAAGATTAGTCCAAGTCTATTCAAGTATTAAAATGTTAGTTTGGGTCAAACTCAAGTAAGGTAGCATTATTCAAATTTGGGCCGAATCAATCTGAACTAGAGTTAAGGCAAATTAACCTGAACCCACGTCGAGTAGGCTTGAGCCTAGCTCAATCCGAATCTAGGTGAACCCACATTCACTCGACTCAAGATGAGTCCATGTTTAGTTAGGTCCAAAACTGTCGATCCACGTTTAGTCAAGTGGGCTCAAGCCTAAGTCGGTCCTAGTTCGATCAAGATGAAATCAGGCCTAGCCAAATCAAGAAAAGAACAAGTTTAATCGGTATCAAGTCAGGTCAGACCTAGGCAGAACACAGTTGACCCAAACCTAGGTCAACACGAGTTAGCTTGGGCACAAGTCAGCCTAGGAAAAGGTATAACCAAGGTGGATCGAGCAGTCGAGTTAAGCCAACTCAGGCACATGTTAATTCAAGACGACTCAGACCCGTGTTGGCCTGAGATGAGTCGGGCCTAGGTCAAGTCCCCCTGGTCATAAGTTGAGTTGAGACGACACAAGTAGGTCAAGTTTAGTCACCTCACACAAAGATTGAGTCAAGTTGTATGAGTCTAAGTCAAGTTGAGTTTCCTAAGCCTCGACGGAGCTGAGATGCCTTGGCCTGGGTCAAGCCCAGTCGTCTAGACT
This sequence comes from Vigna unguiculata, assembly GCF_037176805.1. Classification (NCBI taxonomy): domain Eukaryota; kingdom Viridiplantae; phylum Streptophyta; class Magnoliopsida; order Fabales; family Fabaceae; genus Vigna; species Vigna unguiculata. The sequence continues at coordinate 46,521,798 of NC_140796.1, forward strand.
TGGGTTGAGTCAAAATGCCTAGGTCTTGGTCGAGCTTATTTGCCCAAACTTAGGTTGAGCCAAGTTGGCATGGGTCAAGTTGAATTGAGACTGGGTAGAAGAATGTTCAAAGCTCAGTTGAGCTGAATCATACAGAATCCTAATTGAGCCGATGTACTCAAAATGAGTTGAGTCGCCTCGATCTATATAAAAATGCTAATGAAAAAAAAAATGTGAAGATTAGTACAGTGGAATATTGACTAAAGGTCCTAGACTATACGAAGTAGTGGATCAACTAATAGTTTAAGGGCATCTAATGGTACAAGATCGTCTGTCTTAATCGAATTGTCTGACTTCTTCATGCCTCTGTCTTTGGAACTTCAGAAGGTATCAAATTGTCTACCTTACATTAGTTATAGCTTCCTCATTTGACATCAGAGTTCACTTGGACTCACGTTTTGAGTGCACATGTGAAGCATTGTTCACTTATCTTCCAATTGTTTTCACATATTTTACAAAATTTAGTTACACAATTATTTTTCTATATAAAATAGTTACAGAGGATTTTTGTCAATTGTGAGTTATTTTCTTAAAAAAATAACACAACTAATATTTAACTGCAGAAGTGAAATTTGGTTTAGTGAATTCCAACACTAGCTTTTTCCTCGAACCATTAGATTTCAATCTTTCTCGTCCATGAATTTTTTTTTTTTCTCAAATCACAAAGAGAAAATATAATTATTGCATGGAAAGAAATGAATGACATTTAATTTTAGAAGTCATAAAAATAGAACATTTAGAAGTTATAAAAAAAGCTTAAATGACACACTAAAATGATGGAAGTAAGTACTATTAATATTCCTCCCTAATACCTAAATATGTTGCATGTTGAAAAATAGAACATTATTCAATATTCACTAACTTGGAAAATATAATTTGTTACCGTTTGGGTCGTCAACACATGAAAGAAATCTTCATAAAGCCATATTCTACTCCATGATTCTGGTTCTTCTGGACATTGGTTGCGAACAATCTTCTTCCCCAATTCTTGCAACATATCATGCATATGAATTTGTTGATCCCTAATTGTTATGAGAGATTTCTCAATCATTCTTTGAATTCCAATATGAGGGTGTAATCCACAACACTCCAGAATTCGCTTAACATAATCCTCCCTCTCTTCTTTAAAGAAACAAGCAATGTGTAAAAATATTTCTTTTTCCGTATAGTGTAGCCCATCAAAACTTATTTGAAGTACATCCATGATTTTATTATCTGGATTGTTCTCAAATCTATCCAAAGTATCTCTCCATTCACTAGAATCTCTTCTACACAAGAAAGACCCTATCACTCTAACTGCTAATGGAAGACATTGGGCATATTTGAGTACCTCAGGAATCAACTCCACACAGCTACTACTGTTTTGCTCTTCACTTTCGAACGCTTTTGTATAAAACAATTCACGAGCATCTTTATCATTCATTAATGAAACCTCGTGTATTACATGAGCTCCATAAACTTTTAGGATATGCTCATCCCTACTGATTATAACCATTCTACTTCCTCTGAAAAGCAATTTAGAATTTATTGCCAGTTCCTGCAATTGCTCTAATTCATCAACATTGTCAAGAACTATTAGAACCTTTATCTTATGTAGCCGATTTCTTACAATCCCTGATATTTCAATAGGACTGTATGTATCTAGACATTTTTCATCCAAAGTTTGATGAATAATTTGCTTTTGAACAGCAGTATGGCCACCATCCCTATAAAGTTTGCTCACATCCTCAATGAAACAAGAAGCATCAAACCTATGAGACATTTTGTCATATAGCACAACTGCATGAGTCGTCTTTCCTATTCCACCCATTCCCCAAATCCCTAAAACTTGAACATCATCACTTTTTGAACTTAACCTTAATTTATCTTCTAATGCTTGTACGCGTGGTTGTATCCCAATAAGATCATCAACAAACCCAGAGAATTTATGACCCAGTGTTTCTATTACCGCTTGAACAATTTTTTCAATTTCCCGAAATTCTGGCCTGGAGATGAACAGAATTATATATTAACAGAGTAAAAAACTTTAATAAATGATATATTTATTTTATTTAAACGAGTGTTTCCTATATTAGCTGAATTTAGAAAAAGAAAAAAGTAACATTATTTATTCCATTATCAATAGTGTTTTACTTTCAATCTTTAATCAATTTCTATATATATTATGATGTAAAAATGAAAGATAAAATTAAAGCGGTATAAAAAATTTATTGACATACTTTAACTTCCCTTTTAACCTAAAGAAAAGAAATATATTTTCCAAAAGAAAAAAAGGAAAAACTCATTTCAAAGTCTAAAATATAAGCAAAGAAAGAACCTTAATTATAACACATACTTGTATCTGACATCCCAACCAGTTGAGTTGGCCAAATCCGTCATAGCTTTCTCCCATCGAAGGACCTTGTTTGGCTCATTTCTTAATTTCAATCTGTGTACAAGGAAATCAATCTTATACGCCCCCCTCTGATGTCTAACGATAGATGGATCAACATCATAGAAAACAGGGAAAACAGTTTGGTTAGATTGCTGTTTGCAATCAGCTATAGTGGCCATTTCGTCCAAACACCACGAGGAGGAAGGATAATCTTTGGAGAAGACGATGATAGAAATTCGAGAACCTCTGATTGCTTGTAGAAGCTGTGATGAAATGGATTCTCCTTTGCGGAGCTTGTGGTCGTCTTTAAAGACAAAAATACCCTTCCGGAGAAGATGAGAGTAGAGATGATCAACGAAAGAGTTGCGGGTGTCAGAACCTCTGAAACTGATGAACACATCGTACCTGTAGTCTTGGTTTTGGATGGTGCCCGAGGAATGATCGGAAGAAGAAGCAGATTCTGATGAGATAACATTGGAAGAGGATGATGGAAGACCCAACCCGCCCCAAAACCTTCTAAACCCTAATTTGTCTGTCATCATCATCATCATGGTAGTGGTGTTGATTAGGTACACTCTGCACATTCTCTGTAGAAATGTCCATGAACAATTTAATATGTGCATAGAAATGTCCATGTATTCTCACGAAGGAACCACTTAAGAAAATATACATCATCAACTATTTAATATTTGGAAAATAATTTTTTTATAACTAAATTTTCACAATTTTCACTTATAATTTTATAATTTTATATGTCATTTTTAAGTATTTTTTTTGCTTTTTTTTTCATTTTTAATATTCAAAAATTATTTAAAAAATTACATCTTATATTATAAAAAAAAATTGTCAAAATTTAATAGTCAAAATATCATTCTCCTCCTTAATATTTTTCACGTATATATATTTATAGTAAACGAAACTTCATTACTCATTTCTTATAAGGTTTTTATAAATAATTATATTTTAAATTATATGTTGTGGGAAACTCAAACAACTGTTAGCTTTAATTGATGTCTTCTGAGTAAATGCGATAAAAAAGAAAAGAAATAAACAGCTATCAAAAATAATATAACTGTTCTTATTTTATTGAAACTGGGAAAATGTGTTTGTGATATTAGATGCAGCACTTGATAATTTATTTTAAAAAAAAATTAATCATTAAAAATTTAATTTGTATATTTATAAAGAGAAAAGAAAATTGAAAAGCTAAATAACAAAGGTAACATGCGTACAATAATTTGTTAGATATCAAATTATTATTATCCATAGAAATATTATATAAATATGTCGGTAAAGTATCATTGGAAAAATATATATTGTCCTAACAAAGTGACGTTCCGAGGAAATTTGTATTTATGAGTCTTTTGATCATATTTTTTAAAAAGAGTCGGTTAAATTTATTTTAGAAAAATTAGATTATGTTATTTTAGAAGATAATATTAAAGATGAAGTCGTTATTTTTAAATTAATTTTTTTTTTAAAAAGCAATATTATTAGGATAGAATTTAGATTTAAGAGTGAAGTCCTCAACTTAAATAAGAACTTTACTTTTAGTTTTTTTATTTTTTTTTACGGTGCAGTTTTTATTTTTTGCGAAATTTTAACTTTTCAGTTTCTTTTAAATTTGTATTATTTATATAAAATTTTTTTACAAAATTTTGTTATCAGGAAAGATTATATTTATTTTTTTTGTAAAAAAAATAGTGAAATTATCATCTACAAAACGACTTCTTTGTTCATGAAAAAAAAATCACACTCTACCTTAACAATATTGTTTTTTCAAAAAAAGAAAAAAAGAGAAACTAGTTAGGAGAAGACGACTTAACCTTCGATGCGTCCTCTCCGTAACATCTTAATCTCATTTTCCAAAAAATAAATCAACAAACCGTTTTTACAAAAACATGATAAAAAGACCCACAAATACAAATTTCCGGATGTTTGGACATGATATCTTCCCACACAACGAATTTTCTATTAGAAGTAACGACAAAATTAAGGAATAATTATGATGCCATGCGTTATTCGTCCTGAATCATGACCCTTGACCAAGTCTTTCAATAATTTTATTTTATTAATAAATATAATACTCGTTCACATAAAATAATAAATATAATTGTATTCCTATAATTTGGCTTTTCGAGTGTTGCTGTAGTTTTTTTTTCTTCTTCTTCAAAATAGTTTCAAACATTTTGTTTTTAATCCGGTTATAAGTATACTTTAGAAAATGTTAGTTCATTACATCATAAGAATACCAATATAATGTCAATGAAAAAATTGTTATCATATCATTCTATTAGCATAATAATATACCCAAACGTTAATTTTACGATGACAGTACCAAACATGGTTATATAAATAATAAATTTACATCATTATTGGAGGATTAATTTATATATATATGATTTGATTTTCCTATAACGCTAAAATCACTGACAAAGGACAACTAACCACAGTAATTTGAATGTATAGAAGAATTCAAATTCTTATATTTTGTAAGAGTTAAAGGACAACTAAATCTTACAATAATTTTCCTAATTATATTATACATCTTTAACATCGTTAGACTTGATTAAAACGTTTACTAAAAAAAATCAAATTAAATAAATAATATAATGGAATATATATGTTATGATGTCATTTTTTGATAATACATTATGAATTCAACAACTATTTTGAAAGAAAAAAAAAGTTATAAAGACAAAAGCGAAAAACACTAAATTAAAAAAAAAAACTAAATCACATTAGTTATTTTTTCTATTTATTTATAATTTATGTCACGCACACTCTTTCATTATTTTTATGCATATTTTTTCTTATACGCACACGCCCTATATCATCTTTCTATCTAAAACGGTATTTCTTTAATAAATAATAAATGGTTAAAATATCTTTTTGTCTCAATTTTTGTCAAGTTTTGTCAAATAAGTCATAATTTTATATTTGTGTTTAAATAGGTCCCAATTTTTGTCAATTTTATTCAATTGGGTCCTTTCTTGCTAACATTATTTAAATCATTAACGGTCATAAACAGTGATAGTCACGTGTCACTTCGTGATTTTTTTTTATTTTAATTTTTTTAATTCTTTTTTAAATGTTCACATGTCAACCCAATAGCGTGTCACGTGTCAAAGTCAATATTCTATATTCAATTTAATCCCTATATTTGTTATTTTTGTTCAATTTAGTGCCAATTTTTGTTAACATGAACCAATTTGGTCCTTCTCCAAATTGAAACCAAATTTAATTTTTATATTAAAATTCATAATTTTTATTAAATATTTTTATATAATATATTAAAATCAAATCATTATAAATTTGATATAAAAATTAAATTTGGTCACATCTTCGATAGGGACAAAATTGATCAATTTTAAACAAAATTGGGACGGACTAAATTGAATAAAAATAACAAATATAAGGATCAAATTGAATATAGAACATTGACTTTGACACGTGGTAGGCTATTGGGTTGACACATGGACTTTTAAAAAAAATTCAAAAAAATCAAAAAAAAATCAAAAAAACCACTGACACTTGGCAGTCACTATTCATGGTCGTTAATGATTTAAACGCTGTTAGCAAAAAAGGACCCTATTGAACAAAATTGACGAAAATTGAGACCTATTTGAATACAAAACCAAAATTATGACTTATTTAACAAAATTTAACGAAAATTAAGACCGAAAAGGTAATTTAACCATAATAAAATATACAAAAACATATATATTTTTTCTTTAAATAAAATTAATGAAAAAAAGAGTTAAAAAAATATATTGTTAGACACTAATCATAGTAAAGTTTCAAAATAAAATTGTCAAAAATAATAGTAACTTCTTTATTATAGTGTCAAATATAATCAAAACTCAAATAAAATAGAAATGGATGAAATATGTTTTTGATCTGTCAACTTTTAGTAAAAATTGTAACTAGTCCATCTTTGAAACTTTAGTTCAATTTAGTCATCACCTTTAGAACTGTGTGGATTTAGTCCATTTAACTAAATTTTGTTAAGTTTATGTAACGTTTCAAACGGATCTTATGATAGTATTTGATTTGTTTACACAATTTAACACATTTTTACTTCAACGTTATCTGATAAATGATCATAAAATGCATCTGAAACGTTAAATAAATTCAACAAAATTTGATTAAAAAGACTAAATTCATGCAATTCTAAATATGATGACTAAATTTGGTTAAAGTTAAAAAAAAAACTAATTTGTTTAAGAGAGCAAGACAAAAAAATATTTAATCTATACAGAAATAAATAAAGTATAACATTAGTTATTCCATTACAAGAAAAGGGATTTCAACTACCCCATAACAGAGAAGGCCAAAAACTAACTCTATAAGAGTGGGTGATGATGTAAAACGACACTAAATTAAAAATAAAGCAAAAAATGGGCAAATAAATAAAAATTTAATATATTAATTATAGGAAAGGTCACACGGATACTAAAATGGTAAATAAAAGTTAAATATATCAGGGAAAACATATGTATTACCCATGTGTGTTGACTTTTTTTATAAAAAAAATATAATATAAAAATAAATATAAACAATTTTTATAATTTAATTTAAATGAATATAGATTTTATTTTATTTTTAATTATTTTTATTTATTTAGTAAATGATTTTTTATTTATTTAATTTAAAAAGTTAATTAAATTTAAAAAACACTTAAATTTAAAAAATAGGTTAAATTTAAATAAAATAATAACTTGAAGAGTATAATTAGAAAAAAAAGTGATAGACAAAAAAAGAAAGTCTCCTTGTATAAGTATAGACTAAGGGTAATGATATTTTGACCTACTTATTTTGATTCACTTTTAACCCACCATTCCAATTATCTTTAGATTATCACATTATATCATTAAAAAAGAATATAAAAATGGATAATTGAAGGTTGATTAAAGTGATGAGTTAATCCATTAAACTTATTTTTTTATCTATCATATCAATTAAATCACTCAAACTCTCACAAACTTTATATCCAAATCCACTCACTTTCACCCTCAAATCCTTTCAAAGAAACACACAAAAAAATCATCAACTCAAATTCACTTGTATCCATCCAAACTCATCCTCACACTCTCCCCCAAATTCATTTTCTCAAAGGAACACATCCTAAAAGAGACATTGCTTAGGTAATTGTACGAGGAGATAGGAGGAGGGAGAAGTGAGGAGTGAGAGCACAAAATCACCCCGAATGGGATTCCAAACGCTTCTTCAACTATTCTCCTTCTATTTTTTGTATTTGTCACACCACAACACCTTCCTTTTGTTTCTCTGATAAAAAAAACTATTTTTTACTATTTTTTCATTTTAAAACTCAGGAAAGAAGAGAAAAAACTATTTTCATTTGTGTGGTTGACCCGCTGACCAGGTGGGGTTAGTGATGACAATTCGGGACAGGCCAAGTGACTAGCCCACAGGTCCATAGAAAAAAACATGGAGCGGGCTGTAATTTTGAACCCGCTAGCCTGCATAGGTCCACCCCACACAGGCCCGCAAACTGCACAGGCTAAAGGTAGGGCGGGGCGGGTTGGCCTACTAGCCCGTTTACAAAATTAAATATTCTCTTTTTATAATTCTCAATTATTCATCATGCTATTTTTATAAGTTCCTTTTAGGCTTAATTACTCAGAACATACCCAATTTGGTTCCAAAATTTCAAAATAGTACCCACTTTAAAGTTTGTCTCAATTTAGTATCCAAACTCATAATGTGCATCAATGTAGTACCCTCAGTTAAGTTTTCGCAAACGCCGTTAAGTACCTTGCCACATGTCAGCCTCTGGTTTTTTTAATTTTCTTTAATTTTTAAAATTTTTAATTTTTAATTTATAATTTTTTTTAAAATTGCCACGTGTCAAATCCTTGATGTGACACGTGGCATTGTTAGTGACACGTGGCAAGGTATCGCCACGTGGCAAGGTACCTACCAAGTGTCATTGTCTTGATTTCAACTTAGTCCCCATATATGTCTATTTATTTCAATTTAGTACTCATATATGTTTATTTGTTTCAATTTTGTCCGAATATTTTTTTACAAAATAGAGAAATATTGTGTCTCCCTTAAGACCAAATTTATTATTTATATAAATGTTATATTTATATTTGTTATTAAAAATGACTTATAAAATTAAGTATTGAAATTTATATTAAAGTTAATAGTAAAAGTCATGAATAACAAATTTACCAAAACTTTGTTATTCATGAGTATAACAAATCTCAATGTAACAAAACATAAATTTGTTATTCATGACTTTTACCATTAACTTTAATATAAATTTCAATACTTAATTTTATAAGTCATTTTTAGTAACAAATATTAATATAACATTTATATAAATAATAAATTTTGTCTTAAAAGAGATACAATATTTCTCTATTTTAAAAAAAAAATATTTGAACGAAATTCAAACAAAGAGTAGAGACTAAATTGAAACAAATAAACATACATGGGTACTAAATTGAAACAAATAGACACATGTAAGGACTAAATTGAAATCAAGACAATGACACTTGGCAGGTACCTTGCCACGTGGCGGTACCTTGTCACGTGTCACTAACAATGCCATGTGTCACATCAAGGATTTGACATGTGACAATTTTTTTTAAAAACAAATTCAAAAAACCAGAGGCTGACACGTGACAAGGTACTTAATGGCATTTGCAAAAACTTAACAGAGGGTACTATATTGTTGCACATTACGAATTTGGGTACTAAATTGAGACAAACTTAAAAGTGGGCACCATTTTTAAATTTTGGAACCAAACTGGGTATGTTCCGAGTAATTAAACCTTCCTTTTATTATTATTATTATTATTATTATGTATAATCATTATATATGAGATAATGATTTTAGTTCTTGAATATGAAATATCTTTTTATGCATTTTTTGGTTAACAAATTTGTACATGTCTTGTCTTGTAAGGTGACATGTTGCTATTGTACTTTAGTTGTAATCTTTATAATCTTCGTTGTTATTGTTTATTATCTTTGATTAGTTAGATTAATTGGAATTATTTTGATAGGAAATGAATATCAATTATTATGGGAAAAAAGTTTTATTCTGCTCATCACAAAAAGTTTTTATTTTTCTCATCACAAATGTGGACAAGCCCGCAGACCTGTGGGCCAACCTGTGAGGCTAGGTGGGCTAAGAAAGTAAACCTGATTTGGCCTGGCCCGCATTTTGTTGACCCGCTTTGTCATCCCTAGATGTGGTGGATCACAAAATCGATTCCGCATTTCTAATGGATCAATAATCTGTCCACTTTCCATATGGATCACTCTAAGTTTGAACTTGTCAACTACCTTTAACGATAATTATATTAAAAATAGTTGTTAAAAGTGATATACAAAGATAGTTAAAATAAAATTATTGATATAAACATTTTTTTAATATTTGTTATATTTTGATGACTATCCTTAATCTTTAATTAAATAACAAGTAGGTCATTTATAAACATAATTATTTACTAATTATCCTATTTCATATTACATCATAAAAATATGGTAAGGCTTAAATATTGTTTTGATCCTTATTTTGATCCAGTTTGTTCAGTTTGATCCCTTCTTTTTTTTTTTACAAGTTCAATTTGGTCTCTGTTTTGTTAAACTATGTTTAATTTCATCCTTTTCGCTGACGTCGTTTAAATTGATAATGACAAAGTGTACAAGCTGACACTATTCATATTACATGAATTGTTTTGATTATAATTGTTTGTGTTTTATTCAAATAAGTCTCTATTGTAGCTAAATTTGTTCAATTTAGTCTCACCCTCCACTTCATTATTACCCTTAACCTTTACTTCATTATGACCCTCACCATGGACTCCTTCATCACCCTCACCCTTCATTTCATGACCCTTCACCACTATCACCTATTAGATTATGAATCATAAAGATCAATCATATAAATCATAAACCCTACATTAATTGAAGAGTTCTCAATATTTAAACAAATAAAACGTGAAAGCGTACCTCGTTATTAAGATAGTAGGTGAAAAATTAGCACTTATAGAACACACGAAATCAATAAAAGACCCATCTTTCTGTAAGTGTGTTGAGACCATGATGTTCTTTTTCTGGTAGGTTTTTCTAGAGCGCATCATACAAATGTATTTTACATCATCTCATAAAAACTAATTAATGGGTATCAGTTTTATAACCTTACCAGCAGAGATCAGGGACCTCTCAACAAGTTCCTGAATACTTAAGTCCATCAAAGACCGTTCATTGAACAATCCAACCCATCACGGATCATTCATCAGAAACCCAATATATATTATCCATAAATTAATAACAATTGTGCAATATAATTGATATTTACAAATAATATAATTTATTAATTAATGTTAATCCACAATAATAATAAAATAGAGAATAATAATTTTACATAATAAAATTATATAAAATACAACAATCTCCCACTTGGATAACATTAATAAATAAATTAATTATATCAATTACAACATAAGCACAAATACCAATTAAGAAATATAAGCATGAATCACAAAGATAATATCCAATAGGGATACATATCATATGCTTAGATTTCAAAAATAATGGATAATAAATAAAATAAAATAAAAACAAACATAACAAATATGTGATCCCAAAATGGTTCATGCATCTTATATGCCGAAAGAGATGTGATGAGCATAATGTCATTGATAAATTTACATCTCATGAAAACCATAATAATATAGAGTGTACATCTCAGACTCCCACTAACCCAATACATCAAAAGACTTAACCACAACTATATGAGTTAAATGATTTTGAAAAAACTCCAATAGCTAAGCCTTTAGTTAGTGGATATGCTAGCATATCTTATGTAGCAATATGTTCAATCCGAGTCTGAAAATCTAAAACTTTCTCTCTAACAAACATAAATTTTATATCAAGATGCTTTGAGCATTAGAACGTATGTTGTTTTGAGAGAAATCCAAGGCAGTAGTATTTCCACAATATATTACAAGTAGTCTAGAAATACTTTCAACAATTTAAAAATCAAAAAGTAAATTTTTGGCCACATAGTTTGACAAGTGCTTCATAACAAGCAACATACTGCCTTCAGGAGTAGCTATAAGAGTTTGTTTAACCCTCTTCCAAGAAATAGCTTCTCCTTCCATCATAAAACCAAAGCTAGAAATAGATTTTCGGTCGTCAGGGCAACCATCAAAACCAGAATAAAAAAAAAAAAGAATCAGAATAACAAATGACCTGAAGTTGATCATACTTCCTATAGGTCAACATGTGATCCTTGGTTCCCTGCAAATATTTAAAGACCTTTTAATGGCTTTCCAATGACCCAAACCTGGGTCGCTCAAGTATCTCCCTAAAGCATTAACAACAAAATCAATATCGGGACGAATACAAACTTGAGCACACATTAAACTATCAACAGCGGAAGCAATTAAGGAACTTTTCCAATTCAACTCTATTATTATCTATCAATTTTAAAGATATTGGCATTTAGAGAGCTTGTCACCTTTTTGAATAGGTGTTACACATGAGGAGTAAGAATGCATGTTAAACCTTGAGGATCAATATATCCTCCTTGAGACAATCCAACAATGCCATGTGACCTGTCACGAAAAACTAAATGCCTAGAACAACAAGGGCATCACCAAGGTCCATCATATCAAAGTGGCTATTTAACACAAATTTTGTCTCAGTCAAAAGTTCAACTCTACTACTAGCAAGAAGAATATATCATCAACATATAAGACAATAATTATGAATTGACTCCCACTAGCCTTTAAGTAAATGCACTGATTTGTGGTATTATCCTTGAAACCAAAAGATGTGATCATCCGGCCAAATATCAAATGTCATTGTCTAGAAGCTTGTCTAAGTCATAAATAGACTTCTTCAACCTGCAAACTAAATTTTATTTGCCTTATTTAGCAAAAGCTATCAGATTGAACCATATAGACTTCTTCATGGTGTATTTCAACCATCAAGACACACTCTGTTTTGAGTGTTTCTGCAATTTCTTACAAGGAGCTCTCTAGACAGTAGTGGACTCGGGAGTAAGAGCTAGAGGTGCTTCTTCTCTCAAAGAAGAATCCATATCGGTAGTTGCCAGATATAAGTCCAAAGATCCTTTCCAATCCTCAAAATTTGTCTTATTCAAAGTTTTGACCGAAATCAATTGCATGGGAAAGAAGCCAATAACAACAAATAAACATCAAATATGCACAATTATTGTGCAATAAAATTTAATGTTTCTGAATACATTGTCAACGTGCATGTCTATAATACCAAATTTCTCATTCACCATGATCCCGCCTAAGGGTCCCGAATCATAATAAATAAGAAATATAATTAAGAAATAAAATACAATGCACAACTCATGTCATAAAGAAATCTAATACCGATAGGATACAAGACAAATAATTGACATAAGATAAAGATTCAAAGTACATTGTATAAAGAAATAAAATAAAATATGAGCATGATTGACAATGATGTAATATAAAATTAATTAATGAGATAATTAAATTATCTCATTCACACAAAAATTTCATACAACTGTATCCACGATAGGTGAATTCACAATCATATAAAATTATATTAATCATGCTTAACAAAATATAAGAAAATTATATTATGCATGAACACCCCCTCAAATAATAACATTTTCAAATAAGGGTAAAAATTAATTCAAGTATAGACATGCTAACATGGACAGTAGATCATACTAACACGTCACCAATATAGTAGAGGAATTGTACAAAAAAAAAATTCATACCAAAAAACCAAGAATATAATACATAAACTTAAGTTTTATTCATGAAATAATTACAATTAAATTATTTCATTCACACCAAATCTTATACAACTGTGCTCACGATAGGTGAGATCACAATCATATAAAATTATATTTAAAAGAAATATTTCGGCAATTTATACAACACAATGACACAATTTTCTGACCACATGATCACCATAATGTGACTGTCAAAATCCAAAACAATTGAAATTGAAATGCATGAATATACATAAATACAAATATTTAACATTTTTCTTGAACCATCTACTCGAAAGATATCACTTTAAATATTAGGTCACAAAATACTAAACATTTAATTTGCTCATAAAATTTTAAACTATCATTGAATATTTATTTATTTATCAAAACAAAATATATTAAATATATATACCATTTATTTTAAATCCATGCATGTTATCAAGTGCACCCAATTATACATGTAACATGTATTTCATTTTTAATGTGTCAGCGTAGCGTATGTGTATATGTTATAAGGATTTCAAACGACATTAATAATTACATCATGAGTGAAAAGGTTTACCAACCATGCTATTCAAATCAATTTCAAGAACCAGAGACTTAATTTACCAATTAAGTATCCGTAAACGAAAAGTTTAATTAATATAATCAAATTTCACAAATAACCAAAATCAATAAATTTTCTCTTGAATACACCTGCACCAAATATTATTGTAGCCATTTTTACAATTGAAATACAAATGCTACGCAGGCTTTATGAATGGTACACACGTGATATAACTAGACACAATGGCATTCTGCAACATACTTTAGGTGCCAATAAAAATATGATGGTGCATCAATTGTCAATAAAGAATGGCAAAAGGCTGAAACTCTACTGCTGCCATATGGTGGTCTTAGCAGAAGTTGCACCACAATGGAGTCGGGATAGCAGATAATAATAAAACCGAACTCACGGTAACAACAGTAAGACACATGAATTTCAAATGAATCCATACATGCACACAATCCAATCAATACAAAAACATGTGCAATTGCAATAAGCATTCAATTAATCAAACAGAGTGCGTATCAGAGAATCAATTACACATTGCACAACAAACCCCTTTCTCTCTCACTTCTCTCCCTCACGAGTAACCTGACTGCAAACAAAGATGGAGACGCGAGAACGAGAACGCAGTCACCACCACGACGCGCCTCCTGCACCTCGCCACAAGCCACAAACATCTCCATCTTCTCCATGGAAGAAGCAGGTGAAGCGCACGTCCACCGTCGTTCGAAGCAAGCCATCGTGAGACAGAACCACCACGGCTTCCTCGCGACTCCACCATGGCACCATAGCACGAACAAGACTTTCCGCGACACCACAAGAGGTAACCCACTGTGACAAAGAGTCGACGTGCCTCCACCACGCGAGAAAGAAACAGGTTCGAAATCCATGAAACCCAAAGGCGCCATATATGGTTGTGCGGTGCAGAAAACAACCAGGCCAAGAGAGGATCAAACTCGTTTGAGAGAAAAGATTGGGGATTTAGGGTTCTAAACACTCCATCGCACCGAGACAGAGAGATACAGCAAGCGAAGGAGCACCACTACCATCGTACCCCACCGTAACAAAAAAAAAACAAATGAGGACTGTTACAACAGAGGCACTTCAAGTCTCTCTTCTCGCCTTTCGCCGGCAGCGAACCAATATCGCAAGGTTGGCGCGAACCAGAAGCCACCTCGTCGTGAGTCTCCACTTGGTGAAAACCAAAACCCAACGAAGGGTGCAAAACCCTCGTGCGAAGCAGGTCCCATTTTTCTTTTTCACTACGATAGAAGTGGCCTTTCCTTAGGGGTCTTGATGGTTCAACACTCACAGATAAAAACAAGAGAAGCAATCCAATTGTTTACACAATTTGGCGCGCCGGAGAGAAGACGAGTGAACTTCTCGAAGGAGAACAACAAGTGACGGTTTCGAAACTTGAACGGTCCTCAAATGATAGAGAAGATAGGTTCGAACACATTGCAGTAATTGAGAAAGGAAAAACGCCATATTGGCGATTATTTTCAATTTCTCTTAACTAGGGATTACTCAAAATTAATTGAAAACGAAACCCTTAGAATTGTGATAAAAATTTTGGGAGAAAAACAAAATTAGGGTTCATGTCATGGAACAAAATCAAAATATAAACAATCATCTAACATCTAACATGCTCTGATACCAATTGTTAGATTATGAATCATAAAGATCAATCATATAAATCATAAACCCTACTTTAATTGAACAGTTCTCAATATTTAAACAAACAAAACGTGAAAGCGTACCTCGTTATTGAGATAGTAGGTGAAAAATTAGCACTTATAGAACACAAGAAATCAATAAAAGACCCATTTTTTTGTAAGTGTGTTGAGACCATGATGTTCTCTGGTAGGTTTTTCTAGAGTGCATCATACAAATGTATTTTACATCATCTCATAAAAACTGATTAATGGGTATCAGTTTTATAACCTTACTAGCAGAAACCAGGGACATCTCAACAAGTTCCTGAATACTTAAGTTCATCACCGTTCATTAATCCAACCCATCACGGATCATTCATCAGAAACCCAATATATATTATCCATAAATTAATAACAATTGTGCAATATAATTGATATTTACAAATAATATAATTTATTAATTAATGTTAATCCACAATAATAATAAAATAGAGAATAATAATTTTATATAATAAATTATATAAAATACAACATCACCACCACCACCACCATTGTCGCTGCAACCACCACCACCAAACTAAAACCACCACTACCACCAACAACCATCACAAAAACCACAACCACAATCACACTAAAACCACCACCAAAACCAAACTACATCCACAACCACCACCACCACATTAAAACAACAACCACCCCATACAACCACCACCACCACTACCAGCACACTAAAACCCCTTCCACTTTGAGTGTTGTTGTTGGTGGGTTTAATGTATTGGTGTTGAATGTGATTTTAGTGTAGTGGTTATGGTGGTAGTTGTGGTTATTGTTGGGTGGTAGTGGTGGTTTTAGTTTGGTGTTGGTGGTGGTGGTGGAAATGGTGAAGGTGCTAGATTATGAATTATAAACAAATCATAAGAAGCATCAAACCATCAGTACAATAAATTATCTCCAAATATTAAAAGCGATTCTTAATAACAATAATAGAATGTGAGAGCGTACCTAATCAGTAATCAGGAACAATATAGATAGAAAAGTGGTACCTGATATTCCAAATAGAATCAATGAAAGATTAAAATTATTTATGTGAGACGATACTACTATCTTCCCGGTAGAGTGTGCCAAAAGACTGAGTGATCAAAAATATGTATCTAATGTCTTATTTCTCTATCTTAAAAACTAATTAATGGGATATCAATTTTATATCCTTACTAGTAGAGACTAGAGACCTCTCAACAGGTTATTGAACATCACAGATCGTTCACTGAATAGTCCAACCCATCATGGACCATTCATCAAAAACCCGAAATTATTTATTATCCATAAAATTAATAATCATGTGCAATATAATTGATACTAACAAATAATATAATTTATTGATTTATGTTAATCCAAAATAATAATGAAATAGAGAATAATAATTTTATATAATAAAATTATATAAAATACAACAGAAGGGTCATGAAATGGAGGGTGAGGGTGATGAAGGAGTCCAAGGTGATGGTCATGATGAAGTGGAGGTTGAGGGTAATAAATTGGAATGAGAGACTAAATTGAACAAATTTAACTAATAAGGACTTATTTGAATAAAACACAAACAATCACAGTTAAAATAGTTCACGTAATGTGAACAATGTTAACTTGTACACTATCTCGTTATCAATTTAAACAAGATTAACGAAAAAGATGAAATTGAACATAATTTAATAAAACAGAACCAAATTAAACGCCAAAAAAACGGACCAAATTGGATGAAAACAATATTTAAACCTAAAATAATTATAAAGTAATTATTCAACATTGTAAATTAATATATATTATACGCAACTACATGATAAAACTCCAAAAGCATTATCAATAGATATATAAATTACTAAGTATTAAACCTAAACTAAAAATGTTATAAATATTAGGTACCATAAAACCTATATTAGTATGTCAGCTACTTGTGGTAAGCATTTACAAAATATTTTGCCCATACGATTTTAATGTAATCCAATTAGGAATGTCGAAAAAATCCGTACTCGCGGATATCCGCGGATAAAACCCGTAACGGTTAGGAAACGAATATTAAAAATGGATATCCACTACACGTAGGTACGAGTACTTTTGATAGCCGCATATTAACGGGGCGGGAACGGGTATCATAGTATCCGTACCCGTGATACTCGTACCTAGGGATGTCAAAAAACTCCGTACTTGCGGGTATCCGCGGATAAAACCCGCAACGGGTAGGAAACGAGGCGGGTACGGGTATCATAGTATCTGTACCCGTGAATACTCGTACCTTCTACCAAGAGAATGCCTTTCTTTTGGTAGCTACCGATTACTTCACCAAATGGGTCGAAGCTGAGCCATCTAAGGTCTGTCTTCCCTACCAGATCAGGTTTTCCCAGACGCGAGTCGAGTCATTGCTAAACTTTAATTCACAAAAGTATTCTTATATATATATATATATATATATATATATATATATATATATATATATATATAATAGTAAAAAACATTTTGGCCTAATTTTTTCTAAGTTGTACATTTTGTCTTGTCTTCTGTCTTTATTCTTCAAACTTCAAGTATCGGTACATTGTCTTCTTTGAGGTATACCCCTTGACATTCTTCTCTTTCCTTTATTTGAAATTGGACATATATATCAAATCCTATATAGACAATGACGTTTATGGTATGCTTGTTGTCAAATGATGGAATCGAAATAAGAATACTTGACACGTGACAATTGAGATTTATTATTTGTTTATTTTTGTTTATTTTTCAGGAATTAATCGGAGAAAGTGGGTTTTTCTCATCAGAACATTAATTAAAGAATTTTTATTGTGTTGAACGTCATTTTATATTTACTTTTATAATTATTTGGACTTGTATGAATTTGAGTTTATTTGAACTTTATTTAAAATTTATGACAGTGATGTATTTTATTTTATTTTATTTGAACTTATGATTAAATATTTATTTTTTAAATAATTTTGTAAATACCTGCGAGTACCTGTGGATACCTGCGGATATGAAAAAAATAGGCGGGTACCCGCATAACGGATACCCGACGGATATGGGTACGGGTACGAGGCAAATATTTATCCAACGAGTAGGGTTCGGGGGAGCTACTACTCGTACCCTACCCGCCCCGTTGACATCCCTACTCGTACACGCTAAACTTTAATTCACAAAAATACCCTCGTATATATATATATATATATATATATATATATATATATATATATATATATATATATATATATATATATATATATATATTAGTAAAAAACATTCTGACATAATTTTTTCTAAGTTGCACATCTTGTATTGTCTTCTGTCTTCATTCTTTCAGCTTCAAGTATTGGTATGTTTTCTTCTTTCAAGTACACCCTTGACATTCTTCTCTTTCCTTTCTTTGAAATTGGGCATATACATCAAACCTTATATAGACAATGACATTTATGGTATGCTTATTGTCAAATGATGGAATCAAAATAAGAATACTTGGCACGTGGCAGTTAAGGTTTATTATTTATTTATTTTGTTTATTTTTCAAGAATCAATCGAAGAAAGTGGGCTTGTTGATCAAAGCACTAATTAAAGTATTTTCATTGTGTTGAATGTCATTTTATATTTATTTGTATAATTATTTGGACTTGTATGAACTTGAGTTTATTTGAACTTTATTTAAAATTCATGACAATGATATATTTTATTTTATTTTATTTGAATTTATGATTAAATATTAATTTTTTAAATAATTTTGTAAATATATGTGGGTACCCGTGGATATGAAAAAAATAAAGGAGTATCTGCATAACGGATACCCAACGGATACGGATACGAATACGAAACAGATATTTATCTAGCAGGTAAGATATGGGGGAGCTATTACCCGTACCCTATCTGCCCAGTTAATATCCCTAAATCCAATGCTTCTTTGAGGATGCATATTTGTGATGAAAATGTGCGGTTTGGATCAAATGAGTGTCTGATTGGACGAGAAAATAAATAGAATCAGTTATATGGTGTAAACTTTTCATTTTATTTTAATTAAAAAGAAGAAGAAAGTCATATTACGTATGTATTATCTAAGGTTTGATGAATAACTTTTTATGTACTATCACCGCTAGAGATGGCAAATAAACTCGTCTACGTAGGTATTGTCTGAACCGTCCCCGTTTTGACGGGGAATCCCCGCATTGACTGGGCATGGGTATGAGGAATCCCTGACTTTTTCAATTGGGTATAGGGATGGTTATGGGGATGTTCATATCCCCGCCATATCTCTGTCATCATTTAAATTATTAAAATATTCACAATTAATTAAGTAACCCTATATATATTTATTTATTTATTTCTTCTAATTATTTAGTTTGTCATGAAACTCATTCGCATCTCCAATATATTTTTCATCTTATTATAACATTTATGTAATTATATTAAAATTATGTATGTCAATTAAAAAAAATTTATGTCTCATATTTGAATATTTCTATTATTTTTTAATATTTTTATTTATTGTATATTTTCTTTTCACATGAGTATGTTTAATACTCTCAATTTAAGTGTTTAATAGTATAAACCTTTCATTTATTAGGTAATATAAAAAAATTACTTATTTTTATTAATTTTTGTTTCATTTGAAGAACTCTTTTGTTTCGCTAAAACAATTATTTCTCTACCATTGAGTATATATGTTGATATTTGAAAAGTGTTCTTAGATGTCTAAGGAACTTTTCATCTTATCATACCCTTAATTATACATTTGTTTTTCTTTGTGCGATTTCTTTCAATAGTTTCTCAAATTGTTTCTAAGACACACATTTGTTAATTTTTTAATATTTTTATTTATTTTTTATTTTCTAATTCATTATATCAATCATACTGCAATTTTTTCACTATAATTGTATAAATAACTTTTATTTACTACAATAATTTGCCATGAATATTTTTTTATCACCATCCAACATATATTGGAGTTCAAAAGATATAATATCCATGTTAAAATTTTATTATTATGTTTATTATTTGTTATTTGCGTCATTTTGATTAAGTGATGTATTATCATTTTTATTAGTGTATAAAAAAAGAGATTCATTAGAATTTAAAAAACTGAAGTAAACAAACATTTAAAATATATTTTAATTTGAATATTTGTTTTCCTTTAAATTTTTTTAAAAATATTTTCAAATTTTATCAACTAGGTTTCATTAATGTTTGCAAATTTAATAAATGTTTTAGTTCTCATGAAACTTTATTTTGTATTCTAATCTAAAATGTAAACAATTATAATTTATTTCAAAGTATTTGATATCGAAGAAACAATCATCCTCCTAATATTGAATATTTGATAATATTATGTTTCCTTTACCATAAATTTTATAAAAATTAATTAAAATTTGTATTGAAGTAGTAAGGAAATGGACACGGGTATGAGTACGAGATTATACTCGTTACCTGGTGAGGATGGAAATGAGATAAAACTTTGATATCCGTTAGATTTGGGTATGGGAATGGGAATGAATTTTTTTTATAGGGATCGACATGGGATAGCGAAACATGTCCTCGTCCTGCCCCGTCCCGTTGCCATCCCTAATCAGCGCAGTCTCATTCAAATCATCTCACATTCTTAATCAAAACCAACACCAAACATACGAGATATTTTATCACAATATATATATATATATATATATATATATTATTTGTCTTTTTTATTGCAGCCATCCCCTACTAACATCAATATGATTTCATTTTACGGGAATAACATCCCTATAAAATCATTAGAAAGTGAAAATTGGTTTGACAAAAATATTTCATAAAATTCACAGGCAAGGGAGCAAAAGTTAGGGTCTGAGAAGAAAAATAACTCTGTGAGAGAGAATTAACGTACAAGTTCTCAAGATTATACCGGAATTCTAATTATAAAATCATCATTATAAAAGAAATAGGACTATACAATGATAATATAAAATGGTAATTAGAGAAGAGATTGGTTTAACCGAGAATTTCCTCCTTTTAATATTATTGATGCATTAATTATTTCCGGAACTCTCGTTATTATGGAATACATTTTTAAAATTTGATAATTATTTGAGCAAATCTTGAAGTTTTTGACAAAAGTCATCAATGCAAATTGACTCTAAATCATGCCTTATCAAGAAATTCCTCCATTTTGCATGATTTTTTTTAACTTCTCTGCCAATCTCATTCTCCTCATCCATCACAATCTTCACGGTTTTACTCACATTCTCCTTTCTGAACAAACCATCTTCTCCATCTTTCTCCACTTCAACCCCAACTTTCAAGTTACTACCCATCATCCTTGCATTGATGACATGGTCACCACCAAGTTGTGGCAGTAACACCATTTGACACTTATTTACCAATGCCTCAGTTAATGAACCAGTTCCACAGTGTGTTATGAAACAACCCACCGATGGGTGTTCCAAAATCAATTGTTGTTGTATCCAACCACTGTCAACAATCCCTCTCCCCTTAACCCTTTCCTTAAACCCTTCTGGCAGTGCAGCTTCAATTGTCTCAAACCCAATAGGGACTTTTAGAACTACCAAAAATGGAAGCCCTGTAAGTTCAAGACCCAACAACAACTCAAGGAACTGATCATGTGGTAATTTCCATTCACTTCCAAGTGCACAGAAAACCACAGAACCATCCTTGAACCTTCCAAGCCATGCACTCCATTTTTCCTCTAAAACAGTGTTGGGTGGCTCAGGTATGACAGGACCCGAAAGGAGAACAGGCTTCCCAAACTGCTCAGCAAGGTAGTCAACATAAGGCCCCTCAATTTCTCTACAACCTTTGAATGCAATTGCATCTGATGATGTTAGACAACCATAGACGCGATCATAAAATTGAATACCGCTACCATATTCTAAGTTCCTCATAGAAGCAAGGAGCTTAGCTTCATGTGCATGAAGTTTGATCGATGATACGGGGTAACCAAGAGGGGGTTGCATAAGATCAAGTTCAGTTAAGGTACCTTTGTGGTTCATCCTTTCAGGGACTGTTGTGTAAGATATTGTGGCAGGGTTAATGATCAAGTTTAGAATGGATTTGATCCCCAAACGGGAAGTAATGCTTGGTAGCCAATATGTGAAGTCAAAGAAAACAATTTGCGGTTTTAGTTGATTGAGGAGAAGCTCTATATCCCTCTCGGTGCGATCCATAGCTGTCATAATGAGTGGAGCTAAGGAGAAAGGCACATCGGAAGTGGTTTCTGCACCATGAGGAAGGCCTTCAACATGAGGAACATTGATAGGGTAAAAGGTGATGAGATGTGGAAAGAGGTTGAATTGCTCTAACTTGGATTGGGTTCTTCTAGGGATGAAGAAGGAGATTTTGTGTCCTCTTTTTGCTAATTTGTTGGAGAGGTGGAGATAAGGTGTTAAATGTCCCATGGCAAACCATGGAAACATTGCTATATGCAAAGAAGATGCATCCATTCTTATCATTGTCTAATTTACACCTATTGCATATATTCCCATATATAAAGCCAACTTCTCTACCTAACTCCTTAATTTATTATTATGATGCAATAATTTGAAAAACATGTAAACTTAAAAGGTACTATTATTTCAATATCCAATAACTTTTTAATTTTTTTATTTTGTTTTATAAATATAAAGTTAACTTTTCTTTTCCGTGACTAAAATACTTCTTAAAATAAGTTATCAATTACTTTAGAACAAACATTTTTCAACTTAAAACGTAAACCTTTGAATTAAGGTTTTTTTATCCAGGTGTAATTATATTTGATAATTACTTAAATGAGCAATTTCTAAAACATGAACATGTCGTAATGGTTTGTATGACTTCAAAAGGACAAGTCGTATATAATGTAAGATTAAACTGGTGTATTTTTAAAAAAGATTAATTCTAATTTTCATTAAAAAATAAAGATAAAAATATATTTAATTATTTTAAGTAATTATTAAATATAAATTACACCATAATAGTAAAAATAACCTTAAATTAAACATTTTTCTTAAAACTAATGGTTGTGTGATGCATTGGTTTATATAATTAAGTTTAAATATATGAATTGCAGAAATGGTGCCGACAATTCAGTTTATATATATATATATATATATATATATATATATATTTAAAAGATATTATTGTGATCATGAAAAGCATTAATATATATATTGATTAATTGTTTATTCTGAAAGAAGTGTCTTGTCATTCCAACTGTCCAACCCACCCACCCGGCACAGTAGGGTATCAGGTATTAATTAAAAGTTGAATTTTTAGTAAAGTGGACCTTATTATTTATTACGTTCAACAAACCTTGTCGAATATTATTTAGTGAAATAGTACGAATTCGTTTCTGTGGCAAACAAAAATACAACGTGATTTTATTTTTCAGAATTTCTGCTAGAATTCGGTTTCGTGGAGATGAATTCTAAGCATATTTTCTTTATTTTCTAATTTTAAAAATCATTTTGTATTAAAATTTTAAAATTTTTTGTTTATTAAAAATAATTTATTATAAATTTAAAATTTTGTTACTATGAGGTGAATTTGAAACTAAGAAAATATATAATTTTTATAAATAAGTAAGGAGTAAATAATTTGAAAAATAAAAATATTAAATAAAATAATTTAAATATATATGATAATTTAAATAATTCAGACATGATAAGCCTCTCTTTTTGCAAACTAGTGACTCAATGAAAATAGCTAACCTTGTTATTTCTAAATTGTAATCACATATGTGGTAGATAAGAACTACAAATCATGGGTGGTCCCAAAAACCTTTATTGCAGACAAGATTCTTACTGACACCACTATGAATTTTTCACCCTTATCAAGCTATTGTAAATGTTATAAAAATATGATAAGCATTGTTTTTCTTATTTATTTTTTCCACTGAACGTACTAAAATCACTTGAGAAAGCATACAAAATAAGTTAGGTGTAAAAAACACCGTCAACAACTTTACTTAAGGGTGAAAATAATGACACAACTATGAATTTTGCATCTTTATTTGGGACAATAAACAAGACAATTCAATAGTTTTGGTTCAAAAAGACTTCAATATAATTATTATTATGGTCCACACCAAGTACATCAAACATGCTGTATGTAATTTTAAAAAAGTCGTTCCTAGCTCCCTACTTATTTTTAGAAGACTTATCACATATGTATGATAGGTGCTTTAGGATTTATTTAGAAAAATAGACAAGACAATTCAATATTTTAGATTCATAAACACATTAATATAATTATTATGATTCATACAGTACATATATATTTTTCTATATTTAAAATCTTTATAAAAATTAAATTTTGTACTATATATTTTGTTTTGTACTTTCTATAAATATCTTTTTATAAATAAATCTAAATGTTTTACATATTCATATACCTAATTTTTAACTTTACATTAATTTTCTTTTCAAATAATTTCACCTACAATCATGTTATTATTTTATTTTATTTTTCTAACTAACTACACATAAAATTTTATTACATATATTATTTTAATCAAATAAATATACATCTCTCAAATTTAATTTTACATAAAACAACCATCCTTATAATATATTATTATCGTAATTTTCTTATTATCATAATTATCATAAATATATATTTAAATTATCTTATTTAATATCTTTAGTCTTCAAATTGTTTTCTCCTGACTTATTTATAAAAATTAAATTGAATATATTTTCTTAGTTTCAAATTCTCGCCACAGTAACTAAATTTTAAATTTATAATAAACTACTTTTAATAAAAAAAATTAAAATTTTAATAAATAAACGATTTTTAAATTTTTTAAAATTAAAAAAAATTGCTTAGAATTGGTCACCAAGATAGCCAAATTATAGTAGGAGTTTTCAAAAAAAAAAAAAAAACAAAGTTACGTTGTATTTTTGTTTGCCAGAGAAACAAATTCATACAGTGTACAATAAAACAGAATATTTCACTAAAGGTTTGACAAGGTCTATTTGAACTTAATAAATTACAAAAGTAGTCCACTTTACTAAAAAAATTCTTATGAGTTCACCAATTTAAAAAATAAATAACTAATTATTTAATAAAAAATATATTTATTATTATATTCAAATAAATAAATTTAATTATGTATATTTAATTGTTAAAGTTACATATAATAAATAGACGTGATATAAAAAATAAAAAAGTTTAATAATTTATAGAAATAATTAAATAATAATATTATCATATCATAACATAACATATATTAAAAAAATTTATATAAATTGAATTTCAAGAATCGAAAGAAATTAATTGTTAATTTTAAATATAATATTACATGTTTAAGATTAATTAACCATTAATAAACGTAAGTAGTACTTTTATGATTTTTTTTTAATTCTTGAAAATGTAACATTTTTTATCTGTTTAACAATTTTATTATAAAAGATCTAAATTTTAAAATAAAATACAGGTTTAATTAAATTTTGAGTCTTGATAAATTTAAAATTGTACTGCACCTAGGCAGATTGGTGTACTGTACCTAGGCAGACTAATAAAACTGCACGGCTAAACCTGTCTACGTACAGCCCTGTAAATAGTTATCAAATGAATAACTGGACAAGTGTAAGCGGCCTAGGCTGCCTACTTCAGAGAACCAGACGACATTTGTTGACCATACTTACATTATTACAGACAAGGCCCTTGGTACCAACAATCATCAACTAAGGGCCTGGGTCAGGTCCAGGCCCATCTACGACCCAACCCACGACAAGGCTAGACATAATTAATAACTCTATAAATATGTGTGGACCCCAGCAATTAAAGGTATGCATTCATTCATCCCAAGATTTGACTTTCTGAAAATCTTTTGGCTGACTTGATCGTCGGAGTCCTCTCTGCAGATAACCCCTCATGGGTCTAAACTGTGATACCAGCAGATGACATATGCAAATCGAGGAGGAGCGAGCTCGAGAAATTGCAAATTGAGGTAAGGCAATATTTATGTTTGACTTCTCTTACTGGTTCCCGCATGAACAAAAACCCTTTAATTGAGCTCTTGTTAAATATTTGTGATATATTGATTCTTTAAAATTTTAAACTTTTTTAATTGAATCCTTCTATTTAAATTTGTCTATTAACTAACTATATGATGTCATAATTATACTCTATTGTCACCTTATTTATTTGTTGCCGCACAATATTTTATTTATGACTATGTCACATAATAGTTTGTTACATTTATTTTTATAAAATTAATTAAAATTATAAAATTGTAAAATATAAAATTGAAAAATTAAAAAACTATAAAATATAAAAATTAAAAAAATTATGTTCTTTATTTTTTATCAAATTATATTCATTGATTAGATATGTTACTAAGTTCGTGACATTAAATAATCCGTAAGTGGTATTAGGTTTTTATGGTGTTATATTTTTTAGAATGAAATATTAAATTATGACATATTCAATTTTGGATTAAAATTACAAATCTTAATTCTATAGTTATACAATTTAAAGTAAAATAATAAAATTATCAAAATATAAAATTATAAATTACACAATTAAAAATTTATAAAATTTCAAAATTATAAAATTTTATAATTATAAAATTATAAATTTATAAAATGTTAAAATAATAAAATAACATGGAGTGTTAACTCAGCTAAGTGACATAATAAGATAACAACCACATAACCACGTTAGTTACTTAATAGCCATCTCACTCATTTAACAGCAAAATTTAACAATGAGAACTCAATTGAAAAATATAAATGTATTGATTATTCAAAACACCATAAAACTCTATTAGGGACACAATTGAGAGTTCTCAAATTTATATAAGTAAACCTAAACTTAATATGCTTGTTTGTGTTAAAAAAAATATCGAAAATGTTATTTTAACACCTTTGTTTTACTCATATTTGACACTACCCACATGTCTTTATTTTAAACCGTTATTCGCACGTGCGTATTTGGAGGCAATTGAATTAGGTGTTTCATAGAGAAAAGCGAAAAACATTTTGCGTTTGACAAGAGTGAACAGCCGGCTTGTCTTTGGTGTTATGGACAACATTAGGTGGATTTAGATTGTGGTCGTCTGTAGTTCCATGACTGATTCATGTTGTGGGTTGGTAAAGTTGTTATCTTGTGTAGAGAAACCATAGTTGAACAAAATCAAGTTTTCTGGCAAGTGATTGGTCTTCTGGACGACATTGGGTGTTTTGTGAGTGTGTTTCCCTTTTTATTACTTAATTTCTGATTGTGTATTCTGGCGTTGCAAAGGTTAATCGTTTTGTGGTTTGGTAATGTTGTGGGTTTTGCCATAGCAACGAAAGTTCAAGAAAGCTAAGTTTTTCGACAAGTGGTTGTTGTTGTCTACAACATTGGGTGGTATTTGAGTGTGTTATCCATCGCATTGGGTGGTTTCAAAGTGTGGCTTCTGTCGTTGCATTGTTGACTCGTTTTGGGGTTGGATATGGACAACAAATTAACTTATCTCTACGAATAATATTTGAATTGGTCTTGGTTCAGACGAAAAATTCATATATCGATTAGATACGGATTTAACTACGAGTAATATCTAATATTTTAAAATGACTATGAAGATAAAGATATGCATATTTGTTCCGTCTCTATGCCTATACCAATGCCAATATCATATTTGTCTTCGTACTTGTGTTTCATTTTAAATTATTAAAATACATTAATTTATTTGGTAAATTAAAAAAAATATATTAACTTTTCATTAGTCCTTAGAATTACAACATCTTATAAGACACACATTTAACTATTTTTATTATTTTCTATAATTATTTGATCTTTATTTAATTATTATTTGATATTTATATAATTATAATTTTATTTTTATTATTTACTTTTGAAGAAAATGAGACATTTATCCTTGTGACATAAAATATTTATATCATGTTTTATTTATTATGATTTTTATTTATATAAATAAAAATTATTTTATTAATATTTAAAAATGAGTACAAGTGTGAGTATGAATATATTTTTTTACATAAAATAAAAAAGTTAATGTCTGTTAGATTAAAAGTGTGAGTATGAATATACTTTTTTACATAAAATAAAAAAGTTAATGTCTGTTAGATTAAAGACGAGGATGAAGGTATACTTGTTCGGCTTTGTTGTCATTCCTCAACAATGAAGGTATTTTAGTCTTTTTCACATTGATATTGGAATGCAATAATCGTAAGGGTACAGGACAAAAAAACCTTGTTTATGTTTGGTTTTAAACTGGGCTCTACAGCCCACTTATATCTCAATGTCGGGGGCTTCCTCCTGCACCTCCAATCAATTCTTCTGTACCTCCAAAATCTAATTTATTTTTATGTTTGTCCATGATAAAAAAGCAGTTACTATTTCTTTTACCGCATCTCCTCTGCACCCCCCGAAGCCATACACCCTGTACCCCCAAAACGCACCCAATAAAACAGATTCTTTGCAGTCTGCACCCCCAACAGGAATCTTTGACCTAGCTGCAAGGTCTTTTATCCCATTGTTGTGCCTCTTCTCCCACACAGCTTCTACACCTCCACACACTCTTCATCCTTCTTCTCCCACTCTTCTCCCACACAGCCTCGACAGAGTCTTCTTTTCCGGAGCGTGCACACTGTTCTCCTCCTCAGCCACCGCACGCAGCCTCCTTTAATATTTCATGATCTCTTCGTTTTAATATTTCACCGAACTGTTTCTAACATGCGTGAAACAGAACACACATTTCGTTTAGTTTTTTTTTTTTTTTTTTACTGAAACGGTTTGAAACGGTTTGTGAAATCCGTTTTCTAGATAGATGAAACGGAATACACATTCCGTTTAGTTTTTTTTTTTGTTTTTTTACTGAAATGGGTGAAATCCGTTTCCTAGATAGATGAAACGGAATACACATTCCGTTTCTTAATTTTTTTTTTTTTTTGATTTTGACCGAAACGGATTGTGAAATCCATGTTAGAGGATGCTGAAACGGAATATGAAATCCGTTTTGGCGTTTTGGTGTTTTTTTTTGTTTTTTTCCCAATACGGAGTGTGAAACCCGTTTTATGTTTTAATCCCTATTTCCTCTAACCTAAAGGAGGAGGTCCAAGTCCAATCCTCTAACCTAAATTTCTTAGGACGTTTAAGCGAAGCGGCATTGGGATTGTCGTTTTTGGCCTTGGAAACGGAGTAGTAGGCGAACCAGAAGAAGAAGTATTCGAAGACGTTGAGCTGGATTTGGGAGGGGGAAGGGGAGGGCTTGAAAAGGGAGTGGCAGATATCGGAGAGAAGGCGAGAATCAGCGGCGTTGTTTTTGTATCGGAGGCCCTTCGTCGTGCTAAGTTCAAGTTCCTTGGTCGTCAAAAGATCATTGTTAGCAGGAAGTGGTATGTATTTAATATTAATTCTTTTGACAGCAAGCTTTCACATCTGAACACGAATACTTCTAGATTAGTTAATGTCATTTTTTTTTACTTGAGTAGAGTTTCTGCTACAATACCTTCGATTTAAAAGGAATATATTTATGTTTTCTGAAACAAATCCTTATATCTTTTATCCATTGTCATCCTGTGACTGGGTTGAAATTACTGCATGTTCTTAAGATGGTTTTGATTTTGATTGGAGTTTATTTAGTCCTTTGACATTAGGATATCTTTTATGCATTTGATTTGACTGTTGTTGTTTTAACTGCTTGTTTAGGGGTTTCACCAAGTTTAGCCGTTCTGATTATCTCAAGTACAAGTCAGAGAACATGATTGTGCCTGATGGTGTGAATGCTAAGGTAACGAAAAGCTGCATGTGGATGTACTAATCGAATATATTGAAATTTTATTTCATGCTCGAGGACCTTTATTTTTTTACCTAATTCACACTTGGATATGGATTTGTTTGAAGAACATTTTTGATTATGCATTCAGTGGGTCTATTTTTAGCTTATCTAATTTACAAATTTCTTGATGCTGTCTTGCAGCTTCTTGGGTGCCATGGACCACTGGCAAATCGTCAACCTGGAAGAGCTTTTCTGACGAGTGCTACTGCTTAAATGACCGTTACTTGGCAAAAGTGGACTTTGGCTAATAGTTGTGTTCGACTCAATTCAAGTTTCTTATTTATTGTACCCGTAGTATATTGAGTTTATCTTATCTTTTACAAACCATCATGAATGGAATGAGTAGTATATTGCATGTGACAGAAAATCCACGATGAACCCTAACCTGCACCCCTCAACCATTCCACTTGCTCATAACAACAACAAAATCCACAAATAATATTTTATGCAAAAAATCCAATTCTCCTACTCAATCATTTGTCTTCACTTTAAATTACAGCACAAATCATGTGTATCAACTCACATTTTTTCTTATTGATATTATTTTAAGAAATGAAATTCTAGTTTTCAATAGTGCAATTATTCAAATCCAATGGTATTTGGGTGATATACATAATATATATATATATATATATATATATATATATATATATTAAGTATTAAATTGAATTAAAAAAGTGTACAATATGGAAACAGAAATGCTCCATCCAATAGAAATCAGTATTCATGAAAGGGAATGCATTAGCTAATATAGGCCAATCGCACTGCCCGAGCTGATTCCAGAATTCAACATTTTATTATTATAATAATAATAATATGTATATGGTTTAGGGAATGGGGGTGGGTGGTGTTGAATCTCATAATTGCAAAACACAAAATGGTTTCACGAGACAAATCATGACCAAAAGACAAAAAACTCCAGCTCATAGCGAACTACACAACATTCCTCACAATATTTTCACTTTTCCTTTTAAATAATATGCAAGTTTTCTGCTTCGAAATTAAGATTTTTAAAAGATAAAAGGTATACTATACTACTCACTGACAAGTGACAAGAACATGCTGGGCTCACTTTCATTTTGTTCGCATTTTAACTTACATCTAGCTTAAAGTATTTATTTAATAATTAAGTTCTTATTATTTGAAATAAAACTATTATGTTAATTAAAGACGGATTATGTAATCCGTTTGGCGAAAAATTAGTTATTTTAGGGAAACAGAATACGAATTCCGTTTCGTAAAAAAGTGTCAAAAAATTTTTTTTGAAACGGATTACAGAATCCGTTTCACTTTTTTACGAAACGGAATTCGTATTCCGTTTTCCATAAATTTCAACTTTTTTTCGCAAAACGGTTTACGTAATCCGTTTCGTAAAGGTTTGAAACGGATGTCAGGATGCGTTTCATACAAGATTTCGTGTTGTTTTTTTAAAACGGAATGTGGAAGCTGTTTCATAGTTTCTGAAACGGAATACGAATTCCGTTTCACATCATAAACTGAAAAAAAAAAGTTAAGCACACTTGGAGAGAAGATAATAGGATGCAGGTTACTCACACTATCACCTTCCTTCAAAGAACCGAGAAACATAGAACCTTCAACCACCACAACCACAATGGACACTGAGACACTGAGTGAATAAACAAGATTGCTTTAAAAAAAATGAATGAAAGTGATACAAACCTCGGAAGAGGGACCACCACCCAGCAGAGAATGAAAGAATGAAGCAGACAAAAATTAAAGCTCAGGGACCTCAGGAACCACACGAGAATGAAACGGAGAATGAAACTGAGAAAATTTTAAATGAAGGCACACAGTGAGACGGAGAAGCAACAGGAGAACAAATAGTATCGTTTTGGGGGTGCAGAAGTTGGCGACGCAGTAAATGAAATTTACTGCGTCCCTACCCACTTTCACCTAAATATCAAATAAGGTATAACAGTAAATTTTGGGGTACAGAAAAACTGTTGGAGGTGCAGGGAGAAGCACCCCTCAATGTTCTTACTCTTCTGTACTTATCATATTTTGGTATTGTCCATTTTATTTGCACTTTTCCTTTTACTTTAGCATTTCTTATATACGGAAAATAGTTTCCATAATTTTAGTTTATATATTATGCGTTTAATGTCTGTTTTTATTAAATAATTTAATGACTTTTATGAGTTGAATAATGGGTTAAATAGAATAACTTTAACTAAATAGCTTTATGTTTAATATATGTTCAATTATAATAGAAAACCCCAATTGAATTAATGAACAATAAAAAGGAATTAAATTATCTTTTTTTTTCGTATTTTCATTTTAATAAATGAGTTAGATTGTTGCGGTCAATGTGATGGCCTTCTTTTGACATCTTGATTAACCACACGTTACATTTAGGTCTTTGATTCAATTTGGCCTATATGTTTTGTATTTAATTGACTTTTTTTTTTAAAGATTATTTAATTTATATTTTTGTAAAAATAATTATGGTCTATTTTGTTAAATTCGTATTAACTTGATTTGGAAGTTGATAAGTGTATAATTTAAGTGACTTTGCATATCATTTTGATGCCAAGATTGCATAAAACTCCTTCATCGAGTAAATCAACCCTCATATACTTAGGAATATATAATGAAGTACTAAGGATTAGAAATTTGTGAATGTGATGGTATTTGATGAATTTCAATGATTTTTGTCGGATTTGGTCAATGGTGAAGCTGAGCCACAAAGCTGGCACTAAGCAACTAAGGCGACAAAGGAAGAATTCAAACTTAAGCCTTATAATTGAGTTTTTGAGTATGCAAGAAAGATAATCAAATCTTCATACTTTGTTATGTTTTTGAGTTTTGGCATAAAAAAGGAAATGTTAGAATATTTGTATCACTGCACATGGCAAGGCGTAGCATGGCAGTTGCAGTAGCCGTGGCTACTTGCTGTTTGGTGACTTTCATAAATTGGAACAGAGGGGAAACGAAGAACACATAACCTCGTACACCTACATCTTCTTCCTTGTTCTATTATCTGCAACCTGCACACAACAACATTCATCCTTAACCCATCATAATCGTTTCCCCATTTCACTCTTTTTTTTTTCCTCCACCAACAACTCATCCCACACGGTCACCAACAAGCATCATCACCTTCGCCCGCACGTTCTGCCTGCACAAATACACACAAACACCAAATTCACATTCATTCTTCATCATCAATAGAAATCATCCAACTCCCGGATATCACCTTCGGCACCTCCGTTTCTCGTCTTCCCCATCCAATACGCAAATTCATTGACACAAACCCAATAATCCAAACTCCCGAAATCAAAACAGAGAGAAAAGAAAAATCGTCGGCGGCATCTCGAATTGTGGTGGTATTGGTCGCGACGGCCACAAGGTTTGGTGTTTAAGTGAGCCACGTCGACGCAAGAAGAGGAAGAGGGGAACTCGGTGGCAACTGGCATCTCTGGTAGTGCTCTCTGCAAACGGCGATAGCACCGTGGCGGCAGTCCAGGTCGCAGCGATCTAAGTTGGCAAACGCGAGGCTGGAGCGGCGTGGTGTGCGACGGCGTGGCTCCAGGACCTGGCCTGTCTCCTCCGGGAGAAGAAACGAGAAGGGAGGCCATTTGGGGAGGTTGGTTCTCGCCGGCGACACCTCCGGTGATGACTGGCGTCGACGGCGGCGTCTCTCGCCGGCCTTCGAACGTGCGTCAGCGGCACCTGTCGCTGAAGTCGTGGGCACCTGCTGCTGGAATCGTGGTGGCTTGTGGGGATGTAGAAGAGGGAGGCTTTGCAAAGAAAAAGCTTTAATTTTAATTACGTTTAGTTTAATTAAAAATTGGGTCTGACCATATTGTGTACTCCGCCAACCCCTTTGTTTTAATCTCTGCACCTCCATTATTGTTTGTGTTGGATTGTTTCTCCTATTTATTTATTTTTTATTGCAGCCCATAGTTCACTGTACACACTTCCCATTAATTGCTTACTGCACCATCTTTCACTATTTTGCACACTTCTTGATTTTATTTTATTTTTGCGTTTTATTTTTTGTTTTGGGCTTTTATTTTATTTTTTTAAACATTTTTCAGACTTCCATCTCACTTCCTTTTGATATCTCACTTTCTCTCACACTAAACTTGTGTTTTCATAATATAAAAATTATAAAATTATAAAATAAAAAAAATAAAAAAATTCTTTCTTTTCTTTTTTAGTGTCTGTTCGATCACTCGTATCGTGTCACATTGATTTTTAAATAATTTAAAAATACCAAAAAAACTATAAAATTTCAAAAATATAAAAATGTCCACATTTTCAAACAAACAATTTTATTAAGAACTACGTGATCCTTAATTCTTGATATGTAGGAGCAAGGTTAGCCCTTATCACCTTCACTTCCAACAATCAAGTCATTTTCCAAATATCTTTTAAAGAATTATGTAACTCTGATTTCTCATTTTGAATGAGGATAAGTAGGATTAAGGTCAATCCTTGTCGGACCCAAAAAACCAAAAGTATTTTTATTTCCTTTATATATTTTGTTCTTATTATTTTCAAGGAAGATTAACATTTTGAAAATCAAATAAACTTTGCATGTTTAATTAAAGGTACAGCTGTCAGGCAATGCTAACACCTTCCTTACACGTAATCGACTCTCGAACCCAAAAATTTGGTTTTTCGCAGACTTGTTTTATCTTCATGATTTTCCATAGTTTTCTATAATAAACTATAGTGGCGACTCCAAAATCTCTTTTCAAACTAATTTCATTTTTGGTATGTCATCCCGTTGCAATTTTGATTGCGACAATATCTATTACATAATTTATTCGTAAGTGCGAATATTTTTATCGTCCATATGTATGATCTATTAACATGAAGGTTATAATATCTCCATATGAAGTAGTAGTAGTAATCCCTTTTCTTAAATACTTATGAGATAATGTTCATCTATCCAATAAAGTTCTCTTAGTCAAATAGAGTTCTATTAGTCAATTGTGTGTGGAAAGATATATCATAATCTAAATATGAAACTTGGAGAAACTTAGATGATAGGATAAAAACGTCATTCAACTCAAGGTGGTCGAGGAATCTAAGAAAGATATGGACTGAAAATCATTTATTGAAAAATGATAAATATATTTATTATTTTCATATGTTGGTAAACTATATTTTGTTGAAGTAGTATAATTATTGTTTAACTTCAAATATTAACAAACATATTAATTGTAACACATCTAAACATTACATAACAATTAAAAGGTCTTCTGAAAACTCCATAATCATCGCCAACCTTGTGATAACATGAAAAATCAATTATCATTTGACTATGATGGAGAAAAACATCCTACTTTTTTTTAAAGACCACAACACTTTGTTGAACAAGTTCAATACTTTTGCTAAACTAGTATGGGTTAAAGTCTAAATAAATAGTGTCAAGTTGATGTATGCAATTTTAGTGATATACATTTATCACTACTCTTATTTATCCGAAGTTTTAAGACAAATGACTTACATGTAGCGAATCCAGGATTAGGTTCTAGAAAGATGAATAACTTGGTGAGAGAAAATTAACACAAATTTTTAGAGTAATTTATCAATTTTAATATAAAGTCATCACTATGAAAGAAATAATTAAGAGGACAAAATCATAATATGGAATGGGAAAATTGGAGAAGAGATTGGGTTAAACAATAACTTTCTCCTTTTTAATTTTAAATGACATATTAATCTATAGAATATTTTTTTAAAATTTGAAAATCACACGACTAAATCTTGAAGCTTTTGACAAAAGTCATCAATACAATTTGACTCTAAATCATGACTTATCAAGAAATTCCTCAATTTTGCATGATTTTCTCTAACCTCTCTTCCAACACCATTCTCCTCATCCATCACAATCTCCACTGCTTTGCACACACTCTCCTTTCTGAACAAACCATCTTCTTCACCTTTCTCCACTTCAACCCCAACCTTCAAGTTGCTACCCAACATCCTAGCATTAATGACTTGGTCACTATCAAGTTGTGGCAATAACACCATTTGACACTTATTTACTAATGCCTCAGTTAACGAACCAGCACCACAATGAGTTATGAAACAACCAACTGATGGGTGTTCCAAAATCAATTGTTGTTGTATCCATCCATTGTGAACAATCCCTCTCCCCTCAACCCTTTCCTTAAACCCTTCTGGCAGTGCAGCGTCAATTGTCTCAAACCCAATTGGAACTTTTACAACAACCAAAAATGGAAGTCCTGTAAGTTCAAGACCCAGTACCAATTCTTGGAATTGATCATGTGATAATTTCCATTCACTCCCAAGAGCACAGAAAACCATAGAGCCATCCTTGAACCTTCCAAGCCACGCACTCCATTTTTCCTCTAAAATAGTGTTGGGTGACTCAGGTATGATAGGTCCTGAAAGGAGAATAGACTTTCCAAATTGCTCCGCAAGGTAGTCAACATAAGGCCCCTCAATTTCTCTACAACCTTTGAACCCAATTGCATCTGATAAGGTTAAACCACCATATATGCGGTCATAAAAGAGAACACCACTACCAAACTCCCAATTCCTCTTAGAAACAAGAAACTTAGCTTCATGTGCATGGAGTTTGATAGATGATACGGGGTAATCAAGAGGGGGTTGCATGAGGTCAAGTTCAGTTAAGGCACCCTTGTGGTTCATCCTTTGAGGGGCTGTTGTGTAAGATATTGTCGCAGGGCTAACAATCATGTATTGAAAGGATTTGATCCCTAAGCGAGAAGTAATGTTTGGAAGCCAATATGTGAAGTCAAAGAAAACAATTTGCGGCTTTAGTTGATTGAGGAGAAGCTCTATATCCCTCTCAGTGCGGTCCATAGCTGTCATAATGAGTGGACCTAGAGAGAAGGATACATCGGAAGTGGTTTCTGCACCATGAGGAAGGCCTTCAACATGAGGAACATTGATAGGGTAAAAGGTGATGAGATGTGGGAAGAGGTTGAATTGCTCTAACTTGGATTGGGTTCTTCTAGGGATGAAGAAGGAGATTTTGTGTCCTCTTTTTGCTAATTTGTTGGAGAGGTGGAGATAAGGTGTTAAATGTCCCATGGCAAACCATGGAAACATTGCTATGTGCAAAGAAGGTGCATCCATTTTTTCTGTGTCCAACTTGCTGCTTCCCTACTGCATATTCAAATATATAAAACCAAGTTTTCTACCTAAATCATTGATTGCATATTCAAATATATAAAACCAACTTTTCTACCTAAATCATTCATTTATTGGTATGATGCAATCATTGAAAAACATGTAAACTTAAAATATCATACGTTGATATTAACGCTACTTTGGACCTTTCTAAGAAATAATGGGGGTTTGTTAAATTGAGTGCGTTGTCTATAAGTTTTGCAACAATTTTTTTTTTTTTTATCTTTATAAGGGATAAGAGAGAAAGTATACTAAATAAAACCCAAAGTAATGGTCTTTATGGGTAATGGCACTTTAACCTTGTTAAAAATTTATACCATTATTCTACAATCCATTTTATTAATTTTTATTTTGATAATTTAATTTATATTTTATAGAT
Source organism: Vigna unguiculata (assembly GCF_037176805.1). Classification (NCBI taxonomy): domain Eukaryota; kingdom Viridiplantae; phylum Streptophyta; class Magnoliopsida; order Fabales; family Fabaceae; genus Vigna; species Vigna unguiculata. The sequence continues at coordinate 46,559,506 of NC_140796.1, forward strand.
AACTTCCTTTAATACTTATTATTATTATTATTTAAAGAAGCTAAATGGGTGTAACATTTATTCGTCGGAATAAAGTTGCCATTAGTTGTGATTCTTGTCGTATTTATTTGTTTCATCAATTTAGGACGAAAGTATTAAATTGGAGCATGTCTTATTCTAATCCCATTTGCACCTACTTTATTCCCCCCAGCTACACATCAGTTGCATACGTTCATGATCCATAATTTAGCTTCTTCTTTTTTTTTGTTTGATTTTAAATATTTGTTGTTTGATTCTAACTAGCATTCGGTAGACCAAACCATTATTATTATTTTTTTAATTTATGAAAATGTTTGTGTATTTTTAATTAAAATTGACGTCAAAGTAAAGAAAAATGAAAATATACGGGACGCAGATTTCAAAGTAAAAAAAAAATCATTTCTATAGGATAAATATTACACTTTCTTCTTACCGTACAAATAAATACACTATAATCAATAGATAGGATGAATGAATTTTGAGCAAAATGTGTAAACAATACATATAATTAATCAAAATGCAATAACAACAATATTCACAGAAAAGAAAATATGAAAAACTTATTAATAAAGTGTAAATATTGTTTTTTTTTTCTTTTTGAAACATCAAATGAAGATCCAACAATTGAAAAGAATAATCATCTACGAACCAACTAAGATAACTTGAATCCAGCATTGAATTTATTTTTAGTGAATTTTTGTCAATAAAACAAACATCTTATAAGTAAGGAGAAAGAAGACATGTACCTTTTTTTGCAGCTATTTCATTATTTGGACTAGATTTTTTTTGTCATTAATCTATCCGTTAAATTTTATTAATTGAATGTTCGCATATTATTTTTAAAAATAAAGATATTACTCGAAATATGAAAGTAAAACGATAAATTATTGAAGAAAATAAATTACAAATAAAAAATAGAAGAAAAGGATAAAGTACTCAAATATAAATTATTCCAGTGGAGTGGTTGAGAATATTCTAGTAGCTCGATGAGCATCCTTATGACTTAAGATTTATATGGATAATTTACACGTCTCAACTCTTATTATAAAATACATTATCCAAATAGCGTCCCTCAATATTAAGTTTCTCATGCCATACTTTTAAAGAATGAACATTGGACCATCATCAATGGTTGGTTGAGATAAAATACGAAGATTAGTGGTAAAAAGTAGTTATTATGAAGAAATGAAATAGTTAAAATTGTTGGAAATCAATAAAAATATTATCGTCTTTATTTTCAAGAATCATTCTAATAATAGAAAAATTAGATAAAAATAAGGTTAAAATACTTTTTTCTCCCGATTTTCGTTAAGTTTTGTCAAATAAGTCCTAATTTTGGTTTTGTGTTCCAAATTTTCGTCAATTTTGTTCAATTGAATTTTTTTTGCTAACACCGTTTAAATCATTAACGACCATGAACAGTGTCAAGTGACACGTGTCACTTCATTTTTTTTTTAAACTAGTGCCATACCCGTGCGTACGCACGAGTGTTGTGTTTTTTCTCTTTTTCTTTTAATTTTCTGTTTGTAAAATAAAAAAACATTAGTTATATTTACAGTAAATAATTATTTTATATATATTATTATACAATATTATTGTTTACACGAATAATAATAATAATAATAATGAATATTAGAGCTATATATTATTAGAATTAGGATGGATAAATGTTACTTTAATATTTGTCATTATAATTTTTAATAAAGTAATTTAAAATTGATTACAAATCACTTTATATATTTTGTTAATTACTTGGAATTAAAATATATTATATTTTTTAATAGATTACTCTAAAATTGCTTACAAATAATTAGGGATGTAAAAAAAATTCGTACCCGCAGGTATCCGTGGATAAAACCCGCAACGGGTAAGAAATGGATATTAAAAATGGATACCCGCTACCCGCAGGTATGCGTATTTTTAATACCCGCATGTTAACGGGGCGGGTACGGGTATCATAGTATCCGTACCCGTGGATATCCGTACCCGCTAAACTTAACCCTTATATATATATATATATATATATATATATATATATATATATATATATATATATATATATATATATATATATATATTAAAAAACAGTATGAGTCTTCATTCAATAATGGTGGTCAGATTCTTATCCCACAAATGAGTAAATTACTTCCATATACTGTGGAGGCATTGATGTGTCTCTAGGACTGGTTATGGACCAACATGGAAGGTAAAGAAATTAACACTTTTACTTAGATATTTTAATTACGTGATTGTTAGAAATTTTTACTGAACTTCTTATGTTTTAAGGCTCTTCTAGATTAAAATTGGACAACCACGAAACTTTATACAATGTTGCAAGAGGTAGACATTGATGAAGTTAGTAATTTCTTTAATATTTTATTCAAAAATAAACTACAATATAAATTGATAGTGATTTTTTATTTGTTTGTTTTTCAAGAATCAATCAGAGAAAGGGGACTTGTTGATCTAAGCACTAATTATGGTTAAATATTTATTTTTTAAAATATTTTTGTAAATACCCGCGGGTACCCGTGGATACCCGCTGATATGAAAAAAATAGACGGGTACCCGCATAACGGATACCTGACGGATATGGATACGAGTACGGGACGAATATTTATCCAGCGGGTAGGGTACGGGGAGCTACTACCCATACCCTACCCGCCCCATTGACATCCCTACAAATAATCATAGATATTTTATTAGATGGAATAATAAAATATTATGTTTTTTAATTACTAACTAATAAATAAATTGGTTACAAATAATATTATGGTTATTATTATTGTGATATTTATATATTAAAATGTCACCTGATTATTAGTTATTATAATCTTTGGAGGGATATAATAATTAAAAGTTTAAATATAGTTGCAAAAGTGAGGAATTGTTTTTTTTAATATATTAGAATACAAAATTACAAACATTGAGAGTGATAGATGGGAAATGATGTTTTTAATATTTAAATATAATTTTTATATTTAAATATAACAATAATTATATAAATAATTTGATAATATTTAGATGTACATTTATTTGCTTTAAATTATAAAATTGATTAATGATATGTAATTAGACCATATAAAAGGTTGAAGTGGAGTTTACACTTTTCAATATAAAATATAAACATAAGATATTTTAAAATTTCTAAATGAGAAGAATAACAATACAATAATGATAATGATAATTATTATAATACTAATACAAAATAATAGTACTATTATTAATAACATTAATATTAATAATAAAAGTAATAATAATACTGAATATTTATTAATACTAATATTAACACTGATAATAATAATAATAATAATAATTCAAATAATTTAAATAATAATAATATTATGGATTTTGTGAAAAAGAATAATCGTATAAAAATAATTAAATAACTAATCACAAGTATTCTTAATAATAAATAATATTTATTTCAGAATAATAATAATTTTTTTTAATAATAATGTTAATAATAATACTAATGTAATACAACTAATAATAAAAAGTAATGGTTGGTATTGAAACATACTCATGTGTTTAGGGTTATTATTATTTTTTAAAATTATATTAAGAAAGTTAATATAATTATAAATAATATGATATTTTTTTTACTAATATATAATCAAAGAATTAATGTTAGTTGTGCACAAACTCACATCACTTACATGTATATAATTTGTAATTTAATTATATGTCTTAACTTATGAAATTATTTTTAAAAGTATACTTTATATAATCTATATAATATTTTATGATTATATTAGATATATTAAAGTTAACTCCTTTGTATCTAAAGTCTCTGCAAATGGTATAAGAAAATTTCTCTGGTCAATTAATTAATGATATGTAAACATGTCAAAGTGAGCCAACCCAGCTCACACGGGTTGGCTCACCACGAGCCGGGTTGAAAATGAGTGAACCCAACCCAGCTCACTTTCCAGAAATATTCATTAATACTAATAATATTAATTAAAATAATAATAATAATAATAATAGAATAATCTAGAATTATATATATCGTACAAAATAATAATAATAACAATAGTAATAGAAGAATAATAGTAATATTGTTAAATATTCATTAAATACTAATCACTTTAACACTAATAATATTAATATATTATTAATTATGTATAGTAAAATAACATTGTTGTATGATTAAAATTTATAATTAAAAATTGTAATCATATACTATATATTATATTAAAATAAAATACATATTCACGGTCATTATTAAAATAAAATATAGAGATATTATGCATTACATAACCGATACAAAATAAATACAACAAAAGGTTTGAATTGAGTTTATAACAATAATTAAAAAGAATTGGCCGAATGAAATTTAAAAAAAAGTTAGATGTACATAGAGAGTCAATGTTTCTTTTGTTTTTTCTTTTTAATTTATATTTAAGTTTATAATTATATATAGTTATAAAATAATATTTTAAAAGAGAGTTTGATGATAAAAAACCTAAAACATTAATTATGGGTATTTATTATTTAGTGACACATTAATTAAAAAATAATAATATTATTTGAATATTAATTTCTTTAAATAAATGTAATGGATAAATATTTGTTACAGATTTTAAAGATAAAGTTTTACTGTGTTTAATGTCACACAATTACAACAGAGATAAAACAGAGACTTAATGGTATATTTATTTAGCATATGTTGAATCAAATTTAAGGTTAATCATGTAATTGTGCACTCAACCAAATCCAATCATTAAAAATAGTTTTTTTTTTTCTACTAACATTCTAAATATGAAAATAATAAAGTGTAATAAATTTATTAATTTTCAATAAATATAAATTCAATCTTCATTGAGTGTTAAAATTATAGCATTAATAAATTGATAAATAAAGAAATAAATTAAAATAAAATATAACAATTGATTATATTTATAATAACAAACAGTAATAGTAAAAGTAACATTAATAATTAAAATGAATATTAATTATCGATAAATAGATTATAAATTAAGAAAGACGTCGTGAATCGATTCTTGAATTTTTTTTTCCATAATCAACTAATAACTATGATTAAAATAGTTCATCAACACGGTATTTATAAAAATAAAGTAATATTAAAACTAACATTGTAAATGAAAATAGTGAAATGTAATAAATATATTTAATAAATATTGATTAAGATTTTTTGAGTAATAATTAAAGAAATAATTTAAAATAAAATATATTTATTGATTAAAATAATAATAAAAAAACAATAGTAATTATAATAGTATTATTAATTACCGATTAAAACTTCGTTTATAATTAAAGAAATTTAAAATTATTAATAAAATAAACTAATTGATAAAATATTTTAGAAATTAATCATGCAATTATTAATTATAAATGTACAAATTTAAAAGATTTCAAAACGTATAGAATAAAAATAATTCACTGATAATTAAAAATTAAAAACAATTAATAGAATTAATTAATCAGCTAATGAAAAGATTTAAAAAATAATCATGATTGATTGTATAAATCAATCCGATGTTTTACATATGAGCACAATTAATTATAAATTTAGTATTAGTATAAAAAATAAAATCTTGTTACATTAATTGCTGTTGTTATATGTTGTGATTTTGTTTTATTAGTTTTATAATTAATAAAATAAGCAAATTAAAAATAATTAATAAAATAAATTAATTGGTAAAAAATCTTTAGAAGTTAATTGTGTAATTATTAATATAAAATATATAATTATACCGTATTTATAAAAATAAAGTAATATTAAAACTAACATTGTAAATGAAAATAGTGAAATGTAATAAATATATTTAATAAATATTGATTAAGATATTTGAGTAATAATTAAAGAAATAATTTAAAATAAAATATATTTATTGATTCAAATAATAATAACAAAAACAATAGTAATTATAATAGTATTATTAATTACCGATTATAACTTCGTTGATGATTAAAGAAATTTGAAATTATTAATAAAATAAACTAATGGATAATAACTTTTTAGAAATTAATCATGCAATTATTAATTATAAATGTATAAATTTAAAAGATTTCAAAACGTATGGAATAAAAAAAATTCACTCATAATTAAAAATTAAAAACAATTAATAGAATTAATTAGTCCGTTAATGAAAAGATTTAAAAAATAATCATGATTGATTGTATAAATCAATTTGATTTTATAAATCAATCTATGTTTTACATATGAGCACAATTAATTACTAAATTTAGTATTAGTATAAATAATAAAATCCTGTTACACTGTCGTTATTATATGTTATGATTTGGTTTTATTAGTTTTATAATTAATAAAATAAGCAAATTAAAAATAATTAATAAAATAAATTAATTGATAAATCTTTTTTAGAAATTAATTGTGTAATTGTTAATATAAAATATACAAATTTAAAAGATTTCGAAACATATACAATAAAGGAAAAAATCACTAATAATTAAAAAATTAAAAATAATTAATAGAATTAATTGATTAATTAATAACAAAAATTTAGAAATAAATCGTATAAATCAATTATAAGTTATAATCAATAATTAATATAATCAATAATAATGTTTAATCAAGATTACGTAAAAATGTTTAATCATAAAGTAGATATTACGTGTAATATCTATATTAAGTCGTAAGAATTGTACATCCGAGGAAAAAAAAATATTACAAAGAAGTCAATTGGATGATATAACTTTTTTATAATTCCAACTTTTATTGCTTTTATATAAAATGTTATTAAAAGTATTTCAAACCACTTAGAACTCTCGTACTTTTAGGTTACAATATGAAAGCAAATGAAAAAAAAGTAACATTCATAAAGAGTAAACTGTTTCTTGAGACAAACATTTGCAACCATGACGTAGAAACTAACTGATCTTGCTTTGGAATTGTATCAATCAACTTTCAAGAGGTTCTCTGAAAAAATACTGTTTGTGAAAACCATTCTCCGGTAATCTGCCAGGTATATTTCATTCACAGTTCCAATTAAAATATACAAAATCTCCAGAACTTAAGTTAAGAAAAATCCAACAATGTTTGTCTAGAAATACAGCAATCAAAGAGCAAATCAAATGAAAAAAACTGGGGATCAAAACAATAAAAGTTGGTTGGGTAAATCATTACAAGTTTATAACAGATACAACGTTGGTAGCTTAAAAATAGTTTTCCAAACCTTTCTTATCATTCCATAGTGTTGCAGCATAGTGGTTCAGAGGACTCTTCAAGTTAGGCTCTGTCATTAGAAAGTAAATTGCTGAGACAAGCATGAAAAGTTGAATGCAAAGCTCAAAAGATATCAATATCAAGATCAAACCTTCCAATAAACTTTGAATAGACAGAAGAATAATGCTCTAATCATAAGCTGAAGACCACTTGTCCTGTAGAAACACACAAGTAGGACAATTATTAGCCCAAACATAATGTGTGATGGATGGAATACTTGGTGCAAATTGATGCAATGAAAATCAAGATTTCATCTATAAATATACTTGGCAATTCATATTAATGGTAGAGCAAAACCCAATTAAACACAAATAATGAATACATGAAGGATGTCCGAACAAATATTGCCAAGCTGGTTAACGTTTGGATGAAAACACATTGTCTCAAACTTCACTTGTGGGGCTTAAAAGGGTAGTCCAGGGGGGAAAACATAAAGAGAGTTTATAAGATAAACCCTCATACAAAGTTTCTTTTTCCACCTTTAATTGTACCAATCCATGTAAAAATACTGTCACCATTAGGGAAAGCCGATACTCCAAGATCTCCTCCACTCATCTGCAGGAAAAGTCATTTTCAGCATTTCATAGTGTTAGTGGCTGTGACAGAAAAATAACAAATTCTAATAATTGGAAAAGGAAAGCATATGTTACACCTATGTTTCTTATATATCAGTTGATATTCCAACAGAGATAATTTACACAATTTACCACCCTAATATAGATGTTGATTTAAAACAGTACATGAATAAATAAACACATGCTTCGCAGAGTAAAACTTTTCAATTCTTCAAAATAAACCGCCATACTTTCTTTGATTCATAAAATAAAATTGTTCCATTAAACCATCAACTGGACCAAAAATAGAACAAAAACGGTCATGGTTTTCTAAATGATTCTTGCGAATTCAACTTTCTATATCAACATTTATTCTACAATCATGAAATGGTCCATAGCAATAGTATCAACAATAATCATATTTTTTCAACTTTCTATATCAACATTTATTCTACTGTTGTTTTATAGAGAAGTAGTTTATATCAGTTTGTGCAAACCACAACTTATCAATTAGAGTCAGGGAAAAGAATTTAAAAGTTTAAAATACCTGATGATAGACCCTTGAAGCCATTACAGAAGAAAAAGGATATAGTTCTTCTCCGAAGTGATTTAAAAGAACCTCTGAAGTTCCACCAATAATGAAAGCACCTCCACTTGCACCTACTACAACTTTTAGCTTCCCATTCTACATGGAGATAGTAAGAAATCATTGCAAGAGAACAATGAGTACCTTAACTAATAATAATGAAACATTTCAAAACCACATAGATGATAATGTGGAAAAAGATAGCCAAATTTAAGAGTCAAGGATTTGATACCTTAAGGGCAATAGTTGGTGTCATGGATGATAGTGGCCGCTTTCCTGACACAATGAAATTGGCAGGAGCTAGCGGTGGAACATCCTTAGAAACATTTCTAGGCATGGAAAAATCATCCATCTCATTATTCAGTACTATTTCAGTACTTGGTGAAAGGATCTTTGAACCAAAATATGCATTTACAATAGTAGTCATGGAAATGACATTTCTCTCAAGATCTATTACACATAAATGACTTGTACCATGATCATGAATTTGATTCCACCTGCCAAGACAGTTAAGCAAAACTTAGAATTTTGTATCGCCACAAATAAATTTAGTTAGAATATTAATTTAGACCTTGTTTATTTGAATCTATATATATTCATTTTAGTGACCACACATACAAGCATTTCCAACCTCCTTTTCACATAGTGGAACCAAATAATATGACAACAATCATCGTTCCACATCATATTTTCAATGGAATGTTTCACATCCTAAAAAACTAAAATCACTTACATGATCCAAGAAAACAAAATATGTATTGAGCTTACAACTCTAATCCATGCCACAAGTCTTATTGCCTCATCCACCGCACACTCGGATGACACCAAATATATAATATTGAAACCTATAATAAAAAAAGACATACAAATTGATAAGGAGAAAACATAACTACTGAGTGATTGATGAATTACAAACACTGAAAACATAACTATAACACAATAAATCATCATTATTTCCAGTCAAAATTCCATATTGTTTATAAAGCATATACCTTTGACCAGCTGTATGGATTGAGATGTAGTAGGGAAGAACTCCTTTGTCTTTGCTGCCACAAAATTAAAAGGGCCTGAAACACATTATCATTTGTCACATGACCCAGTAAACATCGGAACAGATTGGTTCAGAGAACAAAAATATTAAAATAAAACTAAAAAAATGGAGAAATAATAAAAGTTAAACCTTTTTTTGTCTTTTTGCATGAGAACTTCATCTTGATCTTCAAAAACCTTCCATCTTCTCTTCAAAAATCACTGTCAACATCCAATTTCGTCTGGGTAAGAAATAAAAAAATTTCCTTTAAAATAATTAGGAGAAGGGAAAAATAGGAAAAAGTTTGATTTGTATATAGATATATTCCTACTTTTACTTTCATCCCATTTTTAATTTTTATTTAATTTTATCTTGCTTTATTTTATTTTATTTAATTGTATTTAATTTTATCCTTTTTATTTTATTTTATTTTATCTTTAAACTTTTAATTTAAATTTTAATATTTTTTTTACTTTTCTTATTTTATTTTGTTTTATTCTTTTTGAAAAATATAAAAAAAAGTGAAAATAATAAAAATGAGAAAAAGTAAAATGAAAGTCAATGGTGCGCCTTCTCTACACTTTTGAGACTTGGCATGAGAAAGGAAATGGTGGGGAAGTGTATCACTGCGTGGCAGCGCCGGTGGAATGGCAGAAGCCAACCTGCATCTCACTTTTGGCCCTTTTCTAAAAACCAGCACAGAATATGAGCAAAAGAGGAAACTGGCATGGTAAGAACAACGGTTAAACCATTTGAAAAAAGGGGGACTCTGGCATAAGGGGCAGCTCACTCGCAGGGGGAGGGGATACGATTTCAAAAATACAGTTCATATAGGGCGGAAAAAAACATTTTCAAAAGGAGGAAGGGAACCGGTTTCTGCAGAAGAAAGGGAGAGTGGGGCAACGAAAAAAAGAGAGTTGGGGGAGATCGCAGAGGTTTGGAAGAACAAGACAAAGCCACAGGGCTGCACGAGTGAAGGAGCATCAAGAGGTAAGTATCGCTGCCATGGAAATGATCTGAAAATGTATGTGACTTGTTGTGCATGGTTAAATGACCGAATATGATGTTCTGTTGTGCTCTTTTGCTTGTTGATTCATACGCCTGTGTTGTGAAGTTGGGGTTTCCATTTACACTGTGTTTATGCCATCTAAATAAAAACAAAAAGTCCAACTACAACGACTAACATCAATGTCACGTAATGCACTCCATCCTCCTTCACCATTCTATTCTCCTCTCCTCCGCCTGTACATACATAACATGACCAGCTTTATCTTCTAACCTTCCACAAACACTTCCCAACCGAACCCCATAGCCACAAATTACCTCCGTTTATCCCTGCCGTCTCCATTCCCCAAAGGCAGCCAAATACACACAAACACCAATCCTTCCCGTTATTACCACCTTCCCGCCGCACTCATAGAATCACCACCTCAAATTCATATCACCACCATTTCAACCTGCAAATAAAACATACGAGCGAATAACCAGAGTCACATACATTCGTAAACCACTCATTGTTTCTGTTACAACCCCCACCCCTGCAATCCAATACCTGACCCCCATTCCAGTCTCATTTTCTCCAATCAGCCATATCCAATCAGAACAAAGAAGAGAGAAGATCGCCAGCGGCGCTGCCGCCGGCGAGTCGGAGCTTTAACGACAGCGACTCTAGTTTCGCTCACCAACATTATCGCCGTGGGCCTCTGTTCGGCCTCGTAGATTAGAGGACGCACCCCTTGTTCGCACCAGCGGCGCCGGCGATCCCCTCGACGGTGGCAGCGAGGTGGTGCGACGCGAAACAACTGCGGTGGCTGTCATGGCGGTGACGAGCCGCAGAGTCCTCGCGTGCCTCTCTTTCGTGCGGAAGAGGATGAGGGCGAAGGGGGCGCTGGCGTGGACGTCAGCGGCGGCTGGAACCGCTGACGGCGGTCTCCGGCAGGCGAGTCCTCGAGGCCATGAAGGGGATGAGTGTTGCCCCTGTCTCGCGCGCGTTGTAGAAGAAAGAAGAAGGAGATGTTTTTCAAATTTCAAAAAATATAAAAATATCAATTTTTTTTCAAACAAATACTTTTTTTAAAGAACTACGTAACCCTGATTTCTCATCTTTAATGAGAATACGTAGGACCAAGGTCAATCCTTGTCGGGCCCAAAAATCAAAAAAATATTTTAGTTTCTTTTAGTATTATTTGTCTCATTATTTTTGGGGAAAATTAATATTTCGAAAACCACATCAACTTTGCACTTTTAATTAAAGGTACCGCCTTTGGGCGGGCGATGTAGGGTGCTAACATCTTCCCTACGCGTAACCGACTCCCGGATCCAAAAATCTGATTTTTCGCAGACTTGTCTTATTTTTATGGTTTTCCATAGTTTTCTAAAAATAACTGTGGTGGCGACTCCCAATCTTTTTTTAAACTCATTTTCTTTTTTAGTTCACCTCCCGTCGCGATCCCGGTTGCGACAACCACAAAACTTACCCAACTCGTCAACCATAACCACGAATAATCCAAAAGAAACGTCACTGGGGTGAAGACGAAGTGAGTGGGAAAGGCGAAAATACTGCAAAAACAAATAAAAAAAGTTGTGAAACGTTCATCAAAGCAAACGACAAGTTCGACAAAAGCGAAATGATAGTGAAAATAACGAAAAATGAAAACTTTGGAACCCAGAAGACAAAATTGGAAACTTGCTGATGCAACTTCCATGGTAGCCACCACGTCCCAGTTTCAACTTTACTCAAACTGATATTTACATATATTTGTTTTTTTTGTTTAAAGAGCTTACCTTCTTAATATAAAGGTCATTACTTGAAGAACCAATATGCTTAAAGGCACAAACTTTCCCTGAATCATTGTAAAAGAAGTTTCTGTCTGATCCATTAACCACGTTGCCATCAATGATGCTGCAAAAAAATACCCTTTGATGAAGGACACCAGCAGAGACGAAACAAAAACGGATTTCGGTTAAAAAAATAGAAGAATAACCTTTTATGAAGAAGGAAAACTCAAGCTAAACTATACCTACCGTTCAATCCGACATGAACTGTTTAAGAAGCAGAAAAAACCCTTAGATCAAGATGAAGAAGGAAAGTTCAGAGAAGAAGTAGAAAACTATTTAATGAAGATCGAGAATGAGAACTCAAAAACAAAGTTGAGTTATTATTCCATCAACAGAAAAGTAGATGAAGAAGAACCTAGCAGAAACCAATAAAAATATCTTATCTCAACAGATGAAGAGCAAGCAAATAAATTTTCTTCCTTCCACGATTTGGCATAAAAGAGATCTGAAGCACAATATTAAAACTATTTCAGAAATTGGCTCCAAGAATGAATAATAAAAATCCGCAATCGAAATTGACTCATTCATCTACAGTATTCCCGCTCTTCAGTTACAGATTTTGAAGGGATTTCAATTTTAAAATAGAAGGCAGAGACGTGAATGAATTTCAAAATGGATCAAAATGGGTCAAAATGAGAAGCAGAAACGTGAATTTCAAACCAAGCCTCTGCGTCGAAATGAAAGGTGGTCAAATCAGTTTCAGAAGCATTTAAAAGTTGGCGAAATTACCAAATATCCAAACACAAATTCACTACGGAGCAGAAAACAGGGATAAAACAGTAATAACGTTTTCAGCTACTTAAACCATTCCAATAGGGTATCAAAATGACGAAAAAACATATTTATTGGACACGTGTCAGATAATTAGATAGGGGTGTTATGGTAATATCCCCAGTAGTTTGTTTTCTTAGTTTTTAAGTAGATGTTTATATGTCAACTTAGTAGCGTAGTACATGTCAAAGTCAATATTCTATATTCAATTTAGTCCCAATTTTGTTTAAAATTAACCAATTTTGTTCTGTGACCAAATTTAATTTTTATATCAAAGTTATAATGATGTGAATTTTAATATATAATATAAAAATATTTAATAAAAATGTGAATTTTAATATAAAAATTATATTTGGTTTCAATTTGGAGAGAGACCAATTTGATTCATGTTAACAAGAATTAGGACTAAATTGAACAAAAATAATAAATATAGGAATCAAATTGAATATAAAACATTAACTTTGACACTTGGCACGTTGTTGGGTTGACACGTGAACATTTAAAAAAATTTAATAAAAATTCAAAGAAATTCAAAAATATTCAAAAAAATTTAAAAAACCACAAAGTGACACGTGGCAGTCACTGTTCATGACCATTAATAATTTAAACCGTGTTAGCAAAAGATGACCAAATTGAACAAAATTGACAAAAATTAAAACTTATTTGAATACAAAATCAAAATTAGAACTTATTTAACAAAACTTGAAGAGAATTAGGAAAAAAAATATTTTAACCTAAAAATAAATAACAAAATCACAATGGTTGTCAAAAAACAACCAAAGAATAATCCCTATATATAAATTTTTATAACACACAAAAAAATATTCTCAATCTTTTTAATGTAACACTTAAAAAAATAAATAAAACGGTAATTTTAAAAAAGTCTACTTTCATATCTGGTCAACCTATTAACTTTATCACAGCGAGAATTGAAAATTGAAAATTTGTTCATGACAGACTTGTCATGTGAATAGTTGTAGACAAGAGTGTATTAAAATTGATAGAAATAATGACTAAAGTGTAAATGACCAAAAGAAATCAAAGGTGGTAGGACCTATGTTTTACCAATGAAGTTTGGACAAACATGCTTTCGCATCCAACACGCATATAAAGTTATCTTCCCGAGAAAACCATCAATTGAAGTAAGAATAGTAAGTAAACACTTACAATAATTTATGTTGTGTTCACTCGGAGGAGAGTGATCGAGAGAAAAGTGAGTGGATGAGAGAAAGTGAGTGGATGAGTTTGAGTTGATTTAAGAGTGAAATTTGTGTTATTTTTTTTAAGAGATTTAGACGTGATGGTGAGTAAATTTAGAAGTAAACTTTGTGAAAGTTTGGGAAAGATTTTATTGATGTGATAGATTAAAAAATATGTTTTATTAGAAGTAATAATCAAATTACCATTTAGCCCTTAGTTAAATTAGTGTTGTAAATTAATTTGTTAATTTTTTTAAACACATCAAACGAAGCAGCCATGGCGGAAGGGGGGAAGATCGGATATGAAAAGGACACAAAACAAGCCGTATCCGATCCCATAAAAGGTATCCGATCCACACCACACTCGTATCCAATCCACAGCCAAACGTATCTGATCCAATCCAAGCTGTCTGGATTTGATCCACTCACGTATCCGATCCAAACTCCCTGGATTCGATCCACTCACTCACTATCCGATCCAAGCTGCTTGTATTCGATCCACTCACTCATGTATCCGATCCAGCACAATAGGATCCAATCTTTCACTGAACGCCTTACAATCTTTCAATTCGTGAAGTGTGCACCGGGTGTTGTGTAGTCCAGTGGAAGAGATGATGAACCTCGTGATGCCCTTGAAAATAGGGGAAAATAAAGCATGAGTGATATAGCCTTCAGGTGTTTGTTGAACAAGTGATACCGAGTAAATATAAGGCTACATTTTTTTTTTTTTTCATTTGGACACATATTTTAAAGACAACGTTTATAAAGAATATATAAATAGGTAACGTTTCATAAAGTCTTTGATAATTTTTAAATCATATTTGTAAAAAGTGTTTTTTTATAATTTTTAAGTCATATTTGTAAAAATGTATTGGTCATTGATATTTTTTAAATTACACTTATACAGTTTTTATCTTTTATATGTTTAGAAAATATTTTTTTATGTATTGATAATTTCAGTGTTGCCTAAAACAAAAGATGGTATAATGGAAGAACATTTCTCTTATAATGTTTTTCAATTTATATTCTTCATTTATTTATTTTAGGCACTTTACCACTTTGATTTCTTTTTTTTTTTTAAGTAATATAATTATTTCTTGTTGACATTTAATTTTTAAAAATTTAACATGTAGACCTACGGCACATATGTTCTAATAAATGTCACACTAAAAACTTTTACATAAAAAATTATTCAATAAACCACATGAGTCAATATTAGATTAAAATAATCTAACATTTTTACATTAAACGTCATTTTAACTTAAAAAATGTAATTAACAATATAGATATATAAAATTATTTATAAAGTCTATTATATTAACAAAAATAAATTATCAAAATACAAAGTTGTTAAAAATCTTAAACCTATGTAACACAAAGAATAAAGTAATAATTAAGAAAATACAAAGTTGTTAAAAATCTTAAACCTGATGTAACACAAAGAATAAAGTAATAATTAAGAAATTGAAGAGTAGTTCAACATCGATGGTAATTTATAAGGTAAGACAAATTTTTTACGGAGATATCTCTTGAACAGGAATTAAAGAAATCTCTCAAGCATTAATCCTTCCTCGTACTAACATTATGGAACAATCTTTTAAAACTTGAAAATCATTTGAGTAAGTCTTGAAGTTTTTGACAAAAGCCATCAACACAAATTGACTCTAAATCTTGACTTACTAAGAAATTCTTTAACTTTGCATGATTTGTTCTAACTTCTCTACCAATCTCATTCTTCTCATCCATCGCAATCTTCACTGCTTTGCACACACTTTCCTTAGTAAACAAACCATCTTCTTCACCTTTCTCCACTTCAACCCCAACTCTCAAGTTGCTACCCATCATCCTAGCGTTAATGATATGGTCACCATCAAGTTGTGGCAGTAACACCATTTGACACTTATTTACTAATGCCTCAGTCAACGAACCTGAACCACAGTGTGTTATGAAACAACCCACTGATGGGTGTTGCAAAATCAACTGTTGTTGTATCCATCCATTATGAACAATCCCTCTCCCTTCAACCCTTTCCTTAAACCCTTCTGGCAATGCAGCTTCAATTGTCTCAAATCCAATAGGAACTTTTAAAACTACCAAAAATGGAAGTCCTATAAGTTCAAGACCCAACAACAATTCTTTGAATTGATCATGTGGTAGTTTCCATTCACTTCCAAGTGCACAGAAAATCACAGAATCATCTTTGAACCTTCCAAGCCATGCACTCCATTTTTCCTCTAAAACAGTGTTGGGTGACTCAGGTATGATAGGACCTGAAAGGAGAACAGACTTCCCATACTGCTCTGCAAGGTATTCAACATAAGGGCCCTCAATTTCTCTACAACCTTTGAACCCAATTGCATCTGATAACATTAAACCAGTGTTGAGACGGTCATAGAAGAGAACACCACTACCAAACTCCCAATTCCTTTTAGAAGCAAGGAAATTGGCTTCATGTGCATGAAGCTTGATAGATGACACTGGATACCCAGGAGGGGTTGCATAAGATCTCTTGCAGTCATGTTTTGGCGCATCCTTGATGGGGATCTTACATAAGATACTGTTGCTGGGCCAATAATCCAGTATTGAAAAGATTTGATCCCCATGGGACGAGTCAAGTTTGGTAGCCAATGTGTGAAATCAAAGAAAACAATTTGCGGTTTTAGCTGATTGAGGAGAAGCTCTATATCCCTCTCTGTGTGATCCATAGCTGTCATGATAAGTGGAGCTAAGGAGAAAGACACATCGGAAGTGGTTTCTGCACCATGAGGAAGGCCTTCAACATGAGGAACATTGATAGGGTAAAAGGTGATGAGATGTGGGAAGAGGTTGAATTGCTCTAACTTGGATTGGGTTCTTCTAGGGATGAAGAAGGAGATTTTATGTCCTCTTTTTGCTAATTTGTTGGAGAGGTGGAGATAAGGTGTTAAATGTCCCATGGCAAACCATGGAAACATTCCTATGTGCAATGAAGATGCATCCATTTTTTTCTGTCTGCAATTTGAAGCTTCCCGGCTGCATATTCAAATTTATAAAGCCAGCTTCCTGAGTCATTAATTTATTAGCACGTTTCAATAATTGATAAACATGTAAACTTAAAATATGAAACTTTTATATTAACACTAGTTAGAACCTTATGAGAAATAATGGTGGTTAGCTACATATACTACGTTTTCTACAAGTATTTTAGAAATATCCTTTTATCTGTATTTTATAACAAAATTGTTTGACAAAAAAATAATTTGACAAACTTGAGAAAAAGTTTGTTTTTACAGATTAAAATACTGTAGTTTTAATTTTTATTTTTAAAACTTTTCATTTCGGTTCGAAAAAAGACAAAACGTTGGGTTTGTTAAATTATAAAATGATAAAAGAGAAAGTATACAGCATAAAATCCAATCAATCCACGTGTGTATTAAAGTAATGATTCTAGCCCATTAAAAATTTATACCATCATTCTACAATTCTTTTTATTAATTTTTTATTTAATAATTTAATATTTTATAAAGAACTTAATTTTATATTTTATTATTATTATTTAAAGATGATAAATGGTTGTAATATGAAAAGTGGGTTGTGAAAATAGTTTTTTCCGCTTATAAATATAGAAACGTTTGATTTATCATTTATTAGCTGGAAGAAAGTTGCCCTGAGTTGTGATCCTTACTTTATTTATATGTTTCATCAAATTAGGTCGAAAGTATTAAATTGGAGCATGTATTATTATAATCCCAATGCGTGTTCACCTACTTGATTCCTCCCAGCTACACAACAGTTACAAATTTGTCGTGTTATTCTGACTTGCATTTAGTTGACCAAATCATTATAATTAATCAAAAATCTGATTATATAATAATATGTAGTAAAATATTTTTTTTAATTTATAAAAATATATGAGTATTGTTAATAAAATTGATGACAAGGTAAAGAAAAATAAAAATATATGGGACACAAATTTTCAAAGTAAAAAGTTCAATTATATCAATAAAGATGAAAAAGGAGTTCCTGAACAAAATGTGTAAACAATATATTAATCAAAACAAAACAAACAATATATAATACTTTAAAAAATGAAAAAATTGTCATTAAGTCCATATAACTTTTTTTTTTCTTTGAACATCCGATAATTGAAAAGAATTTTTACCCATAAAATAAACACAATCTTATAAGTAATTGAGGAAGGATAGATGTACTTTCTTTGGACTTTCTTTAGAGGCATTTTATTCTCGTAGTAAATGTAACACTCAATTTAGTCAAATTTATTAATTTAAAGCATTATACAATTGATAAAGAAAACATCAATTAACATATAAGTATATAAAATACATTTATAAATAAGAGAAATAATTTTTAACAAGATTTATCTTTTACATTTTTTTTTGACAGTTTTAACGTCCGCTAAATGTGTTATTTGAGATTTGCTCTTTTCTAGGAAAAATTTAATAGATTATCAGCGAAATTTACTAACCTCTGAAAGTCATACTTACCTACAATTTTAAAACTCCTAGTATTTTACATGTGGTTTTGTAACCCCTTATTATTTATCAACGGTTCTAGAACCCCTATTATTTGTTGGCGATTCTAGAACACCTATTATTTCTCGACGATTTTAAAAATCCTAGTACTTTACAGAAGTTTTAAAAATCTCTGCTACTTTCCAGAGGTTTTAAACCCCTCATATTGTGTGTCAATTTTGAAAAGTTCTTTTATGTTTTTACCCCTACAATGTAATTTATTATTTATTGATGTTTTTATTTGGTGTTTCAAACCCTCTTAATTTTATTTGTTGTATTTTTTTAATGCACATAATTCCTAAAACATATGAAAAATAATAGAAAGTAAAAATTCTAAAATTTTGATATTTATTTATAACTTGATTGAAATTCATAAAAAGAATAGGGAATATTGTCTATAAGTTCAAGATAAACAATAAAGTTTAAATGTTCCAACTAGTGAAATATTATAATATCTTTGTTTTTATAGTTAAAAAGTCAAACATAATAAAAGTCTAATAACATTCTTCAATTATCAATATTGATCTGAATCATTTGTTTCTTTATCATGAACACTCCCTTAATCACATATCTAACATATACAAAATAATCATAATTAGAAACATTCTTTATCATGTAAAATATATATTAATATACTAAATATTTAAATATTATTGGTGACAGATGAAACATGTGAAAGTTCAAGTGTGATGATAATCATTAGTATTGTAAAATTTATCTGCAGCCAATCCATTCCCTTTCATACCTCTCCTCTGCTTACCTCATAGCCACACTTTTTTCCCTATAATCCCATGTGTGTTCACCTACTTGATTCCTCCTAGCTACACATTAGTGACATGCATTCAAGATCCAGATTTTAACTTTTTTTTTTATTTTAAATATTTTTCGTGTTATTGTGACTTGCATTTAGTAGACCAAACCATTATATTTAATCAACAATATGATTTTATATATATATATATATATATATATATATATATATATATATATATATATACTACAAACATATTTATTTTTAACTAGAATTATTTTTGGTGTTTCTGCGGTTTTAACCCTACTAATGATTTTATCTGGAGTTCTCTCTTGTAAAAGTCAATGTATCTAAAAGATTATCGAAAGTTTTCAGCAACTGGAACTAGCGCATCTTACCAACAGTTTGAGTAAAAATTATTTGAGTAGATCATGAAGCTTCCGACAAAAGTCATCTACACAAGTTGACTCTAAATCACGACTTACCCAGAAATTCCTCAATTTTGCATGATTTGCTCTAACTTCTTTGCCAACATCATTCTCTTCATCCATCACAATCTTCACAGCTATGCTCACACTCTCCTTTGTGAATAAACCATCTTCTTCACCTTTCTCCACTTCAACCCCAACCTTCAAGTTTCTACCCATCATCCTTGCATTAATGACATGGTCACCACCAAGTTGTGGTAGTAACACCATTTGACACTTATTTACTAATGCCTCAGTTAATGAACCAGCACCACAGTGTGTTATGAAACAACCCACTGATGGGTGTTGCAAAATCAATTGTTGTTGTATCCATCCACTGTCAACAATCCCTCTCCCTTCAACCCTTTCTTTAAACCCTTCTGGCAATGCAGCTTCAATTGTCTCAAACCCAATAGGAACTTTTACAACAGCCAAAAATGGAAGTCCTGTAAGTTCAAGACCCAATACTAATTCAAGGAACTGATCATGTGGTAATTTCCATTCGCTCCCAAGTGCACAAAAAACCACAGAACCATCCTCGAACCTTCCAAGCCACGCACTCCATTTTTCCTCTAAAACAGTGTTGGGTGGCTCAGGTATGATAGGTCCTGAAAGGAGAACAGACTTCCCAAACTGCTTTGCAAGGTAGTCAACATAAGGGCCCTCAATTTCTCTACAACCTTTGAACCCAATTGCATCTGATAAGATTAAACCAGTGTTGAGGCGGTCATAGAAGAGAACACCGCTACCAAACTCCCAATTCCCTATAGAAGCAAGGAACTTGGCTTCATGGGCATGAAGCTTGATGGATGACACAGGGTACCCAAAAGGGGGTTGCATGAGATCTCTTTCAGTCATGTTTTGACTCATTCTTGGTGGGGATCTAACGTAAGAAACTGTTGCTGGACCAACAATCGAGTATTGAAAAGATTTGATCCCCATGGGACGAGTCAAGTTTGGTAGCCAATGTGTGAAGTCAAAGAAAACAATTTGCGGTTTTAGTTGATTGAGGAGAAGCTCTATATCCTTCTCAGTGCGGTCCATAGCTGTCATGATAAGTGGAGCTAAGGAGAAAGACACATCGGAAGTAGTTTCTGCACCATGAGGAAGACCTTCAACATGAGGAACATTGATAGGGTAAAAGGTGATGAGATGTGGGAAGAGGTTGAATTGTTCTAACTTGGATTGGGTTCTTCTAGGGATGAAGAAGGAGATTTTGTGTCCTCTTTTTGCTAATTTGTTGGAGAGGTGGAGATAAGGTGTTAAATGTCCCATGGCAAACCATGGAAACATTGCTATGTGCAAAGAAGATGCCTCCATTTTTCTCTGAGCTTTCCTGCTTCATATTCAAATATATAAACCCGAATCCTTAATTTATTAGCATGATTTCAATAATTGAAAATCATGAAAACTTAAAATATCAAACTTTTAATTATGGTGAAAAAAGCGTGTATGTATATAATACATAAAAGGCAATCCACGTTGATAATATATTATTGTGAAAAACATTAATATGTATTGGTTGTTTGTTTTTTAGTGAAAGAAGTCTTTTCTCATTGTCCAATCCATACCTACCAAGCAGAGTGATGTACAGGAGTGTTAAAAGTTGAGAGATTTGAAAGATTAAATGAAAATTAATTAAAGTGAATTTAAAAAAAACTATTACTTCACTGGTGAAGATAAGTTATGAATTGAAATTGAAGAATCTAAACAAATAATCATTATATTTAAATATAACATTATATATTTAAGATTAATTAACCATTGATAAACATACCTAATATATTTCTGAAAATTATTTTTAGTTTGATTTTATTTCACTTCTTGAAAAGATTTCAACATATTTTTATGTATTTAAAAAATTATTATAAAAAATTCAACATTTTAAAATAAAAAATATTACAACTATTTTTTTTAAAATGTTCAAAAATTTATGTTAACAAATGATCTAACTTGAACCTTAAAATATTAATTTGAGTTTTAATTAAAATTAAAATTAAATCAACTTAACCACACCCATTCAACTTTTATGTATAACTAGTAAGAGATCCGTGCGTACACACGGGTTTCTTTTTGTTTTTGTGTTATTATTGTTGTAAGCATTTTGTTTAAATGTTATATACATTATATTAATGAAAAATTAAATTAAATTATTGTTATTATTAGCATAATTTATATGAACATGTAAATATGTTTTAGATATTAAAATAATTACATTTAAGAATAAATCTGAAGATTGTAATTTTGTTGGCAAGATATAGTAATCATAGATTCAGGTGTCTTTTCAATATGTCTGGGTCATTTTATTAATAATTTACATTAAGAAAATTAATATTGTTTTTGTTATTTTTGAATGAATTATTTATTTATATTACTATATTTTATTGTTATAAAAAGTAGCATGTAATGTAAATATGAATGAAGTGCAAATATATTGTGAAATGTAATTTTATTAAAAATTTAATATGAATTCAAGGTTAAAATTAAAAACATACAACATATTGTTATCAATGTAAACATCGACTCTGAGTTAATTATTTGATGTTTTTGAATATTTCTTTTTTTGAATTATTAAATAAATGAAATGTAGGTATATTTTGAATTTTGGTCCCGTACAAAAGTATTGTTCACATGAAATTGATTTTAAAATTTTTAAATCAAAACACTCGTAGATAAAACATATATATATATATATATATATATATATATATATATTAAAATGAAATGTATATGTATGGGTCATTATTTAAGTAAGATGTATGCATATTATGTAATATGGTCCCGTACAAAATAAATACAACATGAAATTGATGTTAAAATTTTTAGATAAAAACACAATGTATATTATATTAAAATGCGTATGGACGGGTCGTTATTAGAGTAAAATGTAGGCATATTGTGTAATAGGGTCTCGTACAAAATAAGTACAACATGAAATGGATGTTAAAATTTTTAAATAGAAACACATATATATTACATTAAAATGAAATGGATATGCATCGGTCGTTGTTAAAGTAAAATGTAGGTGTATTATGTAATTTGGTCCCATATAAAATAAATATAACATGAAATTGATGTTAAAATTTTTAAATAGAAACACATATATATTACATTAAAATGAAATGGATATGCACCGGTCGTTGTTAAAGTAAAATGTAGGTGTATTATGTAATTTGGTCCCGTATAAAATAAATATAACATGAAATTGATGTTAAAATTTTTAAATAGAAACACATGTATGTTATATTAAGATGAAATGAAACACACGTATGTTATATTGTTATAATTCAAATTTTATAACAATAGTTCACAATACTGTAAAGTTCTAACATTCAATTCCATTCCAATATGAGAATTTGGTTTCCTAGTTTATTAGTGCAAAATTGACACTACAATCACTAATTATTCATGCATATTTACATTTTTGTGTTAAATTGAAAATTTGACGTATAATTTATTAGTGATATGTATTAAAAAATCATTTGTTTTTGTGTTAAAAAAATTAATATTTTTTTTTCTAATTTTGGAAATTAGAATATACATTAACAATTAACAATAATAAAATAAATAAAAAGAAAATTAAACATAGATCAAACAAATAAACCACCTAAGATTCAAGTGAAAAGTTGATGCTAACAGTATACATGATAATGAAGTACATATATTCAAAATTAAAAATTACAAATAAATTTGTATTTAATATACATGATAATAAATTTGTATTTAATATTAATTATGGAGAAGCGCAACAGTCATATCAACAATGGCAATCAATTGCAATCTTTGAAAAACGGTGATTTAGGAATGCGAGAAATGTAATGATGATTTCGTGTTGGAAATGTGCAACAGTTCAAAGAAGTTTATGGAGTATAAATATAAATAGATACTGGTTTGGGAAGTTGAAATATAATGATTTCGTTGAAAGAAAATCTTGAGAAGCGAAAATGGACTTATTGACTATAGGAATACGAAAAGATCTCCAACCAAATCTTATCATTCTTAAAAATTATGTTAATTTCATTCAATACTTATTTTTTCATTTAATTAATTTAATTAATGAAATCAGTTAACAATGAAAATACTAATAATGGTTTTTCCAGAGGTAATAGTGATAATACTAATAATGGTTTTTCCAGAGCTGTCCAAACCTGAAAAACCAAATTTTTTTATCTGAATAAACGTTTATTTCGAGTAGTTCAAATTAATGGAGCAGTTCAATTATCTAGATTAGTGGTGCAATGATGATTATCTAGAGCAATACAAATAATAATTACAAAAATTTATACAAACGTTTATTCAAATTTCGTATTCATTATTTAGACGTTATGCAAATATATTTAAAATTTTTTCATTGGAAGTTGTGTAGGGTTTCTTGAACAATGATAAACTTAGATTTCCAATCCAGTGATAAATTAAAATTTTCATAGGAAGTTGTGCATGTTTTCATTGAACGTAGGATTGATTGACAGAGTAAGTTGTTGCATTAAATGGTCTTAAATAGTAATTTATGTTTCCCATACTATTAAAAGGTATTGAATAATAATTTCAGTTTCACATGCTATTAAATAGTCTTGAATAGTAATTTATGTTTCCCATGCTACTGATTTGAAGAGACCGAAACATCCAGAGGTTTCATTGAAGAAATTTTACCATCTAGTTGCATTAAATGGTCTTAAATAGTAATTTATGTTTTCCATGCTATTAAATGGTCTTCAATAATAATTTATGTTTTCCATGCTACTGATTTGAAGAGACCGAAACATACAGAGGTTTCACTGAAGAAACTTTACCATCTAGTGTTAGAAACTTAACTAAGCAAGTCATTCATCTTTTTAAAAAATCAAAAGTATTCAGTTTCCAGAACTTGCTTTAGAACCTCATCTGCATCGTAAGTATAATATTTATTGAACAATAACATCATCACATAAACCAACCAAATTATATATACACAAAATTCATATAAAAAAACTTCCATGAATAACGTACAAATCCAACAACAGATCTTAGTTTAACCTCGTAAACCCACATGTGAGGAACACCATTGGAACACCACTAGGAGGATGGGTTGGCTCACAAAACAAAAATAATTAAAATCAAACTCAAAAAATGGAAAAATAATAAAAATAAAACTTCTTCATATTGATTTTTCATCCTTTTGCTTGAGAACTTCGTTTTGGATCTTCAAAAATCTTCGATCTTCTTTTTAATAGAAGAAGAAAACCTGAAAGAACAGGGGAAAAGAAGAAGCTTCAAAGAGAAGCTGAGAGTGTGAGGAAGAAAGAGTAGAGGAGAGAGAACGAAGAAAAGAAGTGTAGCAGAGTGGTAGGTGAGTGTGTGAGTGGTGCTGAAGCTTTTGGAGAAAAGTTAAGAACCTGAAAAACAAAACAAAAAATTATGAAAACGAAGTAGAAACACACAAAAAATACATTCAAACAACAACACATACATGAATACATATGGAAGATGAAGAAGAAACTAAAAAACACTTGAAAGTTATTACCTTTTCTTCACCTAATAATAGGTCTACGAAACTCCTGAAAAACCAAAAAAGGTTTATGAAAATGAAACTGAAACAACAAAAAACACCTTCAAACAACAACACGGGTAACAATGCATATGAAAAAAGAAGAACACAAAAAAAAAGATCGAAAGTTATTACCTTTTGATTAGCCAAAAATAGGTTTCGAAACACCTGGAAAACCAAAAAAAGGTTTATAAGATAAAATCGAAACAACAACAAAAATACCTTCATACACATATGTGTTGGGTTACGTTGGTAATAGTTAGAGAAGCAAACACTTAGCTTGGCGGTGAAAAGGAAGAAGAAGCTTTAAAGAGAAGCTGAGAGTGTGAGCAAAGAGAACAAAGAAAAAAAGTGTGGCAGAGTGGTAGGTGAGTGTGTGAATGGTGCTGAAGCTTCTGGAGAAAAGTTGAGAACCTAAAAAACAAAAAAAAAGGTTTATCAAAACGAAATAGAAACGCACAAAAAATACATTCAAACAACAATACATGCAACAATACATATGCAAGATGAAGAAGAAACTAAAAAACACTCGAAAGTTATTACATTTTCTTCACCTAATAATAGGTCTACAACACCTGAAAAACCAAAAAACGCTTACCAAAATGAAACTAAAACAACAAAAAACACCTTCAAACAACAACACGAGTAACAATGCATATGAAAAAAGAAGAACAAAAAAAATCGAAAGTTATTACCTTTTGATAGCCAAAAATACGTTTCAAAACACCTTGAAAACCAAAAAAAAATGTTTATAAAATGAAATCGAAACAACAACAAAAATACCTTCATACACATCTGTGTTGGATTACGTTGGTAATAGTTAGAGAATCAAACACTTAACTTGGCAGTGGAAAGGAAGAAGAAGCTTCAAAGAGAAGTTGAGAGTGTGAAGAAGAAAGAGTAGAGGAAAGAGAACGGAGAAAAGCAGTGGGGCAAAGTGGTAGATGAGTGTGTGAATGGTGCTGAAGCTTTTGGAGAGAAGTTGAAAAGATTTACTTTTGGGTCGCGTGTTGAAGCCCAACAATTAAACCTTCAAGGACGAAAAAACCAAAGAAAATGACACGTGTCAAAAACTTAGAAATGGGTATTTAGGTAATATCCAGAAGAGAAAGTTACCAAAAAACCTAGAAATTGGACAGGTGTCACTCGTTTAAGTTAGGGTATTTGGGTCTTTTCCAGAGGTCATTGTTTTCTTATATTTTAGATTTGTATGATTATTTAATTTAATAAAACACCAAACTTCAGCCCAATTACATACATTCATGAAGCTAGTGGACCAAACACCCTTTATACTGTTTTGTTTGGTTTCTATCGGTTTACGTTTGTACTTTCTCAACTGCTCCCCAAAATACTTTAAAATATATTTTAACTATAATTACTGATTTGGTATTCCAATTTTTTTTTAAGTTTAATTTGGTCTTCATATTTTTTATTTGTTCAATTTAGCACTCCCAATTATCTAAAAGGATTCAATTTGGTCATCTCCGTTAAGTTGGAATTAACACCGTGTCCGTACAAGACACGTGTCAAGCTGTGGAATTTGGTCATCTCCGTTAAGTTGGAGTTAACACCATCTCCGTTAAATTGGTCATCTCCGTTAATTTTTATAAACTGTCACATGCTAGTTTATCGTCGTGCCACGTGGCAGCTTACAATCATGACACATGACAGTGGTAATAGTTGTTTTCAATTTAGTCCTCTATTTAAATTTTTGGTTCAATTTTAAAAGGATCCAATTTTGTCTTCTCCAATTTGAGACCAAATTAGTAAATAAGCTTAATTACAACTTATATATACATATTACAATCACTTTTTTTAATCTATACATCAAATCATTTCACCTAAATACTTAAATTATTTTATTTTTTACATTTTTTACCTTTGTAATTTTTTACACTTGTAAAAAATAAAATAATTTGAATATT
Organism: Vigna unguiculata; assembly: GCF_037176805.1. NCBI lineage: Eukaryota > Viridiplantae > Streptophyta > Magnoliopsida > Fabales > Fabaceae > Vigna > Vigna unguiculata. The sequence goes on from NC_140796.1 coordinate 46,586,893, forward strand.
TAGATGTAGTGATTTGATGTATAAATTCAAAACAATTATTTTAACATGTATATATAAGTTATAATTAAACTTAGTTACTAATTTGGTCTCAAATTGGAAAGGACAAAATTGTATCGTTTTAAATGTTGGCAAAAAGAAGGAAGTCGAGTGATTTTGAATGATGATCAAGCACTAATGAAGACAAAGTGTTCAATTATGCAAATGTTATCTTGTAAAATAAAATCAGTGTATTGTAGAATAGTTTAATTAAACTTAGAATCAGCAGCATGGCATTCGTCTTTCTAGAAGGTTTCTTATTTTTAGAAAAACTACAGTGATAATCGATTATCACTATTGATAATCGATTATCTGTGCAGAACTTGTATTTTTCGAAAACCTACTGGAATAATCGATTATCCTGTTCAAAATTTGCTCTTCAGAAAACCTACTGGAATAATCAATTATCCTTAGTGATAATCGATTATCCTTGGTAGTTGGAACATAACGATTCAGTTTTTAACTTAAATTTCGAAAACCTACTGAAATAATCGATTATCCTTAGTGATAATCGATTATCCTTGGCAGTTGGAACATAACGGCTCAATTTTTAACCTAATTTTCGAAAACTCTATTTAAGGAACTGCAGTTCAACTTCAAACATACCTTTTTAAGATTCAGAGTAGATTTAGAGTTCTTTGGCTGTGACTACAAAGTGTTGCTCTGTGAGATTCTTAAAGAAAGCTTTGAAAAACCTAGTGTGAGTGAGTGATAACTTTTTCTACGTGAGTTCTTAGAAGATTGAGTGTTGTGCTGTTGCTAGGAAAGCTGGTCATCCTCTATGAGATTCAGGGGGAGTTCTGTTCATCTCTTGTGGTTGTTCAAGAGAGGTGTTTTCTAATCTTTACTCTTATATAATCTGTTGTAATTTGATTATTATAGTGATTGAGTTAATCTCTTTGTTTAAGAGATTAGCAACTGGACGTAGGGTCTTTTGATCTGAACCAGTATAAATATCAGTGTGCATCTTCTTCCCTTAAACTCCTTATTTATCTGCACTTGCATTTAAAGTAACTATTATTTTAAGTTAATTAATTAAATTTTGAGAAAAATTTTAAAAACTGTCAAGATTTTTAAAAATCCAATTCACCCCCCTCTTGATTTTTGACCATTGTTTAGTCATTCCGTTGCGCGATACCAACAATTGGTATCAGAGCTTGCTTTGATAGTTATTCAAATTCTTCGAAAATGGTAGGGTCAAATCAAACTTTTGTTGAAGGTGCGTCTATCAATAGACCTCCACTTTTCACGGGTGAAAACTATCCTTTCTGGAAAGTCAGAATGCAAATATTTTTAGAATCAGTTGATAGGGGTATTTGGGATGTTGTTTTGAATGGACCATTTGTGCATGTTAACGTTGTTAATGAAGTGCAAGAACCAAAGCCTTTTGGTCAATGGACTGCTGATGAAAACAGGCGAGCTCAATATGACGTTAAAGCCAGAAACATTATATCATCTGCTCTAACTCTTGATGAGTTCTACAGAATTTCTGTCTACACCAGTGTACGCGAGATGTGGAAAATCCTTCGAGTGACTCATGAAGGAACTGACGATGTTAAACGGGCTAGAAAGAACTCCTTGATACAAGAATATGAGATGTTTCGAATGCAGCAGGGAGAAACCATCTACGATGTGCAAAAGCGGTTCACACACATTGTCAACCATCTCAATGGGCTAGGTAAAACATTTGATACTGATGAACTTAACATAAAAATTCTTAAATCTTTGAATAGGACTTAGCAGCCAAAGTTGACGGCTATCACGGAGTCATAGAATCTTGTAACAATGACCATGGCGGCTCTGTTTGGAAAACTGAGAGAGCACGAGCTTGAGCTGAGAAGACTGAATGATAAAGAAGATCAAGGAAGAAAGAAGAATATTGCATTCAAAACTGAGGTTGTCAAAGGCAAGAAGCAAAAAGAGGAAGAAGATTTTGATGATGATGAGAATCTCAGTCTCATGATAAAGAAGTTCAAAAAGTTCATGAAGTCCAAAGGAAGAAATCAATTCAAGAGTAATAAGAAGGAGAATCAAGGAAGCTCCTCAAACTTTAAATGTTATGGATGTGGAGAAACTGGTCATGTAAAAGCAAACTGCCCAAATTCAAAAAGGAGTGATGAAAAGAAAAGCAAGAAATATTATAAGAAAAAGGCATAATAGCGTGGGAAGATAATGCCTCAAGTTCATCCAACTCTGAAGGATCTGATGAGGAAGAAGCAAACTTTTGCTTAATGGCCAATAGTGATCACTCTGACAGTGAGGTAAGCTCCTCTGACAATGAAAATGATTATGATTCTCTTTATGATGCTTTTCAAGAATTGCTTGCTAAATCCAGTAAACTAGATATTGCTCACAAAAAATTAAAAAAAGGATTTTAAAGAATTACAAGACAATCTTGAAAAATCTCTTGAAAAAGAAAATGTTTTGAAAAATAAAATCTTAAGTTTAGAAAATAGAGAAATTGAGGTAGTTGAATGTGAATCTTGCAAAAGCTATATGTTTGAGTTAATGATTTTAGAAAAACAACTTAAAGATGCTTTAGAAAATAAATCTTTTGAAAAACATGTTTTTGAGAAAAAGAATCTAAGTAGAAACAAATATGTTCCTAAAAATAAAGTTAAAAGGACTCGCAGAGTGTGGGTAGAAAAAGGAACTGCTCACTATACAAAATACTTGTTTAGCTACTTGTTTTTATTGCATGAAACAAGAGCATACATCAAATAAATTCAATATTAAACACTATGATGTTCCAAATGGGAAGTATACTTGGATACTTATTGCTAGATAATTCTTATATCTCTCTAACCCCAAGGACCCAATAAAGTTAATGGGGACCTAAAGAAATTATTTTTTCTTATTTTGTAGTTAACTTCCAAAGCTAGAAAATCAATGTGGTACCTTGACAGTGGATGCTCAAGACACATGACGGGTGATAAAAGGAAGATCAAGAATCTCAAAAGAAAGGATCAAGGATTTGTTACATATGGAGATAACAACAAAGGGAAAATAATTGGAATTGGAGATGTTGGTGGAGGGGATACCTTGGAGATCAAGGATGTGCTACTTGTAGAAGGACTGAAGCACAATCTTCTCAGTATTAGTCAACTATGCGACAAAGGTCTCAAAGTTATCTTTGAAAGTGATTACTGCACTATCCACCAAAAGGATTCTAAGGAAATTGCTTTGAAATGTATGAGACACAACAATATCTATTTAATTGATCTTGATTGTGCATCATCTAGTGATATAACATGTCTCGTTGCAAAAGAAGAAAATCCTTTGTTGTGGCATAAAAGGGCTGCTCATATTCACATGAAACAGTTGAATAAGTTGATTTCTAAGGATTTAGTAATTGGTTTACCAAAAATAAAATTTGAAAAAGATAAAATATGTGCTGCTTGTCAAAAAGGAAAACATGTAAGATCATCCTTTCATTCAAAAAATATTTTATCTACTTCAAAGCCTTTAGAGCTTTTGCATATGGATTTATTTTGACCCTCTAGGATTAAGAGTTATGGAGGAAATTGTTATGCTCTTGTTATTGTGGATGACTACTCTAGGTTTACTTGGACCTTCTTTCTTACTTTAAAAAGTGAAGCCTTTAAAACATTTAAAAAATTTGCAAAATTAGTTCAAAATGAAAAAGATTTGAAAATTAAGATTATAAGAAGTGATCATGGTGGGAAATTTCAAAATGAGTTTTTTGAAAAATTTTGTGATAAAAATGGAATTTTGCATAATTTCTCTGCACCTAGGACACCTCAACAGAATGGAGTTGTAGAGAGGAAAAATAGATCCTTAGAGGAACTAGCTAGAACAATGCTACATGAATATAATGTTCCTAAATATTTTTGGGCTGATGCTGTGAGTATTGCATGTTATGTTTTAAATAGAATGCTTATTAGGCCTATTTTAAAAATTACTCCTTATGAGTTATTTAAAGGTAGAAAGCCAAATGTTGCTCATCTTAAAATTTTTGGATGCACGTGTTTTGTTTTAGATAATGGAAAAGAAAATTTAGGAAAATTTGATTCTAAAGCTGATGAGGCAATATTTCTAGGATATTCTCTTACTAGTAAAGCATATAGAGTATTAAATCGAAGAACTTTGAATGTTGAAGAATCCATGCATGTTGTCTTTAATGAAGTTGTAGACCTTGAGGTTAACCCTCTTGAGTCAAATAAGAAAATTACAGGTGATGAAGAATATATTCGGGAGGCCCTTGATGAGATGTATTTAAATGAGAATCCACCTTATCAATCTGAAGATCTTGAAAAATGTTGGATGTCACCAAGAGGACTATCTCTAGACAACATCATTGGTGATATTTCAAAAGGGGTAATCACTAGAAATATGAATAATTTATGTATGAATGTTGCTTTTGTTTCGCAGATTGAACCAAAAAATGTTCAAGAAGCTCTTCAAGATGATCAATGGTGCATTGCAATGCAAGAGAAGCTCAATCAATTTGAAAGAAATAAAGTATGGGAGTTGATTCCAAGAAATGAATCACTTCAAGTGATTGGAACAAGATGGGTTTTCAGAAATAAGATGGATGAAGATAGAAATATTACTAAGAACAAAGCTAGGCTTGTGGCAAAGGGATATCGAAAAGAAGAAGGTATAGACTATGATGAAACATACGCCCCTGTTGCAAGGTTAGAAGCTATACGCTTACTTCTTGCTTATGCCTCTATTATGAAATTTAAATTATATCAAATGGATGTCAAGAGTGCTTTCCTAAATGGTTTTATCAAAGAAGATGTGTACGTTGAACAACCTCCTGGTTTTGAGGATTACAAATTTCCAAATCATATTTATAAATTGAAAAAGGCACTTTATGGTTTAAAACAAGCACCTAGATCTTGGTATGAACACTTAAGCACATTTTTGCTCGAAAATGATTTTGAAAGAGGTAAAATAGATTCAACTTTGTTTATTAAAAGAGTAGGTAAACACATTTTATTGGTTCAAGTGTATGTTGACGATATAATTTTTGGATCAACTGATAAATCTCTATGTGAAGGTTTTGCAAGCATAATGTAGGGTGAGTTTGAAATGTCAATGATGGGAGAATTAAACTTCTTCCTTGGTTTTCAAATTAAACAAATGGATGAAGGGACATTCATATCTCAATCTAAATATTGTAAGGAAATACTTAAAAAATTTGAAATGGATAATGCTAAAGCAGCAAGTACTCCTATGACAACTTCTTGTTATTTGGATAAAGATGAATCAGGTATTGAGGTAAATCAAACCATGTTTAGAGGTATGATAGGATCTCTTTTATATCTTACTGCAAGTAGACCTGATATTATGCAATCTGTATGCGTTTGCGCTAGATATCAAGCTAATCCTAAGGAATCACATCTTATAGCAGTAAAAAGAATCTTAAAATATCTTAAAGGAACTATATCTTTTGGACTTTGGTATCCTTCTGGGGCATCACTTAGTTTAATAGGGTACTCTGATGCTGATTATGGTGGTTGTAAAATAGATAGAAAAAGTACCAGGAACCTCATTAGTTTCTTGGCACTCCAAAAAACAAGCCTGTGTGGCTTTGTCAACTACAGAGGTCGAATACATTGCTACTGGCAATTGTTGTGCCCAAATCCTATGGATGAAGCAACAATTAGAGGATTACAGTATCTATCTAAATCATATACCTTTAAAATGTGACAATACTAGTGCCATAAACTTAACTAAGAATCCCATAATGCATTCTAGGACAAAACACATAGAAATTAGACACCACTTCTTAAGGGATCACATAAGTAAAGGCAATTGTGTGATAGACTATGTAGACACCAAGCATCAATTGGCAGACATCTTTATAAAGCCTTTAGCCAAAGACAGATTTTATGAGCTTAGGAGAGATTTAGGAATATTAGAAGTCTCTTGAAAGAGCAATAACCTTCATTTTTCATATTTTCGTAAAACAACGCTCAATAATCGATTATCACTCATGATAATCGATTATCTTCTCCCAAAATAAGTTCTAAATTCCTGGAATAATCGATTATCAAGCAGAACAATCGATTATCATGACCCTGATCAAAATACTCAAAATCGTTCTGGAATAATCGATTATTACTTACAATAATCGATTATTTGCTCATACCAATCATTTCTGGAATTCATATTATGAAACAATAATCGATTATCACTTAGGATAATCGATTATTGCACGACGTTATGTAAAAATTTTTGAAAAAAATAGTCGTTGTAACGACTAGATTTGCTTAGATTTTCGCATTTTAGCCATTGGGAGCCTACTCTTTATAAATTACGAGTCCAAATTTCAACTATTCACGCAGAAACGAACTCCTCTCATCATTTGCCCCCTTTTTATTTAAAAAAAAAAACTAAAAGTGTCATCCTTTGCTCTTACAATCAGCACCATGGCAGAATCATCTCGCAGAAAGATCCCAACACGTAGACGAACTGCTCCACGTCCAACTCAACCTTCTATCAAATCAACATCCATTGAAGGTTGGATCTCTGACGAAGATCGAAGGGATGAATTCGTTCAGATTTGGAAAAACAAAGCACTCATCTCTCCCAAATACATCACTACTCGAAAATTCACAGTTGCAGGTTTTGAGTTTCCCGCTCTCTTTAATTTTCAAGGCATTAGACCATTTGTGGAAATGCATGGAAACTACTATCCTGATCTTGTACGAGTTTTCTACTACAATCTCAAGATCAGAGATGAAGTTGCTTTATCAAAGGTGAAAGGAGTGGACATTATCATCGATAATGATATTTGGGAAAATGTGGCGAAATTTTCCATCAATGATGTTGCGGAATCAATTCTCAATTGGATTGATGGCTTCAATCGAATCCTGGCCTATCAATCTTTCTTACACAATCCAGCACAGGATGTTGGGAGACAATTATTGGCTGGAGGACTAAAAATGGATGAAAGACTCATCCATTACTTAATTGTCTGGATTTTGTGTCCTAGAGGAAGCAATCATGCTCAGTGCTCAGAGGCTGACCTTCTCATCATGTATGCGATTCTAAATCGTGTTCCGATAAAATGGTCTAGTTTAATCCTTGACACTATGCTCAAAGCAAAGAGGTACCCACAATATCCTCTCCCATATTCCCTCTTAATTTCAAGGATTTGCGAATACAAGGGAGTTGATACCACCGGGGAGCTTTGTCAAAGTACCCTACGTGCAAATGAAATTGCTGAAAGTTCTCTCAAACAGCTAAAGCTTGTTCCTCTTGGTGATACCTATGTCCATAGAGATGATATGCCCAACTATGACACTGAAGATGAAGAACTTCCTCCTACTGATCCCATACCTCCTGCTACACAAAATATTGGCTCTTCAAGTGGTGTTGGCTCATCTTTCTCTATAGAAGACAACATAGCCAACATGAACAAACGACTAGAAGAATTATTTCTTCTGTCTAACTCTCGTCATGAAGAAGTTGTCGGGCTCATTAGGGGGATTGATACTAGAATTTCCCATTTAGAACATAGGTTTGATGAGGAATTCACTCATGATGATGACATGAGTGCAGAATTTTAGGGGGAGGATTTCTAACATATGTTTTACCACTGCTTGTAGTCTCTTCTAATTTCTGAATCAATAAATGATTAAGTATTTTATCTCCTGTTGTGTGCCCTCAAGCATTATTTCATTTAGGGGGAGCTCTACCCTTTTCTCATATGATCAAAAAAAGGGGAGAATAAGTTTAAATGATAAAGACACATTATTTAATTTTAACCATTCTCTTTGCAAGTCTCTAAATTGCAGGTAGCAACAAGTCCTTAAACATATTTTTGATCATCATCAAAAAGGGGGAGATTGTTGGCAAAAAGAAGGAAGTCGAGTGATTTTGAATGATGATCAAGCACTAATGAAGACAAAGTGTTCAATTATGCAAATGTTATCTTGTAAAATAAAATAAGTGTATTGTAGAATAGTTTAATTAAACTTAGAATCAGCAGCATGACATTCGTCTTTCTAGAAGGTTTCTTATTTTTAGAAAAACTACAGTGATAATCGATTATCACTATTGATAATCGATTATCTGTGCAGAACTTGTATTTTTCGAAAGCCTACTGGAATAATCGATTATCCTGCTCAAAATTTGCTTTTCAGGAAACCTACTAGAATAATCAATTATAATCGATTATCCTTAGTGATAATCGATTATCCTTGGCAATTGAAACATAACGATTTAGTTTTTAACTTAAAATTTGAAAACCTACTGGAATAATCGATTATCCTTAGTGATAATCGATTATCCTTGGCAGTTGGAACATAACGGCTCAATTTTTAACCTAATTTTCGAAAACTCTATTTAAGGAACTGCAGTTCAACTTCAAACATACCTTTTTAAGATTCAGAGTAGATTCAGAGTTCTTTGGCTGTGACTACAAAGTGTTGCTCTGTGAGATTCTTAAAGAAAGCTTTGAAAAACCTAGTGTGAGTGAGTGATAACTTTTTCTAAGTGAGTTCTTAGAAGATTGAGTGTTGTGCTGTTGCTAGGAAAGCTGGTCATCCTCTATGAGATTCAGGGGGAGTTCTGTTCATCTCTTGTGGTTGTTCAAGAGAGGTGTTTTCTAATCTTTACTCTTATATAATATGTTGTAATTTGATTATTATAGTGATTGAGTTAATCTCTTTGTTTAAGAGATTAGCAACTGGACGTAGGGTCTTTTGATCTGAACCAGTATAAATATCAGTGTGCATCATCTTCCCTTAAACTCCTTATTTATCTGCACTTGCATTTAAAGTAACTATTATTTTAAGTTAATTAATTAAAATTTGAGAAAAATTTTAAAAACTGTCAAGATTTTTAAAAATCCAATTCACCCCCTTCTTGATTTTTGACCATTGTTTAGTCATTCCGCTGCACGATACCAACATGTAGTGATTTGGTGTATAAATTCAAAACAATTATTTTAACATGTATATATATATAAGTTATAATTAAACTTAGTTACTAATTTGGTCTCAAATTGGAAAGGACAAAATTGTATCGTTTTAAAGAATTTGGGTACTAAATTAAACGAAAAATTTAAATAGATGACTAAATTGAAAACAACTAGGGGTGACAAAACGGGATGGGCCCAACGGGCCAGCCCGTCACCCAGTGCTAAAAAGAACGGGCTGGGTTGAAGATTTCAACTCGTCAGCCCATTCTGGCTCGTCCCGTCCAGCCCGTCAACTTGACGGGCCAAAGTACGGGCCAACATATCCTGGCCCGTTGGCCCGTTTTAAAAAAATAAAATAAAATAAAAATAATTAAAAAGATTAATTTTTTATATTATATATTTTAAATGTATAAATATATAATAGTATTGTAATTTAAATCATTAACACCTTCAAATTAAGTTTGAATTATTAGTTATAATTGAATAATTTAATATGTAAATTTAATAATTATTTTAACTTATCTAATTAAAAATATTAACTAATCAATTAAAAGTTAAAATAATATTTTATTTTATTAAATATGACTTTAATAATAATTTATATGTATATATAAACAAATTTAAAAAATAAAACAAATTGAAAAAATTAAAAACTAATTAAAAAAATTTTTAAAATTAAAAAAAAAAAAACTAGATGGGCCCGGCCCGTTTTTTGACGGGCCACATACGGGCCGGGCCAAAACGGGCCGGGCTAGCTCATTTGCCACCCCTAAAAACAACTATTACCACTGCCACGTGTCAGGATTGTAAGTTGCCACGTGACACGACGGTAAACTAACACGTGATAGTTTTTAAATTTTTTGAAAAAAAATAAAAATTTAATAAAAAAATTAAAAACAATTAAAAATTTCACGGCTTGACATGTGTCATGTGTGTTAACTCCAACTTAACAGAGATGATCATATTGAATCCTTTTAAATAATTGGGGTACTAAATTGAATAAACCAAAAATATGGGTATCAAATTGAACTTAACCAAAAAATTGGGATACCAAATCAGTAATTATACCTATATTTTACCTTTTGTCACTTCTGGATTACTTCTTGAAATTTTACAAATCATCCGAATAAAATTTCTGAAATAGAATTTTCGGAACATAATTTTTGGAATAAGAAATTTAGAATAAACTTTTTGCAACACATGAAATATATTTATTAACAAGCTAGAATAAACTCTTTTTTTCCTCCTCCTTTAAATAAGGGTAAATAAGTGTAACGATGGCAGCGAATGAAGGTTAGTTAGTAACGATGACAACAATAACGATAATTAGATATGTAACATGATGTCACATTGATAGGATAAAAAATGAGCTTGTCATTTAACGTATTATTTAAAGTCATTTTAATTTAGATGGATAATTCTCACATTGAATATGTACAATTATAGTTATGGATAATATCTAATATTTTAAATTGAATACGAGGACGGAGATGATTTAAAATATTTGTCTTGTTTCCATACTTATATCCATTCCAAAACCATATTTGTTTTCATACTCATTTTTGTTTTAAATTACTAAAATATCTTTAATTTATTAGGTAATTTAAGAAATTTGTATCAACTGTGACATCCCATTTAAATAGATTTCATACATTCAATTTTCATTTCACCCAACCATCATGTACAATTTCATGCCATCACTCATACCAAACAGACCAATTACCATGCATATATATATATATATATATATATATATATATATATATATATATATATATATATATATATATATATATATATATATCAGGTAAACATGCATATTCAATCATATAGCCAAACCACAGATAAACAAAGGGAAATAGATCCAAATCTGACCCTTTCTCTCGCTTAGGCTAAATGCCTTCGCTCAAGCTACACAACAGTCTCGCTTAAGCTAGGTAAGGTTGCCTGAGCGAGCTCTACAACAGGGTCCTCTACGAGCTCTCGCCTGGGCGAGACTACCTCGCCTGGGCGAGGTTACTCTTCACCCAAAGTTAAAACCTCTCACCTGAACGAGAGTTCCCAAAGAGAGCACCAGTGGTCTCCTCGAGGACTCGCCTAGGCGAGCCGTTCTCGCTTGAGCGAGATGTGCATCGCTCAAAACCATACTTGGTCGCCTGGGCGAGAAGCTCAAGCAGAACCAGGGCGAGTTTCTGCTATTCTCGCCTAGGCGAAACAAGCTCGCTTGGGCGAGAATATCAGCTCTCGTCGTTGTTTCATGCATGCAGAATCAAAAATCAGCCAAACACAACCATACTAAACATTCAAATACAAGCCTAGGCACATTTAATCCATTTCAAGCGAAAAACAGAGATGAAATCCAATGCATGCCACAAAGACAATAGATCTAGCTTCCCTTACCTTGCTTAGATACTAAAACGCAATAGACCCGCAACTAAGAAGTATTTCAGCTCCAAGGGCTAGAGCAGTGAGCTGAAACATGGAAATCAGCACAGAACGAGGTAAATAAACGGAACCCTAACTGACCAACATGCTCAAACAGCGAGAAAAGGGGAAAGAATGGATCAGAAGCTCTAAGGTTCAGCTTACCTGGAAAAAGGATGGTTTTTTGCTAGCTCTGAGACGAATAACCTTGTGCCCTAGCAGGACACCTTGTAGGGGACCAGAGGGGAAGAGGAAGCTGCTATTTCTACTGCTGGCCTTGGGCCTACGAAGGGGCTAGGCCCAACAAATAAACTGAAAATGGGGCTTACATCAACTATTTTTTATTCCTTAGTTTTGCAACTTATGTATAAAGCACACATTTTATTATTTGTACTATTTTCTATAATTAATTCATCTTTATCTAATTGTTATTTGATAATCTTATTTAATATGTATACAAGAGTTAACTATGTTTTTTGTCCTTAGACTATAACACAACTTTGTTTTTCGTCCCTATATCAAACGTTGGTCCTCTTAGGTTCCCATACTTTATAAATGCATGGATGCAATCCTTCTCGTCTAACGATGTTAACTAGTGTTTAGTGTGACAAAAGACAAATTACGGTTCATCGACCTTGTAAGACATTAACAAGAAGGGAACTTGAGAACATGTGGACTGCATTTAACGTGATTTTTCATTTGTCACATGAAAAACTATTAACATTGTTGAGCAAAAAGGACTGCATCCATGCATTTCTTAAATATAGAGATCTAACAAGATTAAAGTTTAAGATAAAAATGAAAATTAAAATTGTGTTATAGTTTAGGATCAAAATCATAATTAACTATTTATACAATTATAATTTCTTTGATATTTGATATTGGAAAAAAGAAGATATGTATTCTTTTAATATTTGATAATATCAAGTTTCTTTGCTATAACTTTTATTTATGTAAACAAAAGTTATTTAATCAATATTTAAAAGTATTTGCAAGCGAAAGTATAAATATACTTATTTTCTTACGAGAATATGAATATATTTGTTCTCCTACTAGAATGAGTAAGAGATAAAATAAATTATACCTATTAAGTTTAAAAAAGAGAATGAAGATAAATTTTTAATATAAAAATGAGAATAAAATAATCAAACTTATTCTGGCCTCGTTATGTTGTCATTTTTCATGTTAATATGGGAATGATAATAAGGGTACAGGACCAAAAAGACTCAATTTGTACATGTATCAAGTGTTTACAGTTTTCTTGTTGCACATCCAAATGTTTTTCTGCACCTTCAAATTTTTTCAAATCTAAAAATACATTTTGACCATTTAAACAAAGCAATACAAATCACATCTCCCAAATTGATTTTGGATATTAAGTTTCAACAAAAAATATTTTCGGATGGAAAATATACTATCAATTATCGAAACATAAATATTGTCAAAAGTTGACTTTTTGAAAAAATAAAATTATATATATATATATATATATATATATTCATATTTTTTTAATTTAAAGTTTATCTTTTTTAAATTTTATTTTTTTAGTTTAATTTATTTTTTAATACATTATATAAAAACGTTATATATATATATATATATATATATATATATATATATATATATATATATATATATATATATATTAATGTTTAATTTTATTTTTTAAATATATATTAAAATTACTTTAAAAGTAAATTAAATTAAAAATACCTAAACTTAAAATTACAAAAATATTAATTTAATTTAATTTTTTTTAATTTTATTTAAAGTTTATATTTTCTAAATTTTAAATGTTTTTTATTTATCTTTTATTTTTTCATAGTTCTTAATATATATTTTAAAAGTAAAATAAAATTTGAATTTAAATTATTTTTAAATTTTATTTCTAATTAAAAAATAAACTTTAAATTAAAAAAACGAATATTATATATATATATATATATATATATATTTATTTTAAAATTTTAATTATTTTATTTATATAATAAATGTGTATATTTTATTTTAATTATATTTTTTAGTTTTTTTTGTTATTTATTTTTTTATGTTTTGAAATTTAAATTTACTTTAATATAATTTGTTTAAAAAAATTAATATAATTAAAAAAGGAAAATTTAAATGTCAATATATATATATATATATATATATATATATATATATATTAATTTGAAGTTTTATTATTTTAATTAAATTATTTTTTAATTTTATTTATTTTATAAGTATTTTTATAATTTTTTATTTATATAATTAATATATATTATTTTCTATTTTGCTTGAATTTTTTTAATTCAATTTAAACTTTAAATTTTTAAATTTAATTATTTTTTCCTTGTTGTTTTATTATATATTTATTATATTTTTCACTTTAAATTTATTTTAATATAATTTGTTAAAAGATTAATAAGAGTAAAAATTAAATATAATTAGAAAAATAAATTTAAAATATATATATATATATATATATATATATATAAATATATATATATATATATTCCAAAGTTGACTTCTTGTATATATCTTTTTTATTTGGAAGTTTAAATTTTTTATCGGATCTCGATATCTCGAAGTATTTTCACTTGGAAGTCAATATTCAAAAGTAAATTCGGAAGTCAATATTTTCACTTGAAAGTCAATTTTCGAATGAATATATATATATAATTTTGTTGTTGGAAGTTGACTTCTTGTATATATAAATTTTTTATCAGATCTCAATATCCGAAAACATCTTACTAAGGTTGACATCTGAAAATAAATTTGAAAGTGCGATATGCGTAGTTTTTTCCAAATAGTCAAAGCACATCTTTTAGTTTTAAAAAAAATTTGGAAATGCCGAAAAAATCTTGGAAGTGGAAGAAAAATTTCCCAAGGGTCTTACTGTTCTGAACTTACAATATTTTGGTCTTAGTCCATGTCGTTCGCAGTTTCCTTTTATACTTTTTGTATTACTCGTTGATTTTCTTATTTTTGTTCTGTAAAACTGTAAAGCTACGTACAAATTAATTTTCTCATTGATACGGAAAATATTTCCCGTAATTTTAGTTTATCTATTTTTCTTTAATGTCCGTTTTATTAAATAATTTAATGACTTTTATTAAATATATATATATATATATATATATATTATTTAAAACATTTTGTTCTGATATAATTGAAGTCATATGAGATCTGATGACTTTTTTTATTAAATTAAAATTGTGATATCTATGAAGATTTCAGTTTAACATATATATATATATATATATATATATATATATATATATATATATATATATATATATTTTATCCTAATTTTTTTTTAATTTTATTTAAAGTAAAGTAATATTTATTCTATTATATTTAATGACATTTATTTTTTCTTTTTTTTTATTTCATTAATATGATATTTGAAATTAGTTTAATTAGTTAAGTACACGATATAATAAAACAATACAAAATTGTAGTCATACTAATAAAAACTAGAGGAAAAATAAAAATAACTAAAATGAAAATACATATAAACATTTATCTGGGTGAATTAGTGTCACGATAAATTGTTGTTCAATATTATCATCATTTTGATCACCATCATCTTCATCATTTCCACTTTCATTATCATACCACTCTAAAAACATTATAGGTCGATAACAATCCATATGTAATGTTGGATTTTAAGCAGATAGTGGTGTGATTATAGAGGTTCCGAATATATTATGAGATTTACTTAAAAAGAAGTTAGGTTGAAATGGAAAGATGGTATATGTGGAAGTAATATGATGTATACATGAAGATGGAGCAGCCATGTTATGAATATTGTCCATGTATCCGAACATTTGAGGTGACCGAAACATGCCAAATTGAGCACCATATTGTTGTTGAAAATGTTGAGAATATCCAGAAGAAGATCCAATATAATCATATTGTGGAGGAGGTTGGGGATGTAGAGACTCTCGCAGTGCATTGTACTATTGGAAATATAATTGTTAATTTATTTTGAAAGTCAAATATTAGCATTTAAAATATAGGTTAAATCTTTCCAAAGGTTATCATTTTTGTAGTAGAATCTCAAGTAGGTCCCTTAATTTAAAACAATTTTAAAACAATTTATAAATTCAAATATAAAAACTTTATAAATAAAAAATTTATAAATTCAAATATAAAATTTTAAAATAATTTAAATAAATATATTTATTTAAAATTTTACAATTCAATTTATAAAGTTGTTATTTTTAAACCAACTCTAACATTTGTCTATAGATTATTGATATATAAATATTTAAAACAATATTTAAATAAATTTTAATGCAAAATATACATTTAAATAAATTATAAAAATTAAATTTGATATAAGGATGAAATTGATTCAGTTTTAAGAAAATTTGGGATCAAATTGAGACAAAATAACAAATATAAGGACTACATTGAGACTTTTCACATTCAATAGTGACACGTGGCACTGCCACATGGCACAATGTCAAATTGACATGTGTCAATTATTGTTATTTTTTAATTATAAAAAAATAAATAAAAATTTAAAAAATTAAAAAAAATTAAAAAAAAACCACATGCTGACACGTGACACGTAGTTAACACTGTTAGTGTACTACTAACGGAAATAACCTAATTGCAACGAATTTTCCAAAATTGGAACTCAATTGAGTCATACAAATGAAAAGACCTACTTGAGATTTCACTACAAAAATAGGAACCTCTAGAATGCTTTAACCTAAAATGTATTAGAAAATGAACTTACATCGTCGTCTCACAATGATGTTTGTTGTGGTGTTATGTAGCAAATATTATGTTGTATGTACCATTGCATAGATTGCCTTATCCTCATATTATTGTTGTTTGTTCATGTTGCCACTTAGAACTTGGAACATTTGTTGACCTTGTTTACAATCTACAAAACATTTACAAAGTTTATGAAGCTCAATTTCATCGTGTCTGAAATAAGGATTATTGGTCAATCTATACGGGTCTCAACTTTATTCCAAATTCTAAAATGCATCATAAATAATCAAGAAGGTCAACTACTACTCATATCCATAATAAAACGGATTAAATAACTAAGTATAAACCAAAAAAATATTCTTACTATCATAACAAAGGTCACAATACAGGAAATTGTCCATATAAATAATGTTGTTTCATTTTGAATTATTTATTTGCCCACTTTATTCAATTTTTTATAACAAATAATCTCAATTTTATTACGGTAATCTTTGTCATGTATTCAATTAATTAAATTAATTACAAACATCATATTAATTAAAAATAAAAAGAAAAAATAAATTTAATTCAACATAATAGAATAAAAAAAATTACTTTAAATATAAAATTAAAAACCAATTCAGGATAAAAAAATATTTTAAATTAAAGCCTTCATATATGTGATGACTTCAGTTTAAAATAAAAGAAAAAAAAAAGCTTTAAACTGAAGTGTTCATAGGTACGACGACTTCACGACTTCAGTTTGAACAAAAATTGAAATCGTCATGCATCATACGATTACACCTGAACCAACATAAATCTAAGTCTTTCCAACTAGGATGACTTTAAAAATTTTAAAAATCTAAATCTAAATCTAAATCCGACTGCACCCTATTTCGTAAAATTTTAAAAATTCAACCCCTTTTAGTAGTAATAAAAGTAAATTAACCCAGTTTGGTAACTAAACCATTAAAGTGATCAATTTTTTTTTCCTTCTTCTTATACCAACAATGCATTTGCTTATAAGTTTGTAGATGGAGTTCCATTTCCTGTGGTGTGAACTTTTCCTCTACAAGTATAATTCTTCTCACGATTTCAGCAAGAACCAACAAATTCTTTCTCGTGTTGTCTTTTTCTTAAGCTTACCTTATTGAAAAATACATTATAAATTATGTGATTTATAACATACTTTTTATTTTGTATTTTGAGATGTACAATTCAAAATACATTCCTTATTTTATATTAATAATGTAAAATCAGAATATAAATTTCAAATTGTATTCCAAAATATATAATCCATGATAAAAATTTGTATTGTGGATTCTATTTTGGATTAATCCAAATTAGAGATGTGTAGTTCTAATTGTACATTCTGGAATAATATATTGTTATGAATTGTATAATTCATAATACAATTTTATATTTTATAATGTACTATTTGAAATTATATTTCAAAAATATAAATTTGTAATTTGTCTTATGTATTATACATCTTGAAATAAAATAATATTTTAATTATATTACCTAGAATATCTCTTAGTTATATAATTTGAAACTAAAATTGAAAATTCTAAATTATAGGATAAATTTGGAATTTTAAAGTTTATGAAGGTACAAGTTAAAATGATAGAGGTGAAGGAAGAAATTATCCAATGGGTTTTGTTTACCTGATTGGGTCTTACTATTCTCGAGTCATCATATTTTGGTCTTGCTCCATCCTATTCGCACTTCCCTTTTACTTTATTCATCACCTACTAATTTTCGTATTTTTGTTCCATAAAACCGTAAAATCACATGCAAATTAGTTTTCATATCGAAACGGAAAATAGTTCCACAATTTTAGTTTATATATCATGCGTCTAATTTCCGTTTTTATTAAATAATTTAATGACTTTTATGAGTGGAATAACGGGTTAAATAGAATAACCTTAACGGTAATAGCTTGATGTTTAATATATATGCAGTGATAATATAAAAATTTAAATTGAATTAGTGAACAACAAATCGAAAAGAAACTAAATCTCAATTTTTTATTTTCATTTTATTAAAGAAATGGGTTAGATTATTGTGGCCAATGAGATTGCCACTTCATTGCTTTTTTTCTTCTTCAAAGTATTCACTTTCCAAAGCTTGATTCTCAACTAAATAATATCTTAGTTCACCAAACAAAACAAAAAATAAAAATGCGAGTCCAAAGACATGCAATTCTTTTAATTTTTTTACGTATAATTTATATTCCATAATCAAAATTGAATTTTCATGGTTTACTGTATACTTATGAGTACTGATAATTCAATACAAAAATAAAATAAAATGTATCAAACACAAAGTATATGGTAAGTACTTCCAATACTCATCTATGAAAGAAAAGAGAAAGAGCTTAAAAAATGTTACATCATCATGCTCTTAAAGAAAAGGAAAAGTGTCCACAATCAATTTCTTTCCATGTGAGGTTGTACTAGTTTTCATAAATCATTTCTACACCAACTAATCAAATTCACCATCATGTGATGAGTTATTAAAAATAATTTAATAAAAACAATGACTCAATATATATACAATATTCTTAATATTACTAATTTCTTCACTTTATTTTTATTTATTTTTTAAAATTATTTTTACTTTTTTTATATGTATACTATTTCTTTCCTTTCCTTTTTTCATTCACCAATGACATAAACGAAAACAATACAAGTGGTTTTTCTAAACATTTTAATGACTTATTAAAAGTATATGGTTGTAACGATAAAAAAAAGTGTTTGACTGGTAGCGTACCTCACTTTCATGCAATAAATACATAAATAACATTACCACAAAATTACTATCTACCGATTCGTACTAGTAAAATATATCCATAAATATATTTAAAAGTCCAAAATTTTGAAATTGTACTTTTAAAAAAAATTATCGTATTTATGCATACTATATCCAACCACCTTTTTGAGAATTCAAGTAGCTCGATGAGTCACGTATTTGTTTTTTAGAGTATTATTACTTTCCTTTTAATTTACTTGAAGTAAAATAAATTACTTGGAGTAATTTTGGAAATAAATATTTATTAAGGAATATAAAAAATATTGATAAATTAGGGAAAAAAAAGGAAATGAAAAATTTAATAATAATTTATTGATATTACCACACTAACGAGTATCACGGAGATGTTGGGAAGAAAAAACACGTAAAGGTAAAACAAGGGAATTGGAAGAGAAAAAAATAAAAGAAAGAAAGGAAATAGAAGAGAAGAGAAAAGAAAAGGAAAGAAAAAAGGGTTTGGCAGAACACGATCCCCACAATTCAGGGCAACCTTGTTTGGAGAACCTAAGTTTCAATACCTTTTCTCTTTCCGCAAGAAAATTCAAAATTCCAATTCCGCAAATCGAGAATTCCCTCCCTTCTTTGCCCTTTCTCTCTCACTCTCTCTCTTTTTCTGTAACATCGTAATCGATCAGTTGAAAGCTTAGAGGAGAGTGAGTTGGAGAAGGTTCTGGAAGGATCCATCGATGGCGGGGTACAAGGCTGATGACGAGTACGATTACCTTTTCAAGCTGGTTCTGATCGGCGATTCCGGCGTGGGGAAGTCCAACCTGCTCTCGCGCTTCACGCGGAACGAGTTCAATTTGGAGTCCAAGTCTACCATAGGAGTTGAGTTCGCCACCAAGAGTTTGAATATCGATTCCAAGGTTATCAAGGCTCAGATTTGGGACACCGCTGGCCAGGAAAGGTCTATTTTCTTTTCAATTCAATTACTCTTTCTACAAACTTCGATCTGTCATTTTCATTGGAACTGCTTTCTTTGCTGCTGCTGTTGTTTCTTATTACTGTTTTCAAGTGTTCGGATTTTGATGTTGGACACCGCTTTGATTCACTGTTTTGGTTGCTTGATTTAGTCGATTAATTCGATAACGTTGTTGTGAAGGATTGGAGTTTTGTTGCTCTGATACTGCGTTTGTGGATTTGTGCGATTTGAGTTTGTCTATATATGGAATTGGAATTAGGGATGTTTTTTTGTCAGTGTGACAATAATGCATGGACATCGTGAATCAATGTTTAGTGGTTTGAAAAACATGCAAAAGCGCGTCCTAACATCGATTGATTTATTGGTTTGAGGAGATACTTTGCTGGGCAGTTTGTTTTCTTGGAATGTCATTTGGTGATATTGCTAGGAAAGGACTGATTGTTTCTTATAGTCCTTGTTGATATAGTGATGTGAAGTACGACAAGCTCTTAGGAGTTTTTATTTTTTATTTTTTGTTCCTCTTTTAGCATAAGGTCACTTGTGCAGTGTATATTTGGAGTTCTGATAATGCTTCAATTGATAAAAAGAACATTAGATTGGTTGTGGTAACAGGTTATTTTCCAATTGACCATTTAAACTGCTTTATTACATCATAAATTGTTTAATTTTTCGTTGCTCACCTCCTATATTGATTTGCATTATTCAAATTTTTGTTTATACTTGAGAGTGTGTGCGTGTATGTATATATTTCTATCGAAGTCCTTAACCCCAAATGGTGTGTGAAGTGAGTGACTGACCACAAAATACTATTGCAGGATAGTGGGATGACCGCTATTTCTTAAAATACACTGCATAAATTATGCTGCACTCACATTCGTACTAAAAATAATTATAAAATCTAAAATTAAAGATATTCATATTAGTGATCAACTGTCAGCATTTGATGGCTAAACAAGGCTTAAATGGTGATGGCCTGGCCAGTACAGTTTTGAGCATGCTGGAAACTGGGTAGCAAATATGTGTGCTACTACTAAACTGGCCAGACATAATGTGTGCTGCCAAAAATTTTCCAGAGAGAGATGGACTTAATTGGGGATGATGAGGCTAAGGTTCCTGATTTTGCAGTGCACAAATGATGAGGATGGGGGGGGGGGGGGGAGGATTCCTGTTCTTGGTTAAGTGAAGGGGTGATGCTGAGATGGGAAAGAGCTTCTGACACAGTTTCTGGCTTTATTCCACGGCCACTCAATGGTGGTGTTTCATGGGAACATTTCCTCAAGTTTTGGTTAAAAAATAGACCAGACTGATTGCTTCAGCTTAAAATTGGTGAGCGGGTTAGGTGTCTAGTGCAAAACCGTCTAGAAAATAACTAAGATAAACTGGACAAAGAAAAGAACAAGACGTACAATTAGGTGAAGTGGTTCACACAAGTTTAAATTTATTTATTTTTCTTTTTCCCATTTAACTAAAAGTATTTGATAATGCCCGCATAGATAAACTTATTGCTTGACTTGAAAGTATTTGGTACAACTAGATGATAAGCTAGTTGGTAAATGTTAAATGGCATAACGTAAGTCTCATTATATGAATTATATGAATAAAGTTTGTGTTTTCTAGATAAAAATATAGTATTACGCAATTATAATTTTAGATTTTTAAAAATAATTCAATTTTTATTAAAAAATTTAGTGCTTCCATTTATTTTTCAAAGAGATGTATATGTTTCTTTCTGGACAAGACATTTCATTTAAGCTAGTTGATCTAATGATTACTTAATCAAATTTATTTTTATTTTTTTGTAAATTTAATTTTTTTATTTATCAATTTCAATTACTTTTACATCAAGTTTCTCGTTTATAATTTTTATTTTGTATAATTTTCTCATAGGATTATGTAATGAGACATTAGTTAATTCCATTTGTAATGATAAATATATATTTTTAATTGTGCAATAATTAAAATAAATATTCAATATCTTAAAAGAGAAATTGATCAACCAAGTAGAGATGTAGAGAGTGTGAATACGGGAGGGACGAGAAAGGTTTCTTTCTGTCCCTATAAAATTAAAAATAGGTAATAATAGGTAAAAAAGTTCTAAGGATAATAAAAATATATATTAAAATATAAGGACAGTAATGGAAGGAAATTACATATGCTTCAAAAGCTAGAAATGAGTTGAAGTAGCTTATAACTTACAAATTAGAATTTTCTAAAATAGGCTACTTTAATGTACCTAAACACTTTTGTTTGGTCAAACTAGCTTATAAGTTAGTCAAATAAGTTACTGGCTAACTTATTTGTTTTGCCAAAGACACTATATCCTGATAGTGAGTAGCATGCTGTACAATGTACAATGTACAGTGTCACTTCTGTGAGGTATACTCTTTGTATTATTTAGAGTGACCCATAAGGAGCTTCTGACATATTCTTTTGATGATTAAGTTCCTTAACAAAATAGGAACTTATATTATAAATAAATTATATAGCATAACATGAAGTTGCTATTATCTTATTGTTTTCACAGCCTTTTTATTTTTCTCCTAATTTATTGTTATATACATTCAAGCATCTAGAACCTGAACTTTTGTCCTAGGAATATATGTCATTTTTACCTCAAATTCCCTTATTTGGACGGCAGTCCAATTTGGCTCTGAATATACATACGCATCTTGCAATCCTCTTCCTTTCCAATCTATGTGGCCTTGGTGAACTTATCCTCAATACCTAGGTCTTGATTTTATATGACTAGGATAGTAGGGTGCAGCTGATTACTTGTTTGACACGTTTTGTTTGTTATCCTAAAAATATCTCTATATAATTATAATTTATAATACACTAAGGGACATTTGGAAGATATTATTTGGGCATATAAAAGTGGCTTTTGACCTTTCTATAAATTAAAAAAAAAAAAAGATTATTGGTAAGCAGCGCCCGGGCCGCTTATTAAATAATTAATAGGACAAAGTTTTTATTGAAAGTCATATATGAACGCATTAAAAAATTATAAGGGAGGACGCCTCTACACATCTCAACAAAAGCCTTTTTACTTTTAAGTCCTTAAACAGTGTCGTTACATTTCTTTTTAATTCCTTCATGGAACAGCCTATTAGATAAGATCCTTTTATTCTTTTAGCTTACTCAATTAAGTTTCATATTCAAGCTTATGAATAAGTTCTCGTATGTAAGAGCTCATTCTTGGTTGCATAATTAATATATTTACCCTAAGTAGATGTATGGAAAGTAGAGTTATGTATGATGGGGATGCTGAATCTAGTTGATTTGACTCACGTCAAACGGGAGCTTCTTATTTCTTAGTTCATATGAACTCCTGCTCCCCTAAAATCAGTTCTTTATCACTTAAAAAATGAAATGAACATAAAGACATCAGTGTTCAATAGTATGTAAGTGAGCAGATTAATATTGTAAGACTCCAATTTGATTGGAAAGAACAGTATCACTACTTCTTAAGATGCTGCGCTGAACTTGTCTTATAAAAAGCATCCTCGTTTTTTCTGTAATGCTGATCATTGCAAGTACAATGGAAGTTTCTGATGACATGTCAATGAGAAGCTGAACTACACCTAAATTTGTGTTACAATATAGTTACTTAGGATTTCTCTATCGGTGTAGCTGTCAATAAATCCACTTATTTGACTTTTGTGCTGCTATATTAGGTACCGTGCCATTACTAGTGCTTACTACCGAGGAGCTGTTGGTGCCTTACTTGTCTATGATGTCACGCGCCGTGCCACATTTGAGAATGCTGCAAGATGGTTGAAAGAGTTGAGAGATCACACAGACCCCAACATTGTGGTCATGCTTATTGGAAATAAGTCAGATCTTCGACACCTTGTTGCTGTTCCAACAGAAGATGGGAAATCTTTTGCAGAGAGGGAATCTCTGTACTTCATGGAGACTTCTGCTTTAGAAGCAACCAATGTTGAAAATGCATTTACTGAGGTTCTTTCTCAGATTTATCGCATAGTGAGCAAGAGAGCAGTTGAGGCTGGCGACAACGGCAGTTCCTCCACTGTCCCGTCTAAAGGACAGACTATAAACGTTAAAGACGATTCCTCAGTTTTGAAGAAAATTGGATGCTGCTCGAACTAGATGCTTCATCTATGGCAGTGGTTTTTATGGCCTGTTTCATCTTGTAAATGCCTACACTGGAATTGGGATATCGTGTAGAATAAGGCTAGTCTTGCATATTATTTTGAACAGTGTTTACAATTCACAAGCATCATACGCAGGATTTATGTTTCGTAAAACGGTCATTCTAAAACGTGTTTGAAACAAATAGGTTTACACCCAGGTTCATCATATAGTTTTAAGTTTTATGTGCAGGATCTTGATATTTGCTATTCTCTAATTATGATGCAGCTAGTGGCAGTTCGACCATCTATTTTACAACTGAAGTTAAGGTATGGAGCCCTTCTGTTTGGTCTCGTTGAAGTGTTATATCATATGGATTGTACATGGTCAGGGTTGAAGTTTTTTTAATTGCTGAATATAAAGATTGGAATTAAAAGAATGTTTCTAAAATTACTATATTGGCATATTGTTTTTTTTTAATCCAAATTACTATAATTTTCTCTCCTGTTTTTTCCTTCCTTCGGTACTGTTGTCTGCTGTAGTTTTTACAGAAAATGGGAAATTTATTACCACAATTTGAGCATTAAAATCCCGTCCAATTTTAAGCATCAAATATAGGTTTTTTAATCACAGTAAACTTGGGTTATTTCTGAAAAATGTAACTTACAAATGAATTTGAATATTTTATCCAAGTAGAACTAAATTTCCCTTATGACTAATTCTTTGATATCAACATAGAAATACTTAATTTATTTAATTTGAAAGAATTTATAAATAAGGACATCGATCTTGTGCTTGTCATTTAAAATTAAAATTATTATAGTATAGAGGACTCGAGAAAAGAAAGTTGTAATAAGATGATTTGTTTCAGTTTATTAAAGTGTAAAGTTATTATATAATTAAGTTCATCACAAGGTATGTTCCTGTTGTGTTTGTAATCGTTATGGACCATGAAAGGAAAGGTTCAAGTATATATCCAAAGCATAACTTCCAATGGAGGAAATGCCAAGAATATTGACTACAGAGTTGGCTAAGAAGATAGGGATTTCCAAATGACCATAAGCGGTTCATGGAAAAGACTGCAAAATATAGGTTTTACTTCCATTCCTTCAAAAAGCTCTACGGAATGATAATCGTAAAATTTTGCATGTAAAAGATACATTCAACCTTCTACGCTTTTAACAATATGATCGAAAATGGATCCAAAACTTTATTACATGTAAAATAAACAAACAAGAGTTTTCTCGTAGAATTTTGGCAATAATTACTTATACAAAAATTGTAAAGATTTTTTTATACTTCTATTTTAATTAAAATAGGTGATTAATCTTACAAATATAATAGTTTCTATTTGCTATTTGAAATTACATGAAAGAAATTTCAGATGTGGTACGGATAAGATCCTTATTTGTCTTTCCAGAGAGAATCTCGGAACAATGATGGTGAACTTTCACTATTGAGGTGCATGTGGATTCTAATCTGTACAGAAGAAAAAACAATTCTCAACAATTCTTCAGAAAAAGATAACCTGCTGTAATTAATTGTTTATTATTCAAATGTACAACGCAAGGCAAAAAAAAAAAAGAAAAAGAAATTCATGAATCGTAAATTAATTTATTTAATTATTTCTTTACGTTTCCAATTTTTTAATAGCGCACGATTTTCAGGCCGCGAATATGATAATACATCACTACGTAATAACGCGGGACGAAAGAAAAAGGGTCCAGCCGCGTTATCCTGTGATGCCGCCGCACCGGATCGCGCTGCTCCTCGGAATATTCCCCCGCCGGAAAACCACCGAGCACTCCGGCAATTCGTCGAGATCGGCGAAGAGCGACTCGTCCTCCTCCCTCATTGGCATTGCCACGTCATCCACCTCGCCGCATATCGGGCTCTCGAGGACGCCGGTGGACGCCACGTCATCGAACCACCGAAAGTGGTACTGGCTGAGCAGAACCGCCGCGTCGCCGGCGAGTTCAAAATCGGAGTGAGTTGAGAACACGGCCATCTCCTCCTCCAGCGGGAACCTGGTGGCGGACTCGGCCGGCGAGGCGGCGGCAGAAACGGCGGAAGAATTGGATTTTGGGAGGGGGACGGAGTGGTTGTGGTCGTTGGCGTAGGTGACTATGAGCTTTGTGGGATCCACACGGCTTCGCTCCACTTGCTTCCTTGCGGGACACCCCTTTGAACTGCTGCATCGGTAATATCCCCTGCGTTTTCAGATTCAAATTTATTGTTATTAATTATTAATTGTTTAACCAATTCAACATTATTGTGAATGAAAAGAAAAAAAAAATCGTAATAGAAAAATTAAGAGAGAGAAGAGTGATGTGGATTGGGATGATGATCCAACAAAACCAGCGAAAATGCCACTTTCATCAATTTTGCCCTATCTGAAGCGCGTGCTTCTCAATCCAAATTTTTATTTCATTTTTTTCTTCCCTCATTAATCCTTATTCAATGTCTAATTTTTAATCATTTTTTCGAAACTAAATCTCTAATCCTGAACCCCCTTTGCAAACTTTTATACACTTAACAAAAAATTGTCAAAATTTAAACTAAATGAAATTAAAATGAATAGGCAATAACAACATCCACTACAAATGGCTGTAATTATTTTTGCGTTAAATACAAAGTTGACATCATATGATTCAAAATAATAAATAAGTTAACTATTTTTCGGCAAATGCACTGATTTTTATTTAGTTGGAAGTTATTCTAACTGATGAACACAATGTTGCACGAAAAAAACATGCATGCTCTTATCCAAGTGAAGCCCGTGAAACGCAGTGATAAAAACGAAATGGGATAAACTGAAAAGAAGAAAAAAATGTCCACTTTCATAAACAAAAAGATCAAACATAGAAAATGACGGCTTCCGACTCCTGATTTTTATATTCCATAATTATTGTGGCGTGAAGGCAACGCGGTTCGTAGGTCGCGTGTGCGGTCACAACACCCAAACTACCACCACAACACAACCCCGATCCGCATTTTAGCACAGCCGCCTTCAGCCGGTTTTTCCCACGGCGGCGGCCACGGCGGCTGCAGCCACACACTTCCAGTTCTAGGAAAGAACTTCAAATTATATGATTAAGTAGTAAATTGGTTCTTCTTCCAAAAGATATTTAGCATTCTTCAGCACAATTATTATCATCCTTGAAACTAGCATGTGATTTATTTCGCTAAACAACGATGGTTAAGTAAAACAATTAAGGTAAATGAATGTATGCCTGCAAAGGTGGTAAACATAATAGAGCAAATACCTTGGGTAAGGGGAGCCTTTGATGGGCTTTTGGCCGTACTTTCTCCAGGCCCACGAATCGGACGGTGGATACGTCTCTCCTTTGCTCTTAGATCCATCCACGTCACCGATCGGTATCGTCACCACCCTCTTCTTCATCTCCCTCCTACGTACGGTGCCATGAACGTAAACCTTTCAACATTTAACTCCCCAATTCCCATGACAAAAAAAAAATATAAAGAAAAAAAAAAACAAACCTTTTCTTAGGTGACGGTGCTTCTGTTTTAGTGTCATCGCAGGAAGAAGGAGAAGCAGGCCCAGGTTCTGATGTGGGTTCGCGCTCGGGCTCGGGCTCGGGCTCATCTGGGTTAGCCACACGTATTGGTTTGTTGAATCTACGGTGATACATGACGGGTTTGGAGTGAAACTGAATCTGGGTGGTGGATGTTTGTAGAAATTATTATGTTGTAGAAATTGTGAATTGATGAATGAGGATTGGGTTGAGAAGAGAAGAAAGGTGAGAGTGAGAGTGAGAGAGAAGGGGTTGGGGTTGGTGTTTAATATGAGCCGCCATGGTGACAGATTGGCAGCAGTGTAGTTTATTGTGGACGTGCGAGCAAATACCCAATTAATAAAACACTGCTACATGGGAGGGGTTTTATCTGGTGAGGTTAGGTTCATGACACACAATGTTTTCGATTCATTCATTGGTTGTTCTGTCATCACCCTATTAGTCTATGTTTGAATGTGTATAGGGTATTATTATTGGGTAGGGTTAGTAAAATATGTGTGCGATGTTTCATATTTTCAAATTGTGTAGGTTGTGTTTGGTTACACGGCATCGTATACCAATATGTGTGTGCATGTGGTTTTTGAGTTTTCTGGGTTGTTGTTGGGTGGTATTAAAACTAACAAGTGAAATTTCTGAGATTTTTCAGTGAAGTGTGAAAACAATAAAGTACTTTTAAATAAGAATTGGACTGAATTTCTTTTTTTATTGATTTAATTAGTGTTGAGCCGAACTCTTGAACCTAGATATGGTTGTTAATTTTATGTTTTTATAGTTTTGAATTTCTTTGTTAGGGATCAAATCATAGGTCACGATCACATGATGGTATCTGATTTTACAATGCTTATTTTTTTAATTAATTTACTATGGAAGTAGTTACGGTTGATTTTCTGACAAGGAAACCATAGTTATGCTTAATTTTAAATTGAGTGTATATATAGTCATGAAATAATACTATGAGCTATAGTAACTTTTATATTATATTTAATATCAAAGAAGAAATGGGGTTAAGATAGTAACTTAAAATAAATTACATTTGATGAAATATGTGATTATTGTTGGGATTAAATTTTATTAAATATTTTTTTCATTGTTATAGTTTTTATTTTTAATATTTATATTTCAACTTCTCCCAACTTATGTAAGTAAATTTTATTGAATCATAATATCTTCCAAAATTTAATAGAATAAACACGTTTTTATTTCAAAGATCTAAGATGATATTAAATCGTTCTAATTTTTTATATAAATTATTTATTGACTGTTTTTTCAGGTTAATAACTTATCTTTTTAATCTCTTACAATAGAAGGATATCATGTAAAACAGTGTTCAGTAAAGCTTGTTGGGTGAGAATTTACTTACTCTCTTTAATTTTGGTAGTAAAAAATTGACTCACTAAATACATTATCATTGCTGAGCTCATATATTAGATCATAATATTATGACTTGGGTCATAGGAAGATTTTTCCATTGAAATATGCTGAGATGACACAAAAAAGATAAGATTGAGAGTCTTTAAGACCCTGAGTCATAAGAATAAAAAATTATCTTTTTCTCTTAAAAATATACACTTAGGAGCAACTAAAATAAAGTATTAACAATACGAGTTTTATAACACTCTTATATTAAAGTAAACACACAAGAAGATTTTAAAAGTGATGTGGTACAATGAAATCCACAAAAATTAAATAAAATAACTCCTGAAAAAAATAATGTAGGAAAAAAGGTTGGTTACACAATAAATTATTTTGGAGTAAGGAATCATAAAGGTTGAATTAGCTTTCTTTCACCCACATTTTTGTGATTTTCTCTTTAAAAACAAGAATAGAGATTTAACTATCTTGATTCATTAATTTTGTTCCTTATTTTGTTATTTATCCTTCTAACTCTCCTTTTTCACTAAATTCTATCAAAAGAATTTTTAAATGTTAGATATATAAACTAAAAAGTATAATTAATCATTTTTTTATAATTTTAGAACTAAACAGAGACTAAAAAAAGGACATTCAAAAATATTTAAAAGAAATGAGACTTGCAAGCTTAAAACAAGAAAAAATAAACAAACTCAGATATTATAAGATACAAAAGATATTGAAATCAATTTTTTGAAATTTTGGTGACCAGAATAGTGTCTATATCTAAAAAAGGTATGAACGCATTTATGTAACATGTCAAACACGCATTTAAAAGTGTTGGATAGTATTCTAAAATGTCAAAGTTAAAAAATGATTTGAAATCTGAAAACATTTTTTACCTTAGATACCTCTTCAATATGAATATTATCTCTAATTAACACAACTTAAACATGAACAAAGAGTAACTTGACATGTTCTTTTACCAACATGTTTATACTCTTATTATCATAAAACAATTAACTTATGTATTATTAATATTGTTAAACATTTTTTACTCAAACTTAACTTAAAGTTTTAACTAATATATTTAATATTATTATTTTTGGATTATTTTAATAACAAATAAAGTATTAGTATAATATTTAATGATTTAATCCGAACCGAGTAAATGTTAATAAATTTATTTTAACAATTAAAATATAAAAAATATTAAAAATAATATTAAGATTTTACTACACTAAAAACAAAATTAAAACATAAAAATACATAGGTTCTTAATCTTACATATAAAAAGGTTAAATCAAATATGCATTACAAATTAAATATTTTAATAATAATCATGTTTAGTAATAGTAACAAGTTTATGAGTAAAATAAAACTAATATTTTAGCTTCTAAGAAAAAGTTCAAATATATAGTAGTTCATTACTTTTTTAACCTGAATATTTTTTATCAGTTTTATTGGCTCCATTGATTTTGTTTTCCATGACTTTTACTACAAACCATTCAGATAACTAATTTTAAAAGCTTTTACAACGAATACTTTTTTTTTCAATTTTATTATTTCATTCATTCGTTGCTTATATATTATACGTCAATTAAGATTGTTTTACAAAAATCAATAAATACAATAAATTTTATTTTTATATCAAAATGATTATTCACACAATAGAAAATGGTTTAGTTCTAAAATTGCAAGTGTATATACAAAAGAATAATTTGTATAAACTGTAAATGGAAATATTATCACACTAACATCTAATAAAACTTAACTATTTTATTATACAATCATATATAGTAATGCTATTTTATTATATAATCCTATATAGTAATGTGATACAACAATACAATGATTATTAAATCTTTATCTAAAATATTTTACACTGATAATATACAAAAATATATACTCGTTTCAAAATAATACTCTTGTTAATTTAAAGCATAGTTTGTAGAAGTTTTAAGTAACAAAAATCAGTTTCACTAAGTCCAATGAAAACATATTGTTTTTTTTTTCTTTTCTGGTTGATGCCCTAACATCTTTGAATAAACTGTGTGCTGAACTCCTGTTTCGTGATGAGGTTTTGCTAGAAACAAAACCTAATTAAGAAAACTGGTAAATCATTTACACAATAAAATTTGTGAGACAAAACCCTAAATTAATAGTAAAAGAAAACTGTAATTGATGTTTTGTCACTTAGGGCAATAAATGCCGGTTTTTGGTCTATAAACTTCCTTTGAAAAGGGGTTAATTAGTTTTATAAAAACAAAAACAATTATTATAAAACAATGATAAATAAATAAATAATAAAGTCTCATTACGTATACATGAATGAAGACATTTAATTTTGTAAATGAGTAATTATTGGTCCGATTCTTTCGCTTGGATTTCATTATCCTTTGGTCTAATTGACTTTTATATAATTAAACAGTTGCAATCATATCCTGTTATTATGCCAACTGGTTGTTTAAGACCATTATTTTTCTTAGGTACTATATATTATATATATATATATATACTTAATATTAAAGACAATGTGTTATGTACTAAGTAATAATAGCGTTGATAATGAACTATTATAAAAATGCTAAGTCTGACATGAAGACAATATAAATGGTTTTTTAGTTAACTTGTGATAATGATCCAAATAGCTATTGGATTAAGTAATATATAACGTTCTTGTTTTCTTCCTTGAACGTGGTGGTTGGAAATTAAATAAGAAAACAATTCATTTTGAATTCGTAGCATTGAAAATTAAAATCCACCTAATTCTTTTGGGAAAATTAAGATGGAAAGACAATGGAAAATCCTGAGAAGTTTGAGATGATGAATTAAAGCATTGTTAATATTACATTCCATCCACTTTTCCTTTAAATTGCATCACAAGGGATTACGTCAAACATTTTTTTAAAGTCTCAGGGTGCAAAGTTCAGGCTGCTTAATCGAATATAAGTAGCAAAATTTAATTTTAGAACCATCTTAGCTAATATTAAACTTTAGAAATAATATTGCATAACATTACTAGAATTCTTGTAATTACTGACAAATTTTTTCTAAAGGAAATAAATTTGTTGTTAAAATTAAATTTGTCAATGAATTTTTGTATTTAAATTATTAATAGAAATATGCATCGATAATGAATTAGTCGGTAAAATGTGTCAATAAAATTTGTTGATAAATTTCACTACAAGAAATATGATTCATTGATAACATTAGTTGGTAATTATTTATGTCTTAAATTTCGTCGATAAAATTTGTCAATAATTTACATTTCTTAATCAATGGATTTATGTGCAATAAATTTGTCAGTAAAAAGGATGAAAAATTTTCCATTAAATATGATGATCTTTTTTTATATATTAAGTGGAAATAGATGAAAAGAAGGGGAAAATAAGAGAATCAGGAGGAAGAGGAAGAGAAGAATCGAAATCGGTAACACTGGCAATAACAAAGTATCAATGAAGGTGGTGTTTGGAGGAGGATGAAAAGTTAGAGGAAAAGAGGGAAAAAGAGTAGGAGCAGGAACCAGAGACGATAGAAGAGGATGAATAAAGCCTGAAAACAAATTCAAAAACTATGCATATAAATATACAAATACAAGCAAATTAACTCAAAGTAAAAGTGTATGGATAAAGAAAATGCACACAACAAATTTATATTGTTCATCTTCATATGAGGTTACGTCTAATCTCTTAAGCAGCCTGCATAAGAAATTCCACTAATCAAAACCTTTGACTAGTAACGAGTAGCATCCTTTCCATGTAATATGAGTTTCAACCTCTTCAAGTACATGAGTACAAGTCTTCCTAGCTACACTGAGTATCAACCTCTTCAGTTATCATTCTTAATCATCCCAAAGATCAACAACTATCAATTAGAACTCACATATTACAATTTGACTCAGTGGATGATATACAATATGTAAAGCTCTCAACCTAATTTACTAATAACTAATGATATGCAATTTCTAATTACTTTCATATTTTTAATATGCATTTGTTGTGCTTCTTGTGTGTCTTTACATCCTTTATATAGTTGTTGCATTTGATAGTCGTTAAGAATTCAAATTGTAATTCTTCATTTGCAATCTTCTTGATATGGAATGACTTGATCAATTCTTCAATTTGATTTTTAGTTTGAACTTTGAACTTCATTCTTAAAGACTTCAATTATGAATCAACTAATGCTCTTTAGGATATCCTTTTTCCTTTTATTATTGAGCTTAAACTTGATTTGAATTGTGCTCTTTCTTCAACATTCATAATTGTCTTGTTAATGAGACTTTGTGCAACTTGATTGTGCATTTGAATTGTTAGAACAATAATATTATTAAATCAATCAAACACTTTATTCATCAATCACATAGAAAATTTCTTTGATGCTCATATTGCTTGACCGTTTGATTTCTAAAGCTTTCTTCTTTTGGAATGCAATTATCATAAGATAATTTTCATAAATATCAAAGCTCATATCATTAATTTTCTATTTTAAACATTTAGATCAATATATCAATTCACATGATCAATCAGGGATAATCAGACTATCATAGCACTTTATAATTATTTTAACCATTGAGGTCGTCTAATACCTTAGTCATCTAATATCTTAAGATGTCTTTAGTCGTTTAACCCTTTGAGTCATCTAACACCTTAGTCGTCTAACACTTTGTGTTATGTAGTGACTTAGGTTGTCTAGAGACTTGGGTTGGCTATTGCTTTAAACTTGGGGAACACAAGTTTTGAACTCGTTTATCACATTGACTCATCTACTGTTTAGACTATCTAATACTAAAAGTTGGCCTTTGCATTTGTCAGACTTCTTGCTTTTGTTAACATACATGATATATGGATATTAATCATTTAAGTGCATGCAAGCAACAATATAGATAAAATATTTTGTTCTTCAAGCCATATAGATCAAATCATTTGCATCATTATATTTGTTAAACGTTCTCTCTTAGTCGTCTAACACGAGTTCACTTCTAACTAGAGACTTACTTGTTTGATAGAGTAATTGTTTTGTTATCATCAATATCTCATTAATTATTGGGGCTTGTCTATTTCGACACATCATTCCTCTACGCAATAATCTCTTTTTCATAAGCTTTATTCAAGTTGTATGTCTTTATGTTGTGATTTTCTCTTCATGATCCTCTAATACATTTATTCTTTGCTTTTCCACTATTTGTAGCCTAAGCCTGCTATTGTTTTCTCTTTGCTCCTCTTCTTGGGTGTTATGTGTTATTGCATTTGGAAAGTGATTATTCTTTTCTCCAAATTTACTTGAAAGGCCCTATTAGTAGGAAAAAAAATTTTGATGAACAAATTGATGCTCTGTCTTTGATATTTTGAATTTGGGTCATCCTATAGTGATGAGAGCTTTACCTTTGTTGAAATCATTGGTATCCCTCTTGTTTTGTCAATTTATCTATTTTGACACCTATAATTATACTTTCTACTTTCACAAAATTTGATCTTTTTATGAAAACTCTGAGTCTTTAGATTTAATCAATTATTCTTTTAATACTTTTGTTTCCTTCCTTTGCTTTTCCTCCTTATTAGAAAACTTACCAGTTTGAAAATATCTTTGTTACTTGTGTTGAATTCGTTCATTGAATTGATATTATTGACAATTTTATTTTACTTTGCTTATGTGATCTTCGTTTTGTCTATCTACACTTTTTAAACCCAAGGACATCCTCTCAAAATATATTGTAGTTTTATACCCTCTCTTATGTGCTATTGATGTTGTTTTTTTTAGTAAATTTGTGCATAATACTGGATTAAAATACCAATATGAATCTGAACAATCTCTTATGCATCCACCTTTCTATTTTGATAAATAAATAAAATTTATTTATTACCATAGAGTCTAGATATATAATTGTTATTCATACCCTTCCTATATTTTGTTTCCTACATTCTTGAATTGTAGTTTGTAACGTCCCATTTAATTAATAAGCGAAATTAAAGGAAACGTCACACAAGGATGGTACTGTAGCATAGTCCTGGGGTCCTTAACCCAACCCCTACAACCTGGACACACCATGATGCCAAAGGAAACCAGATACAAGTCTAACAAAAGAGAATAGAGTGGTAAAGCATAAGGCAATACATGGGCCGTAGCCCTAAAGAACCAAGATGGAAAGAAAATAAACTTCAGCCCAGATGGCTAAGTAGCGGAATCGCCATTCCCTTGCAGACCACGAGAACCTCGCCCATCTACTCCCATCAATCACATTGATGATCATCGCGAGAAAGAGTAGCCACATACAATACAACCATACAACAAAACGGGTAAGCTAGAGCCGACAACATATTCATCATACAGTCAAATATATTTTCACCATCCTGTGTCCATACAACAACCAAGCATGTTATGACTTTTCAATCAATACACTACGACTCGACTCGACTCATCCAAATACGTATAACCTGGTCGGATTCAGCAGATGCTTACACCTGTGGTGGATACCTCTGCTCACCCCCGAGCTATGTGTTACAAGTGTTACCATGAATCAATTTTCCCTCACCACAAGGTTAGCCCTTAATGAATTTCAGGCCTCCTACTACCCTCATCACAGGAGTCAGTCCGCTCTAGGTGAGACTAACTGACTCCTTAGAGTGTCAGGATGCAACCTTACCTTGAATCTTTACCTAGTTATACAGATGGGGCACACCATGGACACCCACTAACAGGGGCCATGGAATTATGTCCCCACCACTGAAGCGCAACCCTGAAAGTCTCACCTAGAGACCCCAAGGAATTATGCACTAACACGGACCAACATACATAAACAAGCAAGAATTTATACATACGTTGCACATAAGATTTCAAACCAAAACCCATAACAATTCCCCATTTCTCATACGTTGAATCATTACCAACTCGTTATTTCCAATCATGAGTAAAATGTTTCTCCTCATACCAACCATACCAAAGGTTTACCAACCACCAAGATTCATTGTTGCTCATGCCAAGTTGGTGACCACACGCACATACATATGTACCCAACTTCTCATATACAATTCATGTAGAAATCATGCCAAGCTCACAATTCCCCCACATATAATTTCCTCCCAACATGCATACTCATTTCCCCCCCCCCATGCCATCATATAATAGTACAATAGAACACAGTTCAACCACCAAAAGACAAGAAAACCCCAAACTGAACGCATTCTCGCTCAACCCGTCGCTCAGGCTGAGGAGCCTCGCCCAGGCGAGAGTCTCTCGCTCAGGCGAGTCCTCACCGCCTAGGCGAGAGTTCGCGAATCTGGAACAGGAGCCTCCGCACGTTCTCGCTTAGGCGAGACTCGCCTCGCCTGGGTGAGACGCTCGCTTGCTCGAAATTGAGCGAGTCGCCTAGGCGGCCATTTGCGCGAGAAGGCCTGGACGAGCCTCTGCCCACCTCGCCTAGGCGAGACAGGCTCGCCTGGGCAAGTTTAACAGTCGCCGCCACTGCCATGCTTGGAACAGTCATATTTTACACATGCCAACAACAACACCAACCACCTCAAGCATTCTCAACAACACACAAGTTCAAGAATCATAAAAATGTACCGCAAAACAGTTTACAAACACATTAACAGAGAGGTTCTAGCTTCCTGTACCTGGACAAGCTAGCTGGAAACCTCGACACCCAAACCGTGGAGTACGAACAGCTTCTAGGAACGGGCTCGAAGCTGGAAAAACAGTGTGAGAGTGGGTCATTTCGGAACCCTAACAACAACTTATGAAAACAGGCCAAGGAAGGAAAATATGAGTCAGAGAGCACTTACATGAGCTGAGAACGGGGCCAAACGGGACCAAACGAAAGGCGTACAACACAGCGGAATCCTAACGGAGAGAGAGCGGCTGCGGCTCTAAGTACCAAGGTAGCAGAAATCTGAAAAGTGTGGAATTAGGTCAGACTCGGTGGCTTTATCTTTTGGGCCAACTCTAAGGCCCAATAACTCAAGGGCAGCCTTTAAAGCTTTAGGGCAGGAAAATTGGGCCTTACATAGTTCACTAACTTCTAATTGTCCCCTTGACTTAGATTTAAATTTTTTACTGTATGTATGATTTATATTTTCATCTAATAATTGATACATTTTACATTATCTATTTTGTAAGGTGACTTCCCTTTTAATTATATTATCTTTGGTAGGCACTTGGTTTAACAACACTTTCCATGCCAAAAAAAAAATGTATGTAATGCTAAAACTTTTATTTTCCATAATTCCTTAAACAACTCTTCATCTTCTTCACCTATTGTTTTATGCAATTTTCTATATTCCGACTTAACATAAATGTATTATTTATTAGTGTATTTTAATCCATTCAAACAATTTCTAACGTATAAAATTAATTTTATAATTTAACTACTTATTATTGCTGCTGTTCTTAAATATTTGTTAATATTATTGTCTGCATTACAAGATTTATTTATTTATTTTAGATTTATGTGATTAACGGATTTAAAGTATTAGCAGGATAACATTATAATTTTTCATGTAGTTGAATGCTGATTTTTCCTTTTCCTTTTCTCATTAGTAATTGCATTTTTATTCACTAGTTTCAATTGTTGACTGTGTAAATGCACGAAAAGTAGAAATTTATCGTTGGCTTGGCTCTGTACAATCCAAAGAATGATTATATCTATGAATTTATTATTAGTTTTGTTTTATGAGTTAAAAGTAAATGAATATAATTATACCTAATTCTTATGTAATTAAGAGTGTTATGAAGTTTTCTAATGGCTGTTATTTGTCTAACCATGAGATTATTGATCCTCAAACATAGTTAATTAGATGAGTAAATAAAATTAATTTTGTCGCATTGGTTATTGAAGGAATGAGAGGACAAAAGTAAATGCATTGTAAAGTGTTTGTAGTGCCTTTTCTTTTCCCTAAAGCTGTACTTTTATGATTAAAGTAAAACAACAATATTAAAGTTACAGTGTAATTAAATTATACACTTATTATTAATAAAATTTAAGTTTAATTAATTGTCAATCTAAGTTCTTTTGCATTATCCCAATTCGATTACAAGTATTTTTAAACGTCACTACTCCGTTAAAATAAAATATATTTAAATCGCTTTTTGTATTGAGACACTTTAAGGAGACAAAATGGTTATATTTAATCAAACTTAATTTGTAAGAATGGAATATAATGTTTTGAATACAGTTCTTTACCTTAAAACATTTTTTATTATCAATTAAGATTTAATAAAAATCATCAAATAAAAAATTATATTCTCAAAACCAAATTTTCATGATAAGCATTAAAGTCTAATAACTCTGCACGAATCAAAAATTAAATTAATTGTTATCATTTAATTTAAATTTTACAGAAAAAATATCCATAAAATTTATTCTCCCATACATCATATGCTTTTTCTCTTCTTGTCCAACATGCATTATCCTATAATTTATAAGTGTTTTTTTCAAGTGAGGCCCATTTCCATTGTCACATGTGGGCTTGTTGCTTCTTCTTTTTTTTTTCTTTTTATAACCATCATTTTAAGAATACAACTCCTTTTCTTTTTCACATATAAAGGTCGATTCTGTTGTTTAATTGACGAAAGATTATAGAAATAGTATTTCCGAAATACTAATATTGTTCATCGTACTGATTATTATTAATCCGATTTTATTTATTTTTTACATGAAGAAAAAACATAGATCTTTTATTATATGAATAAATTATACAATTTAAAGAATGTCATATTATTTCTATTACATTTTCTGCTAGTTAAAATCTTTTAAAAATCGAAAAATCATATATAAAAGAGAATAACTAAATCATAGTTTTATTTCGTATTTTTTTATAAATTTTAACTAATAAAAAATTATGTTCAAAAGAGTGGGAAAGAATATTGCATTTTTGTCATGGTTGTAGAAAAAAGAGAGGGTAACAACCACAATAAAAGATTGCTTTCAAAGATTTGAAAATATGTTCAAAGAGGCTACTCAAACTATAGTTAAATGTTGTATGAAATAAATAACCACTAAACAAAACTAATAGTCAATAAAAGGAATTATATATATATATATATATATATATATATATATATATATATATATATATATATATATATATATATGGAATTTTAAAACAGGTTGACAAGTGTCTACCTAACTGTATACTTAAAAAGAAGTTTATGTAGTTTTGGAAGAGTAGTTGAAGGAAGAAATGACATTTATTGTGGGAGTTATTAAACATTTGTAGAAAATGGGGAATTATTAAAAAGTTATATGACTGTTTTTGTTTTAAACATAAATTAATGTTTTGTTAAAATTAAAATTAAGGCTATTTTATTCTCAAAACCTAAAAAATGGCATAAAAAGAGCAGAGTTAATAAATAGAAAAGTAGTAGGTAAAATGTGTATTTAAGTGTGGTGTTCATATTCTATTATGCACGTGACAAAGAAATCGCAATTATTGTTGAATCTTTTGTCTCTTTGTGAAAGGCATTGGCAACACGTGATTCTCCACAACTTCATGTTCACACTAATAAGAGGCGAATTATGACTTCATTTTTTTTTATTAAAAGTATTTATTTTTATTATCTGACTATTTTTAAAAGTATACATGTAACGTAAGTATAAACAAAAATAAATATGAACACTGTATCACGTGACCAAAATTTTTAAAATAATGTTAATACAAGTCTTTTCAACTAGATCTACATAATCTTTATATTAAACAGGCTTGGCTACTAGGCCAAAGAGTTGGTCTGTTAATTACTCATATTTTTATTTAAATAAATATACAAAATTAAAATTAAGTTAATTATTAAAATAAGATAATATATATAAAATTTTGGAGAAAGACGCTTGAATTTTTGAAAATAATAAATAATGTTTCTCTAATTTTATAATACCCACAATGCACCTTTTCATGCGTTACATAAATGTTGTGTTACATGTAAACATTACCCACCTAGTTGAATCTTAAATTTATCTATTTAAATGTTGTGCATTTTTGTCAAATTTTTAAATTATTTTCCTTTTGAATTTTAATATCCATATCAATATTTTTTAAAAAGTTAACGTATTTTAGCATCGGATTCCCAATAAGTGATTTACTTTAGCATCGGGTAAATATGTTTTATTTTATGAAATTAAATAAAATTTTATATGTTTCGGTCCTAAATTTATATACGAAATTGAAATTTATTTTTGTTCAGAAATTTAATAACTTTTTATTCTGAAACTTTTAAAATGAATTCAGTCTTTTTATGTTAATGAATTCAGTTTTGTTCAAGTTTATTTTGCTTTTGATACGTCAAACAAATTTTCATAGTCGACTTAGAATGATTTTATCCATTTATTTTCAAAGTTTAATGTATCAAAATTAGGGCATGACAAATTCCAATTAAACGTTCAAGATTAGGAATTAAAAATATGTTTAACCCTTATTTTAATTATTATATTAAAATTTAACTAGTGATTTACTTGGACAAATCAAAGTTCAATATTTATGTGGAGTTTTTAGTAACAGTTAAATATATTTTTAGTCCCTAAACTTGAATATGAAATTGGAATTTGTTCCTATTTTAAACTTTGATACATTTTGGTCTACTAACTTTAAAAGTAAATGAATATATATATATATATATATATATATATATATATATATATATATATATATATATATCCTTGAATATTATTATTGTCCGCTTAACCCATAAGTTTTAACTATTTTTACGTGTTAAAGGGCCTTCAAGACTAACATTTGAACTAAACTCTACCAACTGGTGAAAAACTCAATGCTAACACAAAACATCGCTTGACACATAAAAAAAAATTAGTACAATTGAGTTAGAAAAACTATATCCATTTATTTTTTAAGTTTGATGACAAAATTGTATTAAAATTTCAAACAAAGACGAATTATAATTTTGGATTAAAGTTTAAGAACTAAAAATATATTTAACCCTTAAAATAAATTATTGATTAAAAATCCAAATTCAATAAATAAATGGGTTAATAGGTTATTAGTTTAGTTACTTAAATTGATATATTATTTAAAAAAAATTATATTAATGATATAATACAGTTTTATATTAATAAAAAGCATAAAAATCAAACGATTTGATACACCATTTAATAAAATCATAAAAAGAAAAAAATTGTATAATTAAGAATAGGATAAGATCGAAAATATCTTGAAAAACTCTAAATTTTTTACAAATATCAAAATAATCGAACCATCGAGAGATAATGAAAGTTATTTTAGCCAAAAAAAAAAAAACAAAAGTTAAGGATCAAAGGAGTCAAAGAAGATAAGTTTATATATTACCTAGTAAACGAATGATTACGCGATTGGACACTTGAAATTTAGAGTCAAATTTTTTATGTGAAAAAAATATAAACAATAAATAAAAATATTAAAAAGTAGTAAAAATAATCAAATGTGAAACCTAAACTCTATTTTATTCATTAAAATTAATAATACACCATTTTAACATAACCACAAAAAAAAAGTGTAATCAAGGTTATGGTAAGAAAAAAAGTACCTTGGAGATATTTGTGAATTTTGAAAATATAGAATAAACCAAACAAGGGAGGAAGAAGATAATATATATATATATATATATATATATATATATATATATATATATTAGATTACCTAGTAAACTATGACGAAATATATATTGACACAAGTATGAGAACGAGGATGGGCTGGATATGTACATACCGATTCTTGTCCTCATACCCAATTGAAAACATCTAGTATTATCTATATTCATACATGTATCTAGTAAATATGAAAATTTTTCATGAAAATGGGATTAAGTTTAGACAATACCTACGAAGAGAGTTTATTTTCCATTTCTAAAGATAAACACATAACTAAGTGGATTACTAAAAGGCATTAAACAACAACTATAAAATTGTTTTATGCAAGTAGAATTGAACAAAAGCATGCTTGAAATAGAATTTTGGTGCAAAGGAATAATGTTTAAAGGAGAAAACATAAAAAAAAGGTGTCATGATAACATAATTACCAACTTTGACAAAACGTAGAATTGTTTCAGATAGGCATGTTAAATGACGTTTCAAGTAGGCATTTGAACTATTTACACCATTTGACACATTCTAA
Source organism: Vigna unguiculata (assembly GCF_037176805.1). Taxonomy (NCBI): domain Eukaryota; kingdom Viridiplantae; phylum Streptophyta; class Magnoliopsida; order Fabales; family Fabaceae; genus Vigna; species Vigna unguiculata. The sequence goes on from NC_140796.1 coordinate 46,628,752, forward strand.
CACAAATGAAATCATGGAACATTGTTTAACACGTAAAATAAGTTGACATCGCTGGGTTAAAAAGGACTATATCCATACATTGTTTAAGTTTGAGGACCAAAATGTATAAAATTTGAGATAAAGACTAATTTCACTTTTGTGTCTAATTTTAGGGATTAAAAACATATTTAACCCTTATTTGTAAATGCTCCACTTAATGAAGTTACTAAGGGAAGCTTGAAATCTATATCCTCTTTCAAAATTTAAAAGTCTTGTATCTCTAATCCTAAACTTTGTTTGTAAGTCCATGAGTGAAAGTTTTAGGATACTCATGAAGTTAAAAGTTAGTGTTAAAAAATATTTATGTTTTTTATTTTAAAAGAATATAAAATCGTAATTGATATGGATCAAGTTAAATGAAACATGTTAAGTAGTAAACTTTAAGCCTAACTCAACCTCACAAAACCAGCTTGTAAGATAAGATTTTCATCTACTTATATACTATGAAATTGTCTTATTTCTAGTTGATATGAGACTTCCAACACACCACCTCATGCTGAGACATATACATGTCGAGCATGGTACTAAACAATAATGGGTGGTTTGAGAACGAGTGGAACAATAGACCTAACAAACAAGAAATTTTACTAGGATAAAATATAATCCATGACTCTGATACCATTTTAAGAAATAAACAAAAAGTATAACAAGGAAACTCATAACTAGTTTATTCATATGTTCACTCATATATATATATATATATATATATATATATATACACTTAACTAAATAAAGATAAAAAATATCACTCATAAAAATGTTTATCAAATAATGTCTATAATTATATCAATCAATATCTTGTCCATAATTATGTTCATAAAATAATATCCAATCAAATATTGTCCATAATTATATCAATAAAATAATATGCATAAATAAATAGATTAAGAAAATATTTCCTAATTAATAATAAATGCTATAATAATAATATCTCAATAAAGCAAGATAAAAAGTCTTTATTACATTATACACCTGGTGCTCATCCTATCTATCCCTTTGCACAAAAGTTTTGTAGAAAATGTTTTTAACTAGTAAATGTTAGTAATTAGATAATCTATATATTCATGTCTGTTATCCAAATAGCTTTATGACAATTTTTAAAACTTTTATTAAATTTTCTGTTTTATTACACGTAGAGAGGAAGAATGTAAAAAAGAAAAATATGAAAACATTTCAAACACTAATAAAACATTTTTTCTCAAATTAAACATATGTTAATTATGTTTATAAATTTTTAAACTTTTTAAATTTGAAGGACTAAAAGAATTATATTTAAATTTGAAGGACTTGAAATGTCAAAATTATATTTAAGGGACTAAAATAATGCTTTTAAATTTGGGGACAGATAAAATTTAATCTAAGGACTAAAAAAATATTTTAGCCTTATTTTTATTTAATAATATTAGTCACTCTTTAAATTAGGCATTAATTATTTATTATTAAATCTATATTAATATATAAAGATGATTTTTTTTATATCCACATTTCATAATATCAGTTTTACCTTTAATTATTTTAAAAGTTAATTATTTTATAAATAATTTATTTTTAATTGTTATTCTAAAAATTTCTTGTCTTAAATTATTATTTTAAAATTTTTTATGTACATATTTTAATTTTTTTAATTTTATATTTAATAACTATTTTAAAAATTAATATATATTTATTATTAATTTTAACTTAAATTTTTTAAAAATTAAAAAATACGAACACGGAATATTAAGGAAAAGAATTATGTATGAGCACCCCGTTGTTATACGTAAAGAGGAAAAAAATATATCAAAGAGAAAACTATAAATATAAATAGCCTAGTCGGATACAGAAGTCAAATCTACTCACATTCATATTTCAGTTCTCATAAGTTCACAAATAAGTGAACAAGACTTCACTGATCTGCAAAATAAATGAGCGAAGAAAATTGTTGATCATGTCCTTCACAACTTATTTATTTCTTCAACTAACACCTAACAACTAATACACATTAAAATGTTTCAACCATTTTTTATATGTTTCTAACCATTTTTTTCCTACTCGTTAAAATTAAAATTGTAGAATATGTGTGTGGTTAATGTTGATGTTCACATACTTGTAGTTAATTTTGCAATTGACTCATTAAGGCATTTCACATTTAAGAGTGTTGAAATCATATCAAATTTATATTTATATTGCTATATTTCTTTCAAATGATATTTGAATAAGAATATAGTCTAGTCATATAAAAAAATGGATAAATTTATTTACCTTGGTTAAAAATGAAAATAGATAAATCACTTTTTAAAACAATTTTGTTCTTTCAATAAATACATTTCTATTAAGACAAATAAATATAAATTTAACTGTAACTTTAAAATATCAGTCAATTCATTTAACTGTAGTTTGATTTTTTAAAAGAAGTTAAGACGGTAGTCACTATTTGACAGATAAAATTCTTAACTCTCATAAAGGAAAGTAAAAAAAAAAAAAGAGTGTGAATGTAACATTTGCATTATTGAGAGATGCAGATTTAATAATTCAAACTTTATGGGTGTGTTTGATTTCTTTTTTAATTAAAAAAAGCTACCATTCATACATCTTTGAATTAGAAAGACAAGGTATGAGAAAACACCCTCTATATATTTTCGTTTTTTAAACATTTGTTTTGAGAATTAATGATAAATAACATAATTCTTTAAAATAATAGGTTTATAAACAAAATCTTTTGAGAAAAGGGCTTCAGATATCCAACATTGCAATAAAATGGGAGCTATAAAGTATGGGGCAATCAAGCAATGCCCTTTAGCATTAATATTCTTGATTATTGGTTCTTTTTCTTCTTCTTCTTCTTCTTGTCCCTAAACACGTTTCTTTACTCAGCATTCATTTGAACCAAAGCAATGGATGCAGAACAAGTTCTGAAACTGTTTGATACCTTCTGGTTTCAGACAACAATTTTCACCAACAAAACCTCGTCAACTTTTCATGCGACAGCGGACACAACCTCTTTGTCCCTTGTGAAGGAAGCGCTTCCTTTTGATTCAAACCTCCTCAGAGTTCCAACACTGCAAGTGAGGTCTCTTAGTGACCAAAACCTGGGGTCAAGCATGGGTGTTTTCTCTGATTTTCCATCACCAAATTCTGTGCTCACACCACCGAAGCTGATGCCAATTCTTTCTGGGAAGGAAGTGGGATATTTTCCACTGGAAAAAGGTAATGGAAAGCACGAAGATGAACGAGTAGTCACTGCCAAAAAAGTGTGTCACAGTGATAGAAGAAGAAGAAGAAGAAGTTTCAGAAAAGGAAAAGCTACAAGAAGCCTCTCAGACCTTGAGTTCAAGGAGCTAAAAGGGTTTATGGATTTGGGTTTTGTGTTTTCCGAGGAAGACAAAGACTCAAGATTGGTTTCTCTGATTCCAGGGTTGCAAAGGCTAGGAAGAGAAGATGCAGAAGAAGTGAGTTCAGAACATAACATTGATGAAACTGTGATTTGCAGGCCTTATTTATCAGAAGCTTGGGGTGTTCTAGACCAAAAGAAATATGTGAATCCATTGCTAAATTGGAGGGTACCAGTTGTAGGAAATGAGATAGACATGAAGGATAATCTCAGGTTCTGGGCTCATACAGTAGCATCTAGTGTAAGATAACAATGAATGATTTCCCTTTTCGATTAAAAACTATAACTATTAGTCGCATTCAAACTCTTTCTACTTAAAAGCGTAACCGTTCCGAATATCACGACTGTGATTCGATCTATTAGGCTTTCGCCACGGAAAGTATTGTCAACTGCAACAACAATGTTGTTTTTTATGTTTTGAAAGTCCTTAGATGTATATGTTTGACTCTATCTGCAACAATAATACATGTACATATACATTTCCAATGTGATATTTTGTAATTTGTACCCTTTTTCCCTATTTTTCCCATGTGCAGTTTTCATCAATTTGTTTGACAAATGAAGCATATGATAGGAAGAGAAGGTACATGAATGGTCCATTTTTCCATCTTGTTTGGAGCATAACTCTACCTCCAGAGAATTTTGGTTTGTTTTTTGTTTTGAAGTGCATTGAGACACTATTGATGTTTCTTCAATTATTTGTTTTCTCCTTTCTAGATAACTGAACAACTCAATAGGTTGAACAATAGGTTTTGAATGATGTGGTCGACACAGGCTCACACCAACCCAAGTTGAATAAATAATATTGTTAAGTGAAAAAAAATGAATGGCCGGGTCTGAGTGATAGAAACAAGAAGAAAAACAGGGCCGCTAGTAATTATTTACACTCGAGTGGATGCAGCCACTTTTAGTATAATGTTGAATTATGTAATGTTAAGACCCATTGTTATGGCACTTTAAGATAAATAAAAACAAAGTCATCTCCACTTTCCATCCACTCATGCAACTCCACTGCCAAATGGGGTCTCATGATTGTATCAGACAATACTCAAAAAGCATTCTTTAAAGAGGTTAGAGATTAAATTCAATTTTTTTAATCATTGTGTTTCTCGATTTTTAGATCAAATTGACTTTTTCATACTTTTAAACAAATTTGAGAGTGATCAAATACACAAGCTTTTAATTTAAGCAAGGAATTTAAAAAGTATACATTGTTTTGAAAATTCCATCATCCAATGGGTATTTTTAACTCTTCATGTATATTTCACCAAAATCCCCTTCTTAATATATTTTTGGATTCAATTATACAATTCCCAAATGGAAAATTTATAATTACTACTTCTTAATGCCTCTTTATTTATATTTTAAATAATTGCTTTTTCATCCTTATTATTTATTTTATCTTTATTTTCAAAAAATTACATATAAACGGGTGATGCAAATTGTTGAACATGGTGAGAAATTCTGACTTGAAGACTCTCTGTACCTGCTACGGCGAACTCAATGTGATTAGAGTATTTCAAATTAAAGTTGAAGTTAGACATTGAATACCAAAAAGAAGTTACACATGAACCAAATTGGTACTAAATTATTCATCAAAATATACATTATTGAGGAGCTCCATACATAAAAGTCAAGTATGAAACGTCTTTTTGTGCGAGCAAAGTATATTCTCTCAAGTATTGATATGGGCCACAACATTGGTGCTCTTAGGAGGCTACAATTATGTTAATCATTTTCTGATTATAACATAAAGTTGCTCACTCATACAAAGATTCAGGTAGTTCTCCATTTTCCGTTAAGACCAAGCCAGAAGTTAAGTTACCTTAAACGATCCTATATAGTTGCTTCATATGCTATGCAAAAGATTTATCACACATAATTAACCTCGTATAATGTTTATGCTTTGGTCGTGTATTTTGCATTTCATGTTCGTCTATTGGGTTGCATACTTGAATCTGCAAAGAGAAGACTCGTTTGCAATTATTTGTGCACAGAAAAGAAAAAGAATGCGTCTGCTATGATACACGTGAAAGAATATTCTACAACCATGATTCAAGAAAAAGCTGTTTATGAAAAAAAAAAAAAGTAAAAGGACGAGCTTAACTTAACCAAAAAAGTAAAAAGAGTTAGTAATAGTTTTCTTATATTGTATAACTATAGTTGATGCATATAGTTTCATGAGAGGCTATAAATGAATTAATTACATGGGAGTAAATTATACAGAAGGTAAATTAAGTAATGTTCATTTTTCCTTGGTAGGGTTTGCTTCTGGGAGTTTAAATGTCAGAGGATTATCAACACCTTTCCTTGAATATTCCCTCCATCTTCGTGCTGCTGAAGCAGCTCTTCTTGCTCTTTCTGCAACTTCCTCATCTGCAAAACAATTACCATTTGAAAACTTCATCATTTTCTACAACTAGAAATACAAAAAAACCAAGTTCTAAAACAATACAACACCTAAAAAGACAAAAAACAGAGATTTCTAAAATGCAAATTTTAATAATTTACAATAATTTGAAGTTTATATCCCCTTTGTAGTTTCACATCCTCGTACCTGAACTTTGGTAGTCTTTTTGTTTGCCCCACAGATTGTCCCAGTATGAATTTTTCTTATCAGAACCTTCTTGCTTCATCATTCTAAATTTTGCCTTTTCCTGCAAGAAGCTCCATGAATATTTGATTTTTCTTGAAACTAAATCAGTCATGCATAAATTATTTTTCATTAATATATCAACAAAAGTCTATTCAGATAGGTATTTTCTAAACCACTCATTGATTGATCACTAGCATTATAAAAGTGAATAATATTAGCTCAGGACTAATAAACTCAGAATTCTGAAATATTTGAGCACAATCTCCCTCTAGTACCGTGACATTTTTTTTAGTTTACATAATAGGATGCAGAAACAACCCAGAAATAATAATATTATACTCAAGAGAGAATTAAATAAATATGATAATGAGATTAATTGACTACATGTAAATAAGTGAAATTTTTAACATTAAACATAAAAATGAAGACATTGAATATAGGAGTTCTAACCAAGACTTTTGATTGCCTCTTTTCCCATCTAGAACTTGCCTGTCAATAATACATAGATATCATGTTAGAGAAGTACTATTACAACACTTAATCTGCTTGAAAATTAAGAATTGTCAAATCTGTGATTACAAGTTAAAAGACGAAATATTCAGAGTTATAACATTCTGAAAAGAAATTTTTTTATCATTTCATGCTACTTTAAACATTTCAATATTCCTGCATTTGTTTCTTTATTCTTACCATTCTGAAAACATCAATTGATGCTGTTCCCATTCCTGATACCATCAGGGCAACCTGCTCATAGAAGAGTTACAATATAATAAATCACTTACTGGTTTGTTGATTTCATATGGAAGTTCAGTATCTTCTTTCGTTTAAAAAAATTAACCAGGAGAAAGCTTCGTGTATTAAAAAAAAAAGAAATAAAGAAAAGCCATAGGGACTATACATGTGGAAGAACATTGAAATTATTCCTCATGAATTTAGATTCTCTATTGGGTTTCTTTTGTGTTCTTTTACTGTTGTGTCTTCAAAATACACGGATAGACACTGATTTTGATATTTTAAAATATATTAAATATATTTTTAAAGCATCAACATCACTGTATTTTGTTTATCCAGCAGAGGACAACATTGAAAAATCCAGTAGAGAATCTGAACTCATTCCTCACATGCTAAAATACCAAGAAAACTGTTAAGAAGCTCGAACTGAAAAGTTCAAAAGCATGTGCCAAAACAAGAAGTGATGATTTTGCTTGTTTTGAAGAGGTAATGAACTTATCTTCAGTGTTTAGAGATTGTTAAAGCAAAAAAATGTGGAAGACTTATATACTATATAACTAAGGCTTTACATTAACACGTTCTACACGGCGCATCTCATCTTCAAGTAATGATAGTTGTGCAGCAGATGTCCAATGAATGCAGCTAACAGGGCTGAAAATAAAAAACAAAGGTTAAGTTAAATTGGTTCCAGCAATCTCTGACAAAATATTATTGTGATTGCAAATGTTCTAAATCTAAGTCTACTCTTAGAAACAGTAGCAAATCTAAAACGCCAAGTCAGTAAAAATAATTAGAAATACCAACTGTCAATGGCCTGTTGAACTAAATCAGGGTTCCCACATTGGTTGAATGCTCTGGCTCTTCCAAAGTCCTCTTCAATGGCAAACACATCAGGGGCTACATTTGCACAATTTTTGCAGCCTGTAAAAGGCTTTTTAATTTCTCACAGCAAAACTTACAAGTATAACCGGTATTAAGGTAATAATGTTTGCATGGAGAAGGAGAAATTACCTATGCAGCTGAACTCATCAACAAAGACATGATCCCTTGGGCTTGAATCATCGAGGAAAGGATTGATTGAAGTTAAAGAATAGCCATGAATTTCATCATAAATCCTGCGCTGGATGGGATCACTTAGCACCTGCACTGCAATAGTCAATTTCCAATAAAAGCACACAGAAAACTTCAACAACGTTTCCCTCCAAAGCTTAAAACTTTAGAAGCTTAAAATGGAACCAACCGTGTACACTTCATTAATGAACATGCAGAAATTTGTGGTCTCAGGATCATTGCCACTCAAGTCAGGGTGGCAAGATTTCATGCAATTGTAGTATGCCTTCTTGATCTGCTCTGGTGAGGCATCAGGAAGCTACAAAACCATACCAACCACATGTTAATTATATTATATACAAAACCCTATTTTGCTTTTGAAATCCACCTGATTTAGCCAATTACCAGTAATATCTTTCTCACTCTCCATTTTCTAAGATTTGGCAAACATTCAGATCATGGCTAATGATTACAGTAAGCTCAAAACTTTTAGACGTTTTCATCTTAGAAATACTTCCTAACTCATTAATATGTGTGCATGTTTTTGAATACTTTAAGAAGAAAGTAAAGAGAAGGAAGTGAGAGTTTGATGCATCACCAGACCCAGAACTGCATAATAATCATCTGCAATGGTATCAGTGGGAGAAACTGAATCCTCAGCAGTAACCCTTACTCTGCCACACCCTCTTCGCTTACCACTTTGTGTCACAAAAGTGCAATGACTTGGAGTCTTCACCAGCATCCGCCATGAGCCTCTTGAACACAAATTCAATGATGGGTTGTGGATTTTCAGTGCCTCCATACACACTGGAGACAATAACTGAGCCATAATTCCAAACCAAATTCCACTCAGAAGAACCTTGTTCCAATCAATATGTGAACTTGGGTTGCTGCAGTTGTAAAATATTGGAAACAATCTCAGCCATAAACATTATTATTATTATATTAAAAAAAAAAAAGGATGCTGTAGTTGAACAGACAAATATTTTGGTTAATTATACATTTTAACTTCTTGAGGGGAAGAAAATTTGCTGACATGTCACTCTAACAGCCACAAGACATCCTCAGAGTCTGAACAAACGTAAGATGAATCTAGCAAGTACGGAAAATGAGGCAATGTTCCCAGAAAAAAGAAAGCGACAATGGGCCTTTAGTGCTTTTTGATTTGTATAGCTCGGCCCATTTGGATAATCCATTGCAGCTGGGTCAATTACAAATTTGATTTATATTGGCACAGCAAAGTTTAAGTTGATAAGTAAATATTAATTAAGTAATTGTTACCTAAATAAATAAATAAAGTATTATTTTTAAAAATTAAATAAATACTATTTATGATATTTGTATAGATAAAGATTTAATATGGATTAATGTGCATCATATTGGATGAAATGAAGTTGGATTAAATGTTAAATTTGACTACGACATATTTTTAATTTAAGTTTATTCCTTTTAATTTAAGATTAATATGCTTTATCCAAATATTCATGCCAAGTTGCGAATTGCTATCGTGCACGCATGGTTAACCTGTTTTGTTGCTTGAAGCAAAAGATTGCATGCAACTAATATTTTGACCGGAGTATTTGAATTTAAGGCATCAAAACAAAAAAGAAATATCTGATTTAAGGTTGAAGCTTGTTTGCAAGAAAGAAATTTCATATATTGAAAAATAGACAAAAAATTTGTCCTTCAGCGACCGTCATAATTATAAATTAGTTGGAATTATGATAAAATAAATAATGTTTATAAATATTTTGTAAAGTACGACCGAGAAGTACCACTCTTCGATATCAAGAATTATCACATATTAGACTCTCTTAGATAATCGGAGCAGAGAAAAAAAATAAACAATGAATAGAACTATCCCATTGATATCAAAAACCACTTAAAGCATGCACATGAAAAACTATTTATGACATACAAATTTTGTTAATACTAACAAAATCTTACAATTGTCACATATGAAATTATACGTGATAGAAGACAATACATTGTTGTACAAAACACAAAGAACTTACTTAAAACAAGTCAATTGAAATAAACTATCAACTATATTATTCTAACGGTCCTTCTCAAAATTAATGGGAAGATTATTCTGTAGAAAAATTCTTCACATTGAGTTTGCCATAAAGAGCAAAACATGTATATGAGAGGGATTTAGTCAAGATAGCATCCACTGATCAAGAGCTCGAATGTGAGAAATAGACAATTATTGAACACATCAATTACCACATGTTTAGTGTGATTGTGAAAAACAAGATTGTTTGCTATAGGTATTGTACTCTGATTCACAGAACAGTTTAGGTGTAGTAAAAGAACATTCAATTATGTAAGAAGTTTGGAAATCCATGTCAATTTAGCAGAAGTTTGAGCCATGCTTCTATACTCAGCTTATGTGCTAGAATGGATAATAACCTACTACTTGTGAGACCACTAGGAAATTAAATTTGGACCCAGGAATATAGTTACACCAGGTGTAAAGCATCAATCATTAACATCGGAGGCCCAATCAGCATCACAAAATATTGTTAGGAAAACTGGACTAGGCAACAAAGTTGATTGAAAATGAAGTCCATAAAATAGAGTGTCTTTCATGTATTGTTGGATGCTTTATGCAATCACTTATCTAACAAGTATAGTGCATAGATGTAATACAACAAGTGTCGTATCAAAGAGGATTTGAAAGAATACACAATGTTTTAAACTAGTTTGATTTGAATAAAATAATGTTTGGGTTGTGTGAAAAGTGTATAAAACATATTTGAATGAAAGAGTTTATTTCAGTATAATAAAAATGTATTGATGTGGATTTCACCACTTTGTTTCTCTCTTGTACTAGTTCAATTATTATTCATAGGTTTTAGCTCCTCATGATAGATGAAAATATTACAATGCTTTGAACAACCATGCCCTCTTATGCTCTCTAAAGATATTCAAGAAATATAGAGAAAGGGTTTCTAAAACCCAAGACTAATATAGAAAAATCTCTCTCCAAAAATCTCTCCTAAAACAAAGGTATAACTCTGTTTCTATAAACTATGTAGAGCGATGCACTTGTGGCTTAGCAAATATGTTTCCTTTCCATGTGGGATTTCTTTGTAACTTATCCTCATGCTTTGGAGCCTAGCTCCTAAAATAACTTCTTCGGGTAGGAGTCTTCATATTTCCAACAAACACCACAAAGAAAAGAAAAACCAGAATATACATAAGAAGATACACAAAAAAAGAAGAAAAAAAAAATTAACGGTCATAATGCTTTTACTAATCATAAACAATGAAAATCGCAAGAAGCAATAGAAAAGTGACTAAGAGTGACTTAAAAGAATATTTTATTGGATAATTTTGTAGAAGATCAGTCTTCTATCAATTTTGATTGAGGAAATTGGAAGATATTAGAAGCAAAATGGTCAATCAAGTGAAAGCATGGTGTCAACAAAGAATAGTAGGGTCAACATTAAAAGCGTTGGCTTGTTAATCCATTTGAAAAGAGAAAAAGAGACGTGTACAAAAATGCCTTGGGTTTATTAGCCCTTAGAAAAATAAATGGGATAAGTGATTTCTTTTAAGAAATAATTAATAAGCATCAAATTCTACTAGTTAATAACGATATTAAATTAATTTTTATTTAATAATCATTAATATAATTTTACTTTATTTAGAAAATAAAAATGTTCATAAATATTATACCATTTAATAATTTATTTGATGTACACAAAAATTATCAATAATTAAATAATAAAATAAGAAGTGTTTGTTTTGTGTTTAAAAAACTATAGACCAAAAATATATTTTTGTCAGTTAAAAATCTGAATTTATATTATTTTGATTAATTGAGTTAATTATTTCAAACTTCAACATCAATATAGTAAAATCAAATATAATTAATTATTTTTTAAATAATACCATAAATTTATATTTTTTTAATCAGAGTTAATTATTTAATATTATGCAATATTTCAACATAAAAAATAGTAAAATTAAGAATTTTTAATTATATCTTAAATAATATATTTTTGCACTAATTAGTGTTTCAGTAAGTATATATATATATATATATATATATATATATATATATATATATATATATATATATATATAAGAATTTAAAAGAAAATTGAGACAAAGTTATACAGTACCAATAAAAGCGAATTTATTGTTCATATCTTAATATTTATACATTTAATAAATATAATTAATATAACGTCTAAATTATTAATTTCCTTACTTAATGAGGAAATTTGTGATCATATTTCACGTTTACTAGTCTGTACTATTTGAATCGAAACCAATACTTCCTTCTATCACTCAAACAAAAAAATGTGTTTTTTTGATAAAAAAAAGGAAGAAGTGATGTTTTACTATTACACTGTTTAATTTGAATACATGCTATATACAGTTTAAAATCATGACTACTGTAATTATTTTTTATAAATACTGACCAATAAATTATTTAATAATATATAAATTATTATATCATAAAAAATGCATTTAATAAAAATGATTAATATAACATAAATATTATAACTTTCTTACCATATTTCTAAAATAAGTTATAGAGATTTTCCTAAAATCATATTTATTGTAATTAATTTTTACAATGTATTGAATATTGTTTATAAATTATTTAATAATATATAACTTATGATATCATAAAAATAGTCATTTGATAAATAAAATTAATGTAATAAATAAATTAGGCTCAAATAAGTTTTAAGTATGTCATAAATTAAATATTTTTAACTGAGCTTTTATTATTTAAAATTTTCCTTAATTTGGTGACATGATTAGTATAATGTGTCATTATTATTAAATAAATGAGAGATTTTATAGTTAATATAAAATAGGTTTAATTACGTTTTAAATTCGTATGACTTAAATTTTTATTAGATTTTTGTGTTTCAGTGAGTATTCAAAATTTTAAAATTTTTCAGTTTAGTCCTTGTAGTTAAATTTGTCTATTACCTACATGACATATGACATAGTAGTTATCTTGCATTGTCACTTCTTAAATATCGTCATATAATATATTATTGCAAACTACCACAATGATAAGATTTCTATTGAGGATTTGTTGTTGTATTTACTTAAAATTATTCTTAAAGCTAATATTTATAAAATATAAAATTTAAACATTAATATATATATATATATATATATATATAATATTTAAAAAATCAAAATATAAAATTATAAAAATATAAATTTTTAAAATCATAAATGATATATGTTTATTTCATGTTTCATAATTTTATAAAATTATACAATGATATAAATTTTAAAGTTTATAAATCGTAAAATTGCAAAATTATACAATTATAAAATTATAAATTTATAAATTTATAAAATTATATATTTTTATATTTATATTTTATATTTCATAATTTATAAATTTATAATTTTATAATCTTATAATCTTATAATCTTATAATTTTATAATCTTATAATCTTGTAATTTTATAAATTTAAAATATATATATTTTTAATTTTTAATTTTATAAATTTATAATTTTTATTAGCTTTAAAAATAATTTAGGTAAATTCAACAACAAACCCTATAGAGATTCTTGTCATTATTGTAATTTGCAACAATTTATTATATGACGATATTTAAGTAGAGTGACAGTGCAAGATAATTGTCACGCCATATGGTAACATAGGTAACATAATAACTATAATTGAAAAATTGAAAAGTTTTGAAAGTTTGAGGACTCAATAGACCACAAAAATTGAGTAAACTCAACTAAAATGTTCCCAAATTTTTCAAGATCCGAAACATAATTAAGCCTATAAAATAATATTGTGATTAATAAATAATATTGACGTTTCAAGCACATTTCATGATAGTATTTGAATTGTTTATATAGTTTGACACATTTTCGGTTTAATGTTAACTCAAATATTATCATAAAATGCGTTTAAAATGTCAAATAAACTTAACAAAATTTGGTAAGAAGGACTAAATATACGCATTTCTAAAGATGAAGGAGTAAATTGATATAAAGTTTTGAAGAGGAACTAATTCCAAAATTCACTGAAACTTAAGGGACCAAAAACATATTTAACCCTTCATTTTATAATAATCACAATATTATTTTATATTAATCGAATATCATCGCATCAACATGTGAAAACAAGATGATGGAACAAGAAATAATCTAGTCACCTAATTAACAACAAAAAAATTATGAAGATTCAATTAAAATATATGAAAAATATTAATAAATAATAAAAAATTTGTAGAAACTCACCTGAAAATACAAAAACTTATAAGTTCACTTAATTAAAGTTTAAGGTATAACTTTATTGAGGAATTTTGAATAAGTATGATTTAGAAGAGTTTCCTAAACTATCTTTTTTTCTTAATCGTTTTCATGGTTTTCAGAGAAGTACATTGTTCTTGAGAAACTTATACCTAATTTGATTGTAATAGTAAAAAATTTCAAAATTTCTATTTTAGTAATTTTTGTTTCACTTAATTATTTTTTAAATAAATATTAATTGAAGAACAATTAGGTATACAATAATTTTATTAAGGTGAAGAAACTAACATTACCCCACAAAAAGAACTAATTAATAAACTATTATACAAATGTAACTGGGGTTAAAATTGTAATAACATTTCATATTCATGAGCCTATAAATTTGAATCGAAACACATACTTCCTCTCCACCCAAACAAACAGTAAGAGACTAGAAACAAACTTGAGCTTTCTTTTCATATCTCATTAAAATAATGAGCTTAAGCTCTCTTTTTCTACTCTTTCTTCTATGGAATATAGCAATTTCAAATGCTATATTTTCTACAAATCTAGACAAGGAGAGTATTTACCCAAAAGAAAATACTCCACCTAGCGCCAATATTATCAAAGGTAATACAAGGTTTCATGAACTTGCCAAAGAAAATGTTCCACCATCGTATTTTTTAGTTAACTCCAACAATAAACCAGTTGTCAAAGGTTATCAAAGTATAAGGTTTCATGAACTTCCAAAAGGAAGTATTCCACCTTCTCAAAGTTCAAATAGATCACACCATGGTCAGCCACCAGCTCGTCCTTCTACCAATATTAAAAGGTTCCATGAACTTCCAAAAGGAAGTATTCCACCTTCTCAGAGTTCAAATAGATCACACCATGGTCAGCCACCAGCTCGTCCTTCTGCCAATACCAAAAGGTTCCATGAAAGGTTTCATGAACTTCCAAAAGGAAGTATTCCACCTTCTCAGAGTTCAAATAGATCACACCATGGTCAGCCACCAGCTCGTCCTTCTGCCAATACTAAAAGATTCCATGAAAGGTTTCATGAACTTCCAAAAGGAAGCACTCCACCTTCTCAGAGTTCAAATAAATCACACCATGGTCAACCACCAGCTCGTCCTTCTGCCAATACTAAAAGGTTCCATGAAAGGTTTCATGAACTTCCAAAAGGAAGTACTCCACCTTCTCAGAGTTCAAATAGATCATACCATGGTCAGCCACCAGCTCATCTTTCTGCCAATACTAAAAGGTTCCATGAACTTTCTAAAGCAAATGTTCTAGCTTTGGAAGGTTCAAATGAATGACATGATAAGTCATCAACAGATCTTTTAGAAACTCCAAAAGTAAAAGTTTCATTGTTTAACGTTTAGGAACTCAAGGATGTGCTAAGAATACCCGAAGCAGAATCACATCTCATATTCGAAGAGTATTCTAATTTTTACCGATTCAAATTATCCAAATAAAAATTATCCCTAGTTTTAACATCTTTCAATAATAAAGTTTTTCATTATGATTATAATTCGTTTATTTACTATTTCATATCAACATGCTGCATTTTGTGAAATAAACTAGTTTAATACCGTTCACAAAAAATTAAATAATAATTAATAATATTTAATATAGTTAATTAATATATAGACATTTTATATTTTCAAATATGTCATCGTAATTAATAATTATAAAATATGTACTTGAATTATTATAATTAACAAAAATTACATAATTTTTTGTATTTTTTTTTTTTTACTTTTGAAAGTACTGACTAATCTTGACCATTAATTTTTTGGAGTCAAAATAATATGTTTAAAATGTTTCATTAACAATGAATAACAAAATTGATATCTTCAATTTGTTTCATAAATAATATCTTTCAATAAGAATTCTTCAAATAAACCCAGTAGAACATTATTTTTTTAAATATACGGAAGTGAAATTCTTAACTGATTTTTTTATACCGAGAAACCCTTTGAAAAATCAGCTTTCCAGAAAACAAATTGAGGAGGGTTTTTTAAAGGTAGAAGAAATTAAAAAAAAATGTAACAATAATAAAATATGTGTCTCAGAAATTATTATTATTATATATATATATATATATATATATATCTTATACTCTATTAATATAAAAATTTCACCAAAACAAATTAAGACAAAATATTGTAAAGTATAAAAAAATATTACATTATCCATATCTTAATATTTATACATTTAATAAACATAATTAATATAACGTATAAATTATTAACTTCCTTACTTAATGAGGAAATTTGTGATCACATGTTTATTAGTCTATCTACTTGAATTGAAACTAATACTTCCTTCTATCACTCGAACAAAGAGTAAGGGTGCTTGAAAAAATAAATGTCCCTTTTGATAAAAAAAAGAGTTATCTTTTACTATTACATCACATATTTCATTTTTTAAATTTGATATAATAGATTAAAGATATACCTAAAAAATCATATTAGCATACTGTTTAATTTGAATACATGTTATATACAGTTTAAAATCATGTCCACTGTAATTAATTTTTATAATTGATAGTTTTACTAAATATTATAAAAATAGATTGAGTATTATGTAACATTTCATTTTAATAGTATAATACTATTAAAATAAAATATTTAATTATGAATATTTAGAAGAAAGATAATTCAATGTATATCGTATATGTTTGGTCTTTCGAGAAAGGATCATTGGAGAGATACATCACCAATGAGACATAAGGTAACCCACTTTCTCGTCTTTACCCAATATGGGACTTACACTCCCCCTCAAGTGTGAGTCCCTTCACATTTTCCCTCCCTCGAGAGGAAGCACTTTGTCTCTGATACTACTAATGGATCTTTCGAGAAAGGATACTGCAACTCACACTTGGATTCCCAACAATCTTTCCCTCAAGTGTGAGTCCCTTCACATTAGTATTTTCCCTTCAGAGATATATCACCAATGAAACATGAGCCCAAACCATACATAACGGATTGACACCACCTCTAACCCAAAACCTTAAGACAATGAGTTTATGAGTCTTCATCAATATATGATGCTCAACTTTCTCATTTTTACTCAAAGTGGGACTTAGATTCATACTTAGATTTCCAACAGTATCTTAGTACAGTCTTACAAGATAGAACTATAGTAATATCACTCATATACATTCTCGAACTATTATACTGTGATTCTATTACGAAAATATACCTAACTTGAGCCAATACCACTCAAATGCGTAGACAATTGACTCCCCAAACCACGAGAGGTGTCTCTATCCCCTGCATTTTCATATGCTCACATTAATAAGGTGATCATATATAGAAGAGAGAGTAAGCTAATTTACAAAATTAGTATCATATATAGAACATATAATTCATGTTATAAGATTTTATCAATCATTTATCAACACATACAATTTACAAGAGAAGACTATAAAAGATTAAAGTAACGCCAACATAGAATTTATACTTAGGAGACTTATAGAATTATGCCAAAGACATACGCCACCATTGAATCTACTCACTAGACCCATAGAATAACGACAAACACATACACTACCATCACGAGACCCATTGAATTACGTCAAGCACATACACCACCATAGAATTTACTCACGAGATTCATGGAATTATGTCAAACAAATATGTCACCATAAAATCTACTCACGAGACCCTTGGAATTACACGAAACACATACTTTGCTTCATCATACTTAACTCATACAACTCAACTCATCACACCAAAACATACAACAACATTGTTCCTCAACCATTCATAATTAACAACACAACAACATGCATCTTTGGCATTTCACATCATGCCTTCCAAATAAAAAGCATGCGCGCGCACACACACACACACACACACACACATATATTTTGCAATCTCTAAAAAACCCAAATAGTTCATATGCTTTTACTAAATCCCAAATTAATATGCACATTCTCACACAATTATTTAAAGATACAAATGGCAACTTGACAACATAGGTACACACTATTTGAGATTTTAAAAATAAAAGTGCATCTTGTGCAAAACTTAAAAAATTCTTTTCTTACATTCAAATTAAAGATAATTGAATCGAGAACGCAATTCAAAAAGAACCAAATTAATTGGACCAATATAGGAAAAGACATTATGCAATAGACAAGTAACAAAGGTCAAAGTTGCCAACAACCTAATCTATGGGAACCTAACGAGAACAACTGCTCTCATTAGAGACCTTTGATTCAAGATTTGACCAGACAAAGTAAAGAACTATATGTCTAGGACCCACTTTTAAAATTGCAGCTCGGTCCAACAATTAACATAACAAGAATCTTCATTTTACAAAAAGGACGAAGAGTAGAAAATTGGGAAGCGCCCAACAGTAGGAAATAGCGCTTAGTGCCACAAAGTCATGGGATTTCTTATCAAAGTGGCAGTCAACGGTAAAAACTACTGCTCAACCCTTTCTTGCTAACCACTTTTTGATTATTTTTGTGAATTGAATGGCGCTCATCTCCCTTAAAGCGTCGCTCAATGGTACATCAACAGAAACCAAAGTTTTCAAGATTTTAAGTTGTTCAATTACATCAATTGGTACCCTTCACTTTTATAAAATTTTAGACGGTTCAAAAAGTTGTAAATTAGTGCCAATTGGTCTAATTGCTCGGTTTATAACCCCTTTCAATCAACAATTCATAAAAGCCACAATGTAACCCAAATACAAGCATGTTTTGACACACCCCAAGTGTTCTATAGACACACCCCAAGTGTTCCTATAGAGACAATAATAGATTATTATGAGATTCAAATCTCATCTTACCCCAATCCTTGAACCTCTCTGATGGATGTTCTTCGGTCCTATTTGTCATGTCTTTGCATCTTGACACCTGGTAAAACATTTGGAGATTACCTACAAAAAAAAAGCTCTAACAATCAATTCAGCAAGGGCTCTCAAAGTCAAATCTTAGTCTTAAGCACTAATGAAATGCGTACCTTCAATTACTGGGGTCCACTCTTATTTATAGAACATTAATCATATTTTGCTTGGTTTAGGTTATGGGCTGGGCCTTTATTAAGGTCATATGGGCCTGATTAAGCCCAGACCTTAGATTCAACATTTTGTCCTAAGGGTTTAACTGTTTTATTCTAAGTTAAGGTAGGAAGCACTACCGGTTAAGGAAAGACCGTTTACTTACCAAGTATGGCTACCATGTAAGTGTTGTTTCACCGTGTAGCATTCCTCTAAGTTCAATGAGTACTTATTAATTAGCGGTTTAGCGGCTTTCCTAAGTTAGCGATCTAATTCGAGTGTTGTGACATAACAACTAACATAGGCACTGGTCCATGGTAGTCGATTCGGCCATTATGGTACACCAGGATTCATAGCTCAAGCTTCCATAGCAAAAAATTCTAGCCAACAAAATATAGCAACAAGACACATGCAATAGTACCTATCAAAATAGATTCAAAATGCAACAACTACTTGGCAAAAATATGCATGGAATTTTTGAAAAAACTAGCTTCTCTTACCTTATGAATGCCAGACAGAATGTACCCTTGCCAAAACGCTCTAAGACTCCCAAACTTCAAGGTACTTCTAGAACCACAAAAGAAACATAAATGAGTACTCCAAAAGTTTCATTGAAGCCACAAATAAGAGAAAAATCTTAATAGACTTTCTAACGACACGTGAAAAAGAAAAGGAGAGAGATTGCATGTGCCTTCAAGGCAGCTCACGAAAAAGGGAATGGGAGAGCAACATTCCCTTACCTTGGAGCTTATTTGAGTCGAGTGGAGTTGAGAAGCTCTTCTCTTTAGGTTGCCTCACAACCTAAGCCCAAAGAGAAAGGGGAAAGATGAAATAAATTGAAATGAAGGGATTTTCATTTGAGCCAAAACAAATAAAAATGTTTTAGCATGTATATAGAAAATGGTTATCTGTTTGGTTTCTTAAGAAAAGAAAAGAAAAAAAGGAAGGCTTTTACATATTAAGTATTAATGCTGACTAATAAATTATTTAATAATATATAAAGTATTATATCATAAAAAATGCATTTAATAAATATAATTTATATGTTATATTTAAAATCATGTTATTTAGAGTTTGAATGTTATTATTAAATCTAATGTGAAATGGAACATAAATCATGCAACAACAAAAATATATGAACAAATTAAAATTAATAAGTTGAATAATATTAAAATATGTGTTAACTCCATATCAATTAGAGCTATCAAAACGGGTAATCTGGCCCGACCCGGCTCGACCCACTATGGGTTAATGATTTAGTGAGCCAACTCAATCCGGCTCATTTTTTAGCAAGCTAAAACAATTCGAACCCAACCCGGTCCACCACAGGTTGGCGGGTTAAACGAGTTGGTTCACGGGTTCACTTAATTAAAAAAATATTATTATTTTTATTTTTTTCAGTCAAAACTAAATTGTAATTCTAATTAAAATCTAAATAAAATTTAATACAATCAAAATACAAACCAAAATAAAAAAAATACAAATTATTTATGTGTTGGATAAAAAAACAACCTAACATGACCCAAATGTAAAGCCCAACTTAAAAAAAATAAAAACACTTGTGTGACCCTTTTATCTGCGGGTTGGTAAGTCAACTCGACTCACCACGGGTTCAACCTGGATGAGCTAGGTTCTAAATGAGCCGGGTCAAAAATCAACCCGTATTGAAATTTATAAAAAAAATTTCAACCCAACCCGGCCCAAACCCGTGGTGAGCCAGGTTGGCGCGCGGGTTCCAACCCATTTTGACAGCTCTAATATCAATTCACCCATGTGACTTGTTCTAAATATTTAGTATAGATTTTAAAGTTAATTTAAAAATATTTCCAAAAATATTTGATAAAAATGTCAATTTTAATAAAAGTATTAGTATAAGATTTATACAAAAAATAAATTTTGTCTCAATTTAAAGAGAGAGAATATTGCTTCGTTTTTACAAAAAAAAGAAGAAGACTAAATTGAATCTAAAAAACAAATGTAAGGACCAAATTGATATTTTCTCTACGTGACACTGTCACATCTATGGATGTCAACAAGGCGGGTAAGGTACGGGTAGTAGCTCCCTCGTACCCTTCCCGCTGGATAAATATCTGTCACGTACCCGTATCCATATTCGTGCGGGTATCCGCATATATTTTTAATATCCACATGTACCCGTGAGTATTTACAAAAGAAATATTTAATATTTAATAAAAAAATTTAACCATGAATTCAAATAAAAATACAATGCATAACCTTTATAAATTTCAAACAAAGTGAAAATAACTCATTTAAATAGTGTTCAATGATAGTTTAGAAATAAATGTAGATTTTTTAAAACCAATTGATAAAAAATAACCAATTCAAAATCAATGTGTTAATGTTTTAATAATTTTTTTTAATTTAAATTAGAATATAGCGGGTATGGGTATCCACAAGTATGGATACTATGATACATGTATCCGCCCTATTAACATGCAGGTATAAAAAATACCCATACCGTAACTGTTACCTGCGGATATTCATTTTCAATATTTATTTCCTACCCATTACGGGTTTTATCAATAGATATTCGCAGGTACGAATTTTGTTAACATCTCTAGTCACATCACACTACTACTCTCATGTCACATTGGTTGTGCCACATTCCACAACTATAAAGTGACACATATAAACAAAAATTCTAAAAAACCACAAATTGATATGTGGTACTGACTTTAACATCGTTTGTGAAAAAACTAACGATGAGAGGACCGAATTGAGAAAAAAAAACTAGAGGATCAACTTGACACTTCTTAACAAAAACAATGACCAATGAAATAATTAAGCCAAATTACAAATTTCTTACATATTTTCAGAAAAAGTTATTAGAGATTTTCCTAAAATCATATTTGTTGTAATTAATATTTATAATTAATAACTTGATTAAATACCATATTAAATGTATTATTGTTCGAACTAGTAAATTATTTAATAACATATAACTTATTATATCATAAAATTATTCATTTGATAAATATAATTAATTTAATAAATAAGTTATGCTAAATTAAATTTAAAGTATATCGTAATTTAAATATTTTTAATTGAGTTTTTTTTTCTTCTTAATTTGGTGACATAATTAATATATTTCTTCATCATTTTGTTTTTTTCGTCTCAGTATTAAATAAATGCAAGAATTTGTAGTTAATATAAAATAATATCATCATCAATGAGTAATATAAATGATTACTCATTTTATAATAATAATAATATCAATAATATTTTATATTAACTAATAGACATCAAATTTTTTAATACTATAAAACGATAAAATAAGATGATTTAACAAGATAATAATTTTGTCACCTAATTAACAAAAACTATAAATTATAGAAATTCAATTAAAATATATGAAAAATGTTAACACCTACTAAACAGTGAAAATTTAATAGAGACTCACATGAAAATACCTAAATTGATAAAATTATAACTTTACTTAATTAAAACTCTAAGGTATAACTTTCTTAGTGAATTTCGAAAAAGGATGAATTAGAAGAGTTTGCTAAACTATATTTTCCTCTATCTTCACATGTCCTCAATCTTAAGGAACTTATACCTAATTTGATTGTAATAGTAAAATTTTTGAAAAACTTCATATTTTTATAATTTGTATTTTTCACTTAATTATGTTTCAAATAAAAATAATTGAAGAACAATTAGGTACAATAGTTTTATTAAGGTGAAGAAACTGAACATACCACACAGAATAACTCATTAATAAACTACTATATAAATGTAATTAGGGTTAAAATTGTGATAACTTTTCATGTTTATGAGTCTATAAATTTAAATTGAAACGAATACTTTCTTCACACAAATAAATAATAAGATATTAGAAACAAACTCGAGCTTTATTTTCACATCTCATTCAAATCATGAGATTAAGCTCTCTTTTGGTATTGTTTCTTCTATGGAATATAGCAATTACAAATGCTATATTTTTCACAAATCTAGAGAAGGGGAGTATTCACCCTAAAGCACCAAACTCCAATATTATCAAAGGTAATACAAGGTTTCATCAACTTTCCAAAGGAAATGTTCCATCTTCGCATTTTTCAGTTAACTCCAACAATGAATGTGTTGTCAAAGGTTATCAAAGTATAAGGTTTCATGAACTTTCCAAAGGACCTATTCCACCGGAAGGTACTTGAAATAACTCAAATCACCATGGTCAACGACCAGCTCATTCTTCAGCCAATACTAAAGAGTTCCATGAACTTTCTAAAGGAAATGTTTTATCTTCGCATTTTTCAGTTAACTCCAACAATGGACGTGTTATCAAAGGTTATCAAAGTATAAGGTTCCATGAACTTTGTAACATCCCGTCAGGATATTACTAATTTATAAATAAATAATTGGAATAAATAATACAACATATTTAATAATACCTCTTTTCCCAAAACGTGGGAAAATTTAAAGCTTTATTAATTGCTGATAAAAACTTAGAACGTCCATCATATAATAAAATCCAACGTTATTAAGTCACCCATCCGGGTTTACAAATTTTTCCAAAACAAAGTAATACAAGTAAAAGTTTCCCCAGATCAATCCCCTCTCCGCTCCTAAGCTGCACCTGAGTCACCTGCATCACCAGCATCTGCTCCCGTGTACCGCGTACACGATCATCGCCACACACACGCAGATAGGGTGAGCTTAGCAGATAAAGCACATATATATATATATATATACACAAAGCTATTACACATATATATAAATCAGTATTCCTAAACACATCATCACTTAAATTAACTTCCCACATTGACCAATATTTCTATTCTCTCAATTCAATCTCCAATACGTTTATTCGTGTTCTACTTCGTCTGCTAATTACTTCAAGGTGATTTGCTGCCATACCTATCGGCCACAACCGATAGAGCACGTGCGGGAATACATGCTACGGATCATACACCGCAACGCCAGGTAGAGTTCCCACATACAAACAAAGTCCGTATCGTCCCAAGACTACCAAACTCGTTAGCCAACAACTGAGGAGGGCAATCTATCTGGACCCATCCGTACTGGCCACAACCAGCACACTCATACCGGCCACACTCGCCAACCCGAGCCACAACTCAAGGGTTCCTCGTGTTCGTCCGCCATCCCGAGCCACAACTCAAGAGATGCTATTCCGAGCCACAACTCAAGGAATACCACGTGCTTAACCCCTATCCCGAGCCACAACTCAAGGGATACGTTCCGAGCCACAACTCAAGGAACTCCAGCAACCTCACCTCTAAAGCACTACCAGAAGCCTTGTAGAACACCCTATGAAGTCCAACAACTGGGACTTACAGCATCTAAACCGCCTAGCGGGGGACACGTACCGCTAGGCGCCACCACTTCCAGACCGCCTGGCGGGGGACACGTACCGCCAGGCGCCAAGCGCCTCAACCCACAAAGTCTGCAACCACCGCCTGGCGGGACAGTCTACACCGCCAGGCGGGCGCTGTTCCAGGAGCCACTGTTCGTGTCGCCGCCGCCTGGCGGAGCCTATCCAACCGCCAGGCGCTGTATCAGTACATCAGCACTCCACTTGAGTTCCCTGTCACGAGTTTTCATGGTTCACTGCTTCTAGCTCCCAATACGATTCTCACTATCTGACTCGTAACAAGTCCCCTGGACTTGACTATTCACAATGCTCTTTTTTTTTATAATCTTTTTTTTTAATATAGCTCACTCTTTTCACCAAACAGCACTCATGCTCCTACCATACTCATCCTCTTTTCTTTCCCCCCCTTTTATAACCTACTTAGATACACAAGTGCATCTCACTATATTTTGTACTTGTTTCTACTATACCCAGATTACATTACCACCATCCAACAAGACCTCTCAAGGTCCAATGTTGTCCTCACCCAATTATAAGACTCATACCAAAACCTCAGTTTCTGTTATGCCTCGTCACCCTAATATACTCGCCCTCGCGCATCCTATCCACCATCTATATCAATCCATTCCATCAACTCTTATCCCTATGTCTCCGAACTTCAACCAGATGCACTCATTTTTTTTTTCACCAAGCTCCTACTGACACTCAACACTCGCTCAATCACAATAAGCCCTCCCTCTGCACTGTCACCTACGTCGCCTGGCGGCCAGCTTCGCGCCGCCAGGCGGTACATCAGTTCTGGGTTTTCTCAGAATTTCCAGCACACGAAGCCCAACTAGTTTTTCTTCCTTTACGAATCCTCATCACCCACAAATCCAAATACAATCACAGACCCAACAAATTTCAATATTTAATTACAATGACCCACTATTACTATAACCCTATTTCATAGTAACCTCTTTCAACCCATAAATTCTGATCTCATACAATCAACCCTAAACTCATAGGCACTGTTCCATCAATTTACGACTTCGATTACGCTACAATTCAATAAAACACATGTCAGATCACCCCCTAACATTTACCACTAACTTTTTATCCAGTCATACTCACCCTGAACCCAAACTATACCAAAAATCGCTAATACCAACTCGCGTCGCCTGGCGATTGATCATCACCGCCAGGCAATTCATACTAAAATTCCAGAAATTGGTGAAATCACATGCGTCGCCTGGCGGTCGGGTATGTACCGCCAGGCGGTTCCTTCCCAGGAACCCAGAAATGGCAGAAAACAACATGCACCGCCTAGCGGCTATGAACAGCCCGCCAGGCGGTTTCTGGAAAATTTCCAGAACTCCAGAAAACCAATAACAGCACGAAAATAATGCATCCAATTCGTATCACAAGCCATATAAAACATGTTCATACAAAAGGACTAACGTGAAAACTCCCCTAACCTGGTTCCTTAGCTTTCAACCTTGATATTTTGAGAAAACCTCCCTTGATCACCAACCCTCCTTGATTCCTTTCTATTCAGCCCCCCCTCAAGTCTCACTCCAACTCACAGAAGTTTCAGATTTTCGTGCTCTCTCTCTCTGGTATATTTTTCAGCTTGCCAAAACCCTTCTCCTTACCTCACTTTGGCCTTTTAAAGGTGTCCTAAAACTAGGTAATAATACAAAACGAACCTAAACTTAATGGTGATGTTTATTGCCATTCATGGACCCCCTTTATGATCCGTTTCCCAGCCTCTCTTCCCCCTCTTGGCTGCCATTTCTTTAGGGTTTACGTTAACCCTTCACCTTCATGCCAAAAACCAAAAATGACTAAAAAGTGTTCAATTGAAGTTCACCAAGATTTGAACCCCTCACCCTGCCAAAGCTAAATCAATACCAGACCACCAAGCCAATTCATATTTCATGCTAACCATTATAATTTAATTATCATATTATTTCACCACATGGTCGTGCTATATTAAAATAACGATGAATAATAACACAAAATGGCATACATAGGACTCAAACCTAAGTCCTCTCGCACAATCAAAGTGCTCTCAACCATATGAGCTAGCATTTTTCCACGTCATACCAATCATAATTTAATGTCATAATTATTACCCCTCCCATATTTATTAATTAATTATTTATTTAATTAATTAAATTCTACGGGTCTTACAAACTTTCTAAAGGACCTATTCCATCAGAAGGTAGTTCAAATAACTCAAATCATCATGGTCAGCCACCAGCTCATCCTTCAGCTAATACTAAAGGGTTCCATGAACTTTCTAAAGGAAATGTTCCACCTTCGCATTTTTCAGTTAACTCCAACAATAAGTGTGTTGTCAAAGGTTATCAAAGTATAAGGTTCCATGAACTTCCCAAAGGACCTATTCCACCGGAAGGTAGTTCAAATAACTCAAATCATCATGGTTAGCCACCAACTCATCCTTCATCCAATACTAAAATGGTTCCATGAATTTTCTAAAAGAAATGTTCTAGTTTTGGAAGGTTCAAATAAATGACATAATAAGTCATTGTTCAATGTTTAGCAATCTTCAAGATCATGAACTTTCACCACATTTATCATGAACTTTGAAATAAATGTCATTGTTCAAATAAATGACATGTTAAGAATACTTGAAGCACAATCACATTTCATATTATGAGTGTTTTAATTTTTTCCAATTCAAATTATCCAAATAGAAATATCCCTAGTTTTAACATCTTTCAATAATAAAGTTTATCATTTTGATTTTAATACTTCGTTTATTCACTATTGCATATCAAATATTCAAATTAAAATATATTTTAAATGTCTGTTTACTTCAATTTTTTAAATTCTAATAAATATCTTTTTTATACACTAGTAAAAATTATAATATATCACTTGATCAAAATCACGCAAAGAACAAATATTAAACTAATAATAATAAGATTTTAACATAGATCTTTTATCTTTTAAAATTCAATATACGTTGGTGATAAAAACATTCATGAAAATTACATTAAATTTTTATATTATAGTAAATAAAATTTATTTATACAATTATAATGACAAAATTACAGTATGATTATAATGAGTTAGGAAATAAAAAATAATTATATAAAATATATCAAAATAGTATTCTATATGATAAAAATAAACATATAAAAATATTAAAAGATTATCAAATGTATGTCTTAGAAACAATTTGAGAGACTATTGAATGAAATTGCACACAGGAAAACAAATGTATAATTAAGGTACATAAGATGAAAAATACCTTATAGATCAGAAAACTTTCCAAATATAAACATAGTCAATAATTGAAAAATAACGAAAATTGTTTTAGCGAAACAAAAATGGTTCTTCAAATGAAACAAAAATTAATAATAATAGAGTAAAGAATATAAATTTTTTATGTTAACTAGTAAAAGAAAGGTTTATGCTATTAAATACTTAGATTGAGAGTTTTATTGAAGATGCGAATGAATTTAATGATGAACCAAACAATTAGAAGAAATATAGAAAGTGTGTAGTAATATATATATATATATATATATATATATATATATATATATATATATAATTAATTAATTAATTGTTGAATATTTTAATAATTTAAGCAGGGACAGAGATATGACAGAGACGGATATTATGGCGAGTATGGAGACAGGGCGGATGTCTACATCCCAAACCCATCCCCATACCCAATTGAAAAGTCGAAGATTCTCTATACCCATATCCATACCTAGTCAATGCGAGAATTTTCCGTCAAAATGAGAACGGTTCGGACAATACCCATTGATACAAGTTTATTTGCCATCTCCAGCTGCAATGACTCCCAAACTTTAAAAATTGTATGTATGTAAATATTCTATGGTAATAAAATATGTCATTTAATATTAATAAATAATAAAATATAAAATTAAATATTATAAAAAATAAAAAATAATTTTTTTCTCAAAATAATAATTTTCAAAGGATTTTTTTTTTAACTTTATCGGAACATATTTTCCTAAACAGACCTGTTACAGTATTATTTCTCCTTATGGACTTATTCGATTTGCTCTTTTTTTTTCTTCTAGAATGGCGAGGAAAAATAAAAATAAAAAATTTAAATTATGGAAAAATAATTTTAAATAATTAATTAAAAGTATCGAGTTCAAATTTTAATTACTTTAAAAAAAGAAATAAAATAAAAAATAATTTATGATTGAGAATATTATATCAACAATACCAATAATTTATTATTAATTCTTACACAAATAAATATATTATAATTGAGAATATTTATGAACAATACCGATAACAACAAGGAAATATGTTGTAAATTTAAACTTATTTTTGTTTATCATTATATTTTTCTAGGAACTAATAAAAAATTTATTATCTATTATCTATTATTTATTATAATATAATTTATTATCTATTATTATTTATTATTATAATATAAGAATTATAATAAGAAAAAAAGATATTAGAAAATTTATTTTCTTATCGATTTTATTTTTTTGACAAGTATTTTAAAAGATAGTTTTTTAGTCATTTCACATTGTTAGTTTTTTATTTATTTATAATTATTTGGCTGTTACATGTGCATAGAATTTTTAACATTTTTATTCATTTACTTTATCTTTAAATTCATATTTCCTAAAAATGAAAATATATATCTATACTATTTTTTTCATTATTAATTTTATTCTTTTATAATTTCTAATTAATTCTTCCTTTAATAAATTCTTAAATAATAACTTATATTTAAAATAGTAACTATTTTATTTATTATTTTTAATTTTATTCTTTTTGTGATTTCTAATTACTTGATCATTTAATAAAATTAATTTTAGAAATAAATATATTTTATTTGTATTTCTTAAAATAATATTTTTTTCTGAAATAATATATATTTATCAATATATTATTTACCATCTATTATATATTATTTATTATTTATTATCTATCTATTATCTATTATAACATAAGAAAAGGAGATACTACTCAATTATCTATTATATTATAACATAAGAAAATGAGATACTAGTAAACCTACTTTATTATCCATTTTATTTTTTTAACAAATGTTTCAAAATTTAGTTTTTTAGTCATTTGGCTTGTTAAAGTTTTTTATTTATATTTCTTTTGCTGATACATGTATATAGAAATTATTTGACATTTTTATCTCTTTATTTTATTTTAAAATTGATTTGGCCTGAAAATAAAAATATATTTCTATAAAAAGTTTTTCATTATTTATTTTATCCTTTTATAACTTCTGATTAACGGGTCATTTAAGAAATTGTTAAAATAAGTAACTTACACTTTAGGTACTATTTTTTTATTTTTAATTTATCCTTTTATAATTTCTAATTAATTGCTTATCTAATCTATTTTCCATTATCAATATAAACAAAAAGATACTAAGAAATTTATTTTATTATCCATTTTATTATTTTGACAAATTATCCAATAGTTAATTTTTTAGTCATTTGAGATTGTTAATTATTTTTATTTATATTTATTTTGTTGAAATGTGTGCATTGAAGATATTTTACATTTTTATCCATTTATGTTATTTTAAACTTATTTGTCTTGAAAATTAAAAATATATTTTCATACAATTTTTTTCATTATTAGTTTTATCCTTTTAAAATTTATAATTAACTGATCATTTAATAAATGTTAAATAATAACTTATATTTAAAATATTAATTTTTTTATACTATTTTTTTAATTTTTAATTTTATCCTGTTATAATTTCTAATTAATTGGTTATTTAATCTATTATATATTATCTATATAAGAAATTCTAATATTATAATATAGGAAATGTTATATATTATATGAAATATTATATAATATAAAAAAATAAGATACTAGAAAAATTACTTTATTACTCATTTTATTTTTTTGACAAGTGTCATAAAAATTAATTTTTTAGTAATTTGAAATTGTTAATTATTTTATTTATAATTATTATAATTATTATATAAGAAAAGAACATACCAGGAAATATATTTTATTACCCATTTTATTTATTTCACAAGTATCTCAAAAGTTAGTTTTTTTGGTTATTTGGCATTGTTAATTTTTTATTTATAATTAGGATTAAATATGTTTTGTTCGTTGGCTTTCAATAAAAATTTGAATTAGTCTCTTTCACGTACACAAACATACAATATACTTTCTTTTCCATAAGAAGTTTTTCTCTTTCTCGCTCTTTTCCTTCTGCTTTCATTACAAATACTTTAAAGTTCAATATGGTATCAGACGTACCCCTTTAAATCCTCTTTCTTTCCTTTCTTGGTTTTCTTTACCCTATCTTTCCTCTTCTTTCTTACACCATGACTGAATCAACCTAACCAACCTGTGAATCAACCCAACCAACCCCTCTACCCAGTTACCTTACCTTATACAATGAAAACCCTGCAACCCCTCTTGTATCTCCTGTCTTAGAAGATTCAAACTATCATTCTTGGTCACGATCGATGCTTACTACCTTGAATGCCAAGAACAAGGTTGAATTTGTTCTTGGAACTGCTCCTCGACCTGCCACCACAGAATCCACATATGCTTTATGGACCCGTTGCAACAATATGGGGATTTCTTGGCTTGTCCATTCAGTATCCCTCTCCATTCGTCCCAGTATCTTATGGATGGATAATGCTGCCACTATCTGGAACGACCTACAACACAGATTCTCTCAAGGTGATCGATCACGCATTTCAACTCTCCAAATGGATGTTGCAACCCTTTGCCAAGGTGACCTATCTGTTTCTGACTATTTCACAAAACTTCGTATCATATGGGATGAATTAGATAACTTCCGACCCGACCCCATATGCACATGCAAACCCAAATGCTCTTGCATTCTTTCTTCTGTTCTTTCTCTCCGTAAGTCTGAAGACCAGTCTATGCAATTTTTACGTGGCCTCAATGACAATTTTCACAACATCTAGACTCACATGTTACTGCTTGAACCTCTACCTCCTGTCACAAAGATTTTCTCCTCTGTCATCCAACAAGAACGCCAATTTGCTGCTGGATCTTTCACTGCGTCTGTTCGACACACACATCAATCTCCATCTACATCATCCAATGCATCACCTAACACTGGAACCAATACTGTTCTTGCTACATCTTCCAATACTTGCAATTACTGCAAACGCCCTGGCCATAATGAATCTGCTTGCTTCCGCAAAAATGGTTTTCCCAACCAAGATTGTAAATCCTCTAAAACAAAAATCATCAGGAAAATATGCACCTACTGCAATAGATTGGGTCATACCATTGATATATGTTTCAAAAAACATGGCTATCCTCCCGGACATAAACTTCACTCTGGGAAATCACCTCAAGCTCATCACGTCACCTCCTAAGAAACAACTTCTGTTTCCTCAAATTCTACTGACAGTGGTGATATCCGACTTACTCCTGAACAATTTCAACTTCTTTCAGATCTTTTTCAAAAATCAGCTACAGTTACGCCCACTGCACAAGTAAACCAAGTTGGATCTATCTCTTCCACTCATTCAATGGCTGGTAATGTCCACAACATGACTCTTGCTAATTCTTGGATCATTGACTCCGGAGCTACAGATCATATATGTACATCTTTACATCATTTCATTTCTTATAAACGCATCACCCCCATCTATATCAATCTTCCTAATAGTTCCACTGTTTCTGCACACTATACTGGCACGGTTGCTTTTCACACTAACTTTCACTTACTTGATGTTCTTTATGTCCCTCAATTCTCTTTCAATCTTCTTTCTGTTTCTAAAATTGTTAACTCTCATCACTTTGATCTCACTTTTTCTTCTTCTGGCTGTATGATACAGGATGTGAAAACCAAAGAGAAGATTGGTTTAGTTAAAGTTCATGTTGGTTTATATGTACTGACCCCTGCGGCTTTTACTTCTTCTCATTCTTTATGTAATACTACACCTACTACTCTATGGCACTCCAGCTTAGGCCATCCCTCCAATGAAAGATTATGTTTGTTACATAAAAAATATTCTTACATTGTTGCTAAAAATCCCGACACTTGTGATGTTTGTCATAGATCAAAACAAAGAAAACTCCTTTTTCCCCTTAGCACATATCGCACTTTAAAACCTTTTGATCTCATGCATATTGACATTTGGGGACCATGTTCTACATCCATAAATGGTTTTAAATATTTTCTTACTATCGTTGATGGTTGTACACGTTATACTTGGCTCATTCATATAATTGCTAAATCTGAAACTCGAAAACATGTTTCTGACTTTGTTACCTACATCCATACTCAATTTCAAACTATTATTAAAGTTATTCGAACAGACAATGGTTCTGAATTTCTTATGCATGCTTTTTACACTAAATATGGCATTATTCACCAAACTTCATGCACTTATACTCCTGAACAAAACGGTATTGTGGAACGCAAACACCAACATATTCTTAATGTCACTCGTGCTCTCCTTTTCCAAGCTCACTTACCTCATAATTTTTGGTGCTTTGCAGCTCAACATGTTGTTTTATTAATCAATTGCATACCAACACCTTTGCTTAAAAATGACACTCCTTACAAACGCTTATATGGTTCTCTATATGATCTTTCTCTGCTTCGCATATTTGGTTGTTTATGCTATATATCCACCCATTCTGTAAAACGCACAAAACTTGACAGTAGAGCTATTTCAGGAATCTTTTTGGGTTTGAAACCCCACACTAAAGGCTATTTGTTTCTTAATTTAAACACTCACCAAATTGATATATCACGTCATGTCATTTTTCATGAAAACACATTTCCTTATTCTGTCATCACTCATAACTCACCTGATCACAATTCCCTTTCCCTTCCCACCCCTGCACATTACATGCATGATTTCACTGTCCTTGATCAAACTACACGTACACATGTTGATGATACTCCACATTGCCCCTCTACTACACCTACCACGGATAATGCTTCTGTTTTACCTGACATCGTTCCACCATTTGCTACTGCCCCAAATTCCACTACCATCACTGATCCACCACGACGGTCTAACAGACAACGAAATGTCCCTTCTTATCTTAATGATTTCCTAACACACACTACTGTTAGATACCCCATTACTCAATACTTAAATTATAGTCAACTTTCTCCCTCTTTTAAACATATTATATTGTTTATATCTTCCACTAATACACCACATAGTTACACCCATGCTTCAAAGGATCCTCGATGGGTTCAAGCAATACAGGATGAATTACAAGCCTTAGCAGATAACAACACACGGGTTCTCACAGATTTACCACCTGGAAAAACTGTCATTGGCTGCCGCTGGGTGTACAAGGTTAAACATCATTCTGATGGATCCATTAAACGCTTCAAAGCCCGACTGGTTGCCAAAGGATACAACCAGTTTGAGGGACTCAATTTTCTCGACACCTTCGCACCCGTTGCCAAGCTCACCACTCTTCGCCTATTACTTGCCCTTGCCACATCTCAACACTGGATAATATAACAACTTGATGTAAACAACGCTTTTCTCCACGGTGATCTTCACGAGGAGGTCTATATGAAACTTCCCCCGGGTTTTCATTCCCCTCATCCCTCCAAAGTCTGCAAATTGCAACGTTCCCTCTATGGTCTCAAACAAGCAGGGCGCCAATGGTATGCCAAGCTCTCTTCCTTTCTTTTATCTAACAATTACATATGTTCCTCTGCTGATCACTCCTTATTTCTCAACCATACTAATCAATCTCTTACTGCTATCCTTGTCTATATCGATGACGTTATGCTCACGGGAAATAACGCTCAAGAAATCACCCGCATCACTACTCTGCTTCACTCACACTTCCGCATTAAAAACCTCGGTGATCTTACCTATTTTCTAGGTTTTGAAATTGCACGCAACTCCACTGGTCTTCACCTCAGTCAACGCAAGTATACCCTTGATCTGCTTCATGAAACAGGCATGCTGAATAGTGCACCTGCTCCTACTCCAATGGCCCAAACATCTCGCCTACAACCTGATGGCCACCTCCTTGATGATAATGTTGCTTCCTCCTTCAGAAGACTCATAGGCCGTCTGATCTATCTCACCAACACCCGTCCTGATATCGCTTTTGCTGTGAACAATCTCAGCCAGTTTGTTTATGCTCCTACCACCTCTCATCAACAAGCTGCACAACGTATCCTCCGCTATTTAAAAGGTACTCCTGGTCAGGGCCTCTTCTTCCACACCAACACATATCTTCATCTTAAGGCTTATAGTGACTCTGATTGGGCATCTTGTCCTTCAACACGCAAATCTGTAATCGGCTTCTCTATCTATCTTGGACATTCCCTCATATCATGGAAATCCAAGAAGCAACAAACCATCTCCCGCAGCAGCTCTGAAGCTGAATATCGTGCCCTCGCTTCCACTACGTGTGAAATTCAGTGGTTGACCTACATTCTTCAGGACTTCAAGCTTCCTTTCACACTTCCTGCAACCCTTTATTGCGACAACCACTCTGCTATTCAAATCGCCTCCAACCAAGTATATCATGAACGAACAAAGCACATCGAAATTGATTGCCACCTTATACGCGAGAAGATCAATCATGGCTTGATTAAACTCCTCCCTATCTCCTCCTCCTCCCAAGCTGCAGACATTTTTACTAAGCCTCTACCCCCACAAACCTTCCATATACATCATTCCAAGCTGGGAATGAAAAACATCTATTCCCAGCTTGAGGGGGGCTGATAATATACCCATATTTGTAACGTTCAGCTCCCGCTCTTACCCCTAGCTTTCTGTGTTTTGGTAGTTAGGTTTCTGTTATCAGTAGTTTTTCTTATATATATATGTACTTGTATAGTTTCTTTCACGTACACAAACATACAATATACTTTCTTTTTTCATAAGAAGTTTTTCTCTTTCTTTCTCTTTCCCTTTTGCTTTCATTATAGATACTGTAAAGTTCAATACAAAATTTGATTAAAATGGCTAAATTTACACATTTATAGAGTTTGAAACTAAATTAGGCTAAAATTTCAGAAAGAGAAAAAAACATATTTAACCTTTATATTTATTATAATATAAAAAAAAAATACTTTATTATCCATTTTATTTTGTTGACAAATTAATTTTCTAATCATTTGACATTGTTAATTTTTTTATTGATATTTATTTTGTCGTGCTTCGAAGTTATTTTACACTTTTATCCATTGATTTTATTTTAAATTAATTTATCCTAAAATTATAATGAAATAATAAAAGATACTGTTAAGTTTACTTTATTACCCATTTTATTTTTTTAACTGTGTCACAAAAATTAACTTTTTAGTATTGTTATTTTTTTATTTATATTTATTTTATTGAAACATGTGCATCCAAGTTATTTTATATTTTTATCCATTTATTTTATTTTTAAACTAGTTTGTCCTAAAAAGAAAATATATTTCTATACATTTTTATTATTATTGATTTTATCCTTCTATAAATTATCATTCATTGGTCATTTGATAAATGATTAAAGAATAATTTATATTTAAAATATTAATTTTTCTATAATGTTCTGTTCATTTTTAATTTTTTCTTTTTATAAATTCTAATTAATTGGTCATTCAATATATCATCTATTTTATATATATATATATATATATATATATATATATATATATATAAAAGGAACAATATAAGAAATATAAGAAAAGAAGATACTAGGAAATTTAATTTATCATCATTTTATTTTTTGACAATTGTCCCAAAGGTTAATTTTGTAATTTTATTCATTTTTAATTTGTTTTTATTTATAATTTTTTTGCTTAAACATAAGCAATGAAGTTATTTTACATTTTTATCCATTTATATTATTTTTAAACTTATGTGTCTTGAAAATGAAAATATATTATTTTACAATTTTTTTAATTTATCTTTTTATAATTTCTAATTAATTGATCATTTAATAAATTGTTAATGAATAACTTATATTTAAAGTATTAAATTTTGTATATTATTTTTTTCATTTTTAATTTTCTCCTTTTATAATTTTTAATTAATTGGTCACTTAATAAATTATTATATAATAATTTATATTTAAGTTAGTAATTTTTTATATTATTATTTTTATTTTTATTTTATGATTTCTAATTACTTGATTTTCTAACAAAATTAAATTTAGAAGAAATATGTATTTTTTATTTCTAAAAATAATATTATTTCCAAAAATAATCCATATTTATTAATATATTATAATATAGAAAAGGGTTTTAGTATGATTTTAAAATGATTATCTATTATAATATAAAAAAAGAAGATATTAAGAAATTTACTACCCGTTTTATTTTTTTTACTACTGGCTCAAAAATTAATTTTTAATCATTCTACATTGTTAATTTTTTTATTTATATTTATTATAATTATAATATAAGAAAAAAATACTAGGAAATTTATTTTAGTATCAATTTTATTTGTTTGACAAATGTTTCAAAAGTTAGTTTCTTTTGTAGTGTGACATTGCTAATTTTTTATTTTATTTATTTGACTTTATTATAATATAAGAAAAGAAGATACTCAGAAATTTACTTTATTACTTTTTTTTTACAAATGTCCCAAAATTAGTATTTTATTCATTTGCCATTTA
The DNA here is from genome assembly GCF_037176805.1 of Vigna unguiculata. Taxonomy (NCBI): domain Eukaryota; kingdom Viridiplantae; phylum Streptophyta; class Magnoliopsida; order Fabales; family Fabaceae; genus Vigna; species Vigna unguiculata. The sequence goes on from NC_140796.1 coordinate 46,665,732, forward strand.
ATTATCTTTTTTTATATTCATTTTGCCGAAACTTGTGCATTGAAGTTATTTTACATGTTTATCCATGTATTTTATTTTAAGGTGATTTGTCCCAAAATCTATTACATATTAAAAACAAATATTATCAAAATTACTATATCTATTATATATTATATTAAGAAAAAAAAATACTAGCAAAATTACTACATTATCCATCTTTTTCTATTAAAAAATGTCAAAAATTAGTTTTTTCATCATTTTAAAACTCTGGTACAAAAGAACCCGGGTTCAAATCCTACCAAAGTCAATTTAATTTAATTTTTTTATTTATTTATGATTTCAACTATAGTATTAATTATAAGTAATATTATTATTTGTAATATTTTATTAGTATTACTATTTTTAATTATTAATAGTAATATTATTATAAATATTATTTGTAGTAATAGTAGTAAAATTATAAGCAATATTAGTATTATTACAATAATAATAAGTAATATTATTATTTGTAATATTTTTATAAGTATTATTATTTGTAATTATTAATAATAATATTATTATTATAAAGATTATTTGTAGTAATAGTAGTAAAATTATAAGAAATATTAGTATTATTACAATAATAATAAGCAATACTATTATTTGTAATATTTTTAGGATTAAATATGTTTTTGGTCCTTCAACTTTTAGTGAAATTGAAATTAATCCCTCTTGAAAACCTTGAAATGTGTTTAAAACGTGAAATAAACTTAATAAAATGTACTTAAAAGGACTAAATCCACACATTTATAAAGTTGAGAGACTAAATTGGTTCAAGATTTTCAAAAGGGACTAATTTGAACCAATTTCAATCTTCACTAAAAGTTGAATAACCAAAAACATATTTAACCCATATTTTTATAAGTATTATTATTTGTAATTATTAATAATATTATTATTATAAATATTAGTAGTAATAGTAGTAAAATTATAAGCAATATTAGTATTATAATAATAATAATAAGTAATATTTTTATTTGTAATTATTAATAATATTATTATTATAAATGTTATTTGTTGTGATAGTAGTAAAATTATAAACAATACTAGTATTATTACAATAATAATAAGTAATATTATTATTTGTAATTATTAATAATATTATTATTATTATAAATATTATTTGTAGTGATAGTAGTAAAATTATAAGCAGGGTCAGCTCAAGAATAAAGCAAGTGAAACACTCCCTCTAGATTTCAAGGTAAAGAAGGTCTCAAAAAAAAAATTACTACTAAGAGTCATTTTTTTAAGGTTTTGGTATATTACATTTCCTCAATATTTTTAATCTCATGTTGTCCTTGTGTACTAATTTTTTCATCATCATTATTGTTAGTATGTTTTTCTTTCTATTTGTGTTGTTGTTATTTTTATTCTATTTTGGATTTATATTATAATTAGAAATGTGTTTCTTTTATCCAATTTTGTTTTTTGATACTTTTCAATTTACGAGTTTCGAGTGTTTTTTTTTTTGCATATATCTTGCCGAGAAACTGAATTTTTCTCCAAAACTATTAATTAGATTGCGGTTTAGTCTTTTAGTGGATAATAGATTAATTGGAGTATAATTCAAATTTGGGTTTTTTGTAGAAAAATAAGTCAAGTTTAGGGAAAAAATATATACTATGAGTTGAGAAGACTAATAATTTTTTTTAATTATTATCATTGATGATTAATCTTAAAATAAACTACTCTGCAGGTTTATGAAAAAGTTGAGACTTGAGAACGAAAAAGAGACTTGAGACTAGGGATATCAAAAAAATTTGTACACGTGGGTATCCACGGATAAAACCTGCAACGGGTAGGAAATGAATATTGTAAATGGATATCCGCAGGTAATGGGTATTTTGAACGGGGTATCATAATATTTGTACCCGTACCCGCTATACTCTAATTTAAATTAAAAAATAATAAAAACATGATTAAAATATTAACATATTGATTTCGAATGAGTTGTTTTTTTACCAATTAGATTAAAAATAGATTCATTTCTGTAAACTGTGATTCAACACATTTAAATGGGTTATTTGGACTTTGTTTAAAATTTATGAATGTTATGTATTATATTTTATTTAAATTTATGATTAAAATATGTTGTTAAATATTTGTTTTTATTTTTTTGTAAATACTCACGGATACCCGTAGATATTCATGGATATTAAAAAATTATGCGGGAACCCGCATAACGGATACCCAACGATATGGGTACAGGTACGAGGTGGATATTTATCCACCGAGTAGGGTACGGGGAAGCTATTAGTCGTACCCTACCCACCCCGTTGACATCTCTACTTGAGACTTCAAGATACTACAAGTCTACTATCGAGTTTATTTCTTGACAACTAAAACGTTTTAATTCATTTGTTTTATATATTTATCTTTAGTAATATTTTATATATTATAACTTTTTATTTCACAAAAAATATAGATATGTGAACTAACAAATTTGAATTAGACTATTCAAATATTCTAAAGAAGAATTGACGCTTTAATTGCATCACAAACATGAGCTATGAATAAATTTGAACAAATTAAAATATATGAAGATATTTTTGGTTTTTGATTTAGTGTTGGAAGTTAAAGACACTAGATTATATATCTTTGAAAGAAAAATGCTTAAAACTTAAAAAATCTTTAAAACATGATCATTTGTTGGATATCGATAGATTTGATTTATTTTCATAATTAAATATCTTAAGGAAAATTATAAGTTTGGAAAATGATAAACCAATTGACATTCTTAGTTATATAAAAATAATAATTTTTTTTCCAAATGCATATATAGCTTATAGAATAATCTTAACAATTTCAGTGTAAGAGTCAATAGTTACTTTAGTCGAAAGGAAGGAGGTTCTCAAAGACTTATTTAAGATCAACAATGTCTAAAGAAACATTAAGTAGATTAGCCCTATTATATAGAAATGAAATGTTAAATAAAATTAATTATGACACTTTAATAAATAATTTTTCATAAAGAAAAAACCCAAAAAACAAATTTTAAATAAAAGGCTTTACTTTTTAAATTTTCTTTACGCCTCCCAAACCGTTGAATGACCCTGATTATAAGCAATATTAGTATTATTACAATAATAATAGTAAGTAATATTATTATTTGTAATATTTTTATAAGTATTATTATATGTAATTATTAATAATATTATTATAAATGTTCTTTATAACGATAGTAGTAAAATTATTAATAATTATTAAATTATTAATATAATTAGTATCATATCTAATTTAAAAAAATTGGCATTCCAAAAATATTATATTATTAACAACTATTACTATTATTATTAAGGTTAAATTATTCTTTTGCTCCCTCTATTTGTCATGAAATTTCATTTTAGTCCTCAAGTTTTTTGTTTCTCAATTTGGTCCACATTTTCTTAAAAATGACTCAATTTGGTCCTCATCGTTAACTTTGACCAGATGATGTTAAGTCAACGCCACGTGTCAAATTATGTTTTTTTGAATTTTTTAATATTTTTTTTAATATTTTAAAAAAAAATTAAAATTTTTTATTTTTGACACGTGTCACTTCATCGTTGTGCCACTTGTCAAAGTGACTCAATTTGGTCCCTATATTTGTTTTTAGTTTCAATTTAGTCCCAATTTTTGTAAAAATGAAGTAATATTGTCGTCCTTAGATTGAGACTCAATTTAATCTTTGTATACAACTTATGATGATATTCTTAATAAAATTGACGTTTTTATTAAATATTTGTAGAAATATTTTTAAATAATTTTTTTTTAGTTTTATTATTAAACAAAATTAAACCTCAAACTTAATTTCAAAAGTTAACAATTTTGTCATCATATATAAAGGCATCAAGTGTATCATATTATACAAACTTAGTAAAAATTAAAAATCAAATAACTTGTCATACATAAGTTTAGGAACTAAATTTCAAGTTCAAAACAAAATCAAAGTCTAATGTTTTTGTGTAGAATTTAAAGTTAATTTAAAATATTTATAGAAATATTTAATAAAAACATTAATTTTAGTAAGAATATCACCATAAAATTTATAAAAAAGTAAATTTAGTGTCAATTTAATGAAAGACAATATTGCTTCATTTTTACAAAAATTGAGACTAAATTGAAACTAAAAACAAATATAGAGACCAAATTGAGTCACTTTGACACGTGGCATAATTGTGAAGTGACACGTGTCAAAAATAAAAAAAATTTAAAAAATTTAAAAAATTTAAAAAAAAATATTAAAAAATATTAAAAATATTAAAAAAAACAGAAATTGACACGTGGCATTGACTTTAACACCGTTTGGTCAAAGTTAACGGTGATGACCAAATTGAGTCATTTTTAAGAAAATGAAGACCAAATTGAGACAACAAAAAATTTGAGGAGCAAACTGAAATTTCATAACAAATAGAGGGATCAAAAGACTAATTTAACCTATCATTAATTATCATAAACACAGGCGCGATACGCTATCGCGCTTGTGTGTATGTATTTTTTATTTTTTAAATATGAATAATATTATATTAGTAGATGATATTAATGTAATGTTATTAAGTTAATATATAAAGTAAATTTATATTTATTAAAAATAAAATAAAATGAATAGAGAGAATAATTGTTCATGAATAAAAAAAAGAAAAAAAGATAAACAGTTTTATAGAAATTAGGTAAAAGTAACTGTTGATTTGAAAAAAATTAATAAATAATTATATTGTAGAGGATGTAATTAGTATTATGAAATTAGACAAAAAAAAGGGAATCTTCTTTATATATTGTTATAGATATTATTTTTATTATTATTAAAAATATAATTGTTATTATTATTATTATTATCATTAATAATATAAACAATAATTATTTTATTTTTATATTATTATTATTACTACTAATAAGAACTATAATTATTATTGTTTTTATTATTATGGTTAGATACAAATTTTATTTTTACTTATTATGTACCACCATATTTCAACTATTTGTCTTTTTTATTTGTTTTGTTATTCTTTTGTCTTTACAATTGAACAATTATTTTAATTCAAACAAATAGTTACTAAAATTAGTAAAATAATAAACTGAAAAAAAAATTTTTATAAATAATTATTTAAATTTAAAATATAATCTTAAGAGGATAAAATTGAAAAAAACAAAAAAAGACACCTAAGATGTTGATCTCTTTCTATAAGTAGTTTTTTTTTTTTTTTTTTTTATTATTATTATTATTATTATTATCACTTCACGATATTATTATAGTGGTGTTACTATTATCATTATTATTATTTTTATTTTTATTATAGTTAGACACACATTTTACTTTTATTTACTACGTGATCATATCTCAATTACTTGTACTTTTTATTTTTTATGTTAATTTTATCTCTATATATGTGTAATTAATTGAATGAAAAAAATAGTTACTAAAATCGGTAAAATGACTAAACTTACAACTTTTTTTTATTATGAATAATTATTTAAATTTAAAAATAATAATTAAAATAAGATAAAATTGTAAAAATAAAAAAGGACACAAAAGACGTATATCTCTTTATATATGTACTTGTTGTATTATTATTATTATTATTTTTATCACTACAGGATATTATTATAATAATAATAATATTATTATTATTATAGTTAGACACATGTTATTTTTATTTGTATCGATGCTGATATATCTTTATATATAATTATAAATTATTATGGTTAAAATTAGTCTCAGAATTAGCATTAACAATATTATTATTATCATTAGTTTGTTATTATTGGTATCATTATTATTTTTATTATTGTTGTTATTACTATTCATAGTTGCGTTATTATTAGAGGTGTTTTTTTTTAATTATAAAAAACGTTATTATACTAATTACTTTTGTTAAATATATTTTTAATCTTTTAAAAATTTTATAATTTATAATTTATATTAATATTATTATTATTAGTATTTTTAATGGTTAAATAAATATAATAACAATTATATTATTATTCTAAAAATATTTGAAATAAAAACATAAAAAAACAGTGCATGAATGAGTCACATGCTATTGTAATTATTTCGTAAAATCAATTAACTGCACGGTATTGTGATATAAATTTTATTTATTATATTTAAAACTGTAATTATTATCATCACTTAGATTTACTACTTCATTACTTTAATAATAGCATGTACAACAATATAACCTAATTTCCATGATATTTATTATTTTTATTTTTTATATTATTAATTTTATTATTATTAATAATAATAATAATAATAATAATTATTATTATTATTATTATTATTATCAACTCTAACTAGGGATGATAAAAATACATGCGTCCGCGGGTATCCGTGGATAAAATTTGTTGTAGGTAGTTAGTATCTGCGGAGAGAATGTAGCAGGTATTTTAATACCCGCTTATAAATGGGTCGGGTGCGAGTATCATACTACCCGTACCCGTGGATACCTGTTATCCGCAAAAATAAAAATAAAAATAAAAATTACATTTTGTTAGCTTAAATTAAATTTATATTTTATTTTATTTTATTTATAATTATATATATATATATATATATATATATATATATATATATATATATAATACTAGCGAATATGCGGATATTCACGGGTACCCATGGATTTTAAAAAATTCGTAGATATTTTTTAAGCGGGTACCCAACGGGTAAACGGGCGGGTAATGAGTGAATTTTTTTTGTCGAGTTGTGAGTAGGTACTATCTGTACCCGACCCAACTCGTTGTCATTTCCAACTCTAACTATAATTATAATTGTACGAACAACATAGATTTTCTTTGAAAAATAGGAATAACACAATAGAAATAATTGTAGTTAAATAATGATAATAATACTTATAGTTGATAGTAATAATGATCATAATAATTATAGTTGATAACAATAATGATAATAATGATAGCATAGAATTGCTAGAATTCAAACAAGACATATGTGTGGGGGGCGGGTGTGAACATGATTTGTGCCAAGCTGAATGTGTTAAATGTCTCACACTTAGTTGATTAGATTATTAGGCCATGTCTGGTGTGTGTGTGTGTGTGTGTGTGTGTTAAATTGTTGTTTTGTTGTCTCACTAGTCGATTAGAATACTAATCTAGTCAACTAGATTAGTTCTAGAACATGAAATTGAGTTCTGTCATAATCTAGTTGATTAGTTAAATAACCTAATCAACTAGGTACTTCCCAACAGCAGCTCATTCATATAGTCAAATCACTGCACCAGTTTGGGGAATTTTTTTCAACCAAAAGAAAGAAGAAAGGGAGCTGAATATTTTCTTGGAGCAGATTCTACAACAGTGCTTAAGTGTTTATCAAGAATGATCATCAAGATCCAATGAAGAGGGTGTAATATTGAAACCAAAGTTGTGTATTGAATCAGGTGTTAATGTTCCATGACTGCTACTATTTTTTCATTAGTTTTTGTGGTTTCTTGAATCTAAAATTTTGTCTTTTATCACTGTGATTGTGGTAGTTGTTTGTAATTACTTGGAGCATTACAGTTATTGCATTTCTTGAAGGGGTGTTTCAAGAAGTGTGATTTTAGAGTTTAGGAATTGTATAGGGGTTTCTTGTATTCCTTCTCTTATTATTATAGTGGAATTTCTAGTGAGGAAAGTTAGAGACTGGATGTAGATTCAATTGAATCAAACCAGTATAAGTCTTGTTGTCTTTTGTGCTTTGCTTACATTCTCTTTTAATCTTTTCTAAGTATAAAGGTTAAACAATATGTGATGTGATCCCAACAAGGCTTATAGTTTGGGCCAACGCCTAGGCCCAAATCATGCTTAAGGCCCAATCCATGGCCTACATGCATCTCAAGCCCAAAGCCCACCAAGAGGCCCAATAACAAGGAACATTCTAAAAAAGATTCAAATGGGCTTGCCTCAAAATGGACAAACTTCTTATGAGCTTCAATTTCTCTTTTCATGGACCAAAGAAGATGTGAAGATATGAAGAGATTGCATGATTGAGCATTAAAATAGCCTTTTAGATTGGGCCCATTGTTTAGGTCTTGCTTTCATAAATAGTAGGCTAAATAAATTTGTTCATTAGATTTTAATTGGGCTAATCCAAGCCCAATAAAGAACATTGGCCAAGGCATTCTCCTTACCACATGAAAGGAGTGGCTTATAGCTTGCAAAGGAGTGCCATGCCACTTGTCACGCATCCAACCCATCATACGCATCCAAGGGCCAAGAAAGAGACTTTTTCTCCAAGCTTGCATCTCATTTCAAATGTAATTTCATGTGTATGTGCATTAATGACCTTCTCTTCTATAAAAGAGAGTCCTAGAGCACTTTGTAGAGTTTACTCTTAAATTGCTAATATAATGCTTGTGTTGAAATCACTCCACTCTTCTATTATTTTGAGAGCACCTAAGCTAGAGGTTTTCAACATTTCCTCTAGCCACCTTCCACTAGTCTAGTTTCTAGTTTAGTCTCCTTTCACCACTCCAAATTCCATTGTTACAAGAGTCGTAAACACTTGTTTCCATTCCCAATTCCACTGCCTATGGAGTCTCAACCAGCCACCACACCTTGAAGCTCCATTAATATGCATTCTTAAACTCCTCTTGTCAATTGGTTAAAGATTTCATAGAAACTAGTTTTCAAGTATAAGACCAAATCAAAAGTTTGAGAAACCAATTCACTGACAATTAGCACCAGAGTTGGTTAGTCGAATACATAATCGACTAGATCCTGACAGATGGCCAATATTTTAAAAACATTTTCTAAAGGGACTTCAATCAATAGACCACCTTTATTTACTAGAGATAACTATCTTTTTTGGAAAATAAGAATGAAAATCATTTTAGAATCCATTGACATGAGTGTTTGGGATGCTATTGTAAATGGACCATATAGTCCTATGCATACCATTAACAATGTGTAGTTGAGAAAGACTTCAATTTGTGGACTGGGGATGAGAACAAGAGTGCAGTATAATGCTAGAGCTAGATACATCATCTCCTCAGCACTCACCATGGAGGAATTCTACAAAGTTTCTACATGTAAGAATGCAAAAGAAATGTGGGAAACCTTGGAGAAAGCTCAATAGAGCATTGAAGAACTTGACCATAAGAATTCAGAAAGCAAAAACAGTAGTAAAGATATCAACACATGCTTCATGATTGATGTTGAGTCTCAAGAAAGCAAGATAAGTACTTCTAATTCTAATATTCAAGCAAAGTATGATGAACTTCTTGATACATTTGAAGAATTACATAAAGAAGCAAATGAACTTAATTGTTTAAACAAAAAGCTTAAGATGGACTATCAAGAGTTGGAAAATAGATTGAATCAATTAGAAGAGGAAAATAATAATTTGGATTTTGATTTGAAAATTTTGAACATCATTCATAAAACATCCTCTTGTAATTGTAACTCAACCTTGCAAGTAGAAAATTTTGATTGTAAAGATTGCAAGAACTTTAAAAACAGAGTTGAATTTCTTGAGGAAACTCTTACAAAGTTTACAATGGAAAAATCCAATTTGGATACTCTTCTTAATTCTAAAAAGTGTGTAATGGATGAATATGGATATTCCTTTTCAAAGAAACAAAAGTCTTTCAAAAATATTTTCTTTCATCCTAAAAAGGCATTCAATACAACTTTTATATCTTGATTCTATTGTTTAAAGAATGGTCATACATCAAATTCTTGTTATTTCAAAAAATGTTGGTGTTCCAAGTGGAAAATATTGTTGGTTGCCTAAAAACACCATATATGTTGCTAACATAAAGGAGCCAACTACAAAGTGGGTACCTAAATGTATTTTACTTGTTTTTGCAGGGTTTATGAAAAGCCTAATGAGTAATGTGATATTCCTTTTGGGCCATATAAGTAAAGATAAGTTTGAATCGTTCCCTGCTTCAATAATGATGTGAGTAAAACAACTTTTGACACTTTTTTATGATGTTTCTTAGGACATAAAAATTAATCTTTTACTACCAAAAGCGTTTCTACAAATACAAATTGTATTGTTGCATCTATGTGGCTATTCTTCAACATTTTAATGAATTAGGCATGCTTGATTTTACATTTACAACATAAAAATATGCATCAGATTTTCCCATTCTGCACTAAATAGTCGAATCCCTAATCAATTATCACTATAATTCTCTGTGCTTCTCTCTATGAAAATTTGACACTAATCAACTAGATTACTAACCTAATTGATTAATTTTTCTTGATACAAAATGCTATGTGAAAATCAATTTTTTTTATCAAGTCTTTTTGGTAAAGTGATTGGGTCAATCCCTAACTGTTTCAAAATTCTCAATCTCTTTAAAACCCTAATCTTGACAAGTTGTAGTAAGTTACCTATTTCACTTTTCATTGTGCCATTTGAATTGTGTTATTGTTGTTCATCCTTCCTGCGACCTTCATATGCTTCTGAGGAAGAAGAAGAGAAATTCATTGTTGTCACTACTGATGATGAGGAAGGATCTCCACAAGCTGAAACGTCTGATTAATGGGTTGTAATCTTACTATCTTTCTTCTTTGCTTTCATTATGGCCTCATTTGGTTTTAATTTGTACAATGCCTAATCTAATTTGATAGCTGATATAGGGCATACCTTATGCTTATCTGTTGTATGCGTTGGTTGCTGCATATTTGTCTTATGCTCTTCTTGTCTACTGTATATATGGTTTGCTACTTCTTTGTCTGATCCACATTTGTGAAATTGGTACTGAATATTGCTTCTTTTATTCCTCATTTTTCTAATGACTGAAAAGGGGGAGAAGTGTGTGTGTGTGTGTGTGTGTGTGCGCTGCTAAAGTGTTGTTCTTTTGAAAAAAATCTACTAAAGACATATGGTGAACATAACTTGCTTAGTATCATTCATCCTGATTTGAACAACTCATCTTTTGGATCTATTGCATGTCTGTTCACAAAAAATAAAGAAAGAATCATAACTTTGCCATACTAAACATAACTTGCTTGAAGAAAAATGTGCAATTTTCATATTTTTCTACATAAAATAATCAATTAGATAATCAAATAAAATCTTGTTTTCTCTACATTGTTATGCTTATGTTTTTGCTCTATGATATTCATTTATGCTAAGATCCAAATCAATTTACTCTTATGCAAAATTGGTTACATGACTGTTTGATAATCCATCTCTCACAAACACTTTTTTACATTTCAATCTTAGAAAGTATGTATTTTATATATATATATATATATATATATATATATATATATATATATATATATATATATATATATATATATATATAAAAGGTTACTTAATTAATTGTGAATATTTTAATAATTTAAGCGAGGATGGAACAAGGACGAGGCGGAAATGTACATCCCCATACCCAATTGAAAAGTCAGGGATTCCCCACACCCATATCGTCAATGCAGGGATTCCCCGTCAAAACGAGGACGAGTTCGAACAATACCCATGGGGGCGAGTTTATTTGTCATCTTTATCCAACACTGTTTACATGGGTTATTTGACCTTTGTTTGAAATTTATGAATGTTATATATTACATTTTATTTGGATTTATTGTTAAATATTTTACTCTTTTTTTGTAAATACCCGCAGGTACCCGTGGATATCCGTGAATATTAAAAAAATATATATAGATACCTGCATAATAAATATCCACACAGATATGAGAACAAATATGAAACGCATACATTATCCGTCTCATTGAAATCCTAATCTGATCATTTTTAGTCAGACACATTTTTAATCGTGCACTCACTATGTATATAGCTAAAAATATAAAACTTGTGGTAATTTTATATTTTGAAAAGCAATACAACATAACATTCAAAGAAAACAATTTCTTTGAAAAATAGTTTTAGGCCCATTTTTTTACAAATTAGTTTTTACTAGAAAAAATGTGATTGAAGTGGTTATGTCACTTATCGCACAAAGATTCATCTCATAGTTGTTGAAACCTAACAACAGTTTATCAAGTATTTTATAATAATGGAATATGTCAAGTATGATTGCAAGGGCACAAAGCTCCTTACAGCAGAGGAGGAATGCTTAAAAAACAGAGATTCAATGATACCAAGATTAGAAGAAAGATACCTAGAAAGAAGGCCCACAAACTTTACCCAAAAGCCAAAACTCTCCTCTCTTTTTCTCACTAAGCTACAACACAATTCCCCTTTGGATTGTTATGCTGCTCAGCATTAACTTGTATATTATATTTTCTGTCTTGCCCCCTTACTGGACCACATGCCCAATCCATAGCTTCTCATTCTATCAATGTCAAATATTTTTCAAAGAGAAAACAGTACAATTCTTTTATAAAAAAAATATAAATGTAATAAAAAAAAAGGAAGATAAAAGTGAAACAGAAGAGAAAATGAATGATTTATTTATTTATTTATTTTAGATTCGCAGAGGCATTAAAAAACATTATTAGAAACAACATCAAATGATTATGCAAAACTCAAGATAATTCCTACTTGTCTAAGCAAGAGCACTATAATTTGGAACTACTAACTTTCTAATATATGAAGGGAAAAAAAGTTGTAGAGATAGAAGGAAGAAGAATGGTTTACCTAGAATGAAATATTAGACATTAGACATGATAACCATGTCGGGGGTTACATTGAGTATCCAGTACATGTATAATATATATATCTTCACAACGGGAGTAAAACTTTGCATATTTTGGCCTGACCCCTGTTCTATTGATGTATTTCACGCTAATCACTACAACGGTTGACTCTATGTTTTCACTATCTCTTTACATTTGAGTTTGGGTATCCGGCAAGCCTTGCCGTCTGGCATGCTCCGGGATGAGCTTAGGAAGCAGTTCAGGAGGAGCTCCATCTAACTGCATTCAGTGTTCATCACAAAATTATTAACATGTATTCATCATTGGTGCAGACCATGACGTTGCAAAAAAAGAATTGCGTATCATATATCTAATACAAGAAACCAATTAGATACATACTTCCTGTTTGAAGTTAAAAAGTGGAGGTAGTGAACGACCATTAGGTAGCCGAGCATTGGGCTCGCGAAGCTCGTCAAAGAAAGGATGTGCCAATGCTTCCACCTTTAAAATAGAAGCCACCAGTGAAAACTATACTAATTTTATAAATATTTCTTGAAAATGTACGAATAATTATGCGTATGATATTATGAAACATGCCACAAAAATATTTCAATCGCAGTCGAATCTTACAGCAAAAACCAAATAAGGGAACTTCTATATTAGTGTAAATAGTTTTCATGTCAAAGCTGGATGTTTTGACTTTTAATATACTAATATGATTATGTAGTAAATGTGCCTTGAAAGGATGGCAATGGAGGAGGATGAATAAGGTTTTGCCCTACTTACAGCGCTGTAACGAAGTTTTGGTGAATATTGGAGAAGCCTTGATGCAAGGTCAATTGCTTCAGGAGGCATTCGCTTGTGAAAAACCTGAACCATGGATCGTTGCACCAAATGAGTCAGTCAATGCACGTTCCCAAAAAATAAAAACTGTTATTATTATAAACGAAAGAGGTAAAAAGGGGCGAATTACCTTATGCCAAGGATGAGCTTTGATATGGGGGAATCTGAAATCTGTATAATTAGGGTTCATGCACCGAATTTCTTCCCGAGTAGGAGTGCCAAGAACCTAAAAGAAAACAAATCCATAGTTATCCCTGTGGCTTGATTCATACAATCCAGGGTAACATCAGTATAGACAACGCATCACCTTGATAATTTCAACAAGTTGGTCGACCTGATTTTCTCCTGGGAACAAAGGCTAAAGGAAATATTTTGAGAGTTAGGGAAATCAAGATAACATTTAACATAAACTAAAAAACTTGTTATGTACGGACAACATTAGTGCATAGGTTGCCTAAAATTTTAACAACCTGGCCCAGCAGAAGTTCTGCAAGGACACAACCAGCTGACCAGATATCAACAGAAGTTGTGTACTCTGTCGCACCAAATATTAGTTCTGGGGCCCGATAATACCGTGAACATATGTATGAGATGTTTGATTCACCCTTTACCTGACAAGAAATACATTATTAAGATCATACCTTAATTTGTATGAGCAAAAATATCTGTAATCAAATTATTATGTGATCCCAACCAGTGGTCTTTCTTCTATTTATTGAAAAAGTAATGAGTTGGGATCCAGTTTAGTAGCAACATTAGCGGTTAATGAATATTTACGTAAATGTCAATTAGAACATACAAAATTAAAATTGAACCACTTGAGAACAAATCCTAAAAGAGCTTTTTGAATTGTATGATCCAGGTACGTGCGGTATTGCACTAGAATTCCACATCCAACATTGACTTGGTAGTAGCATACATCTTTAAATTAATGAAATGCACAAGAATACCAACATACCAGAACTTTTGCACTCCCAAAATCGCAAAGCTTGAGTTGATGTGTGATTGGATCCACCTACAGAACAATGGACATTGGATTCAGAGTAAGCGAATGATATCCTTGAGGAAAAATAGCAAATGAACAACTTACCAAAAGATTTTGAGGCTTTACATCCCTGTGGCAGACTCCTGGTACGGTGTGGATATATGCCAGTCCCCTAAAGATCTAAACATCACATTCCCACTCAAAACATTACAAAATTTCAAAGAAAAAGCAAGGAACGAGAACATATCAAACCAAGCTACAAAAAGAAAAAATTTTCATACTTGATATGTATATAATTTCACATAGATCAGGGGAATTCTCTGGTTTATACTACTGTAGTGCTTTATAACACGGAAGATCGTCTCAGGGACATATTCCATCACCAAGTTCAGAAAAAGTTCATCTCGACTTGTTGTAGAGAAGAAACAGTGCCTCAGGGAAACTACATTTGGGTGATCCATCATGCGCATTAACTGCAGTTCTCGATTTTTGTATCGCCTGTCCTGCAAGACCTTCTTTATGGCCACTGCCTCCCCGGTCTCCAAGCACTTTGCCTTTGTTTAAGGGCCCCAAGAGTGTGAAGCAATATGAGATTACTTGACAGCTTGAAAATCAAAGAAGGAACATAATCACCTCAAGGTTAATATTCCTTTACTTATCCTTACCTGGAAAACAATTCCAAATGATCCAGTGCCAACAACACGTTCGGCCATGTAACTGATAGTCTGCAAGTGCCATTAGAGCACAAATTTATGAATAATAAAAGAAATGGAAACCCATGCAAGTTATCGTAAATCTTAAGCATTCAATTTTATTTAACCATGATATATATAATACTCCAAATTATTCAAAACTGAACCTTTAAAGGCCAAGAATGAGAACGAAAGACAATTATCAATAGAAGGTGGAGATAAAAATTAAATTTAAAAAACAAAACATATTAATATGCGAGTGGAGGAAATATGCCAACTTCTAGCTAACAAAAGGTATTATAATTTTGGATGGATCCTTAATGGACAGGTTTACCAAGTTTACTACCCAACCCCCACTGTAGTTCCCCTGAGCCCCAAAAGAGAAGCAAATATTTATATTCAGTACAAACGGAATTCTTAAAAAACAAAAAACTGGAAATTGAAAATGTTAGAATGTCCGTACTCGTTTAGGTTCACCATTTTTGCCACCAATTGTGGTTGAGATTATGTGACCAGTGAGTCCATGTGCCTCATTACCCTCTGCGACAGGAGCGGACATTTCCTGCAATTTACAACAGTAAACAAAATATTTAATGTGGTAAATCAGATTTCTTAATGCAGAAATAGAAAAGAAGACTCTTCTCGACACAATATCCGTAATTGCTTATGGAGTGTTTTTCAATGTAAATTGTCTTGATAGCAATTATCACCAATAATTTGGTTAAAAACAGTTACTTAACATGCCAACCTCATATGACTACGGACAAGTATAAGTTGGTTGGACAAACTATAGTCAATCTATGCCCGACCCAACAAAGTCATCAGTGGACATATATACATATTTACATTTTACATACACAGAACTTTAGCAGACAATACTCTGGTTTGGACACCTGCACCTATGGTGCTTGATTAAAGTTTTAAATGATACTATAAAAACATAGAAATGGATAGAAAGTCACCAATCAAATGGGAGAAGTTGAAGATAGGCAAAGTGTAAAGAGCTCAAAGGTAATAAGGTATGTGCACAGGCAAAGTTCAATCAGGTTACCAAGGTCCACAAGAAAGCATCAAATGCCAAAATGCATTGATATCATTTATGAGACAAGACGGAGAGAGAATCTAAGAACACTTATTTCCTGAAGCAAACATAAACCGTTTGAACAACAATCCACCAGCAACTCAAGGAAACCCCATGTTAAGCAAGGAACCCAACATATAATAGAAAAACTATACAGGAAGTAATATAGAACCAACTTTAAAAGAATCAATGATATTGTTAAAGCCATTTTAATTTCGCCGGAAGTTATAGATTAAGTGAAAGCAATCTGGCCTTTTAGAACAAAAATAAAACACCAATAGCCTCAAGGTTTTAAACGGCAACCTCAAGGTTTTTGGAGTGATTGTAATGGAAATTGGGGCCACATTGACTGCAATAATAAAAAAAATATAGGAAAATCAATAATTTGAAACCTTGATTGTATTAAGAAAAAATGATAAAAAAATTGGGAGGTAAATTGTGATATATTCAAACCCATAAAGTGTCTGAGAAAAAAAAAAAACTCTGGCAAGGAATCGGATGACAAACTCAGGTAAGCCAACTTGAAGTTCGGCTAAGTGCCTAGTCAGACTCTTTCTCTCTCTCCGCCTCTCTCTCTTGTTTGAAGAAATGAAAAGCGCAAATTATTAAAGAACAGGATTCCACATTTTCACTTCACTCCATTCCGTTTCTCTTTTCTGGACCACCAAACCGAAAGCTCCACAAACTTCAATTTTTCAACACTAAGATCTCAACTCAACAGCGAAAGCACAGCAAAATCCAAACATTAACACTAACAAGAACGATATGTCCATGCTTACGAAATTTCCAATTCCATAAGCCAAAGAAATAAAAGCCATTCCTTGAAGGCAACGTTATAAAAATTCCGGCGACCTCCAAGCGAGCAAAACCAATGCCGGAAACGAGCAGATCACCGTAAGCTGCGTTCGTCGGGAGGCATGTCCAGCGGATCAATGACGATCCGAGGACCATAAACGGCGCCGTCGCGCACACTGAGGAAATGGCCGAGAGCGGAAATTACCTTATTGGAGGCGGCGTCAGAGCCGCCACGAGAGTCCACTTTCATAGGGTCATTCTCCGCCTGCGGCAGTTGTTGCGGCGGAGTTGCCACTTGCGGTGGTTGAAGCTGTTGCTGCCCCAGCGGCATAGAGGCCATGTGAGAAAGAAGCTCCACACAACACACACACACTCTCTCTCTCTCTTTCTCTCTTTTGCTTCTCTCTCTAAAACACACTTTCTCTCTCTCTTTGTGTTTTGCTGGAATACTGATGCTTGGTCCTGGGTCCAGGCTTTGGAGTATATAAAGGGTAAGAGAGTGTGATATTAATGTGTCTCTGTGTCTTTTCTCAAGCGCGTGTGTTAGACAGTGAAGAGCACGCTTCGACGGTAGCCGTAAGATGATATTTCTGTTGTGGTAACGACGACGGGATGCGTAATCTGGTGTGGCAAGATTTACTGGTGAAATGTGGTCCGTATTGTGACGTGGCAAATCGAAGGGACAGAAGGATCACATGGAACTTGCAAGGTGGCATTTACGAAAATACGTATTTGGAAGAAGTAATGTTGACGTAATGGGAACATAAAATACTGAAGTTTAATACTCTACTCATTAATTAAGTCAGACTTCTACTTGGTTCGTGAGTTTAGTTTATTGAGTTTGGGTTATAATAATAATTCTTTTTAATGTGTAAAATCTATGTAACAAACCTTCCCATTTAAATAATTGCTTTACCTTTTATGGATAAATGAGTCTTTGTTTTATTTATTTTTTAACCGATAAATAATTAGCTGCTTGACATTTTTCTTTTAAATTACAGAATTAATAAATTAAATAATATAAATTTTTGTAAGTAATTAACGTTACGTGTTTAGGAAGACTTCAGGTTAACATTAATGATGATAATTTTTTTGTAAGTAAATGTCATTCAAAATTTCGTTAACTTTTTCAAGAAATATCTATTATATACTGGAGAAAACTATTTTGAACAAAGATAATAAGAAAAGGAAAAACTGCTGAGAAAACGGAAGCAGCAAATCCTCATCCTTGCGTTTCAATACAAAATTTTATAATTTTAACAAAGTTAAAATATATTTAATTTTTAAAATAAATAATTCATATTCTTACAACAATTACAATTTTTTTATGATGTTTTATCTATCCACAATAGTTGAGATTTTTTTTTGGTAAAAGAATTTGTTATGATATTGTAAGGAATTTTTTTAGTGAGATGTTTTCTATTAATTGTCAAAATTATTTTTATTTAATGTCTTGATGACTCTTTTTTTTTACTTGTGGGCTTATTCTTAATTAGCATTGCTTGAAAATTTCCTAATTATATTAGCATAAAGTTTTTTAATAAAAAAGTTCGACAAAAATTTGTTAATTGAAAATAATTAAATCCATCATCGATAAAAAAAAAATCTTAATTGATATAAAATCCATGTGAAGGCTTTAAAAAAGAGTATCTGGCTAAAAACATAATAATTAACATTGACCAACATTTTTTCTAACTCTAATTAGTTAAGATTAAAACAATATGAATTAAATGGAAACTACGAAAAAGTTGAGTTGGTCACCAATCAAAATCAAGTCAACAAAGCTTGGATTGAGAGATTGTTAATTTGGTTGAAGTTGACCTGATGAGAAAATATATGAAAAAAAATATATAAATATAGGAAACAAAAATATATCAACCTTCATACTCCTATTCTTGAGTAAATTTTGATTTTTTATAATCATATATAATATTCAACAATTTTTCCTTTCATAAATTTATAAAAGCTAAAATTCGTTATTCAACAAACATTTTTTTTTTCACAGATCACATAAATTATTTCTTCCAAACACATTAGGAGTGAAAATATCTTCTAAAAGAAATTAACATTATTCAAAATGCGTTTAATTGTTTTTGGAAGAGTGATGTAAAAGGGTGAAAAATAAGTTGACGAAATATTTTTGGATAAAGATTACACATATAAATTAAAGGATTAACATATAACTTTTATATGTAATTAATGTTGTTAAATATTCGTTTACTTTTTGGGAAGAACAATAATATAAGGGTGAAAAGTCGAACGGGTATAATAACATCATGACGTACACACAAAGAAAAACAAAGACCGAAAAATCATTCAGAAATAGTAAATACGAAGGCTTTATAAAGACATAACACAAAAATGTTATTAAATATGCATTTACTCTCTTTAGAAGAAGATGATATAACGATGAAAATTAACGTATGAATGAAAAAAAGAAAAGACTGAAAAAAAAGGAAATTGGAAACAAGAATTTTCGCCTTAAGTTACAATGTCAGATGCACAAAAATGTTATTAAATATTCATTTTCCTTTTATTTAGAAGTATAATGTTATAGGAATGAGAATTACCAATGAAGATAACAAAATGCCTTGTGTATATAAATAAACAAAGACCAACCTGATAAACTAATTAAAAGAGTTTTATTTTAAATTTAGTTTATTTGGTGCAGAATTATGATTGTTGTTTCTGTTTAATTTTGTACAAAATTTTTGGTGAATTATATGTTAAAATCTTTAAGTGTAAAAAAATAATGTTTGAGTTATGACATGATGATGATGTATGGTTAATTTTATGATAATGAGATATTATATGTATGTATGTATGTATGTATGTGATGGTGATGTTTGTATGCTCTCGTAATCATAAAGTCGAATTGGTTTTTACCCAAAGGGCTTTGGTGAGTTGGGTAAAATAGTTTCTTTCGATTATAAGACTTTGACATCAACTTAGTAAGAGTGCTCTAACTGAAGGCTTTGGTGGGTAGTTAGAGTTTTTGCTTGTAAGTCTTATGGAAAGTAGGGAAAAAACCATTTCCAAAAGGCGTTAGTGTGCAGAAAAGGTAATGGGTGGTTATGAGAGAAGGACATATTTGATTGTTATACTTGGTGGTAATATGACTTAGTTGAGTTTATGAACATGTTAGGTGAGTTGTATGATGACAATGTATTGTTACATAACGTTTTATCTGGTTAACTCATCCTTGCATGTTTGTGGTTGTGATTTCTACTTGCGATGATCGTATGACTGGTGCTATATAGGAGTAGAGTGATATTGCAAATGTTGATTTGGATTAACAATAGGGAGGAGCTTGGAGATTGTATTGGGAAGGGTGTTTTTTTATTTCTGATGTTTTTGGAACAATTTTAGTTTTTTTATAAATAATGTATATGTCAGATGATTATGAAGTTATATATATTTTTTAAATTGAAAATTTTATTTTAATGAAATAAAGGAAGGTATTTCTTAATGCGAAAAAAAAATTCTAAGTATTTTAGAAGCATTGAGACGGGGTGTTACATTTTTTACTGGTTGGAAGTTTTGAAACTCATATTAGGCACTTCTTTTGTCATTTATAATTTTTATAATTTTTAGCTAGGGTAGTAAATTGTTTAATATGTAGGTTGTTAATTTTCAGTTTGTAGGCTTTCTAGTAGAAAATATCTAAAAGGTTTTAGTTTTCAGATTAGATAAAGACTGGACTTTCAATTTTACACCTCTACAAGTTTTCTTAGAATAGATGCTTTTATTTGAAGCTTTTTTTTATTATCATGACTACATAATGAACTTGGTTTACGTTGAAGAACTTTGGTGATTGTGTATTATCTACAATTTTGCAATATTATTTTTTAATTTATTTTATAATAATGTTTTGTGCAATTTACATTATTCAAATATTCTTTTCATTCTTCTCACCAAAGTCAAATTCAGAATTTTAGGTTTTGAGTAATGAAATCTTGATCTTGCAATTTTACATTTATTTTAATATGGAATCATGCTAAAATTAAGAGAATACATAGTTATCACCTTATCCAAGTGACTACAAAGTGAGTCTTGGACAAGAAGAGCAATAATCAATCACAACTAAATTTATGAATTTTGACTTATTCACAACTTTTGTTTTTCTCTTTATTAGCTTCGAATCATAGTTACATCTATTCTGAATCATAATTCCATCCATTCTTAATTCATAATATCTTATGTTTGAGCTTCATTATTGTGTTTTATAATATACTTTAGGCTTTAGATTGTTATTTAATCAACTGAAAAATCACACAACTACTTAAGGAAGGTAAACTAGGTAATCTCTTTAACTTAGGTTAGTTAAATTTAGGATTTATTGTTTTACTTGTTCTTTTGTAGAATTTAGTGCTTTAAATTAACATTGTGATAAAGTAGTTTTTTCAGTTTAGATTATTGTCCAAGCCATTGATATGCATTTTCATAGTTTTGCATACACTCACTTTTGTTGTCTTTATATGTTTTATGCATTAGTTTTCTAAGTTTCAGTTTTAATTGTTAATTCAAGATTTTGATGATTAAAATCAGTTCAAAACACATATTTTGTATGGTTTTAACATATTAATCATGTTCATATCATATGCAATGCATATTTTTCATTAATAAGTCATAGAGACATTTTCTCTAACACATGTTGCATTTTAGGTTTTCTTGTAGGCATTGTATTAAACATATTGCATTTCTTATCTTTGCATCATTTTAGCTAGTTTTAAAGTTTATAATAAGTTTCATATCATCTATTAATACATTTTATGCATTCATATCTCATTTCCATGCATTGTAACTCATCTTGGCAGATTAAACTGTAACATTCACACTATTGTAGACCAATTTTGAGTTTAGACTTAGAAATAGTTTCATTCATCATCTCATTTACATTTTAGGATGTGTTAGTGTTGTTCGAAGTGTTATTTCATATTTCCCCTATTGTTTTATATCAAAATCAACTTTATACATTGTCAATTCACTCAAAAATTTTGCTTTCTCCTTAGATTGATACCTTAGTTGACTTTATACTACATTAGGGGAAAATTGAGTTTTTACATGAACTAAAGAGACTAAATCCATAAAAAGTGGCGTTCCTACCGAGTGATTATGCATTATAGTGATTATGCAATTAGAGTGATTATGTATTCTTCTGTCTTGTACATAGTAGTTTATGCATTATAGATAGTTAGTGATAAGTGTTTGATAATTTTTTTTTTAGAATTAGTGTTAGCTTTGTTACTATTTTTTACTACTATTTTTTAGTACTACTTTTTGTGTTGTTTTTTCTTGTGTGCTTTACTATAGTGTATGAACATGTTTAGGCCAGATCATTCACACAAAAAAGAAAATAATCAATAAGATCAGACCAAATTGCAATGTTCATTGCATCAGCTGTTAAACTAGAATTTTGATTTGGAAGGAATGGATGTGCAACATAAAATGACACTGAATGAGTTGATTGATCCATACCTACCTAGATTCATGCAGATTCCACAAAATTTGAAGGGAGCAAAAGCTAAGTATGAATTAAAGTCTAAACTAATCAAGTAGTTACCAATATAACATAGACTAGTTAGAAAAGATCCATATAACCACTTGTTGAGATCTCATAAAGTTTCTAAGGATGTGTCAAAGTCCATATACCTTACATAAGCTTATTTGGAACTCTTATTTGCATTTTGACATTTAAAAATAAATAAAGATTGTCATTATTATAATAATCACTAAATATTATAGTTTTTCAATTTATTATACTTAAAAAGACTCAATTAAATTTTATGTTTTTTTGGTAAATTTGAATATTTTGAATTAAGTTCTTTATTATTTTTTGTTTTGTTTTATTGAATACTTTATATTTTCTAATTGAGTATCTTTCATTTGTTTTTTCCATTAATTGAGTGGTGTGAATGTTTATGCCTCTCATCATTTTGTTTACTTGTTTATATATGTTGAGAAATATGAGAGATTTTGGATTAATATAAAATGATATTGTTATTAATATAAAATAAGTAAGTTTTATTGCTTCAATAGAAAACATGTAGGATAACGAGGTATTCATTCTCTCTTATAACTTCTACATCATAAGTTACAACGATTAAGGGATTGTCATCATTGATGTAGGTTATTACGATAATCCATTCTTATGCAATAAAAATCACTTTTTGTTAGGGATGGCAAGGGAATGAGTGCGGATTGGACTATCATATCTCCATCCTCAAAGTAAAAAATCATCCTTATTTTCAAGGACAACCATATTTGTGTCTCATTTCCATACCTATCGGAGTACAAGTTTACTTGTACTCGCGTTTGTATTGTCTTTTTACAATTTCATATTAATTAAACAATTTTTTTATCAAGTATTATCAAGTATTCAATGTTAAAAAGGGTAAACATTTTATTTTCTCCAATAATTATCAAGAAAGTGATTATAATTTGATAATGATATTTTGACCCACACAAATACAAATTAAAAGTATCAAATAACAATTAAATAAAGGTAAGTAATTATAGAAAAAATTAGTTATAATTGCACAAATACATTTGTAGTAAACATTTTATTTTCTCCAATAATGATCAAGAAAGGGATTATAATTATACAAATACAAAATAAAAGTATCAAAATAACAATTATATAATGTTAAATAATTGTAGAAAAAAGTAATAAGAATAAAATGTGTATCCTAGAAACAAGTTGCGAAATTAAGAAAAAAAAGAGAGAGTTATACATGCATATAATAAGTGTAAGGATTTTTAATCAAAATCGATACGAGTTCAAACAATACACAAGAACAAAATCTACATTTTACATTAACTCTAATATCATTTTATATTAATAAAAATATTCATATTTTTTAACATGTAGAAACAAGTGATGAGATAAGATAAAAATCATATAACACATGAAAAATTTAAATGCCAACAACTTAATTAAAAAATATAAAAAATTTGAATATCCATAAATAAAAAAGTTTGATAAAAATATTAAATTTATCAAACACGTGAAACTTAATTAAACTTATATAAAATGATGTATAAATGTATATATATATATATATATATATATATATATATATATATATATAACATATAAATAATATATAAATACAGATATCTGTATCAGTATAGATATATAAACGAAGATACGGAAAACCAAAAAACATGAAATTTCAAAGTAGTTAATCTGAATGAAAATAAACTCACACAATCAACTTTCTGTCCACATAAGTTTCCATTGCAATTATGGATGAGATACCGCAGCAATTCATGCAAACCAGAAATCATAAACTTTGAAAGATTATAGAAGATTAAGAAATACGTAACATGAAAAGAAAATGCATGCGCGTATGTATAAAAAGTAAAATCTAGATAAGGATCATCATATCTTTATATAACTTTTACAATTAAAGTAATAGCTAGCTCCTATTAGGAAAAGGTAACCTATAAACAAGAAAATATAATAAAGATAAGTTTATTACATTACAAGTGTTTTAATAATTTAAAATGATATGAAATCAAAATAAATGTATATAGATATATAGACAAATATAATCATACTTGCTCTCATTTCTATACTTAATTTAAAAATCTGATATTATTTTTACTCATATTGATAGTCACATCTAACCAATACAAAAATTCCTCATAAAACTAAAAAGAAAAAAAAAATCAACAGTAAAGATAAAGGAAAAGAAAGATTTATTTTTCATTCCTTAGGGTCATGGCCACCCCAAGATTTTTTACTTTTTTTAAATATTTTTAATATTTAAAAAAAATTAAATTGATTTTTATTTTTTTATAAAATACAATATTTAATATTAATAAATAATAAAATAAAAAATTAAACATAATAAATAATAATAAAATTTATTGAGATATTTCTTTTGTTCTTTCTCATTTAAAGTTTTAGTTTTTCACGTATTGTATTCATTTATTATTCTTGCATCTCTTCTTTATTTTTTTGTTTAAAAAAATAGAAAGTTAGACATAAATTCATTATCTCACTGTCAATTCTCATCGGTTCTCTTCTAAGATAAAAAAAATGTAATTTTTTCATTTCTCTTGATAAGAAAATATTAGTTTGATATTTAGTTTTTTTTTTCATGTTATGAGTTTTTTGTATTTTTTATTTTTTTATAAATATAAAAAGAAAAGTTAGGTACTATATGTTTTTTCATAACCATTTCTTAAAGGTGACTTGATTATCATTTTTTTTAGTAATTACGTCTCTCAATTTTTGATTAAATTTTGATAAATTATTTTTTAATCTTAATTTTTTTTAAATAGTTATTATTGATGAAAAATAAAATAATAAATTCATTTGTTTTAAGTGATAGAAGGGAAGATATTCTTGAATATGAAAACAAGACAAATTTACTTCTTTACCTATTTTCCAGCATGATACTAGGAATTCAATTGTTGAATTAAATGACCATTTCTTAAGATTCAAAAGTTGTAAGTGGAAAATTTCATATTAATTCTTTTGAATTATAGGTAGAATGTTTTATATTAATTCTTTGAAACTTAATATAAGAAAACGTTCTCAAATACGAGAGTATTAAGAAAAAGAGATGAAATTAGAAAAAAATTATTTAAAATAAGTTTCATATCAAATATAATTTTAAAATTATACTTTTAAAAAAAATATATACAAAAATTTTAATATTAAATTATATATATTTTTATTATATTAATAATAGTTAAATATATAAGATTTGAGTATATTACTTTTTACTTTACAAACCTTTTTATCAAAGATCCGCCATTGACCGTCATTTCACCACTTATATATTCATCCATTTATCTACACATAGATAGAATTTAGGGTGACAGGTATACTTTACCAATTCGAGAAACTCTTTAAATTAAATAAGAATAAATAAAACCAAAATGTTTACGAGAATGAGGTACATATACGTACATAACTGCAACCATTCAAATATCATACGACGAAGTCAATAAAGTACGAAATGAGAAGTATTTGTAAGTTTCAACTTTTGTCATATCAATGTTTCAAATATGTACTCTGCCGTATGAATATACTGCAGTAGCCTTATACTAGATAATTAAAGATTAAAAAAATAAAATAATTTATACAGTAAAGTACATTTTCATTATTATTATTGACAAATTATTAAACAATATTATAAAACCAATATCTTTTACAATAATTATTTTGAGAGTGAGGTATAAAAAGCACACTTTTTCAACACATCTAATTTTATAATTCTTAATTACTATTTAAGCAATGAAACAAAACACCATTTCTATAATACGTTCCTCGTACAGAACGAACAAGAAACTGAGGATGTTCAATTGACAAGCCTGCAATTCCTTCTGATCTCACCAGCAGTTCCAGTGAGAGGAGTGATATCACTCATCTTAGTCATAGCTTCAGCAAAATCACGAAAAAACGCAGCATTGCTGTCGCTGTAAATTCTGACCAAAGGGTCTTGAGAGGCACCGTCGAAGAGCACTTGATCGGAGATGAGAAGGCCACGGCGAGCCACCAGGTCGGAGAAGTAGTTGTTGTCGAAGAGAACGGGAGTGAGGGAGTCGAGAGGGGACAAGTTAGTGTCCCCACCAGAGGAAGGGCAAGTGGTTCTTCTTGACGCGGCGAAGCTGGTGTCGATGTTGGTTCCGTTGTAGATGCGAGCTCTGAAAAACTGGCACTGCGCTTGCCCTAAGCTGTGGCTGCCGGAGAGCACGGTGAGGTCACGTGCGCTCAGGCCTTTGGCGGCGAAGGCGGTGGTGAGTGTGGGAAGGTCGGAGAACGGAGAAGGGAGTTCGGCGTTGGCTGCGCTTTGGCTTGCTGTTCTTGCGTCTCTTCGACCTAGTGCTACTGTCCATGAAGGTCCTCCGAGCTGCCATTTCAGAATATTAGGTTTAGGGTTAGTATGATTTTTTTACATATACTTAAGATAAACAAATTATTTAAAATAATTAGCGGTAGGTGGACCATATCTAAGCTTTTCTTTAACAAATAATTGTTTCATTTTAATGTGATATTAGATAGATAAAAGCGAACAGAGAGGAATTGTTGAGCTAAAGTGGTGTGAGTGAAAGCTTAAAATGGATGACACAGCAGAAGACAAAGGTTTGGTGGTACTTGTGTTTCTGAGGTTTTTAAAAGGGAAGATAATGAGTGGTTCTTCTCGAGAATGAGACAAGGCTGACACCAGACTTTGATTGCATGAACCATTATCCCTTCTTTTTTTCTTTTTCTCTTCATCAATTATTGTTCTGTGTGATGCATTTTTTCGGGGAAGGGGACCCCACCAAATTACGAGAGTTGACATGGTGATCGATTACGTGTTAGAGGAAAGTAAAAACCGAAAGTGGGGAACAAGGTTTGAAAACAAGCCCATGCCAAAATCAGATGTTAGGAAAAATACAAACATCAACTTAGCTTAGCTACGTATCTGCTTCTTCTGATGAGAATGACTGAACCTTCCAACCTCATTCTAACATTTCAATAATGGAAGCAGGGAAAAACCCTAATGAAACACATCATATATTTTTCACGTGTTGTGTTCTATGCAATTATATAATAATTCTTAGATATATGCATGTAATATTACAGATTTGGTAGTGGCAAATGAAAATGATATTTCTCTACACAGAAAGAAAGAGAAGAAAAGATGGCTCACCAGAACTACTCCATCTCTTGCTGCAAGTGCCAGAATATCAGCACAAGAGACAATGCCATTGCAAGCAGCTTCAACCTTGGTTTTAATGGTGTCGATCACTTCGTAACCCCTCATTGAATTTCTGTTTGGTGCTGCATTTTTCTCACCAACAAATGTGTCACTGTCATCCAATAAAATTGATGCATCGCAGCCCTGAAAATTAATGTAACTAAGATTATTTGTAGTTTTTTGTTTTAACCAAATCATGTATGCTTACAATACACATGAATAGTCAACGTTATTTTTACTCAAATTTAACGTTTCATATGTCGTTAGATATCGTTAGATCTTTTGAGAGAGGTTTAAGCCGATCACTAGATGAATCAGGTTCTAATACTACTGTTAGGTCTTTTGAGAGAGGATTGTCTCAGAAATTTAATACCACTGAGCATGAGTCCAACCTACACATAAGAGATGAACACCAATCTTAACTAAAAACCTTAAGGCGATGGGTTTATGGGTCTTCATCCTTATATAATGCTCTACTTTTTTGTTTATAGTTAATTTGAGACTTAAACTCACACTTACATTCCTAATACATATGTGTTTGAACATAGATATAGAAGTGATATTAAAGAAACAAGAAACTGTGTTCTTACATTGACAAAACAATCGTGGAAGAACAATCGGAGTATAGAGGCTCCAAGTCGAGGTTCTCCATTGATGGCTTGCTCCATTACATTTCTCATAATGGTTTGAAGATTGGGACAAGTTTTATCGTAGAAGTTGGTAGAAAGTTGTGCATTGGTTGAAGAAGAAAGGAGAGAAAGAATGAAGAGTGCAACAAAGAAGAGGGTACGTGAGAAAGGTGCCATCTTTCAAGCTTTAAGCCACAAAATAGTGATTATTTTGTAGTGTTAGAAGTGAAGAGGGCAATGAAAGAAGAGGGTATGCAATATATATATATATATATATATATATATATATATATATATATATATATATATATATAGAATGTTGGTGCATGCAGAGACAGCAAAATTTGGAAAAAAAAAAGTTCTACCAAATTTCAAATTTGGCTGCTCCATACATACTTTACTTTAAAAAAAAAAAGGGATAAAAGATTAAATAACATTAGTTCCAACTTAAAATTATGAAGTTTAATATTTAAGAAAAATTATATGTACTTGAACTTTCTTAATCCAATATAAGACTTTTAATTTATATTTTAATTTTTAACCGATTATTAATAAAAATAAACAAGAGAAAAGATTTAGAGAAAAGTTATACCTACTTTTTTTTGGAGGATGTCATATTACAAGTGGGAAATTAATTTTCACAGTTGAAGATGTTTTTTTCTTGAGACAATCTGGATAAATGTACGTACTTCATCAAGGCACCCTTTTTATTACAATCATGAAATTTTGTGAACATTCTACTTTATATTCAATAAATCCACTAATAACAATGTCATAGTTTTAAGTCAATTTTAATGGAAAGAATTACAAAAATTATTAAGCAGTGTGAGACTTTACTATATAGTCATCTCATCACTAATCTGCACATAATATATAATTAAATATTTAAGTGTGGTTAATTTTTTCAGTAAATTAAAAATCTTCCATACTAAAAGTTAAATAACATCATAAATATACTGTTCCAAACCCCCTAATAAGAAAAACACGTGTTAAAAAAAAACTTGTTATTTTCAAGAATTTACATTGATTTACACTTCCTTTTGTATACTTTAACAAATGAGATTAATCAAGAAGGCCACGATAAAATCGCATAAAGTATTCTTAATTTATATGATTGGTGCCTCTTTGGTTTTCGAACTTTTATCTTTATTTAATTTATTTATTATTTAATGAAAGAAGATGCATGATTGTTGTCACTTTACACGTCAGTAACATGAATAATTCATAATATTGTGAAGGCAAAGATGAAGCAAAAAAGAAAGAGCTTGAATCATTCACCACCATAAAAGTGATTCTAATCATAACCATGAATATATCCTTTTTAGGAGAACCAAAAGCTGGGATCTGTTTGACCAGTTTTCTACAAGTTGCATATGCACATAAAGCACTTCTCAATCTAACTTCAATTACATTTGGTTAAGTCAAACACATCTTTGTCTAAATCAGTTATTTTGTCAAATCAAAATTAACAAAACAAATGATAAAAAAAAAAAAAAAAAAGTGGGTATCGTTCACGTTTCTGAAAAATAAAAAAAAGTTGGTTGTGTGCACTTTTCTAGGGCATCACATTCATATGAAAAATGGTTTTTACAACTTTTAATAAAGGTTGACGAAGGTATTTATGGACGAAAATTCAATGATTTGAATTTGTATATGATATAAATGATTTGACAGGGAAATCTGCAGTCACATTATAGTAAAATTGTCACATAGATGTAACTCACTTCACACACATGTTTATTATTGCGATGTGTTTGGCCAATTAGGACCTTTGAAAGCTTGGTCACGTATGCTCATAAATTAAACCATATCAAAGTCAGAACTATGACTAATTCAAGATCTGATACATAATCGATGTCATCATTTTTTTTTTTTTAAGATGAAAATTTAGAGGAAAAATGGACAGTACATCAGTTTTTTTTTTTTTTTTTATGGAGTATATATTAAACATTACTATATACTTTAAAGCAAAAAAATTTCTAAAATTTAAAAAATATTTATAAAGGAACTTATATTTACTTCATTATAAGGAGACAAATGAAATTATGTTTACTTAATTATAAGGAGACAAATGAAAATTTAAAATGTTCATATGCTATTGAAAGGGATATTTAAAAGGAAAAAAATAAATAATTAGGTGGGCAGTATGAAAGGGAAATTTTTAATTGAAATTGTTTTCTTTAATAGAAGTGATAAATATTTCTTTGAAGTGCTATTTTTCTTTTGACAGTAAAAGTGTAAATTTTGAATATAGTTACCAAATGCATAGATAATTAACTTAAAAACTATATACCTTACTTTGTCTTCTTTTTTGATTTATAAATAATCAAATCAGTTTGCACCATTCTTTCAGGCAAACTCATTCAAGTCCAATTTTTCTGAATTTTTTTTACCGTTCTTTGTTGAGTATTATAAACACAGTAATTTTAATATATTTTAAAATTTTAAAATTAATAATCATTAATATAATATATTTTAAAGACACAACATAAGAACAGGGGAGAATAAATAACCGGTAGAGAATCTAAACTGATTCAATAACTACATTTTCCTGACAGATTAAAAATGGTTTCAATTTTCCACACGTCGCCATGACAATGACAAGGGTTTAGGAACACAAACATATGGAGTGGTGATCAAACGTAGGAAAACAAAAGTTTAAACACGGTTTCTCATGAACGTACTATAAACAGAAATAGGGTTGAATATTTGAGAATCTTAGGAACATTTCGTCAATCATACTTGCGTATTTAACCAAACACGCTCTAATTATTTCCCTCAACAGCCTTCAGTTTTTTATCCTTTAGCCATGATCCACTAACAGCATCAACCTTCCATAGAAATCTATGCCTCAGCCAGTAGTAACTATAAGAATGGAAAAAGTCGTAGGAGGGGACAATAAGATGATGAATCCCTGAGGCGTGTTCAATTGCTTTCTCTCTCTTTAATTTTTCTTTGTTTGCCTTCAAGGATACAATAATTGATCATTGAAAACCATAATGATTAGTAAAGCACCAAGCAACCAACCATCAATTATGGGGAGACTTGAAAAGAGATTCTTAGAAAGAACCTTCCACCACAAACTAAGATGAACAAGTCTAATCTTTCATGAATTTGAACATTAGCATTAAACCCACCATTTTTTTTTCCTCACCAAAATGTATCGCATTGTTCAAGATTAGAAAGAAACGGCAACTAGTACCAAGCATACAGATACAAGTTAGGTGAGCCTGTACCTATCCATCATTTAAATGTTGATAATGTATGTAACATGCACTAACTAGATGTTGGGCCGGGGGACAACTTGGGAGAGTGGAAACTGGAGCAGCTTCCCACCTTTGAAGGGGACCTTTGAGTCTTCACCAGTGGAACCAATGACTGCACAACATCTGCCATGAGAGGACGATAATCTGCCTCGGGTTGCACACACATTGCAGCAATTGCAGCCACCTGGACAACCTCTTTCATAGAGTACTGTCCCTCCAATGAAGGATCCATAATCTTTACAACCTTTTCTCTATCGGTCAAAAGAGGCAGAGCCTAAACACATCGCACATACAAGTTTGTTAGAAAAAGGTAGAACTTAAGTCTCGGATATATAGAAAAACTAGAATACCAATTGATTAAATCACCAAGCAGTACAGAATCAACACAGAACTTGATTGTTGGAAAGAATTAACAAACGCACCCAAGAAACAAGAACACCTTCTCCTGGAGGTCTCTTCATATCTACTGGCAC
The DNA here is from genome assembly GCF_037176805.1 of Vigna unguiculata. Taxonomy (NCBI): domain Eukaryota; kingdom Viridiplantae; phylum Streptophyta; class Magnoliopsida; order Fabales; family Fabaceae; genus Vigna; species Vigna unguiculata. Next base: position 46,697,745 of record NC_140796.1, read on the forward strand.
TCGGCCAGTGAGCAGCTCCAAAAGTACAACACCATAACTGTACACATCTGATTTTGTGGTTAAATGCCCTGTTAGTGCATATCTGCACAAACAAACATTGAGAAACACATAATTAGTTTTTCATGAGATGAATTATTCAAAGAAAAACTCTTGAAATAAGAATGAAGATTACACAAAATGACCAAAACAAGGTAAGATTTGTACTCGGGGGCAACATATCCTTGGGTGCCCAAAACTCGAGTTGAAACATGTCCACCAGCTCTATCAGGTCCCAACTTTGCCAATCCAAAATCAGAAACTTTGGCATGAAATTTCTTATCCAAGAGGATGTTACTGCTCTTAAAATCTCTGTGAATAACTGGGGGACTGACATGCTCATGAAGATATTCTAACCCCCTAGCAGCTTCAAGTGCTATTCTTAGTCGAGTTTCCCAATCCAACTTTATGGGTGTAATAATAGAATCTACAAGAAATCAATTGATCAAAACCAACTCAAACATACAAAATAACTAACAAAAAAATAGCAAACATGGCTGCGGACACAGCACTTTTGGACATTTTATATTAAATAGCCCACTGATGAAAATTTTAAAAATAAGGGTAGACAAAACATGACTTTTTTATCTTGTAATGTCTTAAATAAGAGACAATGAATCGAGTGTAAAAAAATATGGAATAACAAACAATTATAACATTCTACAACAAAGCATTGCAAAATTTTGTTTTCATGGTATCGGTAGAGATAATAAGCAGAATTTTTGCTCCAGGTTCTGGTGAAGTTCTTATAATAGCTCAAATAGACAAATTAAAAATTCAAATTATTTTGAAAGAAACTTTATGCCATACATGACCCATCAAATATTTCCTTTTACAGTGTTCAATAAACCCAGAGATTTAGAGGGAAGTATTGCAACTTACTGGAGGATGTGCAAATTCAATCAGGAGGTAAAGCTCTCTTCTCTTTCAAGATTGTCAATTATATATAAACTGACCAACTTAAGATCTTTCCTCAAAGAAGATAGCATACAAATTACTTACGCACCTACAAGCTATATATGTAAAATGTAGACATCTGAAAAAGCAGTAATAAATCGAACATATAGTGTAACTTAAGATTGATATAACATGGTTATCACTTCAAGGCCACTATCCATGTTGTGTAATACTAATATGCGATGAAAATAGTTCGATGTGTCACTTTCAACCCATAGTCATCATAAACTTTACAAGGGAAGGAAAACCCTTGCAGAGTGAAGAAGTTCGGAAAAAGAGAATGCACAAGGGAGAATCTAATGAAAAAATGTCTTTGCTTATATGGACATGCCCTTCAATTTTACGCAACAGAACAGAGGAAAGTATTTAAGGAATCAGTTACTCAGAGTACCAAATGTAATAGGAAACTGGGTACATGCTGGCAGGCTGTTCCCAATCAAAAATTTCATCAATTTAAATCAAATATCCAATACTGCAAGATTAACAGATTAATCTATCATCATATATATATATATATATATATATATATATATATATATATATAACAGAGAGTTACTCATTCAAACAAAAAAAAAAAGGTTCTAAGTAAGTTTTTCTTGTTCCAGCCCCTCTAGTGAGCAAACAGATTAAGTATATAGCAAAAGCCGAGATTGTTACATCAAAATTCCATAAACATATGACAGTTCCACCCCATCATGAGGATTAGAGTCTTGACCACTGTCTGTCAAGTACAAAAAGTTAATTGTAATCATCCATTCGCAGCATTTTAAATCAGCAGAGAATAAAAGCTTTCTAGCAAATATATATTTCATAACTTACTGCTAACAGGATAAAGATGTTCCTGCAGTCCACCATTTGCCATAAATTCATACACCAGCAATTTATGATTACTATCAGAGCAGTACCCAAGCAATGCCAGCAGATATGGTGAATGCAACCGGCTTAGCAATTCCACCTACAGTGACATGAAAGCAACCAATTCAATTCAATTATCAAAATGAATTGGCTTCCGAAGACATCTATAGCTATTTAATTCATTGACTCGGCCAAAATGCGTATGAATGATTTAAAAATTTAACTAGTTTGATTACAGGGGAAATCAAACTCATAAGCATGAAGAACTTTCCCATAGTTTCTAGAAAAGAAGCAGCGCTGGTCAAAATGTTCTAAGAAGTAACAGACCTCTACTTTAAATTCTTCTTCCCCTTGCTTTCCTGCCTGATCCATGAATTTAATGGCAACTTTCCTGCCACTATTGAGCACTCCCCGGTAAACAAGTCCAAATCCACCATGACCAACGACATTCGACTTGCTGAAGCCCCCTGTTGCAGAATGCAGCTGCTTGAAAGTGAACACCTGAAGTCCTTTCTCGGCAATGACTTGCAGATTTGCAAAGTCACTATTCTCATTAAGGTTTGCGTCTTCAACTAATATAAAATCAAGCAAAATCTGACCGTAAGTGGGACCTCAATTTACTCAAGTAAAGTAGAAAAAAAGTAAAGATATAAAGTTTTAAAGTGAAAACACAGAAAGAAGTTAATTTCAAATCATTCAGTTTAAAATCTTGAAAAAAAAAAAGGTGGAACATAATAACACTGAATGTACTCCCCTTCCCTTTCCCTTCTAATGAATACTCTCCAACAATATAGATGAGAATTAATTACACCCGGTAGAAAAAATATATATAAATGAATATCAATGAACTGGCAGTATTAATATTGTCTGCATTATACATACTATTTTACAAGTGTCGAGAATGATAGGTCATCTTAATCAAACTAATTAAATGTAAATACAGGAAATACACGGATGAACTTGCTTGAATAGGTAAGTTCCATTTTTTTTCCTTGCATCAGTCAAATTCTCCATTTTAATTTAAACCTGCATGAAACAAAACTAAGCCAAACCCCCCATAAAAAATCACAAATTTTTTGGACAAAAGGATCATAACAACACAATTTTATCAGAATTTCCACCAGGCCCGAATCCTGGAGAGGGAAAACACAAAGAGCAAAATCTCAATCAAACCAAAATACAACAGCACGTGAGATACTATAGCCTACCATGGATGCACTAAATCTAACACATCCCTTCAATCAGACGAAACCACACCGTAATCAAAACTAATCTCCACATGACAATAAATTATTAGACAGTCCGAAACCACCACCTGACAAGTCTTCATGTGTCAAGTCTTTAAATTTTCAAACTCGCATAAAAGAACTAACAACAATAACCCACACGTCACCTAAAGATTATTAATTTTTTTCAAAAACTGAAAAACCCAAATTGTATAATAAATTCTCCTACATGACACCTAAATGAATGTTATTAATTTTTTTTTCATAAACTGAAAAACACAACTGCATGTTAGTACAGAAAGGTCAGCAACAGTTCCATCGAATAATCTCAGGCGTTTGCAGAAGAACACAAAGCGAACATTGAAGTTCAGCACATTTCGGAAAGAGAGCCAAACCTTTTTTGAGGCTTTTGCGGCGGTTGGAGACCTTGTTGAGGATGTAGCAGTAGTAAGCAAAGGCAACGAACAAGGCAAAGACGGCGATGGAAGCGAACACCATAATGGCGATGAGTGCAATCTTGGCCTTCCTTCTGTAGTCATAATCTTCGTCCATTTCGAATTCTCTGAGATGCAAAAACCCTAACCCCAGAAATGGTTAAAGCATAGTGGCAATGCGAGAAGAAGCGAGAATGGTTAAAAAGCTGCGTCGGAGCTTCGAAGTTGGAAGACACACTCTGACTTGCTTCACTCTCCCTCTGCCCTTTTCTCTCTGCCGCCTACAGTGCTGATACTGACATTTCTCTTTTGCATCTTCGTCCCTCAACTTCTTGCAATTTGCGTTACCACCACCAACTAATTTTACGTTATTTTCATTCTTTCCCCCCTGCACAAATAGTTTTTAAATATTGATAAATATGTTTTTTTTCCTCTAACAGATTTTTTTTAACTGAAATTCTTTCATTTTTAAATTCAATATATTTTGTTTTATACTTAAAAAATAGTAAATATAATTTTTTTAATTCAACAACTTCAACTGATTTTATTTAGCACTTATATAATATTTAACACGTAAAAAAATTAAAATAAAATATTCAAGTATGAATATTTTTATGAAATTAAATAAAATTACTCAATTTAATATTCTTTTGAAATATGAGCCAAATATCCAAATATTATGAATAGAATGGAAAAGGTGTAAAAAGGGGAAAGGCGAGGGGCATGAGAATGCAATTAGAAAGAAGATGGAGGCCGGCAGCAGCTTTGGTTGGAGTGGGAACATAGAAGAGTGTTAAGGCCATTTACTAAATTGAAATAGGACAAACATTGCCCATTCATTGCTTTCGCTTTGCATTTGGGTCTCAATCTCACTTCCCTCCAACACAACATCACCCTCATTAATACCACCACACCATCTTTTCAAAACAAAACCTTAGTAAATAAATGACACGTGCATGGGTGCACGTGGGATCCATTTTTTCAATTTAGCAAACTTTCGAACTTATTCTTTTACTTAAATTATACATATTAAAATTCTATTTTTCGCTTCTAAATTTTATTTTAGGATTAAATATAATTTTTATCTTTTAATTTTTAGTAAAAATTTAGAATTAAATTTTTTAATTTTGAATTAATTTAATCGTTTTATTTTAACCAATTTTTATTAAATTTATTTTACATTTCAAACATATCTCTTTATAATATTTTAATTTGTTTACATTATTTTACATATTTTTCCTTCAATGTTAATTAAAAAGAATTTGATTTAAATGACTAAATTTATTCATTTCTAAAAATAAAGACTAAATTAATTAAAAAAAATTTAAAATAACTAATTTTAATTTTTATTAAAAATTAAAATTAAAAAACAAAAAATATATTTAACACTTTATTTTATTTCAACCATTATTCATCTTCGATCTTAGAAAAATGAAATCAACCCAACACAAGAAGACAGCGTTTGGAATCGTCGGCAAATGCTATAGAGAGATACCTTCACAGTCCATAGGCCTGCAGTGTAGCAATTGACTTGCTCTTTGGAACTCTCATAGGAAAAGTTGAATGGTTAAAATAAGTTCAAAATTTTATTTTAATCTGTAAAATACTAATGAAAAATTATCAAATAATAAATAAGGTGTATTAAAATTGGCAGAATTTTTGTGCAAAATATTTTGGCAAGAAAATTGGTATTTTTTTTTTTACAGATTATTGTTCATTCATAAATTTACATGTATTTCCTTTGAGAAAATTTTCCAAAAAGAAATCTAACAGTAAATATACGATTTTTTTTTTTGTAGTATAAAGAAATAAATTAGTGAATGATAATAAAGGATAATTTATGACAATTGTTTGAACTCTCCGTAAGTAGAAATAGAACATCATCCATGTATGAAACAATTAGTGAACAAAACTTCTAAACTTTGTTTTTTATGTTAAAAAAGAAAGAAAAAGCAGTCTGATATATTACGAAAATAAAATTTCTTGAGAAATATGATAAATTTGTCTTCCACTTATGTGGAGAAGTGGTATATGGTGGATATATCTTTAATTCTTTAGTTTCACTTTTGTTTTATGATGAAGCAATTATATTTTATGTTAAAAAAAATTATTTAGTGTAATTAAGCTCTCGTTTAGCTAATTTGTACATATATGTTTGATTGTTGTTGCGTGATTGTGTGATAATATGTTACTTTTTAACTCAGTACTTGAAACAATATTGTCGCAACTGACGGATAGATAGAAAAAGGAAAAAAATTTAAAAAAAAAAGAGTAATTGCTTTTGCCACCAATATTTTTTAGGAAACAATATTGAAAAAACTATTTAAAGAAGTATGTAAGACTATATTTTTGAGTTCAAGAATTTATTATATGGAGAAGGTATTAATACCTACACTGTCCACGTAGAGATAAGATTATATGGAGAAGGTGTTAATACCTACACTGTTCACTTATATATGACGAATACGAATGAGAATAAGGTGGGATGGATTTTATTGTCTAGTACTCATTCTCAAAGAAAACATTCATCATCGTTCTTATACTCATATTCAATTGATATATTTTTTTTCATTATTATTGGATAACGAGTATACTTCATGTTCGTATTTATTTTCTTGTTATTCGAATATCATGATCTTATTAAATATTCAATACCAAATGACATACTTTTGTTTTTCTAATATAAATATTTAGAAAAAAATAATAATTATATACATTTCAAATTAGAGTATCAGCTAAATTTTTATAGGAACCAAGGTATTTAGTAAGTTTGCAAACTTTAATGAAACATAGTTAATAAAATCAAAATATTTTTTAAAAAAATACAAAAAAACAAGTATCCAAGTTTAAATACATTTTAATATCTTTACTTTCTTTCACTAAATTCTAATGAAATTTATTCTTTATACACTAAAAAAAATTGTATGACACCACTTAAAAAAATCGCACAAAGAAGAAAAATTAAACTAATAATAATTAAAATTTAGCTCAAATATATTTCTTTTTGAATTTCAATCTATATTGGATTGTGATAAACAAGATTTATGACAATTGCAATAAGTTATCATAGTAAATAAAATGTCTTTATAGAGTTACGGTGATATAAAATTACGTTTATGATGATAATCCTTATGATAATGAGTTAGAAAATAAAAATAATTATATATAAAAAATCATCAAAACAATATTTTACATGATAAAAATAAATAACAAATAGAAATATTAAAAAGAAGTAAAAATTATCAAATGTGTCTTAGAAACAATTTGATACATCATTCAACGAAATTGTATGAAAAATAAATGTATAATTAAAGATTTGATAAGATGAAAAATACCTTAAAGATCTAAGAAAAAAATTTCAGATATCAAACTAAAATTATGGATCAAAGATAATAAAAATGATAAGTTTTATGTGATTGAATACTTGAAATTGAGAGACAAATATTTTATATAAAAAAATAATAAATAAAAATATTAAAAAGGAAAAGAAATATTCAATTATGAGACATAAAAACTATTTGATTCATTGTAATTGGTAATATACCATTTGAACATTATCGCACAAAGATATGATAAGAGGAAAAGTACCTTAGATATGTGAGTGAATTCATAAATATATAACAAGTCAAACAATTAGAAGAGGGAGAAAAAATATGTAGCGAAAAAAAAATGGTTATAAAACTAAAGACTAAAATAATGCTTTAAACAGTAAAGGATGAGTATTAACGTGAGTATGAGAAGAGGATTGGGTGGGGGTATGTACAAACTTATCTTCGTCCTCATACCCAATTGAACAAATCAGACATTACTTAGACCCATAACTAGTTAATGTGGAGATTTCCCTTCAAAACATGGATGAGTTTGTTTAATACACACAAAAATGCGTTAATTTGTGATCCCTAACTGTAAATTTGGTTCGATAATAAACTGATAGTAATGGCACGATAGGTCCAAGAAATAATATCTCTCGCTTTGATAGGTTTTGAATAACTCTGATATTATCTTAAAAAATAGATTTTAAGTCTAATTCAATCTTACAAAACTAGTTTGTAAGGTAAGGTTTCCACTCATTTATATATTATAAATTTATCTTATCTCTAGTCGACGTGTGATTTTCAATATGCAATTAAAACATGGACAACATCTACCAGTGTATTTAAAATAAGTATAAAAGTTAAAATGAAAATTATTACAATATGTGTTGGATCTTAAAATGTGAATGAAAACTTATGAGAAGATATCATTTATGATTTTCAATAAAACAATGTATTATTTGTATAAATATCAAATGGAAAACAAAATGAAAATTTTTCAAACAATCATAAGATGTGTGTATTTGCAAAGGGCGCATTATTTGGATAATATTTGATATATTATATAATACAAAATTATCATACAAACCCTGAACAATACATTATCTATCAAATTGCCATAATCTATAAAGGATTTCCTCTTTTTTCCCACATTTCATAATTTCAATTTTACCCTTTATAATATAATTATTTGTCATCAACAGTTATTTTCTCATATTTTATCCATTCATTTCACTTTATTTTTAATAAACATAAATTTATTTTGTATATTAACTTAACATTACAATATTACCACCTACTAATATAATATCATGTATATTTACAAAATACATATACACAGACGCGCGATAGTGTTTGTGTTTACGCTAGTATATTGTAAAGATATCATATTCATATATATTCTGGTTTTAATTCTATTATAGAGATATTATATATTTTATTATTTTTTATTATCATCAAATATTCAGTTTTATGATACATATTAGGTTTTATTTTTTCCCTTATATCATGGGATAGTGTACCCTATACGGTAAACATTTGCTTAAGTCTGCACTCATTTAAGTCCACATCCCACCTAAATTTGCATTTGGAAAGGGAAGATTCTCATATCAATAATTGTGTGATCTTATTTTTAGAAAAAAATCACATAAAGTCATTTGACAACTATTTTTAATTCGTTTACATGTGATTGTTGATTGACCATTGTGTAAGATGCGACGAAGGGTGAAGAACACACCCTTAGCTTGATTTAACTGATCCAATGATAAATAAGGAGAATCTTTCAACTCACTCGTATGAATAAAATAAACTAACAAGTTCCTCTTGTAACATATCTCTTATATCTCATATATCTTATATTTTTTCAATTCCTAAAAATTTTCGACACTCATAATATTTGATATTGTAATTATATGACCATAATATTTCATATTGTAATATGACTCTTAAAACTTCATAAGTTCACATCCCAATAAAGTCCACCTTAAACTCCCAAAATCAAAATGCGGACTTTAGCGAATGTATACTGTATATTGAACAAGTTTCTAATAGATGCAAACTTTCATTCTCATACTTTCAATAAAGTATTTCTCTCCTAACTTTCTCTCACTTATGTTTTATCAAACACTAACATGGTATCAGATGAAAAACACCTTCTGACATTACCTTATCTTCTCTTCGTCATTTCACTCATGGCAAGTTTTGCTTCTCCTCACCCTTTATTTATTCATTTTGGAGAAAATGATGCATTTGATTTTGTATATCTCTTTCTTGTTGATAACAATTATCAACCATGGACAGTGGTAGATCTTGGTCAAAAATTTTGAAGGGGCCAAACTAATATACTCAAATTTTATATATTTAATTATTATTATTATTAATATAACAAAAATATATATAATTTAGTATTGAAATTCTTGTATGGTTTTCCTTACAAAAATTATAGTTTTGAAATTGTATTTGATATGAAACTCATTTTAAAATAGTTTTTCTAATTTCATCTCTTTCCTTGATATTTCCATATATGAGCATGTTTTCTTATAATAAATTTTAAATAATTAAATATGAAACATTTCACCTATAATTCAAAAGAATTAATATGAAACTTCCCACTTATAATTCTTTAAATTTTAAGAAATGGTTCTCTAATTCAACAGTTGAATTCCTAGTATCATGCTTGAAAATAGGTGAAAAAGTAAATTTGTATTGTTTTTATCTTCAAGGGTATCTTTCCTTTTATCACTTTACAAAAACTGAATCTATTATTTTATTTTTCATCAATATACATATTTAAACAAAAATTAAGAGTAAAAAATAATTGATCAAAATCTAATAAAAAATTGAGATACGTAATTACTAAAAAAAATATGATAATTAAGTCACATCTAAGAATGATTATGAAAAAACATATAGTACATAACTTTTCTTTTTATATTGATAAAAAAATCAATATACAAAAAAATCATAAGATGAAAAAAAAACTAAATATCAAACTAATATTTTCCTATCAATAGAAGGGAAAGAGTTACTTGTTTTATAAGAGAACAAATGAGAACTAAGAGCGAGAATGAATTTATATCTAAATTTCTATTTATTTTTTAAAACAAAAAACAAAAGAAGAGATGCAAAAATAATAAATGAATATAATATGTGAGAAACTTAAAATGGGAAAGAACAACAAAAATATATCAATAAATTTTATTATTCTTTATTTTGTTTAATTTATTATTTATTAATATTAAATATTATATTTTATAAAAAGAAAATAGATATCAATTTTTAAAAATTTTAAACAAATATTTTAAAATTATTTTTTAAAAGAAAATTAAAAAATCTTAGGGGGGGGGGGGGGGGCATGGCCCCCTACAGACCTTCTAAGTTTCGCCATTGACCATGAAAATCTGATTGTACAATTTTTCGGCATTGGAAATTTGATTGTACGATTTTCTAATCAATACCTTCTAGATAGGGGAGTTTTAAAAAAATCAAGTTTCTTCAATTTCTCAAGGTTCTCTAATTTCTCAAAGTTCTCCAATTTATCAAGGTTCTCTAATTTCTCAAGGTCCTCCATTCTTTCAAGGTTCTATATTTCTCAAGGTTCTCCATTTTTCAAGGTTCTACATTTCTCAAGATTTTTTCAAGGTTCTCTATTTCTCAAGGTTCTCCACCAGACTACTTTGGAGAAGTGTTACTTCCAAGATGGACATTTATAATCTTCATGTCTACCTTGACAGGAGTGATAAAAATATCATGTATCTTCTGGTTTTAATTCTATTGATAGAGATATTATATATTTTATTCTCTTTTATTATCATCCAATATTCTATTTTATGATGATACATAGTAGGTTTTATTTTTTTTCCTTATATCATGAGATATTGTACTTTATATACTGGACAAGTTTCTAATGGATGCAAACTTTCATTCTCATATTTTCAATAAAGTATTTTTCTTCTAAATTTCTCTCACTTGTATTTTATCAAATACTACTATTATAAGGTAGTTTAAAATTGAAAATCATAATCTAAACGCATCAAGCAATATATCGTCTCAAGATGAAAAGAATGCAAATATATTAAAATAATACATTGTTTGTCAACGAATAAAGTGAAACTAATACCATATTTTAGTATCCGATGTTAGATTATCTAAATTTGATGAATATTAAGTACTTTGATATTTTTACTACAAAAATATTTGTTTTTAACTTTGATTATAATTAAAGTTTCTGAATTTTAACCCCACTAAATGACTAGTATACTTTATATGATAAGGACCCAAACCCAAAACACAAATTGGTGTGGTGGAACTGCATCTCCCACATAGTTGGGTGATTGTGCATCTGTAAAAAGTGGTTTGAAATATGGGTGCTAATAGGAATTTGAGGAGTAACAGTATTCCATGTATGCTTGAATTGACAAATTTTGATTAATCAAAACAAATTTATTCAATAAGTTTACACCTCTAAAATGAGCACAAGTTTTATGATAAAACCAATTTTGGTTGGTTATATGCCACTTTGACTTATTTGATTACTTGTTTGGTGTTGCTAATTTTTGAAACGGTGGATATATGGAGGCCTAGTTTGTGCCCATATTTGTTTAGGGCATAAAATGCTTATTTTAATAACCATTATTTGGTTAACTTCTTTCATGAACCATTTTTAGATATTCAAAATATCTTATCAATTTCAATTTCTTTTAAGAGTGTGCAACCTAACAATATGTTGTTTCGTAAAATATTTAATTTTTTTATAAAAAGAGTTACCTTCTAAACTATTCTCTTCCAAATATATTATTGGGGGATAAAATATTTTAGTCCATAAATTTGGGTACAACATTAAAATAGTGTTTGTTTCAAATTTTAATATATTTTGGTCTAAAACTTTAAAAATAATAGATATAATCTTTTAATCCAACTGCGATAAATTAATTTCTTTGTTTTATATGTCAAATGTATTTTAGGATGACATTTTAGTTGTTTACATTGTTTTTATATTTTTCAGCTCAAATGTTAACCAAGAACACCATTTAACAAGTAAAACAAAATTAATGTAATTATATTACAATGACTATATCCATTCATTTTGAAAGTTTAACCACTAAAATGTATCAAAGTTCAATCTAAATTTAGAGACTAAAAATATACTTAACCATGTTATTAATTATTAGATTAAATATGTTTTTTGTCCTTCAACTTGTAGTGAAAATTGGAATTAATCTCGCTTGAAATCTTGAACTAATTTAGTCTCTCAACTCTATAAATGCGTGAATTTAGTCATTTTAACCAAATTTTATTAAGTTTATTTGACGTGTAAAGATCATTTCATTATAGTATTTTAACTTATTTACATTGTTTGACATATGTTCACTTCAATGTTAGTTGAAAAACATGTTTGAAACGTCAAATAAACTTAAACAAAATTTATCTAAATGACTAAATTCATGCATTTACATAATTGAGGGACTAAATTAGTTTAAGGTTTCTAAGAGAGACTAATTTCAATTTTGACTAAAAATTAGATGACCAAAAACATATTTTGTGACGAAAAAAAAAATCTATTTACTTATTTATTACAGTATACTTATAAATATTTAGAGGCAAAAATTTATACACTAATATATAATTATATTTAAAATATTCACATTTATATATATATTTACAATACTATATACTTCCTATATCCACATTGTTTAGTACATTTTATATTTCCTATACTGGAAGAGGAAGAAGGGTTATTTATTTACAGTTTTCCCCTCATATGCGGTTTATCAAACATGTGGAGGGAAAATGTTATGGATAGGATTCACTTGGACTGTTGGGGGTAAATAAAAGGTAACTCCGATTTGTCCTTCGATGACAATCGGTGCATTCGGAGCAGAGAGAAAAGTAATGGTAGAGTTTCCCGTTCCCTGAAATGTTACAGAATTATTCACTACATTGGTTTGCCATGCATTTCCCGGAAAAACAGCCACAATGTCGGCGAAGAAGGGATCAGGCGTGTTCGGAGCAGCCATCTATGATAATGTTGTAAAATTTTGTTTTTCGCACACAATCAAAAGAAATAGGGAAGTGAGACAAATATCACAAAAACATAACGTATCATAATAAAATAAAATGAAATAAAAATTCTCCCAAATCCATGAAACTGAATTTTTATTATACTTTTATAAAGATATTGATTAATTTTGTAGTGACTAGTCAGGATAAATGAGCTTATGGCCAACAAAGTAACTCAAGAACATATCATCTTGAGTAATACTAACTCGTTTAAATCCCCAAGGTCATACCTCCAACTACAATAATCAAATCTTTATTTATCATAAATTTTATTTCAATATTAAATCATATAATTATATAAATAAATAGATAGGATAAATGAATAATTAAAATAGATATAAATGAATAAAAAGGGTCAATACGTAACTAGAGATAAATATAAATAAATAAATGAAAGTAAATATAAATTGAATAAATAGGACCAGTGCATAACTGGAGATGAATATAAATAAATAAATATTGGGAACTAAATATAATTTAGAATGAGGTTAGGGACACCTCACTTAGGGTAAATATCGAGATAAAATAATTACGAATAGATAAAAAAATAATCAAAGTAAAAAGATAAAGTGATGGATGTCTCCTTCCCTTACCTTATTTATCGTGAAAATTATACCAAGGTTGTACTAAGACTTTGATGATAAATTAATTTTTCTCTTTTTTTTTTCTTTCTCCTCTTTCTTCCTTCTCACCCGCAGAGTTTCTTCTTTTGTTCCTCTTTTTTTTCTTCTTTGGTTCTCAATATCTCTTCTTTCTTCCTATTCATTCTATTTATACTCCTATTTGTAATGATTACATTAGTTCAACATTAACCTCATTTTCTTTGGTTTTGCTTTTTACGTTCCAATTCAACTACTCGTTCGCAGATCTTTTTTTTTTCACAGTAACCTGATAAAGTGGCATTTATTGTCATGTTATCCTTTCATATTTTATTATTATTATTATTATTATTATTATTATTATTATTATTATTTTCAATAGCTTTTACGTTATCTACTTATCACTCTTTTATTCTCTATACATATATATAATCTTTTTTTTTTCTTTAACAGAATTATCTTATACGGTAATCATTTATTATTAATTCCAATTATAAAGTCTGATAGTTTAATTTAAATATATATATATATATATATATATATATATATATATATATATTTGGATGTTACACTTACAAATTTTGTTTAAATGAATTTAATAGTGGTATGAATAGGTAATCTTATTTACAGTTGTGCATGTACAAAGAAAATAATTATTTTTAACAACTCCAATGAAGTTCTTGATTTTCATGTGAAAGTCAAATATCTAATAGAATATTTATCAAATAAAAATTTCACTATAGTGGTAAAGTTGCCGTGTTTATAAGTATCAAAATGTTGATAAAGTAATTTCAGCTTTCATGTCCTTAACTTATCAAAATGTTTATATTATTATTATTATTATTATTATTATTATTATTATTATTTTGGATATTACAATTCTCCCCTACTTATAGAAATTTCGTCCTCGAAATTTTATTTTATTTTATATATATATATATGTATATATATATATATATATATATATATATATATATATATTTTTTTGACTAAAATAAATGAGGATAAATTCCTCTTATTTTTTCTTCTAATTCCCATGTAATATCTCCATTAGCTTCATTCCACATGACCTTCACTAGAGGGATTCGTCTGCCTCTCAATTCTTTGATCTTCTTGTCCATAATCTGTACAGGCATTGCGTCAAATGTAAGGTTATTCTTTAATTGTACTGTATCAGGTCTTATCACATGAGTTGGATCATAAATATATTTTCTTAATTGAGACACATGAAAGACATTATGGAGATTGGAAAGGAACGGAGGTAAGCAAATTTGATATGCAACAAGACCTATTTTTCTAAGAATTTGGTAAGGGCCAATAAACCGGGGAGTGAGTTTCTTTGATTTCATCACTCTACCAATTCCAGTGGTTGGTGTTACTTTCAAGAATACATGATCACCTTCTTGAAATTCAAGAGGTTGTCTTTTCTTGTCAGCATAACTTTTTTGTCTACTCTGAGTTGTTCTCAATTTTTCCCTAATCATTTTGATTTTCTCGGTTGTATGTTGAATCATGTCAGGACCTAACACTGAATTTTCACCGGTCTCAAACCAACACAAAGGTGTTCTACATTTCCTTCCATATAATGCCTCATAGGGTGCCATACCTATGCTAGAATGGAAACTGTTGTTATAGGTGAACTCAATCAAAGGCAGGTATCGATCCCAACTATCAGAATTTTCTAACACACAAGCTCTCAGCAAATCTTCCAAAGATTGAATGGTTCGTTCGGATTGTCCATCAGTTTGGGGATGATAAGTTGAGCTAAGGTGAAGCTTGGTACCTAAGGCTTGATGTAAACTTCCCCAAAATTTTGAAGTGAATCTAGGGTCCCTATCAGATATAATACTTATTGGAACTCCATGTAACCTGACAATTTCTCTTATGTATAAATCAGTCAATTTTTCCAATGAATACCTAATGTTAATGGGTAAGAAATGAGCAGACTTTGTTAACCTATCCACGATAACCCATATGGAATCAAATTTTTGAATGGTTCGTGGGAGGCCAACTACAAAATCCATTGCTATACTATCCCATTTCCATTCAGGTATATCTAAGGATTGTAGCATTCCCGCTGGCTTTTGGTGTTCTATTTTAGCTTTTTGACAAACTAGACATTTTGCTACATATTGCGCCACTTCCTTTTTCATTTTGGGCCACCAAAACATTTTCTTGAGATCTTGATACATTTTTGTTGTGCCCGGATGTATGCTTAATTTGCTTTTATGTGCTTCTTCTAGAATCATTTCCTTAATTTCCTCATTATTGGGTACACACATCCTGTCCTTAAATCTCAAAGTTCTGGTTTTATCTATGCCAAAATTCTCCCCACCCCTTTGTCCTATCAATTTCTTTTTCTTATTAATTAACTCATCACTTCCTTGTGCCTCATGGATTTGCTTTTGTAAATTGTTAATGACCTGAACGGAGTTTAATTGCATTTTATCATGGCTTAGGGTGACCGACAAATTCATGTCTCTAAATTTTTCTAACAAATTCATTTCATGAATCATTAGTGAAGAGACATGTAAAGATTTTCTACTTAACGCATCTGCCACTACATTTGCCTTACCTGGGTGGTACTGTAATTCAAAATCATAATCTTTCAAAAATTCCATCCATCTTCTTTGTCTCATATTTAATTCTTTTTGGTCAAACAAGTATTTGAGACTCTTATGATCACTAAAAACTTCAAACTTTCCACCATAAACATAATGTCTCCATATCTTAAGTGCAAAAACAATGGCAGCTAGTTCTAGATCATGGGTTGGGTAATTTTTCTCATGTGTTCTCAGTTGCCTGGAACTATATGCCACTACCCTTCTATCTTGCATAAGAACACAACCTAATCCCATTTTGGAAGCATCACAAAATATAACAAAGTGTCCAGTAGGATGGTAATGCTAAAACAGGAGAAGTGGTTAATCTTTTCTTGAGTTCTTGAAAACTATTTTCACATTTTTCTGTCCACACAAAAGCTTGGCCCTTTTTGGTGAGTTGGGTTAAAGGCAAAGCTATTTTAGAAAATCCCTCAATGAATCTCCTATAATATCCTGCCAAACCGAGAAAACTGCGAATCTCAGTCACTGTTTTTTGTGGTTCCCATTGTAAAACTGCTTCTACTTTGGTCGGATCCACTGACACTCCGTTATTGGAAATCACATGTCCTAAGAATTTAACTTCCTCTAACCAGAATTCACACTTAGACAATTTAGCATATAATTTCTTTTCTTTCAAGATTTGCAAGACAATTCGAAGGTGTTCCTCATGTTCCTCAAGAGTCTTAGAGTAAATAAGAATGTCATCTATAAAAACAACCACAAATTGATCCAAAAATGGATGAAAGATCCTATTCATGTAATCCATGAATATTGCAGGAGCATTGGTCACACCAAAAGGCATCACTTGATATTCATAATGACCATACCTAGTTCTGAAAGCAATTTTTTGTATGTCTTCTGCTTTTACTCTAATCTGATGATATCCGGACCTTAAATCTATCTTAGAAAATACAGAGGCTCCTCTCAATTGGTCCATCAAGTCATCTATTCTAGGAAGAGGGTATTTATTCTTTATGGTGAATTTATTTAATTGACGGTAATCTACGCACAACCTAAAACTTCCATCTTTCTTTTTAACTAACAAAACAGGGGCTCCCCAAGGTGACACACTAGGACGAATGAACTGTTTTTCAAGTAACTCTTCTAATTGTTTCTTCAATTCTGCTAATTCAGAGGGTGACATCCTGTATGGTGCCATAGAGATTGGTCCAACTCCAGGCATCAGATCTATGGAAAATTCAATTTCTCTGTTAGGTGGTAAACCAGGAATATCATTGGGAAAGACTTCAGGAAAATTTTGAACAACTGCTATATTTTTCAACTCAACTTCCTCTTTTATTTCCATAGAAGATAATAACAAGTACCCTTGAATTTCATTCCTTAAAGGCTCACTTTTTGAATTGGTAGGTGATTTTAGAAGATTCTCAGAGTTTGGAAATATCACTGATTTCTTAGCACAATCCAAAAGGACTTGATTGGAAGATAACCAGTCCATACCTAAGATTACATCTAATTGAGATAAAGGTAGACATATTAAATTTACAAGGAATTTTGTATTCTCAATGAATAGTGGGCAGTCTAAACAAACTCTATTGGTTATTACTGAGTCATTTGTAGGAGTTGAAACAACCAAACTAGTTTTTAGAAAAGAGGTCGACATATTAAGATGTTGAACATAATGATTAGAAATGAATGAGTGAGTTGCACCTGAGTCATACAATACATTTAAAGTTTTTCCTTTAATAAAACACATACCTTGAATTAGATCATGGTTTTTAGCAGCTTCAGCTCCAGTCATGGTGTACACTCTTCCTGTTATGGTAGGTCTTGTCTTGGTTGCAGTTGGATTGAAATGTGGTTTCTGTTGTCCACACTCAGAGAATATGTGACCAGGTTTCCCACACTTGAAACAGACTAGTCCTTTAAGGTGACAATCTTTAGCATGATGACCTTGTCCGCATTTAAAGCATCTGATATGATTATATACAGGTCTACTAGAATTTCCTGATGAAGATTGGTTGGATTGGGTCCTCCATTGTGGGCGATTGTAAGGTTTTCCCTCATTGCATTTATTTTTATTTGTCTGGGGTCCAAAATACTTTGGTTTGATATTTTGGTTGTTCTCAAAATCTTCCAAAAATCTACACTTGTGAATAAGCATAGGAAAATCAGCAATTTCTAGTATCCCTACTGCTTTTCTCAACTCATCTCTAAGTCCATTTTCAAATTTTATACATTTCATCCTTTCCTCTGGGTGATAAAAGAAAGTAGAGTATTTTCCTAATTCTTCAAACTTGGAAGCATATTCCCCTACAGTCATACTTCCTTGCTTTAACTGCATGAACTCTATTTCTTTTGCTCTCCTCACATCATTAGGAAAATATTTTTCTAAAAACCTTGTTCTAAATACATCCCAGGTAATAATTATTCTTCCTCCTTCAAGTAATCTCCTGGTACCATCCCACCAATATTCGGCTTCTCCTATTAACATAAATACAGCATAATTCACCTTTTGGTTGTCAGCACAGTTCATAACTCGAAATATTTTCTCCATTTCTTTAATCCATAATTCAGCCTTTTCTGGATCATATCCTCCAGAGAATTGTGGGGGTTTGTTTCTCCTAAATTCAGCTAATCCTTGTGATTCAGGGTTTCCTTCAGGTCTTTGATTCCTCATTAGAGCAGCAGTCATGTCTCGGATAGCTTGCATTGCTTTAGTTAATTCATTGTTTCTTCTAATGTTTGCCATCTGGAATTATATGAGTTAGAGAAAAAATAATGAGCACATTTCACAGATCTCGCATGAAACGTCGCTCTGATACCATCTAATGTGACGAAAAAAAAATCTATTTACTTATTTATTACAGTATACTTATAAGTATTTAGAGGCAAAAATTTATACACTAATATATAATTATATTTAAAATATTCACATTTATATATATATATATATATATATATATATATATATATATATATATATATATATTTACAATACTATATACTTCCTATATCCACATTGTTTAGTACATTTTATATTTCCTATACTGGAAGAGGAAGAAGGGTTATTTATTTACAGTTTTCCCCTCATATGCGGTTTATCAAACAGGTGGAGGGAAAATGTTATGGATAGGATTCACTTGGACTGTTGGGGGTAAATAAAAGGTAACTCCGATTTGTCCTTCGATGACAATCGGTGCATTCGGAGCAGAGAGAAAAGTAATGGTAGAGTTTCCCGTTCCCTGAAATGTTACAGAATTATTCACTACATTGGTTTGCCATGCATTTCCCGGAAAAATAGCCACAATGTCGGCGAAGAAGGGATCAGGCGTGTTCGGAGCAGCCATCTATGATAATGTTGTAAAATTTTGTTTTTCGCACACAATCAAAAGAAATAGGGAAGTGAGACAAATATCACAAAAAAATAACGTATCATAATAAAATAAAATGAAATAAAAATTCTCCCAAATCCATGAAACTGAATTTTTATTATACTTTTATAAAGATATTGATTAATTTTGTAGTGACTAGTCAGGATAAATGAGCTTATGGCCAACAAAGTAACTCAAGAACATATCATCTTGAGTAATACTAACTCGTTTAAATCCCCAAGGTCATATCTCCAACTACAATAATCAAATCTTTATTTATCATAAATTTTATTTCAATATTAAATCATATAATTATATAAATAAATAGATAGGATAAATGAATAATTAAAATAGATATAAATGAATAAAAAGGGTCAATACGTAACTAGAGATAAATATAAATAAATAAATGAAAGTAAATATAAATTGAATAAATAGGACCAGTGCATAACTGGAGATGAATATAAATAAATAAATAAATATTGGGAACTAAATATAATTTAGAATGAGGTTAGGGACACCTCACTTAGGGTAAATATCGAGATAAAATAATTACGAATAGATAAAAAAATAATCAAAGTAAAAAGATAAAGTGATGGATGTCTCCTTCCCTTACTTTATTTATCGTGAAAATTATACCAAGGTTGTACTAAGACTTTGATGATAAATTAATTTTTCTCTTTTTTTTTTCTTTCTCCTCTTTCTTCCTTCTCACCCGCAGAGTTTCTTCTTCTGTTCCTCTTTTTTTTCTTCTTTGGTTCTCAATATCTCTTCTTTCTTCCTATTCATTCTATTTATACTCCTATTTGTAATGATTACATTAGTTCAACATTAACCTCATTTTCTTTGGTTTTGCTTTTTACGTTCCAATTCAACTACTCGTTCGCAGATCTTTTTTTTTTTTTCACAGTAACCTGATAAAGTGGCATTTATTGTCATGTTATCCTTTCATATTTTATTACTATTATTATTTTTTTTTCAATAGCTTTTACGTTATCTACTTATCACTCTTTTATTCTCTATACATATATATAATCTTTTTTTTTCTTTAACAGAATTACCTTATACGGTAATCATTTATTATTAATTCCAATTATAAAGTCTGATAGTTTAATTTAAATATATATATATATATATATATATATCTTTTATTTTATATATATCATATATATATATATATATATATATATATATATATATATTTGGATGTTACACTTACAAATTTTGTTTAAATGAATTTAATAGTGGTATGAATAGGTAATCTTATTTACAGTTGTGCATGTACAAAGAAAATAATTATTTATAACAACTCCAATGAAGTTCTTGATTTTCATGTGAAAGTCAAATATCTAATAGAATATTTATCAAATAAAAATTTCACTATAGTGGTAAAGTTGCCGTGTTTATAAGTATCAAAATGTTGATAAAGTAATTTCAACTTTCATGTCCTTAATTTATCAAAATGTTTATATTATTATTATTATTATTATATATATATATATATATATATATATATATATATATATTTTGGATATTATATATTTAACCCTTAATTATTCACTTAATTCAAATATCTATTACAAATTTGAAACTTTACACAGATTTTACAAAAATAAGATATACTATAAGTACTATAATTATATTTCGCTAAACAATGTTTTTTAAATGTAACTTCATTATCATTTATCATTTCAGCGAGATATAAAAGATCCGAATATAATGCATTTTTAAACTAAAAGACCACATATCAATGATAATAATTGATTATAACTGTAAAAAGATTACAAATTTAAACCAATAGATCATATTTTAATAAAAAAGAAAAACAAGATAAAAGTTACCTTCTACAATAAAACTAAAAACAAGACTTTATACGGTGATATATCCATTAATTAGTTTATAATTTTGATGAAGTTATAACTCAATTATAAAATGAGAAATGTACTTATTCTTTTTAATATTATTTAACATATTCCGAATTTGATGGAAACATTTGTATTGATTAAATAGGATGGAA
This sequence comes from Vigna unguiculata, assembly GCF_037176805.1. NCBI lineage: Eukaryota > Viridiplantae > Streptophyta > Magnoliopsida > Fabales > Fabaceae > Vigna > Vigna unguiculata. The sequence goes on from NC_140796.1 coordinate 46,719,175, forward strand.
ATATATATATATATATATATATATATATATATATATATATATATATATATATATATATATATATATATATATATATCATTTTAAATTAATAAAACATATTTAATTTATTAAATAATTTTAATTTATCAAGTAATCTAACCAATTTCTATTAATTTTTATCTTAATTTATTTTTAAAATACATAATCATTTTTATTACTTTTTATAATTATTTAATATTTATATAACTATAATTTATATATAAAAAAATCTTCTCAACATAAATACTTAATAATATAATATTTTTTATTGTAAATTTTATTTATTTTTTTAAATATCTATTTGATATTTAATACAGTAAAAAAACACATACGGACACAAGAACCGAAAATTTCATACTTATAAAAATACAAATCTTTTACTTCAAAAGTAAAGATGAAATCATCAAACTTATACGTATGCCATTGTCATTCACATTATCACTCTATATTCTCAAAGCAAGTATTACTGCAGAAATCACATCAAGAAAAAATTTGCTGCGTCCTTTTACAATATTGAAGCTGATGAATATAAAATATTAAACCTAGTTTTAAAATAACAATAATAATAAACTTTTTCTTCGTACTGTAACAATAATCATTTAGGGTTTTCTTTTCCCGTAGAAAGAATGTGCCTAAACTCTAGACGTTAAACAAAAGGTTTAATTATGCTTTCGAAGTTAAAATCTTAAAATGGTATTTAAATTTTTAAAAGTCTCAAATTAGTTTTTTTTTTTTTAAAACGTCTTAAGTTTGTCCTTTTGATTAAGTTAATGTTGATACCGTTAGATGGGATGTCACGTGTTAGTTCCTCGACTTTTTGAATTTTTATTTTTATTTTTGAATTTAAAAAAAAACAAAAAATTGTCACATGTCCAGCTGTCATCGTGCCACGTGGTAGTGATAGAATGATGTGATTGTCACGTGTCAAGCTGTCATCGTGCCACGTGACAGTGATAGAGTGATGTGGCAGTAACACGTGTCATTATTATGCCAAGTGTCATTTTCTTAGTCTCAATTTGATCCTTTCATTTTAATTTTTGTCTCAATTTAGTCCCAATTTTTGTAAAAACTTAGCAATTTTGTCCTTTCCAAATTGAAATCAAATTTAATTTCTATATAAATCTACACAAATATTTACATCAAAATTGATATTTTAAATAAATATTTTTAACCAAATTAAATTTATTTAATTAATATTTTATATTGAACTTTATTTAAAATTGTTTTAAAGTTGTTAATAGAAAAAAATTTATAAATTAACTAGTTCATGTAACAATAAAAAACATATAAATTTGAAATTTGAAAACAATTTTAAATAAAGTTGAGTGTGAAACATAATTTTAAATAAACTTAGCTATGTTAAAAATATATAATAAAAATATCAATTTTAATAAAATATTTGTATAATATTTATATAAAATCAATTTTTGTTTTAATTTGGAAAAGGACGAAATTGAATCACTTTTACAAAAAAAAAGGACTAAATTAAGTTAAAAATTAAAATAAAGGGACCAAATTAAGATTAAAAAAATGACACCTGACATAATATATGTGTCACTATCACTACCACATCACTTTGTCGCTGCCACAGCACGATGACAGCTTGACACGTGACAATTTTTTTTATTTTTAAAAAAAAATTCAAAAAATAATAAAAAAAATTCAAAAAATAAAATAAAATAAAAATCAAAAATTTGAAGAACTTGCCACGTGGTACTCCCTCTAACTAACAGAAAGGACAAAATTGAGACGTTTTAACAAAAAAAAGAGACCAATTTGAGACTTTTAAAAATTCAAATACCATTTTGATATTTTGATTCCAAAATAGAGACTAAAAACATAATTAAACCTAAACAAAACAACTGAAAGCCCAAAAGTCAAAAAGAAAAGAAAGGTTAGGCAAAAGGCACTAGTATATTTAATTCCGTTTTGTTCCTTCTTATCCATATTAAATGGCACTAGATCCCAACGAATGAACACATTGTGGATCTCCAGTTATATCATGAACACATAATCGCAACTCCAAGGTAAAATAATTTGTGCTGGAAATACATCTTTATTTATGCAAATACATAATCATGTTTGAACAGGTGAAACACTCAAGTTGCCACACTAGTAGTCTCTCTTGCAACCAACCTTGGACAGTGAAATAAAAGCCTTAAACTACATACAGAACCGTCAGATTTAGCTCCTTCATTTCTTGCCACGCAGTTTGGCACCAAGGGCTCTCTCCAACTTGCCAATTATCTGCTGGTTTGGAATGGCCTTCCCTGACTCGTACTCCTGGATTATTTGAGGCTTCTCATTGATCAACTGAAAACAATCATAAGTTATAAGTAACTACCCAACTACAAATAATGAACATAAAGACATAGTATAAAAGAGGTATGTGAAAGCAAGAGAAAGAGAGATCAGAACAGTACTTGAGCAAGCTGAGCCTGAGTTAGTTTCTTGTCCATCCTGGCCTGCATTATAGCTTTCTTAAGTTCAGTTGGTACTCGATCATCTGTTCACACAAATTCAATGGCTCAGAAAGGGCATTAAAGTAGGAAAGTGTAAGGTTGAATCATATATAAGAAGTTTTGATGTTAAAAACTTCAAATAATTAAGAAAAAGGAACTCTATTGATGTTCAAAGTTATATAATGGTATCAAAGATGTAGCGAGACACTTCTGTTGATAATGAAGCCCCTCAATTCTATCTATAAGAATATGCAAACAGAAGAATCTAAACGATGCAACAATCTTTAGCTAAGGTTCACAACAACAGGAGTCTTATCTTAGCAGACAAGTTCAATGTTGGTATGAGCATTGCTCAAGTAATAAAAGAAACCCTTTCATGACCAAAGTTATATAGTAACACACTTCTGTTGAATAAAGCTCATCAATTCTATCTATAAGAATGTCATCAGAACAACCTAAATACACAACAATTAGGTGAGTTTACATGGATTGCACCTCACCATTGAATTAGGTATAAACACAACAACGGCCAAGATAAGTAAGAAAAAGAAGAGAATTGCTGCCAACCAGAGAAGTTATCTCATCAAACATAAGCAAATCTATAATCAACACATGTACATCGTAGGAAAGACAGAAGAGAATTGCAGATCACCAGAGAAGTTATCTCATCAAACAGAAACATAAATATAATAACCACATTGCACATTGAATCGGTTTTATAATTGCTGTAGCACAATGATATAACAATCTAATAATGTAGATCTCGATTTCTAGAGAATATATGCTCGCACCAGATGGGTGGGGGACTACTGTCATAATGTCGTTAGTTCTAAGCCTACCCTGACATCTATTAATTGTCACATGGACTAGAGCAGATAGAACTACACAAGTACACTAAGACTGTGCCAGGGTTAGTGTTAATAAAGTTTATCTTATATTTAATTCAATTTTGCAAAATTGATTTTGGACCAAGAAAAATGAAATAACGGATTGATATATACTTGGAAACATTTACCTGAAAGTGATTTTGTAACAATAAATATTGTTTAAACAGAATTGTATCACTTTAGATGTGTAGTTTTTAATATAGCTATATGAATAATGAAAAGGAAAATTATGTGAATATTTTCTTCACTACAACAACAAAAATATTGCTCAAGTGGCTGGGTAACAGAACAAATTTTGCAAAAATAAAACGTGTTGGCAGTTGGCACTGATTCCAAATCACAATTACAACCTCAAATGAAATTCTCTCCCCCGACAACCCCACAAAAGTTTCTCTTCCAAGTCCAAGTCATTCAGTCATTTTGCACTATGTTTATAGAATAGACTTCTATAACTTAACTTTAAGTGATGAAATAAAACTGTGTGCACACGTCTGAAATGCCTACAATAAACCCATGCTAAAAAAGGAATATGAATTTCCTAAGTTAACCATGTAAATATTCCAAGGTTGGCACAACTGACACAAGCTTCTAAAGTTTACAGCAAAGAACCAATCAAATCATGCTGCATGCAAATTTCTCAGCGACTAAAATATGGAACGAACTTTTTTAAAGGGTGCAGAAAATGCATACAACCGAATTAGTAGAATACATAAAGTGTAGCATACTTACGAGCTAGATTCTCGGTATCATCATCCAGCCTCTTAGTATTCAATGAAGTGCTACTAGAAGCGGACTTGTTTGTTCCAGCATTATCTGCATACAACAACTTAACAATCATCACTCTGACCAGCCAAAAACACAAAGGAGACTAAAACGATAAAAAAAAATCAGAAACATCCAATCACGTTATCACAAACTCAGCTCTGATTCATTAAAGTGCCACATGCAAGAAAATCCATCTCCCAGACAATCACAAAAGTCACTTATAACGTATAAATCCATAACCCACAGTCCCACCTCATATTCAAACACAATAAAAACATTGATTTACAGCAACATAGATGAAAAGGTAACACCTGAATAACTTGCAACAAAATCATAAAACAGAAAACCCAATTAGAATCGCCTGTATAACTAAAAGAACTAAACCGTAATAAAAAATATATACATATAATAGACCAATACGTCTAACCCGAACTCCTAAAAGATAATCACTAATCGGAACAAAACTCAACGGAATCAGATGCTTCGATCAAAAGCATTAAAAAATTAAAATGATTTCATTTTTCCAATAATCAATATCCGATTGAAGAAATTCAAGAGGAGGGGAAAACATTTTTTTATGGTGTCGATGTCGGCGCCGGAGCGGCGAGCGGCGTTGACGGCTTTCTCATCCTTGCGGGCGGCGGCAGTGGGGGCTTTCTTGCGAAGCACCACCGGTTCCCAATCCTGCGAGAGAGGTCCCACTCCTGACATGGTTCAAAGGTTTGGTTCGGTTTGTGTGGAGGACTTGTTCTTTTTCTTCTGCTTGTGTTTTGTTGTGTTCAGAGGAGTCTAGGGTTTTATCTGAAGAAGATTGAAGTGGTTCAACGAATTGAATCTGGATAATATACTACTAGCTTGGGATGCACGGCAGGCTGGGTCCCATTTTCTATTGGACCTTTCCCTGATCGGGCTTTAGATTGGCCTACATAATGTTGGATCAATTGGGCCATGGATTTTTTTTTCTTACACCCTAAAATTGTTAGGACTTTTCGTGGGAAAGATACATATTAACAATGAGGTGTACAACTTATTAAATTATACAATATTTCATTTCATTTGGAAAAGTTTCTTCCAAAATAAACAAAACAAGTTGTACGATTTTTCCTATAAGGGTGTTTAATTTTTATGAATGAGGTCTATTTGATGTTTAATTTCTCTTAAGAGATGTTTATTTGGATGAAGTAAAGATTTATGAATTAATGTTACCTTTTTAGTCTCAAGTATTTTTTTTGTCTTTCTTTGTCTTTGTCTTTTCTTTTAATTGTTTCACCACCATTTGATATCTTCTCAATTATTTTGGAGTGAGAGGTTAATGGGAGTAAGTATTTTCTTCTCTTTCAAAGGTAAATTTATTGTTTAGGCATTATGATGAACATGTTTATCATATTATTAAGTCCATTTTAGCAATATATGACTTGCTTCCATCGATATCGAATCACCCGATGTACCTCATATTTATACTTATCAATGGATAAGTTGATAAGGACTTAAGAAACTTACATAGTTTTGGATGAGGAGTGGTGGAAGTTTAAGATTTTCCACCATCCTTCCGTTGATAATAAGAAAGTCTTTAGTTTTTAGAAAGTTAATGTTTAGATGATATTTAAAGATGCGGATGAAGATTTAAGCTTAATTTAAAGTTATCTTTGTTTCTAACTTAACTCTTTCACACAAGGTAATCGATGAAACTCTATCATACAATACAAAACCTTTCAAATTGAACTAAAACGAATTAAATATTTGTTGATAACTTAAAAACAATAAGAAAATAAAGTTTATCATTTTTAATCAAATACATAAGTAGCTAAATTGTTCTTCAAATGTTCTAAGTAGGGATCACAACGAGTCGGGTCGGGCACGAATACTGCCTACCCGCAACCCAACCCACAACAAAAAATTCCACCCGCTACCCACACATACCCGTTTAAAAAATACCCGCGGATATTTTAAAATTCGTAGCTACCTGTGGACACCCGCAAATATTTAAAAATGTATATTTTATAAATTTTTAAAATTAAATTTAAATAAAATTACAAAAAAATGTAAAATAAAATATATTTTAATAAAATAAACTAAAATTTAATTTTAATTAAATTTAACTTAATAAAATATAAATATAATTTTAATTTTTTGCGGGTAGCGGGTCCTCACAGGTACAAATAGTATGATACTCACACTCAAACCATTTATAAACAGATATTAAAATACCCGCTACCCACGCGTAACAAATACTTGCGGGTAGTAACAATTCGTCGCATATTTTATTCACAAATACTCACGAACACGAATATTTTTGTCATCCCTAATTCTAAGGACAATAGAATTAACTATATAAGGAATTAATCAATTAGAAGAGAGTGCTATTTAGATTTTTATATTTCCAATCATATAATTGATTATATTCTTGTTATAATTGATTAAATTAATTTTTACAATTAATGAATAATGTGTTTAATCGATTAAATGATCGTATAATAATCATCTTTAAGAAATGATGTAGTTATTTTTTTTCAAAATTTAATTAGAATAATCGATTATCAACTAATATAATCGATGACATATGTTAGTATCAATAGAAATTGTATTTTGAATCCCTTATGAAAGGAGCATTAATAAAAGGGAACTTTTCGCAATCAATCAAAGAGAATATAGAAGTTTTTTTATATCAAAACACAACTATCAAGTGTTCTCAAGGTTTTAAAGATTTATCAATTATGTTGTGAAAGAGTTTAAAATGTTTTGTTGTGGTATTATTATGTTTAAAAAGGGTAAACAAAATTATATATACTAACGAACACACAAGATCCGATGTGTTCGCATGAAATTTAAGTTAAGATCAATAACAAATATATAATTAATTTTTAAAATATTTGTTAAATACAAAATAAATAAAAAAAAATATGTACAAAAAAATTTTTTAAAATAATAGTTTAAGACAAAAAATGTTTTTAGAATAACGGTTAAAAGTAAATTATTTATAAAATAATTAAAGATAAAACTGGTATTATAAATTTATATTTTCAAAACCCATATTCATAGACACCATTATTAATTGATTTTATAATAACTAACTGTTTACGTAGCTGAGTTTTTAATAAAATAAATTTTAATATTTTAATCTCATTTTGAAGATTAGCTCCAATTAATAATGGTTCTTGTTCTTTTATATGTTCAAGAATAACTCATTAATGATGTTTTTAATTATACACAAAAGTTAAAAAACGAAAAAAAAAAATAAACGACCAACGAATTTTATTCATGCATTTTCCGACTAATTTTACAATTACCTGAATTAACTAATATATTAAATGCATGATTTTGAGAAGAAGAAGAAACAATGTGAGATGATCCATAAAATGGGTAAATAAATTCGGTTAGAATGATTTCAATCAATCAACATAATCATAAAATTAATTATGTTATGATGGTTATCTTGAATGAAATTAAAAATGTCAATATAAATGATTGTAAACCTTAATCATACATTAGTAATTAATTTTGTTCATACATAAAAGATTTTCTTAATGATACACAAGTAAAAAAAATAAGGACCAACTAATCTTGTTAACGTATTTTCGAACTAACTTTTTTAATTACCCTAATTAACTAGTTAACATTAAATGCCTGATTTTGAAAAGAAAAGAAAAGAAAAAAACATTTGAGATGATAGATAAAAAGGGTAAATAAAATTAATTCCGTTATGATGGTTTATTTAAAAATGTGAATATAAATGATCGAAAACCTTACATGTTTTTTCACTTGCGACAGAAACAGAAACTGCAGAAATGGCAAACATTTCTTGGGAGAAGGTTTTGTACGAATTTCCAGCAAATCTCAGAATCCTCGCCATCGACACCGATCCTACTGTTCTTGAACTCATCAAGAAGATATGTAATGAGTTAGGCTATGAAGGTTAGATATACAATACTTACAAATTGCTGAGTATTTGTCGTAGAAAGAGTTAATCTTTTGTTTGGTTAATGATAATTTTAACGTTGTGCGCAGTGATCACATGCACGGAATCGCTACGTGCTAGTGATATTTTGCGGGAAAGAAAAGTGGGTATTGATTTGGTGATGATGGAGGTTCATATGCCAAAGATGAATGGCTTCGAATTCCTATTTGCCAACCAGGAAATTGACGTTCCTGTCATCAGTATGTGACTAATCTTGTATGTTCTTTTACTCGAAAAATTTTGAAGTTGTTTAATTAACTGATAAAGTTGAATTTTGCAGTGATGTCTTTGGATGATAACAAGAAATCTGTGATGAAGAGTATAAAACTTGGAGGGTGTGATTACTGGATTAAGCCTTTGCATGAGGATCGAGTGAAGAACATGTGGACACATGTTGTTAGGAAAAGGATGCGAAATCATGTTGGTAATGTTGAAGCTTCAAGTGAAGTTGATAATGTTGGTGAATCATCACCTTCTTCCAGAAAGAAACCTCGTATGGTATGGACATCAGAACTGCATGGTGAATTTGTGAAAGCTGTCAATCAAATTGGACTTGCTAGTATGATTCTTCTTCTTTCAACCCTTGTTTTATTTTTCTGATCTTTTTCATTTTAATTCATGTGATCTCACAGTCTTAATTTGTTACCTTTCAGAGGCTGTGCCAAACAAAATTTCTGAGCTCATGAATGTGCCTGGTTTGACAAGAAGCCATGTCGCTAGTCACTTACAGGTTAGTTTCATTTTACATGCTTCTATTGCACTTGTTCAGATTTCATAGATCCTTTATTTATTAAACATTTACAACATTGATATGTATATATATATATGCAGAAATACAGAAATACTCTGAAGACAAAACCACTGCAGAAGCATGTTCATGCAGAAGAAACTTCGATTATGGCACTTGATCAGCATTTTCCACAGTCTTCGGAGACTATGCTTAACAGTGTGTCAGTGGATACAATATTGCAGCAACAAGAAATGCAGCAGTGGATGGATTCTTTCTTTTTATGAGTTTCTACCATTTTTACTGTACATGTAAGATTAGTTTGTCTTATTGTAGGCTTCCCTTCTTTGAAGTTTTCTTTTTTTATATTCTCCTTTTTGTATGAATTTTTTACTGTATAAATTCTCCTTCTAGTCTCTTTTTTTATGAATTAATTTTTCTTTTCTGCATTGCCTTCTTTGTTTTTCTTTTCCTCAGTTACCTTTGTTGAGTAATCAAAGTTCCAAACAACCTTTTAATGTCTTATCCTAAATGTATAAATTAGCGTGAGAAGTAGGTGGATTTGTTTTAACCAGCTATTACTCGTCATTAAACCTGATAAACATGACTTTTCATTCAATTTTTCGTTAATAAATTACACACACACACACACATATATATATATATATATATATATATATTTAATTTGAGGACCATTTTGTGCTTTGAAAAATGCATATAAGAATATTCTAGATAATATATAAGAAATTTGTGCTTTGAACAAATTTCATGATTATAAAATTATTCAGAAAAATGTCTTAAGATGAAAGGCAATACCAGCACCCAATCTCCGGTTTCTAGTAATAAATTAAATAGAGATAAAACGAAAATTTAATTCATTATAAAATAATTTAATAGTAATCTCTATTTTATTTGTAAACATATTTCTATTTTATTATTTAAATTGAATTAAATAATTTATTTAAATCAAACAAACAAATACTTTATATCATTCTTATGTTTTCAAAATTTGCATGACTAGCATTGTGAAAACACAGTTACAATCTAATAATATTATACAATTATTTTCCGTTAATTAAAAAACTACAAATTAATAATGTCATGTTTTAAAGTTTAAATGATTCTAAGTCAAAATTTCAATCTATCTCCTAAATTATGTTTTTTCTAAAATTGGTTATAATTTTAGTAATTTTGTATTTAACTCATGATTTTCGCTAATTATTATAACTTTGGTATCATTACATTCGTTAATCTAAGCCCTTTAATCGAGATATGAAGTATTTAAGAATTTTAAGAATAAGACTATAAAACTTATATATTTAAAAACTTGTATGTATGTATGTATGTATGTATGTATGTATGTATGTATGTATGTATGTATGTATGTATGTATGTATGTATGTATGTATGTATGTATGTATGTATGTATGTATGTGTATGTGTATGTGTATATGTATGTGTGTATGTGTGTGTGTGTATGTATGTATGTATGTATGTTTGTTTGTTTGTATGTATGTATATATGTATGTACGTATGTATGTATGTATGTATGTATGTAGGTATGTAGGTATGTATGTATGTAGGTACGTATGTACGTATGTATGTATGTACGTATGTATGTATGTATGTATGTATATATGTATGTATGTATGTATGTATGTAGGTATGTATGTATGTAGGTACGTATGCATGTATGTACGTATGCATGTATGTATGTACATATGTATGTATATACGTATGTATGTATGTATGTATGTATATATGTATGTATGTATGTATGTATGTCAAAGTGCGTCAGAACCTGTGGGCCAACCCGACCCAACATGGTTTGGACCGGGTTGGGTTGAATTTTGTTTTTTAGAAATTCCAGTATTTGACCCGACCCACCAAGAACCCGACTCACCTGGGTTGAACCCGTGGTGAGCCGGGTTGGCCCACTAACTCGTATGGTCACACACATTATGTTGGGCTTTATAATGTTGGGCTTTTTTTTAACCAAACACATTAGTGGGTTGGTAAATGAAAACCTAGCTTCAACTCCAAATAGATGGGGATAAAGAAGATGCTTCAAGAGATGAAAATGTTGTGGATTTATCCATTCAAGACTGTAATATTATAGTTGGATAAGTGACAAGAATGGTTTGATTTTAGATATGAGTACGGATATGAAAAAAATAGACGGGTATCCGCATGACGGATACCGAATGGATATGAGTACGAATACGGGGTGGATATTTATCCAGCGGGTAGGGTACGGGAAAACTACTATCCGTATCCTATCCGCCCCGTTGACATCCCTGCTGTCGTTGATTATTTTGGTGGTGGAATTGGTTCCATTTTTTGTGTTGGAGGCTGGAATCGATTTTTGTTATCATTAATGAGTTCCATTTTTTTATGTCGGAAAAGTTGTGATCATGGGAAAAAGCAATAACTAGAGAAGTTGCACTCACGTATCTTAATAAGAAAAGGATCCTCCATTTGGATAAAACTTTAGCATATGTAAAGTTTCTAATAAACCGAACTGATTGAGTACCACAGCACAATAATTAGAGAAGTTGCACTCACGTATCTTAATAAGAAAAGGATCCTCCATTTGGATAAAACTTTAGCATATGTAAAGTTTCTAATAAACCGAACTGATTGAGTACCACAGCACAAAACAAAATGTAATTAAAATTTATTCCAACATTTTTTTTTCAAATTTAACTTATTTTTTTAATTTTAAATAAAAAATTCAATTTAATTTTAATATCATTTTCACTATTTATATTTAAATTATATCACATTTATTTTCAAAGAAAAAATGACAATCATATAATTTTATCTATTATCACATTTTTTCAATCTATCGTACCCTTCATATGATACACAAACTTTCATATTAAATATACTTAAATCTTACTATCTTTTCCTTGACCAAAATAACACCACAATCATCTCGTTGTCCCCTCAAATCCATCTATTCACTTTCCGTCAAGTCCTCTCAACAATCTAAACGCATTCATTATATTTCTTTTATCATTTAGTTATCAATTTATAAATTTGTGATTATGTGACAACCTTTATGTAAATAAATAAACATTTTATTTTTATTTTTTTGAAATTTTAATAAAAGTAAAAAAAAATATAGTCTTGAGTTTTTTATAGTGTCCACTATCTTTTCCTTAGTCCAAACAACACCACAATAATTTCTCTGTCCCTTCAAATGCATCTATTCACTTCCCATGAAATCCTCTCCATAATCTACATGCAATAATTATATTTCTTTTGTCACTTTGTTATAAATTTATAAATATGTGATGATGTAACTCCCTTTATGTAAATGGATAAGCATTTTATTTTTATTTTTTGAAATTTTAATAAAAATAAAAAAAGTAATATAGTCTTGATTTTTTTACATCGTCCTTTCAATTTTTTTTTTCACAATTATTTCACATTATTGAGTAATAGGTGGGGCAACAATATTATTAGTATAATCACATGTTTGAGTATAATTGTGAGGTATCGGTAAAAACAAACTATTTTCATCTTGATGTTGAGTGAGATTAGAGTGATAAGAAAAATATCTTCATAAAAATAATGTCTTTATAAAAATCAATGTTGTGATTTTTTAAGATTAAGAAAAAAAGATAATCTTTTGTGTGAGGCTTAAACTAAGGAAGAGGTCAGGAACAACACAACTATCAAGTTTTTTTCTATGTGAAGTTTGAGCATTAGAGTAGCACAAGCAACCAAAAACACATAAGAGAGAAATATCACAAAGCTTATTATAAAGTTTTTCATAAAGGTGTATTATTAACTAATGGTGTATAAATGCATTTGATAAGAAAACATGTGAAACAAGACACTGAAAAAATGGTAGGTAGATTGGATTGAAAAAGTAAGGCTCTAGTGAAATTTAAAATGTGCATCAAAACACCATAAATGGTAGGTAGCTCGGATAAAAAAAAATAAGGCTCTAATATCATCTTAAGAAGTGAACTTTAAGTCAAACTTAATTTTACAAAACCAACTTGTAAGGTAATGTTTGCATGCACTTATATACTATAAAATTGTCTTATCTTTTATGCTTAAGCCATTGAAATAAAAAAAGTTTGTGTAGTTAGAGAGATTTGTCATAGATTGAATATCTTCTCCCAACCACTTTCACACCCTTCCCGATCGTCACAAAGCTCAAGCACACCGTTCTTCCACTTCGTCCAACTCCACACCATTTCTGTCGACTCCATAATCTCCACAAATAGACCCTCGCACACTTTCGTGCACAACCAACACTTAGGGCCTATACCACCTCCACAGTCACTCTTGAACAAAAGATCGGAGAACTCCTGATTATAGTGGGGAGAAAGAGTGGTAGGAGGAGAGACTCTAATGTCCTTAGTTGGGCTTTTTTGTAAAAAGGGGTCACTTTGACCAAGAATTTGTAAAAATGGGTCCGTTGAAATTTTTTTTGTAAAATAGGGTCAAGTCGTCGTGGTGGAGGACGACATTAAAGGTGAAGTCGTCCTCCACCGTGCTGGTTTCTTTTTTTTTTTTCAAAAAGCGAAACCGTGCTCTCAAAAGCCGGTTTCTATATATTTTGAAAGTGAAGTCGTCCTTGGGTCTGACGACTTCACTTTTTGGTTTTTTTTTTTTTTTTTACACATTCAGCTTTATATATATATATATATATATATATATATTTAATTATATATTATTTAATTTTTTTTAAATATTTGTTTACAGTAGAGAAATAAAGTGACATCTTCAATGGCGATTTTTTCACCAGTTTCTTCTGATTTGGTCAAAACGTTCTCTACTTCTTCGTTTGATTTTATAAATTTAGTATTTTATTAAATGATACTTGATAGTTAGTAGACTAACTAAACCACAAATAAAATAAACATTAACAAATTAAATATTCAAATATAATTATCGAAGGATTTTTTAATATTTTTTTAATTTGTATCATTTTATCTTCTTAATTTTGTATTAAGGTTTAACGATTAAGTATTTTAGAATTTTTTTAAAACTTTTTTTCATATTTTTACTTAAATAAATATTTAACAAAAACTAAATAATATATAATTAAATATATATATATATATATATATATATATATATATATATATATATATAAAGCTGAATGTGTAAAAAAAAAAAAAACCTAAAAAGTGAAGTCGTCAGGTCCAAGGACGACTTCACTTTTAAAATATATAGAAACCGGCTTCTGAGAGCACGGTTTTACTTTTTGAAAAAAAAAAAAGAAACCGGTACGGTGGAAGACGACTTCACCTTTAATGTCGTCTTCCACCACGACGACTTGATCCTATTTTACAAAAACAAATTCAAACGACCCTATTTTACAAATTTTTGGTCAAAGTGACCCCTTTTTACAAAAAAGCCCCTTAGTTGTCATTTTTAGTACAAGACCTTTTATATTCTTTTTATAAAATATAGGAAAATATAAGTATAATTTAGTTAATAGTTTGAGGATAAAAAATATATTTAATACATGAAAAAATAGAATAATAAAAATATTATAAGCTAAATTAATTTTGTTTGTTGAATTTATATCCTACTTTCTAACTAAATCAAATCAAAACCATGTATATTTTTTATATTTTATTTCCAAATACTTATAAATGAAGACATTATACTTCAATAAAAAAAAACGATCCTATATAATTTTTTTTTTCAAAACTTTAACTTCGTATACGAATAAGAAAATAGTAATTTGATATTTTTTATGAACTAAAATCTCAATAAAAAGTAAACCCTTATAGAGATTCTTTTAAAATCATCTCCCAAAACGGTTCTTAAATGCTCTTATTTTTTTATACTCAATTCTTAAAGAATAACTTGTTATTCTTAATCAAGCACAAGTAAGAAAATGAAGAGATCAACAAAAATAAAAATCCAATTTAGGTTTCTTTTAGGACAAAAAGAAAAGATAGCATTTATGTAAGAGGACCACACAAATTTGCATTAAGAACCCAAAATAGATTACATTACTAGAGATGTTCTGAAACTCAATAACTAGTTGTGTCGAGAAAGTGTGACTAAGCAAAACTACACACTATAATTTTTTATGTAATTTTTTTCTTAAATGTTATAAGTGTTTTGGTAGCAATGCAGTGAGTGCTTTTCTAGTTTTAACACTTTCTTTTGTCTAACAAAAAAAAAAAAAAACTTCATGTTTTGTAAACATTAGTTTAAAACCTGATTGCTTCTCGACGAAATTAAAAACGGAAAATAAATAAAAACAGTGCGTGATGATGACGTGTTGAAGATCTTCCTTGGGCCTCTTTAATTAATAGCGTTTCTTCATTTTTTTAACCTTCTTTAACTCTTTTTCCCTTCATCGTTTTTTTTACTTTCTTTTGTACCCATTCTTCCATACTTCAGCTTCCTCATTCTTCATCCGCTTCTGCACCCTACCCCTAAACCTTCTTCTCCATGGTTTTCCCAGGTTCGCTTCCGTTTCCGCAACCTTCATCCATGTTTTTGTTTTTTTTTGCTTTTTATCCCGTTTCTAAAATCGGAATCTGGTGCTCCATTAGTGGTTCTCATCCAAGACTTATTTTTTACGCCTTTTCAGCTCGTATTTGTTACTGGGTCTCTCTCTAATTTTCCATTTTTTGTTCGCTGTTCTGCCAAAGATTCCCCTGATTTAACAGTGTATGCTATGGAAAAAATGGGCGTTTTATTATTGAAACGTCGCATTCGATTGTGAAGTGCTGTTTTGATGAGTGGAAATGAAGAAATAATGTAGGGTTTTGTTTTTTAGTCTATGCAAAGCTTGTGGGGTTAGTTGATTTGTATGTGAAAAATGGAGGTTTTAGGTTCTTTGGATGTTTATTTGGGGAAACCATAGAGCAGAATACAGTTGAATCTCAGTGTTTTTGGATGAATCATATGCTGCCCTAGTTGTATATTTAGATCGTAAAGTGGTTTGCTATTAGACTTGTTGTGTTGTCTATGAAGCGAAACTCATTTATTTTTTGGCTGTGGTGTCGCTCTTTTGTTGTTCAATAGGCCTATAATTAGATTTGCTGTGAGGGATCATCTGCAGCTATTCAGATTCATTACAGTTGGTTTGAGACTAAAATACAGTTATTATCTAATTGTATATCCAGCTCCTATTGCAATCGATAAGCTGCTTGCAAGGTGTTATCAGTAGATTAACCGATCACACCTTTACAAGATGCCATATTATATACAGAGACTTTATAGGCTGTGCAAGGCTTCCTTTTCGCCAGATGGACCTGTCTCTGAAGAAGCTGTTACAAAAGTTCGCGAGAAGTTAGGTATGTTGTTTGTTTTCGTTGTTGGATTTTGACTGTCAGTTATTTCTCTCTCTCTCTCTCTATCTCTCTCCCTATATATATATATATATTTTGTATTTTGTATATCTTAAACTATATAAGAAAATAAAAAAATATTTTACAATGATGCCAATTACTTTCTCATCTCTCTGTTTGTTATAATCAAAATCTTTAAAATAAGGAAATAAAAATATACTCAAATGAATTGGAAGAGTCTGATGTACTTTTTCGTAAATGTGGAGATATTGAATTCTTTTTATCTTAATAATCTTTTGTGTACAACACTCTGCCTCTGGCGCATGAATATCAATCATTCCCAACTTGTCTATAACATCCTGTAATCTGAGTTGAAAAATTCCTTGAGTGAAAATATATGTTATCTTTGATAAAGTGTTTGACAATTTCAATATGTTGGGTTTTATTATGTTGGACTGAATTATGCTGACTTGTTATCAGAGTACAATTGTCAACATTTATTTTAGTGGCATCAAGTGTGATTTTGATCCAAAGTCCTTCCCACACACCTTGAGCAGGAGCTCAAAATTCATCTTCTACACCAAACGAGATATTCTATCATGTTTTTTGCTTCTCCAAGTCACTTGACTTTCTCCCAGAAACATATAGTACCCATACGTAGATATTTTTTGTCAACAACAAAACCTACGTAGTCTACCTCAGTAGGATCAAAGTGTCTTCTATCTTGAAGAGCAGCCTTTTTCCTGGGCTTGGCTTGCACGTGGCTTTCTATCATATCATGCATAAACTGACCTACCACTCTAACTGCATAATATTGAGTTTTTTCAACAAGAGAACTCTCTTCACTTCCAATTCTATGATTTTGTTCAATAGGAAATTCTGAGATTCTACATCCCTGCTTACTTGTTTCTTCGAGGAGATCAAGTACAAGGGCTGCCAATTTTTTCTTTAAAGTCAATCTCTTTGTTCATCATCTTGTGCAATACCAGCAATAGCATAAGTTTATCTATAATGGAGTGCTTTATGAATAAAGTATGATCACCTTGGCTTCACTTATATTCTGAGGAAACTAATGCTTTTTTAAATCCCCCAAACCATACTCTTGGCTTCCATTGAGAGTTTCAAATTTGAGAAGAATTTTCATGTACAGTTCTTCTTCTAAAGCTCCATAAAGAAAAACATTTTTAACATTCAACTAGTGTAAATCCCATTCAAAATGAGTTGCTAGAGCAGGAACTACTTGAATTGTAAGGAGAAAAAGTCTTCTCATGCTCAATTCCATAAGTTTGGGTGTACCCCTTTGCAACCAATCTAGCTTTATACCTATCCATTGACCCATTTATCTTATATTTCAGAGTAAATATCCATTTGCATTCTATGGTCTTTTTGTCGGTTTGTCAACAAGGTTTCTTTCTAATGCATTCATCTCCTCCTCATGGTTTGAGTTCAATGTTCACTTCTCATAGCTTCTTGAATCGAGGTAGGAGTTTCTATGGGATTATCGACGACAATAAAGCTTCAATAAGTATTTGAGAGATTTTCAGGGCAGGCATGTTGAGAAATAGGATATTTAACATGATCTTTTTCCCTTTCTAGTGCAATAGCTAAATTCTCCGTAACGCTTACCTCCTCACTATTACTTTCAGAGCTCCTCACCTTTGAATCAGATAACTCTTCTTGCTCTGGAATGGAAGTAGGTTGCCTTCTTTGATATTTTTGCCAAAGAATTTGTCTTCTTCCTCACTTTGGGTTGGTTCGATCTCATTGGCGACTTCATCATTTGGATCTTGAGCATCCTACAAAGATATATACGGTAATGATGGGAAGGAGAGCTCCTTCGCTTCAAGTGTTTTCTCCCCTAAATCATAGGATTGAGAAAAACGATTTTTGTTTCATGAAAGGTCACATTCATGTGATAAAGACACAACAACACTTAGGGTGATACCGTTTGTAACCTTTTTAATTAAGGGGATAATCAATAAATACAGATTTAAGAATTCTAATATCTAATTTACTGCATTAAGGATTGTGAGAGTGAACAAAAACAAAAATCAAAAGACTTGTCAAAGTAGTCTTGACACAGCAGGATTAGAGGGAACAAAGGATGAAAAACTGAGGCTTTTTAATGACAATTTTGTCATTATCTTGTTTATATTTCTCTTAAGAATTGAATAAACTTACAATGTTCTCTCCACACTTTTGGATGAACCAATTTTATAGAAACCAACTGGTATACAAATTTTATTAAATTACTGTCGCAAGATCTAGTCTAATTTACCAAATTACACAGAACACCAGTTGATAGAAACCAACTGGTATAGAAATTGTATTAAATTACTGTCGCAAGATCTGGTCTATAACTTACCTCATTACACAGAACACTTAAACTGAAATAGAACAACACTTGGGACAATACGTATCTTCCAAGTTATTGAGAGCTTGGTCTCTCCCTTTCCGGATTTTCTCTTCAGTCTAATCTGCCTTTCTCCATCCCTTTCTCTATTTATTGCTGTTGTCATAACTGCCAGGCAGTAATGCTTGGCCCTAATAAAATATTGAAAAACTGTCAAACTGATTGCAGAACTGTCAAAAACTATTACAGTAACTGTCCTATTTACTATAGACCCTACAAAATCTTTATTTCTGGTTTCTCCTCCTCTTATAGTGCTTACTTATAAGAGGCCTAACACAGTTCTCTTCTTTTGAAGAGAGGAAAAAGGTCGACTGTTCTCTGTTTACATTTTAGGATTAATTTAGATTAATAAGGATTCATGTTGTTTTGAAGTTTCTGCTGTTAACTAGATTTCTATTTGTCATTTATTAATATAATATTCTTGTTTATCAGTATGGTAATGCACATTAAAAGATTTCTACCTTTTGAAATATGATTTTTTAGTGCTCATCTTGTTACACTTGCTGCTGGTATCCATTGTTATATCTCAACAATCAACCAGGTGCTTTAAAAGATAGATAATAGATCCAATATACCCAGACTGCACTATGTTAGTGTGATGTTGTGACCTGATTTTGACCCTGACCAAAAATCTTTGCAAGCATGTGATTGTGACTCCTACTTAATGTTAGAGATTGTGATTATATAATCTGCTCTAGAGGCTATACATGTGTGCTTTTGTAGCTGTGAATACTAGTGTAACATTTCAATTGTCTTTCTGTGATCTTTGGTTCTGTTCTAGGTCTTTTAAAATACATTCATATATCACACACAAATTTGTATCTCACATTTTGTTCCCTTTTGATTTTCTACATATCTTGTTATGTTATAGTTTTGATGTCTAACTAAGATTTTTGTAATAACCATTAATTTAATGTTTCAGAAAAAATCAAGCCATCTGATGTAGGTCTTGAACAGGAGGCACAAGTGGTTCGTAATTGGTCTGGTCAAATGCCTGAATGTAATGGGAACCATCAACAGCCACCACCAATCAAATACCTGCATTTGTATGAAGATGACAGCTTCTCTGTTAGTTTTAATTCTCCGAACTCCACCATTTAGTCAGCAATTTTTATACACTATTTCTTGAGCATAGCTACAAAATTTTGATTAATATCTTTTATTTTCATCAGATAGGAATTTTTTGTATGCCCCCATCTTCTGTTATTCCTCTCCATAATCATCCTGGAATGACAGTCTTAAGCAAGCTCTTATATGGTTCAGTGCATGTTCAATCCTATGATTGGATTGATTTCCCTGGTCCAACTGATCCGTCTGAAGGTTTGTTCTTTATGGCTTTGCATATTTTTTGTTGCAACGCAGTTTTTTGTCCAGTGTATCTGCCTGTGAATACATCAAGCATTGAATGTGTTGCTCCCTTCTATGTGGTTGTTCTGTCATCGCGTCATCATTAGTGAGGTAGGGCAAGATGGTACCATGTCATCATCCTCCAAAATAGTTTGTGCTCTCATCAAACTGAAAGGAAAAAGCCAGGACCTGTCTTTTAAAAGTTAACAGATGATATCTAACTTGTTAATGTTAGTGCTCGGTCTCAGTTAAAACTAAACTATTAAAAGCATATGATTGCAGAGCTAAAATTGTCTAGAAATTATAAACTGGCAGATTGAATGTTTGGTAAATGTAAAACAGTGGAAAATCGGAATCAAAAAGGGAAAAATTCTGTTTGTTGTTGGATTCTCGACCTATTCCTCCCTGGTGAGAAAAGGCATTTCCCATCATGTAACAATAAAGCTGATCAACTGAACATGGAATAATAGAAGAATTCCCATGTTACAAGCATGGATTTACGTTTTCTTCTTGGGTTAGTGTAACGTCAACTTTAGTTCTGTTATAACTGAACTTTTCAATTGTGTTTGTCTGTCTTATATACCCACATTTAGCAATCAAGAGGCACGCATTTTAGGTTTTCTTTGTCTGGTAGAGTACTTCATCCTAAGGTTTCTTTATTAGAAAAGGTGTGATTGAGTTTGTCTTATATACTTATATGCCCAAATTTAGTGATCAATGTGTTACTGGGGTCGGTGTGGAACCTTATATCTGTAACAGAAGCCTAAGAATATGCTATTCAAGTTTAGACAGGTGAGTTTGTGCGATTTTGGATTAAGATAATGTTTCTTGTGGGAACTATTTGTATCTTGTCATGAAGTACATACATGTTATTACAAAGTAAAGTATGTATTCTAATTGAGGAAAACTAAAAGTTATTCCAATGTTGTCTCATTGGTCAAGAGAGGACCAAGGTCCAGGGATATATATAATTACCTACTGATAAAGCTACAAGGAATTCAATATTATGCTCAAACGCTCCTTGATGTAGGATGGATTTGCTAAAGGAATCAGAGAGGGGATAGATATGGTTCTGGCATAGGAATAAAGTCTAAATTCTCCTCAAAGCTAGGAAAATCTCATTGTAGCATGCTTTACTTATATAGCAAGGCATTTAGTGGACACATAAGAGCTTGATTGACTAATAAAGAAATAAAACAGTGTTCTATAATTTTTCTAACTTATATAGTATAAGAGATAAATACGACGATACATTTATGACAAACATATGTAGTCATGTTTATCCCTAATATATAGTATCATGACGAAACTTAAATCCTTGAGTATCATAGTTAACTCAAAATTACAAAATTACCTACATTAGTCCCTTAAAATGCTTAAATATGTTTCATCATGATTATAAAATAAAGTGAAGCTATAGCCTGTGACACCTTTGTCCTTATCATTTCTGCTTTGCTTGAAACAAACTTTCTCCTCAACATTTTAAATAGATCTTGAATTCTGACTTCTATTAAAAGTTGATATGAATATTTTGAATGGGACTAATAAAATCTTAAAATTATTGAAAGAGGTGTTGCAGTGATGTAATTGTGTCTTGGTCTATAGCTGGCAAAACTAGTCAACCCCGCTTTTTATGCTTGACCTACATTAACCCACCTTATAAATGAGTCGTTCGACTCACTTGAGATGTAATTTTAAAATTATTTGACTAAATTAATACATGAGTTGGTGGGTTAAATTAAATGAGACAAGTTATCAAAATTTGAAAATAATTACTTTTAAAATAAGAAAATAAAAAATTGATTTTTTAACTTTTTGTATATATTTACAAAACGTAATACATAAAAATCAAGACTCCATGATTAAGAATTAAGGATTTCATGTATACAAATAAAGAATTAAAAATGTCTCACTAATTTGGGAGTCTTTGTAAACTGACTCTGATTCCTTGGAGGAGAACCCAGCAGTATCCCACTGCTTGAAACACGTGCAGGACTTAAAATGTTACCTGTTGACATGGGTTCAGAATTTATTTTCTAGTACATCTTTAAGTTTGACTTGATACTCAACTATACAACAATCAGCTTCATAACAATATGATTGTTGCAAGAAAGACAAAAAAAAAAACTCTTCCCATGTAGTCCTGGAAGCTTGTTATCAAGTTCATATGCACAACTTGATAACCTAGCAACTCTGCTGTTCCCGCCCAAAGTAGTTCTGAAACCGTCAATGCTGCACATCTTTTTACATGCAAATCCTCTACTGGCATGACTGAATGAACATAAAGAAGCGTCATTGCTTCACCATCCAACCTTTATTAGAGAGGTTATTTCTTCTTTTTTCTGTTTTTTACTATGATATGACCACATGCATGGTTCAATTTTAAAAGCCAATAAGATTTGACAGATTTAAGCTTGAATTGAAAGTTTTGATATGTTTAGCTGTTGCCAGTCCAAAATATAAAATGCCCCTTGCACCTGGGCTATCTTACAAGATATCATCAGCATCAGCCATCATGGCTGGATCTGGTGGTTTCAGTGCTTGTGAAGGACTATCTGGGTTTTGGGTTTGAACCCATATATTTTTGGTGAAAACAATTCCCACAGGGGATTTGGACTATTCCTCCAGAGCAACAATAGTTGAGTATGATGCTCAGTCATTTCTGATTAGCATATCAGAAGGATCTTTTGGTCACAAACATAGTGCACAATCAAGCTGACAACAGTAAACAAAACATGAACAAATCTTTGCAAAAGATCACTAGTCATGTTATCTTAGATCACTACCATACGCTTGACACAGCAACAGGCACGGTTATTGAAAGTGTCAGAACCCTTGCCACAATTATCAGTTCTCAGTTTACTATTTTCTTCTCTCAAGTAGAGTTATCAAAATAGGTTGGAATCCGTGAGTCAATCTAGCTCATCACGGATTCAGATCGGGTTGGGTTGAATTTTTTTTATAAATTTTAATATGGGTTAATTGTTGACCCAGTCCACCTAGAACTCGGTTCACTCAGGTTGAACCTGTGATGAGATGGGTTGGCTCAACAACCTGCAAATAAAAGGTCACACAAGTAATTTTTATTATGTTGCGCTTTGCAATTGAGTCGGGTTATATTTGCACTTCGTTGTCTAACAACACTTAATCAAAATCATCAAGGGTCTATTGCACTTTACCCTAATAGATACCAATTTGAACGATGTAAGAAAATAAAGTTATTTTATTGGTAATGGTCAAACATTACATTTTTATCATCTTTATTTGTAACAATCAAACTCTCTACAATAAGAAAATAGTAATATATTTCAATGAATAACAAGATTGTAAAGATATTTTCTCCTAATCAATATGGAGATAGCGAGGATATTTTTTTCCTATTGATCCTCTATTTACAACAATACACATACACGGGCATATATTTCAAAACCTCCCAAAGACATAACAATGTTATTCATCTTTTATCATTCTTGGGAGTAAAAGATGACATAAAACAAACACCCCCGAAGTTGTTTGATTCAGTATATCAGGCACTTGCTCTTTATTTCATTATCTTCTTTGCTTATGAAAATTAAAGGTTATTTACCTTATTGTCTTATTTATCATGTTTCTCTTTTTCATAAAAGTTTACCCCATTTGGGAATCGGTAAGGATTATTAATCATTAATAATTTTGGTTTTCTTGCCCTCAACCAATTTGTTCTTGGCAGCTAGAGCTGCAAAGCTTGTGAAAGATACCGAGATGAAAGCACCAACTCCCACAACAGTTCTTTATCCTACCCTTGGAGGGAACATACATACTTTCAAGGCAGTAACTCCCTGTGCAATCTTTGATGTATTATCTCCACCTTATTCTTCAGAACATGGAAGACACTGCACCTACTTCCGAAAATCACAGAGGAAAGACCTTCCAGGTGATCTTATTTATATCCTAAGCAGGTTCATTTATGCCTCGTGTCCCAAATGATTGATAATAGTTTTACCTGTAAATATTGTGTTTTGTTAACCACACCATATGTTTTGCCAACATTGATTTGAATTGCAGGCAATCTTCAGTTGAATGGAGTTACAGTGTCTGATGTTACTTGGTTGGAAGAATTTCAACCACCTGATGACTTTGTGATTCGGAGAGGGATTTACAGTGGTCCTGTCATTAGAACTTGAAAATTTTCTTGTTTTGTGTTTCACCTTAAAATGAATTTGGCCTTTATCATTAGGTTACAACTAAGGAATTGATGAACGAGTTCTCAAAAAGCCAATACAATAATTCTATTCTTTGTTAGGCATTTGGTTTGTACATAACAATGCACACTATTGTAGTCTCTCGAGTCACCCACCTCACCTTAATCCACTAGATTAGTCACGGAATTTGGAAAAGGGACCTCAATCATGATGAGGAACTTGTTAAATTTTGTTTGCTTATTATTGAGAATAAGTTACCACGTATCATTTTTATTCTCTCTTTGCAATTTCCTTGTGTTTTTGCCTTCTCAATTGTAATTTACACCATTGTTACTCTGATACTGATTTGTGTCTTTGCAAAATTTGCTTGCTTTTGTGAGTATTTTGAAAAACAGTGTTCACAATTTGTGTCCAATTGTTTGGTGTGTATTTTCTCATAGGGTAGATTTTTTTTTTTCAATTTGTGAATTTGGTCCAGTTCTTATGTCTTTTTTAATTTTTATTCTTTTGACAGATTTTATAACTTGTTTACCTTTCAAAAACTTCAAAAGTATAAATGTCATTACTCTTTCATTACATTGTTATTTAAAAAAACAAAAAATCAAACAGAATAGTTATACACTCGCTTTGTTGCATGCTCTTTATTCTGCGCTAAACATTATTGAAAATTCTAAATTTTAATCAATAAAATTTCAGAAGAAATGTGTTCAAAAGAGTGAATACCAATAAAAATGCATCAAAAATGTGTTTTTCCATAAACATTTTCAGAAGTAATCATTAAATAAGAAGTGAGAATAATGAAATTCTGAATTATAATAAAAAGTCCAATCAACTTGATAGTATTGTTCAATTAGATACTTCAACTTAAATACAAGAAAAATTTACTAGTAATATTTACACTAACAAAGTTGGTTAGAATCATTTAACTATTAATTTCATTTTTTTAAAATTGAAACTTGACATCAAGAACAAAATAAATTTATTTGAAATAATATCTCATTTAATCGGAGGATATTTTTTAAATTGTAAACGAAAGTAGTTAGAATTTGTTTGTATTTAAGTCTTATCTAAAAGTTAGTTTTTGTTGTTTCTTTTAAAAAGACAAATTTTTTTTTTTGTAAGACTCTGAGGGCTTAACAAATCTAATAACTTGTTCCAACTGATCTAGTTGAACCAACTAGCTTCATTTTGTTCTAACAATAATTATTTGAATAATGTTCAAATATGTTGACAAGAAAAACGAATTAGAAATTAAAAAAAAAAAAAACTCATACAGGATAATAAATTGATTAAGGAATAGAATCAAACTCTGAATTTAAAGAACTGAAACTATACATTTTACGAAGATTAAAATTAAACTCTTACTTTTATGGACACTAAATTTGGATTTGAATTTTTTTAAGAGAAATAAAATCTGAAAAATTATGATGCGACACTTGTCGTGTGATTAGATTAGTGGTACTTAGACGTTGCATCATCAAAAATGTTCACTAGTTTTTGGAACTTCATTCTGCATTAACGGAAAATTAAAAGGCTTAGTAGCTCCAAATTAAGTGTGACATATTTCAAAATTATAGCGACGTGTTATTTGTAGGGATCTTCTTTTCAGTACAACTACTATATTATAAGAAAATTAATTCATTTTTTTTTGTGTGTAGATTAGTTTAGTTAATCAATAGTAACTAGTGTGCTGATCCAAAAAAAGAAAAAAAAATAGTAACTAGTGTATTCAAATATAAAGGTTACTTAGCAAAATCATGTATTGATATACTACTTAATTTAATGAATTACAAGTATAAAGTAATATTTTTATGTTAGTTATTCGAACGAAATTACATCATTTTAAAAATTGACATAAATATGAATAACAGAAAAAAATATCTATTTTACAATGCTTAGTCACATGATGTGGAAAATTATTTTACGTCGTTTTAAATCATTAATCTATAACTATATATAAAGGGGATTCCCTCTTTTGTGTCCACATTTCATAATTCCAATTTTACCCTTTACAATTTAATTATTTATTAAAATTTTAAAAATTAACGGTTAATTTTACAAGTTTTTATAAAACTATTTATTTATCTCCTTTTTCTTTTTTCTCATACTATTCATCAACAATTATTTTTTTCATATTTTCTCCATACATTTCACTTTAATTTTTATAAATATACTTTTATTTTGTTCATTAACTTAATAACATTACAATATCATCAATTATAAATATAATTCGAAAAATGCGTACACGCAGGCGCGATAGCGCCTGTGTTTACACTAATAGATGTAAAAGGAGTTTTTTTTCATATATATATATATATATATATATATATATATATATTAATCAATGCTTTATCTAACGTAACAAACGGTAAAAAAAATAAAGAAATAATTTTTAAGTCAGTTGAACTAAGAATTAAAATATAAAAAAATTCTTTTCGGTTCTTATAAATTAATCAATGTGATTCTTTTCGGTTCTTATAAATTAATCAATTTGAAAAGTAGCATTTACAATTTGAACAAAAACTTGGTGAATAATGAAACTTCTAAAATAATTTACAAAATAATACATAGTTTATGTTAAAATTATTAAAATACTAAATGCTTAAAATTATTTAATAATAAAATATGAAATTAAGACATTAAATAAAAATAAAAATTAAATTATTGAATATAATATCATTAAAACCTGTGTCAAATGTATGTTTTTAAAGCTTGTGTCAAACTATCATTTAATACTATTGTTCATCACTCTTTTTAAAGAGCACTTTGACACAGAACAAACTTTTACACTTATTTAATACTATTGTTCATCACTCTCTACTCTTCGATATCTTTTACAAATAAAAAAAATAACTTTTTTGGTTAAATTAGTTTTTTAGTTCCAATTTAGGTTGAAATAATTTAAATATATTTTTTTTCTGTCTTAATTAAGTTTTTTTTTTTAAATTTAATATAATTAATTTTTTTTATTAGTATTGTACCATCAAGTTAAAAACATGTCTAGTTTATAATTTTTTTGTTCTGATTTTTATTTTCAAATTTATCTTTTTTACGTATCAGATTAATATTATGTCACGTGACGAGAACAATATCATATATATTAGTGTTAATAGTCACAATATCATATATATTAGTGTTAATGTTATTGTCTTATATTCAATTTAATTTTTATATTTATTTTTTTATTTAATTCAATTTTATTTTTATTTTTTTAAATGAAAAAATGGTTTTCCTCTTTAAATCGAAACTATTTTTTTTTATAAATGTTATACTGAAATTTTATTAAATATTTATTAAATTATTTTTAAACTAACACTAACGTATTATTAGATTTTATTTCAATAAATTATATTTAATCTTAAAAAATATATATTAATAATATAGTAGGTCTAAATACTTAGTTCTTGTACTCTCAACATTTTGAAAACATATATCTAAATATTTTATGTCTAAAATCAGAAATTTTTAATTAATAAAAACTTGTTTAAAAATAATTTATTTAAATGGAATCCTAGTTTAGTTAAAGTTAATTTAAACATAAATCTAGAAATATTGAATAAAAATAATATATATATATATATATATATATATATATATATATATATATATATATATATATATATATATATATATATATATATATATATGGTCTCAATCTTGAAAAGGACGATGACATTTGCGTTGATACTGACACATGACATTAAATATTGTTACTATCACGTCATACTGATAGTATCATGTGACACACTATCATATCATACTGATAGTGTCATGTGACACAAGATTAACCTGACACGTGAAAAAAAGAATAAAAATAACTAAATAAAAATATTAAAAAAAATTATAAACTGACACGAAATATGTCTTTTATATCGTTGGTATGGATCTAACTAAAAATATCTAATTGAATCAATTAAAAATTTAGTCATAACCGAGACATAACAAAATATGAAAGAACTTGTGTAAAGATTTGAACTAAATTTGGAATCAAAAGAATAATTTAACCTAAATATTTTTATGACTATTTAATCCCTACTCTCAATTTCAATTGAATGTTTTTTTTTTTACTTAGTTGTGAGACAACAACTAACATAGAAAGTGTTAGTTGTGAGACAACAACTAACATAGAAAGTGTTTTATCAAGAGTAATATGTTACTTGACGAAGAAAACACTTTTCAGGTTGGTTTCTCCTACAATCTATGTAAAAAAATCATACAAATTAACAAATTTGTCAATGTATATTTTCTTGAGTTAATTTTTTTCTAACATTATGTCATTATTATTTA
Organism: Vigna unguiculata; assembly: GCF_037176805.1. Taxonomy (NCBI): domain Eukaryota; kingdom Viridiplantae; phylum Streptophyta; class Magnoliopsida; order Fabales; family Fabaceae; genus Vigna; species Vigna unguiculata. The sequence goes on from NC_140796.1 coordinate 46,747,500, forward strand.
ATTTTATACTTCTAAACACATTTTTATATTTAATTAAAATAGACTAATAGTGTTGAAATGTTATTTAGGTATAATATATTATTAAAAGTTAGAGTTTTTGTAATGATTATTTTAAAAAATATATGTAGAAGGATAAATAGTATTATATATATATATATATATATATATATATATATATATATTAAACTAAACTCCAGATCTTAACTTTTAACTAGAGATGGCAAACAAACCCGTCCCTATGGGTATTGTCCGAACCCGTCCCCGTTTTGACAGGAAATCCCCGCATTGACTGGGTATAGATATGGATATGGGGAATCCCCGATTTTTTCAATTGGGTATGGAGATGGGGATGAGGATGAATATATCCCCGCCATAATACCCGTCCCCGCCATATCCTGATCCTCATTTAAATTATTAAAATATTTGCAATTAATTAAGTAACCCTATATATATAGGGTTACTTAATTAATTGAAAATATTTTAATAATTTAAATGAGGATGATTTTTATTTTTTATTTCTTCTAAATATCTGGTTTGTCATGAAACTCATTTCGCATCTCCAATATATTTTTTATTTTATCACAACCTTTATGTAATTATGTTAAAATGATGTATGTCAATTAAAAAAAATTTATGTCTAACATTTGAATATTTCTATTATTTTTTAATATTTTTTTTATTGTATATTTTCCTTTCACATGAGAATATTTAATACTCTCAATTTAAGTGTTTAATAGCATAAACATTTCATTTACTAGGTAATATAAAAAAAAATTCTTTACTTATTATTATTAATTTTTGTTTCATTTGAAGAACTCTTTTGTTTCGCTAAAATAATTTTTGTTATTTCTCAACCATTGAGTATATATGTTGATATTTGAAAAGTTTTCTTAAATCTCTAAGATGTTTTTCGTCTTATTATATCCTTAATTATACATTTGTTTTTCTTTGTGCAATTCCTTCCAATAATCTCCAAATTATTTATAAGACACACATTTATTAATTTTTTAATATTTTTATTTTTGTTTATTTTCATCATATAGAATACTATTTCGATAAATTTTATCTAATTATTTTTTATTTTCTAACTCATTACAATCATACTTTAATATTTTCAATATAATTGTATAAATAATTTTTATTTACTACAATATAAAAATTTAATGTAATTGTCATGAATATTTTTTTATCACCATCCAACATATATTGAAGTTTAAAAAATACCATATCTATGATAAAATTTTATTATGTTTATTATTTGTTCTTTGCGTCATTTTTTATCAAACATTGAGTATATATGTTGATATTTGAAAACTTTTCTTAGATCTCTAAGATATTTTTCATCTTATCATACCTTTAATTATATATTTGTTTTCATTTGTGTGATTCCTTCCAATAGTCTCCAAATTGTTTATAAGACACACATTTGTTAATTTTTTTATATTTTTATTTTTTCTTTATTTTCATCATGTAGAATACTATTTCGATAAATTTTATCTAATTATTTTTTATTTTCTAACTCATTACAATCATACTTTAATTTTTTCACTATAATTGTATAAATAATTTTTATTTACTACAATATAAAAATTTAATGTAATTGCCATGAATATTTTTTTACCACCATCCAACATATATTGTGGTTTAAAAGATACAAAATTTATGTTAAAATTTTATTATTATATTTATTATTTGTTCTTTGCGTTATTTTAATCAAGTGATGTATTATAACTTTTATTAGTGTATAAAAAATAGATTCATTATAATTTAAAAAACTGAAGTAAACAAACATTTAAAATATATTTTAATTTAAATATTTTTTTCCTTTTATATTTTTTTAAGAATTTTTTTCCTTTTATATTTTTTTAAAAATATTTTTAAAATTTATCAACTAGGTTTCATTAATGTTTACAAATTTAATAAATGTTTTGGTTCTCATTAAATTTTATTTGGTATTCTAATATATAAAATGTAAACAATTATAATTTATTTCAAAGTATTTGATATCGAAAAAATAACCATACTCCTAATATTGAATATTTGATAATATTATGTTTCATTTACCGTAATTTTTTATTATTTTATAAAAATTAATTAAAATTAATATTAAAGTAGTAAGAAAACGGGTATGGGTATGGGTACAAGATTATACTCGTTATCCGGTGGGGATGGGGATTGGATAAAAGTTTGATACCCGTTAGGTTTGGGTATGGGGATGGGGATGAACTTTTTTTACGAGGATGAGTATGGGATAGTGAAACCTGTTCCCGCCCCGTCCCGTTGCCATCCCTACTTTTAACATGTTTATTTCCGCTTTAAGAAAAACGTTTGTTAATATAATAGCCCAATTGTTGTCTTTTTTATTCAAATATTATTATGATCTTAGCATTATCAAAAAAAAAAAAAAAATAATTCAAAGTGTGATAAACAAGGCTACTGCATATTAAAAAAGTAATGAAATCCAATCACATTGTTTCTTAAATTAAAAAAAAATTTTGTAACGTTGAAAGTTTATATATAATTGAAAAGTGCTTAATAAACAAATGCCGTCTCTTTCTAAAATTTAGAGTATATTTTTGAGATATTTGATATAGTATAAACATAAAAACGAGACAAATATAAGTAGATATAATATCATATATGACATTTTCTTACAGGTTCAAATAACGAAGTTTTTTATAATTGTTAAAAATCCTAAATTTCTCAGTCTTCAATTTTTTAATAACATGTTCACACCTTCCTTTTATAGTAAACAAAGACGTGTAATCATTTTATTTATTTTTTATCAACAAAAGATATATTTACGGTAGAATACATGAATTACTTTTATCCATTTACACGTTATGCACAGTAAGAAAAACTGATTTAACTTTTTAGCACATGTTATAAAAGAATTAATTGTCAATTAAACTTGTTTTTCTCAAACAAGGTTTTGGAAATGAAAAAACAAAATATAGTTAAGAAAAGATCTTAATCAAAATGAAAAAAAATTTATATTTCCTATCAATTTTATTTTAATTTTTTTTTTCGTAAAAAATATTTATAAATTTTGTTATGAAAAAAATTTATAAAAAATTGCTGTCAATTTTGTAATGTCCCATTTAATCCATCAACATAATTAAAGGAAGCGTCACGTTAAAATAATATAGCAGTACTGGAGATTTTATTTTAAAACATAACTCCTTACAATTATCCAAGGCACACCACGATGCCAAAACTATACCATTTACAATTCAACAGTAATCAAATAGAAATTTAAAAGACATACTAGTACATGGGTAGAGATGACAAATAAACCCGTCCCCGTTGGTATTGCCCGAACCCGTCCCCGTTTTGACGGGGAATCCCCGCATTGACTGGGTATGGGTATGGGTATGGGGAATCCCTGACTTTTTCAATTGGGTATGGGGATGTACATATCCCCGCCATAATACCCGTCCCCGCCATATCTCCGTCTCCGTTTAAATTATTAAAATATTCATAATTAAGTAACTCTCTCTCTCTCTCTCTCTCTCTCTATATATATATATATATATATATATATATATATATATATACTTTCTATTTTTTATTTCTTTTAATTATTTGGTTTGTCATGAAACTCATTCGCATCTCCAATATATTTTTTATCTTATCATAACCTTTATGTAATTATGTTAAGATGATGTATGTTAATTAAAATTTTTTTATGCCTTACATTTGAATATTTCTATTATTTTTTAATATTTTTATTTATTATATATTTTCCTTTCACATGAGAATATTTATACTCTCAATTTAAGGTAATATAAAAAAAATTCTTTACTTATTATTATTAATTTTTGTTTAATTTGAAGAACTCTTTTGTTTCATTAAAATAATTTTCGTTATTTTTCAACTATTGAGTATATATGTTGATATTTGAAAAATTTTCTTAGTTCTCTAAGGTATTTTTCATCTTATCATACCTTAATTATACATTTGATTTTCTTTGTGCGATTTCTTTCGATAATCTCTCAAATTATTTCTAAGCACACATTTGTTAGTTTTTTAATATTTTTATTTATTGTTTATTTTCATCATGTAAAATAATATTTCGATATATTCTATCTAATTATTTTTTATTTTATAACTCATTATTAATCATACTGTAATTTTTTCATTTTAAATTATGTTTGAAGTGGTTGAAATTATATATATATATATATATATATATATAATGATATTTAGGAATAATATATGATAATTCACTACAAGAAAAACATGAAATAGTGATTGATTTAGTCATTAACCCATATCAATCACTATTTTTTGTCATTGGTGGTAGTAGTTAATTTATTGTCTGAATCAGTGATTAAATTAGTGACCGATTCAATGATCAAATTGGTACTTGATTTAGTGACCAATTTAATTATTAATTTATTTGTAATTTAGTGACAAATTTTTTGGGCACTAATGATATTTCTTTTTAATTTTATCCACTTCAAACATAATTTAATAATTTGTTCTCTAAGGTATTTTTCATCTTATCATACCTTAATTATATATTTGATTTTTTTTGTGCGATTTCTTTCGATAGTCTCTCAAATTATTTCTAAAACACACATTTGTTAGTTTTTTAATATTTTTATTTATTGTTCATTTTCATCATGTAGAATAATATTTCGATATGTTCTATCTATTTTTTATTTATTTTATAACTCATTATCAATCATACTGTAATTTTTTCACTTTAATTGTATAAATAACTTTTATTTACTACAATATAAAAATTTAATGTAATTGCTATGAATATTTTTTTGTCACTATCCAACATATATTGAAGTTCAAAAGATACAAAATCTATGTCAAAATTTTATTATTGTTTTTATTATTTGTTCTTTGTGTCATTTTAATCAAGTGATGTATTATAACTTTTATTAGTGTACTAACGTAAACACAGGCGTTATCGCGCCTATGTGTATGCATTTTTTAAACTAAAATGTTATTAAGTTAATATATAAACTAAAATTATATTTATTAAAAATAAAGTGAAGTATATCAGAACAGATGAAAAAATAACCATTGATAAATAAAGAAGAAGAGAAGAAGCAAAGATAGCCAATTTTATAAAAAACTTATAAAAGTAATGATCAATTTTTAAAAATTTAATAAATTATTATATTTAAAGGGTAAACTTGGTATTTTGAAATGTGGACACAAAAAGAAGAATCTCCTTTATATATTGTTATAGATAAAAAAGAGATTCATTATAATTTAAAAAATTGAAGTAAACAAACATTTAAAATATATTTTAATTTGAATATTTGTTTTCCTTTTATATTTTTTTGAAATATTTTTTAATTTTATCAACTAAGTTTCATTAATGTTGTAGTTTGCAAATTTAATAAATGTTTTGGTTCTCATGAAATTTTATTTGGTATTGTAATATAAAATGTAGGCAATTATAATTTATTTCAAAATATTTGATATGGAAGAAACAATCATCCTCCTAATATTGAATATTTGATAATATTATGTTTTCTTTACCGTAATTTTTTTCTCTTATAAAAATTAATATTGAAGTTGTTAGAACACATGTACGGGTATGGGTACGAGATTATACCCGTTATCCGGTGGGGATGGGGATGAGACAAAAGTTTAATACCCGTTGGGTTTGGGTATGGGGATGAATTTTTTCTGCGGGGATGGGTATGGGATAGCGAAACCCGTCCCCGTCCCGCCCCGTTGCCATCCCTATACATGGGCCATAGCCCAAATAAACTTAGATCCAGTCCAAGTCAATTATGCAGTGGAACCTCCATCACCCTGATGATTACGGGGAGTTCTCACCTCTGCTCACATCAACAACAAGTTGATGATCATTGCAAAAGAAAAGACCACACCACAAAACATACAACAACAAATAGAAGGGTAAGCTAGAGCCCAACAATATAGTTTCATCATGCGATCAAATACACTTTCACAGTCAACTATACATACGTCATCCAAGCATGTTATGACTTTCAAATCAATACACTAAGACTCGACTCGACTCATCCGGATATGTATAATTAGGTCGGATTTAGCGGATGCTTGCACTTGTGGTGGATATCTCTGCTCACCCCGAGCTAAGTGTTACAAGTGTTACAATGTTTCCAATCCCCCCACTCACAATGTTAGCCCTTAATGAGTTTCAGGCCTCCTGCTACTCTCACCACAAGAGTCAGTCCGCTCTAAGTGAGACTAACTGACTCCTTAGAGTGTCAGGATGCAACCTTACCTTGAATCCTTACCAAATTATACAGATGTGGCACCACCATGAACACCCACTAACAGGGGTCATGGAATTACGTCCCGACCATTGAAGCATGACCCTGAAGTCTCGCCTAAGATTCTAAGGAATTATGCACTGACCACAAACCAATCAAAATCAAACAATAAATGAATATTCATCATGCATATAATTTCATACCAATCTCTGTAACCAATCCTCATTCATAACACATGTTGAATCCATACCACTGGTTATTCCCAATTCATGAGTATAGGGCTTCATCTCATAACAATACCATGCCTCTTTGATTACCAACCATCTCATTTGTTTCACATGCCAATATCACACAATCACATCTATCCAATTTATAACCACATATTATACCATGCATTTTATTTCACGGGCCTCATGCATTATATAGAGTATATCATAAATCAAACTGTCCAATTAACCAAGTGAAGAAAAACAATGTAACCTGCAGCAGATCTCGCTCAAGCCAAGAGCCCTTGCTCAGACGAGAGGAGTGCCCTCACTTAGGCGATAGACTCTCGCTTAGGCGAGTTCACGACAAGGCGGTGGAAGACTTTCGCAGGCTCGCTTAGGCGAGCCCTCCCTCGCCTGAGCGAGACAACCCCTCGCCCAAAGGTGAGGTTCCTCGCCTGGGCTAAACTACAGCAGCACCCCAAGGCTTCCACGCCTTCTCGCTTAGGTGAGCGTCTCTCGCCTGAGCGAGACAGTGCCTCGCTCAAAACCAGAGCTCTCCGCCTAAGCGAGAGTTCGTGAAACCCCTAGTCTGCTACTGCAAGTCTCGCCTGGGCGAGTCAGTCTCGCCTGGGCAAGTCAGTCTCGCTTGGGTGAGAGCAACAGATCTCGCCATTGTCCTTTCTACAACAGTCATATATTCACACCCAAAAAGCAATACCAAACATTTCTCATATTTATCGCAATCATACAGTTCATACAAACACCCAACAGACTCTAATCAAGCCAAAAATAATTTAAAACCCAAAAATCTAACTTCCTTTACCTTGAATAAGCTAGTATAGGACCTCGACAGCAAACACGAACACAACAACTTTAGGAGTATGCTTAGAAGTTGGAAAAACAACGGAATAGATTACAAGATAAGCTCGCTACAGAACCTTAGCTGGGGAAAACACGAAAATATACTAAGGGGGGAGGGGTATGAGTCGGAGAGTAACTTACGCGGGGCAAGAATACACTTGAGCGGACTTGACGGAGGCTGAAGATCAAACCCTAGCAGAGGGTTGCGACTACTCTAAGAAGGGTAGGAGATCGATTTCTGCAAAGTGAGTAGAATTAAACCGTTAGGGTAGATTAGATCTTTGTCTCCTTATAGGCCAGCCTTAGGCCCAACTGAGTTGGGGCAGTCCCTTGAATTTAGGGTATAATAATAAGGAAAATTGTGGACCTTACAAATTTTGTTGCAAAATATTTTATATAAAACATTTTTTCACAATAAATTTTATAAGTAATACTTACGAATTTTATACTTTGTAGAAAATAATTATTCACGAAAAAGTACGTGCTAATTAAGACTTAAAAAAAAGTAGAAAAGAGTATTTTTTTTACAAATATTTTTAACAAATTAAAAAAAATAGTTGTGCATATACAAAATATTTATGGATTAATTAACCTGAAGAAAAAAGGTAGATGGAGTTGTTGTGAGTGAAAATTTGGTCTCTGATTCACATAATGAAAATTATGTTTTCCAGGGACAGAATTTCTTGAGATTCTGACTCGTAATAAATTAAGAAAGGTAGAAAAACTGATGCAACAGAGAAAGCACCATCTGAGTAATATCACCATGTCTACAGCTAGTTTTTGAACTAATAGCCAAAATGGTTGCAAACTTTTTAACTTTGAGACTCCGCAAAACATGGGCATGTGATCAATTATGATCACTACACAGCATGGCATTATTCTCTCTCTTTGTGTCTCTGTCTCTGTCATAATTTTTCTAACACCATTTTCTTATGAAGCTTTGTTTTTGCTTTGGCGAAAGAGTCGCCGCGAAGGTAGGCATTATATATGCAACCAAACATTATATATGAAACCACTTAGACCTTGGAACGACCTATAGAATCTTTGCATGCATTCTTCTTTTTTTATCACACAAATCCAATCTCACACATTACTAAGATGGGTAGCAGCCAAAATTCTTACTCTGTGCAATCTGATACTTCATCGACAACATGCCAAATAATGCTCCAAAATATATACAATACTCTAGGCTTCTTCTCTCCACACCTCTATCACAAATAATTCTTTCTTTTTTCTTTTTAAATCTTATTTCATTATGTCTCATTCTTATAAAACTCACTTTTGAACAAATTAATAGTCTTTTCTTAAATCATTTTATGTAGTACGGTATATAATTTGGTACGTCAAAAAAGTCTCATATCGTTTAGAAGTCGAGATCAAGCGTAGTTTAGATACTTCTCCCTTCATTTTTTCATCTTCTGAAACACTTTTTAAAGATAAAACTGTGACGGAGTTCCACACTCCAAAATAAAGATCTCAAGAATGCAGTCATTGTTTCTAAGGATGCTGTTGAACTGATTTGAATCGAATAAAAACAATATATCAAACGAGAGAAAGTATAACATTTTAAATCAACTGAGTTAATTAATTTTATTAGTGTGTGATTATGTTAAAATTATCTTAACATAAATACTTTGCCAATAAAGAATATAAAAATGAGAGCCAATCCCTGTACTTTGAAAAAAAAGACAAAGTTTTTAGAGCCTACCTACTGGAAGAAGACGGTAGTTATATTATAGTATATTATAGACATAATTAATAACTCAGTAATATACGATGCACACACCCATGAATTTGCATTTATGTTTCTACTACCTGATTCTTGTGTATATCATCTTGTGTTTTGTGAGTTCATGGTTGAGGAATTAATTAAGTATCACTTTTCCTAATATTATGCATAGCACTTTTTCTTAAACAAAACCAGAACATCTAGTTAATACTGGTACCATGAAGTAACTGTTTGAATATTAAATATCCACGTGTATAGGTACTATGCCTATTTAGGTAGACATAGGTGCAGACATTGATCCTGTAGACAACACCTACACAATTAGGTTTTATGTTCTTTTTCATCTTTTTTAGACTGTTTTGTTTAAGCTATTTCACTTTTCATGTATGAGAAGATTATATTAATTCAACCATTAAAAATTATGCGGAAAAAAAGTTGTATACGAGTGAATTGACATCAGTGTTCTCTGTCAAATCTGTTCTTATATAGCAGTGATACTTCTCCCATGGTTTGAAGGGTGTAAAAGGTAACATTCAACACACTCCTCTGCTCAGTACGAATTCTGATAAAATAAAAACTAAATAAATGACTTGTTTAATCGATTGCCATTTATAATATCAACACCAATTCTTTTTAAACGAAATCACATGAATCGTAATCGTATTTTTTTTTATCTTATATTAATTAGTTAATCATGTAAGTTGAGGATTAAAGAAAGTTATAGAACGTGAAAGGAAATAATTTTAGGAGCTCGGGAAGAAGTGTGTTGGAAATCCTATAATTATCTAATAAAATAGCTAATATATATAAACGTGTGATAATTCTTACATTATGTTACGTTTTAGGATTGAATTAAACGAAACTAATTCTGAAATGGTATATGAGCCAATTGTTAGTTTACCTATCTATATTTAGTCCATGTCAGGTTAAATTTAAAGCTTATCTTAACAATTAAGCTAGATTTATTAATTCATTTACTATTAAGTTATTATGAATGTCCACAAATGTTGGGTTAAGAACTTCATGTCTAGATATTACTTTTTCTTAATATAACTCAACCTTCAATTTATAAGGTGAAGATTTTTCTTATTGCTGTAAGGTACTAAGTAATATGAAATTTTCAACTCAATGTCATGGAATAAAACATCAATATTTAGAGTTTCAAAGACTAGACATAATAAATTGTTTAAGGCAAATTTTTTATGATATTGCGAATAATTTGGTGACAACTTAATGAAGGGTGACAAAGTCTAATAATAATATCTAAGACAAACATTTATGTGATGCTTATAATTTAAGTTTAAGTTTCCTTTGTTTTATAAAATAAGAGTCTATCTTCATTTATGCATTATTTTAGTGATAGTACCAATAATATAGAATCTCCAAAAGATCATTTTTCACGTTGAAGAGTGTGAAGTTTAATGGGTGGAGCATCTATAAGTGATTCAATAACAACTCAACAATGAGTGATCTAATAGATTTTGATATATTTTTAAAATGAAACTTTAGTGTACCTTACCCTAAAATCTAACTCATGATGTGAGAATTTTCCCTACTCAAGTACATTATTTTTTTCATATCACGGGTCAATAAAAGAAATACATGTGTATGAAATTCGCAAGACTAAACATTAAATTTTAGTTTTGGGTACATTTCAACCGAAAAATATTGTCTCCATAAGATTAGGGCTGTCCCCATATATGTGTATATATATACAAACTATTTTTTATCCTATCTCTTAAGTTAATGTGAGAGCTCCAATATATTCTCACCTTGAAAATTAAATTTGAGTTAGGTTGAACTTGATCTACTCCAAAAAGTAGCTTAACTTATTTTCTTTTATTTATATACAATAGTTATATCACTAATTAATATATGTTATTTCAATAAAACGTCTCTCAAAATAATCATGTTGATAAATGGTTAAGTTAATTAAATCTCTCTTGTTGTGAAGATTCAAGTCCAATGAATCAATGAATCCAAACATAAGTTTTTTGAATAGCATATAACGATCTGAAAGAAATAACTAGTATATGATCTAAAGGAAAATGATGTATGAGTACTCAACAATTGTTAGAGGTGTTAAAATCTAAGATTGATCAATGCAAAATTAGAAAGATGGAAAATAATCGGAACCATGCTTTATTTGAATACACACTCTGTTATTATATATATATATATATATATATATATATATATATATATATATATATATATATATATATATATATATATATGAACTACTAAAAATTTTCATATTAGATGAGATTTTTCTTACAAATTTGTTAAAAAAATTTACAAGTAAAATTTTTTTCTTGTCAATTTTCCTAAGAATTTGAATTGGTAGGTAATTTCTTCATGGATAATCATTTTCTACAAAATTATAAAATTTGCAAATATTTCTTACAAATTTGTTGCAAAAAGTGTATCATACAAAATATTTTACAAGAAAATTAAAAACAATTGCAAAAAAAATTTCACAACAAAATTTGTAAGTATTTCTTACAAAAAAGTTTCAAAACAAAATTGGCAGGAAAATGAAGTTTATTAGTAGTGATGGTGAATCAATTCTCCTAACCTATATTGACTCGTGATAAATTGAGCTGGATTTTAAAAATTCCGATCACTAAAAAGTAAATTAAATTATATCGATTTACTTTTAGTTTGTGTTTAGTTGAATTGACTCACTTTAGATAGAGCTAAATTGAGATAAAAAAAACTTACATGTGATAAAATAAGAGAAAAGAAATAATAATATTAATTGAAGAAATGGCAATAAATTTAATTTCAATTTATGGAGAACCTCACACCTACTTCCATTTCTGATAAGAATCCACAGTAGAGTAGCTATCAGAAACAAAAATGTAAAACGAAAAAAAGACTATAGCAGACAGGGGAAGGAAAATGACTTCACTACTAATCGGAAATATAAAATGCATATGTGTATAAATAGACGTAGGAAATTGAATGAATTATATGGAGAAAATAAATAATAAAATTAGGTGGTGTAGAGCTTTTGGTAACGGGCAAGAGATGTTGATGATATAATATATATATAATAAAAGGTGTAATTCTGAGAAAGATTCTTTGCTTCTCTGCAAGTGTTCCTAAAATATGCAACATGTCAACTCCCATGCACACAAAATGACAAAGAAGAAAGTTTTGTATAAGCCGCTACGTAGAGCTACGAGAATTCTCCCATTTTTCCATTTCAATCCGCACGAGAACCCATTTCTTCTCTCCTGCGTATCAAATTTCTTTAATCCTTCGAATATTTGTCTTCATTCACCTCTCTGTCCTCCAACACACGTAAAACTCTCTTCATACTAATCTCTAGTCAAATTTCGGTGTCTTCTTCCCAAAACCTAATCCTTGAAAATGATTCCTCATTGGGACCTACACTCTGCTCTGCGACCAATTTAATATATATTTTGTCTTCATCATTTCATCACAACTCTCTTAAATTCTCTCTCAGATGCTCCACAAAAGTAAATCCTTGGACAATAAGGAAAACCATCCATAAATGAGACAATGCTACGGAATATTATCAAATATATGCATCATCTTCTATATTTTACTTTCCCTCTCTTTTTACCCTCTTCCCAATATTTTTTAATATATCTCTGCAAATCACTTTTCACCTTTTCAAAATCACATGCACGTATTTTACTTTCTCTCTGCCAAAGATTTTCATGTATCATCATTCACTTGGATGAAACTATTTACGTCACCAAAAAAAGTTCTTGGCAGAAGGATTTATATATTTATACATCTTCTTCCACATACAAGCACCATTCAAACTTAGTTTTCGAGATAAAAGAAACATATAGGACAAACATTTTTGCCCCTACGTTTGTTTACCCCTATCATTGCCAATGTCTCCTTAATTAATCAGTTACGACATACTGACATTAACTTTCGAGGTTATAGATCATATATTTATTTGACTATTTACACTTTGGGATTTGGAGTTCATTATATATATATATATATATATATATATATATATATATATATATATATATATAGGGCTTTCTAGGAGTTTTACTTTTCCTACTTGAAATAGATATAGCTTACCAAGACAAAACTTTGAAAAGTCTAAAACATCTTTGTTTGTCAAGTTAGACACTTAGGTTATAGGCCATTATAGGGTGAATATACAGAGTAATTCTTTATTGGAATTTTGGTACTAATCAATATACTAAATACCTAATTTTTCTGTTCATAAATCTTACTTTATATATAGAATTCTCGGGTGGCTATAATGTGTTTATACCTCCAGGTATATATGCTTTGTAACTTTTATACACTTAAAGGATTAATTAACATTTAAATTAAAACAAACTTGATTAGTTATAATTAATGCAATACTATTCAAAACGATTGTGATGAGACTGGTTCAGCCGAAAGAATATATTGGCATGCAATGAGAGATGCAAAGAATAAAAAAGGAATTATTACGAGATTTGTGTTTGAAGACTATAAGAGATATATAAATGTTGGTCAATAATATATACGCCTTCAAAATTGATATACGGCTATAAACCTAATTATGAATAGTTTTATAAAATAAACAATAAAAGGGATTTTGTGAGTGACAGAGGTCAACTTAATGACATTAATAGTAAAGATTATCACAGATAGGTTAATTGCAAGAAGGAAACTAGAAAGAGGCAAGGGACAGAATCTGTCAAAGAAAAATTGGAAAAACAAAAAAGGTTAAAAAAAAATCACATGATTCTCAATAGTACAAAATAGTGGTCATATGTGTGGCTTTGATCTAGTATATCTGTTAGCTCCGGCTAGCTACATGCTAACTCAAATGTTTTAATATCAAAATGTAAAAAATATTATTAGTCAGAAAATACAATGGTTTTGTCCGACCATCGTCTTCTACATGTAAAATATTTTATTATATTGAATATACTAATTTCTGAGAATATTTGATTTGATGTGCGATGACTAGTGGTATTTTAGGCTTAATTTTTCATACATTCCAACCAGTCCCACTTGCTAATAATGCACCCTCAACCTCTTACAGAAAGGAACCTTGCCAGAAAAATAATCTCTCTCTCTTTCTCTCTGTGTGTGTGGAAGTATATAGGGTTTCCTTTCATCTACAGAATATTGGATCCATCAACACCAGAGGACTCAAACACTACTTACTTTTCTGCCAACACTAGATATGTTTGAATCAACCTCTGCAAAACAGATTTCGGGGTCTCCAACGAAATTGGTTTTGTTGGATCTTGCAAACTAGATTTGGCTTTTGTTGAATCATCTGTGGTCGTTTTGTTTGGTCTCATCAGTTATCTTGGAAGGAATACTTTAAGCTGCTATTAAGCTTCATCGTCACCAATGGTTTGCACAAAACTATACTCTATATCTCTATTTCTCTATTTCTCTTCCACCTTTTGAACAATTCAAATTGCTCACTCATACATACATATACATCTACATATATATGCTTAATTTTTATGAATAACCATTTCTGTTTGACTTCAAGTCTTGACTTTTTTCTTGGCTGTAGATCTCATCCTTCTCTAGCAGTTGAAATTAAAAAGGATTAGTTTGCTTCCAGAATTCTGATTGATCATGTTGTTTTGTGGAAGTTCAAATGTGAATCTTATAGACATCTACCCCATCCCCTTACAAACACAAACAAAAACATGAAAAAAGGAGCTTGTATTTTGTTAGAATATGAAAAAATAAAAAGAAAACAAACTAATAATATTCACAAAATAGATCACGTACTGCACTTTCACTTAGATTTATTGTAGGTGATGCGCTTTTCTATACATGTCATCACAGTTTTCAAATTGTAGGTTATATATTGGTTAGTGTGGAATTCCAAGACCTAGGAACAAGCAAAACCTGTAATAAATTTATGGTACAAATGTAAGAAAGACAGGGAGTCCTTCTAAAGCATCATGTATAGTGTCTTCAAAATGAGTAGAACTAATTAAACTGCATTTAATATTTTTTTCCCACATGTGCAACATATCATCTTGGTTATGGCAATACTTTGAACAAAAATGGCAAACTAATATTTTTGTTGCTTTTCTGACTTCACTCCATACCTGCAGAAGAAAAGGAGCATTTAGAATAAATAAATCTGATAGAAATGGATGAGAGAATTTGTATATCTGAGGAAGAAAAGAGTGAAAGTAGCAGACCCTCTTCTGCAAGTGTTAGAAGAAAACGTTCATTCTTCGATTTGAATGAAGAAGCTGTGGATGATGGAGATGGTAGCACCAGTGATGACCCTATCAGTAACAATGAGATATCATCTCAAGAGGGTAATTTGAGTAGTAACAATAACTCAAGTGATGAAGGGAAAGAGCGTGCAAACGCTGTTAGGCAATATGTTCGGTCCAAAATGCCAAGACTCCGTTGGACCCCTGATCTTCATCTAGCTTTTGTGCATGCTGTTGAGAGGCTTGGTGGACAAGAAAGTAAGTGCAACTCTCTTCAAGCATAATGAAGACAATGTGTTTGAACTCAAAACCTTAACTCAAACTTTGACTACTTGTGTTACATAAGGTTACTAATGTTTGTTCTTTTTAATTTCTGAAAGATTTTTTGCAAACATTCCATAATCTTACATTTTCTTTCTTTGATAATTTTGTGTACAGGAGCAACGCCCAAGTTGGTTCTCCAGTTGATGAATGTGAGAGGACTTAGCATTGCACATGTAAAGAGCCATTTACAGGTATAAATATACAACATTTGTTGCTTTATTCTACTCCAGCGGGAGAAACATTTTTGCCAAACAATTTTTCGTGTAACACCTTATAGTTATATTTTGAAATTCAGATGTATCGAAGTAAAAAGCTTGATGAGTCTGGCCAAGGTAAATTTTTCAGAACCTTAATATAGTAAAACCATGTTTTGGTCGAGCTCATTGCAATGCAAGACATGCATGATGATTCAGTTCACTGTGTTTTATTTCAGTTTTGTCTCAGAATAGGGCAATGCAAGGAAGACACAGTATTTTCGATATGTACGGAAGACTTAATGGCCCACGACAATTTGTGGTTGATAACAGAAATTATGTTCCATCATCTCTGCTCATGGAACAATCACCTTATCAGATCAGTGCTCATGGCTCTTCAAGGTATAGAAAGAAAACAGTCAATAGGAAATCAACTATAATATATATATGTTAAAAAATTGATGAAATTCTGATATATCAGTAGTGTTTCTCTCTGTAGATTACACCCCACTGGGTTTTTCAATAGTCACCACATGATGATAAGATCAAGTTCAGTGTGGGATAAAGATTTGTGTAATTATCAGTATCAACGAAGTTCTTGCAGTCCTAACCTCACTGGCCACGCCAAGTTTGATGCTGAGGTAATAAAACTGCTATACATTAATCACATAATTTGATTTGCTTAATTATGAGAATAAGTAAATTAAAAGATTTTCTTATATATGGTGGGTTTCTCTCCAATGCAATTTTTATATATACAACTAATCTTTTAAGCACCAATATCCCCAGTTTATAAATGTTTTGCTTCGGATGAGATCTGAATGTGGAAACCATAGCTTTAACTTCTCCATTTTTTTTAAAAGAATGGCTTCGTTTCTTTAATTGAGAGCCATATTCAAACACGTATTTTATAATAACCTTTTTAACAAAAAAAAAATAAAAACGGGTCAATACGTTTAATTTATTTTGTTTGAAAATTATTAGAGATAAAATGTTTTCTTTACGAAAACTGTTGACTTGACTTTATTTCTAAGTTTATACTTTTTTTTCCCTTTAATTATACATTTACTAATGAAATACATTGACGTTTAATTGGGATGGATTTGTACGAAGAAAACCGTATTAAAAAAATACTTTGTAATCTATCAATTTGTTTTAACATAGAGTTTTTAGTTTAAATTTGTATATTGTAAAAAGAAAAAAGTTATGTTCTCTCTTTTATTTCAATTTGGGATAAAAATAACTTTTTGAATTTCATGGAAATAACTTACACTTTCTATTTACTTTTTTCCTCTCAAATAAAAGGTAAAAATTTAGGAAGTTTATGTTACCTCTCTTCTTCATATTCAAATATATGCAGGGGGTTAGGGTTGTGTATTCTCCATAACCAATTTTATAATTTAAAAGAAATTGTCTCATTGTTATATTAGTCATTTAAAAATACTTACAATATAAATTTACTTTATCCTATCATTCAATTATATTTTATCAAGCATAAAAGAGCTGTTGATTTTTGTAGTACTAACATTAAAACACATATATCTAAGATTATTTTTAATTAATAGATATAATTACTGGTAAATACAATCCTATATGTCATCTAGCTATAAGAACCTAGAAATTTCAGTAAAAAAAAAATGGTTCAATTTTGGAGTTCCATTTGTGTGTACATATATTAGCTAAGGTATTAATGGTTCGTTTTGGAATTGTAGCTACGTGATGTTAAAAATCGAATGCCAGAATTCCTTAATCAGGTGCAAGTATGGAAGCAAGGTGAAATCAAAGATGAATATGAAAAGAAAGGGCCTCTGAGTTTTTTGGAGCTGAATTTAAGTCAAGATTCAAGAAAAGTTAACGATGACCAAATGAAGAAAGATCCTGCAGAAAGTGAACAAGGAATTAATACCAGACTCTCTCTTTCACTGTTCACTTCTTCATCCTCAAATTCATCACAACAAGCACAGTGTAGTGAAAACCATAAAGACGATACCAATGTTGAGAGTTTTTGTTTACAAAATTATGCACCGAGGAGTCGTTTGGGCTGAGTACTTACTAGGATCTAACTGTGTCAAATAGAGCATAGGAGTGAGATCTTTTAAGTACTTGTCTTAACAAATCAATGTCCTTCTCAAACAAAATAAGTAATCCTAGTTATTTGATTTTTGATGTTGTTTTACGTGAGAATTAGAGAGAATGTTGTGCATTAATTTCATTTTGAATAGAATGCTAGAGATTCAATGGAAGCTTCAAACCCTAGAAGAGCCACCTCATCAAACCAACTGAATAATTTAAGTACTATATATAAATTTATACATCCATGGATCAATGTGATCTTGATTTCACTAAGTTAACAAGAAGATTTAAACTACGGCTGCAGTTGCATCATAATTTCAGTTTCATCTTAATCATTAACAGCATATGGAACAGACAAAACCTTGTCTCAAAATTTTGACGCTGTGACTGAAAATGTAATACTAACATCCAAGTTTAAATTAAACATTTTATCTAACCGCCGCCTCCGTCACCGCCACCGTCACCACCGAGTCCGCTTAAGCGACGATCTGATTTTCGTGAATGCGTAGTACTACCACCATGACGGCTGCTGTTATATCTACGAGGTGGTTGTGCTCTTCGTGAATATGGCTCGTTGTCGTCAAGCCCACAGGAAAATATGACCATTGTTATAAGCAAAAGAGACAGAAAAACGATTCCCAGCAAAACTAAGGTCCCTGAGTTATACCAAATCATTTCCTCTTTGGCGCCACCATGAAACATTGCAAGGAATTCCCTAGCCATCTTTCCGACCTAATTCTCTTTCTAAACTCTTTTTATCTTCGTATATATTCAAATTCCTTCAGCCTCCTCGGCACCACTTTCATCTTCTCAAACTTAGCCACCATTAACTTCGTCAAAAGCTTCCAGAGTTTATATTCTATAAAAACTAACACAAGGCTGCATACTAAATTTGTAAACCCTACTGTGGTTCAAGATTGCTTTGTAGAATAAATACACAAGACTTCAGAGAAAGAAAAAAACATTTCAAGCAATTAAATAGGGATTCAGATCCTGAAAATGTCAAGATCCAAGCAAAGGAACCCAAGAAAAAAACAAAGATCCTCAAAGTTTGGTGGAGAAGCGGACAATTTCCGTAACGTGAACCATTCTTAAGGGAGGTGAAGATGAAGGGTTATCGTGTTTTGAAAAATAATCTAAAATATCTGTATTTTAAAATACATTTTTAAAGAGTTTAGTATTAATACAGCGTTTTTCACATTATAATCAATCAGAATAAATCATATTCAGTTTTTATTGATAACGTAAGATTAGATAATGATATCTCACCAGTTATGCGTGTATTATTTTTTTATACTTTTAATAACTACATATATTTTATATTGTATTTAAGAACTCTTTTATTAAAAAAATCATTATGAAATATTTCATAATGTAAAGTTTGAAGTATCAAGAACGATTTAAAAGAGGTGGATCTGAATGGCTCATGGTGCCAGATCCAATTAAGGTAAGATAGGAGGTAAAGAAAGTCTTTGAAAAGTGTTTCTCTCCACCTAAGCAATTTAGCCTCAACCTTCAAAACATTGAGTTCCTAACCATATCAGAGGATGATAATGAGTCTTTAACGAAGAATATAGGGGACCACGAAGTAGAGGAGGCGATAAATGGATGTGGTGGAACAAAAAGTCTTGGTCTGAACGAATTTAATTTCCTCTTCTTAAAGCATATTTGGGATACTCTCAAGACTAATGTCTGTCAAGCTGTAAAATGGTTCCAAAAAGAAGGAAAGATCCCAAAAGAGTGTAATGTTTCTTTCATAGCACTTGTTCTAACAAAACAAAACCCTTTATGTGTGGATGACTATAGACCTATATATCTTTAGTTGATATATAATTAAACTTTTTCATTACCAAAATTGGGGGGTTGAGAATTCTCCAACACTCTAAAGTGCAAACATATGAAAATTTCATTTGTGTATCTTGGAATGCCAATTGGTGGAAACCCAAGGAATACACAATTTTGGCAACCTGTGGTTGATAAAGTCAGAAGCAGGCTATCAAGTTGGATAGACAAACTAATATCCATAGCTAGTCGGGTTAGTTTAATAAAATTGGTGGTCTCTGCTTTACCATTATACTACCTTACCTTCTCCAAGGTGCCAAAAAGTGTAAGCAACGAACTCATAAAAATACAAAGAGGATTCCTTTAGGGTTATGGATCTCTGAAGCTAGGAAAAATGTTAGTCAAAGCTATTATTACGTGTGTTAGTTAATAAAATAAAGTGCCTAGCTTTTACGTTATTAGACTGCTCTATTATTTAGGAGATAGTTGAGTCCATTTATTCCATTTTTGTTGCCATGCAGTGCGTGGCAGTTTTTACTTTCTGTTATGTAAAGGCTTGTATAAGCCACTTTGATTCAATGAATAAGACACAATTTTCAAAGCATCTTTTCATTTATACCTAGAGTAATAACATTTGGTATCAGAGCTCCACAAGGGGCCTGATATACAGTGTGAGAGAAAAACACGATGAGTGTGAGAGGAAAATACAGTTAACGAGTGTTAGAGAAAATACACTGGGTGTGTTGTGTGAGTGCGAAGGATTTCTACGTTGGAGAAGTTTGTTATGCTGGTCATTCCTAGATTCAATGGCCATTACAACTTTTGGTCTATGACGATGGAGAACTTTCTACGAACTAAGGAGTTGTGGCAACTCGTAGAAGAAGGCATACCAACAGTTGAAACCATGTCCACTGAAGCATATAAGAAACATGTGGAAGATGCCAAGTTAAAAGACTTGAAGGTGAAGAACTTCATATTTCAAGCCATTGACATGGAGATTCTGGAAACTATTCTGGATAAGAGCACCTCGAAGGCCATATGGCAGTCCATGCAACAAAAATATCAAGGATCTACTAAAGTGAAGAGAGCCTAGCTCCAAGCACTGCAACTCGAGTTTGAGTTGTTGGCCACGAAAGAAGGTGAGAAGGTTGATAACTACTTAGAGAGGACTCTAAGTGTGGTCAACAAGATGAAATCAAATGGTGAAATCATGGCACAAAGCACGATGGTCAACAAGATCTTGAGATCATTAACTTCCAAATTTAATTATGTGGTATGCTCAATAGAAGAATCTAACGATTTGAGCACGTTGAGTATTGATGAAGTTCATAGTAGCCTACTTGTTCATGAGCAATGGATGCAAGAATTTCAAATGGATAAACATGTACTAAAAGTCAACAATGATGACCAATTTGGTAGAAATAATAATGACAGATTTGGGAGATGCAAAGGTGGTCGCAATCGTGGGAGAGGAAGAGGCATATACCTTATCAACAAAGCGCTCATTGAGTGCTTTAAGTGCCACAAGTTAGTCCACTTCCAATTATGAATGTCTTGATTTAGAGAAGAAGGCTAACTTTGCACTTGAGGAGGCAGAAGAAGAGGTTCTGTTGGTGGCATATGAAGAGTCAGCACAAATTGTACAAGAAGAAGTTTGGTTTCTGGACTGTGGTTGCAACAATCATATGACCGAAAACAAACATTGGTTTGCAAACATAGAAGAAGGATTTAGCAGAACGATCAAAATTGGAAATGACACCACAATGGTTGTTGTCGCAAAAGGAAGCATTCGAGTACAAATTGATGGTATCTCACATGTAATATCAGACGTCTACTTTGTGCATGAGCTTAAGACCTACCTACAGGGCAATTTCATGAGAAAGGGTTAGCTATTCTAATTCAAAGTGGCATGTGCAAAATATTTCACCCAGATAAAGGCCTAATTATGCACACTAAGATGAAAGGGAATAAGATGTTCTACTTGACAGCGTCACCGCAACCCATGTGCCTCCAAGTTGAAGATGATTTGTAAAAATAAGCTCAATTGTGGCATAGTCGCTTTAGACACCTCCACTTCCATAGGCTGAGCACACTTGCATGCAAACATTTGGTTCTTGGACTACCTTCTATGAAATTTGCCAAAACAATTTGCACTACTTGCCTTGCCGGAAAGCAACAATGAGACTTCATATCAAAGCGAAGCACGTGGAGGCCTCAAGGAAGCTTCAGTTGATCCATGCAGACATATGTGGTCCCATCACATCATCCTCACACAACAACAAAAGAACGGATAGAGGTGGTGAATTCACCTCTAAGGAGTTTGCAAAATTTTGTACTAATCCGGGTATCTTCAGGCAACTGATGGCTGCCTATACTCCTCAACAAAATAGAGTCGCAGAACGCAAAAATAGAACCACTTTGAATGTTGTACGAGCAGTTTTACACGAGAAGGAGGTTCCAAAATCTTTCTAGCCCGAGGTGGTTCGGTGGTGTGTACATGTTCAAAATAGAAGCCCAACCTCTGCAGTAGATCAACTCACTCCAAAAGAAGTTTGGAGTGACATAAAGCCATGCGTTGACTATTTTTGAATATTTGGCTGTGTAGCACATATTCATATTCCATACCAAAAACGAAGCAAGTTAGAAAAAAAAAGCCAAAGATGCATTTTCCTGGGAGTCAGTGATGAGTCTAAAGCATACAGACTATATGATCCCATTTCAAAGAAAGTCATAGTAAGCTGAGATGTAGTGTTTGAAGAAGGAAAAAAAATTGAAATTGGGATGAGGATGCAGAAAAAGATAAAGCCAAAGCTCTCGATTTGGAAGACAATATAGAACAGGACGATGCAGAATCTATACAAAATGAAATAATGGACAATCAAGTTGAAGAGAAGGCAGCAAGGACAAGTGAAAGAAGAACAACAAGACTACGAAGACAACCCGTTTGGATGGCCGATTACGAAACTAATCTTTCAGCAAAAACATAAGAAGAGAGCTTAATGGAAATGATAGCAACTAACATTGACGATCCACACTCCTTCGAGAAAACATGTAAAAGCAAGAAGTGGAGAGAATCAATGGATGCAGAGATGAAGGTGATCGAAAGGAACAATACTTGGGAGCTTGTTGATTCTCCAAAAGGTATTACACCAATTGAAGTTAAATGGATTTTTAAGACGAAATTCAATGAAGTGGCAATGTAGAAAAATACAAGGCCAAACTAGGGGCCAAAGGCTATGCACAAAAATATGGAATAGACTACACGAAGGTATTTGCACTAGTGGCTAGACTTGATGTTGGCACAAGCAAGCTTGAAGCAAAGAATTGATAAAGCCATGTGCATGAAGATCATAGGTGTTTGATGAAGATTGATGAAAATCCACTTGATGATTAAGTTTTAGTGTATTAAATATGAAAATAACATGTTAAATGTAATGTGTTAATGTTATATCTTGTTGGTAGGCTATATGACATAAGTTAGATGTCTTGTGTGCCTTAATGTGTCTCTTTTAATTTATTAAAATGGGTTTTAACAGGTTAAAAGGCTTGTTGTATATAGTTTCTGGTATGAATGTATTCAATCGGTTGAATTATTTTTCAATCGACTGATTTCACTTAAGTCAAGTAAAATTAGATGATTGTACGGAAAATTCAATCGACCGTTTTCACTGAAACTAGACTATATAAGCTGTTTTTCGCAAGTAGAGGTGCGTATTTGAGTTTTTGTGCATGAAACTTTGTCATTCTTCTCTAGAAAGCTCTCTCTCTGCAATACACAACTGCAACGCGTCTTTTAAAGATCTTGGTTGATCTTGGAGGCATTTTGGCTTGTGAGTAGCTTGAAGAACACATGTATGGTTGGCTAGGGACAACCACCATCAGCTTTGGATGTTTTTGTGCCTCTGGTTGGTTTGCCTGATGTGATTTCAAATCTGTAAGTGTGATTCTTGCAGGGTGTGTGTCTAGATTTTTGTGTGAGTCAAAAATCTTATGAGTTTGGTTGTTCAAAAGTGTAATCTTGGTGTGTGATTTGTAAAACTTTTGAATATAGTGAAAATCAGGCTCAGGTTGCCCTGATAAACTACATGTAGCTTTGTGATTGAGTGAACCAGTATAAAAATAGTTGTGCATTTCTCTTTCCCTCATCTCACTCACTTTGAAACTCTTTAAAAACTAAAGAAAACCAAGCAATTTGATCTTTGGTGTGATTTAATGTGTTCTTGTGTAATCTGAGGTTATATACTCGTTAAAAACATTAATTGGAACAACTCTTGTATGTAAAAGATTGTTGTTTGAGTTGAATTTGCGAATTTTGCATTCTGCATAAATCTCCAATATTTTAGCCGACTGATTTATCTTTTTAATCGACTGTTTTATAGCTTCAAGAACAAATTAGTTTGCTGTTTTATATTTTAATCGATTGAAAGTGTACTGGTCTGCAACATTTACATCCAAACTTTCCAGTCTATTAGATTCAATTGAAAAAAGGTTTAAGCTTTCAAAAAAGTTTTATAAAGCCAATTCAACCCCCCCTTCTTGGCTAAAATCACCATATCAAAACTAACACTTGATATTGTAAGGATCTTATTGGCCTTAGCAGCACAAAGTGTGTAACATCCCTAAGGAATATTACTTAATTAAATAAATAATTATCGAAAAGAAATTCAAACATCGCAATATTATCATTCCTAAATTCGGGAAAATTTAAAATAACATAAATGAAAACATAGTAAAATACCTAACTCTACTTCCCAAGCTAGCCCTCACTCCGTCGTCTGTGCATCCGCAGCATCACCTGTATCATCATCTGCTCCCGTGTAACGAATCACACGATCATCGCCAATCACAAACAGAAAGGGTGAGCTTATACCCAAAAATAAAATATATGTAATTAATATAATAGTAATTCACCCATCTTAGTCATTCTAATTAGTTCTTGGCCAAGACCTTAATCCCTAAGACTTTTCAACCTTCACAACCAAATATTTAATATATTATATAAAAATATTTAATAAAAAATGTGAATTTTATATAAAAATTAAATTTGGTTTCAATTTGGAGAGGGACCAAATTGGTTAATGTTAACAAAAATTGGGACTAAATTGAACAAAAATAACAAATATAGGGACCAAATTGAATATAGAACATTGACTTTGACACTAATGCAGAACCAATCATTCCTCACCATTTTACTTCCAATAAGCCAATATATCTTACTTTCCCCATTGTTCCAATCACAAGAAGCTTTAATCCTTGTTATCTTTCAACTTTATTCTCTTTCCTAATTTCTATTTCCATTCACTCAAAAGCTTCTCCCTCGCGACCAGCCAATTTCAACCACAGACTTTGCCTCTGCTCTCGACATCGCCTAGCGGTAGGCCACATGCCGCCAGGCGGCGTATCAGATCATGGTCCAGAACTCCCTTTTCTGCATTCACGAATACCACGATTCTTCCCTAATTCGATCCAATTTCAAGTTGATCAGCACACCACAACCCATCACAGTTTTTTTTTTCTTTATCAACTCAAATCCCGATTCCTAATTAACTTTACGCATCATGAACCCTTCACTCATATCCTCATACCCTAAAACTAGAATTTTTATTGAGTTCCTTGATTTGAGCGTAATTCAGTTGTTTACACCCACACATTTATAATTCACAAACATCACACTACTAGCAAGAACATAGAATTTCGCAATCACACGTACATAGGAGTACCTTGGAGATCGGTACATCCCAATTTGCTAAAAAATGCAATAAAACGGTGACCCCTCATCATGCATCGCCTGGCGGTTCAGTTTAACTACCAGGTAATTCAAGAACGAACCTAGAAAACTGGGAAGAAACAACACGTCGCTTGGCGGCAGGGAATGAGCCACCAGGTGGTTTCTAGGTAAAAGCCAGAAACCTACGAAAAAATAGCGTAAATGACAAGGAATTTCATGCAGTTTCGACCATACATGGCACAATATATTATATTCAAATAAAACCAACATAAACAACTCCCCCTTACTTTGACAATTCATGCTCAAAACGAAATCCTTGTTTTTCCTTCCCAAACCTTCTTCCCTTTGCCTCTAAGAACCACCAAATTCTCCTATTCCTTGTATGTAAAAGGTTTATTAACCATTAATCCTCATTAACTTAATGGTTTTCTAGGCCTTCTGGTTGCTCCCTCCGATGGCTAGGGTTTTCTGACCCTCCTTCTCCATGCCAAAAGAAAATTTGGCAAAAGAATGTTTAATTTGCTCTCAGTAAGGATTGAACACACAACCACTCAATCACAACGCAATTGCACAACCAATTCAACTAATCATGTTTCGTGATAATTCCTATAATTTTAGGATTACATTATCACGACTCATTGAACTATATCATTGAAAAATGCACAAATTAAAATAACATACAATTGGCATACATAAGACTTGAACCCAAGTCCTCTCACATAATTAAGTACTCTCAATCACTTTAGCTAGTACTTTTCCACATCATAGCACTCCACATTAAATGCCTTAAAGGCTCCTATTACCCGCGTTTATTAAATATTTATTTATTTATTTATTTATTTTTCTTGGGTCTTACAAAGTGCATGGGAAATATTTCAACTAGATGTAGAAAACACTTTCCTTACTAATGAACTTCAAGAAGAAGTATTTGTCCAGCAGCCCGTAGGATTTATCAAGAAAGGAAAAGAAGATCAAGTATACATGTTAAAGAAAGATTTATATGGGCTTAAACAAGCACCAAAAGCATGGTATAGCGAAATTGAGGCCTACTTTGCAAAGGAACAATATGAAAGATGCTCTAGTGAACATACATTGTTCACCAAAAGGGATAACGAAACCATGCTATCAAAGGATGACAATGGTGTTGCGTTAGATGAAACTAAATTCAAACAAGCGATTGGAAGCCTCATGTACTTAACAGTAACTCAACCAGACTTGATGTATGGGGTAGGTCTGATTAGTAGGTTCATGGCTAACCCGAAGGAGTCACATTAGGCCGCAACAAAAAGACTCCTGTGATATCTCAAGGGAACCACAGAGCATGATCTATTCTATAAAAGAGGAGGTAGAACTGACCTCATAGCTTATAGTGACAGTAATTATGCAGGAGACTTAGATGATAGAAAAAAGCACATTTGGCTCAGTCTTCGTAATCGGGTCTGTTGTTATCTCATGGGCTTCAAAAAAATAGCTCGTTGTAAGCTTATCCACGATTGAGGTTGAATATATTGCCCCGACACTTGTGTGTGCCAGTGTATATGGCTTAGAAAAATCTTAAAACATATAGGTTTAGAGGAAAAGAAAGAAACTGGAATATTATGTGACAATAGCTATGCTATCCAATTATCAAAAAATACAGTTTTTCATGGAAGAAACAAACATATTGCAATGAGGTTCCACTTTTTGAGAGATTTGGTGAATGACCAAATAGTACGCCTAACATATTGCAGTTCTAATGAACAAGTAGCTGACATTGTGACAAAACCACTGAAACTTGGTCAATTTGAAAGGATTTGAAGCATGCTTGGAGTAGTTAAAGCCGCTTAAATAAGCTAAATGCAGCAGAGGCAGAGGCATGTAGCTTAAAGGAGGGTATGTTAGTCAAAGTTGTTATTACGTGTGTCAGTTAATAAAATAAAATGCCTAGCTTTTAGGCTATTAGACTGTTCTATTATTTAGGAGATAGTTGAGCCCATTTATTCCAATTTTATCACCATCCAGTGCATGTTAGTTTTTACTTTCTATAATATAAAGGCTTATATAATCCACTTTGATTCAATGTATAAGACACATTTTTCAGAGCACCTTTTCATTTATACCTAGAGTAATAACAAAAATAGCGTGGGTCAGGTGGGAAAACATTTGTAAACCAAAGGAGGTCGAGGGTTTGGCTATAAGGGACATTAAAAACTTTAATGTAGCGCTCTTAGCCAAATGGAAGGGGAGATTGGGTGTAGAGGATGATGGCCTGTGGTCCTGGAATCAAAATATGGTTCATGGAGGAATCTCAATGACTCTAACATACCAAAGAATGCCTCAAGGTGATGGAAAGACATCCATAAGGTGAGTGAGAGTGTTGTGAAAGGAAACTAGTTCGATAATTGCATGGAGTGGACAATTGGAGAAGGGAAAAAAGTAAAGTTTTGGGAAGACAAATGGATAAGAGAATTACCACTCATATATAGGTTTCCCAGTTGTATCTAATATCAGTGTAAAGAAAGTGTTATAGAGGACGTACACTACAAGAAAATGTCTTATTAGTAACCAATTTTAGTGACTAAAAGTTGCTAGTCACTATAGTGATCAATTTAGATATCAATTTACAAAATTAAAATTTATTGGTTAGTAAAATAGTTACTAATATAAATAAAAAATTATAATTGGTCACTAAATTTGTCACTAATTAATTAGAGACCAATTTAGTAACTAAGTTATTTTGGTAGCCAAAACTTAGGTAGCTAATTTTTAGTGACCACTTTTCTTTTATAGTCAAAACTATGGTAGCTAATTTTAAAAACCAATTTAGTGACCAATTATAATTTTTTATTCATAATAGTAAATATTTTAGTAACCAATAATTTGTTTACTTTGTAAACTTGTATCTAAATTAATAATTATAGTAACTAACAGTTTTTGGTCACTAAAATTGGTTACTAATAAAGCATTTTCTTGTAGTGGTAGGACATTGGGAAGCAAATGTGTGGATCTGGGACCTATCATGGAGGAGGTAGAGACTATTCTAGGAGGTATCATTGGAGGAACAACTAATCCTTTTACTAAATAGCCAAAGCTTGAGAAAGGGATTCCCTGATACTTGGAAGTGGAAGGAAGGTGGGTGGAATTAAGCTCATTGCATCATGTTAAGGCTAAGGATAACTTTCAACAATTCCATCTTCTTAACCTTAATAGTAGGCAAAATATAATATGGCAAGGTATGTGGCTAGCAATTGTGGGGGAAATTTGGAAACATACGAATGGGATTGTCTTTAATAAGAGGAAAGTAGACCTTGTAGAGATATTTGCTCTTGCTCAGGTAACAACTTGGGTATGGATGAAATATAAAATCCCATCTGTAAAGTTTTCATACAGTGAATGGTATCTCTGTCCCTATGCATGTTTAAAATCTCTTTGATATGGTAATTGTTGTGTGTTTAAGTATGCTAGGCCAGCAAGTGCAGGATTCTTTGGTGGAAGGGACCAAGAAAATCAAATGATACAATTGTAGTTCTTACTCAAATCAACACTTAAATTCGCACTCAAATCTTGCGTTTGCAACTATCTTCTCCCTAGGTGTTGGAGGACATGTGCTAAAACTTATGATATTTGAATTGCTTCTAGATTGGATTGAAAAGCAGCAGGGCTTCTTAGCTTAATCGTTGCGGGTCCTATATCATGTTAGGCACGAGTTTTGGTTTTCCTATACATCTTTAGCTCTATTTGTGCTGGTCACTACAGTATAGCTATGGCCAACCTTTTGTTTAGGCAATGTTTTGCCTCTGTGTTTGTAAGTGTTATTTCCCTATCTTGCTTCTAGATTTAGCCTTTATCCTCTAGACTTTCTCTTACACGTTTGTTGTCTATTCTTGTTGCCTATCCTGCTTTGTATGGCCAACCACATCACCCTCACATCCTACTTCTACCTCAACCCCAACTTCTTCCTGACCCAGTTCTTCATCCATTCTAGGACTAGTAATAAAATGAACTACCTCGGGCTGACAAGGAATGTGCGACATATATATCTACTTTTTCATTCCTATCCTCCGCATACTTAGCCAACGCTAATGCCTTCTTATCGTCACTCAACAATCTTAGATTGTTTAACAACGTCTCTTTTGAGGACCAATTCCATTAGATTTAAAACGTGGATGAATGAATTGAGCAAACGTTAGATGGGGGACTAAAACCAAAAATTACCCATACTTGAGGGACGAAAAATATAATTAACCCTATTTATTTATTCTTTGCTAATAAAAAAATCAAAGTATTACACCTTCGAAAAAGAGGAATTATTAAGAAATGCACTTTTAAGCCTAATTTAATTTATAAAATATATGATTTTCAATTTAATAAATTTTGTTACGGCTAATTCAAATTTTTTATGTAATATTTACATTCAGTTACATACAATCAATCAGTCATATCTAGATGTGTCAATTTGGCCTAGCCCATAGGGCTTGGCCATAGCCCATGTGGGTTAAGGCCAAAAAAGCTCACATCGAAAAAAAGTCCACATCAAAGAAGCCCACAAGGCCAAAAGCCCCACAAAATCCTTGTAAGTCAGGGTCAATCCATGGGCTTTCATCTTCAACATGAAAAATATATTATTATCTGTGGGACAGACCCAACGACTCGGATAAGCACAACGACCCAAAGTTGCCCAACAAGCACGACGACCTAGACGAGCTCGATGACCCAAACGGGTCCGATGACCCAAACGATTCCGACAATCCGAATGGGCCAAACAACCTGAACCTACACGATAGCACGGACAGCCCGACAATCCAGACAGGCCCGACGATTCAGACAGACCAAACAAACCGGACAAGCACAACGACCCGGATGGTCCCCACCAGCCGGACGGGCCCGACAAACTAGACGGCCTAACGACCCGGACAAGTGTGAAGATCGGACGGGCCCGACAAAATGGACGGGGTCCAACAAACCAAACTGACCCGATGACCAAGATGAATCTGACGACCATAACGGGTCCAACGAGTCAGAAGATTCGGACGGGCACAACGAACTTGACAGGCCAAATGACCTGGATGGGCCTGTCTGGTCGAGCTTAATGACATGTACAAGCATAACCACTTGGACGGACCCGACAATCTGAACGGGTCCAATGACCAAGATGAGTCTGACGACCAGAACGGGCCCAATGAGTCGGACGGGTCAAACGATCCGGACGGGCCCAACAAACTTGGCCGGCCAAATGACCTAGACGGAGCCGTCCAAACCATTGGGCCCGTCTGGATAGTCGAGGTCATTCAACTCGTCGGGCTCGTCCGTATTTTTGGACTTGTCGGGTTATGGAGCTTGTTCAGGTCGTTAGACCCGTCTGGATTGAGTAATCGATCCCGTCGGGGTCGTCCGGTCCATCCAGATCATTGTGCTTGTCCGGGTCGTCGGGCTCATACAGATCATCGAGTCGTCAAACCCGTCCGAATCTTCGTGTCCGTCTAGATCATCGGGCCCATTCAAGTCATTGGGTCCGTTCGGGTTTTCAGGCTCATTTGTGTCGTTGGGCCCTTCTGGATAGTTGGGCTCGTCCAAGTCGTTAGGCTCGTTCGGATCGTCAGGCTTGTTTGGGTCATCATGAACGTTAGGTCTTCAGACCCGTCAAGTTTGTTGGATCGGTTTGGGTCTTCGAGCCTGTTCGGGCCTTAGGGCCCGTCTAGGTCGTTGGATTCAAACTTGTCCGTATGATCAGACCTGTTTTGCTCGTCGGGCCTGTCTGGGTCTTCGAACCCATCCAGGTCGCTCAGCTTGATCTTTGACTCTGACTTGTAGTATTATTTATGGAGTCTAACCCACCTTAGCCCTAGTCCTAACCCATTAGAGAGGGATATTTGAGGGCTAGAACTTTTTTTTGACCCTCTCATTTGGAACCTCTCTGAAAGGGACTTTACGAAGAGTAAGCCGAGCCCGCCCATGAGCCAAATTCACATCTCTTCTCTTCAATTATTTTTTATAAATAGGTTCCAGATCTGAATGTATGAACGTTAATTACAGGAACAGATCGCGTTAAAGATTCCTATAAAGGACATGTACAATTTCCATTGAATTTGAACCGACCTATATATTCTTACATTATTTAAAAGATACAAAGGCCAATAGTGATTTACAGAGTCAATTATATACAGCTCATCATGGGTATAGAAGCAAAAGGGAACTTAGAAAACTGATGCAAAAATTACATCACCAAAATTCTTGTATACATGTCAAATTCTCAGAGGCCCTGTGTCCATAAAGTAAAAGCTTCTGATATAGGTGTTCGTATTTCCTGAAAAATCGAGGGATTTTATACTTTGATTTCCTACATAACAGTTACACAAAACATGCACAAACAAAGAGTTATCAGATTACCTCAGGAAGCTGCAGATGACGATGTATGTACATTGTCAGATTCAACAATCGTTTCCCACTTAAGGTACAATGATGTTGTCTGGGGAGTGACACTGTGCATGAAGTTTTGCAATAAAGCTAGACCGTGAAGTCACGTTCTTTTTGGAAATGGTAGGTAAAGTGCGCTTAAGCCAAGACTCTGATGGAGCTTTTAGTGAAGGTAGGACCAAAGGAAGTCCAAAGCAGCTTGCACCAGATGTTTCTTGGTGGCCAGATTTTGTAAAACGTCGATTGATATCCAAAGAACACTCTTTATCACCCCCTCTGCTATTGGTCTGAGAGGTAACCTTATTTACAGAATCTACATACATTGTTTTCTCACGAACATGATTTTCATAATCATGTTGAGTGCTCTCATAGGATACTATTTTTCTGCAAACTCTTTGATGTGGATGAGTGCCATGTCTAGATTTTACAAGAACATCCAAAATCTCTTTTTCTTCTGTAAAGCCACAGGTAGTTCTAACTTGCTGCAGAATAAGAAAATAATAACAATTAACCGCACCTAAAGTGAAACAATGGCAAAAGAAAAAAGTAGATAGAGTCAAATTAATACCCCTTTTGTAGATCCAATGTGAGAAGCACCTGATTTATCATGCATTCGATGAGCTGCATTTCTTTGATCCTTATCCATTCTTAATCCAGGCATTGGATTCAAAATGCAGAACCGAGGAAACAGCCCACAACTAGTAGTGTTGGATTTTTCGTATTCATTGCATTCATCACTTTCTACGTTCACTTCTCTCTTTTTCTGTTTTTGCTGTTCTTGTCCAACGAGTTCCTTCTTGGACACATAACCAATCATGAAATCACGAGCTTGTAGATGATCACTTGAGAAACTCCCATACGATTGAGCCTCTTGTTCCTCCCAACCACTCAAACCAGAGAAACTACAGCTCGTGAAGAATGACTCACTCCTGGAAAGAGTGTCAAAAGCATCTTTATAGGATTCATCTCCATCATCTGAATAAGAACTTTCCTTCTCCATATTTCCATCTTTTGAATATTTTGGTACTCTTTTATCCAGAGATGCAACCCTCTGAGAGTTGGAAGAAAAGGAGCTTCCGGTTCTCGACTCAGTAACTGATTGTGTCTGTAACTTGGTTTCATCTTTGGGTTTTCCTGGGACTTTCTCCCATACAAAAGGAACAGTTCCAGCATTCCTCACTGGAACCGACTTTAACTCTGATTGGTAATGAGTTAATGAGTCATCAGTTTTGCTTCTGCGGTCTGCTTCATTGGCCACTGTTGATGAGAAACGCCTCACTGATAAAAGTGGCTGGTTAAAATTCAACTGCTTTTCTTCCATTAGGTCTTTCAGTATCATGGAATTAGCTTCTGCGATAAAAATGATAAAACTAAAGAATCGTAGATTAAAGAGAAAAATATGTTCCAGTTTTATTGCGATCCTTGATATGACAGAAAATTTGTCACAGTTGTAATTTTGTCATGGTTCTTGATATTGCAAGAAATCGCAGACAAATATAGCTGAGCATTCATCAAAAGCAGTCACGTCATTCAAGAACTAGGACCAAGAAAGCTTTGATGCTTCTTGCATTAGAGTATAACAAAGAAACACATTTTTATTTTCTAAACAACATTCACTGTGTCATTCATCATAATGTACAGAAACCAAGAAACGCCAACAAATACACATACACACACGAACACGGAGAGAAAGAGTTCAGGAAAAGAACCTTGGAAAGAAAAAATGAGTCGGCCCAGGAATCAACCTACTTTCTTCGTTTGGAAAGCTAGTGAATAAAACCTGCAAAGCAATTTCGTGTCTTGCACAAGGACATGAGATAAAGAAGACAAAGAAAGAAAGGAATTGCTTTCAGAATAACACATAAACTATGTTGTACGCTTGTGTTCGTTGCTTTGCAGCAGAGGCGAGTAAATCCTTCTCTAATCTCTATCTAGTGTAGCATTTTACTTTGTATGAAAAAGAAAAGATAAAATGTAAATTTTATATTAGGGAAAACATGTGTGGGATCATGTGACAGAGAAGCCAGAGCAGGGATAACCATGAGTCTGGTGCATATCAATCAGTACACAAAAAATGATACTGTGCATGAAAAGAGTTGAAAATCACAAAAAGGCTTCGATTGTTGAGGGAAGAATAATGTTTGGTACAAACCTTGGTGAGAGTAACACAGATAGAAGATAGAGCAATATTAATGAGTGATGTGATTCAATACGATGAGAGAAGAAAATATATGAAACGTGTCAATTAACTGTTTTCTTCTTCTTCCTTCTGTTTTATTTTCTTGCTAAATGAAATTAGGAATATGCTAAATCCAAATCTGCGGGATAAGTTTTTGTTATGCCAATGATGATAAGAAAAGAAGAGAAACCCACGCACAAAGTAAATAACATATGCTAAAAATATGATTCTTTCATCCGCGTATTATATTTAAATTTTCCTTAATTAAACTAACCAACTAATAATTTATGTAGACAATACAGAAAATTTGGCGTTATAGCTATTGTTGTTTTAAAAACCGAACATAGATTTTCATCATGAATTGTTGAATTATAGATATGCCTCTTCATCCGGTTCCTGAAACTATTGAACGGTAGATTCCTTCTATATACTAAGAAAATAAATATACAGTTAGAAAATTAATTTCATTAGAAAACAATATGTGAGTAAAGAAATATAATATTTACTTCATGAATTTGCTAGAGCTCGCATGTGTAGCTGCAAAATGATGTCACTTGTTACAGGTGTCAACACGATAGAGCACGTTTCCTCACTTGGAACTTTAGAACTATAAATAATCATACTTTCTAATTATTTAAAAAATTATTTACAAATGACTGGCCCAGTAAAAGGATTTGGGTTTGTTACTTTTTGCACCTGTTACTTGGGCTGTTTCTTACCAAATAGAGAAATAGTTCAAATGTTATCTTAGAAGTTAAAAGTTATTATTTTATCGTTTGACAAAATTATTAATCAATATAGTGATAAATACAAAGTTATAAGGAGTTTAATATTATTATGTCGATAGCATATATTTCCGATAATTGTAATATTAGCTTTCTAATTGATTTAAACTCTTGCCATTTTTTATTACAGTTTTTTGTTTTAATCTTTGAAATTGCATTCTTATTAATCATGATTTATGTTTTAAAATATTGTTAATCAAATTTGAAATAAAATAAATCAACACACTTTTAAGTAGATGCTATTGAGAAATTAATTTTAAGATATTTTTTATGAAGTTTTTGACTTTACACAACATTTATTGCACCTAACATTTATTCTAGTTGAATTTTGTATATTTGGATTTAATTGAGCTTTAACTGATGTCAGTTAATTCTAAAAGTTGGATGTGGTTTGATATAGTACATTAAAAACTCAATTTGAAATTTGAAGAGCAAAATTTAGCAATTACAAAGTGTAATTAAATATTGTATTTATAAAAATATTGTTTTACACATTTTTCTAACTTCATTTTCGTTAAATTTTCTTTAAAATTAAAAGATAACTAAGGAATTATATATTGAGAGAATACAAGTTTAAGGAGTGGCCAATGAAAATTAAGTCAAACAACCTATTATTTGGTAACCCTATTAAATGGATCGTTTTAGTGTATGCTAATATAAAAATTATTGGTGTTCAACTTTGAGAGAACTAATTAGAATTTGTTAATTATTCGGTTAATTAAAATTTAATTCTCAGTCATACCTATAAAAAAGTTGCCAGCTCGGAATGCTCTTCCAAAAGAAAGAAAGTAAAACTCTACTCCTAAGATATTATGTTGAATACTTAAATATTCTCTCTCTACATGTATTGATTCACTTATCATTGATCAAATTGCAAACTTGTGTAAGAAATTTCCAACCTACCTTAATACTTTAAAATTTACTTTCTCATCATTTCACATTTGACATTTGTTCAACAACCAATGTATGAACACCGACAAACTTAGTCTAAAAGTTTATCATCGTAGTAATAAGCTTGGAAAAGCAAAATAAAAATGTTTTCATCGCGCGACATGCGTTTGAATGGAATATTTTTTTGCCTCGTTTTGCATTTTATTAGATCGGTTTCATATTGATTCTCACTATTTTAATAGTTAAAATCTGATATATTCACTTTAAAAAATAAATAATTATATTCATTTGGTGTTGGTGTAAGCAAAGTACAATTAACGTAGAAAATGAAATATGAATTATTCAAGTTTCTGCTTGAGTTGGTTTGCTAATTTGACTTGATAACCAAGCCATAAAATTTAATTAATTTAGAATTACTTTGTCAAAATCAGAAGGGACTACCAATTAATTGATTAATTAATTAATTAATTAATATATGACTTATATCACACTTTTGGCATAATTAGAAGTGACAACCGACGTTGGTTGAACATGGTTTGAACTACGATTTTAACTCACCCAAAACATGTTCACATTTAACAACTAATTATCTTTAAATAAAATTATCATTAATAAAAAATATTCATGTATAAAAAGTAAACGAAGTACCCAACTTTCTTTTTCAAAAGAGTGATTGTGATATTTTTGCAACACACATCTTATTTTTTCAATTTTTCCCGTTATTTGTGTATTGGAATTGAAAACTTATGAGAGACAAGGTTCTATATTGTCGTGTTTTTAATTTTAATAATTTTTCAAAATCAGAACCCAGAAAATAACCTAAATGCCTCCTTCAACCTAGAAATGAAAATACATAGATGTTAACAACGATTTTTCTGACACGCTTTTAAACATACTGTCGAACAATTATTCTTAAAATCTATTGAAAACTACAAAAACATAAGAAAAAAATGTGACCCCAAAATATATATATTTTTCAATAATTTTTATTCCGGCAGTAAATAATGTACACAGAGTGTATCAAGGATATATAAAAGAGAATGTATTTAAACGTTTTTCTTACAAAATAAATTAATAAATTTTTTGAAATTTGAGAAAATGTGTTTTAAATATAAAGGAACGTTGATAAAAGTTTAATGATAAAATATTATCGCTGTAACATTGATTCACTTTCATCTAATTATAAATTATCATTAATTAGTATTAGGTAGGTTTAACATACGGAAGGTTTCCGTTACAAAATCTCAACTGAGTCCTCAATTTCTAAGTTATTCCAATTGGGTTTTATTTTTTAAAAATTATTTTAATTTGGTCATTTTTGTTAGGGTATCATTGACGACGTTAACTGTGTGTCATGTGTCACTGATTTTTTTATTTTATTTTTTTTTACTTTTTTTCTTGAGAAAATAGCTTACATGTGTCAAATTAGGATTTTGTCACGTGTCAGCTTGTGATTTTTTAAAATTTTTAAATTTAAAATTTTTTTAATTTTTAAATTTAAAAAAAAACTGTCTTGTGTCAAAATATGTTTCTGTCACGTGTCAATCATTTATGTGAAAAATTTCAATTTGATCACTGTATTTGTCATTTTGTCTTAATTTAGTCCTAATTTCTTTTTAAAGTTGAGTGAGTAATTTCATTCCTTCCAAACTGAGACCAAGTTTATCTTTTATATTAATATTATAGTTATATTTTTATTATAATAGATATTTTTTAACTAAATTAAGTTTATTTAAATTTAAATTTTACATTGAATTTTGTAACTTATATAAAACTATTTTAAAATTTTACATTTGAATTTATAAAGTTGTTTAAAAATTATTAAAACAATTTTTTTAAATAAAGTTAAATGCAAAATTTAAATTTAAATAAAATTAATTTGGTTAAAAATATCTATTATAATAAAAATATCATTATAATATTGATATAAAAGTTAAATTTGATCTCAATTTGAAATAGATGAAATTACTTTAGTTTACAAAGAGATTATGACTAAATTGAGACAAAATAACAAATACATGGAACAAATCTAGATTTTTCACATAAATAATTGACATATGACATAATCATATTTTGACACGTGACAGTCTTTTTTTATTCAAAAATTAAAAAAATTAAAAAAATCACAAGCTGACACGTGACAAAACCCTAATTTGACACGTGTCAACTGTTTTTTCACGAAAAAAAAGTAGACAAATAATAAAATATTTTAAAAATATTAAAAATATTTTAAAATAATTTATGAGTTGGCACATGACACACAATTAATGTCGTTAATGATGCCCTAATGGAAAGGACCAAATTGGAACAAATTTTTAAAAAATAGGACCCAATTGGGATAACTTACAAGTTAAGGACCCAATTGAAATTTTGTAACCAAAACGGGGACCTTCCGTGTGATTAAACCTTAGTATTACAAATTTTTAAGATAATTATTGTAAACTTTAAATATACTTATTATATGGAATAATAGTATAAATTATGTATTGTGTAAGGATCCTAAATAAATTTACTAACTACTAGCTTAAATCGATACTAAAATAATAATCAGAAGTACATAAGTGTAAATTTATATACTAAGTATTTAAAATCCTTCAAAATTACGAGTATACTTTTTTTAAAAAATTATAAAATTTTATGGCTGTGAAAGGAATTGTCAAATACATGAGTATAAAATGTATTCAAACGTTCATTCCTATTCAGTAACTCACAATTTCATTGTTGATCTTAATACTACTTGTGTGATTCTCTACCCTGATATAATATACGATTATTGTAGGTAGAAATCACATCCAAAAAAATAAAAGGGTAAGCTAATAAAATTATAACCATCACTAGCATAATTCAAACTATAATTTATACAAACATATCTTACAGAAACATTCATAATGCATGTTTTCCCACTCAACAATTCAAAACATATCATCACCAAAAAACCCTCACATCTCAACCATCATGCATAGCCTCCATGGCTCAATCAATAATAATAACAAAAATCAAATGTCTATCATACAAGCATATCTTACACGACCATTCTCATTCATCATTCATAATAGGGTTAAATATGTTTTTGGTCGCTCAAGTTTCAGTGAATTTTGAAATTAGTCCATCTTCGAAACTTTATACCAATTTAGTCTTCATCTTTAGAAATACGTGGATTTAGTCTTTCTTACCAAATTTTGTTAGCTTTATTTGACATTTTAAACGTATTTTATGATAATATTTTGGTTAACATTGAAGCGAAAATATGTCAAACGGTGTAAACAATTTAAATGCTATCATAAAATGTGCTTGAAATGTCAGATAAACTTAACAAAATTTAGTTAAAAGGACTAAATTCACGCATTTTAAAGATGAAAGACTAAATTGGTCAAAAATGTTGAAGAGAGACTAATTCCAAATTTTACTAAAACTTGAGGAACAAAAACATATTTAACCCTTCATAATATAACAACACGCATATTGTACATTCAATATCACTCTCATTCATCATGCACGGTATATCCACATACCCCTATCTTACATTTCATGTCACTCTCCTCCATCGTTCACAAATTATAATTATATACTATTTTAATCAAAAGACAAAGCAAAACCACAATTAACCCATCTTTGAATAGAAACCGAGCCTAATAATAAATAGATTACGATCATCATAATAAGTGATTATAAAATGTTATTTATGCACTACTAATCACTTTTTAGAGTTCAAAAGAATACAAAATAAATTTTAATATTTTATAACGTAAAATATGAAGAAAATGTAAAATGATATTGATATGTTAATTTAACATATTAAATGAGATTATGTAAGATTTTGAAATTAACACTTTTATCATTTATTTGTGGATTCACAAATGTTAGTTGTCAATGTTTTATTACTAGGGATAATGATATTTTAACCCATTTTTCTTTGACTCACTTTTAAATCACCATTCTCGTCACTCTTATATCATTTATTTTGGTTTTTTCTAGTGATGTGATGATTTAAGAATGATTAAAGTAGTGAGTTAAAAATTGGTCAAAAAAAATAAATTAAAATATCATTATCCTATTACTAACTTTATTTTTTTCAAATTGTTAGCAAGAGATCGAACATACCTTTATCTCATTTTCCTTCTATTTAACCATTAAATTACCTTATCACTGTTCACCCAAATTAATCGTCAGTTTCACTATTATTAATTATCATGCACAACTTTTCTTTTATAGTATAGTCATATAATGTTTTTAGTTTATTGCTATTACTCAATTAAAAGCAAGTTATATATATATATATATATATATATATATATATATATATTGTCTTACTAACATGATTATGCATAACTTTTTGGCTATAATATTTTTTTTTTTGAACAAAATTTTACATATAGTGAAACTGGTTTATTTGGTTCGAATAAATTTTTTTTTTTAACATTGCTTTAGCTAAAGTTATAAAAAAATAGTTACAAATTCTTAATCAATAAAACCTTATTGATCTTAAACCTATCAGTAAACACTCAAACTTCCACATTTTTTTTCTTTATCACTTGTTACAATATATACATGCATATAAAGAGAACCAAAAACCTTGATGAAACTAGAATTCAAATAAGCATTACTCTGTTTAGGTACACCCAGAAGAAACACTGTATTTGGGTAGTTTTTTTAGTATTGCTGCTTCAACTTTTCCAAAAAGGAGAAGTGTGGAAGAACTTTTATTCACATCGAACTTTCCATGTGTAAAATGGCTTTGAGAATCACACCCCACAAATGGATATACTTATTATTTGCGGCAGTTTGTTGCCCAAAGCATTAGCACAACAAAACAATTTCCATTGCCACCTATGCTTAGGACTCCAATTATTACGTCCTAAAGTGCTTCCATGACCCTTTGTATCAATCAATATGAGTCCCAAGTCAATGCTACATATTCAAAATTTAAAAGGGCAAAAAGAAAAAAAAAATAATCAAAAGTTAATAGTATGTGTCCTCAGCAAAGATGATCATTCTTTTCCACACACATGCTTTGGAATTTATTCCCTTTCAAAAGTTACGACTAGACAACGGTAAAGCTAAAAAAGCAAAATTTCCACACAAAAGTATAATAATGGGTTTTGGAAAAGAAAAAAATTGACTGGACAAAACCTCTCCCCATGCATGTTTTAGTTTCATTCGATTCAATTCAACAATCCGTTTAGAACAAGTTGACAGGTTATATTCAACTATAATTAGTCCTAATCAAACACTTTTTCTGTTCCTGTTCGACCAGAAGTGTATCTCTTGAGAAAAGCATAAGTATGTATTTATTTAGTTTAATGTTATTTTTCATTTAATTTTATAATTTTAACATATTTTTGGTTTTTTTTTTAATTTTTTTAAATGACTAGTTTATTGTGTTATTATTTATTCTCTTTTCTGCTCATTTGATACTATACCTTATTTAACTGGATTTTTTATGTTTTATTTTTATATTTAAGACAATGATTGTTACTTGTAAATTTTGTGTGGACGGGCTCGAGTTTTGTATCCGCTGCTGTCTGTTACCCAAAATCGGTTTTTTAAATACGAACAACACTAATAGTATAATTTTCGTGGAGATATTCAATAAATAATAATAATAATAATTATTATTATTATTATTATTACTAGTGTAAACACAGGCGCTATCGCGCCTGTGTGTACGCATTTTTTGAATTATATTAATAATTGATGATATTGTAATGTTATTAATTTAATAAACAAAATAACAAAATAAAAGTATATTTATAAAAAATAAAATAAAATGTACGGAGAAAATAAGAGAAAAATAACTGTTGATGAATAGTAAGAGAAAAAAAGAAAAAGGAGATAAGTAAATAATTTTATAAAAACTTGTAAAAGTAACCGTTAATTTTTAAAAATTTAATATATAATTAAATTATAAAGGGTAAAGTTGGAATTATGAAATGTGGACACAAAAGAGGGAATCCCCTTTATATATAGTTATAGATTATTATTATTATTATTATGCAGTACATAATTTATATTAAATCTCAACTCACAATAAATATATTATGTTTTTTTTTTTAAATGTTGGTGAGAAATAAAATTGTTAATTTGGTTTAGCCTAATGTTTGGTTCTGAAATGCATGGGTCATAGGTAAAAAAGTCTATAGCATAAAAAAAACTCACTTAAAAAAACAGATAAGACTAAAATAGTAATAAAAGTTCAATTGGACATCGTCAACCCATGAATCAATCAATGCATGTCGGTCTTAGGGTTGGATAGGCAAAGGTGGGTTGGGATCAAATCAAGTAAGTTCTTTAGGTAAGACTGTGTATAGGTCAAACAAAGATTGATAAAGTTCAAGTCGAGTCAAATACACCTCATGCTAAGTTGAGTCGACCTCGATTAAAGGTCGAGACAAGTCCATCCAAGTTGAAGAATAGAGACAAGTCGACCTGGTTGAAGGTTGATCTACGTTGACTCAGGCCAAAGATCAAGTTGAGTTGATCTGTCGAAGATCGAGCCTAGCAAGCCTAAGTCGAGGAATCGAGTTGAGCTAACACGAGTTGAACAATTGAGTTGAGTTGACTAATTGGGTTGAGCTAACATCGATCAAAGGTCAAACCGCACTTGCCTAGGTGCCTTGGTCGAAGGTCGAGGCAAGCAAAGCCAACTTGGGCCTAAGGTCCAGCCGAGTCAGCCTAGACTAAAGGTTGAGTCAACCCGGCCCAGGTCAAAGGTTTAGCTAAGTCGACTAGATAGAAGAATCTTGTTAAATCAATCCGATTAAACGACCCACATCGAAACTAGAGTCATGTCAGCTCAACTCGAAGCTCGAGATGAAGTGACTTGGGTTAAAGGTCAAGGTGGCTTGCCTTTAATCGAAGGTTAAGTCAAATCAGTATGAGCAAATGTTAAAGGGAGACATGGTTGCTCAGGTTAAAATTTGACCCATTGTTGGAATCTTTCCTTACCTTTAGGAAGTGTACTAAGCAATTGTAATACCACACACATGTCATATACTTATGCAAAACGTCAAGTAACTTAAATTTGTTATGACTTGTTATGAAACAATATTGAAGTTTTTGTTGTAATTGATTTAAACAAAGCAATACAAGATTGAAAATAACTAAAATGTGAATGTGTATTGAGATTGAGTTTCACCTATCTTCTCCAATTATACTTTTACTAATTTAATATATAACAATGCAATCAATCCAGTGTCATTGAAAGTCCATATTTAGATTTAAATAAATTACTTGAGTTTATAACCTAAGGATCTCAAGCACAACGTTGATTCCTCAATCACTAAATAATGATTCATTGCTCTAAGTGCAAGACTTTTAACTCAACTAAAACATTTAAATTTATTCATAGCATTCAAATGCATTAGATGACTTGGTTGGACCTTAGATTCAATATTAATTTCTCAACTCAATTCAAAAAGTTACGTAAGATGAGTTATTAGTTCATCCCAACATTAAAGAACAAAACCAAATTATTAACATATGAATAACAATAATAATATATATAAAACAATAGTAGTACAAATAATTACAGTAAATTATATCAAACCTCAATACAAGAAAGTTTAACTACTCATGTTGATGATTCTTACCACGAGCATATGGAGTTGTTCACCCTCTCTAATAGTCTTTTAAAATGATACAACGAGTAAAAAGAGAAATCATAAGAAAATGGTCTAAGAGAAAAGCTTCCTAAAATAGAGTAGCACTTTGTTTTTAGAAAAATTAAGATTGACGCTCAACTCTATTCTTCTATACTCAACAACATAGGTTTCCTTCTGTGCAAAGTTTTGTTGTGGCTCAAACTTTTGCTTTGGTGATCCAACCTTGAGGTTTCCTTCCTAAAAAGGTTTCCTTTAGGCTTAACTTTGGGATGCTTAAGCTCTCCATATTCAACCACTTTAGGTTTCTTTCACTAAAAAGTTTCCTTCTTGGTTTAACGTTTTGCTTTGATGCTAAGTTGTGCAAGCCATATTTGAATTTTCTCTCAATAGTCTTTCAGAGCTCAGCCTCAATCTTGGAGCTCAACAACACAACTCTTGTATTCTTGCAAAAAGTGTTGCATTTCAATAAAAAAAACACATTAATTTCATACTAAATTGATTTCCCATACAACATTCTATATTTTAAGTTGAAGAGGCTGATTTAGTCAAAGACATATCAAATTCATGCAACTTTAGTGTAGAAAACATGTATAAGATTAAGTACTATTTTAAACACTTATCGCCCACATTGGCTAAGACCGAAAGTCGAACTGAGTCTACCCGTGTTGAGTTTAGTCAACATGGGCGAAAGGCCGATCCTAATTGACCATGTTGAAAAATTGAGTCGAGTTGACTCAAACTAAAAAATCGGTTAGGTTGAAGGTCGAGGCGAGTCGCCCTGAGTTGAAGGACTCAGACGATGGTCCAGTCAAGTTGATTAGGCTAAAGGTGAAGGAGAGTTGGTTCGACCGAAGGTAGATCTGAGTAATCCTTGATTAGGGGTGGCAATGCAGGCGGGCCCGACTCGTTTAGGCCCGACCCGCATAAGGCCTGCACAACGCGGGCTGGCCCGCCCTGCCCCGCATACTTTATGCGGGCCGAAAACACTGGCCCGCCCCGCATACCACTTGGCCCGCGGACCCTCGGGTCGACCCGTTTTTTTTAATTATTATTTTTTTAAAATTTTTATGATAAAACTTTCAATGTTTAAAAATTGGGAAACTTTAAGAAGTTCACAAAATTAAGTAAATACTTTGGGGAATTAAATGATTAATTGATAATTCAACATTTTCATCATATTCATACTATGACATACACAATGTATTCTTTAAATTATAGCACATTAAAAATTACACAATACTTGTCTTCTCTAGTTATACAAGAACTTGAAACGTTAATGCAATAGTCCATATAAGAAGTAATTAATATACACAAGTGCAAGTTTTTTTTTTTAATTTTATGCGGGCTAGCGGGCCGGCCCGCGCGGGCCGCTGAGCTATGCGGGCCTACAGGCTCACTGCCCTGGCCTGCCCCATGTTTTTTCTGCGGGCCTAGGGGCCAGCCTGACGGGCCAGACCCTAATTGCCACCCCTATCCTTGATTAAAGACTTATCCCTTGACTCAAGTTGACTTGGCTCACCTT
Source organism: Vigna unguiculata (assembly GCF_037176805.1). NCBI lineage: Eukaryota > Viridiplantae > Streptophyta > Magnoliopsida > Fabales > Fabaceae > Vigna > Vigna unguiculata. Next base: position 46,792,198 of record NC_140796.1, read on the forward strand.
TGATTTGAGTTGATTCGTCTTGACCTAGGCCAATGTAATTTGACCTTTGACATGAGTTGACTTAGCTCGACTTTCGATAGGATGAACATGTATTTAAGAGTTAATTAAAGTTTTATTGTGAAACCAAATCCATTTAACCTACATTCTACCTCATTTAAGAAAATACTTTGGAAGTTGAAACTTTTTAGAATCTCTCATTTAATAAAACAATAAAATAGAAATTTTTTTAGAAGTGAATAAAACCGACCTATGATAAGTCAAATTAATACCTTTAATAAAAATGAGAAAAAATAACCAATATTCTACTTCATTAATTTTTTTGAAAGACACGTGTTTTATTTGTCATTGTTTACCAATGTTAAATTACATATCTTCTATCGTAACTTATTCAATGTTCACTCAAAATTTTAAGTTCAAAATAATAGCATAAAGAATGAAAAATAAGAGATAAACATTGTAAAAACCTGTAACTAAGAAAACTAAATTAAGAAGAAGATGTGACAAGAGAAAAAAAATCAAACATGAATAATATTTTTAATATTTTAATAACTAGTTGGCAAATTTGCATTAAAAATATCATTGATACAGTTCCATCATAAATCTTAATAAATTTTATTTAACTAAAATATCAAGACATCAATTAATAAAAAAAGTCAGATATGATAACCAATAACTTGATATGTTAAGTCCCCACGTGTGTGGCAGCTTGATCAAGGTTTGAATTGGTTGGAGTCCATTGACCTTAGGGTCCACCAAGATTTCACCTACTAGTAGTACCAAAAGACTATTCTCATACGTATTCCAAGTCTTTGGTAGTTTGTTTAGTTATTTATTCATTTTTTAGACAAAAGAAACAAAGCCACATCACCCATAAATTATTTACTTTTTATAGCAAGAATGTTTCTATTTTTTAATATCAAAATTAAACACTTTCAATAGGTTCAAGTCAAGTATTCTAACTGCTTCTATACTAGGGCAACCATTATTTTAGTGTTAATATCATAATTTACCGTTTAGGATATTTTCATTAATAGTTGTTTTAAATTCTACAGAAATTAAATTCTATAAATAATTATAAACGAGAATATGATGGAGTGGCAATTGTCTTTTATACCAAGGTATCACATGTTTCTTGTGACTCAATTCTACTTTAATTGGTTAGGAATATTACGAGTAACAAATATTTAAAACTCAAATTTTGAAATTATTAATCTAATTAAAAAAAAAATTGTGCAAATTGACTTGGACTGTTGATGTAGAAGTAACTCTCTTGAACATAAACTCTATATTATTAGTTTATATATATATATATATATATATATATATATATATATATATATTAGAAAGTTAAAATTTATGAAAAAAACATAAATTTCAAGAGGTGTGATTCTCATTTATTGACCTCGTTATTTGATTTAATAATAATAATAATAATAATATTATTATTATTATTAATATGTATGATTAATATTAATGTAAATTTTATAATAGTAATTTGTTTTGTAATTAACATGAATATTTATTAATTTTTCTTATGCGTAACCATTGTTAAAGAGATTAAGTGAACTTATCAATTTGAAAGAAAATTGAGTGAAGTTATGAATAATGGAATAATTAATTATTTAGTATGTATATTTATTAATGTAAATATAAAATAGATAATAAAAATGAAGAAGGGTGAAGGAAGGTGATGATTGTTGTTGAATAGCAATAAACCAAGAATAATGAATACTGAATGAGAAAAGATTTGATTGAGGAGGGAAAAGCTATAGCTAGAGTAGAGGGCTAGAGGGGAATAGCATAATAGCTTTGACGCGTAAGAAGTTGTGGATGTTGGTGAGCCAACCCTTTTGCTAGCTGGCTGTCGGGGAGAGGTCCCCAGATCCCTCTCGCACTGCACGTGACTAACCCCCTCCCTCTCCCTTCCCTTCTCCTCTCTCTCTCTCTGTCTCACTCTCTCCTTGGCAGCTCTGAAACAAAAAGCACATCATCGCTTCTTCTTCCATCAATCCAAAACTCAAATCTCTCTCTCTCTCTCTGTCTCTCATTTCTTGGTCTCTCTCACTTTCTTCTCTCTCTCTCTGCTTTTTGGTTTGTATCGTTAAGACGATTCCGCGCTATTAACGGCTGAATCAGATTCAAATGCTATTGGATGCCAATCCAGATTCAGACTGAATGCTCGGATCTGCTGCCGGTGAATTCGCCTTTCCTTTTATCTCGCTCATAACTTTCTTCCTGCTTTATTCGCGTTCTTGCAACGGAATTCAATCCGTTTGTGTTTGATTCATGTTTCCGATGGCGTTGCATTCTCAGTTCAGGCATTAGGCATTGTTTTGGCTCTGGCATTGGTGGTTTCGTACGGATTTGTTTAAGGAGTTTACTTATTTCATTTTTGTGATTTACTGTGAATGGAGTTGAGTCTGTGCGTGATGTAAGTAGGTTCTCTGTGTGATCTAATGTGCATTGGTATCGCGAAACTATTTGTTTTTGAAAATTTGAATTGGAATCGATGATTTGGCTGAACTGTTTTGCACTGTTAGGGTTGAAATTTGAATTGAACTGTGCTCGCATTCCTTTAGCGAGGTTATAGTGTTTTTTTTTTCATCCAGACTATTAGTGCTGTTGTGATTTTTCTTGGGGATTTATGAGAGCAATACTCTGTATTAGGAAGTTTCTGGCTGTCTTTTTGTTTTCTGCCTTTGCGGCATACTGTATTTTATTGACTTATTGTTATGTTTTTTTCTCTGTAGTACTTGTCAAAATTTGGAAATACATAAATAAACTAATACATGGAAATGATTTAAAACAAGACAAAATATTCCTGACCTCTCCCTTTGTTTGTTTAAAACAAATGTAGAAACCATAGAAAGGGACAAGAATAAATGGAAAAGTGAAAACAAAGTTTACTACGGAAGGAGAATAGACCTGTCATCGAGTTGAGATGATCAGTTTAGCTGGAACCTAATAGTACAGTTTGAAATAAACAATCTTGAAAGAAGCAAGAATCGGAGAGATTCTTTAGTATGCAAAATAGGGTAATTAGAAATACTTTTGCGATTTTATTTGGTTTTGTGCTTGGAGTTTTCCTTTGGATGTGCAATGAATGGTTACGGCAACCGATTGTGAAAGTGGCAATGGTATTAATGGCATGTCTTATGTATATGTCCTGATCTTTATTGACGAAGTGAAAGATTCTTTCTTGCTTCAGTGGGTCTGATCTTGATGATTGACCTTTATCATTCCGTATAAAGACGATTTTTAGTTAAATATAAGGTGATCGAGTTGCTATTTGCCTTGGCACTCTATAGGATTTTAGTATGAGCCAGTGAACAACAACACAACATCAAAAAGCTTCACCACGCTAGCTGAGGATATTATGAATTAGTAAACAGTAAGAATATTTAAAACTAGTTAATATTAGAATTTCAGTGTGGATGCAATAGCGTTTGGAGTTACATTTGTAAGTAATGAATATATGGGAGTGGGCATTTCTGTCGTCAGCACATTATACAGTTGTGAGTGGATGCTATTTGTCTTTCACAAGAATGGTTTGGTTATATGAATATTCTACAGTAGCACAGTATACTTTGTCCACATGTCCAATACTTAAGATTTAAGATATGCTTGCACTTTAATCTAGATATTTGATATTTCTTATGTGTCTTTGTCATTATCTGCTTCAATAATTTAGGGAATGTATAGTGGTGAATACTTTGTATTCATTTTAAATAACGGGAAAGTGCTGAATTGGAAATGGTCAGAAGATCTTAGTAAGTTAACTTCTAGTCTTGCATGATGTATTTTCTGTTTCCTTTGGAGAATGGATATAGGTTACATTATTACAGGTTCAATATATATGATGTTTATGGGTCTCACATCACATGACTGATGATTTGTTGGAATCGTTGTAACTTGCACAAATAGGCTTACTCTTGTATTTTGAATGATTTGGACTTGAGATAATCATTACTTCCTGGTGTCCTTAGCTCACCAGTGATAATATCAGTTCTGAAAGTTTAACTTCTACGGTTAATTTGGGAATCATCTAATTATTGTCATGGGATTCATGAGTGGTGGAGCTTGGTCAATGCTTACAATTTTTCTATATATTTTTTTTTTTGTGCGAAGATTTTTTTTTTTGGCTCATTGTTGTAATGCTTCAGTTTCATGTGTAATGATTTTGAAAATTCGTTTCTTTCTTTTATCAGATATTTTTTTTTAATATGCCATATCCTTGTTATTTGGTTCCTGCAGGTTACATGATCTCCTGCCTGAAGCAGTTGGGTCACTGAAATATTTATATCAATGATTCTATATAATCAGAACTACCTTTAGCCTGGATATCTCTCTTATGGGTTAATAATTGTGGCGAAATGGTTTTTCATTCCAAATATATAAGAACATGGAGGAGACACGAGAAGATGCAGGGCCGACAGAGCAAGGGCCATCTAATGTATCGTGGTGGCCTTCAGATTTTGTTGAAAATTTTGGATCTGTTTCTTTGGATTCTAATGATGAGGCACTAAATAATAAAGAATCTCCTGTACATGTTGTCAAAGATGTTTTGTCTTCTCAGAAAGCATCACAAACTCTCTGGCGCACTGGAATGCTTTCAGAACCCATACCAAATGGTTTTTACTCAGTTGTTCCGGTGAGGATTGATTTCTATGTTACCTTTTCAGGGCTGCAGATGTCTATTTTCTCATGCTAGAGTTGCTTTTTCTTTGTTGCATTGCATACTCCAAAAGCTGCATCCAAATTTTGATTTATTCCCTAAAGAGGGGGTAGCAATATTAGGAATTCTACATTGAGTAGAATAAACTACTTGATGTGGTATTTAAGCATTGAGACTCTCCCATCTAATGGACTAGTATTTTGGGTGGGAGACTCTTCTCGTGTTAAGTTCTAACAATTGCCTGCACTAGCTTCTTTCTGGTTTCTAATATCTTAAAATTTCTGGTCAAGGATCTCTCTTGAAAGCTTAACCTATTAGATGGAGTGCAGGTTTGAATATTGATTTTATATAACAATTTTTTTAATCCAAAACTGAATGAAGGTTTGTGTGTTGAGAGAGAGAGAGGTTTGTGTAGAAATGTGAATTTATTTTTCATACAAGTGCTCAGGCTATATAGATTGTAGGAATAGCATTAACAATCTTCTGCTGCTACTTGTTAAGGATTTTGTGTTGCATTATACAGATGTAGGTGGTGCTTGACGCAGGTTTTGTACTTAGTAGCGGAGCTGAAGTTACAATCTGCATATTATTGTTTAACTGAACATTTACCTGTGGTGCTTACAGAGAATCAATGGTGTCTCTTTAGCTGGTGTAAACTGCATAGTTGTTTTCTTATACTATCATTAATGACGAGCGGAAGTAGTTTGGAGCACCACATATTTAGTTTTGCATGAAAAGGGGAATTCAGTATAATCTGGAAGTTGACATTGGTGACAATAAATATACATTATTTTATTTCCAAGTGTTATTCTTTAAGTCTTCAGAACGTGTACCCAATTAGATGAAATTTCTTGCAGGGAGCTGATCCTGCTTAGCTGTACCAGATAATTTTTACTTAGTGATAGAGCTTTTACAACGTGTTTCAATAACTTCTACTCATTATGGATCATGACATTGTTGTTTGAGTTTGTTGATGGTACCCTGGTTATTGGTGTGTGACTAAAATGATTTTTCTCACTATTTTTGATAACATGCAGGAAACAAGACTAAAGGAACTTTTTGATAATATTCCTTCCTTGGACGAGCTTCATGCTTTGAGTGGAGAGGGTTTTAAGGCTGATGTCATTCTCGTGGATTCAGAGAAAGATAAAAAGTTATCCATGTTAAAGCAATTAATTGTGGCATTAGTTAAAGGATTAAACTCAAATCCGGCTGCCATAATTAAGAAGATAGCTGGATTGGTATGTATTTTGCCACATCTTGTCGCGTTACCCTTTTATTGTGCATAATAATATCCTAGCATGTTATTGTTGCTTTAATGTCATTATTGTAACTTGGGATTGATTTTTTTCCTTCTACATAAATGTGCTTTACAATTTTGATTCATATTGTTTCAAATAATGCATATGATTATATCCCCAAACAATTTAGAAAATAGAAATTTCCGCATCACATGGTATTAACTTTTCAAGAAACATATTTATTTTAAACTCAATTTGGCTGGGCTGTGTTAATTTTTTTCGGATATTAGTCATGACCGTTACAACTTTGTTTGGAAGAAATAATTTCACTAGAATTGTTATTTACAAGGCTGTTAATGGGTATTATAGGGATTAGATCAATTATGTGTGGAAGGCTTTTTTTTTTTTCTTTACTGTTATTTAGTTTATTTTTCTAAGCACCGTTAAAGATTTTTTATGCTTATTTTGACCTCTATTTCTAAGCAGGTTTCTGATTTTTATAAGCGTCCCAATATTGAAAGTCCAGCAAAAACTGTGCTAGATGAAACCACTCACATGTTAGAGAATCGAGGAGTCCAGATGCTGGGGCAAATAAAGCATGGTTCTTGCCGTCCTCGAGCTATCTTATTTAAAGTATTAGCTGATACTGTCGGTCTTGAAAGTAGGCTCGTAGTGGTAAGTTCTGTTGGTGGGCTCAATGGCTCTTATGTACACTGTCTGCACTTGATTGCCAGTTTACTCATGTCAAATATACACAAAATTTTACAATGCATTTAGTAGAAAAATTAATGATGGAAACTCAATGTTATATATTAGTTTTGCTACTCTGTTCTTGCCTAGTGGGATGAGGGTTTGGTTTGTTTTTGTTTTCATTTCGTTCTTTATTATATCCCATTTTATAAAGATATATCTTGTACTACCATTTTCTTTATCAGGGCTTGCCAAATGATGGAGTTACTGAATGTCAAGACTCGTACAAGCATATATCTCTGATAGTTGTATTAAATTCTGTGGAAATGCTGGTTGATCTTATGCGTTTTCCAGGCCAATTGTTACCACGATCAACCAAGGCAGTTTTTATGACTCACATTTCTGGTGCAGGAGAGAGTGATTCAGCAGAAAATGATTCTTGTGATTCACCATTAGAACCGAACAGCCCTTTATTTGGGGTTTCAGAGAGGTTAGGTCCTAACAAGCTTAAGAACTGTTATTATTGCTTGGGCTTGATTGCACTTTTGTCCTTTTAAATATGATTATGTTCCCCCTAATTTTAGTTGCAACAATATTACGCCGTAGTTATTAAAAATTGCTGCAATATTGTTGCAACACTTTTCCCCTTATGTAGTATTATCGCATTGTCATCTCGAAGTCAGTTAATTCGATAACTAAAAGGAGTATTCTCTTACTTGAATTTAGAGATGAGTAAAATCAATGGGTGTATGAAAATATGAGAAGACTAAAGCACAAGGAATAGCTACAGCCTATGACACTTGATCCTTAAATTAGGTACACCAAAAAAGCAGCTGTATAAAAGCTGTAGAACAAAATAATGATTAGCTATTTTAACACTTCCTCTCAAGTTAGAACATATAAATTGTATATACCAAACCTAGATCATATAAACTGAATTCTTGGCCCAACTTGGTTAGAATGTCTGCAAGCTGATAACTATAGCTAATAAATGTAGTACTAACCATCGATGTCTATGTGTTTGGTTTTCCGTTCGGGGTAACTTAATTTCTTGGAAGAGCAAGAAACAAAGTGTTGTGGCAAGATCTAATGCAGAAACAAAATATAGAGCTATGACCTCAAACCACTTGTGAACTTGTTTGACATAAATAATTACTTAAAGAGATGCAATTTGGAGATGTCACACAAATGACACTTTTATAAAGGAAAATTGGACTGCCCTTCATATTAGCTCTAATATTTTTTTTTTTCATGAAATGACCAAACACATTGAGATCGACTGTCATTTTATTCGAGAAAAGATTGTATTTGGAGACATTAAGACTGGGTTTGTTAAATCAAGTGGTCAATTAGCAGATATTTTTACTAAGTCTTTACATTGACCTAGAATTGATTATATTTGTAACAAGCTTGGTACATACGATTTAGATGCACCAGTTTGAAGGGGAGTGTTAGATATTGTTAAAATATCGTTAGTTACAATATCTTATGTTAATTACAATATTATGTGTATTTGGGCTTAACCCAAATTATCTTTTATTATTTTTCATTATAAATATATTACCTTGTGTGTATTTTCTACACTAGGGCTATTTATACCTAGGTTTCACTTTTTTTCACAGTTTCAATGAGATGTTTATTCTTCATCACTTCCATGCTATTTTGTTGTGATGTATAGGGACATGTGAGTTGTTGTAGAATACCCTATGAGGATAAAATAGAACGAAAGCTAATAGAGAAATATTCTTTAGCATTTTCATTTTAGAAGATTTTAATTATTTTTCCAATTTGGTTCTTAATCTCATTAAATATTCTTGGTACTCTTCATTAGAAAATTTGGTTTCTTCATTTAAACACATGGACTTTGTTTTGTTGAAAATTGTGCAAGAAATAACAACTTTCTTGGGCATTATGTGCATTGAGTGAGTGCGTCCACTCTGGCTACCACATCATTCTTGGTTGCTATGACCTCCTCTTGCATGGGGTGCTACCTTTGTTGGAGTTTCAATAACTTTAGTTGAATTTTCATCATTAACCAAATTATATATTTGAAGAAGTCTAGTGATTAAGTTGTCCATTGAAGGGGTCTTAGAACAACCAGAATTTGATCACTTGCATGATCAAAATCTGAATTTGAACTTCTCGAAATCAAGGCTATATATAATAAAGTATTTTGTTGATATCCTTTAAAGATTAGTTACAAGGAACCTCTTTAGTTCTTCTACTGCTGCCAAAACATTTGTTGTATGTGAGATCATATCATGGTTGGTCTCTTTGAGGGAGACTATTCCGAGTTGCTTCAAAGAGTCATTAGCAAAATGTCTTGGACCTTCTTCCAAAAAAACATGTCTTGAAGGATCTAAGTGTATCTAAGATGTCTTGTTCAACTGACTATCATATAACAACACATGGTAGGAACTCAAGCTTTTGCTGCATTTTCAACGGGAATAGCACAACCTTCCTTCTTTGAATGGTTATGGTATTCTTGACCAAGGAACCACAACTCCACTAAAGCGGACTGTGCAAGTACTTATTCTAGTTGAATTTGTAGTTGCAATTTAGGAGTACCAAAGAAAGGAAAGAAGGCACTTGTGGTGGCCATTACAAGTGTAGAGACCCGTTGGTATAGGGAGGACCGAGATGAAGATAAAAAAACTGTTGCTTATAAGTGTGATGTGATCCACACTTCAAGTTGGTTGAAACCAAGAACCAACGGCAAAGTTGTTCCAAAAGAAGTGGACAAGTCTAATGGTGTTGGTTTGGCGAGATTTCTGATAGATGACGAGTGGTGTGTGCGCACAATAGGTTGTTGACGCATGAGAGCGAGTGGTTGCGGTTCGGGCCACACAACTTCTTAAGTTGGGTTGCCCTCATTGAGGCGCACCATACACTAAGATTGCTGGTGGACAGCGGTCAAATAGGCAACTAAGAGGTCAAAGCAAGATTTTATTGCTCTGATACCAACCTGAATTTAGGCATGAGTAAAATCAATGAGTTTTTCTCTCAACGGATTTGTTTTGTTATATATGTGAAAAGATGAGAAGAGTACAAAACAAAGAATAGCTAGAGCCTACCAATCTTAATCCCTAGACAAGATGCATCCAAAAAGCAGCTTTATAAAAGCTGTACAACAAAATAATAATTAACCATTTTAACTGTCTTTAAGTTTTATGCCATGTTGGAAAAGGGAGAACTATCAACTAGGATGACATGTTGCAATTCAAAATATAGGGGACCAAATAGGATGACACGTTGCAATTAAAAATTGTCACAGCTGTCAACTTTTACTTTTTCCAAAATTATAAAGTTGATCTTGCGTTTTCAAATACAATTCTCGATATTGGGTCAATAATAAATGAATTGTGAGGTTATAGGCACAAAAACTTTGGAGCTTCATCTTTAATGTTTATATATTTTCTTCCAGTTACAAGGAGTAGCCAATTGATTGGTTTTTCTTTGTCTCCTCTTTCAGTGTTGAGAAGGAGGAAAGCCTCCAATTCCATAGAAAATTTGAACCATCTTCAAATGCATTGGGCCTTTCCTTGAGAAATGTGATGTTAAGATCAAATAGCAGTTTGAGGTAACACGTTCCATTCCTTTTCAACTGTTTTTCATGGTGGCTTTTTCCCATTGTTTTCATTTAGGATGCAGATGGTTCACTTTTTCCTTGCTCTGGATTTTGTTATATTTTAGTTTTTTGGTGTATACCTAGGGAATTTATTTTACTAGAACCTGTAATAATGCACACTACTATATACCAACTGTTTCTTGTTTGAACTGTCTTGTCAATTATCTCAGCTTGTCTCATAGTGAACCCAACGTTGGCACTACATTAGGTCGGCGTAGTCGGAGAAAGATCATTGCTGAACAGAGGACGGCTAGTTCAAGGTTATTCATTATTTGTTTTTGTATCGAAATGATGTGGGTATACATAAGCTTGGTTTAGGTTCAGAACATTAGGTTTAAAACACAAGATCTATATTATTAATGATAATTGTTTTACTTTGTTGATCATGGTGCTTAGAAACTTTTCTCTCTTTGATTAGGTTGATAATGCTGTTAAATTATCTTTGATGGCATTACAAGTGTTTTTTTTTGCTCTGGTTACTCCCTCTTCTCTTGGTCTGTCAGTATGAGAAGGTTTAGAGTCTTGATGGCTAGAGCCTGGAGTGTGATACTACAACGTATGGCTGTTGATATTGTTCTCAAGATAAAAAGGGAATGCGGAACTTATCCTGAACCATATCGGATAGGATAGACTGGTCGCTCTTTCCAAATTGGAATATCATATATATTTTCACAATAGTAATGGATGTGGTCCTTGTGAAATTCATCATTGCTCTATCATAGTTTTCATCTTTACCTTTATTTTGGAATTGACATTGGTTGGATTTTTACACTACACAATGATTTTTCAACGCTGTATAGGTAAATGTAGTTGACATTTAATTACAGATTACCCAGGGCACCCTTTGGCTGGTTTCAGACTGTAAAACTCAGTAGAAGTGTATTATGGTGGATAGGAAGAAGATTAAGAAAAGAATCATATAAGGAGAAATTGGTGATGATAAATTGCACATGGTTATTTGTGGTGAAACATTTTATTGTCATTAGTATTGGCAGTTTAGGGGTAGGGTCTTCATCGAGTATTTTTGACTTACAAAAGCTATGCATTTATGACTAAAGGCATTGATGGTTAAATGGTTTAGGTGTGGCACAGGATTATGTCTTTAATTATATGCATACACTAGCACTGCATGATGATGATTGGAGCAAACATACTCGTCAAAATGAAATTTCAATTTGCTGGTTGTTTTGTGGTGCAAAGTGTTTAAAAATAATGCCATGAAGACCTAAGTTCTGTGGAAAGTGGAAACCAATTTTATTTTCAAATTTAAAACAATCATAGGAGAATATCTTAATTATGTCATGGAGTATTGGATATGCTTTTCTTGCATATCATTTTGCTTTTTGTCTTTTATATTAGGATATTAGGATGCCCTTGTCATATGCCGACTCCTTTTGGTCTTGTATAACATGTCGGAAATAGACTTGTAGGGTTATTGTACTATCATTCAATGTTCAAATATTTGAACTTTGATTTGATTCTTGATTTATTGATGCCTAATTTTTCTAAAATTCAGCTTCTATAATCCACGTAATCTGTCATTTGTGTTAGTATATTATTAAGTTGTTCTTTGTGGTGTTTGTGCACATGCTTCCTTATTTCTCTGTACTTATTTTTTATTTCCTGCGTTCTTTCTTAAGATGCATCTATACATTGAAATTTTTGTGGATTTATCAGTAACTAATTTAAGGTCCGATACACCCTTACCTGGTTACTTTAGGGGAGATTTTTCATTAAAAAGTTTTCTTAGGACTTGTGACATTCTTTTAATGACATATTCTCATCCTTTGCGTTTGAAATATTTCTGGTTTTGCAGTCCAGAACATCCCTCATTTCGAGCACGTGGGCGATCCATGCTTAGTGGTGATAGGACAGCATTTAGAGATTTTACTGATGATCAGGCTACATCAAGGTTCTCATCATTTATATCTGCTTTTTCACTGTTATGTCTATGGCCCCTCTTGTTTTTGTAAGTATATTGTGTCATTAGTTATTACTAACTTTATTTATTTATTTGTTTAGGGTTTTCCTTACTTTAGTATGGTAATTATTTGCCTTTTTACTAGATTCCACATAGTATTGTTATGTTTGCAAAACTTTCAACGGGCATGCATTTTAATCTTTAATATCTTAGCATTCTGTCTGTCATTTAATGTTCCCGAAACCAAAATAAGAAAAAAAAAAGTTAATCACCTTAATTATCTAGTCTAGATGCAGGATTTGACTAGGGACTGTAGAAATGATCTGCCCTTCGCTCAATAATTTGTTGTGGTTTGTTGCTTTTGAAGTACTGTTTTCTAACATATCCATTGTTAGAGATATCTTGGATATCTTATCTTTTATCTTCTATTTATCAGTTATTATTTTTTTTTCCTATCATTGTTTATATTTTGGGCTTACTCCATATGTTCTTTATTATAAATACAGTACGTGTATTTTCTACACAAGGGAGATTCATCCTATACCTACTTTTTACCATGTTCAATACCCATCATAAAAATATATCTTTCCCCTACTTTTAGGTTTGTTGACTTGAATGTGATTAAGTAGGATGAGATTGTGTGGGCCAGCATTTACTTTCTCATTGCATGCAATAGTTATATGTGGAATAATGCAGAATGTTGATTATTTGTCCTTGTTCTTTTTAATCTCATGATTTCTTCTTATAGATATGGTTTATAAGAGAAGTTTGTCCATTTCTCAGATCTAGCTATAGGTCAGATGGCGCATCCTCCTCGTCAGAAGCCCGTAGGATAAGAAGAAGAAGCGTCAGCATTACACCTGAGATTGGAGATGATATCGTAAGGTTGATTGTTGTTCTAAGATGCTTCTGGGTTTATACTTGCTTCATTGTTTTCTTTTATCAGCAAAACACTTGCTTCATTGTGAAGGGTGTTTTTCTTGGCATGTTGTGTTATCTGTTTGAAATGTTTGACTGAAAAGCTGAAATTCCATTTTTTAGTATTTTTTGTTTCTTCTTTGTGATTCATTCCTTTTAGACATATGCATACTCGCATGTATTCTTGGATTTGTTAAAGAGGATAGCTTCCCTGGATCATTCTATTCACGGAACATATTTGTTTTTGTAGGTGTCTAGTTGATACACTTTTTTTATCTTAATTTTTTGTCAAAGGTTTTCCTTTCATTACCTTTTGCATTTGTGTTGGTGTAGAGAGTTTGATTTTTGTTTTTCTCTTTAGTTCTTTGGCTTTTCTGTTGTGCTAACAGACCATTAGTAGAATGTAGAAAATGGTGTTACCATGGCAACCAAACTGATCAAGTAAGGGTCCTTTTTATTTTATTTAAAATCTCATCAAGGATTACAGATGCCCAGTGCAGAGCTGGTAATTTGTATTTATTGAGGTTCACAAAACTAGGTCCAGTTGGGGCAAACATAACATACTTTGGCCTTTGAAGCTGGAAGTGATTTATTTGTGGATCAAAGATAATATCTTTTGCTACTGGATGTTGTTCTCTTGATTTGTGGCTTCGTTAGTTCGTTTTTCTGTACTTGATATTACTCAATTCCAGGTAAATGAAGTGTGTGATTTATCTTTAAAAGGATTAAGCTATATGAGAAAAGATCTTTATTGAATTGAATAACCTGAGACAGCACGTTAGGATATACATGGAGAACTTTATCCCTAAAGTAATGATTGCAAAAGATCTCTATATTTGTGATGGTTCCAGTATCTTGTAATTTGACAAAATATTTTCTCCTAACTCAACACTCCCTCAAGTTGGTGAATGAATATTTATCATTACTGGCTTCCTAGTGAAATCATGAAATCGTTATGTGGGAAACCCTTTGTAAAAGGATTTGTTAACTGATGCCTATACGGGGACATAAGAAGTAGTGAGAAGGCCACTAACTAGTTTTTCTTTAATGAATTGTTGATCCATTTCTACATGTTTGGTCCTACCATGCTAGTTTTATCATCACAACATAGAGAATAGGCACTTAACATTTCACTTTAAGATCATTCAAAATCATTCTCAACCATAACGATTCACACAATGTGCCATAGTTCAAAATTTAGCTTCTACTCTAGACCTTGCAACAACATTTTTATTTTCACTTCTCCAAATAACAAAGTTTTCACCTAAGAACACGCAATATCTTGAGGTGAACCTCCTATATGTAACAAAGCCTACACAATTTGCATCAATATACACTTCCATAATTAATTTTTCATTCTTTTTGCATAGTAATCCCCTTCCTAGTCTTGTCTTTGAATATTGAAGGACTTTCTGTATAGCTTGAAAATGCCACTACCTCGGATCATGCATGAATTGACGGACTATATTCACAACACAAGCTATGTCAAGTCTAGTGTGGGCTAAGTAAATGAGCTTCCCCAAAAGTCTCTGATATCGGTCCTTATTCATCGTAGAACTACCTCCATCACTCTCAATTATATGGTTTTGTTTTATGGGAACTTCAATGGTCTAGCAATTAATCTTAACCTGTTTCTTTGAGAATATCAAGAACATACTTTCTTTGGGAAATAAAATCCATTTCTTCAGATAAGCAACTTTTGTCCAACGAAGTACTTTAATTTTCTTAGATCCTTCATCTTGATCTGAGCAACAAGCTTTTTTTTCAACTTATGTTCATCATCGCCTGCAGAAATCATATCATCCACATGTAGACCAGAAGTAGAATAAGTTTCTGTTCTATGGAATGCTTGATGAACAAGTGATAATATTGTTCACTTGTATAGGGTATTGTAACCTTGACTCTATTGATACCCATGGATATCACAAGCTAAGTGAGTTTACCAAACCAAAGAAATGGTGACGGCATGAGTTCATACAAGGTTTTTCTCAACTTGCACACTTTATTCCTTTTTTAATAGACCTAAAATCATGAGGAATCTTCATGTAGACTTCTTTCTCCCGATGTTCATGCAAGAAAGCAGTTCTGACATCAAATTGTTCCAACTCCCTACCAAAAAGCTACCAATGAGAGAATGATTTTGACAGTATTCATCTTTGTCATAGGAGTGATTGTTTCCTTATAATCGACACCATAAATCTGAGCATACCCTTTAGTTACTAACCTCGCTTTGTAATAATCCAATGTGCCATCATATCCATACTATGTTTGGTTCTTTCCTAATATACTCATCTCTTCACTCATGGCTTGAACCCAATTGTTATCCTTCAATGCCTCTTGAATTGATGTAGGGATTATTGCATCAATTGCAGAGAGGAAACTGTGGTGTTGTCTTGCATAAAAAGGTGTTTAGTGGACACAAAAATGAGAAATAGGATTGGTACTCGACTATGCTCCTTTTTTCAGATCATTATTAGGAAGGTCAACATTGTTAGGTTCATAACAATTATCTAAGGTATTTGCTAAAGGTTCTCGTGTGTTAGAAGAATGAACACATACCCCTTGCTGAGATAATTGGAACTAGTTCATGGATCAATTTGGGTTGCTTCTATCTTTGATATTGTATACGGAAGGAACCATTTGAATGTCTAATTTTGAGAGTTGATCTAGATTTAGGAATGAAGTTACCTTTGTTAGGAGTAGCTTTAGAAGCATCCATGAGAGATGTGCTAGGAGTGTCTAGTAGTATCAAGATGATATGGTTTCTGTAGCAAAGGGACAAAGGATGACTAAAGAGACTGAAAAAACTCAGCTTCTATAGAGTCCTCCCCCTGAATCGGAGACACACATAAAAAGATTCAATTATTGAAAAATGACATTCATTGAGGTAAAAAAAACTTTTGACTTAGAGATGGTAACTAAGATGTCTTTTTATCAAAGGCATAATCAATAAACATACATATAACAACTCTAGGATCTAACTTCCCATGAAGTTGACTGTGAACATGGACAAACACAACACATCCAAAAACATGACTTTGAAGGCTATAGGGTAATTGGTTGATAAGATAAGCAACAATGAGGACAAGCTGATAAGGTTCAACTTATGTTTTAGCTTAAATTAGAACTTGTTTTGGATTTTGATTCGATTTGTATCACAAACAACAATGAATAAAGAAAATCAAGGAAGCTTACCACTAAATACAAATTTAGTCCAAGAGGATTATTTAAGTGTGAACGTTTCAAGAGATAAACAAAGATTGAATCAACAACACAAAACATTATAGAAGACAAATAGCTGGCAAAAATGAATAGAGATATAAACTAGACAACTACACGAAACAAATAAACTAGATAAAGAAAAGAATGGAAACCTATTGGAGTGGAACGAGAGTTCTACTAGAAGATGGAGGAAACTTTATCTTCTTGATAAGCTCCATGAAGTTTCGTCACTTGACTCCTAAGAGTTCAAGGTAAGACTCCAAGTTGATGATCACTCTCGCAAGAGTTTTCTCTCAATTATCAATTCTCATAAATTCCAAAGTAAAGGTTCAATTAGAAGTGATGGCTATTTTTATAGCCAAGCCAACGCAAAATGCCTACTTAAATACAATGCCTAATGCTTAATGAATGAAATGCAAATGTGGCTTCTAAAGCACACATGCGGTGGTTGAAAGTGTCAAATACAAGTAGAATTCAAAATTCAAATTTCAAATTTAAAAAAATAAAATCAAAGAATATCTATAATTGGTTGGATTTGGAGGGTGTGTGAACCATGTCTTGGTCATTATTTTCATGCCTATTGTGCAATTGCTTCTCGTGCTTTTTGTTGATTCCTTGGTTGGTTGAAGTTCACTCAAGACAATTTGCTTCTCGTCATTTTACTTCAAAAAATTTCAAATTCTCCAAATAAATGAATTACTCTATTAAATTGTCTCATCCAAACACAACATTAGGCAATGGATCCAAAGTTACTTTTCAAGAAGTTGGTCGAATTTGTCTTTCTTTGTCATTGAACCTAAAACATGCTTTTTTTGTCCCTAATTAACCTTTTAGTCTAATTTCCTTAAATCAATTTATTAAATCTTTAAATTGTTCTATAACCTTTGGTGCAAATTCTTTTGTTATACAAGAGCACAATAGAGGTCCTTATTGGTGAAGGACATGAATATAAGGGACTCCACTATCTAAGCACCAAACCGTCAATGTCTTGTTTAGCATCCCCATCTCCCAAGCTTTTGCATGTCCGCCTGGGTCATCCACATTTACAAAAACTAAAAAGTATGATTCCTAAATTTAGCAAATTCCAATTGTGTTTTCTCTATAATTCATTTTGATATTTGGGGTTCAAGTCGAGTCTTATCTTTTTGGTTTCATTATTTTTTCACTTTTGTCAGTGAAAAGTATGAAAAGTACTATTGTACGAATTTACTTAGTGAAAGATGGATCCAAACTTTTGAATATATTCGTGTCATTCTTTAATGAAATCAAGAACCAATTTGGCCAAGTGATAAATATTTTAATGAGTGACAATGGAAAATAATACTTTTCTCCTAGTTTTTCCACTCTTTTAAAATACATGGCATTTTACACTAGTCTACATGTCTTCATATACCTTAGCAAAGTGAAAAAATATACACTTAGTTGAAACTGCTTGTTAGAAGTGGGCTTTAAGCCTAACTCAACCCCACAAAACTGGTTTGTAAGGTGAGGTTTGCACCTCACTTATATACTATGAAATTGCCTTATCTCTAGTCGATGTAGGACTTCCAACACTGCTCGTGCCTTGTTGCTTGGTGCCAATGTTGTTGTCCATCAATGGGGTGATGCCATTCTTATTGTATGTTATTTTGTAAATAGAATGCCCTCTTCTTTGGACAATGAAGTTCCTTATTCTATTGTGTCTCCAAATGAACATCGGTTTCACATTTCTCCCCAAGTCTTAGGTTGTGTGTTTTGTACATCATGTGACTCCAGTTTTGGATAGGCTTTCAGCCCAAGCTATCAAATGTGTCTTTTTAGGATATTTCGTCTTGAAAAAGGGTATCTCGATCTTATTCACCTAACACTAAAAGATATATTACATGTTTGCAAGTGTCACCTTTTTTGAAGAAACTCCTTTCTATTTCTTCACACAAGATCTTCTTGTCCAATAGGTCTTGCCTATGTGTTTAGTTGAGCCATTTGTGTATCATACTCCTAACACTATTCCAATGTCCTAATAATTCAAATTCTTCTCACTAGCCCAATTCAATAGGACCATCTCCTCCTCCTCCTCTTATCACCCCACTTGGAAAATGTGTTTTTTTAATTGTGTATGTTGATGACATAGTTATTACAAGAAATGATGCTACTAGAAGCTCACAACTAAAGGAACACTTAATTAATTCTTTTTAGACCAAAAATCTTAAGTCTCAAATGTTTATGGGCATTGAAGTGACTCAATCAAATGAAGGCAATGTACTTTCTCAAAGCAAATATGCTTTAGATCTCTTGGAAGATACATGAATGACTGACTACAGAACAATAAAGATAGCCCTTTGGATCCTAATAAAAAATTAATGGCAAATCAAGGTGAACTTCTCTCCGACGAGAGATATAGAAGATTGTTGGGAAACTTGTTTATCTCACTATTCATACCTAATCCATCTTCTGCAATGGGTGTTGTTAGTCATTTTTTGCAAAATCCTTGTATTAATCATTGGATTGCTATCATCCAAATCTTAAGATACTTAAAAGTGGCTCAAGGTAAGGTTTGTTGTACAAAGATAAAGAGAATATCCAAATTTTTTGAGCAGGATCTCCTATGGATAGACACTCCATCATAAGGTAGTGTGTTCTCATTGGAGGAAGCATTATTTCTTGGAAAATTAACAAACAAAATATGGTTGCCCAATCTAGTGTTGAGGCTGAATGGGCAATGATGCCATCTCTCTCTGGAGAACTTGTATGGGTGAAACAATTTCTTCAAGAATTAAAATTCTGTGAAATCCAACAAATAAAGATGTGTTGCTATAATCAATTTGCTTTCTATATTGCTTCCAATCTAGTGTTTCATGGAAAGACTAAACACATAGAACTTGACTGTTATATTATTTAAGAATATTGTTGTCCAAGGAAATTTGTATGGAGTTTGTCGGATCCAATAATCAACTTGCACATGTCTTACCAAAATACTTAAGGGAACCTTGGATTGAATTTACTTGTTCCAAGCTTGGTTCATACAATTTGTATGCTCTAGCTTGAAGGGGAGTGTTAGAATATTTTTTGTATACAAGGAGTTGTTAGAATAGATATTTAATGTAGGTAGTTAGGAGTTGTATTGGAAAACTACTATATGCCATACCTATGAGCTGTTGGCGTTAATTACCTAGATATTCTTAATGTAATTTTCTTCTATAAATAACAAAGATCAGCTAAGAGATAATCATTCTATTATTTATTTTTCTCATATTTTCAGTCTTAAGTGCAACATCAAAGGAATTTCATCCTTCCAATTTCATCTTTGATCCATCGCCAATCAACGCTTGCAACACAGACTATTACACAATTAACAAGGATTATAGTATCAATGTATTATCTTGAATTTTGAATGCAACAATAGTCGTTTTATCATTCTTACATAGGAGTCTCTAGTCACAAGAGAAGAACATAACATACCCACAATTTCTAGCTTAAATCAAATAGTGGAAAGTGTTCAAAGTTTTTGTGGGAAAGATTAAACCTTTGTATTCTTCATTCTGTGAAGTCACTTACGGAGCTTTAAACTATTCTTTCGTTGGGGTTTTCTTCAATACATTGTTTTGAGGTCTTCATTTTAGAGGAAGATTTAGATGGAATAACCAAAAATGGTTTGTATGTTGTAATCAAATTTTGATTTGTGTAACCTGTTAAGAAGTTGTCTTAAAGGAAAATTGGATGTAGCATATCTGTTTGAGTAAACCAATATAAAATTGCTTTGTTACTTGTTTTCGTTTGTTAGACAATCGAGTCTATCCTCTGTGAGAAAGAGTTAGGACTATATTCAACCCCACTTTCTAGAGCCAATTGTTCCTACACATGACAGTTCTTTTAGTAGAGGCCTCATTTATCATGACCATTTGACAAGTCTCCTCATCCCTGACAATGTAGAAGACTTAAAAAAATTTGTGCCCTAATAAATTCATACTCAGGATTCAATCCCCTTAAGAACTTAAATATTCAATATTGTTCAACAAAATGGGCAAGAATGACATTCTTGCTATTTTCAAGCCTCAAATTTTGATACTAATCCAATTCAATTACATAACCTTTAGTATCTTAGAGTACCACATTTGTAATGATTACACTATCTTCTTGTAACCCAGCAAGATATTTTCTTCTAACTCAACAATTATCACATATTTAAACTTACTCTGTCAGATGTTGAGCCCTGTACGGGTGGACCTTACAACTGTGGCAGTTTCTTTATGCTGGGAGCTTTTTGCCCTTGGGCTGCCCTTTTTTGGTAGTGTTTGGTATTTAAAAGGAGAATCTAGGTAAAAACAAAGTTGTAAAAATAGAGCTTCTAATGAAGCTAATTGGTGAGACTTCTACTTTCAAGGCTGGACCAAACACTAACTCTGTTAGATATGCTCTTTTTGCCGTAGTATGGTGGATTCAACTTGAATGTAATGCAAATATTTTAGTTGCAGATGCCTAGTTCCTCTTATGGAACCAACTTTGTTCTAGTACATTGGAGGTGTGCGGACTCAAACAGGTCACAGGGGAGGGAGATAGCGGAGGTTGAATCTTTGTCATTACATATGAGCAAACCAGTGCTAATTTAGCTAAAAGCTTATCAAAAATGGTTTTCTTAGTGAAAGGGGTGCTGGATTAGCTTTTTGATTTATTTTTCTTAATTTGTTCTTTCCTTATCCCTCCCCTGTTTTAAGAGGGTTCCTTACCCTCTGAGCCATGTATATCTCTGCATTCTTTATAGATGTTGTATGATACCACGTTAGAAGTGGAGTTTAAGCCTAACTCAATCTCACAAAACCGGCTTGTAAGGTGAGGTTTGCACTCTACTTATGTATTATGAAATGGCCTTCTATCTATAGTCGATGTGGGACTTCAAACATAACATGTAAAAGCATTAAATTTGAATTGCTTGATCAATTAATCTTTGCTTTTATTCTAACTTAAAAGTTGATTAATCTGTTTCCTGCTTCAGGCTAAATAACTAAACCAAATAATGCATGATTGTGATATGTACATGTGTTGAGTACAATTCATGATCCTTCTTTCCCAATATCCAAACTTCTTAGTTATTTGATATTTTATATGTTTAATGTTTTGTAAGGGTGTTGGTAAGAAAGTAGTTTGAAATACTGTGATAACCCAGGTTCGATTCAATGTAGGGCTGTACGGGCTATGAATGAAACTCTGAAGCAAAATCGTCTCTTGAGAGAACGAGGAGATGATAACTCTACGAACAATAACAGTAGTGATGCAAATCTTCAGAAAAATGTATGTCTGCATTATTTTGGTAACTGGAATATGCTATTATTTAAACCTTCTGTTCTGTCTCTCTGCCTGTCCATTATTCAGCATCTCATCAAACAACTGTTTGCATCATGCTTCTAAACCTTCTCTAGTCAATTGTTTTCGTAGTCATGATATTTCCATCATTTTGTTGACTGATTTCCATCTATCTTCTGATTTGTTTTCTCAAATCGTGTTATGTTATTCAAATTACTTTAGTGTTGTCTTGTCTGGGAAATCTCATCTTGAGAAATTATCTTCTCTGTGCTAACATTTCTATTTGGTTCTGCCTTATCTTATTTGTTAATTCTAATATTTGTTTGTCAATTTTGATTTATTGATTCTGGTTCGTAGCCAAAAATATTTTACTTGCAAGGCCATTTGTTAGGCAAGATCATGTGAGGTATCCCAAAATGGTGCAGTGTTGCAGTAAAACAGTTTATGTAGTATGTGTAAGACATGAAAATTTACCAGACATTCATGCTATAATAAAACCAGTAAGGTCTTGATGATGGATGAAAAGGGGTCCATGATCTCTAGAATGAGGCTTCTTAAGGGTCAAAACCGTGCCTGCATTTGTGGTTTGGACAGTACTTGCCACTGCCAGATAGATTTGGGTCTGAATTCTGACCGCTTCTATGGGCAAATTTAATGTATTTGTGGACCTGGTTATTATTAATATCTATCGTGAAAATTAAGATCCGGTATAAATAGAATAGAAAAAATATGTGAAACAGTAAGAATTTAAATCCTAGAGTTCGATTACATCACACATCACAAGAGCTAGTTATGCTGTCATAATTAGTATTTCTTTTTGTGAAAAGAATTTATTTCAAATTTACAAATATTTAGATGGCCCTGTAATTTATTCCACAAGATTTATGATAGTCCTTTTTCTATAAGAATTGGAAATCTCTATGTACTTCTACAAAATCTATAAAGGGAAGAGATTAAACTCAATACACCTAAATAACAAAACAAGATCCATATAGAACACTTGACCAGGAAATAGAACCACAACCAAAACTGGACTATGACTAAAAATATGAAGTGAAATCAAAACTTGTGTACATAATTCATAGTGCTGATATTGAGACAATTTCATGTTAAAAATATGCTTTGTGAGTTTGCATATGGTTTCCAACCTCGCATGTTAAAAATTTATGGTTGTATGGAAGTTAGTGTCTCTTGAATTATGTATATACTTTTCTATTCATGGTTTGAGTTTCACCATGTATTGGTTTGGTGCAAAAAAAATTGGATTTGCTTTTTAGGAGAGGGAGACAGGGGTTTGCTTATTCAGTTAAGTTTAACATATGCCATGCTCTACATCTGATTCTTATTCTGCTGACAGGTGTCAAATTTTCATCTTGATGGTCATGATGCACTATATTCTCTTCAGCATGACCATGGAAACTCACAAAAAGCAATGTCATTACCATCTTCACCTCATGATTATAGAGGTCATTCTTCAGAGAGAAGTGGACCGTCGAGACAAGGAGTGAATGATGAAATGGAGTCAACTTGGAATAAAGTACTGGAATCTCCAATGTTCAATAATAAACCTCTGTTACCGTATGAAAAATGGAATATTGACTTCTCTGAATTGACTGTTGGAACTCGGGTAGGGATTGGTAAGTGTTACTTCTCAGTTAATATCACATGATTTGTGATCTGCCGTCTAAATGATTTGAAAACATTCATATGGGCACGTTAAAGAAAGTCGTGATTTAATTGCAAGCATGGTTTTTAGTCAATCTGTCGTGCTAAATCACAGACCAACTTTTTATGGGCTGGATTTCTACATTTCTGTGTTGGGTTTTGGTAGATTTAATCAGACCTGTCCGTTATGTTCTGTGTTGGATTTGTGAAAGATCTGATCCAAATCTCTTACAGCCAATGGTAAAAAAGTTGGTTGCCTTAAAAAAAACTTCAGTACTAAATATTTTTCTCCCACATAAATCAAAGGATGACTTTTTCTTTTCTTCATTTATTAAATTTCAGTTTCATCAATTTCAAAGATTGGGTTTTGTCTTAGGAATAGGATTCCTAGGAAATTTTATTAAATATGTGTGGTTATTATTCAATTTTCCTTGGAATTATATGTATACAAGTCAGTTACCGTGGGAAAGATTAGTAAGCTTATTGTCATTAGCACAGAAGGTTTTATTCCCACTTGTGAAGATGGGAGAAGTTTTGTTTCTCACTTATCCACAAATTAGCATTTTCAAGAATATTTTATACAAAGGAAATATTTTCATTATATTTACTATGTATGGGAAACTTTAATTCCCAACTCACTTTCTTAGGAATTTCTTAACATTCCTGAAACCAAATGTCACCTTAAAGGTTAAATTGTAAAAGGAAAGAAGTAAAGAAGAAGAAAATGAAGTGCTGTTAGGTTTCAATGAAAGTAGTAGTGTCATTAATCTAAACAAGTTTCTCTCCTTAAGCTGTTTTTCTTTTGGCTTCTGCTATTTCTGGATAATACAACTTTGGTGTTTGTTTTCCTTTTGTTTTACATGTTCGGTGTGTTATTTCTTGAGAACTACTAGAAGCGCTTGGATTCCATTTCTGCTGTTGATTTTCCCCTTGTTTCTTTGTGACTGGGAAGTTTACAAAACTAGTGTAACTAGGAGAGTATTGGTTAAGAATGATAGCTTCAGACATTTGATTGTCTTGGGCTACACAACCTTAGCTTGAAACATTTGATTTGAAGTTTGAGTAGGTACAAGAGGGAAATATCTCAAGTTGATTGGCTTTATTAGAAATGAGTTGTTTTGTTTACTTGGAGCATATTCATGTTATGCAATTTTGAGTGGAAGTGTGCTACTCAACTTGAAAAATAAAATTGTCTTTTTGACATGCTAAATTACTATTTCGAGGGAGTTCTTGACTAAAGAAGTAGTTGCTTGAGCATTGCTGTATTGTTCTTTTTCAGGTTTCTTTGGAGAGGTTTTCCGTGGCATATGGAATGGCACAGATGTTGCAATCAAGGTTTTTCTAGAGCAAGATTTAACTGCTGAAAATATGGAAGATTTTTGCAATGAGATATCTATTCTGAGGTATCTTGCCTCTTAGAAACTGTTTTTCAGCATTGTTTTCTGTTATATCTATACATTTTCTGACTCTTTTCTTACTGAATTGGTGTTTATTTTCCTCCAGCCGACTTCGACATCCTAATGGTATTCTCCAACATCCTTACTGTTTACTTTTTTTCTATAGTTGTGACTTTTTGCGTTGTACTTGAACATTTTGTTGTCTTGATACCGTAATCAATGGAATTAAATCTGAACGGTTATCTTTATTATATCAACTGATATTTATAATTATTTTAATTAAATATTCCTTACTCAAAAAGAATGAAAATAATATTGTGCACACTTGGTTATAAGAAATCTCATGTAGCTTTTTTCCCTTGAAATCAGCTGTTATTTATTTAGTAATGAAATTATATGCAGTTATATTGTTTCTCGGTGCATGCACAAAGCCTCCACGGTTGTCAATGGTTACAGAATATATGGAATTGGGATCGTTGTATTACTTGATACATTTAAGTGGTCAAAAGAAAAAGCTTAATTGGCGGAGAAGACTAAGGATGTTACGTGACATATGCAAGTAAGTTTATGGTTATTCTGTTTATACTTTTCAGAATCTTATTTGCTTCATTGGCATTGATGTTATAAACAGGTGTTGCACATTAATTACTACATTGTTGTCTTTGAATACATCATAAAATTTCCCTGCCAATTTACTTTCTTCACCTTGAGAAATAACTGTCATTTTTTTGTTAATTGTGGAGCATAATTAGTTTTTTTGTGGATTTGTCACTATTTAATTATGAATTATTATTATATTTAATTTTATAATTTAATACGTTTAAATAAAAAACTGTTTTCTCCACCTGTTTGATAATGATTTAAAATATGAACTATGAATACCTTGGTTGACTATTCTGTTCAGTCTGGAGTTTTATGAACATTGGTAAAAACGTACCCCATTTCTGGAAAGATTACATCTGGTCTATCAATATTGACGAGAATAACTTGCTTGTGTAGGGGTTTGATGTGCATACATCGAATGAAGATTGTTCACCGTGATCTGAAAAGCGCAAATTGTCTGGTGAATAAGCATTGGACTGTGAAAATATGTGATTTTGGGCTTTCAAGATTAATGGCAGAGTCTCCTATGAGAGATTCTTCCTCGGCTGGAACTCCAGAATGGATGGCTCCTGAGCTCATTCGAAACGAACCATTCACAGAAAAATGTGATATCTTTAGCCTTGGGGTGATCATGTGGGAACTCTGCACCTTGAGCAGACCATGGGAAGGAATACCACCTGAGAGGGTATATAATATTCAACACATTATCTGTTCAAGTTGCGTGATAGTTTCAATTTTTCTGTCACGCGCTTCATTAAAAAAATTCCTATTTTCTCTGCTGGACTAGGTGGTCTACTCCGTTGCACATGAGGCTTCCAGATTGGAAATACCAGAAGGCCCTCTAGGAAGGCTTATTTCAGGTCCCTGCAACTTTTCTTTATTACGTGTTGATGGCAGAATTCAGAATCGTCTGCTTTAACTAATTTTTACGCGTTTTATTTTTTTGTCTGCAGATTGTTGGGCAGAATCCCATGAGCGGCCAAGTTGTGAGGAGATTCTTTCTCGTTTAGTGGACATCGAGTACTCCTTGTGCTGAAGCAATATCTTTTGTACATAGAAAACTTTGGGTAGAGTTTTTACATTGTATTATCGGCTGATGTTGTGGACTATTTGTGAATTTTGTTCGTTTTCGCAGAACGTGCGAAGTATGAATCCATATTTTATCCCTGTGCTGCAACTGCATCTCATTCTGGGCCAATGAGAAAGATGAGATCAATCCATCTCTCCTATTTTATTTGCAATGAAATTCAAAACAACAGTGTCTGGTGAAGAATAGTGATTCCCGATCTCAATTGGATAATAATCTTGCAGTTTTATGAAGTTTATTTAAATATTTAGATTAAGTTGGTTCCATGTAAAATATCATAATAGAAATAAATTGTCTTTTTTAAATTTTAAATTTATATTTATTGTCTATTTTTTTTTTCTGATTTTTAATCTTAAATAAATCAGGGTAATACTATTTTTATTCTTTAAGGTAATCATGTAATATATTTTTAAGTTTTTTTACACGAATGTATATAAAATTAATTTTTTAATAAATATGGTTAAATGAAGACACCTGGTAGTATAAAAAAACAAAAAGAATAAAGAACATTGTAATTACCAAAATTGGGTTAAATAGGTAAATTGAAAAAGCAACTTGTGATAATTTCTTTAGATTTGAATTAAAAATAAAAACTAATATCCCTGAACTCCTTAACTCCCATGATTATTGTGCTGAAGCTTCTTGAGAGTATCAATTTAGTCATGGTTTTGTTGCCTATTTAATAATGAATGGCCTCAGTGTCTCCTGTTGCTGGAGCAGTAGACGAGATCTATTCAGTAATACGTTACTTATATATATATATATTATGAAATGCTCAGTCAGTAGAGTTCCATTTTTATTTTTTATTCAAATTACACTTAAACAGATCTAACTACTCGAAATTACGTATGGAACAGGCATTTCAATACCATACCGAAGCAGCAAAAGATAACAAACAAGGTGTGTATGCTAAACATGCAGGGGAAACTGAAGCTCATGAGTTGAATGTGAAGTACAGTGCAATAGAGTGAAGTTCTGTGTGATTATGGGAGAATGTTACCTACCATTGTCGGGATCTTCACTGGAAGATGCTGAGAACAATACTCCGCGTAGGTGATGATTGATGTTGATGACGACCATGAATGACACTGAACTGAGATAGAGTCACATTCAATATAAAGGAGTTTGATCTCCTACCAAGCCAGTTCTAGAGATGTGAAGATCCCCAGAGTTCAATCACGAGGTTATGAAAACCAACAGTGGGCTAAAATCATGAACCAATTGAAGGAAGGTTTCTTCAAACTTGCCGCAAATGGATTTTGATAAAAAGGTTATGAATGTGTAGGAAGCGCAACAGTGGCCTCAGACAAGCCTAATTCTACCAGCAAACACCTGGAGAGGACCTCGAGTATTGGACGGCACTGCGTGTCCGTACATCGATGGTCCACTTGTTCTAAGGTATTGGAAATTACAATTGTTGCTCCAAAACCAAGACCACTCCATTTTGGAAACGCATTCAACTAGTTTGGGAAATTAGATTTTGGAACTTAAAAGTATTTTTAAATCATTTCTAATATTTAGTATTCAAAATATATTCATTTCATTTTTTTTTCCTTCTCCAACTTCCATTATGTGTTTTCGTTGGATTAGTTTTTCTTCTCTCTTATTTTCTGAAAGGATAATGATAGAATGCCCCGTTTTTTTGATCCCCAAAGTTACCCGCCTACGTGGCAGTTAATATTTTAATATTTTTAAAGCAGACGGTAGCAGAAACGCGTGAGAGAAGGTGGAGTGAATGGTGAGGTTGTGATACACGCGCAAGAGTGGATTAAGTTTGTGTTAGAAAAATAGAAGTTTGCTTTGCGGTTTATACTAAAGGCGAGAGTGCGGCGACAGTGCGGCGACAGTGCGGATTGCTGCCATAGCTTCGTGCGTCGAAGTGGAAGGCCATACAAATTTGAATTCAAAGGCCATACAAATTTCCATGACCATCAATCATCACCATAAAACTTCATTAACTATATGAAATTCAACATTGAATTAAAAATAAACTTTTCTGGTTGGACATTTAAGTGTCCTCTTCTGAGTTCATAAGTGCCTTTTTGCGTTGCAGTTTTTATACACCTAGTACTGCAACTGTTTTTGTAGTATATAATGATAAATTTCGACACAATCCAAAGGCCTTACAAATTTCCATGACCACCAATCATCACCATAAAACTTGATTTTATTTCAAATTCAACATTCAATTAAAAATAAAGTTTTCTTCTTCCAAATTTAAGTGTCCTCTTCTGAGTTCATAAGTGCCTTTTTGCGTTGCAGTTTTTGTACACCTAGTACTGCAACTGTTTTTGTAGTATATAATGATAAATTTTGACACAATCCAAAGGCCTTACAAATTTCCATGACCACCAATCATCACCATAAAACTTTA
This sequence comes from Vigna unguiculata, assembly GCF_037176805.1. NCBI lineage: Eukaryota > Viridiplantae > Streptophyta > Magnoliopsida > Fabales > Fabaceae > Vigna > Vigna unguiculata. The sequence continues at coordinate 46,820,896 of NC_140796.1, forward strand.
TTAAGTATTTCAAATTCAACATTCAATTAAAAATAAAGTTTTCTTCTTCCAAATTTATGTGTCCTCTTCTGAGTTCATAAGTGCCTTTTTGCGTTGCAGTTTTTGTACACCTAGTACTGCAACTGTTTTTATAGTATATAATGATAAATTTCGACACAATCCAAAGGCCTTACAAATTTCCATGACTACCAATCATCACCATAAAACTTCAGTAAGTATTTCAAATTCAACATTCAATTAAAAATAAAGTTTTCTTCTTCCAAATTTATGTGTCCTCTTCTGACTTCATAAGTGCCTTTTTGCGTTGTAGTTTTTGTACACCTAGTACTGCAACTGTTTTTGTAGTATATAATGATAAATTTCGACACAATCCAAAGGCCTTACAAATTTCCATGACCACCAATCATCACCATAAAACTTGATTAAGTATTTCAAATTCAACATTCAATTAAAAATAAAGTTTTCGTCTTCCAAATTTAAGTGTCCTTTTCTGAGTTCATAAGTGCCTTTTTGCGTTGCAGTTTTTGTACACCTAGTACTGCAACTGTTTTTGTAGTATATAATGATAAATTTCGACACAATCCAAAGGCCTTACAAATTTCCATGACCACCAATCATCACCATAAAACTTCAGTAAGTATTTCAAATTCAACATTCAATTAAAAATAAAGTTTTCTTCTTCCAAATTTAAGTGTCCTCTTCTGAGTTCATAAGTGCCTTTTTGCGTTGCAGTTTTTGTACACCTAGTACTGCAACTGTTTTTGTAGTATATAATGATAAATTTCGACACAATCCAAAGGCCTTACAAATTTCCATGACCACCGATCATCACCATAAAACTTTATTAAGTATTTCAAATTCAACATTCAATTAAAAATAAAGTTTTGTTCTTCCAAATTTAAGTGTCCTCTTCTGAGTTCATAAGTGCCTTTTTGCGTTGCAGTTTTTGTACACCTAGTAATGCAACTATTTTTCTAGTATATAATGATAAATTTTGACATAATCCAAAGGCCTTACAAATTTTCATGACCACCAATCATTACCATAAAACTTGATTAAGTATTTCAAATTCAACATTCAATTAAAAATAAAGTTTTCGTCTTCCAAATTTAAATGTCCTCTTCTGAGTTCATAAGTGCCTTTTTGCGTTGCAGTTTTTGTACACCTAGTACTGCAACTGCTTTTGTAGTATATAATGATAAATTTCGACACAATCCAAAGGCCTTACAAATTTCCATGACCACCAATCATCACCATAAAACTTCAGTAAGTATTTCAAATTCAACATTCAATTAAAAATAAAGTTTTCTTCTTCCAAATTTTTGTGTCCTCTTTTGACTTCATAAGTGCCTTTTTGCGTTGCAATTTTTGTACACCTAGTACTGCAACTGTTTTTGTAGTATATAATGATAAATTTCGACACAATCCAAAGGCCTTACAAATTTCCATGACTATCAATCATCACCATAAAACTTCATTAAGTATTTCAAAATGAACATTCAATTAAAAATAAAGTTTTCTTCTTCGAAATTTAACTGTCCTTTTCCGACTTCATAAGTGCCTTGTTACGTTGGAGTTTTTGTACACCAAGCACTGCAACTGTTTTACTAAACCAATCCAAAATAGCATGTGATCATTAGTGTATCTGTCAATCTACAAACTACATATTAACTCCAACAAATGATTAAACAATATATTCAATTGTGCCAACATAACTGACTTTATCTACCTGAATCTAACATCCCTATTATCCCTATGTAAAATTGTCTCAAAAATCCTCTGATGGCATTCTAACTTCTATATTCACAGTAGCTATTTCTTCAACAGCAGATCGTAGTGCTTAATTACTTCATCGCGAAGGACATTATCTTCATGTAAAACCCAATCACAAACGAATTTCTGCCTAATTAATTGCAGCTCCTCCTAAAAACAACATCAACACAATGTTACCAACTGTAATCTTCAAAGATACACAATAAACAATAAAACATATTATAACAGTCAACTTACATTAGTGTAGTTAGGCAGGGCTTTGCCATTAAATTGACTTACACCATCCCACATCTCTATGAATTTCAATACTAGGACCCCACAGTCATGACTGCCAAATGAAATACAACACAATATTCAGACATCATTAAGCAGTGCTAAATTACACTCATTGAACACAAAATGTTACAACTTACCCATTAGGTTGAATTGGAGTGTCCACACACAGCACTTCAAAAGATGGCTTCTTCTCCGATTCACAATTCAATAACATACACAAAAACAATTCCATGTTACGCGCCTGCCATATAAGTTACACATATTATGGGAAAAAATTAAAAAAAATTAGTGTAATAAACATATACAATTTATACTTACAATGTAGTTGTCTATCCTTGTGCGGTTGTTTCTACTATGTCCTAGGGAATCAAACACAAAAAATTTCATCGTCTTAAGGTTCACACAGTAGCACCACCAATGATCACCATGGACAATTGGAGCAAACAACTACAAAAATCATACAAGACTTAATTATTTATCATACCTAAATAACAAAAGGCGTCAACTTCCATGGCAAGAAATAATAAATCTTCAACAGTAATAAAATGTATACAAATTCAGCGCTAAGGATGTCCTCCATGCCAACCAGCAAGCTACAAAAAAAGGTATTATAGTCACTTAATTTCCAAACACGTCTGTTTGCAATTCTTTTATTGCTGTCATGTAAAAGCCAATCCTGCATTCCACAACGCACTATGTCAATTTCATATAATTGTTATCAATAGATTATTCATGCGAACAATATATTTTGTGTCGACAAAATTAATTAATCGTACCTTTCAATGAAAATAAAATACACATTGCATTATTAACTATTCATATAACAATTTCAAATTTAGCATGAAAAACATCATTTCAAAACACTTACTCGTTCCTGTTCTAAAACTTTATCTTTTCTACTCTTTCCAGCCATGATTCATCAACAACCTATCAAAATTTATTAATAATACAATAAGGAATCACAACAAAAGAAATTCAACAAAAAATACACTTCACAAATCAAGGAATCATAAATTACTTCACAAATACAACAACCTTCTATGACAGGAATGAAAAATAAACTTCAGATGTCCAATTCGAGAAATTACTTCATATGGCTAATTACTTCATATGACGGGAATCAACAATCCAACAAACGCATCATCAACAAATTGTCATATTACAAAACAATATAACACCAAATAAACTAATTTAAATTTTGAACTTCCGAACACATACTTGGATAACCTCATAGACGAAATTAACAAAGTGCATTATAGGGTATTTCCACTTCAAAACACATTCATGTGTGCGAGGGACATATGGATCATCCCAACCCTGACAAAACCATCAATATTAACAATGGACGACAAGATAAACCAAAACAACCCTATACGCACATTTTGGGGTTTCACTACATTTATCAATTGTAATGGCAAAATGGCAGAACATGCTAAACCCCGTTCAACCCAACATCAATAATGTACCAGCAGCCAAGTTAAAAAAACCACATTAAATCTTCGAATAGGGGTTTTCCACGATAACCTACCGGAGAAATCTTCGTTCCGTGAATGGCCTTAATCAACCAACAACTACGCCAACGAGAGACCGCCCAAGCAATGAATCCAACGGTAACCACCACTTTCCGCGGAACCCGCCGCCTCCAACAACCCAAACCACTCTCCGCAACTCCGCTATCCGCTTCCACTGTGACCCACAACACCAACCTTTATGGAACGATAATTTTTTTGGGAAGACAAAGCCTTGCGATTGAAATGCCTTTCTGCGTCTCTGCTCGAAGAAGAAAGTTGAGGAGAAGAAGAAAGTTGACGGGAAAAAGAAAGTTGAGGGGAAGAAACGAGGGAAAATAGAATGCCCAATGTGTTTTTTTAAAAAGTTTGTCCAATCAAAGCGCGTGCACTTTACGCTACTTTCCCAAACCGCTGCCTCCATTTCCCGTCTGCTTTAAAAATATTAAAATATTAACTGCCACGTAGGCGGGTAACTTTGGGGGTCAAAAAAACAGGGCATTGTATCATTATCCTTTGTGAAAACTAATTTTGTTTTGCACTCTTTCAAAATCGAAAATATATATTTATATATAAACTAATTTTTATTGCAATACTGAAAATTTAACTAAAAGTAAATATATTTCTTTTTTTATAGAAACTAATACAATGAAAATTTATTCGATTCAAAAATTACTTTATTAAATGTATAATAAAGATAAAGAGTTTGAAAAAAATGATAAAAGTAAAACAATTTTAAGGAATAACAGATCCTTTAATGGATGTAACTAATTTAAAGCTATTTCGTTCTGCACTTCAACAGGCTCTATATGTATTCTCACATGATAGTGAAAAGACAACAATACCCTTAATATATATAAGGGTTTGACATATAATTTTGTGGAGAGGTAACGTCGAGATACAAACAATTTTCGCCTTTATGTTAATGAGATGACGACCACCTTAGATGTGTTGGCGTTGTTTTTCATATCCATATTGTGTGACAATTCTCCACATATGTTATGTTAAATTTCATTACAGCTACAATAATTTTGGGTAACTTGCTAAGTGTGGACATGGGTGATGCCATGACAAATATGAGGCAGTGTTGTATTTCACACATAGGCTAAGTTGGCTCCGTGAGTTATAAGAGGAGTGTTCTGCCAATTAGAGATGAGATTGTTGTTCCATGGAATTATTTATCGTATCTTGTGAGATGCACAATAAATAAATAAATAAATAAATATATATATATATATATATATATATATATATATATATATATATATATATATATATATATATATATATATATATATATATTTGTTCGTATGGTAGAAGAAGAGCATCAAAGTGTAGTACCATATCATCGTTGTCATGATGATGGTCACATAAATTCAGGGATGTCAAGAAAATTCGTATTCATGGATATCTGTGGATAAAATCTGTAATAGGTAGAAAATAAATATTGAAAATGGGATAATGAGTACATGTATTTTTTTTATAACCGCATGTTAACGGGATACGGGTATCATAATATCTGTATCCGTGAATACTAGTACGCGTTATACTTTAATTTAAATTAAAAAAATAAAAAAATGATTAAAACATTAATACATTAATTTTTAATGGGTTATTTTTTATCAATTTGTTTTAAAAAAATCTCCATTTATTTGTAAAATTCATTCAACATTATTTAAATGGATTATTTGCACTTTATTTGAAATTTATAAATGTTATGCATTGTATTTTTATTTGAAATTATGATTAGAAGTTGTTGTTAAATATTAATTTTTTTTTATAAATACCCGCGTGTACCCGTGAATATTCATGAATATTAAAAAAATATGTGGGTACTCACATAACAGGTACTCAAACGGATATTGGTATGAATACGGGACAAATTTTGGTCCGACAAATAGGATATGGAAGTGCTACTACCCATACTTTATCCATTCCATTAACATCCCTACATGGCCAATTAGCTAATTTGTTGACCTACATTTTTCGTGTACTAATTGTATGAAAATTGTTAGTGAACTTAAATTCGATTTAATGGCGAATTTTTTGGTTTGATGTGACTACCATGTTAAGTTCTTACTTCATGCAACTTATCATTGTTTGTCAGAATGATTTTTTATTTCATAGAAATGCATCAAATATAGTATGTCACAAATAACAACATGTTTCTAATGAAAATTTGTTCAAGTAAATAAATTAACACAATCCAAAGAATATACAATATATAAGTTAACCATCTAAAAAAACTAATATAACGATGTGTAACTCCTAATAGTTAGACAAATACTTGCATCTAACTAACATGGAATGATGATCATAACTTCACTCTAGTAACAATAGGTAGACTACAAATTGTCTACAATTAGTACGGGACAACCATCCAACAATTTCAAAGGAATGAAAAACCTGAGAGGAGAAAGGTGCAAGATCTATTGAGACCCACCATTCCTTTAGCCCCGATGGCCAAACCGTTCAAGAGAATGTTGGGTGTGCAAGTTAAAAGAAGCTGGTGAGAGGGTTCAATGAGATCCTTCACAAGCTCTCCTTCGCCACTAGTGCAAAAATGGAATATTAGATCGGTTCTGGAGCGTGTATTAAATTGGTTCCTAAACCGATCTAATATAAGGCGATGTAGTATGTCTATAAGTTATTAGATCGGTTGAAAAAAATCGATGTAATATATCAATATTAGATCAGTTTCTGTCATCCGATATTAGATCTTATTGTTTTTTAACAAGTGCTCAACATGTTAGATCAGGTAAGACCATAACCGATCTAATACTTGCTATTTTTTTTAAAAGTGCGTTTTGTAATTGCAACTAACCAAAACCTGTTGCATTCAAAACCAAATAAATACAGACAATGCAGTTCCAGCAGTTTATAGAGTACATAATTAAACAACAATTCAAATCCAACAATGGATTTGACCAAAATATTTCCTAAGTGAAAGAAAACTAATGCAACAAAGGAAAATTTTTACATATAAACATTTTTAAGCTACAAGAAGTATTTGGCCCATTCAGTCCTTACTTCATCAATCTTCTCAGATCGTAATAGTTCAACATTGTTAAAAACCTGTAGTTCAAAGCAATGAATGCATATTAATTAAGTATTTCATAAAAACATGCTTCAAAGAGGAGTCTTTTGATCCTTACCTCATCCTAAGAATCTTTCAGAGCAGCACGAACTATGGTCCACATCTAGTACATGACATAGTATCCACACTCAAAACTTTCTTTTTGGATATTACACTAAGAAGATCAAATTTATAGTAATTAATATATGAAAAAAAGTACAAATCATACAATATAAAAGATGGAAACTTATACCTTAGGAGAAATCACTTTGAAATTTTGTGAAGATGAAGTTGATTTACCACCGAACACATTGTACACATTCAAAGCACTAAAAGTCACTAGTCAATTACAACATATTTCATGACATAAATAACACATTATAAAGGGACTACAACATACCTCTGTAGTATATTTCTCATGGCTGAGGGGATGGATTTGTGCAATGAGCATAACCAAACTACAATATTCTCCATTGGACAAATAATCACCAATTGCCAATGAGACCTAAAAAGGAAATATAATTAGTGATTTGAATTAGTTAATTAATAGCTAAAGTGACTAAGATGAACTTATGCATGAATATAAGGTGCCATGTAAATTCTTTTCTTTGATTTCCCCATCCAATTTTGAATGTACGTCTGACATTCCATATGTTTATTTCCAGACTTTTGTATATGCCAAGGCTCAAGGAAACCATAGACATCAACATTCCCTGTTTTGGAAACATATTCGTTTAAATACCTGCATTCAAACCATTAAGTTTAGAGACAATTATCGATTTCACAATATAACATAAAATGTACTCACAGTATCCATAGTTGAATAATAACTATAATGTTCAGCATCTGATGCCCCTGGATGATTTCGTACACATCGTTCATATGGATATATAATGGTATATCACTATTGTCAACACCGAAGACTGTTTTATCTCAAGGAATGGCAAATGGTTTTTGAAAAAGATCTTCCATTTGCATGCCATATAAGGTTTTTAACATCATCAACATTAGCAAATAAACGCTTAAATCGAGGTATGATTGGAAGATACCATAACGCTTTTGCAGGAGGACCCTTCTTCATGTTATCTTCATCATCATCATCATCATCATCATCATTATCATCCTTAACTTTGTATCGCGATACTCCACATCTTGGACACTTAGTTAATGTTTTGAAATTTTTTCTATAAAGAATACCATTGGGACAAGCATGAATTTTCTAGTACTTCATACCCATCGGACATAGTATCTTTTTTGCCTCATAATGATGGGTTGGCAATGTATTACCTTTCGGGAGCATTAGATGCAATAATTCTAGTAACTCACTAAAACTTTTATCAGTCCACCCATTTTTGGCTTTAATGTTAAATAATCTTAGTGTCGATGACAAATGAGTGAAACTCGTACAACTAGGATATAAAGTCTTTTCCGAATCATATTTCAATGAATCATACACGTGTGCTGTACGAAAATTTTATTTTCCAATATCTTCAATCATATCTTCCATGATCCTCACAATATGGATTAAACTCTTGACTTTGAGATAAGGTTGGAAGTTGTAAAACTTCGCCATGCCAGGTCCACGTTGTATAACTCTTCAGGATACCATCACATAAAAGATGTTCTCGTATCAACTTAACTTCTTGTCGTCTCCCATTCAAACAATTAACACAGGGACAAAAATATTTTCCATTCAAGGCAGTCCCATGTCGTTCAACAAATTTTAGAAACTCTTCAACGTCATTCTCATAGACATCACTGATTCAAATTGTATTCATCCAACTTCGATCCATTACTACACGACATGAGAAGTTGGTTTAAATAAATATTATTGATGTGATAAAGACTTAACTGCTTCTGCAAATAGGTGCTCTCATTAGTGACTCTAATTACGATATACTTTTATTATATTTAGTGACTCAACCGGTACTCTTAACTGCTTTTGCAAATAGATAAATGAATGAACTTGATAAAAGATCAAGTTCATAAAACCAGCCACAAACATAAAATCCACTCTTATGCTTTGAATTTCAAAGTAAATTGTTTGGAGGAACTGACCAATTTTATGTGCACTAAAATTCCAAGAACTAATTTAACACATTCACCAAAATTCAAATCCCAAAAAGGCAGCCAACAATTTCAATGTAATGAATGAAGTTTGGAGGAACTGACCTTTATCAATGCAAGTGATGGTAATCTTCCAATGAAGGTAGGAGTGAAGACGAAAAACAAAACAAACAAAGAAGCGGTGACAATAGCTCAAGCACCTTCAAAATGAAGGTAGGACGTCAAGCAACAACGACAGTAGCTCAAGCATCTTCAACGGAGGTGCGGCAACTGCAACGTCAAGGTGCAATAGCTTCCACGTGAGACAGGGATTTCTGTCGAGGTCCTTCGTGGTCTTTCAGAATGTTGTCGAGGTGATTCGTGGTGCGGCGACAACGGAGGCTCGTGGTGTGGCGAAAACGACAGTTCGTGGCGTGGAGGTGGTGGTTCGTGGCATGGAGGCTAGTAGAGCAAAACGAAGAGGGATTCATGGTTTGCAAACGGAGAAGAAAGCAAATGTGCAGAAAAACAGAGAAGAAGATGAACAGTGGAAAGCGGATGCACAGTGAGGCACGAGAGAGGGGAAAGGGTTTCGTGGGTTTGTGCAAAAAAACATTACATCAATTATAATTCTAACCGATCTAATATTTAAAAGCATCACCTTTTTTTAATTTAAAAAAATAACGTTAGATCGGTTCCCCCTAAACTGATCTAATGTATACATGTTAGATCAGTTCCCCACACAACCGATCTAATGTAAATGAAGTTATTTTCAAAATTACCATCGCGTGAATTGTTAGACCGGTTCCTATACAACCGATCTAATGTGCCTGATCTAATATCCCATTTTTACACCAGTGCGCCAACCCCTTTTACCATGGTAGATTTTTAGGTTCAAAAACATCCAACCCGAAAGGTATTTCTGCATAAATACATTTAAGAATACTCAATCGGCATAAAATTTTTTCGAAACATCCAATTCAAAATATATTTTTTTATACTTTTCGGATTGAGTGTTTCATAATATATTTTCAAATTCAAAAATATCTTCTAGAACATCTAATAAAAGAATATAAAAAATAAAGAGTTGTAGGAATTTTTATTAAAATTTTAAAGAAGGATAATTTGGAAACTACCACTTTTATGGGGTGCATGAAGAAAAAAGTGGATGCAGAAAGCAATAGCTTGAAGAAATGACCCTAATATGGACCATCTCAGACCCAACCGGAACCCGGGGCCTATAACATTTCGAAAATGATCTGGGCCCACAAACATTCCCTAACCTACAAAACAAAATAAAAAAAAAACATAAAAAAACAGTGCTTCCCACACGTTAATCGCCAAACGTCGTAGCACATAGGCAAAGGTTCCTCAGACGAACCGAACTCACCGTAACACCAAATACCACCGTTAATCTAAAGCCACCGAGCCCCAGCCACCGCCACGCGCATCATGGACTCCATCGCCGGAGCTCCGCCTCACACAGCAACCCCTCCGTCGTCTCGGCCGTCGCCGTTTCCCGGCCGGGAAGACTGCTGGTCGGAGGAAGCCACGTTCACGCTCATCGAGGCATGGGGCGAGCGCCACCTCGAACTCAACCGCGGGAACCTCCGCCAGAGGCACTGGCAGGAGGTCGCCGACACCGTCAACGCACGTCACGGCCACGCCGGCGCCAGGGCCCGCCGCACCGACGTGCAGTGCAAGAACCGCATCGACACGCTCAAGAAGAAGTACAAGATCGAGAAGGCTAGGGTTTCCGATTCCGGCGATTCCGCCACCGCCTGGCCGTTCTTCCGCCGCCTCGAGTTCCTCATCGGCGACAATTTCCCGGCGAAGAAGCCCTCCCCGCCGGAGTCAGGCTCCGCCGATCGACGGAGCACTCCTCCGGCGAAGTCCCCGGCGTGGGCCCTCATTCCGGTGGGTCCTCGATCCCGCTCCCAGAAGCGGCCGACGCCGGCGGCGCCAGCGGCAGAGAGCGTTGCCGACTCATACTTCCGGCGGAATTTCTCGGTTTTTGCGGCGGCGGCGGCGGCCGCCGCGGAGGCTGATAGCGATAATTCGAACGGTTCCAAATGGAGCAGTGGGAGTGAGAAGAGAGAGAAGAAGAAAAGAGGAAGGGATTGGGAATTTGGTTACAGAGAGGTTGCAGAAGCGTTGGAGAGGTTTGGGGAGATTTATGAGAGAGTTGAAGAAGCTAAACAGAGGCAAATGGTTGAGTTGGAGAAACAGAGAATGCAGTTTGCTAAGGATTTGGAAACCCAGAGAATGAAACTCTTCATGGAAACTCAGCTTCACTTGCAAAAAATGAATCGCTCCAACTCCAAGCGTTCTTCTGCAACTGGTTAGTTACCCTCTTTTCTTTCATGCCAATCACTGCATAAGAGACAAAATTCACAGATAACAAAAACCAATTATCATCAACCACTGTTTGATTGGTTACCTTCTTACTTTCTTCTTTTATGAATACTATAACTTTATTTAATGTGATTATGCATTTTTAGTTATTGTGCTGTTGTTATTTATGTGCTATTTTGATTGATTGTAATTAATCTCTTTAGTTATAGGTAACAGTATTTTCGTGGCGTTGTTGTTTTAAAGCCAGATATTGGCTCTGAATCATTTGTTTAATGATTCTCATAACGGGTATCTCGTATAGCATGATACACCTTTCTTTTGAACCTTACATGTTAAAGTGTTTTCTTCAACATTTTCTTTTGTTCATTCTGAGTTCTACCCAGGCTTTTGTTGGCATCTGATTTTTGAAGATGAGGATTTGTGCTATCTCATGATATTTTTAATTACAAATGCATGTAAGATTCAAATGGTTGAAATCCATGTAAACCTAATCACAAATATGTGCCTCGAAACTCTTTGAAAATCAGCCATACCAGTAATGTGTTTCTGTCATCAAACTTCACATCTATTGGTCATATTTTTTAAATAAAAGGCGAATCAGAAAATTTTGCTTTAAGAAAAGAGTTTTCTATTATCACTACAGAGGTCAAACTCTGTCTCTTGCATTAGAACATCTGCTTCAGAACTTCAGCTGCAAGCCTATTTTCGTTTGCTTTTTCTTATTTTCTTTGTTTTGAGAGACACTACTGTGTTCCCATGGTAGAAGAAAATGAATGATGGATGCAGTTTAGTACTTAAGATTATGATTGATTCACAAGTAACAACTGCTGTGTGCAGCACTGAAATGATTAAATTTACAAAAGAAAAAGCATAGCACACTTAGTTGTAAATTAAAGGCCAGTAGTCATTCATCGAATTCCATTGTCATAAATTTAACATGAAAAGTAGCGAATGGTGTTTTTTATTCAGCAATTTTTTATGCTTATTATCTTATGATGATATGGGACAATAATGGAACATTTTGATTTTTGTTAAGAATCTGGGTTAGCAGTGAACTGCTTGAGCCATAGTACTATTTGTTGTTCTAAATACAGTGATGGGCATATAATAATTAGAAATCTTGCAGTATCAGAAAATAGTGAGGTAAAGTGAAAACCCATACATTTGAAATAATTATTAAGGATTTAAAAATGATATAATCTAATAGGTAGGAATGATATTAAAAAACATTAAAATAATATAGAATGGTGTTAAAAATAATGCAATGATTATCTTTTTAAAAAATTATTTAGTAATTTTGGAATAAAGTCAAATTGTTCAATAGCTTATTTTATTAAATAAATAATTAGTTTTATTTATTAAAGAATAAAAGTGTTCTGTGAAACATAGGTTATATATATAAATGAAAATAAATATTTTTAATATTTTTATTATGTCATCAAGATCAGAACAAAATAAAATATTTTTTAAAAAACAAAGAATAAAAATACTTCAAAGAAACTTAAAAGTTAGGAAGATTAATTTCTGTTAGTTGGATCATTTAAAATCAGATTAAATAAAAAATGTACTATATTTTACTCATCAAGACCTCCTCCACTTTTCTTTTACTAATTCGGAATTATTGATGTGGCATGGATCGGCAACCTTATTCTATATTTTAATAATGATATTATCTTTTTTTAAATATATTTATGAAAAATTTGTTTGACTCTTACTTTAAACTTCTACAGTTTTTTGTTTGTTTAAGTGATATCATAGTTGTAGCAGTATTTTTAGTACTATTTTTTTTCTTAATAACATGTTTACAGTGATAGTCTTTTAATAATGCTGTTTGCTTTGTATATCAAAATACTATTATTTTAATAGACTACTTTGATAATAGTATATTAATATTTCTAATGTATTTAAGTCATTTAATATTGTTTCTATCGAAAATATTTTCATTCTTTGTTTTATTCTTCCATAATACTTAAATTCATGAATGTTATAATATTTTAGAATTATTTTAACAAACTTACACTATAGCAGTGGAAGGCATTTTTTATAAGGAACCGTGAGAGGCATTATTATATTATTTGAAGTTACATTATATATATATATATATATATATATATATATATATATATATATATATATATATATTTTAAGTAAGATAAATGTACTAGGCCAACCAAGCACACACACTCATTAGCTTGAATCATATTTCTTGGTTTTTTTTTCTTTGTTAGAGACCATATCTGGTATTTGTATTACATGGTTAAATCTTTCTCATATAGCTTTAGTTGTCGGATGTGACACTGATTTATTATGTTTTTATTTTTTTCACTGATTTATTATGCTTTTTTTTTTCTTTCCCATGTTGGAGGTAGTGGAATGAATCTAATGGGTTATATTTCTCTGTTCCCTTGCAGACAGTGTCTCATAGCAAACGGTGATGGAGACTCTGATCCAGAACAACAGAAACACATTACCATTGGACATGGAAGCATCTTTAGCCTTTTTATTTTTTTAATGAAAAAGGAATTTAGGAAAGGTATTTTTACAGTAAGGTTTTAATTTGGTCGTGTTCTAGAATCTTAGTAGTCCAAAACTATCTTTATGTGCAGTAAATTTACTTTATCTGTCTTCTTCCAGCATTTCAACAAAAATGAACAAAGGGGCTGTGAATATTCAATTGGAACTTTAGTTAACCAGTGTGTTTCTCCAAAAAATCTCATATTCGGTTTTTTTTTTAAAGGTGAAAATTGGTTGTTAATATTCCATGTTATACTTTTCATTTTGCTATACTACATTACATTTCTTTATTTAAGAAAACCTCTTAAATATTGTTCGGATAATTTTTTAAAAAATATTTATAAAAAATGTAAAATATAGCAAGTTTTTTTTAAAACTAAAGTAAATTTATTTTTCTGTCTTTTCTAAAAGTATTATAGAAGATGATTTTGGTTTGAGATAAGCATAATTTATTTATTTTATTTTTTAACTAGTATGAATGGAAAAAAAAATTATCTAAATAAAGTCTCAATCATGTTATTTCACGTCTTTCTATATTTTATTTTATTTACATTCATATTTGAAGATAGTTTCGTCTTTTGATGTTGATGCATGACATTGTTGATTATTTAACTATTGCTTTTGAGAGTCATTCAATTGAGGGTTTCAGAATTTAAACTCTCAATTTCTTTTAAATTTTTATGTTTGAAATATCATTTAATTATTAAAACTCGCCTTGCTACCAAAACTACACAACTAAAATTATACATTCCAAAAATCTTATTCTTTAAAACAATGTCTTTAAATTTATTTACATTAACTTCGTAAAAATAATTTAAAAGTAAAAGAAAAAATTGCTTTAAAATTTGATATTGAGTAATTTTTGAAAAATAATTGTAAAGGCTTCTACTATTTTATTTTAAAGTACAATTTCCTATGATTTAAATTTCTTAAGTTATATAGTAATCGAATTATTTGTTAAATCAAATGTTAATGTTTTCAATTGCATTCGTGACCTAATTGCTCTGAGAATTTTTTTTTTAGAAATTTAATTGCATGGGTGTGATTTATAAATTTATATAAATTTTAATTAGTTGATATTTCATCAATTTCATTTAATTTAATATATGATATAGTTTGCTCATAGAACAAAAATAGTCATAAGATTATACAATTATAAATATTTTATTATCTAAGTTTTGACAAGAATTAACTAGTTTATTCCAACTATTTATTTTAACTCGTCTTTACTAACTCTATCATTACTTATACCTTTTGAACAATTGGTGATTTCATGTACGTGGAATTAGAAGACCAATGATGAGTGAAGTAAGAGTTCTGTTCTTTTAGATAACAGATTGTTGGAGAATCACTTCCTGCACCTCAACATTGGAGATGCTGTTAAATAGGACCACTACATTGTCCTATGGCTAAACATAAGACAAAACAAAAGCCCATAACTAAGACCAAGTTCCTCATTTCACCCTTAAAACTCTACAATTAACAATAATGAAAATATTCTTACATTTATATATTACATTAATCTTGAAGTAATGATGCAAAAGTATATAATACTAACTAAAGATTAAAATCTAATTAAAATTAAATTATGTATCTTTTATTGTCTTTTCTTTCCGTGTCACAGTTGTATATTTTCTCATCTTACTTTTATGTTTTAAGAATAAAATAAAATCAATAATTTAAATTTTATATTTATTAATAATTATATTTTCCTATTTTTATTTATTTTCTTCACATTCGTATTCAATTTTTAACATAAGCAACTCGTCGTTGGACCAACATAGTTCATCTTGAACTATATTTTTGCAATAGACGCCAACCACCATTGAAACTAACATTTTCGTGTTCTCTTTTGGTGTGCTATAATAGGTTCTAAATATTTTGCATTTTGTTTACTCTCATGATTTTTTGTAATTTTGCTTGTGATGTTTCTATATTGGTATTTTACTATCTGATGTGACCACGCTTATTAAAAATTGGTTGAAAACTGAAAAATTAACGAAATATTAAAAGCCAAAAGACTACCCGAAAGCTGAAAAACTAGACTAAAATTATTTAGTAAAAGTAGTTAATTATCTGTTAGTATGTTTTAGCTTTGGAAAACACAGTTGGATTAGTCTGAGATCATTTTCTAAACAATACTTTGAAGGAAAGGTTGTGATCACAAACATGGGAGATTACATCTCTCTTTCACAACTTATCTACATACCATTTACAGCAATGCACCATGTCCCATCTAATTAAGAAAAAAAATATTGGGGTGTATGTTTTCTTTTATAATTATATTTGAGAACCTAACAAATTGAATGAAAAAAACGAAGTTGAACTAATACATATGAGGAGGGATAACTAAGAAATTTATAGGAATTTTCTTCCTTTTAAGATCAGAATAGACATATTTTATAAAGTTTCTTGTGTTGTCCTTTTTATTGAGTCTCAAAATAGGTATATTAAAATTTGTGTCTATCAATATGTTTTGAAAATTCGAGACAATACAAATAAAATCAATAAAAAAATTCAAATTTCTATTATATTTGGTGTTGTGTTATGTTGTATACATGGTGTAAATATTCAATTTCGTTCGGAGTAATAAATTTATTTTCAAAAAATAAATAAATAACTTTTTTAGTTAACAGTAAATAAAAAAATATGAAACAAATTTTTTTTTAAAGATTTTCAAATTTTAATTTTAAAATAGAGAAACGAAAAATGATAAGAAAATAAGAAGGAAAAGACTCAATTTATTTTTAGTTATTACACCATTTCTCATGAGCTCAACAATCCAACCTATTTTCACCTGACTCTTTGCATTTTTTACCGTTTGTTTCTCATAGAGTAAATAGTGATAAGATTCTAATAATTAGAAGCGATATCTGTTCTAATTATTAGAATTAATATTATTGATGATTGATAGTGTACTCTGTAACACATTCCTTCCTTATATTGTTTATTACAATTAAGGCTGAGATTGAGATTATATTAGTATTGTAATGTGTATATATAAATACAGAGCTTGCCATATGAAGAGAGATCGGAAAAGGAAATATTCTCTACACTTCTTTCTTCCTCTCTCATTACCACTCACACATACACACTTCCTATTTACCTCTTTTGGGAGAAAAACAAAAATGTTAGAGAAGGAGGCAGAATAAAAAAAAGATAGGAGAAAAGATAGTTATAATGTAGGAAACGAAAGGCTGAAATTGATAGAGAATAATAGCAATTGAAAAGTTTAGAAGGTTTTTTCTTTTGATTTATGCATTCCCAATTTTTCACTATATTTTGTTTTAATATTGTACATTTTTTATACCTAATTTTGGCCTTCCCTTTATGGTCATTAGTTCTCTTATTCATAATATGTTATACCAAAAATCATAAAAAAAAATATTTTCCTCATTTCTTTTTAGTGTCTGTTTGGCCATTTATGTCACATGATACCAATTTTTAAATTTTTTTCTAGAAAATATAAAAAATATAAAAGAATTAAAAATAAAAAATATTTTTCTTTGTTTACTTTTATTGTATGTTCAGCTACTCACGTCGCGTGACACTTATTTCCATATAATAAAAAATACTCAAAAAAAAACATAAAAAGATTTTCAAAATTAAAAAAAAATAAAATCACATCAATAATTTTTTTAAATGTTCATTAAGAACTACGTGATCATTGATTTTCAATTATGAATGGAAATATGTATAAACGAATACAATCCTTGTCGAGCTCACCAAATAAAAATTAAACCATTTCTTAAATAGAATTTCATTTAAATTTACGTGGTCCTTTAATTCTCATTTTGAATGAAAATACATAGGAACGAAAGACATACTTGTCGCGTCCAAATTAAAAAAAAAAACATTTTTTTTTGTTTCTTTTTTAACACATGTTTTCTTATTTTTGACGAAAATTAAATATTTTGAAAACCACATAATTTTTTCACATTTAATTAAAGGTACCATCTTAGGATGCATTGGCAGAACATGGTTTTATGACTAAGGGGAGCCATGGCTCCCCCAAAAGTCTTCAATTTTATTTTTTGTATGTATTTAATTATATTATATTATATTATATATATATATATATATTATAGATTATTATTATATATATATATATATTAAGTTTTGAAAAATTGTTATCATTTTATTTATATATATTATTTATTTATGTATTTTTATTGTTTAAAAAATAAAATAAAAATCAATTTGATAGATGCTCGTTAATAAAAAGGAATAAGATTTTGTCTTTGTACATAAGGTTCTTTTTCAGTAAGTTATTAATAAACACTACAAGAAAAACGTGATTTATCTACATATATTTACATACGGATTTGAATCCGTAGGTAACGTAGGTATTACATACGGATTTTACCTATAGATGTGTAAAATTGAGTTATATACAAATTTTTTCGTAGGTAATGTAAAAAAGTATTATCTGCTGATGTTCTGTATGTAAAATTCGTATGTACATTTAGCACATTAGAGCGATAACATTTGCGAAGGACAGATCTATAGGTAATGATCCGTATGTAAGTTCAAAAAAAATTAACTACTAATTTTACATACAGATTTAGAAATAATTAAATATTAAAAATAAAAATCAATGTTTATTTTCCACTATAAAAGAAGAAACCCTAGCTAAGAAGCTCACTCACTCAAAAATCACTCTCCGAGAAAAAACTTTCACTAAGAAGCTCACTCGTTCAAAAACACTCGCGAAAAAAAAAACCCTCTCAAAGCTCACTCGAAAGTCACTTGCATAGAAGAAATCCTCTCGAAACCCACTCGAAACTCACTCGAAACCCACTTGAAGCTCATTCAAAACCACCGAATCTCCATTCTTCTCGGACTCAGTCTTCATTCTTCTCGCACTCACTTCCATTCACTCGTCGTTCAACCACATGACATCAAAACCCTAGCCTCCACTGCTTGCGCCTCCTTTGCAGTGGCCCACCCCTAGAACCATCTACACTTGAGCTCATTGCAGGTTGCTCGACTTTTGGAGCTTGCACCCTTGCGTTGCATCACGGAGCTCTCATCCCACGACCACCACTACGTCTTCTCACCTCCAGCGAAGCATCCCAAGGTTAGGGTAAACAACCCATCCGAATCCTAAACTCGATTGGGTTGCAAGTGGATAGAAAATCCATTTTTTCTCTGCGTATATTTTGGATTTTGATTGAATTCAAGAGATATAAATTTGGTCTGCTATGCTTTGTTGTTTTGAGTGGGTGGGTTGTTCTTTTGTTTCTTGTTTTTGCATTGTATAAAATGTTAAAGTAGTGATATATACATATATTTTTGCTACATAACTTATTGAATATTTTCGTTTTGGACTGTGGTTATGGCCCTTGGGGATGCTTCTTCAATTGATCTTTGTAAGCAAAATAACTAGTCCTATAGTCAAATATGGTTCCTAATTGTGTAATACAGGGTTGTAACTACTTACTAGGTTAATGTGCTTTGTCTTGCACATCTTGATGATTTGAACTTAAAGAAAAGGAATTGCTTGCATTATAAATTTTACTTTAATGGTCCAAAAATGTTCTTCATAGAAAATTTAAAATACCAAGACAAATGTGTTAGTGTAGTCGTCAAGTGATGAAGGCATGCAGGTTTCTACCGATGATTATTACCCTATTTGTTTCATAATAGAATTGAGATGGCACCTCAAATATTTCTAATATTTGTAGTAGTCTTAACCTCTTTAAAGAATGGTGCCCCTCTACTATAATAAAATCAGATAGCAGGTACTAGTTTGAGAGTTAGTAAGGAAGCCAAGGAGAAGCTTAATCATTGGTCAACAACAGGATATTGTAAAAGGAAAGATAAAAAAATAATCGGGGGAAGATATTGAAGAACAAATAGACTGAGGAATGTATTATCACAATACATCTTATAAATCAATATTAGTATTCCATTATGATTTATGTATCTTTAATTTATGATTCTTTTATTCCTATTACAATATTTTTTCCAGCTTAAGTTTTCTCCAAATTAGTATGAACCCTAATCAAGATTTATGTATAAAAAGTTTATTTATTTAATTAAAAAAATAATAATTTATGTATACAAAATTTTAATTTGGCACTCCTAAAATTTTTATCCAAGTTCCACCATTTTTAGGATGGGCATTGTAGGGTACCGACACATGGACCCCAAATCTGGTTTTTGCAAACCTTGTCTTATCTTTTCAGTTTTGCCATAGTTTTCAAGAATAAACTATGGTGTCAACTCCAAACTCTGTGTTTTCCATTTTTTTGTGTTCGACATCCCATCACGAGTTTGGTTGCGACACATAGGTTTGAGTAATGATGAGGTTCTAATGTAATAACTAATTCAAGTAAGTGCATTGGTGCGTAGTAGTATCAACAATTGTCGTATGCTCATTGATTTGTTAATATTATCCAATATTTATCTCTAGATTCAACAAAACAATGTTTGTAAATGAGTTATTGTTTATCATAAAGAGTAATCAAAGTTCAAGTTTGGAAAATTAGAATAATAGATGCATGGTGAGATTAGATTTCATTTCCCTTTATTATATTATACTATCTATGATCTTTTATACTTATTATGTCTTTTGCTTAATATTTTGAAAGTACTCTAAGGTAGATCTAGGCCCATTTCTGTAGCCTGAAAGCTAAGGATTTCAGACCCTGTGTGATTCCTCCACTCCTGATTGAATGAATCCTTATTTTATTGTGCAGGACTTTTGGATCCAGCACACCTTCTAATCATATGGAAACCTCTAGCTAGAGTTGTCAAAACGGGTAAACCGACCTGACCCAACTTGACCCACCACGAGTTGATCATTTAGTGAGCCAACCCAACGCGGTTCACTTATTAGCGAGCCAAACAAATTCGAACCCGACCCAGCCCACCACGAGTTGGTGGGTTAAACGGGTTGGCTCACGGGTTCACTTAATTAATGAAATACAATTTTTTTCCAGTCAAAACTAAATTATAATTCTAATTAAAATCTAAATAAACTTTAATACAATCCAAATACGAACCAAAATCACAAAAGTACAAATTATCTATGTGTTGGGTAAAAAAAACAACATAACATGACCCAAATGCTAAGCCTAACTTAACAAAAAACACTTGTGTGACCCTTTATTTGTGGGTTGGTGAGCCATCCTGGCTCACCACGGGTTCAACCCGGGTGAGCCGTGATAACGTTGTTTTTTACCTTTTATTGATGTTAAGTTTTGTGAATAAAATCAACTCCTACCTAACTTTTATCTTCTTTAATCCTCTAGTTTATGTTATTTTTGCATTGTTTCGTATTTTAGTTGTTTTATGTTTTTTTACTTCTAATCTCTATTATGAGTTTGTGAAATAAAACAATAGGAAGCAATTCTGGTGGAGGAAAACAAGTTAAAACTCAAGGAAGCATGATTGGACATGAAAGATTGACTTTTACACAAATACCCATGTCGAGGGGCACCAAGATCAAGTCCAGCACTGCAAACATTGAGAAAGGACTCACCTATATGTATATACTGCCTTTGACCAACCTTGGAAGGCCAAAAAATGACCATTGGGCATCAGGGTCACTCGCTGGGCGAGCTGGTAGCTCGCTGGGCGAAAATGACAGACCAGAAGTGCAGTAATTGAGTCGCTGGGCGAGGTTGCATGTCCAAGAACGTCGATTTTATGCCTCGCTGGGCGAGTGTGAAGCCGCTGGGCGAGAATATCGACCCCAATACACGAATATGGTTATTTAATCATGTTTCTACGAGAGTATTAGGGGATTCCTAATTTTTTACGAATAGAAACACCTTGGGTGCTTGGGAGAGACTCTTGGAGGCTATTAGGGGTGTTGGGAAACTCTCCCTTCTCCTTCTTGAGTCTCCTTCCTCATCCATGGAGGTTTTACACCTTTTGGATTGGAGAGGATGATGGGCTATGAAATTGAAGGCGGAGATGCGAATGGGAGGCGCAATTGAACCATGAGCAGTATTCAAGAACCTTGGAAGAGGGATTGTTTCTACTTTATGGTTCCAATTTCTTCCCTATTCTTCAATTTTGTAAAACCCTAGGTTCTCCACCATGGAGAGCAATTTCTATTTGTTGAGATTAGATGTAAAACATTGAATTCTTGTGTTGTTAATTTATATGTTTTTCCAATTCATGTTAGTATTTGATTTCCATGCTTAATGCTTGTTGTGGTTTAATCACCCATGCTTGATTTGTGATTCTTGAGGTGTTGGGAAACATCTTTAGAATCTAGATTTGAAATTAAATACCTAATGGATGCTTGTATCTAGGAATAGAACTTGGTTCATTAGTAATTTTAGATTCTTGAAACTAATGCATGATTTCACTTGTTGAGGATTCAAGGGATTGAAACTTGATGAGTAATCATAGGCTCAAAGGCTCTAGGAATAGGATTTGAGTATTCTTGTGAATTGATTTTAACAATAATATGGAATTGGGATAATTTAGAATGCATGAGAATGAAATGGTTGAAGTCTAATATTGACAAATTGTAAATACACTATGTTAATTTCTTGTTGCACACCAACTGTTTCATAAAATACAAAAAGAGTTTCCATTGTGTTTGTGTGAACTTTGTATCTAATTGAGTCGTGAATTGCGAAAGTTGTCATGCGTTGCACAAGTCCCTTGGGAGATAACGATAAAATACTTATTACTTGCTATGTGTGACTGATGCACTTGCCATGTTGGTTTTTCACTAACAAGCCGGGTTCTAGGTGAGTCGAGTCAAAAATCAACCCGTATTGAAATTTGTAAAAAAATTTTAACCCAACACGGCCTGAACCCGTGGTGAGCCGGGTTGGCTCGCGGGTTCCAATCCATTTTGACAGGTCTACCTCTAGCAAGAGTTTGAGTGCACCATCGTTTGAGATTAGTCTTCCAACCTAATCCAAACCAGTGGAATAAATGAGTTATCAATTCAAAACCAAAAACTATTGAAACAAAATACAAATAAAAATTAAAAGAGTACTACTGCAGAAAATCAAGGTTAATTACATCCAACTTCCCACAAGAGAGTTTAGTCATTCATGATATTATACTTATTACAAAGAGAAAGTGTCTAAAGCTATGAAAATTGCATGATGAAAACAGAGGTAGGGCCTTGTTTTAGAGTTTATTGGCAATGCTCAACCTTGTCTTTAGCGCTCAGCCACAAAGGGTTTCCTCATAGGTGGGTGTTCTTCTCATAACAACCATTTGTCCTAGTGCTCAACACTCTTGAGTTGTACTTCCTATAGGAAAGTTTTCTTGGTTGTTCAACCTCATGTATTGGTGCTCCAACTTCCCTTGCAAAAAGGGTTTCCCCGTGTGGCTCAACTCCTATTTTTTGTGCTCAGCCAAAAACTCGAAATATGTTGTTGTGTCTTCTCTACTTTCATGGTTCAATGCGAGTAATGGTGGCTCAACTACATACTTAATATTTCTCTCATATTCACTGCAAAACAGAAAAATATCACTAAAATTTAGAAAACTTCAATTCTTTATGTACCTCATTTTGTATCTTAAGTAAAAAAGGAATGTTTTTCCTATTGAAATAATCATCTGACCATGTCTAAATTGATATGAAATTTAAGATATCTCCTAGATAGTTATCAAGTAACATTAGTATTCCTTGTACAATTTTATTCTTTTGCAAATATATATATAAAAAAAAGGGTAAGAAAAAAGTGAGAGGAAAGGAATTAATGTACATTAGAAGAATTTTAGAATTAGTGGGTGTGATGAAAGAATAGGAAGCAGAATTAAAGCAGTGGTAGGTTGTTTCAATATTGTCTTCTCCATGCATGTGAGGGATCAACCTACACCAACACACACAACAAAGAACACCGTCTTAAAAAGGTGAGCTGCTCATTTATAAGATGAAAATATAGCACCTCATGTGACCCTTAATTTTTCCTTAGTCTATTTATCATACTAAGATATATCCTCACCTAAAACATTTATTAACAATATTTTCAAATATAAAAATTATATTTTATTTGTCTGGGTGATCACCAAAATAAATAATTATCTTTTATATATTTATTTCAAAAACAAAAATCCTCATTGAACTTATTAGAATCATACCTAAATTTTCTAAAATTTAATATAAATGGAATAGAATGTGTTATAGGAACTTAGAAGAGTCTATTTTTATAATTATAATTTATATTTAAAGTAATTGTATTTTTTTATAATGTTATTTTTATATATAAATTAAATTTTAGGTAATACTTGTGTTAAAATTTATTCCGCATTATAATTTAAAAAATATAGTGTTTCTCAAAAAAAATATATCGTACTAATGCATAAATTCGTACAAGTTATTTTTTATAAAGGTTGGAACACCTTTAAGTGTTCTTTTTTTTTATTTAATTTTATTTTTTATTGATAAAAAAAAACATCGTATTAAAACCAAAAAATAAATAAAACAAAAACTAAGAAAGTGTATCACTTAAATTGATAACTCAAAATGATACAGCATTAAAATGATAATCCAAATATCATAATCACAAATAGTATTTAAACACCACTAGTGCAATTTTGGCCTTTTAACTCGCGTTATAGGCCTCGGTTGTCGCGCAACCGAAGCATAAAATGGCGCGGTGAGAATTTTGTAATTTTTTTCAACTTTTATGCCTCGGTTCATTAGAAAACCGGTGCCAAAAGGTCTAATATGCCTCGGTTTTGAAGACTCGAAGCCTAAAAGTTGGCTAATATTTCAAAAATGTCATTATAGTAGTGACATTTGGCCTCGGTTGGAATTGAACCGCTGCCAAAAACTGTTTTTTACCTCGGTTAAAATTGAACCGAGGCCAAAAACCAGTTTTCTGCCTCAGGTGGAACTGAATCGCTGCCAAAAACCAGTTTTCTGCCTCGGTTAAAAATTGAACCGAGGCCAAAAGGTTCATTAGGGTTCAAAAATCGCGAATCACTTTTTTCCTCTTCTTCCTCGCGTGCGCGTTCTCTCTCTCAGCCACCCACCTTCATTGCTACTGTTGCACTCCGACCACTCACAACTACTAGACGTTTGGCTCATTCGTGTTCTGGCTTGGCGAAGTGCGATTTGGGGCTCGCGAAGTGGACATCAGTTCGTTGTGTTACAGGTGCGTGGTAGATTGGTGTTGTGCGTGGATGGAGATCTGTGATTTGCTGCAGATGGTTGATTTTGGTTTGCATTTATGCAAGTGTGATGTTCACATTTTTGTGTATGAAGAACATGGTGGTTGCACGATTCAAAAATTGCTCTTACGATGAAGGAGAAGACTATAGTGGCTACAGATCTTTCGTTTTGTGTTTCAGATCTGGCGGTGGTTGACGAAGTTGTGGTGTAACCATGGTGACTACCTAGGGTTTCTGGTGGAGAAGATGGGCAGAGAAGCACATATGGCCTCGGTTCTCAGCAGAACCGAGGCAGAATATGGAGCTTCTGCTTCGGTTGAGACCCGAGGCAAAAAGTTAACCTTTTTGGCCTCGTCCTAATATGCCTCGGTTCTAGAACCGGGGCAAAATGACAAAAATAACCGCTGCCAAAAGCCCTTTCTGCACTAGTGCACTAAGGTTTTCTGAATTTTACCAATTTGAAACCCAGTCCATGAAAATAACATTATTTAAGTTAATTATGGCAATTGAAATATTATCCCTAATCTAAGTCTAAAAGGAATAACGATTTCAATTTTTTCAAAGAATCGCAACACTTTATTTTTAAACAGTGTTTTAAAGTGTTGAAGGACAAAAATATATTTAAATTATTTTTGTTTTGAACTTTTAAACGATATGGAATGTATTAGAAGAAGCTACAAGTTAAGATTTAAGGGAAATTAAGGGAAAAAAAGTTTCAATTCCTTAGAAGAATGATTATTTGTATTTGAAGCCTCGCTTTAATTCTTACATACTCCACCAATATTTCAACTTCATGTCCATTAATATAATATCATTAAGAATGACCACTATATTTGAGATATTATTTTTTGAACGCAAAACTCCACAATTTTATCCTTAAAAACATGTAAAAAAATATTTACTTAAATCATTCTTAGCTTTAACTCTTGAATAATATGAACTATTAGATATACCGAAAGAATAATATGAACTATTAGATATATTGAAATAAACACTTAAGAAACTCTACAAAATTTTAACCAATAGTTTTTTGTTAAACTAAGAAAATAAAGGATTACTTCCTATGCGAATATATTATTTTGGATGGAATAGAATAAATATTGAAAACATAGAACTTATATTATTATGTGTTATTAACTACTGTGATGACTTTGAAAACATACAAATCATGGTCTGTGACTGACCATGCATAATTTGATTTTTGAGGATGTAGTGTGATTATAGGTTATAATAGTTAAGGGGTTTAAACCAACATATTCAATGTTTTTATCATATATTATTTCTTTTGTATGATTCGTTCTGGTACCTTCTAAGTATTTTATATTTTGTCATCCATACTTTGAAATATTATACATTATCTTAAAAGTCATATCACAATAATGTATATAATTAAATAGCAGTGTAAAATAACTTTACACATTATAAGTATATAGTTTAACATATTATAAATCTATATATCTATTAGAAGTTAATTTTTACGCTTAAAACATTTTTTAAACAAAACTAACAGTTTAATTAGAAGTTAATTTGTTGTTCTTAAAACACCTTTAAAAACAATTGAAGTTAATTATTATTCTTAAATCATTTTCTAAACAATCTGGATTCCATGACTTACACTAAATAAAAAACCTCCCACGTTCAATTGTACAACTTTATTTCTTAAAAGTGAATTTGTCTCAAGAAATTGAAAAGGTCAGAGAATATATACATAGATACATGAATTGCAATCATTATTGCAACTTGCTTGTCTCTCCATCTTTTCATATTAAAAATATTGAAGATGAAAAAAAAAACTAATTACTAGTTAAACTTATTTCAACATTGACCAGAAAATAATTATTAACTCTTATTAAATGGAAAAATTACCACAAATATATATTCATCATCCAACCAGTATTTCACTTTCTTTTAAGACAAATTGAAGGTATCGGACAAAAAAAAGACGAAAAAGAGTAAATTAAGTGAATACCTATTTAATGCATATTTTAAATATTTGATTCTTTAATTTTTAAGTAAAAGGCAAATACATTTACAATAAACAAAAAGTATTGACCAACGACATGTTTCAATCACTGACATTTAAGATATTTACCTACATATTGCAAATTATAAACTATAAGTAAAACTCATTAAAATATGGAAGAACCTAATCAAATTTTGGTTTTCAATTTTTAATCAATAATACTATTAAGTAAAACTATATAAAAGTATATGTTACTATTTTTCCAAACCAAAATATCCACATTCACGAAGTACTTACAATTAATTAATGTGTGTGTTCCTTTATCTTTATGTGAAAATTAATATTCTTTTATATGGAAACAAAAAATTATTAAGTAACCAAGTACGATGTCTTACAGGGCAATTTTATTAGGACGTTAAAAAGGAAAAAAAATGTTACATGATCCATGCATCAATTACAAATAAAAATTGATTAGTGAAAATATTAGCATAAATTTCAGACCTTGCATATATACTCCAATTTTACTATTAGAACTAAACAGCTGTCTAGGCAAAAAGATTAATTATGAGAATTTTTCTGTAATCAATCACAAAAGACAAATGCATCAATAACATTAGAAAATGAGTTTGAGAAAGACTTTGTTTCTTACATTGATGACAAGAAAGCAAAGGATATACACTCACCATTTGGAAGAGCATAGAACCCAATTAATGAAAATACCTAACCATTTTTCAATCACCAATTCCAAAAGTACATGACAAAATATAACTATATATGTATATATGCAACTGAATAGTTTGAAGACAAACAAAAGCATAAGTCATATATATTTAATGAGTATGTTGTTCATTACGCTAGGATCTTACAAATTCCCCAGAAAAACAAAACACAACAAATTATCGACCGAAATAGAAACCGAACCTCCAATGCCTTTGAAAAAAGGATCTCCAGATTTCATTGTATGCTACATTATCCTGCAAGGAGATACATAACCATGGCTTAATATATATAAAAGCAGAAAAAAAATGGTGTGACTCATGAGAAGAATAATATGAGAAATGCTGAAATGAGTCTTTCAATTAGAACAATTAATGATGTTTCGTACATTGTGTTAATTATTACTAGTGTTTAATTAACAAAAAACAATAAAATACTGTGAAAGATTAATGCTGCAGGAGATGCTTTATGGGCCATAATAACTGCTTTTGTTTGTTCTGAGGCATATATCATTTCTGAAGTTAAAGATTTCAAAAGAGATATGCATACCCTACACGGGTCCGTAACAAAAAAAAAAACCTAGTAATTCCTCAAATAATTCACACACGATGTACATTACCAGGCAACAATCTGTTTGATGAAGTTCTTACTCTCACCTTAATTGAATATTTATTGAAAAGAATGTTATGTTTCTTTCAGAAATGAAAATAGTTATCGAGAGAAAGTGGAAATATATAGTACCAACTTGGTAGGGAAAGCTGATTAAAAGAAAAAGCTTACCAATATTCTAAATTAACTGGTTCATAATTATGACTTATGGATGGGGAATAGAAAAAGAATGAAGGTAGGGAAAGATCTGATGCACCAACAAATGTTTTTGATGAAGGAAACAGAAGTGTAAAAATCTGATACTATATCATAAAAAAGTCTCAGATTCCCAACAAAAAAAGCTGCCGACAAATAGTTTTCACATACTTGGATCATAATACGTACAAGGAAAACCCTAACTTGCCACCAGCTGCCACACACTGACACACACTGTGCAGACAAACAGCCGTACAAACTGAATATTCCCTTGATCTTTGCTATTAGCCACACATGATTTTCTGTATCAGTGTTGTATTATAGGAAGCATTATATATGCTTAAAGAAACCCTAACCCAAGTTTTACGTAGTTCAATAATCTAGATATGCATAATTTAAAGGCTCAAAGAGTGGTGTTTGCAGTAAGTTTTACGTGTGTGAATGGAATAATCACTTCAAACCAAGAACTTGTCTTCAATGTCTAATATATATATATATATATATATAATCTACTGGTAGTGCAGATAAAAAAGAAAAAAGAGAAAAGAAAGCTTCTCGTTCAAATTGCTGTATGAAGTTGTATTTAAATTAATGAACAACCGACAAGAACATGTGAGGTGATGGGAGGAACACAAAGCTCGACCATTTGCCTAACCAAACAATAATGAGTTTATTAAAATTATACACATGATGACTAATAACATTGTGAAGAAGAATATATAGGTACTGTTCCACAGAATCAGAGGCTAGACAACATGATCTAACCAGGGTACGTTTTCGACAGAAGTTACATGTTTCCATTTTCTATTCTCTTACATGTCTCTCTCCAATATATAACATTCTTTATCATATACTAATTTGTTATTTATTTATTTATTTATTTTTACTAAAGTGTTAAATTTCTATTAAGGGACAGGAAAGGAAAGGAGACACATACAAAGAAGACAGAATATTTGAATCCGTACTTGACATGGTAATAAAACAAAGTGGAGAAAAAAGACATGTATATCCAGTCACCCTTTGCATGGAAAGATCTTCTACATCAAAGATAGCAATAAGTGGGGCATATGGAGGTGAGGATGGTGGGAAATGTTTAAGGTTAACATAACATTAATTAAATAATTAGCGTCAGATTTCTCCAACATTTACTCAAAGAGAGATTCCACACAATCATGACTTTGTTAGTATTAAATTCTGAATTACAAAAGCGTTACAAAAAGCATGCATTTTCTATAATTATTTGTTACAAACTATATATTAATGTTGAGTAGAACCTTAATTAACAGTTGAATTAAAAAAAAAAACTTAATTAATCAAATGCTTTTAATCATTGGTTTAGTCTATGTGCAGGAACTGAATAGAGAAACCAAGCATTTCACTTTGAACATTCATGGGACATAAAATCTGCAGAATCTTAAAAAGGGCAAAATTTAAGGGAAAGGTATAAGATGCAAATAACAAACATTTAATTGAAGTTATGCAGACCACAAATATTTTTCCAGAACAATTCCATGTCAGCGGGTACCTGAGGGGTTTAACACAATCTTTACAGTTTTAATATCAGCACACGTTTGCAACCTAATGAACTGATAACATTGTTAATAGTTTCTTTCGTGGGTAAGTAATATTATTATTATACCAACCCAATGTTTCATAAACTGATTAAATAAAAGTGAAAATCTTGGTTTATATGATGAAGATTTGCTATCTGATCTCTCTATATTTGACAGCAACTGTGTAAACATAGTACTTTCTGATACACTGATGTTTTAATGAACAAGATCAGATGCTCCTAGATTGAATTCCACATTAGGTTACACAGTTATACATGACAAAACTAGATGGTAAAGCAGCACATTGAGTGTGAATGAATGAATGAATTACCATGATGATGATGATGATGATGATGATCAAGAGAAGTGGATGGTGGAGGTTGATTCATCATTTGGCTTGGTTTGATTTGTGCCCTTCTTTTTCTTCTTGTAAGGGATACCTCTGGCCTTAGCTTGGCACTCTCGAACCTCTTTGAGATAGACACGGATGGAGCCAGAAGCAAAAGGGTTAGTCTCTGGGGAGCCACCATTTTCCTCATAAGCAGCCCTGAGCCTCCCTATGAGAGCATCAAGGCTTCCCCAAGCCTGTCTAAGGGGGCATGTGCAGGGTGCTGGAGGTTCTGGCTGCCCATAGAACATGCAACCTTGAAGATGAACCTTAGTTTTCCCAAACTGGTCCAGATACCTTAGAAAATCCAAAACATGGTTGCAATTGCACTGAGACAGTGGAACTGGTGGTCTCTGATTCTTCAAATACTGCCCAAAAGTGTTCCAATCCCTTCTCTTCTGAGACTCATAGCGGCTAAGTGTCCCTGTCGGAGAGCTTGATCCTTCTCCCAAATCCTTCCCACTTGAAGACATTTCTGCTGCTGAAATGGTGAAGATGATGAATTGGGTTTTCTAAATTAACCAAAGGGAAGGGAAAAGGGGATGTGAAAGCTTGGTGAAATGAATAGGGAGAGAGCAATGTCATTGGGCTAATGAGTAGACATTTTATGGGCCATCTTAGTTGCTTTCTACTCATCTTTTTCTTCTCTCTTTCATATTTATACTCTCTTTTTTTAATAGCGACCTTACCATTTAACTATACATTTTTCCTGTAATCAAACAATTATTGTTTGCCATTTCTCAACACGCATCAACCTTATCACCTTATTATCAATCTCACTTAACATTATTGCCCTAACTATATATATTTATCAATCCATTAATAGGACTAGCTAGCTTCTATAACCCAACTTTCTTTATTTTATTTTCCTACATCGATACAACTCAATATACAAAAAGGGTGTAATCTTTTATCAGAAGGAGGTGTTTGGTGCCCAATTTTCTTTATTTTCCTTTTTCTTTTTGACCAAAGTTATCATAGGACTTTTTATTTCCCCTTTTTAATTAATCAATGTTATTATATGGTTAACCTGTATAGTTGACACTCTTTTCTTCTATCCACACCATATCTAGTTATACAGTAATATCAAACTAATCTATTTGTAGTGTAAACATTGTGGAAATGAGTTTTATATATTTTCTATACAGGGCAAATAGAATTTTCACTTAATAATAAGGGATAAGCAGTATTTTCCTCATACATACACGACAATGTGTGCCAAGTCTGAATTCATACATGTACGTGTTAACTATACTTGTATTTCAAGTTTATATAATATTTATATATATATATATATATATAGAGAGAGAGAGAGAGAGAGAGAGAGAGGGAGCATGATTTTTGTACAAAGAGTCTGCAGTGTTGACGTTTGAGGCCACTGTGATGGTTGTCGTTGTCTAAATGAGTGTTGGAATAAGCACACAAACCCTAGAGTAGCTACATTATTGGGTGTGAAAGAAAATATTATATGAAATAGTTATGTAGTCAGACAAAACAAACACAGCAATGACAGAGATAGATGTGCTTAGAGCCATGATAAGGAGAAAGAACCAAAAGATACAGAAAAGTTAATGTGGAAATTTATAAGTGGAATTTGTGTTTTACACATTGTTTGTGCAAGTATCACTGTTCATTCTATAGATTATAATTACCGCAAGAAAAGTAATCTACATATACTATACACTGTATTAACCAGGAACCTTTTCCAGAAACAGTTCTTATACCATGTTTTTTGGGACAGTTCTCTGGGATATTGCATCACACAAGATATTTGGCCGTACATCTTTTAGCACGCAAGATCTTTTCTGTATTCTGTTCTGTTCTTTTCTTTTCTTTTTTTCCTTTTCTCGTAAAATATAGTTTCAACAGTATTAAAAGCTCAAGTGGTTAATAAAAATAGTTTTTTGCATAATTTTTTAGTGAATCCTTTTTAGAAGATTCATCTGGATTTCTCACTATCGATTTTCAGGTGATTTACCACAAACACAACATCACTTATGACATAAATTCAATCTATATAAAATGATATTATATTTAATTTAAAACTTTAAAATAATATATTTATAAATTTTTCTTCTTTTGATTTTAGTATTTGTAACAATGTTTTTTCTCAATTATTTTAGTTAATGGGTACCAATATTAATTAAAAAGAGTTTAGTTTCACATTAATATCATTAGAGGATGATAAATTGACACAATGTCATGAGCTCAACTCCTTTGCTAACAAAATATTAATAATTATTATTTATCGATAAAAAAAATTATCACTCTCTGACAACATTAATGCTATTATAATGAAAGGGACCTTCTATAACTCATCTAATGAAAATAAGGACATCCGTTCCTTCTAATAAATATGGAAATAATATTAAGTAAAAAAATTGAGAGAAAATATTGAACAATTTTATAAATATTGGGATAAAAAAATTATTAAGTTATTTTCTTTCTTATACATTATTTCATTTTTTTATTTTTGTTAATATGATACTTAGACTCGTATTTAGATCTCTAACTGTAAGGTCCACTTATATTTTTGTCCTAATGTTTAAGGGTTGTCCCAATCAGTTGGGTCTAGGACAGATCCATAGGCTATCCAAACCCCTAAACAGCCCTAACACTCTCATTTCTCTACACTTTTTAGAAATCATTTTTCCTCATTCTCTTTTAGAAACTTCAACCGTGCTCTGCTAGGGTTTGGTCCCAACTCTCGATCAAGCAAGTTCATGCTTTTTCTACTCACGTAAGTTATTTTCAGTTCATACTCTTCTCCTTTGGTTTGATTTTCGTGATTCTAGTTACGGTTCACAATAGTAATCACGTGTTTTATCTCCTCCACTATTTCCAGCTCTCGAATCTTCTTCGGGAGCTATCGTACTTATTTGCTTAGGTGTCGGGGTATTTTGCTAGCGTTTTTCAGGTAAGGGAAAGTTATGGCTTACTTGTTTAATTCGATTTTTGCTTGCCTTGCCACTGTTTTCACAATTTTATGTGTGCTATTGTTAATGTATGGAATGCCTTATTATGTTGTTTGGCTGTGTATGTATGGCTGATGCAAGGAGAACAGTGGCGAGATCTGATGTTTTCGTCCAAGCGAGACTAGCAGAAACAGGCCTAGGTTCATACTCGAGCTCTCGCTCAGGCGGAGAACTCTCGTTTTGAGCGAGGTACTATCTCGCTCAGGCGAGAGGGGCTCACCTAAGCGAGAACTCGTGGGAGCTTGAGGCGTGTCGCTGCAGTTGTAGCCCAGGCGAGGAACCTCACCTTTGGACGAGGGGTGGTCTCGCTCAGGCGAGGAGGGCTCACCTAAGCGAGAACTCGCGAAATCAGCAGAGCTCTCTGTTGGC
Organism: Vigna unguiculata; assembly: GCF_037176805.1. Lineage (NCBI taxonomy): Eukaryota > Viridiplantae > Streptophyta > Magnoliopsida > Fabales > Fabaceae > Vigna > Vigna unguiculata. Next base: position 46,854,316 of record NC_140796.1, read on the forward strand.
AGTCTCGCCTAAGCGAGGGCTCGTAGCTTAAACGAAAGACCCTTTCGTTTGAGCGAGGGTCCATGGCTTGAGCGAGAGTGGTGCAGGGATTTGCTTTGTGCCTGTTCTCCCCTCTCTTTTTGGTTGGTGATCACTTGTATGATTGTATTTCTTTATTAAGGCATGAATTGGTGAAGTATGCATGTGCTAAGTGGTTTATGGACTGGAAATAATAAGTTTGGTATGATCTTAGTATGGAATATGAATGAATGGTTGGTTATAAATGTTGACATGGAATTGGTATGAACAATGATTTTATGTTGGTTGGAGGAACATGATGTTGGTGTAGTCAGGACGTAATTTCATGATAGTTTCGTGGTGGTGTCTCATTGGTTAGAACGTAATTCCATGACTCTCTAGGTGAGATCTCATGGTGGTGCCTCATTGGTCAGGACGTAATTTCATGATTCTCTAGGTGAGATCTCATGGTGGTGCCTCATTGGTCAGGACGTAATTCCACGATGGTTGCGTGGTGGTGCCTCATGGTCAGGGTGTAATTCCATGACCCCTGTTAGTGGAAGTTCATGGTGGTGCCTCATACTTAGGACGTAATTCCACGAAGTTCGTAATTTAGTAAGAATTCAAGTAAGGATTGCATCCTGACACTCTAAAGAGTCAGTTAGTCTCATGTAGAGCGTACTGACTCAAGTGGTGAGAGTAGTAGGAGGACTTAGATATTTTAAGGCTAACCTTGTAAGTGGTAGGGTGAAACCATTGGCAATTAGCTCTACAGAGCAGTAGAGGCCGCCACAAGTGCAAGCATTCGGTGAATCCGACTAATTATATGTATCTGGATAAGTCGTGTCTTGAGTCTTAATGTATTGTTTGCGAGTCATCACATGATTGGTTGATGTATGGATCTTTGACTATGAAAATGTATACACTTGTATGATAAACTGTTTTTCTACTCTAGCTTACCTTTCTACTTGTTTGTATGTTCTATGTGTGGTTTTCTTTTCTTGCGATAATCATTGGTGTGAGCAGATGTGAGAACTCCTCGTGGTCGTCAGGGTGATGGAGACTCTGCTGCTTAGCTTTGGGATGGATTTCGTTGTCCAAGTTTCTTTTAGGGTTGTAGCCCATGTATTTGTCTGCCTCTTGGACAATTATTTTGAATATTGTCGATCTTGTACTTTGTTTTATATTGGCATCATGATATGTCTTAGTATTTCATTTTTAGTACCTTAGATAATTGTAAGGAGTGACGTTATACTCCATGACTTTGCTTCTTTTATTATTCTGCATAATATTTCATTTAATTACATTATATTTTAAATGGAACGTTAGACTAACGATTTTCTAATTTACTAATAAAAATGATTTCACTAATGTAAGGAAAGTTGAATGGAGGAATTTTTATATACTTCACAAATCTTTTTATGACTGTTCATAAAATGTTGTGATAAGATTTTATAATAAGAACAATTTAAATTTTGGTAGAAACGTAAGATCAAAGAGATTTATTGCTTGGTTTTTGTCTGCTCATAACTTTTATTATTTTGAACTCTCATAATGTTAAATAGGGACAGATATTTTACAGTGAGTCGATTATACCTGAGAAATAGTTGTTGTGAGTAGCCTTGTTCAAATTATTGAATATCATTTCAAATGAAAGCAAATAAAGATTAGGTGTGGCATGTGACACAATTCTGGAACTAATGGAGTTTTTTATTAATGCATATCAACAGATTAATTCCTTTTTGCTATGATTTATAAGAGAAGGAAGTTATAGTACACATCCATTGCATTTAGTTTATTTTATCTTAAGGGTGTACATATCAATTTGATGGAGACAACAAGCTAGCCGAGCAATCTTCTGAGATGAGGGGCCCATAATTGACGCCCTTGGTCACAAGTCAAATGCAATAACATTTCACTCATTCATTCCCTATTAAATTTACAAAACCCTCATCAATTCATTCAAAAGTAAACGGCTAAAAAACACTGTTTTCACATTTTTAATTTCCTAAAATTTTATACTAATGAAAATATATCACTAAATATCATCACGATTTTGAGATATTGTTCACTTTGGAGCACTGAGCATAAGATATAGAGCTTCATCACAATTTTATTTTTAAAAAATATTTAGAAAGTGAAAAGAAGAAAAAATATTTAAACTGTAATTGATCTTTGTCTTTAAACGATGTGAAACTATCGGATGTATTAGAAAAAAAAAACATTCTTGATGTTATTAAAAAACATGCTCAAAGAATAATGGCAAGTGACGTGTCTTTCGTCCACCATGTACATTCCAGTCCACCCAAATAAATGTCCCAATTCATAGCACCGACACATGAAACTGTAATATCAACAACGCATTAAGAAGAACACTAACTCAATTCTCCGCCAATCTTCTACACATCACCCAAACATGTATAATGCTATTCATGTTTCTAAATTAAACAAACGAATATTACTTAATTTATTTATTTTTATATAATGGGAGACACTCTTACTTTAGTATGTGAAATGATTATATATAATACAATTGTCTAAAAAAGATAAAAATAAAACTAAGGAAAGATATTATTGGAAGGAGACACGTTTCTGAACTATAAATATTTAAACAAAAATGTGAATGTAGTAAAATTTGGGACAAAAGAAGTTTGTGGGGTAGTTAACTGAATAACTGTAGTATGAATCTTTCTTCAACTATAATTTTCTTAACAACTTGTCTTCACACATAAGTAACGGTCTTCTCCAACTCCTATTCCACTTCCATCCACTTATATCAATAAATGTGCCTTTTTTATAAACTGCAAGTGCATATAATCTGTGAAATTTTCATCTTAATATGTGACCCCACCACCATATAGCTTCGTGACAAAACGAGGTGTTTTTCCATCTCCAATCTTTCTGAAAAATTAATAATTTAACGTATAATCATTATTTTATTTTCTACTGTCCACAGCCCAAAAGAAATGGGAGTCACCATCATAACTTATCTTTAGATAGAGAATTTTATAATTTTGAAAATTTTAAATATACTAAAGTAAATTTATTGATCAGTATTGTACCGTATGACCTATTAACACTCTCAACCGGACAATCCAAGGATAAACGGTCGAAGACCACCCGCTACAGGTGGACTATTCAACGGTTGGGATTCAAAGTTGTGAACTTTGTTGATGTGGCAATTTCTCCAGAGTGATTTTAGGGAGCTCACAATCAAACGGTCCCGAGAAAAAGCGGTCGAAGGTCGTCCGCTACGACCGATCGGCCTTGGCCATAAGTAATTCAAAATCATATTGAGATCTTTCTTAATGTGAGCCATGATTTATCATTCTTATCCAACTATTTGGCCACAAGAACATGGCCGACCGATGTGCGGACGCTCAGCAGCGTCAGTCGAGCAGACCAAAAGGTAAAACCCTGTAATTAAAGTAAAGTAGGTCAGTAATCAAGTTTAAAAAGTTTAAAAAGTAATTGGGTCGTGCTTAAGAAAACCCTAATCACAGACCCATATAAAAAACTATAAATAGGAGCCCAAGGTTGGTTAGTAAGGACTTTTACCTCACATTTATTACAGTATTAATTGCATTCATCCGAATCTACTTGAACCGACTTAAACATTGGAGCCTAATTAACAGGTACCTCGATCGTCTAGACAATTGAACGGGAGAACGGGAGAAAAGGAGAAAAGACCGAAGGCGAAGTTACAAGGAGAAGACAGAAAGTTGAGTAAAGACTAATTGAGTGTTTTAGATAGGTATTTGGTCCATGTACTCGAAAGTATAACATATAATTTTTTTTCTTTTTGGAAATTTGTTGATTAAACAAAATGTATAAGCTGAAAACTCAGATTTATTAATTGAATTGAACGTGGCTAGAATAGTTTAATCTGTTGATTAAATATAAATGATATATTTAGTTATTTTACTATATATACACACATATTTCAATATTAGAATTTATTTTTAATATTTATCGGCTTAAATCGAAGACAATCATTTTTACTTTATAAAGAAATCAAAATTTATTTAAAGGTTGTTAAAAAAGTGACACTATGGCCACAAAGTGTCACAACGAATAACCGTTGAAATAAAGATATTTTATTAGTTAAATTATAGGTTTGCATAGCAGTATAAAATATTATTTAATCAATTTTTTTTAATTTAATTATAATTTATATAGTAAAATATTATAAGAATAGAGTTTTGCATAGAAAAATATGAATGAAAATTATAGAATATATTTGTTAGCACAATTCATTTAATAACAAGTGCATTAATCACATATTAACAATATTAACAAGAAGTAGTAAGTAATTATCATTTAAAGGATTCAAAGGATTTGCATAATTGCAATCTATAACTAATTTAGAAAAAAATCCATAAATTATTTTAAATTTTTAAGGAATTAAAAATATTAAAAAACACGCTTTTTGAAATTTTACAAAAACACTTAAAAAGCAGAATAAATTACAAATTATATGATTTATTTTTGTTAGGTTACACTTTTCTTTACCGAACTTCATTCTCATGTATATAATCACTTAATTTCTTTCTATTGTAATGTCAAAGTCAACCCACATGTTTACTCAAACAATAATTCCTTAGTGAAATAGGCCTAAATTTTCTTATTAATATTTAATTCCATGAATACTTAATAAGCAAACTTATTTTCATAGCAAGATTTAAGACGACTAATAAATCAAACTTCATTAGGTATTTTGCTTTGATTCTAGATTACAAAAGATATTTATGAATACCCAAAGAATTAAATATTAAGTTATTCATAATCAGACCTAATCAGACCACAACAACCATTAAGCATAGAAACTAAATACTAACATTCAATAAGAAGACATATATAAATATAAACAACATAATTTATATGAGAGTTTAGTTGGTAATATCTAACCCCAACAGATGGGTTTAGCTCTTCATTGTCGTGAAGAGCCCAAAAAAAAAGATGAATAATAGAAGGAAGATGAGGATTCAAGGAAGAGAATGGACGTTTGCAAGGAACTTTAATAGATCCACAACCTTCAAAACTCATTCCTCTCTTCAAAACCACCCAAAAATTCCCCTTTATCTTGAAAAAGCAAGGATAAATAAGCCAAAAGTACCACACCAGCAAAAGCAGGGCCTAGCCTAAAACATTCCACGTTAGGCACCTCAACATAAACACATTTCTCTATTCAACTAGCACTTAGTGCAAGTCACCCCGTTGGGTGCATCAGAGGAAAGAAAAGAGTTCTTTGTCCCAAGTGGAGCTTCGTGCGAGTGAAGTGGAGCTTAATGCAATTTTGACCTTTTATGTACACTTTTTAGCTTTCAATCTTTCTGCACTTGATCTAAGATCTTCTTGTTCAATTATTAGAAAAAAAAAAGGTAATTAGTGGTATAACGTTACAAGAAAATTGTGTATTACCGATGAGCATAATCTGTCATTAATAGCAAAAATTTATTGGTAATTTTTGTTTACCAACGGATTACCAACAACCAAAATTTTGTTGATAAAGTGGTCATGGATAAATTTTACTAATGAATCGCAATATCCATCGATAAATATTTGTTTGTAATTACCGATAGGTTATGGCCATCGATAAAATCCTTCAGTAAAAATCGCAATTGGGTCTTATTTTTCCTTCTCATCTTCTCTTCTTTATTTCTTTTTTTATTTTCTTCTTCTTCTTCCTCCTATCGTCCTCGTCCTACGTCCACCCTAACACATCTCTTCTTAATATACAAAAAATCTTATCAGATTGGCAAAAAATTTACCAATCAATTTTCCGACCAAAAAAATCGTCAGTAGTAGAAATTATAAGTTATCAACGGAATTGACCATTGGATAAGTTAACAGCAAAAATATTTGTCGATAATATAAATTCTAATCTACCGATAGATTTAACTGGCAAATTTATTATTGATGAAAATATTTGTCAGTAACTTAAATTCTAAAATTCATTGATAAAATTTGTTAATAACTTTTATTTATCGAGTGATTTATTTTTGTGGATACTAACTGTAAGGCCCATTAAAAATCTTTTATTCATTTCTGCCCTAAAGTTAGTGGGCTGCCCTTGTAAGTGGGCCTAAGGCCGGCCCAACAGATAAAGTCACTAGGTCTGCCCTAAACCAAACATTTCTCCCCATTTTCAGAAAACTATTGTCCTTGCCTTAGAGCCACAGCCGCCTTCTACCTTTGCTAGGGTTTGGTACCATCGTGAGCACGCAAGTTCGAACCAGTTCCCCTTTCCTACGTAAGTGCTTCCTCTATCTGTGCTTGTTTTTCCACCATTGTTGCTCTAAGTAACTAATGTTTCCGCTATTGGTTATAGTTTCCAGCTCTTGGAGTCGTCTCTCGAGTACTGCGTTCCGCTGTTTAGGGTCAAGATCGTGTACGAGTCTTTTTCCAGGTAAGTAAGCTAAAACCTTGCTCATATGTCCTGTTTTCTTTGTGGTTTGGTTGTCATTTCGAGTTGTATGGTTGGTATGATGCTATACTGGTTTGAATACATGAATCTGTTGTTGAACCTATTGTCTGGCTGGTGTGAGGGACTGTTACAGGAGAACAGTGGCAAGACCTGCTAATCTCGCCCAAGCGAGCCAGTCTCGCCTAGGCGAGATGAGCAGGGACTCACCCAAACCCTATTGCGCGAAAGGTCGCCCAGGCGACCCGCTCAAATTTTTGAGCGAACGAACACCTCGCCCAAGCGAGAGGGGTCTCGCCTAAGCGAGATCCCGTGATGTTCTCTGGATGCTTCCTTGAGCCCTCGCCTAGGCGAAAGGGGGCTCGCTTGAGCGAGCACGTCTCGCCTGAGCGAGACCCTTCAACCTGAGCGAGGGGTTGGGCGAGGCAGTACGTTGTTTGGGTGTTTGTTCATTCTTGGATGATTGGTATTGGTTTGGGTATGAACGTTATGATGAGAAACATGTATATAATGGAGTGTTATGTATGCTTGGCATGAATCACGAATTGTAGATGATGGGTCTGGTATGAAAGTTGGCATGTGAACTAAATGAGTTGGTTATTGTTAAAGTGACACGAAAATGAGATGAGTTGAGATCCTATGAACATGGATGGTTTATGATGAGTTGAAATGGATTGGGCCTGGAACATGAAAGGCTTTGGCTTTAAAGGTCGGTACGATTAAGGTATATCTATGCATGGTGAATATTCTTTGGCTGTGTGAATGTGGTTCATTTGTGTCAGTGCATAATTCCTTGGAGTCCCTAGGTGAGACTTTCAGGGTCGCGCTTCAGTGGTCGGGACGTAATTCGATGGCCCCTGTTAGTGGGTGTCCATGGTGGTGCCCCATCTGTATAACTAAGTAAGGATTCAAGGTAAGGTTGCATCCTGACACTCTAAGGGGTCAGTTAGTCTCACCTAGAGCGGACTGACTCCTGTGGTGAGAGTAGCAGGAGGTCCGAAATTCATTAAGGGCTAACCTTGTGGTGAGGGAATATTGATTCAGTATAACACTTGTAACACATAGCTCGGGGGTGAGCAGCTCGGGGGTGAGCAGAGGTATCCACCACAAATGTAAGCATCCGCTGAATCCGACCAAGTTATATATATCTGGATAAGTCGAGTCGAGTCGTAGTGTATTGTTTGGAAGGTCGTGACATGCTTGTGTGATGTATGTATGATGGACTGTGTAAATGTATCTGACTCCATTGATGAAATGATTTTATGCTCTAGCTTACCCTACTTTTGTTGTTGTGTGTTCTGCTGTGTGGTACTCTCTTTTGCGATGATCATCAACTTGTTGGTGTGAGCAGATGCGAGGAACACCCGTGGACAACAGGGAGGTGGTAATTTCGCTGCATAGTCTGCGTGGATTGGACTTTAGTTTCCTTTTGGACTAGTTTATATTTTCGTATGAGTTTATCTAGGGCTGCGACCCATGTAATTGATGGTTTTAGATTTATATACTTCTAGTTAACTCCTTATCCAGTTTTCTCTTGGGCATCGTGGTGTGCCATGGGTTGTAAGGGGTTGAGTTTCAAACTTGAACTGCGCTTGTATGTTATATTTATGCGACGCTACATTTAATTTCGCTTATAAATTAAATGGGGTGTTACACTAACAAAAATTCTTATAGTATAATTAGATGAGAGTAATAAATGTCCAATTATTTACGAAAAATAAAAAGTTCAAAATGGGGACTAAGTAAATAAAAATAAATAAAGAATAGTTGATTTTGTTGATGTAAAATAACTAATAATAATGTTGAAAATTAACATTATCATACCTCTAGTTTAAAATTTGGTACTAGAGTTTAGGATTTTCTTTCTTTCTTTGAATTCTTGAAGATCATATTAGGAAGATATCATAAAAACCAAATTCAATAGTAGTTCAATATGAATGTGTCTTTAACGTAAGCATCATTGTAAATCCAATTATGATATTTAGTCACAACTAATGGAGATGCACATCGCGAAGAGAGAAAATGTCATATATGCATGAAGGTGAAACTTTCAATAGAAAAGAAAAAATAAGGGATATGGAAAATGGCATGCTGAAAAACCAAAAAGGGAAAAAATGATTGTTGATGTCTATGAAGTTAAAAATCATAAAAATATATCACCTGCCCTTTTTTATTTTTCTAAAATATTCATATAAATTAATATTTTTGAAAATAACATACTACTTCTACAATAATATTGAATAAAAAATATAAAAGTAATAAGGTGATGATTATATGGTTTGTAGATTATTGTTTAGAGGTTAAAAAATGTATTTAAAAGAGTTTAACAAATTTGAAAAAACAAATGTCAAACTATTGATTCTAGAGTAATAGACGAGGTAATGCAACATTGAGATTATTATTGTGGGTTGGGCAGCAGAGGAGAATAATTTGTTTTGGGTGTGTAAGGTCATAAGATGGTCTAAGATACTCGACCCCACAAATCCCTTCACCCTTTTTTGTGACGTTGAAAGGAGAGTATTATCCCCCACATTCCATATACAGACATGAACCCTCTCATATTTTATGGGCCAAATTCCACTCATATTTTATAACTTTTCCACTACGGACAACTAAACTTGTGTTTAGGTGAATTTATTTCAAAAACAAAATACTATCATCACATTTCTTTTCTCTCTCATCTTCTTAGGGTCCCAACTCCCAACTTCAATTATTGAGTGGATGAATAAGAATCATCCACTCTTATGACAACCAAACGGATAAATGCTCTACTTTTACATCTTCAAACCCTCGTTCCTCCTTATTTTTGTGTTTATAGGAGTAATTTAAATGAAGAAATTAAAAGAAAATTAACATTGAGATATTTTAAAAACGTATTTCAAATAATTAAAATAATAAAATTTAAAATTCATTCAAAAAAGTGAGAAATTGAAATTATCCAAGTAGTAAAATTGTTCATTGTTTGGACAAAAAAATACACGTTCCAAAAAATCGAGTTAGGTCAGGCCTAAAGTTGAGTTGAGTCAACTCAAGTCGAAGGTCAAGCATAATCGGCCTGAGCAGAAGGTCGAGCAGAGTCAGCTCGTGTCGAAGATCGAGTAGAGTCGACTTAGGATGAAGGTCTAGCAGAGCCAGTTTGGGTCGGAAGTCGAGCAAAGGCAGCTCATACCGAACGTCAAGCCAAGTCGGCCTGGACCGGAGGTCGAGCATAACCAGTTCAAGCTGAAGGTTGAGTCCAGTCAGCTTGGACCAAAGGTCAATAGTCAGGTAAGGCCGTCAAGCCAAGACGAGTTGAGCCAAAGGTGGAGCTGAGCCAACTCAAGCCAAAGGTCGAGTCGAGCCAACCCGAGACAAAAGTAGAGTCGAGCCAACCCGGGACAAAGGTAGAGTCGAGCCAACGATTGTGCCAAGTCATCCATGGCCAAATGTCGAATTGAGTTGGCCCTTGTCGAAGGTTGAGCCTAGTTGTTAGTGTCACAGGTTGAGTTGAGTCAACTTTGACTGAATAATTTGAATCAGTTAGGGCCGATTCAAGAATGTTAGTTATAATAGGTATGTTATATAAATAGAATGTTGTACATTTTACAAAAGCTAACATTTGAGTTATATTTTAAATGAGAGTTTATGACAAAAACAATAATGATGTGTTTGGATGATGCAATTTAAGAGAGTAATTCATTTATTTAGAGAATTTGAATTTCTTTAAAATAAAATGACTTGTTTGGATGAGGAAATTAAAAAGAAATTAAAATTGAGGAATTTTAAGAAGGTCTTTCCAATAACTAAGCTAATAGAATTTGAAAATCACTAAAAAATTAATGAAATTCAAATTCCACAAGTTGTCAAATTCCTCATTGGTCAATATAAAAAAAGGTCGGGGATGACTCAACCAATAATCGATTAGGACTGACTTGGCCGAATTGGTCAAATTTTGGTCAATGCCGACTTAGCCGAAATTTGGTTCGAATTGAGTTGGCCGAATTCTGCCGAATTTCAGTTTGGGACGACTCGACCAGTTTGACCAAATATTTGGCTAGGGTCAACTCGAGTGAATTTGGTTGAAGCCAACTCGATCGAGTATGGCCAAATTTTGGCCGAGGTCGACTTGACCTAATTCAATAAGGGCCAACGAGGCCGATATTCGACCAAGGCAGACCTGATCAACTTTGGTCAAATTTTGTCGGGTTGATCCTGACCGAAATTCAGCCGAGTCAACCTCATCCGAAATTGGGCTGTAGTCGATCGAGTTGGTGATGAAATTCAACCAGTCGTCCTCGAGAAAAAATTGGTTGAATGTGATCGAAGTTGGACTTGGCTAAAATTTACCCGAATTTTATCAATTACGCATGTCTAAAATTTGGCCAAATTAAGCCGAGTTGACCCTAGTTGAATTGTGGTCAAATTCGGAAGAGTCAACCTTGACTGAATTTGATCGAATCGGCCTCGATCAAAAATTTTGGCCAAATTTGACCTAGTCGACCCAAAGAGAAATTCGGAAAAAATTGATTGTGACGACCCCATCTGAAATTCTGCCAAATTTGGTCAACTTAAGCTCGACCAAAATTTTGCAAAATTTGGTCATATCGGCACCAGCTGAAATAATTTGGCCGAGTTAACCCCGACCAAAATTCGCCCAAATTAATCCCAACCTAAATTTGACAAAATTTAGTTGAGTCAACCCCAATCGAAATTTGGTCGAGTTGACCACGGCTAAAATTTGACCGAGTCGAACCTGGCCAAAGTTTGGCCGAATTCGAATGAGTTGTCCTCTACCAAAATTAACTGAATGCAACGTAGTTAGGTCTTGCCAAAATTTGACAAAATTCAATCAAGTTGGATCATTCAGAATTTTGATCAAATTTGGCCGAGTCGACCCCGACCTAAATTTGGCCAAATTGGACTGAGTTCATGCTGACAAAAATTTGACTGAGTTTAGTTGAGTCGATGCGATTGAAATTTGTTCGATTTTAAATATTTTAAGTTGACTAGTATATTTTTTAAAATTTAATTTTAAATTTTTAAATATTAAAGCAAATATTGTTAAATGAAATTGAAATGTAAAATATTTTAATTACTCTGTCCAAGTATATTATTTAGAAAATGAAAAAAAAATTTAATTTTAGAAATTTAAATTCAATACATTTTAATTTTTTAAATTATTAAAATATTTTTTCGAGACACAAGGTAAAGTTGTAATGTTTGAGTTTAGTGAATTCTTTTATAAATATAGATTGAAGTTTATTAATTATTCGTTTGAACCATGTTAATTTCTATATGTAATTCTCTCTTGTTATTTCTATTACTATTCACCTTGTACCATTTTCTTATTATCATTTTTTTTTTGTGTTTTTGTATTAAACACTCTTTAGTGAATTTATTTAAGTTAGTTTTTTAATTAAATATTTAGTATTTATTATTTTTAATCTATAAATATATTAATATGACTACTTTAAAGTTATGTCAAATATATTACCTCTTCTTAGTTTAAATTTTCTTCATTTTTAAGATTTTCAAGATATATAGTAATAATAATAGAAAAGAGAAAAACAATGAAAGCTTGAGAATTATGACAAATACATACATGAACAAAATTCCACTATTTCTTGCAAAATTTTGTCGCCGTCTCAATATCTCTTTGTTTTCCTTTTTCCGTGTCTTGTTTTTCATTTTGATTTGATGTCTACGGACAAAAGATAAAAAGAAAACTCATATTTATCTTATGTAAATTAATATTATATTAATTTAAGTTTAATTATTGGACGACCATGGTCTTAATTTCTATTATTAGTCTAGCTACCAGCTATTAACTGGTTTAATAATTCTGTAAATTGTTTTCACATAACCTAATATATTTTTTATTTCTTTTGTGACCACTAATCTGTTTGACTCTTTTCAAAAAAATTTCCCACAATAGATTCTTTTACATCTTTGTTACCACCACTACGCTTACACATATTTTATTTTTCTCAATTAAACTCTTTTACTATTAACACATTTTTTTTCTTTTTTTAACTTGAATATATATATATATATATATATATATATATATATATATATATATTATTGAAAAAATAAGTAAAAATGATTATTTAAAACTATAGAAATATAAAAAAAGTTTAATTAGAAAAAAAATTAACAAAATATCAAATTTTTTAATTGAAATTTATAAAATAGAAAAAAAGTTATTACAAAAATTTTATTTAGAAAACAAATATAAAAATTGAAGTTGGAGTTGGAGTTTCTATGCGCAATTTTTTTTTAATTTTAAGTTTGGGTATTATTATTTTTTTTAAAAGAAATAATATGAACAACAACAAAAACATTTAAAAATCTAGTTCAAAATTTGGTTCCTTAATAACCAAATTTAAACTGATTTTTTTATGTAAAAAGATTCCATTGAAGGTAAAAAAATTGACTCTTAGAGAGATCAAATTCTGATGTAGAAACAAAATCATGTTATTTTTTATTTATTAGCGAACACAAACGCTATCGCATTTTCTTAATTTTTATAAAAATTTGAGTTAAGATAAATAAAAAATATATAATTAATTATTAAAATAGTTTTTAAATGTAAAATTTAAAAAATATATATATATAAAAGAAAATTTGAGCATAACGGTTAAGAACAAAAGAGGTTTTTTAATAATAATTAAGGATAAAATGAAAATATCAAAATGTGGACACAAAAAAATGTATCATATTTATATATTGTTATAGTAGAATGAGAATATCGAAATGTGGACACAAAAGAGGTATCTCTTTATATATTGTTATAAATAATTAATTTTAAAAATAATAATTAAGGATAAAATGAGAATATCAAAATGTGGACATAAAATATGATATCATTTTTATATATTGTTATAGATTATTCGCAATGTACTATGTTGGAAAAATAAATCCAAACGTTCTTCAAAAAAAAAATTCAAAAAAAAAACTGAAAAAACCGAAGAAAAAACATATTGAGAATTGAATAAATAAATAAATAAATAATTTTTTATTTTATTTTAAATAATATGAACAACAACAAAAACATTTAAAACTCTAGCTCAAAATTTGGTTCCTTAATAACCAAATTTTGACTGATTTTTTGATGTAAAATGATCACATTGAAGGTAAAATAATTGATTTTTGAAAGATCAAATTCTTACGTAAAAACAAAATCATGTTATTCCTATTATTCACAATGTGCTATGTTAGAAAAGAAAATCCAAATGTTCTGTCAAAAAAAATTCAAAAACCTGAAAAAAAAATCGAAGAAAAAACATCTTCACAATTGAATAAATAAATAAAAAAACACTAAATTCACAAAAAAAAAATATGTATTTACATTTATATATTTAAAAGCAATAAAAATAATCAAATTGATTTCATATATCTTAAATTGCTATATTTTTATATTTTATTTTTATATTTTTTTTCTGAAATAAATTTCTTAAATATATTTCTATACGTTTTCTATTTTAAAAATTTTATGAATTTCGATTAAAAATTCTATATTTTGATATATTTTTAAATTTTTTCTAATTATTTAATAAATTTTAAATATTTTTATATTTTTTTTCTTAAAAAATTTATATTTCTATAATTTTAAATGTTGGTTTATGTTTATCCAAATAAAAATTTATATATTTAAAAAATAATAATAATTAAATTGCATCTACATTAAAATATTTTAGTTGAAGAAATAAAATATATGTAATTTAGTGGTGGTAATGAAGACTATTACATGAAACAATTCCTCTTTGCAAAAATGTTTTTAAAGGTTTGTTGAGTCTTTTAATTTAAGTTCACTTGTCTATTTAGATGCAACTTATCCATTCTTTATATTTAATTATGGTGTTCCTATTTTTCAAAGTCAATCTATACTATTCTTAACGATGTCCATAGAAAAAATGATAGCATAAAAGTGATGGAATTTAAACAAGATATATATGTATGTGAACACGACGTGTGTCATGCTGCATGTGGTAAATGTCTCACACGTAGTTGATTAGATCATTAGGTCATGTTTATTATGTGTGTAAGAGTTAAAATTGTTGTTTTGTTATCTCGCTAGTCGACTAGAATATTAATTTAGTCAACTAAATTTATTTTGGAACATGAACTTAAGTTCTATCATAATCTAGTTGATTAGCCAAATAATCTAGTCAACTAGGCACGTCCAAAGAGTAGTTGATTCATATAATCAAATCACTGCACCAGTTATTTGGTGATCTCATATGTTTTTTGAACCAAAAGAAAGAAGAAAGTAAGCTGAATATTTTCTTGAACACTATTTGAAGATCTATTTGAACTTCATCAAGATACATCAAGATTGGTCTCTACTACATGGATCTTGGCTTGGCAAGTTAAAGGAAACTCAGAGTTGGACAAAGGCGTATTCAATCTAATTTCTAAGCTACATTTATGTGTTCTGTTATAGTTTGAAATTTGTTGTATTGTTGATTGTGTTTGAAGCAAGTGTATGGTATAGCCTTGCTGATTATGTTTGAAACAAGTGTGGGTTATAGCTTGCTTGTATGGTTTGCTTGTTTTAGAGTTAAGATTTGCTAAGTGTCTTTGTAAATTTTGTAAATCTTTGAGATATAGTGAAAGAGACTCTCTAATTGTGGTTTACTAGGGAAAACTGGATGTAGATTCTAAGGAATCAAATCAGTATAAATCTATTGTGTGTATTTTATCTCTTCTCCTCTTTATTTTTGACATGGTATAAATAATCCAAACTTTAAGCATCAAATCACATTGTTTCAATTGTTTTAACAAACCAAGGTTTTTCAAAACAGTTTCGAAATTGATAAATCTGGATAAAGATTGTCAAAATCAATTCACCCCTATTGATTGTGAAATATCGGTACATCAAATCTAACAAATTAGTGTCTTTAAATTCAGTACAAATAAAATAAGTGATCTCAAGTGTGAATCAGAAAACTAATTAATACTTTAATGCAATTTATTCAAAATCAGTTAATTTAATGGTTTAAATAATATAATTTAATGGTTCAATCAAACTACTTATAAAGTAAGTTTCATTTGGTTTACTTCAAAATGTTGTGTTTTAGAAGTCTTCAATTAGAATTGGGTAAATATATTAGTTAAGTCTTAAACTGGTCGGATTTCAAGCATAAGTATAAAATAGAAAAATATGATATTAGTAAAGTAGTTAATTAACATTTAATTATTATATGATTTTTTTTTGTTCATATGTAAATGGATGTGGTTTGACTCTTTTAATATGTGATTTTGGGTTTAAATTCTCTTTTACTAGTAAGATATTATATTTTTTACACAAACTTACAAAATTTCCACGGACTTATTTATAACAAAATAGAATTTTTAAATTTTAATCCAAATTCGGTACATATTTCTGAATTTCCTATTTCTAAACTTCTAACTATATTATATCCGAAATTTATCATAAATCACAAAATATTTGAATGAAAAATAATAATTGAGTGCCTTATGTAGAAATAATATTAAATGTAAAATGAATAATTTTGACAATAGAAGACTTAATAAGTTTTAAAAAGAAATTAAAAAATGAAATTCGTACTCGATCGTTCCAAAATAGATCAAGAACAATTTCAATAAGTCTACACAACATAAATAGTACAATTAATTCACCCGTGTATAATTTTAACCCACGCAAACTTTACTATTAGTTTATAAACAAATAGTTCATTTTATTTTCTCCACATTTTAACTATGAATTTATCAAGCTATATCTTAAACCATGGACAATATATCCACCATTATTGGAATAACATTTTCTCAAAACATTTCAATCGTTTATTTAAAATAAAAATAGTGAAAAATATTTCTATCCATCAAATCAACAGAAAAGAATTAGAGTAAATATTGTAAATCTTAACAAATTTATGATACACAATAATTATAATCAGAAGACAATGTGAATTTCCTCTAAATAACTACATTAAACATTTACTTAAGTTTACATTTTGATCTTAAGAGTTTGAGGTTGACTTAATTGGAATGTGAACTTAAGAAATTTTAAAAATCATATTACAATATGAAATATTATAATTACAGTATGAAATATTGTGAGTGTTGATAATTTGTAGGAATTGTAAAAATATGATAAATATAAGATATATGATAAATATAAGAAATATGTTATTTTATTTTATTCATATACTTTTTTTCTTTCTTTGTATATATAAACAAAATGTAATCGAATATAAAGTCAAATGACTTTACGTAATTTTTTTATTGAAAATAAAATCAAAATTATTAATCTAAGAATTTTTTCTTTTTAAATGAAGATGTAGATAAAATACAGACTTAAATGAATATAAGTATAATTAAATATTTAATAAACTTTCTTTAAAAGAAAATTAAAAACCTTATTCATTCATGCATTGCAGCAAAGAATGACACTTTTCATACACATGACCCGCGGGTTAACCTAATAGCTAACAAGTCAAGTCCATATAACCAACTGGACTGCCATCAAAAGCCTATAAAAAATCATGGCTTCTTCTTACACCTCCAAACCTTTTTTATGCACCTCCAACAATTTCGAAAATCCTGAAACTACCCTTTTTACCTTTTATTGCTTTTAACCCATTTTCACTTATTTTAAACTAACAGTTCAAATATTTTTAAATGAATATCATATGTCAACATGTGTAACATATGAAAGCATAATACCGGAAATGGAACAAATATCAATTTTTTTTTAAATATTATCAAATGTCGATATCCGTAATAAATATAAATTAGATGTCTACATCCATAATAGTCTAATATCAAAGGTGGAGATCTGGTTTATACACAAACCTTCCGAAAGTGAATAAATTAATTCAAAACAAAAAACGTTTCAAAAATAAATTACCTTTAACAAATTATATAAAAAATTAAATTATATTTAATAAATTAATTTAAAAACATAATTATAAAGAAAATACAACTAACAAATAAATAAATTATAAGCAACAATAAAACAATAAATCAAAAAAATTAATAAAATATATAAAAAAATCAAATAAAAAGATAACAATATTTAAAAACAAAATACTAGATGTAGACTTTCGGAAACAATAACAATCAAATGTGGACTTTCAGTAAACGTATAGATCTCGACATCAATATTTCAAAACAAAAAAAAAACAAATTCACAATTTTAAAAAGTTATTAATTTGCTAATTAAATATTTACAAAATTTAAAAATAATATGTTTAAATAAATTATAAATGAATAATATTTATAAATAATTAGATTCAAAAAATAAATTACTTTTAACAAATTATATAAAAAATTAAATTAAATTTGATAAATTAATTTAAAAATATAATTAAAACAAAAAAAATACAACTAACAAATAAATAAATTATAAGCAACAATAAAATAATAAATAAAATTAATAAAATATCAAAATAATCAAATATAAAATAATTGAATAAAAAAATGAAAACACAATACCGATGTCGAAATCTGGTATTTGAAATTGAGATTAATTTCCTCATTGTACTAGATCTCCACATCCGAATTATACAAGATGTTGATATCTGATTCTTATTAATTTCGAAAGTCCACATTCGGTGTTGTGTTTTTATTCTTTTTAATTTTTACTTTTTAGTTATAATTTAATACTTTCTATTTAAAATTTTATTTTCAATAATTTATAATTTAATGGATTTATATTTAATAAAAAAATTATTAAATATTATGACAAATTAAATAATTTACAAATAAATGATAAATTAAAAAACATGAAAAAAACTTACACAGATATTGAAATATAAGAGAAACAAATTAAGGATTTCAAAATCCGTTTTTAACTTAAACCTTAACGTCGTGGTCACTTTGAAAGATGAAAATAACAGTCCTTAAATTAATTATTGTCACCTACTTTAGTGACAAAGTTATTAATGTAATTAAAGCAGAGAGATTTGGAGGGTGTAGAACAAACGGTTAGAGTGCAGGGAGAAGCCCTCACAAAAAATCCAAATTCAACCATGGCCTTTATAAATTGGTTGGACCTATTAAACCTGAACTATAATTATTACTAACTGCACCTGCATGTTAACAAAAAGACTAAAATACTCTCTCACTGCACCATACCGTTAACACCCTGTCACGGCCGTGGCCCATCGTCACCGCTTGATGCACTTCCATTTTATATTGCATTCGTTGAGAGGAAAACAAATGCTTGCTTGAAAAGAGGATTGTGCTTTTCAAAGATATCATTTATATTCTAGAAAACATGTTTTAAAACATTTTATTTTAAGTATTTAAAAAAAAACTAGTACTAATAGATTATATATATATATATATATATATATATATATATATATATTTCTATCTCAGATTTAATAGTTTCACATCGCTTGAAAATCGAGGTCTAATGCGATTTAAATAATTCTTCCACTTTCTGAGACGCCTTTCAAAGACGGAGTATACATTTAAAAGCGGACAATACTTCGTATGTAGGGTAATTGACAACGATTCTATCATCAGATTTGGTATCAGAATATTTATATTTCTACCATGACTAATAGTCTCACGTTGCTTAGAAGACGAGATGGTCTAATTACTCATTCCTCCTCCATCCTCCGATGCGTCTTTTAAGGTCAAAATCGTGACGGAACACACGGTCCAAAGCGGACAATGCTTTAGATGATCCCTTCATTTTTCTTAGATCTCGATTGGGGGCTTATATTCCTACGAGTGTGATATATTGACTGAAATAAGTATAATAATAAGGTGATATATGACCTGATATACTAAATATTTTCTCAATATTTAGTATAAGGGATTATTAGGATGTAATATATTAATATTTAATATTAAAACATGATCAAATTGTCGAGATTATCATGATTGTTGTTAACATATGGATATCTTCTCAAATAGTTAAATTTGAAAATATTTTGTGATCATGAATATTATTAGACCGGGTAAGAAAAAAATATATTTTGAAAACTTTGTTCTATATAATTCGTTTTGAAATGATTTTTGTGTATTATAAAAAAATAAAACCTGTTCCAAAAATTCCATTTTGGAAATCGTATTTAAGAAATTTTCAAAAACTTATTCCAACAAAATTTCAAAACAAATAATTCAGAAGTTACTTGACAAAATAATCATTTTAAAAATCATGGAGGTGTAGTTAAAACTCATTCAGATGTTTGAAGAAAAAACCTACCATAGATGTGAAATGTCATATTAATTTAGTCTGCATAAAATCAAGAATAAAGTGAGGCTAATTTATCAGAGAGGGTTAATTTATTTTTGTATTTACTTAAATAGTTAATTTTTTGGCTTAATTATGCTTTGAATATCTGATCAATTTGGGAAAGTCTCTAGTAAATTTTCGTGTTATAATTTATTGAGTCCTTCAAATTTTAAATTTTTTCAATTGAATTCTTACCATTAATTATTATTGTTAATTTTGTGAAATGATAATTATTTTCATTATTATTTTCCTTGAAAATCATCACATAATACTTTGTTATAAGAGTTTGTGATGACGAGATTTTTTTTAAATATTTATTATATTTAAAGAAAATTGTTTTCAAATTTAATTAAAATTAACAAATTAAAGATAAAAAAATTATATATATATATATAATTATAAAAATATAAAATATGTAATTATAAAATAAAAAAACTAAAAAATATAAAACTACAAAAATTAACAAATTAAGAATTTATAAAAATAAATAATTTAATAATTATGAAATTATAAAATATATAAATATAAAATTATATAGTTATAAAGTTATAAAATTACCAAATTAAGAAATTGTAAAATTATGAAAATACAAAATTATCAAATTATCAAATTGTAAATTTTTTTAATTTTGATTTTTTGTAATTTTACAATTTTATAATTCATAATTCATAATTATATATTTATATTTAATATTTTTATAATTTATATTTTTATTTTGAAATTTATAATTTAAATTAAAGTTAAAAAGATTTGTTCATTAAATACAATCAATATTCGAGAAAGATCTCACGATCTCTTGTAACAAAATACTATGGGACAATATGTGGCGACATGTAAGAAGGATGACGGTACAAGATAATTGTTATATCACAAAATTAACAGAAACATCTAACTGTAGAGATTCATTTGAAAATTTTCAAATTTATCAAGGGCTTAAACCATAATTAACCCTAAATTTTTAAATTTTACCAAACAGGATAAAGTCGGAACATGATTCAGAACTTCAAAAGATAAAATCGTTCTTAAGTAAGAAACAAGTCGTACGACATTATATGACTTCTTCTTTTTTTTAAAAAAAAAAAAAGAAAACTAAAGTTGTCATACCTATATGTAGACTTTAATTTAAAACTTTTTATATTATAGTTGAAGTTGTATGAGACTAGATTACTTCAATTTTTTTTTAACTGAAATTGTCATGCCTATGAAACCTTCAGTTATTTTTTTTTATGTTGAAATGGTTTTTAATTTTATTTAAAGTAAAGTAACATTTTCTAATTTTTATTCTATTATGTTTAATGAATTTTAAATTTTTAATGAATTATCTATAATTTATATATATAAGATGATTATTTCTTTTTTGTCCACAACAATTATTATTTCTATTTGATCATTTACGATAAATTATTTATTCATTTTTTAAAAAGTAACCATTATTTTTACATGTTTTATATAAAATTGTCTTGAATGGTTATTTTTTCCTTTTTTTTCTCCATTCATAAGTAGTTATTTTCTCTTCTTTTTTCCGTTCATTTCACTTTGCTCTTGTTAAATATAATTTTACTTTGTATATTAACTTAATGACATTACCATATCATTACCTACTACTAATATAATATCATACATATTTAAAAAATGCATACACACAGACACGACTACGTTGATGTTTATCCTAGTTTAAAGTAAAGTGATTTTTAATTTTTAAATTCAATTCATTTTTATTTAAAGTAAAGTGATTACGTTTAATTTGTAAAACTTTAACACGAAATTGAAATTCGTCAATGTTTGAAACTTTAACACGTTCTGGTCCTGAACTTTAAAAATTAACGAATATAGTCCTTTTGATCCAATTAGATTGTTGCAGGTGGCATTAATTGTCATGTGGCGGAAACCAAGTGCGTTGAGTCACAATCGAATCGTGGCATTTGGACTGTTACACTCTTAAGTAAAAAAAAAAGTTACACTCTAACTAACAGTTAGACCTCTTGGCCTAGTAGTAAGTGCTCGATCGAACAAATGGTATTAGAGCCAATGTCATGTGGCGGAGGCCAGGTAGTGATACAATCCTATGCAGGAAAGAGTATAATCGTTTCTGAATTTGAATCTTCAAGAGGCACAACACGAATAAATCAGAGAAGAACGCAAAATAAGACAAATAAGACAAAGATGAAGGACGTCATAATCTAGCAGATTGATAAGTCAAGTGAAGATTTGCCACAAAGATTGTTGGTGAGTAAGGTTGTCAAGAGACAAGGATTTGAAGATGAGATTGTATGAGTAGAAAGAAAAACGATTAGCTTTAATGAGTAATACCGTAACATCCTAGTAGGATATTACTTATATAAATAAAATAAACAATTTATTGAAATAAATTTCTCATTTATTATCAAATCATTTCCCAAAAACGTAGAAATTTAAAACTTTAAAGCTTAAGAATCGCGATATAAAGTCAAAATATTTGTAATCAGTCTTTACAATTAAAAAGTCAAAAGCAGTAAAACCAATAATTAAATTACATGAAAATTTAATAAAATAAGTCTTTATAAATTCTCATGTAATATGCTCCCGCTCTCCGCCACTAAGCATCTCCTGACTCACCTGTAACATCATCTACTCTCGGATAACAAGTTACTCGATCATTGCCACACACAAACATATAGGGTGAGCTAGAGATGTCAAAATGGGTTTCAACCCGTGAGCCAACCCGGCTCACCACGGGTTCGAGCCGGGTTGGGTTGAGAAAAATTCAACTTTTTCAAAAGTGGGTTGAACTCAACCCGGCTCACTTAACCCACGGGTTAAACGGGTTCGAGCCGGGTTGAAGGTGGGTTGGCCCACTTAACCCACCAACATTTTTTTACAATTTTTTTTTATTTTTTTTAAATTTTCTTTTAATTTTTTTTTAATTATTTACTACTCCAATTATATTTGTTCACAATTTCATATTTTTAAATGCTAGAATGTTGCTTAATTATATTTGAATTATTTGAATGTTTAATTAATTTGATTGTCAAGTTATATATGTTGATACTTTAATCTTTAACTATAATCTTTATAGTAAATTACTCAAGTAACCGTCTTATAAACAATTTTTTCTAAATTAGCATGAAAAAAATGTATAGTTTTTTTTATTTATATTTTGTTGAATAGCATGACAGAAAATTTGTAATATTAGTCATGCTTTCTTAGACTAATGGATACTTTCTTGGAAATAATTCTTCATATATTGGTGGTGAGCGTGATCAAAATATTGGTTCTTAATTTTACTATGATTGTCATCTCATGGGTTACTTAAAAATTTATTTAAACATTTGAATAATAAAAAAAATAAATAAATAATTTTTTTAGGTGGGTTGGTGAGCCAACCCACTTAACCCACCAACCCGTGGTGGGTTGAGCCGGGTTACAAAATTTCTGGCTCACCAGAAAGTGAGCCGGGTTGGGTTCACTCATTTTGAACCCGGCTCGTGGTGAGCCAACCCGTGTGAGCCGGGTTGGCTCACTTTGACATGTCTAGGGTGAGCTATGCACATAGATAAAAATAAATATGAAATAAACCCACCCAAAAAATCTCATAATTATTTATCTTTTAAAAAAACATTGACTTTCCCACCCTCATAACCATTATGAGTTTATGCATGTATTCTTGATCATGGGACTTTCCCGTGCTTCCACGAACCTCCTCACTCTTGGTCCAACCTACGAGCCTATCCCGCTCGTAGTCCTGCTTCACAGACTCCCTCGCCCGTTATTCGAACTCCTCACTCGCACCCGGACACGCATACCCGCCTTTCCTACTATGAACTCCCTCGTTCATAGCATTCTTAAGTTTGAGCATGAAATGAACTCCCTCGCTCACTCATCCCAAACAAGAGTACCTCTGGTGAACTAAACCGTTCACGTTTCGCATGCAATTCACCCAACACAAACTCCTCGCTCGTGACTCAAACCAAGCACATCCCAGATAGCCTATGGACTTAGTCCTTCAAGCCCAACATCACAAACATAAAATGCCTAGCCGCAACTGTATCCGCCTGGCGCTGCGAAAGCCCCACTAGGCGAAGAATCCACGCATACCACCTGACGCCACTCCTCGTGTCGCCAAACGCCACATCACTGTTTTGCCAAAACTGTCACATTGTGTGGCTTCCGTCTAATAGGTCTATTTGCACTGCTAGGCGCCACACCAGTAATGTGACACTATTAATTTAAGGTTTTAAAATAGTGTCCATATAGCAATTAACCAAACAAGTTCTCATTCAATCTGAAACCTCATCTTCATAACCCAAAAATCCTCATACCATTATAATATAATATTTTTACAAAATATGTTTTTTATAATCATCATCCCGCTAATCTACAACATACGCATATATATAAATAAATCATGCTATCTATGCTAATAGATATTCATACGTAAATATTAAAATCATATAAATTAAAATACTAAAAAAAAAACTAATTCTATTGGACCTTCCATAATCACATCACCATTTTTTTTCTTTATATAAACAACATCCAAAAGCAAATTTAAGAAAAAAAACTAAAGATCTATCCTACAAATTATTTATTGACAAATAAAACAAAACAATCTTCATTTTTCTAATAACCCTTTTTTTCTTTCCGCCCATACATCCAACTTTATCACTTATAAAAATTTTATAAAAAAAAACATTAAATACACCTTATAAGAAATCCACAGTCCCGTAACCAAACTTTTCGTAAAATATCCAACCGCACATTAATTCACGATTTAAAACATCCAAACATTAAAAAAAATAGAAATTAAAAGAAATCAAAGACCTCAATTTATAAACAAAATATCAATTAAATCTTATAAATATATTATAAATTATATAATAAATGATATTATTATGATTCATAATATATTTCCAAATTTGGAAAAATATTCCAAATTACATAATTTGAAAATATATTGTACATAGTAATATTTTCATATATTACATAGACAATTTAACCTTTGTCTCATACTTCGCAAAGGTGTAGGGAGGAATTATTGTGGTACAATAAGGAGAAGCCTATCCATTGCATCAAATGCCAATGCCCAAAACTTGAGATGCAATGAGGCCTATCCAATGATAAACAGATAGAAAGAGAATTGCCTCGTGCACATCCCATTATTATAATGTGTACAACAAATAACAATAACACTTTATTTATTATAATAATTACTGATATGGTACCCAATTTTTTGGGTAAGTTCAATTTGGTACCCAAATTTTTTGTTTGTTCAATTTAGTACCCCAATTATCTAAAGAGATTCAATTTGGTCATCTCCGTTAAGTTAGAGTTAACACCGTGTCTGTACAGGACACGTGTCAAGCCATGAAATTTTTAATTTTTTTAAAAAACTTTTTTTAAAATTATTTTTTTTTCAAAAAAATTAAAAAACTGTCTCGTGTCAGTTTATCATCGTGCCACATGGCAACTTACAATCATGACACGTGGTAGTGGTAATAGTTGCTTTCAATTTAGTACCCAATTTAAATTTTTGGTTCAATTTAGTACCCCAATTTTTTAAAATGATTCAATTTCGTCATCTCCAATTTGAGACCAAATTAGTAAATAAGCTTAATTACAACTTATATATACATGTTACAATAACTTTTTCTAATATATACATCAAATCATTTCACCTAAATACTTAAATTATTTTATTTTTTACATTTTAACCTTTGTAATTTTTTACACGAAATTTTTTACACTTGTACATTTGTATAAAGTAAAATAATTTGAATATTTAGGTGTAGTGATTTGATGTATAAATTTAAAACAATTATTTTAACATGTATATATAAATTATAATTAAACTTAGTTACTAATTTGATTTCAAATTGGAAAGGACGAAATTGATCATTTTAAAAAATTGAGGTACTAAATTGAACCAAAAATTTAAATTGGGGTACTAAATTAAAAACAACTATTATCACTGCCATGTGTCATGATTGTAAGCTGCCAAGTGACATAATGATAAATTGACACGTGGCAGTTTTAAAATTTTTTGAAAAAAAATAAATGTTTTTGAAAAAAAAAATTAAAAAAAAATTAAAAAAAAATAAAAATTTCATGGCTTGACAGTGTCCTGTATGGATACGGTGTTAACTCCAACTTAACAGAGAGGGCCAAATTGAATCTCTTTAGATAATTGGGATACTAAATTGAACAAACTAAAAGTTTGGGTACCAAATTGAACTTAACTAAAAAGTTGGAGTACCAAATCAGTAATTATACCTTATTTATTCAACTAATGTGTGAAGATGTTGAAATAAATTATGGACTTGAACAAACGATTGTTCAAAATACATTTTTAAAGAATGTTAAGTTAATTATTCATTTTAAATGCATATAAATATTTTTAGTATCATTTCTTTATTTTTTTTATTATATGTTAGGCTTTCAATAAACATTCTTCACACTTTGCATTTTTATTTCACATATCTAATGATAGTAAATTTAAATCACTTGACTGTTGATAACTAAATAAAATATAAATATCATACTACCATATAACTCATGTTTTTTTATGTATCAAGTTAGTTCATTTTATTTTATAACCACGGATAAAGCTGTATGATTTAAAAAGTAGTTAAAAAAAAAATACTATGTACATTAATGTAAATATCATATGTTATGATATCATAACTTATTTTCTATTCATATGAAAAATATCAAATTGAAATTTGAAAAGTATTTTTTGTATTTTTTATTATTTTACTATATAATATGCATAAATGTTTTCATTTTATACCTATTGTTTGAATATTATTTCTGTTCACAACCACATCTCTTAATTTAGAAGTGCAACAATGAATAGTAAGTTTCAAATTCCATTAATTTATAAAGTAACTCACGTTATTTTAGTTTTTCATATTTGGTTTAGCCTTTGAGAGAATTGAATTTCTTAAAAATATTTTAAATAGTGCTTTTTAAGTTCATGTATATTTTTAAAATTTTTCTTGTAAAACCCATTTTTTTCTAAAAACAAACACCATACCCTAAGTTTTATTTTGTTGAAATGTTTGTCTCTTCTTTTTCTCTCAATTGAGGGCATTCTCCTAAACTCAATTTTGTTCTTTCTCTTTCTCTTTTGATCTTCCTTCTCTTTTTGAATTAGAGTTAGTTTTGGGTTCATGGTGGAGTTCTATTCAAATCCACCTGAACAATTTTTCATCTGTTTAAGTTGATAATCTAACTTCCACCCCTTTCTCTGTTTTAGGGTTTTTATTCCTCTTTAACCATGATCAGAGCCCTAATTATTTTTCGTGTTCTTGGGTTTTGGTTTCTTTAAGTTAAATTGGGGTTTTACAACTCAAAATTCGTCTTAAGGGTTCTTCGTTGTTTCAATCTTGATCTATGTTTAAGGTGAAGGAAGCTATTTCTTTTATGGAAGCTATTGGATGTTATAATTTAATCGATTGAATCGTTTAAATTGTTGTTTTTTATGTGTTGGATTGATGAGTCGTGTGAAATTTTAGTGGTTTGTGGTTCTGGTTTTGGATGTTGAGAACAAGTGAAAATCTACTATTTTAACTTAAGTGAGAATCTTTAGTTTAAGTGAAAGCCTTTGTCGCTTAAGCGAGATAAATCTAGCTCAAGCAAAAATAGTCAAAATTCCACTTTGGTCTCTGTTCAAAATTTAACTAAAGCGATAATGTTTAGCTTAAGGGAGAGCTCGTGTCGCTCAAGTAAGAATCTCTAGCTTAGGCGAGAAAGCTACTGTAACTCTTTTTGTTTCTGTTTAATTTTAGCTCAAGCGAGAATCTTTAGCTTAAGCGGTAGCCCCTATCGCTTAAGCAAGAATCTCTAGCTCAAGCGAGAGCCTTTGTCGCTCAAACGAGAATGTTGCAAAGTTTTAATTCCTTATTTTCAACCTGTGATTGTTTAAGTTAATTTTAAAAACATGATGTATGAAACTATGCATGAATGATGTGGTATTTTGAGACTTGACTTGATGTGTTTTAAATGAGATATGAGTTATTATGAGATAACATGTGAAATATATGAGAGTTTCACGGAGGAATTCCTTTGGTGGTAATATATTGTATGTAATGATTTATGGAGTCAAATAAGGTTACATCATGACACTCTAATGACCATTCAGACTCACACAGAATTGAATGTGGTGAGATTAGCATGAGATCCTAGTCTAAGGCAGGATAGTTGCATGTATCCGGATAATTGAGTTAAATGTCTTTTATGTTTGGTGATACATGTTGGTTGTGTTTAAAATGGCTTGATTATTATTTGTTCATTTTATTTTCACTAGCTTACCCTTTTCATTGTGCTTCTATTTTGTTGTTTGTCTTTTTTTTTTCAATGATCATCAAAAATAGGTGTGAACAGATAAGGAGACACCTGTTTATCCTAATCAAGTAGAGGAAGATGTTGTTGTTTATAGTAGATGTTATAGATAAATAATTCCCTTTCTTTTAACATCCTTTTGAGAAACTCTTCGACTGTTTATGTTCATAGTTTGTTCTTTGGACTATTTTGTGTCCTTAGGATGTTTATGTTCATAGTTTGTTCTTTGAGTTATTTTGTGTCCTTAGACATTTTGCATAATTAAATATTTGGATAATTGTAATAGTTAATCTTGTAACCTCTTTGTCGTTTGCTCGTTTATATCTGTATATATTCAAGCGACGTGATGTTTTATTTAATGATATTTTTCTATTAAATGAGAGGTTACACTTCTCTTGTCAAGAGTTAGGATTTTTACTGTAAGAGAGAATGACCACATGAGAGTATGTTTTTTTCCTAAGAAATACTAGTAATATTTATAAGGTCTTTAGCCTAGAGGTCCATGTGATAAAACTGGTATGGTGATATCAAATAATATAAGTAAAATAATGACTTACCTTAATTATGTAATAATCATAATAATATTTGTGCCAACGTACCTCTTATGTCAAGTATTATGAAAGTATACAATATTAAGGAATATATGGAATAATAAAACTACTGAAACAGTTACCCTTAATATGAGAATAAATAATAGGTTTAATTAGTCAAATGATATCCACTTTTGTTCGTGTAAGTTAGGTACCCAATTTTAAAAAGGTGTCAATTGAGTCCTAACTTTTGAAAAAAATGTCTCAGTTATGTCTCTTTTAAACCAAAAAAATTAATTATTAGTGTTGTTAACAGTATCGATATTTAAATTGACTTACAAAGTTAAGTATTGATATTTATATTAAAATTTTGTAGTAAAAGTTATGAATAAAGTTAACGATGTTAATAATTTATTTTGAAGTGAACATAATTGAGACACTTTTCAAAAGATTAGGATTCAATGGACACCTTCTTATAAGTAAGTATCAAAATGATACATGAACACGAAAGTGGATATCATTCCACTTATTAAACCTCAATAATATGATGAGAATATTTTGGAATATCTTCATTTATTATGCTTAATGAGCTCATGGATGAACTCAGTAGGTGCAATTATAACAAGTTAGTTATTTTTAGTAACTTTTAGATAAAATAAAAGTACATTTATTATTAAAACTAGCGTACACACATGCGCGATATTGTATACGCATTTTAAAAATATTAATGATAGCATGTTAGGAGGTGATAATAGTCTAATGTTATTAAATTAATATATAAAATAAATTTATATTTATTAAAAATAAAGTGAAATAATAGAGAAATTAATTGTTAATGAATAAAAAAAGAAAAAAAGAAAAACACTTTTATAGAAAATAGGTAAAAATAACCATTAATTTTAAAAAATTTAATAAATAATTATATTATAAAGGGTAGAAGTGATATATTGAAATATGGACACAAAAGAGGGAATCTCTTTATATATTGTTATATATAAATCTTATTTTATATATTACATAAGAATTTCCAAATTTAAATCACCTAAATCTTAAAAAAATATAAATAAACTGTTCCATTTTATCTTTCGATCATTCTGCTTTGAAAAAAGAAGAAGAAGAAGTAAGCCCTTGATCTAAAGATAAAGATATACTTTTTGTTTTAAAATAAGTATCAATCATACTTCATTAAGAACAAAACTGCTTTGAAATTATTACTTAGAACCATAATCATATTTGCATTGAGTTATTTACTAATTAATTCATATTGCAGATAGCAATGTCAATTTTTTCGTCGAGTAATACAAAAATTGGACAAACTATATTAAAAAGAAGTTATTATCTGTAAAAACATAATTTACACCAACGTGTTATCTCTAGAATTTTATTATATTAAAATAGTATAATTTATTACTTTTATGTCTGACTAGCATAAACACAATGTACATACTTTTTAAACATAATATTATATTTATTTTATTAATAATATAAAAATAAATTTATATTAATTATAAATAAAATAAAATAAATAGAGAAAATAAATTTTGATAAATAAGATAAAAAGGAAGAGAAGGTAAACAGTTTTACCAAAAAAAATATGTAAAAGTAGTGATTAATTTTTAAAAATTTAACAAATATATATATTAGAAATGATAAAGTTGAAATGATTGAATAGGAAAAAAGACCAATTTTCTTTATATATAATTATCAATTAATTAAAAATTATGAAAATAATATGATTTATAAAAAATATATATACTTTGTAAAATAATTTGACAATTATTTTTAGAAAATAAAATTATTCAATTATTTAAAAATGAAGTGAAATTACTTAATTATTTATTTTATCAAAGAAAGAATATATTTTATTACATGTCTAATTAACAATATTATAAATTAGATTACCAAATCTCTTAACATAATAACTTTACCTACCTTTATCACATGATTTTATTTATGTTTAATTTTATGAAAAGCAAATAAAAATTAGTGAGAGGTGCCGAAACGATTCGTTTTAAAGAAGGTGTATAAACCCATATTTTGACAAAACAAAACAAAACCCATAGGGCAAACCAAAACGAGGCACACAAACCGTGAGCCACCACCACCGTGAGCAGTGACCACCACCACCGCGAGCAGCGACCACCACCGCAACGCCACATACCACGTGACACGAGGGAGAGCGAGATCGGGAGAGGAGGCGCACGGTGGCGGTTCCCAAAGCAGAGGTGGTTCTCACAGCAGCGGCAGTTCACACAGCAGCGGCGGTTCCCACAGCAGCTGCGGTTTCCACAGCAGCGGTGGTTTCCACATTTTTCCTTGCATTTGAATTTTCCTGCAATGGCAGTAAGTTACATACTATACAATTTTGTTGTTTTCTTTTCTTACTTTTTTTTTCTTCATATGAGGATTTCTTTTGTGGTGAATGCTATAGATTGATAGAATTTTTAAAGATGAAGCCAGTGAAGAAAAAGGAGAGCGGGCCAGAATGGTGAGCATGTTGTGATCTTATGTTTTTGTCTTGTTTTCTCGAGAATAGTATAATGTTTATGATCTGTACCAGCAAATGTTACCATGCATTATTATTTTTATGAGTCTAGGAACATTGGTTAACTCTAATTATGTGTGTTGAATGATTTGGTTTTTGTGCAGGCTTCTTTTGTTGGAGCCATGGCTATTGCTGACTTGGTCAAGACAACATTAGGGCCAAAGGGAATGGTAAAACTATTCTTGGCTCATTTTGATAAGTGGTGGTGATCAATGCTTTATTTTCTACTCCTAGCCAATTCATATGTCTTGGATGTGATTACTGCAGGATAAAATTTTGCAGTCTACAGGTAGAGGACGTGAAGTTACTGTCACTAATGATGGGGCTACAATCTTGAAGTCCCTCCATATTGATAACCCAGCTGCTAAAGTCCTTGTCGGTATCCTTATCAACTTTGATTGTTTTGGTGAAAACAGCTTAGAAAATTTTGGATTTTGGAGAGAGCTAATGTGAAATTCTTATTCATGTTACCTAAGGGTTTGATAGTTACATGATGAATAGTTTTTAATCATGGAAAACGCATAATATAATGAATCCAAGGTGAGAAGTCTTGATTTTAAGCACACGAGAAACTCCTAGTTTCATTGAAGTCCCTAATCAATGAAAAGCGAATTGATGTAGGTCTGGAGCCAAAACCAAAAAACAGATTATGATTTGGATAGATTAAAGGCCACCATTAATTTAAGGAACCTGCAATTTTAAAAGACACAGACTAATATACATTTATCACTTTCTGAATCTGCAAAAGAGATGCAAAAGTACTATGTTGCAGTTCACAAACTATATGGCACCCACCAATACGAGGCAGCATAAGTGAACAGAAGCAGAAAGGAATCTCCAAATTTCTCAAAATAGTAACTCAAAAATTCCTCTTATACTAGAATCATACAAATGGATGGCCAATTTTGAATAATTTCAACTAGTGGTAATGTTATATGCTGCATATTTATCTTTGAGGTGGCAAGCAATTTGTTAGTTGCATAACACCTATCCAGATAAGGTTGATTATTGACTCATTGGTAGTTTTGCTGCCCTGTGAGTTATATATATAGTTCACAGTTTCAAGTCTTGGAAGCAACCTCTCTAGTTTTGAATGCAAGGGTGGGGTATAAGGTTGTGTGCATACCCAACCCAGATCCCACTTGTGTTCGGTCCTTATGGTACCCATCCAGTTATCAGAGGCATTGGCGTGGATATTTTTTTTCATGTTTAAAACTTAAGATAACCATCCTTAATATAAGTTAGACATATCAAAAGTACAAGATGATGAAGTTGGGGATGGAACCACCTCTGTTGTTGTTTTGGCTGGTGAGCTTTTAAGGGAGGCAGAAAAGCTGGTTGCAGCCAAGATTCATCCAATGACAATAATATCAGGTTCAATTCTTTTCTTTTCTACAATGGCTCAACTTCTCTTATCCCGAAAATGTTGTTATGTTGTCATATTAATGAATTTTCTACTGGCAACTTCAGCGATTCACTCTTTGAATACAAGACAATATATTCAATAAGTTGTATTGGATAAGAAAGCAACATCTCCCTTATTGTGCATCATCTGTTTTTGAATAGTATTTTGGATAGCACGTCTTTTCTGATGTCTAATATCATTAATGTTCCTTTGAAGCTCGACATTAAGCAGGGAATGCAAAAATTTTGGTGCTTTGTTTTCTAATTAAATTAAGAATTAATTTGTTGATGCTTGTTAGGTGTGGTAATATAAGTAGTCAATGAAATTTCCATTGTCAATCTTTTATTTTCCTTATTTCGAATGCTGCCCTATATGTACTAGTACTTATTTTTCCACATGGTTTCTAGGTTTCCGAATGGCAGCAGAGTGTGCTCGAAATGCTTTGTTAGAGAAGGTTGTGGACAACAAAGCTGATTCTGGTATTGTTTCTCCCGCTTTTTAGTAGGATTTGTTTTTGGCGTTTTATCATTGTCTCTTGTTACCCTTTAGACATTGTTATTATTATTCCGGACCAGGTATTTAGGCATTCTTATAACTTGTTGTCTGATATATTGATATAATTTACTGGAATGTGCAGAGAAATTCAGGTCTGACTTACTGAACATTGCAATGACAACTTTGAGCTCCAAGATTCTTTCACAGGACAAGGAGCATTTTGCAAAATTAGCTGTGGATGCTGTAATGAGGCTAAAGGTAAATCGTTCCTATCCTACTGGATACCAGTTTTCAATTTTAATGGATACAGCAAATAGAGCCTTTGCTGTTAGCTAAATTATCCCTTTGACAATTTTGGAACAGAAGATGAATTTCACTCTTGATACACCAGATTCAAACTTATCGATTTATTTTTCCACATACTTGACTCAACTTTCTTGAACGTGTTAGTAGGTAGTTGGATTACATAAGTACTTTCATATGAATATTTGTCGTTTCATAACCATTTCTTACAGTATGAATGCGGCTATTCAAATGTATTCCAATCAATAAATAACAATATGCATGTGGTGCAATTTCATAATCGTGAATTTGAAACACTCTGTAGGAACGCACAAATTATTTCTTTAACTCTTTTTTTTTTTTTGCTGGGTTATGGCAGCTTTTCATGTCTTGTAGTGATTTTTTCCTTTTCTAGACGGTCTTAAAATAGGAAGCTTCCTTAAGTTGTTTTGTTAATTTTGTAATCTGGGCTATTCAATAACATTACTGTGCGAACAAATGTTTATTATTGTTCAATATTTATTTTATTAGTTTGAGCTATATTTTAAGTATGTCTTTTCATTCTTTCATCTTCTTATATCCATCCTTTCAATGGTGTTTTTCAAATGCAGGGAAGCACTAATTTAGAATCTATCCAGATTATAAAGAAACCCGGAGGCTCACTGAAGGATTCATTCTTAGATGAAGGGTAATATTATTGAAAAGTTGGACCATTTTGCAGTTTTCAAATAGGAAGTTTTCAACTTGTTGCTGAATCCATTATCTTTATTATATTGAGTTGCACAAGCTGTTTACAAGAAACTTGGCAGAGTCGTGCTCCTAAAAAGGATGATTATGAACTTCTGCATTTTCCTGTATAATGATGGATTTTGCTACAGTAATCTTGTTTTTCTTTTTTCTTCTAAGCATGACTTAACATTGCCTTGCTCTGGCAAAGTGTAGGCTATCTTAATTGAATTCATATTTCTCGCCAGATTCATTCTTGACAAGAAAATCGGTATTGGACAACCCAAACGGATTGAGAATGCAAAGATACTGGTGGCCAACACTGCCATGGATACAGACAAAGTGAAGATATACGGTGCACGTGTTCGTGTTGATTCTATGGCTAGAGTTGCTCAGATTGAAACAGCTGAGAAAGAGAAAATGAGAGAAAAGGTGCAGAAGATAATAGGTCATGGTATCAACTGTTTTGTTAACAGGCAGTTGATTTACAATTTTCCAGAGGAGCTCTTTGCTGATGCGGGGATATTGGCTATTGAGCATGCTGATTTTGATGGTATTGAGCGTCTGGCTTTGGTAACTGGTGGTGAAATTGCATCGACCTTTGACAATCCCGAGTCTGTTAAGCTTGGTCATTGTGACCTTATTGAGGAGATTATGATTGGCGAGGATAAACTGATTCATTTCTCTGGTGTTGCTATGGGACAGGCCTGTACAATAGTTCTGAGAGGTGCTAGGTACATTTATTTTTTTGTTATTACAAAATTTCTTTCCAGTATTCTTTTACATAGTTAGGCAATTTAATATTGATAACATGCTACATCAAATTTTGTCAGCTGAAGTTTTTATATTTTGGCAATAGGGTTTGTTTGTATGTTCTGCTTCTATCAACCTTGACCAAAATCATTAACTATTTGTGGTGGATTACAATCTTATGCTGTTTACGTGATGACTTAACTGAAATTTCACACCTAGAATTGTACCACACAGTGATTTAACTACCAATTGCTGGATTTCTGAATGGTACTTGCTTTATTTGGTGTCTTAATGTCTTCATGTGATCATAGTGAATTTATGCCTTTATGTAGTGCTGTTCAAAAATTATATTTCAGTCAGTGCATTGTGAGCTGGACATGCTTAGGAATGTTTTCTTTGTATGAATAGACCCATTTTTTAAACAAACTAGAACAAATGTTTTTTGTATGGGCAACTTTAAGTCTGATGCATCTGCTTTTTTGGCAGCCACCATGTTCTCGATGAGGCTGAGAGGTCATTGCATGATGCTCTTTGTGTGCTATCACAGACTGTAAATGACAGCAGAGTGTTGCTTGGAGGTGGGTGGCCCGAGATGGTGATGGCAAAGGAAGTGGATGCATTGGCCAAGAAAACTCCTGGAAAGAGGTCTCTTGCTATTGAGGCATTCTCTCGTTCACTCTTGGCTATCCCAACAATCATTGCTGATAATGCTGGTTTGGACAGTGCTGAGTTGATTTCTCAGCTCCGTGCAGAGCATCATCAGGAGGGCTGTACTGCAGGAATTGATGTTATTTCTGGTTCTGTAAGTATTGAAACCAAGAGTTTGGTGAATTTGTTGAGTGATTATCATGATGTATGATATTGCCTTGTTTATGTTTTCTCTTGCGTTGGTTGTATGAAGTAGACTTGTGAGAAGAGCTATTTCATTTTGTAATGTAATGTTTAATTGTCATCTTTATTTATATGGGTAGCTGATCGTTTTTATTTTTCACTTGTCATATACTGATTTCTGGTTTAGGGTCAAGGGTTTTTAGAGTCATATAACTTTTGCTATTTAGTTTGATGTACCTTGTCGAAATGTAAAATATATGTATATGTTCATGGAGGGTATGTGCCTAATGCCGGGTGAGTTAGGACCTGTCATTATTGAGTGTGTGTGTTCAAGTTTAACATGTTAGTAAGAACAGGATTTTACGAGGGTTTGTATATAGTTGTAGTGTCTGCATTTCTGTTCTACTTTTACCTATGTTTTTGTTTTTGTGGAAGGTTGGAGACATGGCTGAACGGGGTATATGCGAAGCATTCAAAGTCAAACAAGCTGTATTGCTATCTTCAACAGAGGCAGCTGAGATGATTCTCAGAGTTGACGAAATCATCACCTGTGCTCCAAGGAGAAGAGAAGATAGAATGTAAAATATGGTGAAGGTACGAGTGCTGTGATTTTGATATGGTGGTTGTGATTGGAAAAAACTGGTTGTAATGCTAAAAGTTTGTTAGGTAAGTTTTTGACTTGTTTTGCAATCCAGTCGCGTGCAAGTGGCAGAGTCAGGTTAATTAGAGTTAATTATGTTTATTTGAATTTAAGAACACTTTCTTTCATTCTTCAACGAATATATCTTTTAATATTTATCCTTTCAACGAAGTTTATAGACAATATCCATTCACTTCTGCCTAACACGTAACCAATAAATTTGAAACTGGTTTTAAATTTACTTATGCGAGTTAATTACCACTATTAAAAAGAGACATGGATGATGGTTTTTATGTTGTTATAATGATTTCATCGAATGGGCGATGCTACAGAATTCAGAGTAAACCTTTCATGGAAGGTTGGTTGAGTTTTCTGATCGACATTAACACTAACCTGTTCTCTCTCTCTCTCTCTCTCTCTCTCTCTCTCTCTATATATATATATATATATATATATATTATAGTTAAAAATAGATAATAATGTTCTTGAAAGGAAAACCTAGTGTACCCTGCATGCGGAAACGCATTCTTTTTGCAATTGCAAAAGTGGAGGAAGTGTTAGACAACCATGGAAGGTTAAACACGAAAGGGTAGAAGACAAGAAGAGGAAGCATGAAAGAAGGGGGAAAGATGGCTCGTGGAGCAGAAGAAAGATATTTATGTTTCA
Source organism: Vigna unguiculata (assembly GCF_037176805.1). NCBI lineage: Eukaryota > Viridiplantae > Streptophyta > Magnoliopsida > Fabales > Fabaceae > Vigna > Vigna unguiculata. The sequence goes on from NC_140796.1 coordinate 46,891,127, forward strand.
GAAATTTTATTTCAAAAATTTCATTCCGAAATGCATTTTTGTGTATTCTAAAATCTTGTTCCGAAAATACGATTCCATAAATTCTATTTTGAAAATCATATTTAGGAAATTTTGAAAAACTTGTTCCGGAACAGATAATTCAAAAATTACTTTTATAAAAGATAAAATGTTCATTTTAAAAATTATGGAGGTGTAGTTAGAACTCATTGAGATGCTTGAAGTAAAAGCCTACTTTAGTGTGAAATGTCCACATGCACACGGAATACTACACAAAAATCAATCTATAAGATTAACATATTAATTTAGTCAGCATAAATTCCACAATAAAGTGATTCCCAGTTTAGATTTTGGGTTTTCTAAGCATTTTTTAAATAGATAAAGTGGATCATAAATTAGTTTACGCTCAAATTGAAATGAAAATTTAATAAGGTTATACTAAATAAATTCTACGAATTAATCTTTCCATAACTTACTTTATCCAATTACTAATGAACATCATCCATTTAATAAAGTAGTATGAGAAAATAATATATTTATGTTCTTAAAAATAGTTTCTAAATTTGTTTAATTTTGTACTTCTGTGAAGTATTATTAGGATATATTTTCGTGTAAATAGTAATGTTTAAATTGGGCCTAGTTGAGCTTTCTCAAATCCAAAGACATTGACAAATAGGACAAGAAGATATGGCCTCGTTTGGAACCTAAATCGGAAGTCCAATTTTAAAATCCAATTCATCGACCTTCTTCTTTCGGGGGGATTTCTCCATATATCTCCAGACATCTTTCCAGTACTCCAAAATCTTTTTAAATTTCTATTTTGTCCCTCAGTTAATAATAACTACATTTTTTACTCTTTATAACTCACTCACGTTCAAGTATTTTTTTTTCTGACGGATGTGGATATTTGTTATCTTATTTTATTTTATAGGATGACATTTGATACTTTATTTATTTATTTTTAACTTTTTCTTATTATAGATATCCACATCCGATTAATATATATATATATATATATATATATATATATATTAAAAAAATTCTATATATCACACGACATTTTATATATATATATATATATTATTTCTTTTATTAAAAGATTATTTTTAATTTAATTTATTACAAAATATTATTTATTTTAAATATATTATATAAAACAAAATTATACAATATATATATATATATTATTTTATTTTTATAGAATATATTAAAAAAATTCAAAAATTAAAATATAAAAAAATTAACAGTAGAATAATTAAAAGTAAACAAGAGAAAATAAATTAAAAAATAAAAATATATATTTATATATATATATATATTTTTTTTCTTTAGCCTAAAATCTGCATTTCATTATTTTTCGTTTAATTAAATTAAGCATATAACCTTTTTTCAACTGTTTATGTTAGAAAATTTAATCATTTATAATAAAAAGAATATGTGAACTATGAGGAGGAGATGTGAAATCAAAGGAAAAGAAAATAGAAAAAGAGAGAGGAGAATGTGATTCGTTAAGTGCCACGAAACGAAGATCACAAGTTATAATTTTGACGTTGCAGCTTTCTTGGTTTGAATTAGTGTTGTCTGAGTCTAAGGGCATATCCTAAGGTATTTTCTAAATCCATTTGGGAGTCTATAATTAGTATAAACCATTTCCTTTCAAACTTTATGTATACATCAACTTGTGTATCATATAAGTTATAAGAAATTACCAACTTTTCTTAATTCCTTACACCCTCCTATACGGAAAACTCTTTACATCTGAGTTCATTATTCTTTTTCAACATTCTTCTTTTTCATCTTAATTTTGCTTTTCAAAAACCACTTTTATATAAATATTTTATATTTTCAAATTGAATCTTTGTTATTTTATTTTTGTTTGTTATCTTATCGCACTATTTTACATACTTGTCACTATATCATAACAAATGTTAAATTTCTTTTTTTATTAGTATAAAATAATGTAAAATGACATTTAACTTTTATAATTTTAATTAAAAATATGTTTTCAATCGATAATACGATATTATTTTACTTTAATTACAAAATTTTATCTCTCTAAACACAGTAAATAAGTAAGATAATGAAAGAAGATAATGATTACATCCTTCGATAACTTAATTAATGATGAAATCAAAATAGGACGAACTCAATTAAAAATATATAAAAAATTAAAACTTAATTAAGTTTTATTAATGACATGAAACAATATTAATGACAAATGGAGCAAAATTACCGAATTAACCTTTTCATTTAGAAACGTATATAGAAATGCAATTACAGTGTTTGGTTTAATGTGGCTCTTCAAAAATATAAAAGTTGGCCAATACACACAATAAAAGGGAACAACTTGGTCAACAAACTTGACCTTTGAACTGTTCTAAGGGCATTAATTGAGTGACACATATATTTGGTCCCAGAGAAACGTTAATCTTCTTTAGCAGAAAAACATGAACACTACTTTTGTCTTCTCAACCATCTCTTCCAGATATCATAACACCATTCTAAAACAGACAAGTAAAATTGATACATCATCTTCTAAGTGTGTTAGAACATATTAATTATTGAGAATAATTCAAGTGTGAGTCAAAGTCCCACATCAGATAGAATAGACAAACTTAAACATTATATAAAAATAAAAATCTATAACACTATTGTCTTAAGGTTTGGGTGTTAAACTGGTATCAAATGTTTTATATGTGTATGTGTAAGACTAATGTCATGTAACAATATGGAATCACAACCTCTCAATAACTATAACCATAACCCATATATAACAAAAACATATGAAAGAATATATAACCAACATCCACAACACCATTTCAAAATATATATTCTAACGATATTAGAAAATGAGTATATGTTTAATTTATTTTTATGAATTTAGTGTATAAGTTGACTTTGTATTAAGGATCTCCAAAAGCTAGATTGAAGAGTTTTGATAGAGAAAAATGAAGATTCATTGCGTAAAAAGTGGAGAAATAGTAGCTTATAGTGTTTGTTGAAGAAAAAGAGAAGTTGTAGAAGACGTGGTAAATAAACGGAAGGAAGAACCTGTTTGTGACTTTGACATAGTTAGAGTTAGTTGATGTTTGAAAACTATTTTTGTGTTTTGTGGTGAGTGGTCCCAAATCTTGTCTAGTTTATCATGTTTTATGAGACATAGAAATCTTGATTTGTTAAATACAATGAGAACAATGGAAGAAAAAAAAAAGAATAGTTTTGGAGAACGTAATCAATATGCATCATGTCAACATTTATAAGTGTGTCTAAAGAAATAACCACCCCCCAGTAGGTTTATTTATTTTTTAAATTTAGTTATTTTCACTTTTAGTTCTTTATATTTACGTCTTTTATGGTGTTTGCTTTGTAAATTTAATTTTAAAATTATTTAGTTCTATGATAAGGTTTTTCTTTAAATTGAATATTACATCTTCAATTCATGGCCTTATAAATACACTTAAATACTTATTTGGTTATAATTTTGGTTTAATTTTTTTAATTTGGTCCTAGTTTTGAATTTGTGTTCAATTTGGTCCCAAATTTCATTAACTTTGTTCAATTAAGTCCTTTTGTCTAACACCGTCTAAATTGCTAATATAATTGTGTACAAGGTGCACTGTTCCTATGACGTGGTGCACTGTAATATGACATGTCTATTAATTTACTCTGACTTGTAGTTTCATTTTTAATTTTTAATTAAAAGTTATAAAAATAAATTGGTTTTAGGGTTTATAATTGGACATTGGGGACTTGCTTCCATTTGCAGTCTAAGGAGTTTGTGGATTTGGAAAACATCGCTATTGTGGGAGAACGTTGTTGTTGCGTGAACTTGCTTTGGTGGATTGTGTGCATTTTCATCTCATAGGTTAGTTTTATGATTAGGGTTGGATCAATTTTTTTATTAGGGTTTTTGTTGTGTTTTTGTTACCCAAGTTCTTTGTAGTTCTTATTGTTCGCACAACTGCTAGCTCTCCGCAATCGCAAATGGGTGCTACGTCCAAAACCCTAGAACCACCACCATGGCATGAACCACAACTTCGTTGTCCCCAACTATTGCAAGAGGAAGACAATGGCCTACGAGATATAGATTTTCAAGTGAAGGTGAATCGCAAACAGGTTTTTGAAGTGGACAAAACCCCTACTTATTCTGTCGTATACATATAAAAACCCTAGCCCATGCATTTCAACTATGTAAGTTTAATTCCAACTAAAACTACAAGTCACAGTACATCAAAACAAACATGTCATACTATAGTGCACCACAAGAACAATCCACCTTGTACACTGTTCTGTTAGCAATTTAGATGGTGTTAGATAAAAGGACTTAATTGAATGAAATTGACGAAATTTGGAACCAAATTGAACACAAATTCAAAACTATGACCAAATTGAAAAAACTAAAACAAAACTATGACCAAATGGGTATTTAAGTCTTATAAATATTTAAGTGTATTTATGTAGCATCACATTTTAATAGTTTAATACTATCAAAATAGATATAATGTGACTAATAGTTATAAACAAATTATTCACAGATAGAGAAAATTCTATTACAAACAATCATATAAAACATAACCATAATAAGTAGACCTATACAAGAGTTCTATACAAACAAGGAACTATGACTAAAAGAAATAAACATAAAGTCTTTAAAAAAAGATCATGTACAAACTAAGCCAATCCTATAAAACTACACAACTGCATATACCTCATCTTGAATTGGTTCAACTGCTTCTTCCTTACCTACTTACACCAATAAAGGTGATAATTGCAAAAGGAGGAAACAAACATAAGACAACGACAAAAAGAAATGGTAAGCTAATATCCAAAAGAGTTTTCATATAACAGAAATAAAGTAACATTACATACAAATCTTACATAAGGACAAACATACCACATATAAAGACTCATTTATCTGGATATATGCATTAATATCAGACTCTGACAAGTTTTGCACTTGTGGTGGACTCGACTACTATGTAAAGCCATTGTCAATTGGTTTACCCCTACCACATAGAAGGTCAATATGTTAACATCTTTGGCGAAACCCTAAACTAGGACCTCCTACTCCTTTCACCATATACCATATCCTTCTCTACTTGAGACTAGATAATTATTAGAGCGTCAAGATAACTTTCAATGCTGAATCATTATATCAATGCATACTCTAATGAGACCAATCCTAATCCTCCTTGGATTACTACTAACCTTCCTCTTATAGATCACATACACAGATAATTCTCTTAACCATACATAAGATTACATTAAACATATAAAACAGTGACATGTAATACTAAACAACCTTGTTAATCCCACTTGGCGAGATCATTCACTCGCTTAGTGAGTAGTGCCTGTAGGTGCACTCACTCAACGACTACATGTCTCGCCCAATGACATAAGTATTAAAACTCACGGAGATTAAATCACTCATAATTTGCTCATCAAAGAACTGTCACGCCCAATGACAGCCAAGTCTGTGAACTCTTTGACTTTGGAGTTGTTCAATGAGAATATCCTCGCATAGCGACTACCAACTTAGTGGCTTTCTAAATTTGGCCTCGCTCAACAACACAATACCTCGTCCTGCGAATTTGCATAATTTTATAGAACACAATTATGCATATTTATGCTATTCTAGCCAGATCGATTCAATCCTACACCACATACAAATTCCTAGACACACCAATTATCCATTAAACAACATATATTAACTCAATTCATCAAATTATGATACAATTCAGGCAACATCTTCACATTTCATGATACAACCAATTCATGAAAATTAGGAACCTAATCTCAATTCAAAAATCATACTCATCACATAGCTAAATCATTCAGACAAATCATAATACAATCATACAATTAGTAATTTCAACATATATAAAATTTTTATGCAATTCAATTAGTTTCTCTTACTTGTGAGACAATTAAAACAGCTCAAAGACCCCAAAAATATCCACAAACACACATGAAGCTCTAATCAACTCTAGAAACAACACAAACATGATCAGGACATGACATTAGAACCACTCATCAACGAAGAATCTTAGAAAACTTGAATGCCACATGCAAGCTAAAAGAACTCACATGCAAAAAGAAGAATAAATAGAGTAAGAAAAGGAACTGAAAAGCAACTTACTCAAGCATAGAAACTGATCGAATAGAACTAGAGAGCTTACCGCGATGATCATTCTAGCGATCTCCAACCTTTAAACAAAGGAGTGGGAGTGAGAAAACTTGGTGAGAAGTGAGAGAGCTCTAAAAAATTGTTTTCTAGAGATATTATGTGTTTTTAAATAATGAAACCCCTTTATAAATCTTTTATTTAGGCTTTCACTTTTCTGCATTACAATAATTAAGTATCACTACTTTAAACACACTATGAATTCTTGTTAGAATATATTTACATTATAATTTTTCTTTTATTATATCTTTTGTCATTTATGTAACAATAAAGATATTCTAGAAATAGTTTGTAAGTTGTTGTCATTAATGGTGTTGACTCACCTCCTAAACTTTATATAATATTGTATTAGACTCACAATTCATATAAGAAAATATATAAGATATTATGCAGATAATATGTTTCTCCGTTTCCACTGATTCTAAAATATCATCTCTAAACTTTTACAATTTAAGTCATAATTCAGTTTATGCAACTAAATAGTTTAATAAAAACTTAAACTCAATAAAAAAACATTACAAAAGTATAAGTTGTATGTATATATGTTTAATTCTGAAAACCACATTTATTTAAACATAAAAATAAAAATATTTTCATATAAACAAAATTGTTATGCTTAATTTTATTGTTTTACATTAAGTTATTTTTGTTAACTATTTCACTTTTTTTTTATTCAAATAGAAAGTGTAGATAACTTTATTTTAATAAAAAGTATAATAAATATTAATTTTCATTGTGTCACATAGTAATAAGTATAATGTTGCATAATAGTTCCTCCGTCTGCAGTAAAAGGATTTTCTTACACTTTAAATGAGAAAACGATTAATCTAAAAATATTAAAAAGAAAAAATTAACATTTCACTAAAGGAGAGAAAACATCGATCAATTTCAATTTTTTTATATAATTAGACTACCCCGTGATTGGATGAAATAATTTAAATTTAACATCATTACCGTTGAACTATTTTTATATTAACGTCATTCTTATTTATAAGGAAAAATATTTTTTATTCACAGTATAAATAACTTATCATTAATTTAAGTATATTTAATTATTTTTTAAATTTTCTGTATGAATTTTTTACTTTATTATTAAATGTATTTCTTTGTTTTATGAAAAAGGAATTTAATTGAGTTATTATTTTTTGAAGAAAGTAGAATTGAGGGTGGTGTGAGATGAAGATTACAGAAGAAGCAGAAGCAATGATTATGCTAACCCTAATTTCAAAACCATACATGTGTCTACCTCTTTCAGGCTAACCATCATTTCTTTCTTTTTCTTTGAATTCAACACTAACTGCACTGAAAGCTACTTTTGTCGTATAAATAGGTTCACCCAAATTCATATGCTGACAAACTTTGATCGTGTCAACCTTCCCAAATCATAAATTTTAGGTTTTAGGTTAAGTATATTGTTATTCTTTTATATTTTTATGTTAAATTGGAATTCAATTATTTTTATTATGATGATAAAAAATAATAAATTTATTATTATTATTATAAAATAAATATAAATAATTTTTAGAAATTTTATTTATTTATTTTATAATTGATTCTTTTTATTATAATTATTTTAATTAAAAAAATTCAATTTTTAAGAAAAGTTAAACTAAAAAATGATTAAAATTTAAAGAAAAAACACTTTTAATTCAGATTAGTAAATGTATATACAAAAAGAAATTCTTTTATAAATACTAGCGTTATCGCGCGTAAAGGCCATATTGCGCGTACGCATTTTATAAATATACGTACTATTATATTAGTAGGTGATGATATTATAATGTTATTAAGTTAATATATAAAATAAAATTATATTTATTAAAAATAAAGTAAAATATATTAAAAAAGATGAGAGAATAACTGTTGATAAATAAAAAGAAAAGAAATAGAAATAGACCGTTTTATAAAAAACTTCTAAAATAATGGTCAATTTTCAAAAATTTAATAAATAATTATATTTTAAAGGATAAAATTAAAATTTTAAAATATGGACACAAATAGTGTACACACAAACGTTATCGCATATTTTTTTAAATATAAATGATAGTACGTTAGTACGTGATAATAGTGTAATGTTATTAAATTAATATATAAAATAAATTTATATTTATTAAAAATAATGTAAAATGAATAAAAAAATTAATTGTTGATGAATAAAAAAAAGAATAAAAGATAAACAATTTTATAAAATATAGGTAAAAATAACCGTTAATTTTAAAAAATTAATAAATAATTATATTGTAAAGGGTATAATTAATATTATGAAATATGGTAAATAAAATATTTTTTATATATTAAAAAAATTAATATATAATTATATTATAAATAATAAAAATATTATAAAATATAAACACAAAAATGAAATCTTCTTTATATATTATCATAATATACAAACGTAAGAAATTCTCTTTATATTTTATATATCATGTATTGAATACAAGTAACCGAATAAATACGAAATCAAGATGGTTAATATTTCACTATTTTCTTTTTACCGATCATTGACTAATAATGGTGTATAAAAGTGAATTACAATCAAGCATAAAAATAAGTCACCTAACACGTGTTAATAATAAATCCAATTGAAAATTTACAATTATGCATGCTAAAATAAATATAAATTAATGAAAACTAAATCAAGTTAGTAAGAAAGTTATATATAAACTTATAAAGTCAATTAATTTTGAATCAAATTTACATATTCCTGTTACATATGATTTGTTTCCCTATAAGACGTGATGGTAACTATCACTACAATATTATTATAATTATTATTATTATGTTTGTTATTATTAAAAAAAAGAATATAGGAATATTCTAGCTTGAGTATTTTTGAAGGTGTGTGAATGAATGGAGCAGCATTCAATTTGAATCGATAAGAAGAAAATGCTTTCTTAAGGTTAAAATGTGTTTGTTCATTTATTATTTATTCAATTTGAAATTGATAAGACGAAAATTCTTTCATAAGATTAAAATGTGTTTGTTCATTTATTATTTGGCTTATCCATTATTCTATTTATGAGTCCCATAATCTCCTAATTAATTATATCTTAACAATATGATGCGATATTTTAAGAGTCTTAAATTTAAAATATAAGTATGAAGAATAAAAGAACATTGAATTATATAATTAAATTATTTTTTTAAGATAAAAAAATTGAGGTGCAAATTTAAAATTCTAAAAGTTTGATTTTGCTGAAGAAAAAATTGCAAGAAGATAAGCAATGTATATAAAGAAATTCATTTAAAGTAAACCAAGATGTTATAAAAAAATATCATGAAATTTGTTCTAGAGAAGAAATTAATATCTCAATCAACTGAAAATTTAACTAAATTTTGGAAAACTATTAACACAATTCAAAACTTCGAGTTATGTTTCTAATTATTAAAGAGTAATCTTTATTGGGTTTTCAGATGCTGAATGACAGTGATATTAGGTGACCATACATAATATGGGAAAAGTAGTGAAGAGCACAAAATATTATGAATCTTTCCCCAAAATAAAAAGGGTAATTTTTATTCCTTCAAAAATATATTCCGATTTCTGAGTACCACAAAAACATCAATATTGTTCCAATTTAGCTTCTGATTGAGGTTTCCCATTTCTTCTTTTCTTCTTTTGTTTTTCTTTTTGTCCTTAATAATTTCTTTTTCTTGAGTCAGTATTGCTTTATTATTAATTAATTTATTTATTTTGGAAATAATTTTCGTCTTTGACTATAGTCGTGGAGATGAGGCAACTTGAGTTGCATAAGATACTGACAATATAACACCGACCATATTCAAATATTTGAAAAAAATTAAATACTAATAAATACTATCTTAAGAAAAATATTCTGAAGAATTTGTTTGATAACACTGATATAGTATTTACGTAGTTAATTTAAGATGATTCGTGTGTATTTAATTTAGTAATTTATAACTGTTTTTAAATATTTTATTAAAAATTCTAAAGGTTTCCATTAAAAATGTCTTATTAATGTATTAAAATAATAAAAAAAATAAAAACTACCGACATTCTAGTTCCGTGCCAATTAGCAAATTAGAATAGATGCACTAACATTGACATTTGGTCTTTTTCTTTGACTGGAACACGATAGTGTAAAAGCTTTACTTATATCAAGGAATAAGGAATTTCACAACATTTAATTCATTCAAATATATTAAATTTAAATTAATGTTATTTTAAATTATTTTACTTTGTAAATATTTTTTTTTAATAATATCATTCAAATTTATTAATTTTTAATTTGAATAAATCATTTTAAATTTTTAATGAGTACCGGTAAAAACACATTCACTTTCTTCTATAACAATATAAAATAATAATAATAATAATTATTATTATTATAAAATTAAAAATAAATATTTTTTATAACTTTGTAAAAATTTTATTTATTTTATACATAATTTTATAATTAAAAATTATTAAATTTTATAAAACGGTCGGTTAAATTTAAAGAAATTATCGTTTAAAAATAAAATTAATAAAATGATTATTTTAATTTTAAAAAAATTAAAAAAAAGATCAAAAAATAAATAAATGTGAACACTGAAAAGATATAGATATAGATAACAATTATTTAAATATAGAATAATTATTAACAATTTAAAAGTATCAACATTTATGACTTTTGTAATCTATATTAACTGATTTATCTTTTATTAAAACTTTTTCATCTCATTATAAATTAATTTTTCTTGATTAAATTATTTAAATATATATTGAAATTATTTTTACAATGTTATTAATTTAATTTTTTATTGGTGCAGACTAAATCTTTTATCTCATTAACATCGAACAAAGAATAATTTAAGTTAGAGTTTGTAAAAAACTAATTTGTTATATGAATTTGAAGTTAGTAGAATTAGGATAATTTCTTTGAGAGATTTTATATTTAATAAAAATCCTATAACTATTCAATATAGTATTTTTTTTCTTAAAAATAATCATCTTTACATCACATGCAGATATACATATATAATTAAGAACATTTCTGGATAGATTATAACATAATATCTTTGGTTTTATGTGACGCATATACCTCTAAGTAGATTAGACATAAGTTCTAATTCTACTTGACTCCACATCTCATGCATTTCCATCTCACAAAATTAATTACATAATTTACAAAACTAGAGTTTTTCATTAGATAATTACATAATTAACATATGTCCGACCATCATAACACTTGTATCATTTCATTTAATACCATAAAACTAATAAACAAAACATTATATAACTAATAATCATTAAGTATAGGAATACTAAATATAACCACTATGTTACAGTCATTTATATAAGATATACTGAATATAAACCGTCATATGTCTATATTAAAAGAACTAGAGTTTTTCACAAAATATTTTATTTACAAAAGATTTCCAAATACAAGCTATAGTGACATTATCCAACTGCTACATCCTCATCTGTTCACACCAATCAAAGTGATCATTGCAAACAAAGAAAACTAAACAAAACAACATCACAAATAAATGATAAGCTAATATGCATAAAGGGTTATTCATACAAAAGAATAAAATTAACATCCATACTTAGTCAATCACATAAGTCATATTAATAAATATTATCCTATTACATACAAAGACTCATATATGACTAAATTATCTGGATAGATGTATTGAATCAGACTTTGACAAGTTGTGTTTGTGGTGGTTTCTATTGTTCTGCAGAGTCATTGCTATTGGGTTTCATCTTACTATACACAATGTTAGTCCATTAACGTCTTTGGCCAAGGTAACATCTCTAAAGTAGGAACATGCAAGCTAGAACAACTTACATGCACAAGAAAGAACAACTCACCAAGAGAAAAATGGTAGAAAATCAACTTACTCTATTGGAGAAGTAAAGATTTCGCTACAAGAATTACTCTAGTGGTCTCCGATCTTCAAACAAACAAACATAGGGTGAGCAAACCTAGAGAGAAGCGAGAGAGCTCTATAAAAAGGTTTCTAAGAGATGATATGTTTTTAAATAATGAAATTCATTTATAAAATTTTTATTTATACTAATATTAAAAAAAATCGAGTATCATCATTTTAAACACACTATATAATCAATCTTAATATTATTTTTAAGCATTTACACTACTTAAGTGATGATTTCACAACTAATGAGAATCGAAATTGATTCACTTTCTTTTAGGAGGAATGACACTCAACTTAGGATAGTTCTTGTGACATTTCTCTCTGGCATAAATTTCTATGTATATATATTTGATTAAAATGCTCTTAGATACATGTGTCACTTATAACATATTTGCTCTATAAATAATATCTTGTAGGTTTAGTAGAAAGCTAAACTTTGAGTTGTATTATTAAACGAGAGTTTACTAAGAGAGTATATTTAAGTGTGTTAATTCTTAAGTCAAACTACGCCATTATCAACGTGTGATTTTTTTTCTTGTTTATCTTTTATAATTTTTTTGGTGCTTGCGATTCTAAGTTCTATTTTTTGGATTGTTTTTGATGTTTATAAGTAAATTTTTTAGCTATTTCATAATGAACATGTACAATAATAAAATATTTAATAAATAATTATCTTGTTAACACCTTTATTTGCTATTAGTATGCATATTGAACCATTATAAATAGTAGAGCATAAATATGAACTCTTGTTCTCAGAAGAAAAGTTAATTCAAAAAATAATTTATCTAAATAAACTTCTTCATATTTTAATTCTTAAACTATATTTAATTACCACATATTTTGATTTAACGACGAAAAAAGAAGTGTAGAGATTTATATTGAAAGTTGAAAATGTGAAATTATTGGAAAATCGTAAATTTTGAGAAAAAAAAAACTTTCTTTATATCACTACAAGAAAAATCTTAAATAATAATTAAATTTAATAACAAAAATAATTAGTCATTATAGTAACAAATTTAGATATTAATTTATAAAATAAAAATTATGGATAACTAAACTAGTTTTAAAAAATTATAATATTTAAATTGACAACTGAAAAATTGAAATAGTTTGTATTATGAATTGATTTCTAAATTAGTTATTAATATTAATTACGTAAATCTTAACTATCAAATAAATTAATCAGTAAATTAATCTCTAATTAGTTATTTAGCGAACACTCTATAAATTAATTAATTTACACGAAATAGATTATATGCATAATCGATTATGTTTTCATATATAATATAATCGATATACAAAAACATAATTAATTATATTTTCGATATAATATTTAATTATTATGATATAATTTTTTAATATTTACACTTTTATATATTATAATTAAATAATAAGTAATATATATTATTAATATATTTTTTCAATTACATTTACTATAATTTTTCACTCAAATCTATTTATTTTTCTTTAATTTAAACAAATATAATTTCTACTCTTTTTCTTCTCCTTTCTTTTCCTTTCCACTTCTTTATTTTCTTTTATCCTCCCACTAAATCCTCAATGTATCCATTTCTGCATTAAGAAATCAGAATTCGAATTCAGAAATTGAATTTCCACATAATTTTTCTTATTTTTAGTAAAAAAAGACTGTATAGCATGAATAGTAATTCAGTTTAATTTTAAAATTAAAGATGAACTAAGTTTAATTAAATAAATTATTTAAAATAAATTTATTGAAGAAAACAGTAGCATAAAAGTTTTAACGTAATTTAAAATTTGTCTTTTTTTTTAATTTGATAAATTTTAACATAATATCAAACTTTATTTAATAAATATGCCGAAATCATAGGTCACATCATAAATTTTAGACAAGTCACTTGATATATTCGCATATCTATATTCATTCAGAAATACTTTATTTATAATAAATTCCTATCAAATAGTAACTAAAAAATCAGATGAGAGTAATTTTATAATGATTACATTAGCTTTTTCAGCCAATTAAATTTATCCTTACAATGATTAGATTAGATTAGATTAAACAGAACAAATATTATTTTCATCTAACTGTTTTTATCTGCAGGCTAATTTCTTTTTAAATTATATAAATCAATTCAGTAAAGTTTATCTTCTTTTTTTTAATTTCTTTTCTCAGTAAACATGGTTCAAAATCAAATATTCCGATAAAATGTTCAAGAGATTTCTAGTTAACAAAACAAATAGGTTATCTTATCTTATCTTATGATTCCTTTTTTCTCTGTATTTTTACGGTGCAAAGTGTCTATAAAACGAGGCTTGAACAAGTCCTTTTTGCTTCACATGAAGTCTCTCTCTTTCTATTCTCCGTGATATCTGGCGCTAGTTATCAGTTATTGTTGTGGTTGAAGGTTGTTCAGTGTTCACTTTTCTTTGTACTTTCTCGTGCAGAGATCATAAGGACCCTATTATCTTTCAACCTACAAAATCTTTCTCCTCTGTTCTCACGGGATTTTCCTCTCACACCCTCTCATTTCTCTGTTTCCAACCTTTCTTGCTTCAAAATTCAAGTCTTGGTCTGGTGAGAGTGTCATAGCATAAAGAGTGAGGAACAAAGAAGATACTGAAATCATGGCTACCCGTAACATTGAGAAGATGGCCTCCATTGATGCTCAGTTGAGGTTGCTGGCACCACGCAAGGTCTCTGATGATGACAAACTGGTTGAGTATGATGCTCTTCTGTTGGACCGTTTCCTTGACATTCTTCAGGATTTGCATGGTGAAGATATCAGACAAACGGTAATGTCAATTCCTGTTGCTTTTTAAAAAGATGAGTTTTTTAGTCCAACTTCATGGATTTATGAAACCCCATTTCAGTTATTGCAATGAAGAACTCCTTTTGCTGTTCGAAACCTCAACTTAGTTTTTTGTTTCATGTGTGTGTCTCTTCTCATGCTCATTCTCTGTCTGCAAGAGTTCTTCTTTCGACTTTCTTCTTACGAGTTTACAATTTCATGATTTTTCACACTCCTTCCTTTAGTTTGTAATTAATTTTACATAAGTAATGGGTCCTGCATTTGTTTTATGTTTCTCTTCCCATGTTGATTCTCTGTGTGCTAAAAGTTTTATTTTTTTATGAAATATAATATAAATTCATGGTCGAGTAACTTCAATTCCAATTCATTAGCATATTTGGTTTTTTGCCTGAAGTTTTGTACATATCTGAACTTGTGGCTAAGAGTTTGTGGTTTGATAGGTTCAAGATTGTTATGAGCTGTCAGCTGAATACGAAGGGGAGCATCGACCTGAAAAGTTGGAGGAACTTGGGAATATGCTGACTGGTCTTGATGCTGGGGATTCGATTGTTATTGCCAAATCATTTTCTCACATGCTCAATTTGGCCAACTTGGCAGAAGAAGTTCAAATTGCGTACCGAAGAAGGATCAAGTTATTGAAGAAGGGTGATTTTGCGGATGAGAACTCTGCCATGACAGAGTCAGACATTGAAGAGACCTTGAAGAGGCTTGTGACTCAACTGAAGAAGACCCCTCAGGAAGTCTTTGATGCTCTCAAGAACCAAACTGTGGATTTGGTTCTAACTGCTCATCCTACTCAGTCTGTTCGCAGATCTTTGCTGCAAAAGCATGGAAGGTATATCTGTTACATTAACTCATATTTAGCTGCATTTATCATAGTTGATTCATTGTTGCGTTTATCATACGTAATACACTATTTCTGGCATTGTTTGACACAATTATATCCGTTGGTATCATTGTCTTCTTTTTCAGGATAAGGAATTGTTTGACCCAATTATACGCCAAAGACATAACACCAGATGATAAGCAGGAACTTGATGAGGCTTTACAAAGAGAGGTGTATTTTCATTTCATTTATAATGCACCACTGTCAATCACATGTTTCACATCCTCATGATTCTGAGTTGATAGATACTTTACCTATGCTTAGACACCATGGCCAAAAATTATTTTACTTTTAGAATTATATATGGCGAAGTTAGAGCCTAATGATGTTTTTCCCATGTGTAGATTCAAGCTGCATTTCGCACAGATGAAATTCGAAGGACTCCTCCCACACCACAAGATGAGATGAGGGCAGGAATGAGCTACTTTCATGAGACAATTTGGAAAGGTGTACCAAAGTTTCTGCGCCGGGTTGATACAGCTCTCAAGAACATCGGAATAAACGAACGTGTCCCATATAATGCTCCTGTTATTCAGTTCTCTTCTTGGATGGGAGGAGATCGTGATGGTATATTATTTCCTTTCCATAAGAAACTAATGAAAAAAAAGCACTTACTTGAAAACAGATTTCTCTTTGTTACAGTCCCAAATATCATATGGTACTGATATAAAGAATCTTTGTTTCAAATCATTGATGCTTTGTTTTTTCTTCATTCATTGTATGCTTTTGAGTTTCACCTTCAATGTTAGGCAATACCTTATTACTTGCTGTCTTACATAAGTCTAATTTACATTGTAGGTAATCCAAGAGTAACCCCTGAAGTTACAAGGGATGTGTGTTTGCTGGCTAGAATGATGGCTGCTAATATGTACTTCTCTCAGATAGAGGATCTCATGTTTGAGGTATCAATTTTTGTGGTAATTTTTTATTATTAAGCATTTAGAACGTGGCTCTTACTGCTTTTTGTCTGCTATTGCAGCTGTCTATGTGGCGTTGCACTGACGAGCTCCGTGTTCGTGCTCATGAACTCCATAGGTCCTCAAAGAGAGATGCAAAACATTACATTGGTATGTATTATTCTGTTCTGAAATTGCACATTTAAGTTTGAACTCAACACATTCAACTGTGTTATTGATGTATTAAATTCTTAATTGATGCAGAGTTTTGGAAACAGATTCCTCCAAACGAGCCATATCGTGTTATTCTTGGTGATATCAGAGACAAACTCTATAACACACGTGAACGTGCTCGCCAGTTACTAGCCAATGGAACCTCTGATATCGCAGAGGAGACAACCTTCACTAATGTTGATCAGGTATAATTCCCATCAATGTTCTATAAACTATAGCAAAAAGATGATCAATTTGTCATGGAAAGAAACTCTATAACCTCCAATTTTGTCTTGTAGTTCCTGGAGCCTCTTGAACTATGCTATAGGTCACTCTGTGCATGTGGTGACAGACCAATAGCAGATGGAAGCCTCCTTGATTTTCTGCGGCAAGTTTCCACATTTGGACTCTCACTCGTGAAGCTTGACATCCGACAAGAGTCAGATAGGCACACTGATGTAATGGATGCAATCACAAAGCACTTAGAAATTGGATCATACAGAGAGTGGTCTGAGGAAAAGAGGCAGGAGTGGCTCTTGTCTGAACTCAGTGGAAAACGCCCTCTCTTTGGCCATGACCTTCCCAAAACAGAAGAAATCACTGATGTTTTGGAAACCTTCCATGTCATTGCAGAGCTACCTAAAGACAACTTTGGTGCCTACATCATATCAATGGCCACAGCCCCATCTGATGTGCTTGCGGTGGAGCTTTTGCAGCGTGAGTGCCATGTGAAGGAGCCACTGAGGGTGGTGCCGCTGTTTGAAAAGCTTGCTGATCTTGAGGCTGCTCCGGCTTCCGTGGCGCGACTTTTCTCCATAGATTGGTACAGAGAGCGCATCAATGGGAAGCAAGAAGTTATGATAGGGTACTCAGACTCAGGAAAAGATGCTGGCCGTCTTTCAGCTGCTTGGGCGCTTTACAGGGCTCAAGAGGAACTTGTGAAGGTTGCTAAGGAGTTTGGTGTGAAGCTTACAATGTTTCATGGGAGAGGAGGGACTGTTGGAAGAGGAGGAGGACCAACTCATCTTGCTATTTTGTCTCAGCCACCAGACACCATTCATGGCTCACTACGGGTAACGGTTCAGGGTGAAGTCATTGAACAGTCTTTCGGAGAGGAGCATTTGTGCTTTAGAACACTTCAAAGGTTCACTGCAGCTACGCTTGAGCATGGCATGCATCCTCCTGTGTCACCAAACCCTGCATGGCGTGCCCTCATGGATCAGATGGCTGTCATTGCCACTCAGGAGTATCGCTCTGTTGTTTTCAGAGAGCCTCGTTTTGTTGAATATTTCAGACGTGTAAGTGCTGCTACTACTCACTCACCTTTGTTTACAAGATACCCTTTGGAAAAATCTATCAGTTTTTTTAAATAATTTGGTCATGAAGTTGAAATTTCTTTCCTTTGGTTATGTTATATTTCTGAATATTATGCACTGCAGGCAACTCCTGAGTTGGAGTATGGAAGAATGAACATTGGAAGTCGTCCATCAAAGCGAAAGCCAAGCGGAGGAATTGAATCTCTACGTGCTATTCCTTGGATTTTTGCATGGACACAGACAAGGTTTCATTTGCCAGTGTGGCTTGGTTTTGGTGCAGCATTTAAGCATGTTATTGAGAAGGATCCAAAGAATCTGCAAATGCTTCAGGACATGTACAACCAATGGCCTTTCTTCAGGGTCACCATTGACTTGGTTGAGATGGTGTTTGCCAAGGGAGACCCTGGGATTGCAGCACTATTTGATAAACTCCTAGTGCCAGAAGAGCTACGTCCATTTGGAGAGAGCTTAAGAGCAAAATACGAAGAAACCAAGAGCTTTCTCCTCCAGGTAATTTTAATTAGCATTTACTAGTTCTCATAATATGTACAAAAACACAACATGAACATCAGCATCAGCATAAAAAAGAACCGACATTTTAGCCTTAAATCTATGTATGGTTAATGTTATTCCCCCCCTACCTAGTTCAGGCCTAATACGTCTTGTTTATTTTAGGTTGCTGGGCACAAGGATCTTCTTGAAGGGGACCCCTACTTGAAGCAAAGACTTCGACTTCGTGACTCATACATCACAACTCTGAATGTGCTGCAAGCCTACACATTGAAGAGAATTCGTGATCCTGACTACCATGTGAAGCTGAGGCCACACTTGTCGAAGGACTACATGGAATCAAGCAAGCCTGCAGCAGAACTTGTTAAACTTAACCCTAAAAGCGAGTATGCACCTGGCCTTGAAGACACCCTTATTTTGACAATGAAGGGTATTGCTGCTGGCATGCAGAACACCGGTTAAGCTTCCATTTCAGTAGAGCGTGTTTTGCTTACTATGTATAATGTGTGTTGTGGCATCCATTGCAGCACTGTAACCTACTATACTATGTCTACTTGAGGTTTGCACTAATATCAAATAACTGTCACTATGTTGTTCTTGAGATGATAACATATTATATTACTATACAATAAAACAAGGTTTTGGTCAAGGTCTTTTTGGGACTCTTCTCATCCTTTCATCTCTTGCAATTCTGGAATTATATTATGCAACTTTTCCATTTTCTTTGACATGCAACTTTTGGAGTTTGGTTTTGTACACAGAATTATAAGTGGGGTTTGTTTTAAAACATTCCTTTGCTTGCATGTTTTGAAGAAGGTTTTCATAACATAGTTGAACTTTGATTAAGTTGTAACATAAAAAATAGTGTTTAAAAACACATTACTTGAAATAGTTCTAGAAAAAAAAACATTAAATGATATGATATAACAGAATACTTATTTATCAAACTAATGATGATGAACAGACTTTTCATTTCATATAATAATAAAAATTAGCACTAGGTGATAAATACTAATCGCATGAATCGGTGTTTGAACACTAATCATGTACAAGAAATAATGGTTAAATATGTTTGTGATCTTTAAACTTGAACGTAAAATTGCAGTTCGTAAATTGCAGTTCGTTTTTATTCTAAATTTTAATATATTTTGATCTTCAAATTTTAAAAATAATAAATATAGTCTTTTTAATTTAACAGTATTAACTTTTTATTACGTGTTAGATTGTATTTTAGGTTAACATTTGAGTTAAAATATGTTAAATAGTGTAAAACGTAGTTCGAAATGTAGTTTAGTACATCAAAAGAGTATTACACAGTTGATTAAAATGACTATATCTATTCATTTTGAAAGATATTTAAACTATATTAAAATTTGAGACAGACAAATTTCGATTATAAACTGAAAACATATTTAATTATAAAGTGAAAACATATTTAATCTCGAAAAATGATTTTTTGACTACTAAATTTTAACAACTTTCTCTTACAATCTTAGGTGACATCTTTTAAATAGTATACTAGTTTTTTATTTTCTTATTTTTAATATTTCAAAACCACTTAAAAAATGACATATTATGTTATAAGAAAAAGTTGTTAAAAGCTGGTAGTTAAAATATCATTCTTCTTTAATCTCATTGTCCGGAAAAGAAAAACTGATAAACGCGTCATCAATGAGAAATGTCTTCTTGTGTGTTAATAAAGGGGATGGGAGTAGAAACACAAAGTCAAACACCCTCGTTGAATTGAACTGGATCTACTTGCATGATTAATTTCAGTGGCATTATTCTAATGCACGTGAAAAAGAGGTAGCTGCGCCATGAATACAGCAACATGCATTTGCCCTTTGCTTCAGTTTTGAATCTCAATTCTCCAAAATTAAGACCAACAATTAAAGGTCGGTGTAACAGTTGCAGAAAAAATATATATTTTATCTAACTACACCAATAACAAGCAAAGATGAGGCACCATACCATCCAATTATCTTCCCTTATATATACACATATTTTGCTACCTAGCTAGAGGCACACTCAATAATATTATTGGATTCATTTCCAAAACCTTCACCAAAAGATACAACAATATCATCCAAGAGATTCTACCTCACCAATAGCAACATGACGGTGAGCACTGTCACTTTCCTTTTCCTTTCTTTGGAAACATGAAGATTCAAATCAACCACTGTTTTTTTCTTTTTTTCTTTTGTCTCACTTTCTCCATTTTTATCAGTCAACTTGTTTCTTATTTCTGTCTGATGATGATCTCTTTTTGTCTCTATCCTCAGATCATAGAGATGAGAGTACACATGGATTGCCCTGGATGTGAAAACAAAGTGAAAGAAGCACTACAAAAACTTAAAGGTACACACTCATAGGAACACTTTTTCTAACATTGAAATTGATAAAGTTTCTCGTTTAAAAGTGGCTTTTGCAAGTTCTATATTTTATTCACAGTTATACATCGATTTAGTCGTATCTCTATATCCGTGTCCGTATCTCGGGCGTTAATAGTTCTATATCCATGTTTGTTTCTTTTTAAGGGGTGGATGGCATTGAAATAGATATGAAACTGCAAAAGGTGACTGTGAATGGGTATGCTGAGCAGAAGAAGGTTCTGAAAACTGTTCGAAAAACTGGTTGCAGGGCTGAGTTATGGCAACTTCCATACACAACAGAGTCTCAAAACCAATATTTTCAGCAGCACCATTGCAATGGCCCTCTCACCTATTATGCTTCTCAACCTTCCTCATCTTATAACTATTACAAGCATGGCTATGATAACAGTGATCCAAGTTATTACAACTATCCCTCACAATCTTCCATCTTTGGCCACCAAACTGGTGCTACTTTTAGTGATGACAATCCTCACGCTTGTGTCATCATGTGACCACACCATCTTCATGCTCATACAAATCAACAACATTATATTATATTATATACCTTTAAATTATGAAGTGTATGTGTGAAGCATTAATTAAACTGTGTATGAAAAAAGGGTTCTCTCTGGTTTTGACTATTAATTATGCTTTGAATGACTCAAGTATTATGTACCCTTGCTTGTTTTGCAATTCAAGTGCTTCGGTGTGCATCCATTAGAGTTAATGATGATGGATTCCATCATGATAGAAGAGTCAACTTGTTTTAGAATAATTAGTCAAGTGCATAAATAAGGGTTGATGATGTTATAAGATGCATTCATTAACTATTAAGTTTTTGTGTTTTTTCTTTTTCTTTTTTCGTTTACTTTTTGGTATTTGCTTTATACAGATGCTATTACTATTTAAGTCTTAAATATGTTTTTCAGTGAATTGTGGTATTAGTCCATCTTCGAAATTTTATACTAATTTAGTCATTCATATCTAGAGATGCGTGGATTTAGTCATTCTTATCAAATTTTGTTAAGTTTATTTGACATTTTAAACGCATTTGATGATAATATTTGAGTCAACATTGAAGCAAAAATGTGTTAAATTGTGTAAACAATTAAATAATATCATGAAATACGCTTGAAATGTCAGATAAATTTAACAAAATTTGGTTAAAAGGACTAAATTCCCGCATTTGTAAAGATAAAGGACTAAATTGGGCAAAATTTTTGAAGAGGGACTAATTCCAAATTTCACTGAAATTTTAGGGATAAAAACATATTTAACCCATTTATAAATTATAGGAAGTGTTATAGTTTTTTAATTCATGTCTGTATCATAATTTTTATTCTTCAATAAATAAAAAAAAATTATTTAATAAAATATGTAATTCATACTCTACTAAAAAGTAAATACATAATTCATTTCTTTTATTAAAAATAATCACGATAGGTTATATAATTATATATTTTCTTAACATTTTATTATTTTCAGTTAATGTCAATAATTAATTTTAACTTTTTTATCGATACAAACAAATATATTAAATAAAAATAATTGGATAGTCTCGATTTATATAGAAAATAAAAGACAACGGCATAACTCATTTCCTCTAGTTTTTCATGACATCGGACATCAATTTCATTTAAAAAAAAAAAAAAAAACTTTACATTGCCATCTATATCCTATAATGTTAGCATATTCAGAAGTGGCTCTGCAAATGTGTAATCAAATAAAGCAAGAGTTTATGTTCTCTTTCATCCCTCAAAGTTACAATTTTCACTGATCATCTAAACCTTTTGACATTAGTTTAAACTTTGAGGTAACAATAACATACCAATATCTACAATCTCACTAATTATTTTACCTAAAAAACTGTGGGAGTGATTGTGGTAGATAATAATAAATTTTAGTTATATAATAAGATAACAAATATTTATCTGATTACTTATTAAAACATTATTAATTGAATTATTATTATTATTATTAAATATTAGTGAAAAATTCGGTCGCAAGACTTCGTTTCTTTTATGATAATAAAAAATAATACAATTATAATTTTAAAAGTAGATACAAATAATTTTTATTGTTTTAGGTAATTTTTCTTATAATAGACTTATTTTAGTTTAAAAAATATTCATGTTCTTGCGAGAAAAAGAAAAGAACGTGGGATCTCTGAAGTGACGTGGGAAAATTGAATCATTGATTTGAGAATAAAATGGAAGGAAAATTAACCTTCAAAATATTCTCTTACGCTCAAATGAATGAAAACATAAGAAATAATAATAATAACAATAATATAAGTATAGAAGAGTATATGACAATGAATGCAGTGAACGGTCAAAAAGTTTTAAGAGATTAAAATAATATATTCAAATTTTATATATTTAATTATTATTACTAATATAACAAAAATATATATAATTTAGTATTGAAAATTTTGTATGTTTTTCCTTACAAAAATTATAGTTTTGAAATTGTATTTGATATGAAACTTATTTTAAATTAAATTTTTTAATTTCATCTCTTCTCTATATATTTACATATTTGAGTATGTTTTCTTATAATCAGTTTCAAATAATTAATATGAAACATTCTGCCTATAATTCTAGAAGAATTAATATGAAATTTCTCACTTATAATTCTTTGAATTTTAATAAATGGTTATCTAATTCAACAATTGAATTCCTAGAATCATGCTTGAAAATAGGTGAAAAAGTATATTTGTATTATTTTTATCTTCCCTTTTATCATTTTACAAAAAATGAATTTATTATTTTATTTTTCATCAATATACCTATTTAAAAAAATTAAGATTAAAAAATAATTTATTAAAATCTAATAAAAAATTGAGAGATGTAATTACTAAAAAAAAATATGATAATCAAGTCACATTTAAGAAATGGTTATGAAAAAACATATATTACATAACTTTTCTTTTTATATTCATAAAAAAATAAATATACAAATAATTCATAAGATAAAAAAAAAACTAAATATCAAACTAATATTTTTCTATCAAGATAAGAGAGAGTTACCTTTTTTATCTTAAAAGAGAATGGATGAGAACTAAGAGGGAGAGAATGAATTTATATCTAACTTTCTAATTCTTTTTTAAAACAAAAAACAAAAGAAGAGATACAAGAATAATAAATGAATACAATACATGAAAAACTTAAAATGAGAGATAACAAAAAAAATATCTCAATAAGTTTTATTCTTCTTTATTATTTTTTATTTTTTATTTTTTATATATTAAAATTAAATATTATATTTTATAAAAAAAATCAGTATAAAAAAATTTAAAAAATATTTTTTAAAAAAATTAAAAAAAATTTAGGGGAGCCATGGCCCCCTTGGAGGCCCCCTTGGACCTTCTATGGTCCGCCATTGATTGAGTGTGTATTTTTTGTAAGAATGTGTCCTATTTATACGTAGCAAGTGTGAATTAATTGATAATATCATGATTGAAAAATTATGCCTTAGTAATATCATTGACTGACATATTATATTTCATTTAATATATTATTTTTATATATATGTATATCAATTATCATATTTCAATGACATTTGTGGCATATTATGCTCATAATTATATGTATTACTTGTATATGTATAATTGTATATCAATTGTATTTACTAATAGTTTGTGATATACTATATTGTATTTATTACGAGAATAATATGTACATATGCATGATATTAGAAAATAATTATTTTGACTTTAGTATTATTTTTCACCTTCGATGGATGGAATTATATTTAGCGTCCACCATGGGGTCTTGTCCCACATCCCTCTAAGGTACCAAATAAATATCAATTGTAATGGTTGAGATTATTGCACAACTTATTTTAGGCATTTAAGAATGTCTTATGTGCTTTTCTGGTACTTATTAATCATAAAATAATTATTTACTTATTTATTTTTTAAATTATATTAAATGTTTCTAACAATCTTCATATAATTTAAAAAATAAAATAAAAAAACATATAATCTCTTAAAACAAAATTTTGTATTACGATACAAGGAATCTTTCGATCTTAAGTCTTACACCTGGTGCTTATAAAGTTTCACCCAAAAAAATGTAGAGATTTAATTATTTTGAGTTACATTCCTTTGACCAGGTTTTATAGTAAATAACACATACAATATCAATTTTCATTTTACATTCTAATAAGTGGTTACACATTATGACCTTGTGCATGTATATTTTTTCAGGAGTGTCACTTATGCTGGGTTTGGATTTGGAGGAGTGGATTTGGAGGTGATTTAAATGTATTTGAGATAAAGTTCGTATATAATGTGATAGCTATGATAGATTAAAAATATTAATAGATAACATTAAATGATTACCATTTTACCCTTGATGATAAATATAATGTAAATAGGGAAAATAATGTTAAAATGAAATTGAACTTATTATTTAATATTACAAAAATATAATTTATTATTATTATTACATATTATAGTATTATTAATATTAATAATAATATTATTATTAATTGTACTATTACTATTATTATAATTATATTGTTATTATTTATTATTAAAAACAAATGTTAATTATTATTTTAAGTAAGAATTAAGATTACACGTATAAAGTTTGATAATATAAAAAATTACAATAAAGTTTTTAAGACATTTCACTTGTTTTCTTCACAATTATCTTTATATATGTGAAGAAAGAAAAAAGTGAACTGCACACTTTATTTTTTGTGTTTTTCTTTTCATTTTTCACATTATCACTTCTTTTTGCGGCTGGTAATCTATCGTCGCAAATCCGTCTGTGAATTCAAATAGACCATAGAGACTTTTCCAAGTCTCATAATGGCGGCTTCACCATCATATTCACTAGGTAAACTCTCAAAGGTGGTTTGTGACTATTATAAAGAAATATGGGAGAGAAAGGTAATCTGTAAACTGAAATTGTATTCTTTATTATCATATCAATAGAGTACAATGAGGTATATATGGGCCTAAGAGCCTATACTACTACATCTCAAAATAGATAAAGAGAGGAAAACAAAAAATGGATATCTAGTTGAATAATTGTATTAAATCTCTTTAATACCCCCTCTCAAACTCGAGGTGAGGGAGTTTTACAAACAAAGTCCCTGACATTGAGTTTGGAGCGTAAAAGCTCAAGGCTACTGGAGGACAGGGATTTGGTGAGAATATCAACCCATTGTTATAGGCTTGGAATATGATAAACTTCTAGTTGTTTTGTGAGAACTTGATCACAAACACAAAAAGATGTCAATCTCTATATGCTTTGCTTTGGAGTGAAAAGTTGGGTTGTGTGCTATGGTCACAACTAGGGATGTCAACGGAGTAGGGTACGAGTAGTAGCTCCCCACATACCCTACCCGTAAGATAAATATTTGTCTTGTACCCGTACCTATATATGTGTGGGTATCCAGATGCGAGTACCCGCATATTTTTTTAATATCCACGGATATCCACAAGTACCCACAAATATTTACAAAAGAAAATTTAATATTTAATAGTATATATTAACCATAAATTCAAAAAAAAAAAATACAATGCATAACATTTACTAATTTCAAACAAAGTACAAATAATCCATTTAAATAGTGTTGAATGACAGTTTACAAAGAAATTAAGATTTTTTAACCCATTCAATTTCAATGGGTTAATGTTTTAATCATGTTTTCCATTTTTTTAATTTAAATTAAAATTTAGTGGGTACGAGTAGCCACGGGTACAAATACTATGATACCCGTACCTGCCCTGTTAACATGCAAGTATAAAAAATACCCGTACCTGCAAGTATTCATTTACAATATCCATTTTCTACCCATTGCGGGTTTTATACACGTATACCCACAGGTACATATTTTTTTGACATCCCTAGTCACAACACTTTGGTTGTCATACAACATGATAGGCATAATAAGAGAAATAAAGAGTTATTTTAGGAGAGCTTGAATCCATAAAAGTTCATTTGAAGATTTAACTAGGTTGCGATATTAAGCTTATGTGCTTGATCTAACTATAACTCCCTACTTGCGAGACCATCAGGAAACCAGATTAGGACCTAAGTAAATTCCTGAACTAAACTTGGAACTTTTATCATCAACATTGATGCCTAGTCAGTATCACACATGGTTGTGATGGAAATGAACTTATATTTAGCAGTAGGTTACAAATGCAAGTCATAAGAAATAATACCTTTAAGATATCAAAGACTTCTTTTAACAGTTTTCCAACAAGTAAGAAAAGGATTTGCCATGAATTGGCAAACTCTATTAATTGCATAATTGATGTCTAGCCTTGTGAGAGTAACATAGTTAAAAGACCTAACAACATATCTGTATAAGGTTGGGTTAGAGAATACCTTTGGTAAAAATTTAAACAGTTTGCAATTGGTGAAGAAATTGATTTGGCTTCACCCATGTTTGTCTTATGTAGCAAATCCATGATGTATTTCGACGATGGTTTTTGTCAACACAATAGTTAATTTTAATACTCAAAAAATAATTAAGTTTGTCCAATTGTTTGAGAGAAAAATTATAATGTAGTTTATGAGTGAGCTCCTAAATCAAAGATCTAGAAGTTCATGTGATTATAATGTCATCAACATATACAAGAATGTAAACAGTTTGCTAGTTGTGTTGATAGACAAATAAAGAGGATCACACTTGCTAGACTGAAAACCAAGTTGCAACAAGGTTAATTTCAATTTATCAAACAATTGTTTAAAGGCATGTTTGGGGCCATAGATCGCCTTTTAATGCCTACAAACCAGGGATTCATTTGAGACTTCAAATCCAGGTGATTGAACCATATACACAGTTCCATCAAGATTTCCATTAAGAAAGATAATATTAACGTCCAAATGAAACAAATTCCACTCATTTGTTAGTGCAATAGTGCAAATAATCATGATCATAATAGGCTTAACAATAGGGGAGAATGCTTCATGAAAATCAAACCCATGAACTTGATTGAACCCCTTTGCAACCAACCTCGCTTTGTATTTATTGACAGTTCCATCAACATTTTCTTTAATTCTAAAAACCCATTTGCAGCCAACAACTCTCCCGTCAGTAGGAAGAGGCACCAAATCCTAGGTGTGATTAAAAATAATGGCATCATATTTTTGTTTCATAGCAGACAACCATCTTGGGTCCTGTAGAGCCTATTTAACACTGAATGGTTTAATATTAATCAACAATAGTGAAGGATGCACCCTTGGTTTATAAATACCATATTTAGATATTGTTTGCACAACATGAGTATTTGAGGGCCGAGACATGGGTTATTCAACAACATGAGTAGTTTCAGGAAAAATTAAATATTGTGATTGAGACATATTTTTAAGAGGACTAACCGTGACAAAGTTAGTGTGAACAACAATAAAAGGTGTGTGATTAGAAGTGAGACTGAAAAATTGATTATATTGAGGAATGAAATTAGGTTGACTTAAAAATAATTCAATATAAGGGAATCTGATTTCACTGAACAAAACATCGTTAGATATATAAATGTGGCCAAATTTCGATATACACATATAACACTTATGAGATACAAAATAACCAAGAAAAACACATTGTTGGGAACAAAAATCTAACATGTGATTATTATATGGTCTAAGAAGGGGAAAACAAACACATCCAAACACTTTTAGAAAGTTATAATCTAGAGATTGTTTATAGAGAACAATGAAGGGTATCTTAAAAATTAATGAGGCAGTGGGCAATTTGTTTATGAGGTACTACACCTTCACCTAAAGTAAAAACACAATCAATAGTTTATTTTGTGTCACCAAAATCAAAATCCTATTTGCATTAATATATTCTTCAATAATCTCAAGAAATTTCACATATTAAATATCATAACTAGAAAAATCACAAATGATATTATCATTAGAAGGAAAAACAATACTAGAGGTATCACAAATAGTTTTAGTCAATTTATCCTTTAAAGAAAATATATCTAAATTCTATGATAGTATTGTAAGAAATTTCACCTACTTCAGAATAAATAACTAAAAAATTTTCTTTTCTTATTAAGAATTATATTAACCTTTGCAAGATACCTCGCACTTTAAAATATTTTAAATATGGTTCTTTTTTCTTCCATAAATCATAAGGACACAACCTCTATAAGGAATATGACAAACAAAGTTTAAAGTTTCACCTCGTAAAATTTTAGGCAAGTTAGAACTTGTAACATAATATTTACCATTTAAAACATTTTACTTTTTTTTGCCACATCATTAGATATTAGAATGACAGTATACACGGAGGTGTTGGTGAATAATACCACGAGTTTAACAAAAAATCACTCAAAGACATATGTATTCATCACCTTTGTAAGAATAAAGAGTCTTAATTTTCATTGTAATTGATATTGGTTGTATCTTAAAATCATATATAATTTGAGTAGTCTCTTATATTTTTTTTTTGTGCAATTTTGTGAATAAAATTAAAAACACTTTTCGTACAAATTTATGGACAAAGTAACACAATCTTTTTACAACCCTCCTACTACTATTTTATGAATAAAATAACAAATTTCTTTTACAATTTATTATTATTATTAACACTCGGCCTTAGTCTGCAAACCAATCATTTAAGTTAAAAATACAATTTAAGTCATGGTTAATGGCATGGTGATACCTTTCAAATTATTAACTGGTGAACAATTTTTTTAGAAGAACAATATTTTTTCCCATTCAAAGACATCCAATCAAAAAATAAATTTTTTAACTTATATTTTAAACTTCGAACACAATCATACAAATAATAAACATAATGTCAAATAAAATAATTATTTTAATTTCATATCATGAACATTATTTTTAAATTCATGAGTCTCATAAAAAATAGAATTACACAAAAAAGCTTTAAAGTATTTTTTTTTCTGGTTTTTTAGTTACATAAAATTATTTCATGGCTTTGTTACATGATGTTTCATATATATTAATGATTGTTGTTGTTTCAAAGTTTCATTTTCCTTAAATCAATTATATGCCTCTTAATATACGCCACAACTTTGTCTACATGTGACTAAAATGATATAATGATATAACTTGTTTGAGTGGTAACCATCACATGACTAACTAGGAATATCATTGTCCTATTGAGTTTCTTCCTTTTATGTATATTTCAAACTCCAATCATCAAAATAAATAAATTCAAATTTCCAACTCATGCTATTTTTCATCCTTCAATAAATATAAGTCTGTATGTCATTAGAAGAAGACACGGTGAATAAATATGAATTTTGTTAAGAAACATTTATTAATAAATTAAAATTAAGTGTTTTGTGAGTTGTTCATTTTATTAAACAATTTTGTAATCACTTCCAAAATTCGGAAAATTGTCCTCTTCAATAATAAAATACAGGTTGAAATTCTTGTTTTTGTTTTAAATAAGAATGTTCGTTAGTTTAGACAACATATAAAAACACTTCATATCTATATCAATTTTAAAATGAAAAAATCGTTAATAACTATTAAACCTTGTATTTACCCTCTATTAAAGTTGTCATTAACGAGATTATTTTATCATTATAGTGATTTGTTGTTTCAAAACTGTTTATTTTTACAATCTATAAACAAGGACATGTGAATTTGTATTAATTAATTAATTTATGATATTAAATAAATTAATTAATGAAAAAAGAAAGACATTAGACTTTTTGACACAACAGTAGTCACAACCAAGGAAGACAAACTACCATTTTCATGTCGACATCCCTTCCTTCACTGAAGGACAAACTTACAAATCAAATCAAATAAACAAAATTATCGGTAAAAAAAAAAAAGAAAACCAAAAAGAACGGCATCATTGGCAGTTAGGTATAACGCGGCGTGTTATGATTGGTGGGGAGATGTTATCGAAGGTTTGGATGGACACGTGGAGTTCACTCAGTGGCCGGAAATCCAGTTTAGTTTCCGCACTCACACACCTTATCGTGCCCCAGAGTCACCGTGAGGACCAAAAAGGAAAAATAAAGAAAAGGAAGGGACACATTTGACATTTCAGGACCGTGTTCTTTTCTTACAGAACCTCTCTGCCAGGAAGAATCGCAGAGAGAGGGTCAGAGTGAGAAATAGAGTGAGAAGCGGAGAGAGTGTTCACAAACCCTAATTTCTAAGAGATCGGCCATGGCTTCCTCCAAGGATCGTGACAACTTCGTCTACATCGCCAAGCTCGCGGAGCAGGCCGAACGATACGAAGGTTTGAAGTTCTTCCTTTGTTTCTCGCACTCTGACTCGCGCATGCGCGTCGATGTGCTCGATTTTATGATAATTTTTTGTGTGTTTGCTTGTTTCTACTTATTTGAGTAAATTTTTGCTCGCTTGTTTCGGTTTATATCGTTTTTAGTGAGAAAAATAATTTTGGTAGTCAATTTGGTTTACTAATCACTGTTCACTGCGAGTTTGGTTGCGAGGGGAAGTGGAGGGTGAAGAATCTGTTACGATTAGCGGTTCATTTGAAAGGAATTTTGCTTTCCATTTCTATTCTTTTCACTTTTATTTTAATTTCCTTTTTTCTGATTTTTTAAAATGGAAAGTGCGTTTTTTCAATTTTTTTGGTACTGCATGTCGAAGTTATAGCATCGTACTTGAGTGTGTTAATTTTGTTCTTCATGCGATGTGAGTTTTGATCTGTGATGTTTTGTTTTGGTATCTGTTTGTGTCAGAGATGGTTGATTCGATGAAGAAGGTTGCGAATCTAGACGTTGAACTGACTGTTGAGGAGCGAAATTTGCTTTCTGTTGGATACAAGAATGTGATTGGTGCTCGGAGGGCGTCATGGAGGATCCTGTCTTCCATAGAGCAGAAGGAGGAGACAAAAGGGAATGAATTGAATGCGAAGCGGATTAAGGAGTATAGGCAGAAGGTTGAATTGGAGCTTTCGAACATCTGTAATGATGTTATGAGAGTGATTGACGAACATCTTATTCCTTCGGCTGCAGCTGGTGAATCCACTGTGTTCTACTATAAGATGTGAGCATTTCCGACCATTCTCTGCGACAGGGTTTGTTTGGTATGATGTGGTATTTTTTGCATGTGGATTTGGGGATGTTAACATATTCTGTTTGCAGGAAAGGAGATTACTATCGTTATCTTGCTGAATTTAAGACCGGCAATGAGAAGAAGGAAGCTGCTGATCAGTCTATGAAAGCATATGAGGTGCAATTTATGTTGCTTTAATGTTTTTGCAGTTTATATGATGGCATTATCCTATGAATGGTTGTTTGCTGGGATTGTTGAAAATATGCTATTAGCAATGGATCTAAGGAAGCTGCTGATCAGTCTATGAAACATATGAGGTGCAACTCATATTGTATTGTTTCACAGTTTATATGATGATTTTTTATCCAATGGATGGTTGTTTGCTGGGATTGTTGAAAATATCCTGTTAACAATTGATCTAAGTAAGAATCTTTTGCTCTTCATTTTCTGGTTTTGTGTTGAGTTTATTTATTTCTCAAACCTGTTGTAGAACTTCTATATCATGTTGCTTGGTTTCTTTAGGCGTCTTCTGTTGTTTTATTGGGGAAAAGTGGGAACTCTTCTGATTTGAACAATGTTGAGTGAAAATAACTGTTATTTGCAACAATCCTATTCTTAAGGATTTAGCCATTTTGGGTCATTTTTGTCATTGCTCGTTTATGTTTTCGATTAAACCCTTGCTAATTGATTCCTGCTATGTTTCTTTACACTCTTCCTCACCTATCATTTTCCTTCTTTGTTAAGTTGCTATGTTCTCATGATCTCTCTGTTTTGGGCAGCACAGCATTGGTTACTGAAATTGGAGGAACTTTGTTTTATTACCATTGCCATTTTATATTGTCTAGATTGTTTGTACACTATTATTTTTTTGTGTAACGTCCATTGATAGTAACGTTATTGTTTCTTTTGAAGTGATTAAGTTTGTAGTGTTGTAATTGCATTGTTTAGTGCAATGAATCAGTATTTTTATTTAGTTCTTATTCTTACTATTTTTGTTATATGATTTATGATTATTTTCTTTTGACATTTATTTGATATTGTACCCGAAAGGATTTTCCTCCTCAGAACACTTCCCTTACATCGCTTACACAAATATGTTTTGTTTATTGCAGTCTGCTACTACCGCAGCCGAGTCTGATTTACCACCCACACACCCCATCCGATTGGGTCTAGCTTTAAATTTCTCAGTCTTCTATTATGAAATCTTGAATTCCCCAGAAAGGTTTGTGTCTTTTTGCCTTTGATTTCTAAGTTGAATTATGATTGTTGATTGGTGTTATGTGTTTAACGAGGGTAATTGTATATCACTATTTCCAGAGCTTGTCATCTTGCAAAGCAAGCTTTTGATGAAGCTATTTCTGAGCTGGACACCCTGAACGAGGAGTCATACAAAGATAGCACCTTAATCATGCAACTTCTCAGAGACAATCTAACTTTGTGGACTTCTGACATCCCTGAGGATGGAGGTAATTATTGCTAGAAGACTTGTAGTAACCTTTGCTTCCAGCATATATGACAGGCTACCTAGTGTACAACGAAGATAATGATTGCTTGATTACTCGGTTGGAAAAGGATTAATTCTTGGCTACGCATGGTTTACCCTAAACACTAATCATTATTTTGATTTGTAAGGTTGTGGGGTCCATGATCTGTAAATATGCTTTTGCACAATTGAAATAATGACTGGGGTGCCTAGCCGTTGACATGCTAGACTATTTCCAACTAAAGGATGCAAAACCTACTTAAGGGCATTTGGTGCTAAGCAAAATGGTTTTTTGAAAGATGCTATTGTTATATGTTGGATTTAAATTATGACAATATCCTCTTTGCTGCCTGCTTCTTTTCTACAAATGTTCACTGCAACTGTCTCACGCTATTGCAGAAGATGCTCAAAAAGTGAATGGCACTGCCAAACTTGGTGGAGGTGAGGATGCAGAGGTGAGTAATTCTTTCTTGTTTGGTACCTGTAATTTTATTTTTGTTTGATTGCTTTAGTTCACCTCATCAATTTTTTTGCAGTGAATTCGATGGTTGATGGGAACTTCCCGTAGGATTTGATGCATGCATTTGGAATGAAACATGAGGGCCGATTACTTATCTGTGTATTAGTTAGAGATAGGGTTTCATTGTTTCCTCTTTGTTTCTTGTTGATTGGCCATACTTCCCGATAGGGGAAAAAGAAACTCCATTTGTGCTATTTATGCTATGTTTTTGTTTGTGTGGTGTCTGGAAATGGCCTATTTCATTCCTAAGCCTTTTCCTCCCTTCTCTGGGGGATTTGATTGATGAGAATTGATTATGGTGTATTATTTCCTTTTCCAATGAAATGCTACAACTCTTACTGCGATTTTGGAGATGATTCTTCCATCATTGTTTAATTTTTCACTTTCATTGCATACCCTAATTTATTGCCGCGAAATGTGGCACATGTAAATAAATGTCCTAGGGAAGGAGTGACCGCTGAGCACTTTTCCATCAGCAAAACAAGCATTTGTTTCTGAAGTCAGGAAAATGGCCTTTACTCCAGTCTTCTGTACTACAAAATCAACCGTATAAGTATATATTCTGTTTTTGTGATCAGAATAGTTTATTATCTGGAAAAACTCTGTTGTTGGATTCCTTGTTTTAGTTGGGTGAATGCATATTTTGAAAGGTTATTGGAAATAAAGAGATTCAACTAAAAGAAACGAGAAAAGTGATTTGAAAATGAAAGATTATATTTTTTTTTTAAAAGGATGTTTTTATTTTTCCTACTTTGTGCTGACTTTGTTCTTTGGTTCTTTGGGCTCCACCTTTCTCCTGTCTTTGTTATCTCCTGTTGTTCCTCAAATTCTCCTCAGTCTTGTTTTTTAAGTCATTTATTTACAATTAGAAATTATAAGGAATTAAATAAATTAAAAAGAAAATGGTCAAACATGAAATTTCCTGTTAAGATTTCAAGCAAATTTTGCGTTTTATGTCTCACTTCACTGAATTTAAATAAGAAGACTTAAGTTAGAATTTGTTAGACTTAAAATAAGGAAAAAAATCACATAAAACTTTCACATAAAAATTTAATATCAAAGGTTTATATCTATTCAAAATTCCAAAGCCAGGTATATCATTATTTCCTTCTCTCATTAGGTTCATATCTATTCAAATTTCCAAACCCAAATATAAATATTTCCTTCTCTCATTAGCGATAACGAAAGAGTAAACTACATTGATACATTTTGAAATTTTTTGAGATTATACACTATTTTTCATGTTTTTAAAAGTTTGAACTATTTTCTTTACAAGATACACTATATAATATTTTTCATAACTCAGAAGAAAATATCGTAACAAAAAAAGTGAATAAGAAATTTTCAATGTAATTTACTCTCAATAAATTTATAATCTACCAACCATTATGTTTAGTAAATTAGAAAATTATTGGAAAAATGGAAGAGTGTCACAATTTCTCACGAGTATCTCATTCTCTCTGTGGTGGAGTGGAAAAGCAAATGGGAATAGGATATTTGTATTCCTTAAAAAGAAGAATATAAGAGTAAATGTAATCTTATATTAAATTATCAAAATGTCCCTTTATGTGTGTATAATTTCATTTCTTTTTTCTGAAAAAACATGTTCACTTTCCATTCATTTTTTCCTTTATTGTTATTATGTTTCAAATAACTAAAATAATAGAACTTGAAATTCACTCCCATAAATTTTGAAATTTTTTTATTGATAAGGTGAAAAAAAATCTACAAGTTAAAATAATTGACTCATATCGACCTTCATCTTGGGTTGAGTTGTTTCGACATCTAGCTTGGGTTGACTTGGCTTGATTATGATCGAGGCTGACTTGATTCAACCTTTACCCAAAACTGACTCATTTTGAATTTCGATCAGGTTGACTCATCTTGAACTTTGATCAACATCAATTTTTATCGATCTTCGACCAAGGTTGACTCATTTTGAGCTTTGACCAGACCGACTCAACTCAACCTTCTGTCATGAATAAATCGGATTGTTTTTTTGACTCGGACCGACTGTGCTCGACCTTTAACACAAATTGACATGGCTTAACCTTCAATCTAAATGACTCAGGTTGACTTTTGGCTCGGGTCCACTCAGCTCGATCATTGGTCTGGGACTAATTAACTCAACATTTGATTTTGGCTTATTTGACTCAACCTTGGTCCATGTCGACTTGTTCTAAACTTCGATCAAGATCAAATCATCTTGACCTTCAACCCAAGTCGACTTGTCTCAACCTTCGGCCAAGGTCAATTTGTCTCGACCTTCGATTAGGACCGACTTGTCTTGAACTTCGGTTATGGTTGACTCGTCTTAACCTTCGATTGTGTAGACTCAACTAAATCTTCTGCCTAAGTCGACTTTGCTCGACTCGAGGCTCAACCTTTAATTTGGGATTACTCGGCTTGACCTTTGGCTTGTCTTGACTCTTCTTGACCTTTGTCCTAGTACGACAAATCTCGATGGTCGACTCGTCATGATTTTCAACTAAGACCAACTTATCTCGACCTTCGGTCAGGGTCGACTCTTCTCAACCTTTGACTAGGGCTGGGTCTCAACTTTTGGCTAGGACAAATTAGTCTTGACATTTGATTAGGGTCGATTAGTCTTGACCTTTGACCACGACCAACTTTGTTAGACTTTTCGTTCGAGTTGACTTGGCTCAACCTTTCAACTCCCACTAGCTTAACTTAACCTTCGACATTGAAGATCGAGCCAATTCAGTTCGAGATGAAGGATGAATGGAGTCAACCATGGCTGAGGCATTAGACAAGTTGGCTTGGACCGATGGTCAAGACAAACTGATTCAGATAAAAGGTCGAGACAAACCGGCTCAAGCCGAAGATAAAAGGCACCATATTTTTAAAATAAAATTTTGTCTTGAAAAATAAATCAATTTGCTTTATCACTCAAGATTTAATTGAAATTCAAGGTATTTCAATTATCCCATCAAAACAAACTATTTAACAAATGAAGATAATTCATTTTAAGTAATTCAAATATTATGTATTTCAATTTATTGAAATTATTAAAATTTATTATCCAAATAGAAGGTAAAGATTTATGGAAGCTAATAGTCGAAACTTATTAGAGAATTTTAAACTAATTATAATAGAATTCAATAAATTTATAATGAATTAGAAAAAAAAATTCCTTTTTGAACATTTTATCATGCTATTTTATTTTTAATAAAAATTTAGTTGCCATTATAATTTTAATACATAACTATTTATTTTTGTATGACTTTATTTAAATTAAAAATAGTATTTAATAAAATTAATTCAAAATAAAAAAAATCAAGCCATAAGGTAGAGAAAAAAAATAAAATATCAAAAAAGAAATTTGGAGTTAAAATAAATAAAACTCAAATAGAGTAACACTTTTGACTTTATTTGAAAGAGAAAATAAAGCATATATATATATATATATATATATATATATATATATACTTTGATTATAAAGAAATTTGTATGATTAAATAAATTGTAAATTATTTTTTTTATTTTTATTATATATAAACCTTCCCATCTCAGCATCCGAAAAAACAAATTCAAAGAAAGAAGAATGCTTCATTCTGATTGTCGTTTAGGAGAGAAGACGGAATATTTAAAGCATAATGTGCGCGACGACATCAACTAGCGTTCGGAATTTATGCTTGACGTGACGGAGAAGGGTGTGAATACGATAATATCACGTATCAAACGCTGCTTTCAGTTCATATGCAATTTGAATGGTTTCTGAAACCATTCATATTGCGATTGTTAATGATTCTTTCGGTCTATTTCATTGTTTGATGGTTTTAGAACAGAACCATAAGATCTGTGAACTATTACTCGTGGAATAGAAGGGAATGCCTTTCAAGTTGGATTTCCATAAACACACAGATCTTGTATTCTTTGTAGTATATATAGGACACTCTCATCCATTTATCAACCTCACATTGTTTCCATCAATTTTGTATGCTCAAATTTGGAGCTGACATGAGTTGCTGCTGTGAGTTGCAAGGCTGCAATGAAGGAGCCAAGGTTTTGGGTGTCATTTTTGACTTGGATGGCACCCTTCTGGATTCTGGTATTCTCCTCGAGCTTTAATTTAATTACACTTTTTGTCTTGCGGGAGTGTTGTTGCGCGGTTTTTGTTCCAAGTTTCTAATTGTGCAAATTAGGTTTATTATCTTAGTTGAGTAATTTTGGTTTCTCATATAGTCTTGTGTTAAATATTTAATTGCTTTTGTTCAAGTATCATGAATTTATGATCGAGTAAAGGGGAAATTAAGTTAGCTAAGGCAATATTATTCACTGTCATTTTCATTTTCGGCAAAATTACGAAAATATTAACTAAAAGTGAAATATGGAGCAAAATTACTCAATTCCAATATTTAAGGAAATCTGGGCGATTAAAGTTACATAATTACGATGCTTGGTGAAATTTTAAGTCTCTATAGTTGGTGAAATTTTTTTTCTTGTGGATTCTTTCTGAACCATGCATGTGTGTGGGTGACTGGTGTGCAGAAAGGGCTACAAGGGGTGTCGTAAATGAGTTTTTGGCAAGGTATGGAAAAGAACTGGACAGGGAGAAGGAGGACAAGAAGAGGTTGGGGATGACACAAAAGGACACGGCAGCTATAATGGTTACGGACTATGAACTTCCGTTGACACCAGATCAATTTATCAGTGAAATCACTCCTATATATAGGGAAAGGTATCAATGATGGCATGCTTGATTCTTTTATCACGTTTTTGTTTGGAAAACCATTTTCTATAACAGTTTTCTATCAGATTTTCGTCTAAAGTGTATGAAACTTTTGAAAATTGTTTGAAAAAAAAGTTTTTGAAACTAGAAGAGACGTTTTCTGATCTTTTACTGTTTTCATCTCATTCAACATCTCCCTTGATTCTACACTCTACTATTTGCCTTGCACTACGCTCTATTAGTTGTCTGGGTAACCTTATTTAGCTGCATTTTGAAATTTAAAACAATTATTGAAAATACAAACAATTATACACACTAAGTGGATAACATTCTCTCATTCTATTTCCCGTGTTTTTCTTATACATAATAAATGGAACCTAAAGCTATGAGGTCAGACTGATATGAAGATATCTAGTTTGACGAGGAAGGCTGAATATGGTTTAAAAGTCAAAATTATTTTTGAAACACTAAACGCTGCATAGTTAGATTGTTATATAATTTGTGATTAATAATTTGTAAGAGATGTGATTCATTATATATTCTAAATTTGTTTTCAAAGAAATGCACTTTTTTTATTAATAACTTAAATCAAACCTGTTGGAAACTGTCATATTACAATTGCTTACACATTTACGGGTTCTTATTTTCAAATCATAAATTGGTTTAGGTGGGCAAAGGCCAAAGCACTACCTGGTGCGAATCGCCTAATCAAACATTTGCAGAAAAATGGAGTTCCAATGGCTCTTGCCTCAAATTCCTTGCGAGAATACATAGATGCAAAAATTTCTTATCACAAAGGTTGTTTTCTGTGGACTAGCTTCTTTTTGTTTATTACTGACTTTGAATTTTAAGTCTTTTAATTTCAAGAAGTGTTGTCTTACTTATCAGCTAGCCATTATTTCTGAACTGATTACGTACAAGGGAATATGCAAACACAAGTACTAGTTTCTTAAGTAACATCTGACAAAGAAAACAATAGATAATGCTTCTTTTCTTCTTTTTTTAGCTTAAGATTTTGGAATCACTAAAATTGCTAGCCTAATGCCTTTAAAGTCAATCGTTAATAATTCATTTTAAAATAATTATATAGAACTAAGAAAACTTGATATCCAATTGATAAAATTTTGGTACAGAGAAGTTGATTATGTAAGAAATATGATTTGACTAATAGTAAATACGACAATGTGATACAATTTGATGGAGAAGTATCTTCCCAAATATTTTCCAATTAGATATCAATTTTGTTTCTAATTTTGTATTTATTTTTAATTAATAAATTATATCTATTCTCGGTCTCTGTTCTTAGAATGATATGGTACCACAGAAGTACAGTATCTTCTTTGAAAATGATCCCTGAAATTATCTGCCTTTGTTTTTGGTTAAAAGACACTTGCTTTTCCTTATGATTGACATATAGTTTCCTGTTCGAAGAATTCTTTGATGCTCATCACATTTTTTTTAGGTTGGAATGAAAGCTTTTCTGTAATTCTAGGAAGTGACCAAGTTAAAGCTGGGAAGCCTTCTCCGTATTTGTAAGATTCTACTTGAGCACTTTGACATCTCATATATGCCCGAAACGAAAAATCCTGAGTACAAGTGGATCTATTGACAATGAACAACTGTAACACTTTTCCAGCAGCAAATAAATATCCACCATCCCAAGTTTTAGCCGTACTAATCACAATTAGAAGTAAATAGTCAACTACAATTATCTAACTACATAAATTTTCCTCCAGAACTCTAATCACCCAACGTTTTTTCACTTTTTCCATCCTATGTTTAGTAGGGAAATTCGTTTTCTCGGTCAAGTATGCTCTTCTAATTTTACCACAACAGTAAAGTCTAATTTTTGCAGATTTGAAGAAGCTGCCAAGAAAATGGGTGTAGATGCAATTAATTGCCTGGTGATTGAGGATTCCTTGTAAGTCTCCCAGAGTTTCTGCATACCGTGTATGATTGCATTTGCTGTTGTGACTTTTGTTAAGCTTTTGATTGGGTGACAACTAACAGTAAATTCTAATCTTGACCAAGGATGGTCTAGAATTTCTGGGATCAGATTGCTCTGTACCATCTAAAGTTACCAACATAATCCAAAACACAGTGATCACTGATGAAGAGGCCACTGTACCACCAGTGTTGAAGCCTATAGTTGAAGTAGACCACCAACCAATCCTTTGGCCATATCCAAACCTACACAGATATGTGTGGATGGCTGTTGAGTGCAAAAGGTGTGATATGTTAAGAGTGTATGAGACACTATGCAATTGGATTAACCTATTTTGGTTGAAATGGACATTATAAAAGAAGTTGAATTTTTGTTTTTTTACAATCCCTCTTATCAGGACTCTCTCTGTTAGTTTGTTGAGATCATATCCATGCTTTTACATGAGCACTGCCTATTCATTTTAATCTGCATTATTTTAAAAAATTCTCATAATGTATAACCGACAGTGTACTTGGTTAAATTATTTTTTCTTCAATTACGTAAACTTTCTCAAAATAATGCTCCCAGACAGTTTTGGTTGATTTCAAAACAGTATATGTTGATCAGGTTAATCTCAACTGCTGGGTATTCATCTCGGTATGTGAGCATACTATAATCACTGCTTTGATTCACCAGCAGGATATGTCGCACATCTCCTGCCAAGTTTGTGATTGCACCTTCTGTGCAACCTTGCAAATTTCTGTTATGTGATATTCATATTTGCATATAATTTATGTTCTCCAATGCACTTTTAACAGGGTTGGCGTCAAGGCAGCCAATGCTGCAAAAATGAAGATTGTGGCTGTCCCATCTCGAAGGGAAGCTGATTGTAACGGGCTAGCAAATGTTGTTCTTCATTCACTTTTAGAGTTTCAACCTGAGCTATGGGGTCTTCCACCCTTTGATGACTGTAATGCTAATGCACTAATTAGTTTCTAATGTTGATTGGTTTCCCTAAATACCGTGTTCTTCTGTCAGAATAATCTTTCAAACTAATGTTGGCAGGGTTAGATGACACATTACCTATTGAGCCAATTCATCTGAGTGGTTTGTATGTTACTGGATGTCTAGAGGAAGCCACAGGTTTGCGAAATTTCATCTTTCTCGTTTGATATAGCTGGCAATATGAAAAATGTTCGGATAAAGCAATTTAAGAAAATAATTTATTTATTTGAAAAATTTGAAATTCTTTTAAAAAAAATATAGGTTTGAATGAAAAAATTAAATGAAATTAAAATTAGGGAATTTTTTTAAGAAGTTATTTCAAATAATTAAAATCTTAAAATTTGAAAATCACTAAAAAAAAGGATTTTGGAATTCCCTAAGGAATTTGAGAGTATATTTTCTGTTTTCATTTTTTTGTTATACTTTTTACTTCGATTGTCATCTTGTTTTCAATATGTTTTATATTTTCAACCTTGAAAACAAGTTTTTATTTGTTTCTCTTTTCTCTGTTTCCTTTATAAATTTTTGAAAATAAATGGAAAACAAGGTGACAATTTTGT
Source organism: Vigna unguiculata (assembly GCF_037176805.1). NCBI lineage: Eukaryota > Viridiplantae > Streptophyta > Magnoliopsida > Fabales > Fabaceae > Vigna > Vigna unguiculata. The sequence goes on from NC_140796.1 coordinate 46,933,352, forward strand.
AATTAAAAATGAAAACTTTTTTTTTTAAGTAAACTAGCCCTTTGCTTCTTAGTTTTTAACTTCTTGATTTAACATGGTTTTATAGATCTGATTTAATTCCTTAATCCAGACAATGCAACACTTGCTCTTCCTGATCAAGCTGTCGGGCTTTACTTGGGTTGGGCCAATATCGATACAGATAGGAAATTCAAGATACTGGCTAGCATTAATTTGGACTTCTCCTGTGTTGCCTATAAAAAAATAGTGAGTGATCAATCATAAAACTGTAGAATTTATTTTTTCATTACACATCAGAAACTTCTGATGCACCATTTAGTACTCTTGTGTTGTTAAGTCTAGACAAAATTTCTTGAGTTCTAGTGTTAGAGCACATAAAAATTTATAAGTTTAGTACACATCATAATTTGTATATATTTGAATGGAAGCTCATAGTTTTGACAACTACACTTTTTTCTGCAATCCTTTCTTAGACTATGCATTATATCCTTCTGGACCTCATTGATGAATGTCACTAACGGAGAATACTTGGGGCTCATTTTGCAGCGTGTTTATCTTATTGATTCAAATAGTGACCTGAAACAGAAGCAGAATATGCAGATCAGTCTTGTTGGCTACATAAGAACGTGGGATAACAAGGTAATAAACGATGACACCTTTTTTGATGGCTAAGGTGGCTATTTTGCAACCAAAAGCTCATACGAGGACTTTTAGTGCATAAAACAAAATTATTCGTGTTATAAATGGTCATTAGAATATTACAATTTTGCTCCAAAAGCTTTCTCTTTCTGCTATCTTATATCTGTGTCCCCCATTTTATGGTAAATATTTGCGTGCGTGAACAGGAACTGTCGTCAATTGCTTTTGATAAACTAGAAGAGTACAAGTCTATTGCAAGAGCTTCACTGGATTTGCCATCATTCACTTGTTTATAGAAAAGCTTCACGTGGAGGGGACAGCCAAGAGACCGTATATTTGGAGATGGAAGTAACAATTATGCAACTTTCTACGTGTTTTCACTTTTTAATGCTAATAAAAAATAATAAAATTATTATTATTAATGTTATTGTTATAACTATGAAATTAAATATATCTAATTTTTATAACTTTATTGTAAAAAGTTTTTATTTATTTTATAGGTAGTTTTATAATTGAAAAATGGTTAAATTTAGAAAAAAACTGTCAGATTAAAAGAAAAACAGTTAAATTAATCAAATAATAACAAAGAAATTAATTGTGCTTTATTTTGTCATAATGATATTAATTCTATATGATATTAATTATAGGGTTAAATATGTTTTTGATCCTTAACTTTTAGTGAATTTTGGAATTAGTTTATTTTGAAAATTTGGACCAATTTAGTTCTTCATCTCTCTTGAAATAAGTGGATTTAGTCATTTTAATCAAATTTTGTTAGATTTATTTGACATTTCAAGTGCGTTTCATAATAGTATTTAACTTAATATTAAAACAAAAATGTGACAAATAGTATAAACAACTCAAATACAATCCTGAAAAGTATACGAAACATTAAAAAAATCTAACAAAATTTGATTAAAATGACTAAATCCACATATTTCAAAAGATGAAGAATTAAATTGGTCTAAAATTTCGAAATAAACTAATTTTAAAATTCAATAAAAATTACAAGACAAAAACATATTTAACATTTTATATGAATTATATGAATTGATTCGTTAGGAAATGCAAGTAATAATTGATAAGTAATGTATTTTAAAAAATAAAAGTTATAATGTACTGGGAAACAATTTATGTTCTCTATCTTCCATGTAGCCCTTTTAGTCTAAGAACTTTATATTGTTAAAATTCAATGTTCTCTTTTCTTCCCAAATTTCCATTAATCAAATTTCTATATAAAATGTGTAGCCGATAAACACCTATGTTTTTGCGCTGTACCAAATGGCCAAAATTGAGTAAAATAAAAACAATCTTTTGGTTAGTTCATTTAAATACTCTTTTTTTTAGAGTAAAGTCCATTTGATGAAATCTCTTATTACTCAGATAAAAGCTATCTTGTGACACAAATTACAGAAAAAGAAATATATTAACATTCTTTGTGAAAAAAACCATTAAATATTTTTTATCAATACATTATTATTGTTATTATTATATTAATAAAGAGAGTTGTTATTTTAAAGGATAGATACCAATGTATTATCATCTATAATTATTAACAAACCACATAACATATAACCAAATGAAAAATATATATAATTTGACACCTTTTTTTTTCTCACATGTTGTTCACAACTCTGTTTAAGAATAAAATAATAAATCAACATATTTAATTAAAAAAAAACTAAATCATTCAATAAAAAAATTATAAGACGAGATTATAAAATAAGATGGTTATCAACATATGATAACCCTAATCATGTTCATGCAGATATTATCTAAACTAATTACGACAAATTTCTTCCTAAATATCTGCCAAGAACCAACTCCTTGGTCTGCATTGATTGTTCAGACCATGGTCACTATTTCTAGAAAACCACACCACACCCCATAAATATTCTGCAGAACAAGTGCAAGAGACAAGAGAAAAACACCATGAGACGGCAGATACAAAGAAATCCACTTCGATCTGCACAAAGCACAAACGTTGTCTGTCCCTCACAAGCAGAATCTATATATACACACAAGCAGCGAAAACAGTTTGTGCATCTCTCACAGTCCCAAAAGCAAAGCAAGAAAAAGGGTTTGTGATAATGGCAGAAAAGGAAGGAGGGGTTGTGAAGAAGGGTCACGAGGAGGGTCTGAAACTCGCCGTTTCACTTCTGCAAGAGTTCGAGCTTCCAGAGGGGCTTCTCCCTCTGCAAGACGTGATCGAAGTGGGGCACGTGAAGGGCACGGGATACATGTGGATCGTGCAGAAGAAGAAGGTGGAGCATGAGTTCAAGAAGATAAAGAAGTTGGTGAGCTATGACAGTGAGATAACAGGGTACGTTTCGAAGAAGAAGATAAAGAAGCTGAAGGGTGTGAAGGCGAAAGAGCTTATGCTATGGCCTCCGGTGAGTGAGATAACAGTGGATGAGTCTCCGACGGGGAAGATCCACTTCAAGAGTCTGGCTGGTATCACCAAGACTTTCCCTGTTGAAGCTTTTGCTGCTGGCCAGTGACATCTCCATCTCTAGGACCATCCAACAAAAAATAATACCTTCCTTTCTCGATCTATACTATGTTTCATGTAACATGTGTCAACCTCCTCATCATATCTATAATGTTCTTGTTCATCAATATTTTCAAGCTTTTCATCATAAATAATTCTTAGATACCTCATCAACTTTTGGTAAATGTTACTCCATACAGATACTCTTACTCCATGATATTTCGTTTGAATTGTTTATATCATTTAATATATTTCAACTGAAATCTTAAACCCTAGATGTTTACACGAGATGTTCTTATACACGAAAAAAAAATGATATTGTTAAATTAATAGAACTATATATATTTATTTTTAAAATTTAAAATAAATTTTAATTTCACATTTAATTTTAAAGATTATAAACATGTTTAACCATTTCTAAAAGGAAAATCAAAATATTTATGACTTCTAAATTATGAGTTATTTATATAATAAAATTTACACGACTTTTAATATAAATTTTAAAACTATGAATCTTTATTTTTCTCTTGGTTTTAGTTTCTCTTTTCATTGCATTATGTATATTTACTATTTTCTTTCTTTTCTCTCTTTCATCATTTTTGTCACATTCTCTTTCTTCTTTTATCCCTTTTCCTTACTCCATATCCTTATCTTCCATTTTCTCTTTCTTATATTATGTTTCTTTTCAATCTCCCTTTCTTCTCCTCAACCTGACAAACATGTGATTTAGGTTGATCTTTGTCTTAAACTTTTGAAGATTAATTAGGTTTTATAGGTCAAGTTTTTTTATGTGAGTTGCCTTTAACTTTTAAGAACTCTTTCTAAATAAATTATTAGGAAGTTCGGAATCACTAATTATTTCTGGTTTCTATTAATTTTTATTGATATGTAATTAGTTTTTTTAGCTTAAAAAATACATGTCATGCAGAGGAACTATGTCTTTTTATAGGATTAAATCATTTTTTTTCTTTAAAAATGTACACAAAAAGTCAATTTAGATTTGGAGATTTAGTACCGCATCTTGCCTTAAATTCAAACGAAACCAATGTTATTAATAATGTATTTATGTGATATATTATATTTGTATTATATGATACGCTGGAAATATCATAACACAACTTGTATTTTTAATTTTATAAAATCCTTTCTAATAATAAAGAAAGTAAGAAGAATAGAAACAATATTTAAAAAATAAAAATTAAAGTAGTTACATCACATTTGATTTATTCCACTTTACAATGGTGTAGATAATTTTTTCCCAGGTAATTTAATCCAGATTATTTGAAATGAATTTGAAATTTTCCTTTTATCATATTGATAAAGTTAAAAGTATAAAAATCTTTTTATGGACACTTAAACTGCACAAATCCATCCCTAATACTTTAAATATGAACAGTTTAATTCTCCAATTAATTGCATTTTTTTAGGAAGACAGTTCAATTTGAAGCATAGTCATACATTAAAAATGTTTGATTATGCATTTATTACCTATACGTATGCGTGTACAATACATGAATTAAATAAGTAACAAAAATAGCTTTAATGTTAGTCATAGAATTAATGAAATATATATGCATTTATTTAATTGTTGATAAATGAAAATTAAAAGTATTTGGAGTATATACATACATTTTGTCCTCATACACCCTCCACCAACTACACTACCATTTAATGCGTAAACGTTTTGCTGTGTTGGATGCTACTGAAATATAACTATTGTGGCAGATAATTACGAATGTTAAAAAGTTACTATTTTTTGCAAATTTAAGATAAAGTGAGATTCAGAAAGATCAAATTTAGTTGAGTTTTTTTTTTTTTTTTTGTTAATCTATATGAAACCAATTTAACTAAGATTAAAATGATTTATTTTAGGACATTAATTGTGTCACACAAATAATTTAAATCATTCTTTTTAAAATTTATTCTAGCATTTAGAACTTTTAAATTAAAGTCTAACATTAATAATTTTATATTTTTAATCACAGATTTTTCGGATCCACAAAGGAGGAGGAAATATTTCTTTAAAATAATTATCAATCAATTTACTGTAATAATTTTTCAACAAACTGATTAACAAGGCAGACAAAATACTTTGTCATAACAAGCAATAGTTTTCTCTAAGTTTTTACATGTGTTACCATCAATTTACATTAATCACAATTTTTAAGAATAAATAATAGAATTTTGTGTAAAAAATCATGTTTAAAAAAGTGTTAAAATTCACGGTATTATACCACTATAAGTTCTAAAAAAGATGGACATTTAAATCCCTAATTAATGGTTACCACCTACATCAACTAATCTGCAACTGGCATTGAAATTTAAACATGAGTAAATTATGACAACGATTTCATCGAATCTCTAGTGAATTTTCTCAACTCCTACACTGACACTTTGAACAAAGATCCGGTGCATACAAAACATTGTAACAAAAATTGTTAGCGTGAGTTAGTCTTGAAACATTGAAGAACTAAGTAAGCCAACTAATATATGAGTTTAGGACTAAATCCATCTGATTCATGTTTTGCAGACCAATTTTTTTATCACTTACAAGCAGTTTGGAGACAGCATATTTTTCCTCGTCATTGACAGTTTCTTTTCCTTGTTTGAGGTGGTCTAAATCTAAAACAATAATATGTTTAGTGTGACATTTTAACATTTCACAAAACCTGGTGCAATAAAATGAAGGACATGGAGGGAAGAGGCATATAGCACTTTCCGGGAAAAGATATACATATATGATTTCAAAATGGTATCTAAAATCTATCTGAGGTTTTCCTGCCTGAAAAATTGGTTTATATCACAGGGAAAGCTGGAATTCCTAATTTGAACTAAACATTGGTGCATTCTTGGAGCACCTTCTTCAATATTGCTGTGGTTTTCTGTTGCAGGTGAATGCAAATAATGACCATGAATTCTTCTAATACCTACAAACTATTACTTCTCTTTATTGATTCCTCTAATAACTCATGTGTTGGCTGGATCATCTCCTTCACCTTTTCTCCATTTTTATAAATTTTAAAAGTTGGAACTCTTCTTATGTTCTCAGCTTTTGCTATTGCAATACACTCCTCAGCGTCCACCTTCAATTAAAATTTAAAGAAAATCAGGAAAATATGGCAATTATGTTGGGAAGTACAAAGAAAACACTTATTTGTGTACCTTAATAAATTTAACAGAGGGATATCTAACACACAAGGTGTTTATAAATGGAGATATTTCCTCACATAGTTTGTTTGATGCCTCTTTGAAATAAACTACAGAAACACCTGAAAATTCAGACTTTTGTTAAAAAGTTACCGATGAAGCAAGAAAAATGCAGAGTCAAAACATTTGGATAGTTACCAGCAGAAGCAATGGCAGGTTTAAATTTGTCTAAAGCTGAGATTTCTTCAACTTCAACTCCAAACTTGGTACCATACACCACTAGCCGAGATTTTTCTAATGCTAATTGAGCCCGACGAAGAGACTCAGCAACTTCAATGTCATTAGGAAGCTCGCGTTTTAAGGCTTGATAATCTTTAATAACATCTGCCCATCTTTCAAGCTGCAACATGATCATGCATCTTTAACAACGACAATGAAACAACTTCAGAGAACAAAACAACAATGAACAGACACAAACACAAACACAGACACACACACAAGTGGATTCACCTTTGAATTTGATGCGGCCCTTCGAAAAAGAGCCTTGTTGTAATTTGGTTGAATGTTAAGAGCTTGGTTGCAGTCTTGAACCGATTGTTCCCACAGTCCAAGTTTAGACCAACAAATTGCCCTATTGCAATATAGAACATAGTTGGAGTTGTCATACTTGAGGCCCTCTCCATAAGCAGAACAAGCTTCAGAAAACTTGCCAGAGCTGAAAAGATCATTGCCCCTTGAACGAGCTCTTGCCACCATTCTTACAACGTTTACAATCCTACCAACTTCAACATTACTGTAATCCAAAGTGCTAGCCTTTTCGGCTGCCACAACAGCATTCTCAAACCTGCAACAATCCATCATTCAGTTCTCACTCAAAGGCTTTATTTAGCTTTGGATTGCAACTCTAAGGTGTTTAGTGTTTACCTCCCCAAGGCCATCTCAACCTGAGCAGACACGAAAGGAACATAGGCTTCGCCAACCATACCAAAGAACTTGGTTTGAGAATATGCTGCAGGACAGCCTTCCAACTTTGGAATGTTCAAGAGACTGGATTCAGCATCCTCAAGTTGATGCAGTTTTAAATAAGCTTCTGCCTTGCAAGCAACAATCTGAAAGCAACAGTCCAACCAGATAGCCCAATACAAATTGTCATATACCAACTATCCTAAGAGCTTAAAACTATCATTGTAGAGACTCAAATACCATACCACAAACAAGAGCCGGTTTGACTCTGTTCTCACTTTTCAATTAAAAACTATCTTCTAAAATAACTTCACAGTGCTTACTGATCAATCTCTCATCCAAAATCTATTAAGGTTTAAAAGTTGCTAGTAATAAAACAAGTGTTTTATAGGCCAAAAACAAGAAACACCTTGGATATCTTTTCTCATCTTCCTTTGTTTTCACCTTGTACCACACCCTCCACTAGCTACATGAGCGACCAAGTTTAGTTGCATTTTGAAAACTAGAAACAGAGTTTGAAATCAGAAACCAATCACAACTTGACTATCTATTAATTTTATAAGACTTCTCCAACATAATAGAACATGGTAAATCAGAAATTCATGCTACCTGCGGCGAAAAATCTGCTCCAACAGCAATAGCAGCTTCTGATTCCCTGAGCACCCTCTTCCAATCACCAAATTTCCGCGAATCAGCACATCTATTCAAATGTTTCTCCAGCAACAACAGCTTCTGCTCCTCAGACTTATCCTCTTGAATCCCTGACAGACACAAATGGCGCCGCGAATTCTCAACCTGCCCAAACCTAAACCAATTCCAATTCCAATTCCAATCTCAACAAAACCAAACTCAAATCCAAATCCAAAATTTCATCTCATCTCATTGCATTCACGAATTACCTTACATAAAGAGAGGCAAGCCTCTTGTGCGCTCTAGCATAAGCAGGGTCCAATTTCACAGCCTCGTGGCACTCCCGGGCGGCCTCCCCGAGCCTGCCCAGCGCCGTGAGCGCCGCTGCGCGGTTGCTCCGGCACGCCGCGTTCCCAGGCGAGATGGCCACAGCGCGATCGTACAATGCCAGCGCCTCCAAGAAGTTCCCGCTTCTGTACAGCTCGTTCCCTACCCTCTTCAACTCCTCAGGATCGGACCCTCCGAGCGCGCGCTTCACCGTGAGTGGCGACGCCGCCGCGGGCACAGCCACCGGCACGGGATAGGCGCCGGAGCCACCACGCACTATGCTGCCGCGGCCGTAGTTCACAGTGCCCGAGCCCAGCACGTCAGTCCGGTTCGGTCCACGCGAGGGCAGAACCGGTTTGAGGATCTTCCCTGACGGACAGATGTTCCCAGTCGGAAGCAGCGAGGAGCCGCCGGAGTAGATTAACGGAGCTCCCGCCGATACCGATCTCCGATGGCCGGGACGGGAATGCTGGGAAGACGGATCGAGACGTTTGGATTGGAGAGTGGGATTTTGTTGTTGCAGAGTGTTGGACATTTTTATGTTTGTGTGTTGTGTGTTGTGTTTTTTGTTTGTTTTAAGGTTGTTTTTTTGTTATATAGAAGATTGCAAAGGGTTGAAGAGAATGGTTGTTGTTAGGTTACAGGAATGGAATAGAATGTGTTTGGTTTGGTTGGGAGTGAAGTGAAGAGAAGAGAAGAGAAGAGAAGAGAAGAGAAGAGAAGAGAGTTTTTGAGGAATACTGTAAATGGTAAACAGTAGGAGCTTCCAGTTTTTTTTCTTCTTTCAGGATCAACTTTCCTTCTTTGTCATTATTTAACTCTCTAGATTCTCTCACCCTTTTCCTTCGACCATGCAAAATGCTTTTCTTTTTACCCTGAGATATTTATATTTATTATTTTTAATTATCACTTTTTATATTTATTCTTTCATAAATTACAGTCAAAGGTTATGTTACAGTACTAAAATAAATATTATTGTTTATATCATAGGTTATACTAGACAATTTTAAACTCTCTCGAATTACGTATATTTGTTATTAAACACTTTTCAAAACTACTTTAGTTTACATTTATTAGTGTACTTATTTTTATAATTGTCTGCTTATTTTTATTTGCTCTCATTTATTAATGTTGATAATTTTATCACTGCTTTCATTATAAAACATGGGTGGTGTCAAATAAAACATACTAGTAATTTAATTCTTTAGAGGTTAAATATGTTTTTTCAATTAGAAATTAGATTTTAAATTGATTTCATTTTAAATTAAAATTTTGTGTGTGTTAGTTTTTATCTTAAAAATTTTAAAATAATAAATATAATATAATTAAGATAATTTTTTTAACATATTAAAACGTTTTTCAATTGATATTGATTGTGTCAATTAGTGTAAAGCAATTTAATATATAAAAAAAAATTAACATAATTAAGATAAATTATTATATTTATTCACTTTCAAAAAATTTAGTTCAAAATATATTAAAGTTTTGAACAATAATATATCACAATTTCATATCAAAATTGAGAAACTAAAAACATATTTAAAAACATATTTAAAGAATATGACATTTATGTTTAAATTTTCTATTCACATAATAACAAAAGAGAAAATAATTTATTTACTAAATACAATCCTTCATGGAGTTGTGCTATAAATTTTTTATTTATATTGTGTAACATTTAATTTTAATAGTATAAAATTAATAAAATAAGACATTTTATAATAATATTTAAAGGCAGATTAACAAAATAAAAAGTACATATACATTATTTTAAGAGCTCACACTATAAAGATGCAAAGTGTTTAGGGTTTAGGGTTTGCAAAAAAAACTTCACATTAATACATTGTTAGGGTTTAGGGTTCACATTATCCTAAGACCATTTACATCATATCAATTATAAGTCATACATAGACAAACTACAATAATTCACATAATTACGCACAGACAATTGACACTAAACTCAATTATCTGAATACATCCATTTGGAATCGGAATCACTAAAGACTTCACTTGTTTGGTGGCCTCTACTACTCTGTAGAGTCATTGCTAATGAGTTTCACCCTACCATATACAAGGTTAATCTGTGATCATCTAAAGTTATTATCCTACCTTAGACTAGGACTCCTACTCTCACTATACGAATCATTCTACTCTATTTGAGTGTGAATGGTCATTAGAGTTTTGGGATATTACCTTACTTAAATCCATAATCCAATAATGTATACACTAAAATAACACCACCACAAGATCTCCCTATGAGACCCATGAAATTATGTCAAACACATGCAATGCTCGTATACATTAACAAACCATATTCATCACAGTTTCACAACAATACTTTCAACACAATTAATTACTTTCACAATCATATACATCCTTAATCGCATTTTCAAATTCACATATCAAGAATTTCATCTCAATCAATTACAATCTCAAACATATACATACATAAAGTACATGAAAATAATGAAAATAACCACAAACTTCAAAAAAAGAAAATCTCACCAATCAAAGTGAAGAATCATGTGTAGGGATGTCAACAAGGCGGGTATGGAACGGGTAGTAGTTCCCTCGTATCATACCCGCTGGATAAATATTCGTCCCGTACACGTATCCATATCTGTCGGGTATCCGTTATACGGGTACCTGCATAATTTTTTAATATCCACGGGTATCCGCGGGTATTTATAAAAAAAATAAAAATAAATATTTAACGACATATTTTAATCATAAATTCAAATAAAATACAATACATAACATTCATAAATCTCAAACAAAGTTCAAATAACATATTTAAATAGTGTTGAATGACAGTTTACAAAGTCAATATATTAATATTTTAATCATGTTTATTATTTTTTTTAATTTAAATTAGAGTATAGCAGGTACGGGTATCCACGGGTATGGATATTATGATATCCGTACCCGTCCCGTTAACATGCGGACATAAAAAATACTCATACTCGTTACCCGCGGATATTCATTTACAATATTCATTTCTTACCTGTTGCGGGTTTTATCCGCGGGTACGGATTTTTTTGACATCCCTAATCACGTGTCTAAGAGCAGTTGTCAAAATTTAGCTTGATATGATGGTTAACGAAATAGGAATTTTCATTTTCCAAAGAAGATGCAGACAAAAAAAAAAACAAGGTGGGACCCGACATTACTACCCCTAAAACCCACTAATTTGGGTATGCCTGATGGTCTAAAAGTGGCGTTCGGTGACACCAAATCAGTGGCCTAGTGCCCGACGGCACTACAACGGAGTCCGACGGTGTATCAAAAATAACAATTTGGGAGAATAATTAATCGAATGCAATTTACTAATTGGGCACCTTTCTTTGGTATTTTTGATTCCAAATGATTTTAGAGAGTTCAAAACTGATGAACAGAAGATGAGAACTCCTAGAGAGAAGTCAGAGAACTCTAGACTAGAAAAGTGATCTCTAAAGAGATAGTGTGTTTTAAAATAATGAAACTTATTTACAACAAAATCATTTATAATAAAATCTTTTAATATTAAAATAAAAGAAAATGATATTATGACTTCCATTTTTAAAATAGTATCACTTCTTAAATTTTATTTTTTAGGATTTTACATATTGTCTTAGTTTGTTTTTATTTTTAACAAAGAAATTACTTTTAAAAAACATTACTAAAGGTTAACTTTTTTTGAAAAATAAACTATATTTTTTTAAAATATATAATAGAGGTCATGATTAAAATCATGAATAAGAAAATTCAAATTAAAAGATTGTGTTTAGTAGATTAACTTAAGGAATGACCGAAAAAAAGTATTTATTTTGAAATTCAATTTGAACCAGAAAAATTCTTTATTTAAATATTATATATATATAAGATATATATATATATATATATATATATATATATATATATATAAGAAATGAAGAAATTAAATTATATACATACATTTTCTTTATAACATTATTTAATATGTTTTTAATTAGTTTTTTTCAAAATCATATATATATATATAATTTAATATTAATCTAAAAGTATTTAATGCATTATTTCTATAAATCAAACTCAAAGTAAAGTGTATTATTTAAGATATAAATTATTTTATTATTTTTATTAATTTTTAACAATATTTTATGTGACTAATCTTAATTATATAAATTATAATTTAACAATTAAATCAATGAAGTTTATTCCTTATATAAAAACATTAACAAATTAATATTTAATAAAAAGTATATCAGTGTTATCTAATTTTATTTATTCATGTATTATACATATAATAAAACATAAATTTCTATACAAAATTTTGATTTAAATATATGCATGCATCTTGTAAAATATATTTATTTGTATTTTTTTTTTCACTATCCCCAAAAGGAAAAGAGATACTGAAATCGTCCATGCCTTTGGATGAACTGTATTTAGTCCATAGATTCATAGAAGAAAAAAAGTCTGTTGATAATCTCCATGCCTTAAAAAATATTATTAAAAGTGTTATCAAGAAACACTATGATATAATACACCATGTAATCTAATTTTAATTATTATTGGTATATATAGTATAATGTGTTGAAGGCATGATAAAACAAAAAATTATCATATAGTTTGATTTATCTGATGGATATAATTTATTGATACATTAAAAAAAGTAGACTATAACAAGTGAAGTGTACTGAAAAATAATTAAAAAATTTATATCATCTTTATTTACAATATGAGAATTATTTTTTATTAAAACATACGTGTATACATATACATATCACATAATTATTTTAATTAATTTAAGTAAAAATATATACTATTATAATAAATTTTTATTATTACCATTGTATATTATGTAAAACAAGATGAAAATAAAATAACTTATTTGTATTTCAGAAACATAAATAAAATTACTTCTTAAGTCTTTTGCATGTGATGTGTTCATCCCACTTTTCTGCATAAAGGTAAGGAAAGTAAAGTATGTCCTTAATTAACAAGACAACCTGTTGACCACATTATATCTTAAATTGTGCATGAAGTGAGTATAAATAATATAATCATATCTTAAGTTAATAACATTATGTACATGTTATTTTAATATTATATCTTGTTAAAGCAAATTAAATAAAAATAAATTTATTGAATACTTACCAATTGAACAAATTAATTAAATAAAAAAATTTGAAACTAAATTAATTGAGATATAGCAATAATTACGAAGAATTATGGTAATTGAGTTTAGTTAGAGTGGTGTGTGTGATGATAGTTTAGTAGAAATTGTGAAGGGAGAAAGGTTATAGTTGCATGATGAATTGGTGATTAAAATGAAGGAAGTAAAGTGGAAAGTGAAGAATAAAAAAGAGAGAAGTGTGGCAGATAGACATGTGCAGTGCCAGCTGGGTCCATCACACACCCTCTGCCTGTGGGACCCACTTTCACTCTATTGCCAACCTTCACCATTTCTTTTTCAAACTTTTTTTCACAATCTAATTATTTTCTTTATTTATTTCTATTATCAAATTAATATTAAGAACAAAGGGAAGTGGGATTTTTGATGTTCACACTTTGACCACAAACATACTTTTAAGGATGAATGCCTCTATTCCTTATGTTTTTTGTCTTCTTGTCCCCATATCTCACTTTTCCTTAGTTACAAAACAACATTGCCCAAAATATTTAACTGCTTTTTTCATCTACAAATTTTGGTTAAACCTTAACAACACTATACATGGATTTGCTTTGTTATTTGGGGTAAGTGCCCACCATCATCACACTTGCCCTAAGAATTGGATCACATTACCCTATACTACCCTACTATCATATTTATTTATCAGAAAAAGATTCCCCCATCAAAATTTAAACATTGGATCAAGAGAGAAAAGAAAACAACACAAATTTACAAATTTTGTTTAGTGGACACTTTATCCAAAACTCACTTTATCAGACAAAGGTAACTTCTTTTGAAAGAAGGAATGAATTTTTCCAATACCATCCTAGCTTGCTCAAAAAGAATCTCCAATAAGTTCATTTCACTGTCTGTGTTAAACTTTGTCACAGCAAGAATTTCAACCCAACTTGCACAACTACATAAAATCTAGATTCCATTTAGATTATGTGTTCATAAATTCAGTAATAATAGTCTTTTAGATTTTTATTTTCAAACTAAAAACTTCCTCCTCCACCTCAACTTCCACTTCCAAGAATTTTTCTTCTAACATCTTATAAACTTTGAGTGTTTTATTTTTTTCTTAAATGCAAACAATTTTTTTATTAATTTTCTCATTTTTTTTACTCGTAATCCTGACGTTAACAATATAAATAGGTAAATTTGGATAACATCAAATAGTTAACTACTTCAATATATTTATTTCTCAATGATTGGTACCTGGGGTCTCTGTTAACCTTATTATGAAGGCTCAGGTACTTCAACTTTAAATGAACACTCTGAAATTTAAGACTCATGCATATAGAGAAAATTCATGTTAGCGATTATTCGCAAGCATATGACATCAATATATATCTCACCTTATCACTTATTTTCTTTCTTTCTTTTTTTTTTTACTCTCTCCCTAATCCAAACAAACCTTAATGATGATTGATATCATGTTAAAAAAAAAAAAAACTAAATTTAGCCTATGTTATTTAATGTATTATTTGTATGGAAGTTTCAAACAATATTCATTGATCATGGTGATGCAATATCCAAATAGTCAATTATGTACACAGGGTGAATTAACACAAGTACTATAAACTTTTTATGTGTTCATCAATGTGACTTTGAATAGCTCTAAATTTAGTGGATGGACCATATTCATACGAAATAGTTGTTACAACTATGACAGTATAGGGATTTTGCTTTTTCTCTTTTTGAATGGTGAGAAATGAAAGAACATTTCCATAGAGTAGTCTATGTTTTTGTTTACAACTGAACCCCACAGTTTAGAAGATCAAAACTAGCCTCCAGATGTATATTCCATCAAAAATCAAAATTGGTTTAACAAACTGTACAAAAGAATGAACTATCACAGAAATGTACATATATACTGACTCAAGAAGTCACAGGTCTGGAGCAATTGAGTCGAACTTGACCTTGAAGTCCTGTCAAAACATCAAGATTAGACATTTTCAACATGACTCTGGCAAAGTCCATGCGAAAGGTTGATCCATCATCTGAAGCATAAGCAGAGACCAATTTGGCAGTTTTATCCTCAGCCATCAGTTGCTGATCAGCAAAAAGTAGTCCTCTTCCTCTAAGCAGACTTTGGTAGTAATGAGTGTCAAATGTTGAACCTGATGACACTGAAGATGACAATGCTTGCATGTATGACATCCCTGATTTAGAGTGAAAAACACTGCTCATAGGCTTTGAAGTCATAAACTCATCTTTATTGTTGTTGGTGTTTGAGTTGTTTGGACAATTTAGCCTCATCTGACGAAGGAAATCAGGAGGTATACTAGGATCTGGTTGTCTTGTGTCCTGAAAGTTGTATAACCTTTGCTGAATGAAATCACAACCAATTTTTCCAATGTTGTGTCCTCCTTCAAAGCATCATCAATCAAATCAATCCATTCCATTAGTCATATTCCATTCATGGATGGCAATAAAGAAACTATATATAAGATGAAACAAAAATGTAGAGCAACTACCAAGAAGGCTGACAGTTTCTCTTGCATTGAATCCTCTGAGATTAAAGAGATGCAATGTGCGTGTAACATTATCATCAGGCCTGGGAATCTGATCAGTTGCTTCCTCAAAAAACGATTGATGGTTGTCTCTTCTGCCAGTTAAAACTGGATAGAATGGCCCACCAGCCTACCATGGCCATGTGTAAAAAAGATATCATATGTGCAATGATGTTGGACTTCTAACAAACGTAGCACATGCAACAAAAGTGGTATTTTCAAAGACTTCACTACCTCAAATCATGATATCATTATTAAGGACACAAATATGCATTGTTGATCTGATAACATATAAACACATGATTGACCAAGCACAAAAGTGACATAAAGAGCGATAAAACAAATGAATTAAGACAAACTTGCAACAAACCAAATGATCTTAAAGTAGGCTTGAAACTCAGGATATACTAAGCACCCTAGTCAATTGTAAACAATGAAATATATGTACCAGAAGAACGGAATCCCTTGCTGCAAGAGAAACTATATCAGCACAAGACACAACACCAGGACACGCTTGCTCCACCTCCTCCTTTATCAAGTCAATCTTGTCAAAACCTCTCAGTGTCTGATTTGGCACAGCCTGCTTCTCCACCGAACTGTTACTATTACCATCGTTCTCATCCAACAGCAACGAAGCATCACATCCCTGATTCATCAACACCCCAAAAGCAATGAGAAATTGTTTGCATGCATAAAAATAATCATAAATTAACATAAAATAACACTTTTGCTAAGATTATTAGCCATCATACTAATTATTTTAATATTCCTATCTAACTAATTTCTTATTTACCCACGAAAGGATTTTACACATCAAAATTAAACTGCACAAAGAAAAAGTGAAAATCAACGATCTACAAAGGCACAAGATCATGATCATAATTTAGATTGTCACTATTCCGAGTAAAAATTGCAGCATTCAAATGGTACAGAAATAACAGTTAAATTGAGCACAGAAATAACACAGGGTCCGAGACGTCCTAGAGCACCGGATTTATGTACAGCATATTGCGCAAACACTAAGGTACAGAACCTCTCGACTTAGAAGAAGGAATCAAGAAAAGCTTACAGAAACAAAAGAAAAACCTAAGCAATCAAGAAAGAGCCATTTGAATCAGCATCGCAAAGACTTCAAATTCAAAGTCTTGGGAGCAAGAATCAGAAAAAAAAAATATAGCAACCCATATAGAAAGTACAAAACTTTATGAAAAAACAAGAAACCCCATAAAGAAAAGAAGGACCTGGATGAAGCAATCGTGGAAGAAGAGACGAAGCAGGGCAGGAGCAACGTCCCTGTGGTCGAAGTAAATGCGCGTGAGCGCTGAACGGACAATGCCCTCCGCTTGGGGACAGGTGTCCTTGTAGAAGTCATATTCAAGATTGGAGCCGTCTCGGATCCTTTGGTTGAATTGGAATGTGTTGGCAAGCTTGACGGAGAAGGAAGAAGAATCAGAGAAAGAAGCAGAAGAAGAAGATGGAGTGGTTTGGGTTTGGGTTTCGCCTCGACGGCTTCTGAGAGAGAGGAGAACAGGGACGAAGAGTGCGACAACGATCCAGAGGTTGATGCAGCTTCTTCGCATTTTTGGTGCTTGTTTCTGCAAAACCTTTGGTGCAGAGCAGGAAGAAGAAGAAGAAGAAGAAGAAGCGCGAAGAAGAAAATGCCGGTAGGGAAGTTATTTTAGTTGCTAGCTGTCGCACTCACTTAACTGGAAAAGTTGTTATTGCTTTGTTGTTATAAATGGATAATGCAGCGAACATTTGGGCTCTCTCGGTCAAGGCCTATGGGATGTTTCTTACTGCACCCCCGTAATCTCAAATATTAATTTAATTACTAAAGGAAAAAACAAGTTTAAAAAAAATAGTTATGTTAGTAAGAATGGATAATGATAATTATGGATTACTATCTAAATTTTACTGTGCATTTACACTGTGTTTGAATCCATCAATATATTGTGGAATTAGAGAAAAGTGAAATACAAAATATATTAACAAATGATTAAATTAAAATATTGTAGTTTTCCTTCTTTTTTTTTTTTATAAACCACCGGTTCTCTTAAAGATTTTTTAAGGTATCACAGGATGAATCAAGATATGTATGTCAAAATTATTTATCAACCAACATAAATTATTTTTTCAACAAACATTGACAATATTATTTGAGCTATTAGTTAGAACGTTTATGAAAAGTATTTTTCAACTTATATAAGTTAAACTTTTTTAGTTGACATTAAAAGAATTATTTTTTAATTGATATTGTTAGAATTATTTATTTGTTAAATTATGTCATATTTAATTATCGATTGATATTTGTCAGGATTTTCTCAACAAATAATAAGATTATTTTTCAATGAATGTTAGTTACATTTTTTAAGTACTGGTTATTTTGTTAATGTCTATAATATTGAAATAGTTATTTCTATAAATGGTAACTAAATTATACTATTTTCAAATAAAAAATTAAATTTTAATATTGTTTCGGGTGTAGGTACCAAGCACCTAAGAACCACTTCAATTTTACTCATTTTTTCTCTATGTCTCCTCTCTTCACAATCTGTTGTAACTTCCTCGCCAAGAAATCTTCCTTCTGGCTCGATCGGTTGAACAGGGGTACCTGTCTAAAAGGCTCTGATGCTTAAGTCAATTGATGGACCAATCGGTGTATAAGTATAACTACTGTAATAAATGCGAATTAAAGATTCTCACCAACCTACCTTTGGGTCCTATTTATAGTTTCCGTGTGGGCCTATAATTAGGGTTCCTTAATCACGGCCCAATGATCCTTTAATCATGATTACTGGCTTGTTTAATGTTAATTAATCCAGCTGACTGGTTCAGGTTCTCTGTTTGGTCGATCGACCAATGGCCGCTTGACTAGGTGGGTTATCTTCTCTGAGTTTAACAACCTTAAGTGAATATTTAATCTATATGCCTGATCGATTGATGATCATATGTAAGAGACTACGCGAATCACCTATGGGGCCGATCAACCGATGGTCCCTTATGAGGTAACGTGTGATTCATCTGTGGGACCGATCGACCGATGGTCCCTTATGAGGTAACGTGTGATTCATCCGTGGGTCCGATCAACCGATGGTCCCTTATGATTCATCTGTGGAACCGATCGACCGATGGTCCTTTGCGAGGTTCATATGTAGTTTATTTAAGTTACTGATCGATCGATGGTTCTGTTTCATATGCAAGCCCTCCCAACCTTGTTCGATGGACCGGAGGACTCTGCGTTGCCGATGCTCCAATGGGACATACAGTACAAATACTTTGAATTATCTTATTCAACAAAACTTAAGAAAAACGAACTAATATAAATTTAATGTATTTAGGTTTCCTAAGAATAATTTCATTTTCTTTTATAAAATATTAGATTAAATATTAGTTAAGTTAAGAGTTTGTGAACTATTTACTTTATACGGATTCAAAAATCTTTTTAATGAGTCATTAGGCATAATTTCAACATGTCATTCACAATATCTAATAACCATTTGCTACATCAAGTATTATTGGTCCCTTAATTTTAAATAAAAATTAAAAATAATATATTTTTAAAATTTTGATTTATTTTAATTTCGAATTTTGAAAATGCATGAATTTAGTTTTTTTAATCAAATTTTGTAAAGTTTATTTAATGTTTCAAACACGTTCCTAATAATATTTGAGTTGTTTACGCCGTTTGATATATTTTCACTTTAGTATCAATCGAAAAACATATGTGAACGTGAAATAAAATTAATAAAATTGAGTTATAAAAAATTAAATTTACGTATTTTTAAAAATAAGAGATTAAATTGATAAAAACAATTATAAAAGACTAACTATAATTTTTATTAAAAAAATTAAAAAAATATTTAATCTGATTACTCCCAGAGCACTTATTGTATTTTTTCCTATTATTAACACTCTTGGCAATATAATAATTGCAAGGTTATGAATCCTCTTAACTTTACTTACAAATTAGCTAAATATAACAAAAAAAAAATGATTGTAAGAATTTTCTATATCTAAAAGGGACATGCTAGGGCAAATTAATACAAAAAACTATAAAAAAAATGAAAACGATATTTGGACACCATGTTTTTACTTACTTTTGCCATGTTCATGTGTCACTTATTTTTTATTTAAAAATCATTTTTCTTTTTCTCTTATTTTGACACAAAATCCCTTAATAAATGTCTCTCCTTCACATGTTGGCACCTGACAACAAAAAAAGACATTAGGTTCTTCGTAAGACTTTGATACTATTATTATCAAAAGGTTAACTCATTCGTACAAGGACACAAAATCCCTTAAGAGACTGCTTTTCTCTAACAAAGTGTTTAAATTTGAGTGTTTCTCCTGCCAAAACTCATTTTCCTCTTTTCTCAAATTTCCT
This sequence comes from Vigna unguiculata, assembly GCF_037176805.1. Lineage (NCBI taxonomy): Eukaryota > Viridiplantae > Streptophyta > Magnoliopsida > Fabales > Fabaceae > Vigna > Vigna unguiculata. The sequence goes on from NC_140796.1 coordinate 46,953,580, forward strand.
CACATGTGTGCCTATTTCAAAGAAAAAAAATATTAAATAAAAAAATAAGTAACACGTGAACAGTATCAAAAGTAAATAAAAATTTGGTATCAAAATATAATTTTCGTTAAAAAAGGAACCACTCAAGGCTGTGTTCACTTGGAAGAGTTTATTTGGGAGAGAGTATTTGAGAGAGAGAATAGATGGGTTTGAGTTGATTTAAGAGTGAACTTTGTGTTGTTTTTTTTTAATGGATTTAGAGGTGATTGTGAGTAAATTTAGAAGTAATTTTTGTAAAAGTTTATTACCGATTTGATTGGTGTGATGTATTAAAAAATATGTTTTAATAGAAGTATTAAAGAAATTATCATTTTGCCCTTAGTTTAATAAGTAGTATAAATTGATATTTGTATGGATAAATTTTTATTTCATAATTTTTTTAACCACTAAATTTGAAAAAAAAAATACTACAAAAAAAAAATATACATATATGTATGTTAACCAAGCAAATATATTTGCTCCATGACAAAGGGATTGAATTCCTCAAAAAGCTCATATCCAATCCATTCAATTGGGATTGAATCCCTCACTGGCACAGATCCGATCCATTAGAGCTAGGATCGGATCTCTCTTTTCCTCTCTTCACATGGATCCCTTCCATTGGAGTGTGATCGGATCTATTGTACACTCACTTCTCCATGTTAAGCTCGCACACCATGAGTGGATATGGGTTCTAACTTTGCAATACATGTGAGAGAGAGAAGACGATAAAATTGTTATTAACCCCGTCAATTTATTCAAATCTGCACATCAGTGGCGAGATTACTATCCTGGTACATCTCGCATATCATTGCTTTATCTTCCTCTCAAAACTTGACGAACGAACAAATAAAAAACTTAACAATCCATCGTCATTAAACCACTCTACCTCAAACGAGCCTAAGAACCTAAATGTAGGTCTTAACTATTACAAATTAATAGATAGTGGTAGACTAAGAATCTAGCTTTGTAGCAATAATATATATTTGGTTAACCGAGGAAAGGGGAGCAGCAAGCCAGCTTTTATTAATCATGGCAATTGCAGATTCAAACATTCAAAATGAATATTCCACAGTAAAGAAAAAATCATATAGTCACTGATATTCTGTAACATTATTTTTATGAACAAGTTTGGCTTCACTATTCTCGAACTTTTGAAATTTGGATTGTTATGGTCGTGCATGCATGTCATTTTCATCTCCATTGTCAAATAAATAAAGCTTGGAAAGTAAATATAAACTAATATGCACTCCAACTAATTACTAGCTGCTTAATTATTTTCATCATTTCGCACACTAAGCAAATACAGCTGGATTTGCTAATTTAATATCAGATTTTCTTTGGTTTGTGCGTTGAAATTTGAATACATTAACATCTTCAAATATATATAATTATTTTATATTTTATATACAAAATAAAAGAATATTTATTGCTGAGAATTTCTGATACCAAGGGCGTTGACGAGAATCAAAATTGTAGATACAATTTCTTCCTGGAAAACCGTTTTAAATAAATTTTTTCCTCGAAAAAAATAATACACTAAAGTAGAACAAAGAACTTTGTAAAACATAAATTGCTGAAATTTCAGTTTTTCAATTCAACCATACTTTTATATTTGTGCTCGAAACCCAAGAGTATACTATATATAGTTTCCATTGAGGGATTCAAATATGGTTGCTCAGTTTTATATAATTGTTTAATCAAAATATTTAATATCATTTATTTTACAAGAGTTTTTAGTATTTTTCTTTGTATCATATAGTTTTTTAGTACAAATGATTTGTAAATTAAAGATAGATTATTAATATTTATCTCATAAGTTTAATTTAAAACATTGTATATGAGATTTATAGTTTGAGGTTTGAGACTTGTTAATTAATATTCTCTTGTCTATCGCTTTTTGGTATACTTTTAATACTTTTCTTTAACTTTTGAATGTTGGTTATGATGTTCGAGCATGTTTTTGGGTTTGACAATATGGATTCAAATATATAGTACTATATATATTGTTCTTCATATCATACATTCTAGAATTTAATTTTAGTTTATAACTCAGTTATCAATTTAAAATATTTTAAGTGATTCTTAGCCATCATCATCACTCAAAAATATAGTAGATGTTATTCTAGATCACTTTTTATTACAAATTTGGGACATATATAATGGATTGTATAAAAAACAAAAAGGATGTGATTGATAAAAGTGTGGGAATGAAGATTCATTTTCCCACTATAAACTAATTCATAAATTGTGTGAAGTAAGACCTAATTGCTGCTCAGTATCACTAACTTTCAACGTTTTAACCTACAAGAAAAGAGAGCCCAAAAGCATTCATGGTGCAATTAGTAATTATGGGGTGCAGGAAGCCATAACCAATCCATAATAGTGAGATAGCTATACTCCAGTTAACAAATTTTCCTACATGCGTTCCGAGGCCCTTGGACTAATTTGTTGACCCTCACTTCAATTTTTATTTATAAAAAACTTCAGATTGTTGGTTTAAAATTATTTTTTAACTGGATTTTATAACAAAAATTGTTAATTTGCCTAATGAAGTTTAAAATTTTTACGTAAGAAATAATGTATGGTTAATTTACTTGTCTATGCATAAAAATTCAACCAAGCTTAATCTCACTCTTGCAAAACGTGCTTTTCATGTACAAGAGAAGTTTAGATAGTTTTCTTATTTTTATAATACCTGATCAAGCTTAATTCCTCCACCAGGGCTCAAAGGTTTTTTTCTTCTTCTTATTTTAGTCCTCACCTCTTCTTAAACTAGGGCTTAAAAGTTACCCATCGCTTAATTTCTTTCTCTTTTTTTTCTTCATTTAGTTCTCTATCATTTTAATGCGCAACACAATTTTTAAAATTTTGAACTTATATCTTGTAAATTATGTGCATAACAAAAACTAGCATATTATATTCACAATATAAGCGAACTGAGGCCATACTAAAGTGTCGTCATGCCTACAAATTCTTCTTTAGAGCAGCTTCTTCAAAAGGTTTTCTGAAAGAGAAAAATAAAATTAATTCCCCACATAAAAAACTTTACAAATTAACTTATATAAGCTAAATTTTAGTGTTATAAAAAAAGTTAATTTTAGATTTTTCGTTCTTTTTTAGAAGAATTTTGTTGCAAAAATCCCACCTTATTGTTGGATATAAGCTTCTCAAAAACAAACCAAAATCTTGCTTAGAATTATCGTTTTTGGAAAATAAAAAACCAGATGATAGGTTACTAGAATAATTGCAAGAAAAATGATTTTAAATTTAGACACATAGTAAAGCCCTAGGTTGGGCTTCTGGAAAATTAAAAAATATATATACATTTAAACGGAAACTGGTATATCAAGAAAACTACAACAGTTCATACTTACATTGTTTTTAGGTTATTTAACGATTTGGCATAAGCTTTCAGACAAAGCTTAGTGGTCGACAAGCATTGACCAGGAGCACTAAAAATGGTTCGAATTGCTTTCGGTGGTGAAATTATTGAAAGGTTTGCAAGGATATGCATGAAAAGTTGAAATGACATGGGTCAACATTTGTGGACGTAGATTACTTATGTTAAAGTTCCTTCCTCGGCAGCAGAAACACAGGAGGTACAAACTACAAAATGATAATACAACTTACATACTAGATTTCATTCATAAAAACAAAACTAGAAACCCCAAACTAACAAGAAACTGCAGTTCTGAGCACATCGGAAAATGATTCGAGGTGAAAGCCATAAATTGGTCTAATTGGAGTGGCGCAACTCTGGACGAACGAAGTCTGCATCTGCTGGCACAGAAATGTCAACTGTGGGTCTCAGTTTGGCGCAGACTTCAATGGCTCCATGTACTGGGTCCGAAAGAAAGTTGCTGAGTAAGTCCTGGTTAACAGGGCTTCCATTGTCCACCGCCACCAAGGCTTGCTGGGTAAGAATGTAATCAAATCGTGGAGCCCATTTCCTCGAACCCAATCTAGCCGTGGTTGAACAGTTATCAACCATGAAAGAAACACCGCGAGCATGCATGAATGGATTCAAAGAATCAACAGCCTCGATCACACTCTCGTTAATGATTTCGGAGTAGGAATGCCCTTTCTTCCTCAGGATCTCAATCTAGAAATTTAGTAATCACAGATTAAAAAAAATCCCTTTGTCACTGATAGTTAACTTTATCAGTCACAACACAAATTTGAAAGCAAACGGAGATAAATATACATGCAGGAAACTATGTGGATCCATTCCGAAAATAATAGCAAGCAAAATTGCAACAGTACCTGGGCCATCATCAATGCCACAAAGACACCAGCAGTAAAAGCATATAATGGGCCTTGATCACCTGCTGGTCTTGTAGAACGGACACGCTCACCAACCTTCCACATGCGGGTTTGATCAATGTTACCCATGGGGAAAGCAGGTAGACCTTCTTTCTCCTGTAAAAAAACATGTATTGTTTAAAGTAGGTGGTGCAAAGGCTGACTACTCTAAAGGGAAAATGAATATGCCCTTACATAGAAGCGGCGTCCAGCCAGAACAACACTGCGAATCTCACTACCACTGGCTACATCCTCGTAGCACTCGTACAGAATGTCCATGCAAGGATAATAAGAAGCACTGTAAGCTTTCTCAAATTCCCTTTTTTCATCTTCAGATAAAGCATTGTATACAGCAAGCATGCCCTGTCCAAAACCAATACGTGAAAAAGGCTAGTCAGAACTCAAACAAATCCCAATCCAGCACATTCTATAGGGAAAGGGTGTTGGTGCCCAACAGACAAAAATTAAGACTAGCGTGAAAATACAACCTTGGTTGAGATGGTTTTAGATATAATTCCAGTTATAGACTCAACAGTATTCTTATACGCCAGATCTTCGTCCATTCCATTATCAGTGTATCTCCTAAACAAGGATTCCACAACTCCATGAACAGCGCCAAGTAAAATGCCTACAAACATCCATGGCTGTAGTTAGAACTTAGGCCATCAAGGAAAAAACAACAAAAACGTTGCAATGCTCTCACCTCTCTCCCCAAAGATATCACTCTTGTACTCTTGCTCTAATGTAGTGGCGAAAGTGAATGGAGAACCAAGGGCAACAGACCATCCCAAAGCAACATCAGTAGCCCTGCCATCCACATCCTGCATGCACAAATAGTTACTCAAATAAAATAAACTATTCAATCAACACATGAGAAGACCCGCAGAAAGTGAAGGGACAAACTGAGGCAGAGCAAAAATAACCTGGTGGACGGCAAAACTTGCATTAATTCCAGCACCATTTATTTCTTTGCCTTGCACATAGAGCCTCCTTACAGATGGACCCATCCCCTTTGGGCACACAGCAATTACACTAATGTTCTTTGGAAAGTCAAGTCCAATTGACTGCAAATGCCCAAGAAGAAAACCATGGGAAAGCCCAAGTATGCTATTTGGTTTCATATGAGAAAATATTTTTTCATAATTATCAGCCTGCAAGATAAATAAAAATATTTAAGTTTCTGTATTGAAAGCAGCAATATCAGAAAACCCCAAAATTACTACAGCAAGACATACTTTGTCTACTAATATTGACAAACAGATATTCGAAAGTACATTTTTCATTACTATAGCAAAAACTAAGGCACCACGATACCAACAGGTATGTAACCTTATATAACTTCAGAAAACATATCGTATCACATTCTTAGAAAACATTTGAGATTTGGGACAAATCTTATCTTGCCCTGTTACAAATATGTTGGAATAATATTTTAAGAAAATGTTAAAAGAACTACAAAACAATTTTTTTATTTAAAAGAATAAATGGAGCAAATTAAGAATTGTGACAGTGATGCAAGCTGGCAATATCAAACTGTAAACTGGTGGTGATGGAAGCAGGTAGGAGCAAACTGTAAACTGATGGTGATCAACAAGTAAAAGAATATATAATGCCATTGGGGGTGTGAAAATCATGGTGGATTGGTAATAGTAAGCTGCATTACCGGTACAGTTTTGGCCAAGTAGATGATAATATCTAAGCACTTACAGTTCCAAAAGACAAGTCTCAATCTGATTACTCACGTTGAAATTAACCCAGCAATTTTTATAAAAAGAATTCTCACTGATACTCGAAAAAACTTATTGTTATTCTCATGCAATGCAGAATAACATCGTACACTAATAACCAGACAGTTTCAGAAACAAAACAAAAAACAGCAACAGAAGAATCAGAATGCATATATGGAGCATTGAGTTAAACTAATTAACCTGTGCGGAATCAGAAATTAACAACATCACAAGATCACTGCCCGAGACAGTTTCCCATATGTCACCAAGAGTCCCATTCTCCTCAGTAAACCCGGCTGCCCGAGCTTCAGCAAAGGAGCGAGAACCTTTCCTGAGTCCAATCTGCATTTTTAAATCATTGAAACGACAAACAATGCATGTAATCAGCCAGCCAGCCAGCCATTAATCAACAATTTCTGCATACATTAATATATTATAGACAAAACTGAACTAAATAACAAATTAAAACAAGAATCACACACCTTAACCACAATATCGGACTTTGCTTCAGCAAGCGAGTCCCTTAGATTCTGAGCCTGGGCAGGCCCCTGGAAACACAGCGCCTCGTTAGCAATCATATCAAAGCTAGGAAGTACAACATCATCAGAACAAAAATATTAAGCCATAACCCTTTAAGCTTAAACAAAATCTTAAATACAGACTCTCCGAACTCAAATATAAATAAAATTAACTAATTTTGTGCTTGCCACGGGATTCCAAAGCCTAGGGTGCCGAAAAGTTTTTGGCCACTGGCAATCGAGATTCTCCAATAAAATGGATCGGATATTTAAAGCTTATAAATGATATCACATATAACACATGTTAGCCTTTACTTAAATACGAATCTTCGAAAGTCACCTGAGATCCCCAACCGATGACACCAATCTGCTTGATCCCCTTGAAAGCGTCGGGCAAAAAGTGGAACAAATCCCTGCCTCCTCTCACGATGTACTGAAATGAATAAAAATAAACAATAAACAAAAGAAATTTAAAATCCACGAATCTGGAAGTGGAAGAAAGCGTCCGAGAACAACCTCGTCGTGTCCTGCGAGGTTAATCTTCTCCTTCTTGAAAACTTTCGTGTCGAAATCGAGCTGCACCGGGGCTTTCACCGGCGCCGCCACCATACGAGCACCGAGAGCGCCGCATCGGTTCAGCTTTAGGGATTTAAAGTTGAGTTTGGAAGAAGAGGATTGTAGAGCGAGGCTGGTAGCGGAGAAGCTTCTGGAAGAAGGTTTGGCTAGGGTTTCAGAGGCAGCAGAGATTGCAGAAGAACACGACGTCGCAGCAGCAGCCGCCATTATTGCAGAAGAAGGAGTAGAGTGTGTTTGGGTGGAAAGAGGGTTCACGAAGTGAGACAGTAGTATATTTGTTGGGGATTTTATACTGTGAGCAGAGAGTGGTGTGTGCTAAAGTGCGCCCATACGGTGTCGGTGAGAAATGTCCACTTCTTTTGTACGCCCGTGTATATCTGCAAGCGTGCAGGAGTAGGTGAGATTAACGCCACACATTGCTTATATTTTTTTTGCATCCTAAAGCTTAGTGAAGCATTAGATCACAGACTTTATAAAATCTAAATCACTGTTCAATAATTCATCGGAATTTACTTACAAACATGCTGAGAATTTGGACTTGTTTTAACAAATCGGCTTTTCTTTTTTCAATTTGAAAATAAAAAGTTATAGAAATATATAGAAGAATTTCTATAAATATTAGTTTTAGTTTATAGAGAAATTTATTATTTTATTTTTCTTGGATAAGTAGTTATGCAAAAAGTTTCTCTAAAGAAAAAAAAAAGATTACATTGATGATATTATTATAAATAAAGTGTATATAATGTTCAATAATTTTATTTTATCGTTTTTCGTAACAACTTGTTTGTTTAGTCGGGTTGAGAACTTAATTGTATTAAATTAAATATGTAAATATTAAATTAAATAAAGTTGCCTTTTTCTTTGATAGTCGATTTTTTTATTGCAAAAGAATTTTTCTAAATTTATTTATAAAAAGTGTCAATTTAGGAATTTTTTTTGTCTAGAAAAAAAACCTTTATTACTATATTTGTTTTCACGCTGTGCTTTTGCAAAGGAATAACGTTGGTCAAACAGAAAACGTGATTGATTGAGCACGTGCGACAATAACAGAGGAGTGAAAAGCAAACAAATAAGTTATGTTTTGAATCTTAGGATCATCATTTATGTTGTACAATTTGGCAGAGCCAATTGTAAAAATGACAAAGAAGGTTTGGTGACATTTTGCTTTGCAACAGATTCTCCCAACATGAGATAAGAATCTCTCCGAGTAGGGTTGCTTTCTGATCCAAATGTTTATAAAACAAAATTAACTGACAACTTAAACATTAAAGATTAAATATGTCTATTGTAAAAGTTATGTTTAGTCTATAAATAAAATTATAAAATATAGGATTAAATATGTTTTTGGTATTTTAACTTTTAGTGAATTTTGAAATTAGTTAATTTCGAAATTTTAGATCAATTTAATCCTTCATTTTTTAAAATACATGAATTTAGTCGTTTTAATCAAATTTTGTTAAATTTATTTGACATTTCAAATGCATTTCATAATAATATTTAACTTAACATTAAAACAAAAATGTATCAAATAATATAAACAACTCAAATACAATCCTAACATGCGTACAAAACATCAAATACATTAAAAGAACTAAATTCACGTATTTTGAAAGATAAAATACTAAATTGGTCAAAAATTTTGAAATAAACTAATTCTAAAATTTACTAAAAGTTAAGGTTGAAAGATAAAAGACTAAATTGGTCAAAAATTTCGAAATAAACTAATTCTAAAATTTACTAAAAGTTAAGAGACAAAATCATATTCTCTAAAATATATACTCAAGTGTATTTTATTAGGGTGAATGGAAAATATCATTCCCTCATATGAGAAACACTCAATATATTATGTGTTAAAAATATATTTTACATTGATTTCATAAATTACGAAAGCTAAATATTTTATTACTAAATAATAATAAAAAATTAATAATAACTTGGAGAATAACATATTTAAAATATGATCACAATTTAAGAGAGAAAAATAATCTCAATTTGAAAAGATAAAATAAAGTTAATATATGCATACAAGAGAGATGTAAACTACAAAAAGCAATAAACACATCAATGCACAACTTAGATATAATTTACAAGAGGCATTTGATGTATCGAAAGATTCGACAGAGTCCACACAAGAATTTGGTTGTATTAATCTTATATTAAAATTTGTAAAATATGTAAGTAATTGTGCTAATTCTGTCTTATTTATCAATAATTATTTTATTATTTGATTTGAAAGAAAAAAATTCTTATAAAAAAACTTTTAAATTGTACAATTTCAAAATTAAAAATAATTATTGAATTGTACAATTCAGAAATCAAAAAATTAAATGAGTTTCAAATTATGTAATCTGAAAAAAAAAATATAATCTGAAAGTAGTTTTTTAGTTTTAAAATACAAAATTTAAGGACAAAATATACTAAGTTTTTTTATGGAGTGAAATAAAATTTAAGGGGGTGGGTGGATGAAGAAATAGTTAGGGGCCAGATATAAAAAGGCCCAAAAACCAAATAATGGACCTAGGCCCATTTCTTATTTCTTTTATCTTTTTCTTCCTGTAATTTCATAATTTGAACATATACTTTCCTCCATATATTTTTTATATTTCAGTTGAAATACATTTTTTTTTATATTTTATACTGTACGTTCTGAAATACAAAATACAAAATAGATTTCAGACAAAATACAAATATATATTAGATTATGTAATTTATAATATACTTCTTATATTTTGCATTACATATTTCAAAATAAAAAAAATTGTTCTTTAAATAATATATTATAAAATATTAAATAAAAAATATATTCTACAATATCAAATTTATATTACAGATTATCTAATTTAAAATAAAATTTTTTATTGGATTGTATTATAAAATTATGAAAATGAAGGAAGAAATTGTTATTTATCTTTCGCTTTTATATTTTTTAAAAGTTATTTCATGTTAGCATTTACCGAGAGACTTACCTAACATATTAGCTCATTAGTGATTCAATTTGATAGAAGCGTGGATAATTCTAGAAAAGATATTTGGCATTTTTTATATATTATTTTATCCTTTACATACCTATTAAAAAAATAGGGAACACGAATGGAAATTTAAGGATTTTCTTTTTCTTGAAATCAAAACAAAAATTAAAATATGTATACAAAATATAAAATGTAAAACACAAATAGCAAGACCAAGACCCATGATAGGGATGCTTCATGTGCCCAGGGCTCTGTTTTTTTTTTTTATAACATCATCATTCACGTGGAGGTATACATTGGTGGGGTTGATTGCGGCTGGGTTGAATTTGGGGTTCACCCCCAAACCTTCTTCTGTATCCCAATAATTACTCTTTTGACTTTATGTTTTTTGACCTCTAAACCAACTTCATCGCTTCTTTTTCTTCTTGCTTCTCCTTCTCCATCCTTTCCTCTCCCTCCTGTCCCTTCGGTGAAGGCCTCGTCTTCCTCATCGCCTCTTCCACCCGCTTCCCCACCCTCTCCATGGGCCTCCCCCAACCCTCAATTATGTGATTATGTGATTTTTTTCATAAGGATACTGTAGTAATTTGTCACATTTATCCTTCAAATCTCTTCAAAAAAAAGAGAAATCCATTTATTTACTAATCCTGCAGTTATTCGCTTTTCCATTGTTGTCTTTCCCCTAAAGCGAACGAGTGTTTCTCCCCTTATTCATCGCTCTCTATTCTGCTTCTACAATCTTTCTTCGCATGAGAACAGACCCTTAAAGTGTGGCTGGTTCGAGTGATATATATGTTTTTTTTAGGGTCTCATATCTCTTGGGATGGTCTTGGTGATATATATATATATATATATATATATATATATATATATATATATATATATATATAAATCTAATAATTATATTTTATAATAAAAAAATAAGAGAAACATTTAAAATATCATAATATTTGAGTCTCATATTTGTTACTCTTCATTAAAAAATATAACTTCTAATTCTGATTTATCGAAAGATATACTAGAAATATCAAGAATTTTATTGTCATCCAGTGAAAAGTTATTCCTAACAAGTTTCCTCTTTCTTGAATTTTGAGGAGTTTCTTGAGAAAAGAAGAAGATTATTATTGACAAATACTAAATTTTATGTCCTTAAGAAAGAACATGAAGATTACAATAAAACAATAATTATATCATTATGGAAGAAAACAAAAAAAATACTTTCTAATAAATTTGCAAATATTAATTAGTCATGAAAAACATACCTCGAGGCACCTTCAGCTACAAAAACTTTAATCTTGTATTTGGATGAAACATTTCAATAATGCTCAGAAATTGAAATGTTTTGTATTGAATTGTTGCATTTAAATTCCCTTCATTTTCTAAATAACTTGTTTGGATAAAGAAATTAAAATATATTACATTTCAATTTCTTGTTTGGAAAAAATAATTGAATTTCTTGTGAACTAAAATTTAATTTTAACAATATTTATTTTAGACTTAATTATGTTTTGAGTTCGTGATAAATTTGAAAACAGACTCGACGATCTAGATGGGTCGGGCTGACCCGACTACCCAACCGGATTGGTCCGACTCGACGAGCCAGACCGGCCGAGAAACCAAGACAGACTAGGTCGGTCCAGTGATCCAAACAAGCCCGACTAATTTATATTGTTGGACTGACCCGACTCGACTAGGTTGTTGGGTTGGTCATGCACATCTAGGTCGTCAGGCACGTATAGGTCTTTAATGATCTCAATGCCATCTTAATGATCTTGATGATCCTTCCAATAGGCAAGTTTTTGCTTAAGTTAAAGATTCTCGCTTAAGCTAAAATAACATATTTTCACCTTATTCTCAATATTCAAAGACTAGAACCATAAACCACTGAAATTCACATGCACTCATTAGTTCAACAAAACATAACACAAATATTCCAGCAATTCAACTTATCAAATTATAACATATAAGACGAATGTACTTTCATAAAAAAAAATAGCTTCACTCACCTCAAATGTAGACCAAGATCCCAAGATGATTTTTGAGCTATAAAACCTTAATTCAACCTAAAGGAGCCAAAACCTAAAAATAAATTAAAGATTTAAGACTGATGATGATCAAAGTAGAAATCAACATCCCAAAACTAAAAAATGACGGAGAATAAATTTTTAACTTACACGAGGAAAGAAAATGTTCTGATTGGTTTCAAAGAGGATTCTACCATAAACCCAAATGTAACATCTAATTTAAAAAAGAATAAAAATCAAAAGAGAAGGAAGGAGAAGGAATCTAGAGTTGAGAGAAGATGCATGAGAGAAATCAGGTTCTATTTTCTTTTCTTTGTAGAGTCTGAAAAGCTTGATTTGGTTTCTTTTAGTAAAACATGTTTTAAAATAAAATAGTTTCACATCTATAAACATGTCTTCATATTTCTAACACGAAAAATCCTTTTTGCATGTCTAACATGTTAGAGAATAAGTCAAAAGACTTTTACGTTGTTTTAGTTCTGTTAGTTTGTTGTAACTGACAGAACCTTTTTTCTTTGTCAGTTCTATTACACTAGTTGCTGTATAAAAGTTGCTTTGGTCAACCTTTTGTTGTTGACGTGAATATACACTATCATTCAGTTTTCTTCTCTTTGTTACCTAAATTCTATATGGTATCTAGAGCATTGACGATCCTAGGGAATTCTTGAAAGTTGTGGAGCATCAATCGGTGATATCTGGAGAAGTGTGTTATACTCAAACGTGTTATTGGGTCCAACGCTGATCGTGAAACTCTGATGGCAGGGTTAGGAGGGATAATGCAAGGAGCCTTGTCGGTATTTGATGGCAAATTCTTCGATGACTGGAAGATTAAAATGCAAGCGATCTTTGGCTACCAAGACGTTGCAGAGGTAGTGTTTGATGGATTGTCGGAGTTGGGGACGAAAGCCACTAATGAGGAGAAAAGAAACTACAAAGGGCTTCAGAAACTTGATAGTAAGGCGCGTTTTCTTCTTTACTAGTGTGTCAACTCGAAGGTTTTTAATCGGATTTCAAAGGCTGAAACAGCCAAAGAAGTCTGGGATATCTTGGTTAAAACCTATGGAGATGGGGATAAGAATAAGAGGGTGAAGATGCAGACATTACGATGGCAGTTTGAGTGTATGACCATGGAAGAAAGTGATACTGTGGCAGAGTATTTCGATAAAGTGCAGGAGCATGTTAATGCTATGCGAGCGTGTAAAGATAAAGTCTCAAACCAGTATGTTGCTGATAAGATCTTGCAAACTCTACCACCAAGATTCGATCATGTTGTGGTGGCCATAGAGGAAACTCGCGATCTGGAGACCATGGAGTTAGAAGAATTGCAGCATTCATTGGAGGCTCATGAACATCGTATAAATGAGCGCAAACAGTTTCAAGAACAAGTTTTACAGGCGCGGTCTCAGAACAAAGTAAAGGGAAAAGGTGTTAGGCAGTCTCACAAAAAGAAGGTTAACCATAAAGACTCTCAAGAACAAAGAGGGAGAAACTCAAGCGACTCTGATAATCAAAGTCATGTTACTGATCAAGAAAAGGAGTGGAAGTTCGATAAACGCAAAGTCAGATGCTATAATTGCCAGAAGCTTGGTCACTTCGCGAAAGAATGCTGGCACAGGGATGGAGCCAAGATGAAACAGAAGAACCAAGCTAATCTAGCACAAGATGAGTCGTCTGATTCAGAGACCGTGATGCTTATGGCGAAAACCAAAACAGATGATGCAGAGGGTGTCTCCTGGTACCTAGACTCAGGTTGTTCAACACATATGACTGGAAGAAAGGAATGGTTTGTGAAGATGCAAGAAGTAGCCCATGGAAAGATAAGGTTTGCAGATGATAGAAGCCTTACTGCGGAGGGGTCTGGCAGGGTCGTGTTGCGTGATAGTAATGGCAGGGAAGTTGTCATTGAGGAGGTACTTTATGTACCTGGCTTAAGGACCAATTTACTCAGCCTTGGTCAGTTGTTACAGAAGGTATTCATGATGAAAATGGAAGATAATAGCCTGAGTGTTTTTGACCAACACAATAGATTGACTATTAAGGTAATGCTTTCCCAAAATAGGACATTTTGTGTTGTCATGAATGCTGTAAACCATAAGTGTTTTTCGTTGACAGAGAGCAAAGCAGAATGGTTGTGGCACATGCAGTTTGGTCATTTGAACTTTAAAGATTTATCCCGGTTAAGCAAAAGTTCAATGGTTAATGGATTGCCACAAGTAAAGATTCCTGAGACAGTATGTCGAGAGTGTATTCAATGCAAACAAACCAAGGGCAGCTTCAAGAAATACTTGCCACAGAAAACGAATAGCAAACTAGAGATAGTATATTCAAATGTGTGTGGACCTATGCAAATTGAGACCCCTGGTGGTAGCCGATACTTTGCTTTGTTCATTGATGATTTGACAAGGAAAGCATGGACATTTCTAATCAAGCAAAAGAGTGAAGTGCTTGATGTGTTCAAAAGATTTAAGGCTATGGTTGAAAGGCAATGTGGTGAAAAGATTAAGCTCTTGAGAACAAATGGAGGAGGTGAATATACTTCTGTAGAGTTTGAGAGATTCTGTGACATTGAGGGCATAATTCATGAAACCACACCTCCCTATACTCCCGAACACAATGGTACAGCAGAGAGGAAAAATATGACCCTGTTAAATATGGTGCGATGTATGTTAAAAGTAAGTGTCTTCCTAAGTCATTGTGGGGAGAGGCGGTAATGACAACCACTTACATCCTCAACAGATCACCCACCAAGAGGTTGAAAGATGTCACTCCAGAAGAGGCATGGACTGGTCATAAACCAAATGTTGAACACTTGAGAATATTTGGTTCAGTTTGCTACAAACATGTACCAAACCAGTTGCGAAAGAAGTTAGAAGATAAAGGAATGTCATTTGTGATGATTGGCTATCATCTTACTGGAGGTTACAAGTTGTTTGATCTCAAAACAGGCAAAGCCACCGTGAGCAGAGATGTAGTGGTGGATGAAACTGCAATCGCTGATGCAAGTGAAAGCCAACATGAAGAGTCAAGAATTTTTATTGATGAAGTCGTGGATCCAGAAAGGAAATCTGATTCTGATGAAAGTGACACTAGTGTGAGGAGATCATCCAGAGACTCTCAGTTACCATCTCGATTGAGAGATTATGATCTCTCTTATGAAGCCATCACCATTGCTGAAGGGAATTTTGTACACTACGCACTTATAGTCGAGGTAGAACCCATTAACTTTGAACAGGTTGTGGGCGATAAGAAGTGGAGAAAGGCAATGGAAGAAGAAATTGATTCCATTGAAAGGAATCAAACGTGGGAGCTAACAGAACTCCCTGTTGGGAAGAAGCCAATAACACTAAAGTGGGTTTATAAGTCCAAAATAAATCCACAAGGGGAAGTTGTGAAGCATAAAGCCAGGCTAATGGCAAAAGGGTTCCTGCAACAAGCTGGAATAGACTATGGAGAGGTGTTTGCTTTAGTGGCCAGAATTGAAACAATTAGGTTGGTAATTTCAATTGCTGCACAATTTCGCTGGACTTTACATCTGATGTAAAGTCTGCCTTCTTGAATAGCAAACTTGAGGAGGAGGTGTATGTGGTACAACCACAAGGTTTTGAGGTTGATAATCACAAAGACAAGGTGTACAGGTTGAGAAAGGCACTTTACGGTCTCAAGTAGGCCCCAAGAGCCTGGAATCAGAGAATTGATGGTTTTATGGGTCGTTTGGGCTTTGAAAAGTGCACTTCTGAACATGGGGTTTATGTCAAAGAAAGAAACAAGGATGGGAAAACTGGAAAATTAATAGTATGTCTGTATGTAGATGATCTCTTGGTCACAGGCAGCAGTGAAAAGTTGATAGCAGAGTTCAAAGCTGAAATGATAAGTGAATTTGAGATGAGTGATTTGGGAAGACTAAGCTATTTTCTTGGAATAAAGTTCTCAGAAAACGAATATGGGATAGTCATGCACCAGTCACGCTATGCACAGGAAATTCTGAGAAAGTTTGATATGCACAAGAGTAATCCAGCCATTACACCAGCAGAAGTGGGACTGCGGCTGGAAAAGGAACCAGAAGAAGCTATGGTTGATCCTACTGAGTTTAGGAAGATAGTAGGAAGCTTGAGGTATATATGTTGCACTAGACCTGATTTGTGCTTCAGTGTGAGACTGATTAGCCGATACATGCAAAGTCCAAGGCAATCTCATCTCAATGCAACAAAAAGGATCATGCGTTATCTCCAGGGAACTTGTGATTTTGGCATTCTTATTCCTAAAGGCAACCCAGATACTGATATGAAGGTGACTGCATACTCATATGCAGATTGGTGTGGGGATAAAGATGATAGAAAGAGTACAGTCGGGTCCATCTTCTTCCTTGGGAAATCACCAATTTCGTGGAGATCATCAAAGGAGCAAGTGGTTGCGTTGTCTTCCTGCGAAGCCGAATATGTTGCTGCTTGTGAGGCAACATGTCAGGCAGTTTGGTGGAACTCATTGATAGAGGAGTTGAAGGTGAGGCTACTGGAAAAAATAAATCTATTTGTTGACAATAAATCTGCCATTGATCTTGCAAATCACCCTGCTTCTCATGGTAGGAGCAAACACATAGAGACAAAGTACCATTTTATACGTGACCAAGTGAGCAAGAAGAAGGTGGAGATAGCACACTGCAGATCAGAGATGCAGTTGTCTGACATTCTAACAAAGGCCCTCAAGCGTGAACATTTTAAAGAACTGCGAAGATTGATTGGAGTTATAAATGTAAATGAGTTTTTGACTTAGGGAGGAGTGTTAGAGAATAAGTCAAAAGACTTTTACGCTGTTTTAGTTCTGTTAGTTTGTTGTAACTGACATAACCTTTTTTCTTTGTCAGTTCTGTTACATTAGTTGCTGTATAAAAGCTGCTTTGGTCAGCCTTTTATTGTTGACGTGAATATACACTGCCATTCAGTTTTCTTCTCTCTGTCACCTAAATTCTATATAACATACAAAATTTCGTATATTTATTTAATTATTATTTTTTTCATTTTTTCTATATTATAATGTTATTTTAATAACCATTTTTAATAATCATTTTATTAGAATATTTATTTTATGAATTCAATAGTTCACTATAAAAAAAATTAATACTATTCAGGAAAGAATATAATAACGCTGGCTATTCATTGAGTAAAATTACCGTGGGTGCCAAAACTATAAAGTAATATTTTTTTAAAAGGAAACTATAAACCAATCTTAAAAATACAAAAGAAAAATAGAAAATTATGAACTCAGAAGTTTTGTAGAGTATATTCCTCTTTATTCTCTCAATATTATTTTGCAGTTAATATTGTTATTGAATTTATTACTTTGACTTGAAAACAAAGCAAGAAATCAGTGTCCGAGTCAGTCCATACTATCACACCGTTGGATCTCAAGGCCCTTCCAATCGTACGGTGCCTATTTCTCCGATGCAGAACCGTTTGGGTGCAGCGTCATCTCCTTCCTCAGAACGAACCAAGCAGAGACAACCCTTCTTCCTTTAACTCACTTCTCTCTCCACAAAAAAAGAAAAAAGAAAATCAAACAAAACCCTAATTTCAAATTGAATTCTCTTTTGGCAAGGTTCATCTCCAAATCCAATCTCGTTCTGACCCAGATTGTTTTTCATCAGACCCTAATTCTCCACCTCCAAATTTGCGATCTTTCTGTGCCTCCAAATCATGGAGAAGGAGGAGAAAGAACCGGGCATTCAGAAAAGTGGAGGCGAAATCGAAGACGCCGAACCCATCGAGCTCGTTCTGTTTCAAGTGCCTGAGTGTTACGTCTACATAGTGAGTCTTCCGTCTTTCTCTTCGTAGGTTTGTCTCAAAATTCGATTTTGGGCAATGAGTTTTGAGAGGGATGTGATTTCAATTTACAACTTAATGGGGGTGTATAGATGATCAAGTTTGTGCTGATTAATAACTTAAGCTTATTTAGGAATTATGATGGCACTGAATCTTGCTTTAGTTTTTTTTTTTTTTTTTTTTTTAATTTAAAGTTGAATTTTCTGTGAATGGGTCGGTTGGAATTTGAAAATTCTCGTGGTGTAAAAGCTAATAATGATTTTCTACTATGTATGCAGATACCTCCAAGAAAGAGGGCAGCTTCATATAGGTTTGTGATCAACTGATGTGTGGTGCTTGTGATCTATTTAGTGAATCTTTGGCATTATTGATTGTCAATGTACTCTACCTTTGTAAAGTAGTGGTGTTATTCAGTGTGTTAGATCTGTTTTATCACTTTTGCTATGCTTTTAATTACTGTGTGTTTCATTGGCTTTGTTAATGTTCTTTCTGAAGAAATTGATTTTCTAATTTTGCAAGTTGGGTGACTTTTTTTTGCTGCACTGGAGTGTGCGATTACTGGATTTTTATATTAGTGAAATTCATTTCAGAGCTGATGAATGGGATGTCAACAAATGGGCATGGGAAGGGATATTGAAAGTCACTAGCAAGGGAGAAGAATGCATCATAAAACTTGAAGACAAGAACTCGGGTAAGACCACATCGAATCTGCTTCTAATAGAATGTACACTTTTTTCTTTAATTTTTTTTTTTAATTTTTTGATGAAATATATAACTAGGTGAATTATATGCTCGGGCATTTTTAAGAAATGGAGAGCCGCATCCGGTGGAACCTGTTATTGACAGCAGCAGGTGGTTTTCGTAGACTGTTGATAGTTTAAGCTGTTTGTTACCATAACTTTTTGCACTTCAGAACTACTTATACTTATATATTCTGCAGATACTTTGTTCTTCGCATTGAAGAGAACATAGGTGAGTCAAAATATCTGCATATTTCTGTGCTTCTTCTCTTAATCATCTTATTCTCTATGCGCTGGGTAGCAGGGTAGGACTTGTAAAGGAAGTGTATAGTATCGTATAATGTAAGTAACTGTTTTGAAGTAATTTGAAATGATAAATTAGTTTCTACTTCTCAGAAAATAGAATAAAAATTCAGCTTGCTATGCTATCAATGTATGTATCAGTAATCATCGTCATGATCAATTATTTTGTATTTTTGTTTGTAAAAGCTTTGAGAAGCTTGCAGCTTGCAAGCATTTTTGTTTTGTTTTAGACTGATATCGGAAACTAGATTTTTCTGTTCACCTTTTGGGTCTTATGTGGATAAACTTATCTATAGGTACTGACGATAAGAAAATAAAATAAATTAAACTTTTTCCCATAACATAAAATCAACTTGTGCATTTCAACTTCTATAACTTCTCTTGTTTAGCTTTTTCAAAAGCGAATTTTAACTTGTGGGAGAAGTTTAATTCAGTTTACTTTCTTATTTTCTTTTCTTCTCTTCTCTTATACGTGTTCACGGAAAAAATTATCCAAAATAAGGCCTATGTAGTCTGTTTTTGCACAAATTGTCTCTAAATTCACTGCATTGATTGTCTATAAATTCCAGTTAATGACATGACCTAGTGGTCAGAATCTTGCTTTATTGCACTGATTGTATTAAAATATCACAAAATTTAAGAGTAAGATTTGGCCGAGATCATAATCTTGGTAGTTGGCCTTTCATGCTAATTGGCTCTCACTATCTTTTACCATTTCTCATTCTCTTTTCAACAGCCATAGGTTCTAATTTTTGGTCCATTTAACCTCATCGCTACTTCCTCTCATGGTACTAAGCTTACTTCTGTTTAGCATATTACTAAATTTACTTTTGAGTACTTTAAGTACTGTACTAACTTTTTCTTGTTTGGACATTTCAAGTTGGAAAGACTGTTGACTGTTGACTTATGATCAGGCTTTATATAATGCATAGTTTTGTTTTGGTAGTTATGCTGCTCTCTCTTTCATATTAGAGACGAAGTTTGATCTTTATCACTTGAGAATCATGTAGGTGGTCGCCTCCGACATGCTTTTATTGGCATAGGATTCCGAGAAAGAACGGAGGCTTATGACTTCCAAGCTGCCTTACATGATCATATGAAGTATCCTCCATCAAATATATTTATTAGATTTATTATTTTTATTACATATATCTCGTGATCTCATCATCTGCAAAACTTGGCAGCCTTTAAACATTTTTTTTATTCATTCTGGCTTAGAGGACGGAGGTCATTTTTAACAAATAGAAAGCATGTCTCTTCCTAAATTTTTGAAAGATATCTTAATAAAAAGAAAACTGCTGAGGAAATGGAACAACATTACCAGCAAACTTCCTCAGTTGATTACAGTCTGAAAGAAGGAGAGACTCTTGTGCTGCAAATTAAGACCAATGTATGAAATTCTGCATTTTTCTCCTGTGAACGATGCCGTTTTCTTTTTTCAGCACATTATCTTTATTAATTCCTATCTTTTGCATGCAGAAATGTGACAGCAGTGTGAAGTCCAAGTTTTTTGAGCAGGGTCTGAACAAATCCCCAGAAGAAAGGAATGGAAAAAAAGAATCTCTAACTCTAACTAGTCCTAGGTTGTTACCACCTCCTCCAGCACCACCTTCACCTGTTGTCAGCCCGCAGAAGTCTCCGACAGACTCACCTACAAAACTCAGCCTTGATAAGACTTTTAGTGCTGATACTCCCAAAACGGTTAAAGATGACCCAGAACACCAGAATTCTCCTGAAGATCAAAGCACACAGGATGTACCAGATGATGATTTTGGCGATTTCCAAGCAGCAGGTTAAGCTGTCCATCATCGTGTGGCTTGAATTGGTGATGGTTAGGAAACATGCAAAATCGTTGATTCGTTGAACGTCTTCTTTATACCACAGACTTCTAATTCAGCTTGGAGATTCAATTATGTCCTTCCAGTCAGGAAGAAAGTAAATCCTACATAGCCTCCAACAAAACATCATTAAAGAATCAACCTATATATGCTTTGTTATCGGTGATTGTTTAGTTACTATGCGGGCTACTACTACTATGAGAGTTTTTCCTTCATCTTGAGTCACTTTATTTCTGTTTTGTGCTATGTTTATATCTCAGAGTTGGGATACCTCAATAGTTATTTGATGGTAGTACATCCTAAACTGAGTTCATAGCTTTGTTGATAGCATAATTTCTGTTATGATGAATGAATCAGATTGAGTGTTTATGAACGTTGATTTGTTCCTTATATGATAAAGAAAATGAAACCCAGGTAACAAGCTGTAGTGGTGTCAAGAATGTGAAAACTTGTTACAGGCCAGGGTAAATGGACACCAATATACTTTGTGGTTGCTGTACACCGAAGCTATATGCTTTATAATAGGACTTGAATCCTCTATTATTTATAACAATAGGAATGGAGAATAATGAAAATGATGAATTATTATTTATTCCATTCTATTACTTATCCGTTATTTTTCTCTAAATTTTGAGTGTACTTGATGGAATAAATAAAACTATTACTTTTACATCCCTAATTAATCTGTTTCATTTTTAAACAACGAAATCAAATCTTATCCTATTCTGTTATAAAATATCCAAACAATAAAGGGCTTTTCGGCCTAGAAGGATTTTTTTCCCCATTGAAGAATGAAAACAAGAAATTTGATTAAATAGAAAATAACTACTTAACAATCCAAGTGATACACATATAATAGGAGAAAAAGTTTTTTTTTTTCATTTATTATACTTTAAATATTCTTTCATCCGAACGACATTAATATTTTATCAAATATATTTTGATCATTGGAAAAAAAAAACATTGAGTAAGATATTTTCCCGAAATTTGCAGTGCTAGTTGAAATATTGGTAAACATATAAGAACAGATGTTTTATCCTTAAAAGTTCAGTAATTTAACAAACTTTGTTGTTAAATTTGCAGAAAGTCAACTTCGAAACTAGTTGCAGTATCTTCCCTTCTCTGAAAGAGGATAACTACTTATCTTTTTGTTTTTACACAATTTCCAAATCATGCCAATTTTGAAACAATAAATTCAATCTCCGACTACAATGTCCTTCGACCTTCGTAATGGAAAAATTCGCTTGCGAAAAGCTTGGATAAAACCACAACAAATGTTTGATATTTTTTTTTTACAATCTGAAACTCAGTACATTATATTGACAAGCCAATTCATGCACATAAACTTTTTTGATGCAATTGAAAAGCCAATTCGGTCATTTGTAAATTTGAAAATAATAACTTTTCGATAAATAAATGTTTTACCTTTTCTATATACACACACAAATAATCATATAAGAAAGTAAAAAAAACGACAAAGTAAACCAATAAAACAAAATAGTAGTACAAAAAGGTAACAGTTATGGTATGGTTGGTGAAAAAATGAAGCTGGGGTCCACTCAGATAAAGTGAACAACAATGATCAGAAGCTAACATAGGAATCGGAATCCACATGTCAATCTTAAGGCTCAGTGGAGCTGACCCTATTTACCTTCTCTCTCTCTCTCTCTCTCTCTTCACAGTGCTCTTCTTCTTGGTTGCAATTTCTCTTCAATTTTACTACTTTATCCTTCTCATGACTTCTTCAGTCACACGCTGATACTGCTCTTGTTTCTGTGCGCGTTACAACAAGTAAATACTCTTCTGGTTGCACTTTCTTGTTTTTGTCACCACCCTTTTATTTATTTCAGTAATATTTTAAATGGGTTATGTGTTCTAGTTACAAGTTGGGTTTTTGTTCACAAATTTTGCTAGTGATTGTTTTTGAGGGATAGCCCCTTTTTTGGTGGAGGAGAGGGTGTTCTGTTTCATTTTAACCGTTCCTTTGACATGTTTGTATTCTTTCCTTGTTTATGGTGATTTTTATCTGCTTAACTTTTCATTCTGTTTTGTTTAAGAGAAAATAGTTAATAGTAACGGATTTTCAAACAGTGAGATGTAATATGATTTTGCAGAATTATGAACGAGGCATAATGTTTATAGGATGCTAGTTTATTTTTACAGGTCGCGGTTGAGTTTGGCACTGTAAGGTAGGAACCAGTTGAATGATTATTCAATAAATGTGTTCTGAGATGGGATTTATCTACAATGCATTTTATGCTGTTATAATATTACTCTCTGATCAATGTACATTTAGTGAGGCTTTTCGCTGGGTTTTTTTTCCTTGATTTGTTTGCAGAAGATAATCAGGTTGAACGGCCTTCAAGTTCAATTTTTTGTATCCTCTCTCATATCGGACATACAGGGATAGCTCTAGTTACTGTTCCAGTTAGTGTATTGTGATGGCTATGGGTGTAAAATGCATAACATGGGTTGGTAACATGTTCCAGAAGTTTGAGGATATTTGTGTGGATGTGGACGACACAGTGTTTGAGGTATACCTTTGTCATTGTTTATCCTTAACCTTTGAATATGCATGTTCATAGTTTCAAATGAGGAATCTGGAAAGATTAATCTTAATTCTTCCACTGCAATTAGTAGAGTTGCAGCTTTTCATCTTTGATTTGTGTGTCCAAAGTGTTGTGCCTTTAGTGTTTGTTAGTTTAGTTGCCACATATATTATGAAACTGAGAGTTGAATCATGAGAGCCACTGTTATTGTTAAATTTGTTTGGTATTTATGGGAATCTGTGATAACTTTTCTGAATTTCTTTTGTGTATGATTTATAGGAAACTGTTAAGTACTTAGGGAATCATATGCAGACTGTTGGGGAAAGTGTTAAAAAGATCTGTTCAGAAGTCATGGAAGATTTACGTCCTCTACCTTGTGATTTGGATGAAACATCAGTCTCTGAGATGCATATAAATCAAAATTCTGATGCTGGTTTAGCTGAGAAGTCTTTTGAAGGTTCCAGGAATGTAACTGTAAATGATGGTATCAACCAAACAACCGATGACTCAAGGATCAGTGATGATGTTGATAATGATGTAATCCATGCCGAATCCTGTGATTCTAATGCTTTGTTTGTTGCAGCTTCAAGCTATTCTGTCAAAGGGTACAACAAATCAAACCTCGGTGGTGATGAACAAGATAAAAACATGCCTGCATCCAAGAGTGCCTGTGAAATCACTTCATCAGAAACAGATACACGCAATACATCACAATTATGTGAACTCTCCTGGATAAAAGAAAATCATGCAGACACTGTTTCAAAGCCAACTTTCTCTGAATCAGTTGCCATTGCCTCTTTAGCTGAATGTTGTAATGAAATTGAAAATACAAGTACTAGAGAAATCTCCGATGATCTAGAATGGGATGAATCAGCTGAAGAGAAAGAAAAGCATAGTAGTTCAAATTCGTGTGTCTTGTTTGTAGATTCATATGGTTAGTATTTGAGTCTCTTGGCTGAAGTTTCATTTTTTCCTGTTGATAACTTGTAGCTTCTGAGGATTAAGGATTAACTGTAACAATTGTATTATTTTTCTGGTAGGGGTCAGAACATATCAGCCTGACAATTATTCTCACCACACAATCACTGTATCTCATTCCATTAACTCATTCAGATCATTCTGATATACTTTCTTAGTTCAGGTGTCAATTCAGTCATGTGAAGTAGAAACATATGATTGGAATATTTTGTTCTTTTCAAAGTCTTCATTGGCATATAGATTCAGCAACTCTAAACCTGTTTGCAGTAGATTTTGTTTTCAAGTGTTGGACATATAAAAAAAAGTCTATGTAGAATCCCTATGTTAACATTCTCAAGGCACAGGAAATCATTCACTTTCATGATATTTTTTAGCTAATGTTAACTGACACATCTTATTATTTAAGAAATCACAGAAACATGGGATTTGGATGAACCAAAGATTGGTGGTACTGTTGCTGAGCAAGGCCATAAAACCGTGCAACAAGATGATGAATTGAAGCTTGTGGAAAGTTGTGTTATGGTTACTAGAGATGAAGTTCAATCAGTTCTCAATGCAGAGGGTAATCTAAGAACTAGCAAGGTACACATACTCCTCCTCTCTCTTTTCTTTGGAGCATATTAAAGCTCTAACATGTTTATTCCTTTTTCTCATGTTTGAAGAACAAGAAGAGACAACCCTTTTTGTTATCCAAGAAGGCTGCAAGGAGGCAAGAGTATGAAGAGCTTGCAATGTTGCATGGAAACAATGAAAAAGATGATTTTGCAGAGAGTTTATGTGCAACTTTACAGAATGATCACAAGAAACTACTACTTCCTGATATATCTGAGTCTGAGTGGGAGGTTCTCTAAATAAAAGGAATGATTAAGTTGTGTAGATACACGACCAACCCTACAAATATTTCATCCACTTCTTAGTCCTTATGAAGGAGATTGAGATGCTGTTCTATTGCATTCCCTACAATACCTAGTATGCTACCACAACTACTTTCCTATGATGTTTAATGTCCCATTTCCAAAATTCACACCACCACCCCACTTTGTTTTTCAGCTTCAAATAAAAAGTAACACAGAAAGAAGCCTTAGTTTGATCATTGAAATGTGAACCTCCACATAGAGTAGTTAAAGTAGCTTGGACCAGTTATATATGGAGCACTGAATGCAGCATATTGTTTTTCTCATTGAAAATGTTCTCTTGTTTCATTTCTAACTTCTCATACAGAATGTCTATATATCTGAATAGGATTTCATGTGCTTTTTCATTAATGGTGAATTTTCTGTTTCTTCTTTTCATTTTTCAACATGGTAGTTCGTTTTTCATTAATGGTGGTGCAAAAATAACCATGCCCTTTTGAATATTTTAATTAGAGATTTGTTTTTTAAGCCATTGTGAATGAAAAGTGAGATCTAGAGAGAGGTTAATCTGTTAAATGAGTTCCAGATATATAACTGAGTTTGTAAATTGAAAAAGTAGTGAAGATTAATTTGGTTGATGAAGATGTGGTGGTGTTTCCTGAATGGTTGTGTGGTACATATTGATTCCCTTGCTCCTCGGTAAAGAATTGTGTAATGGACTCTATCTGGTTCTTATAGGGCACATGTTCTTCATTTGAAAAGAAGGGAAATGAAAAGAAAACATTTTTATTAAGATATCATTTTATTTGATTTTTTATTAATTGTATTTTATTATTATTTTGCATTTTATAATTAAAAAATTAAAATTTGTAAAGCAAAATCTGCAGCCATGTATGATCAATTATGGGTCAATCATGGAGATTATGTTGTGTTTCAATTCACTCTCTTTTATTCATATGTCATGTTATCTTTATTCTCTTTCAAACCACTTCTTTATTTTTTTGACTTTAAACCTAATAAGAGGTTATCTATATAATTTGAGTTATCCGAACTAAAAATAAAAATCTTAAATTAGAGGATAAATTTAAAATTTTAAAGTTTATGGAGTATTTAGAGATGACAAATAAATTCATCGTCGTTGCCCTCGAACTCACCATGTTTTGACAGGAAATCCACACATTGATTAGGTATGGAAACTTTTCGACTTTTTCTTCAAGGTATAGGATGTACATATCCGCCATGTCCCCATCTCCATACCCGCCAAAATACCCATCATCGTCACGTTCCCGTTTAAATTATTAAAATATTTATAGTCAATTAAGTATATATATATATATATATTAATACACATTTTCTATTTTTTATTTCTTCTAATTGTTTGGTTTGTCATAATTCACATCTCTAATATATTTTTCATCTTCATAACATTTATGCAATTATGTTCAAATGATGTATGTCATTTAAATATTTTTTATGTCTCACATTTGAATATTGATTTTTTTTCATATTTTTTTATTTATTGTATATTTTCATTTCTTATGAGAACATTTAATTTAACACTTTTAAGTGTTGAATAACATAAATCTTTAATTTATTAGGTAATATAAAAATTTTATTTGCTTTACTTTATTATTATTAATTTTTGTTTGATTTGAAGAACTATTTTATTTTGCTAAAACAATTTTTCTTATTTCTTAATCATTGAGTATGTTGATATTTGAAAAGTTTTCTTAGATCTCTAGAGTATTTTCATTTTATTATACCCTTAATTATATATTTGTTTTTCTTTGTGCAATTTCGTTTAATGGTCTTTCAAATTGTTTCTAAGACACACATTTAATAATTTTTTAATATTTTTATTTGTTGTTTATTTTTATAATATAAAATACTATTTTGATACATTTTATATAATTATTTTTTAATTTTTAACTCATTATCATACTTAAATTTTGTTACTATAATTATATAAATAAATTTTATTTACTATAATATAAAATCTTAATGTAACTGCCACAAATTTTTTTTATTACCATTTGACATATATTGAAGTTCAACATATAAAGATACAATATCTAAGTTAAAATTTTATTATTATTAGTTTAATATTTGTTTTTTGTGTTATTTTGATCAAGGGATGTATTGTAACTTTTACCAGTGTCTACAAAAGAGATTCATTATAATTGTATAAATAAACTTTATTACTATAATATAAAATTGTAATGTAATCGCCATGATTTTCCTTTTATCACCATTCAACATATATTGAAGTTCAAAAGGTATAAATACAATATCTATGTTAAAATTTTATTATTATTAGTTTAATATTTGTTCTTTGCGTTATTTTGATCAAATGATGTATTATAACTTTTATTAATGTATAAAAAAAGATTCATTAGAATTTAAAAATTGAAGTATATTACTTGAAATATATTTTAATTTGAATATTTGTTTTCCTTTTATATATTTTTTTAAAATTTTAAATTTTATCAATTATAATTAGTTAATGTTTGCAAATTTAATAGATGTTTTGGTTCTCATGAAATTCTATTTGGTATTGTAATTTGAAATGTATACAATTATAATATATTTTCTTTCTAAATATTTGATATCGAAGAAACAACCTTCCTATTAATATTGAGTATTTAATAATATTATGTTTTCTTTGCCGTAATTTTTATTATTTTATAAAAATTAATTAATTAATATTGAAATAGTAAGAAAACTGGTACAAGTATGGGTATGAGTATATACCCGTTACCTGGTAAAGATGGAGATGAGACAAAAATTTAATACTCATTAAATTTAGATATGAAAATGATTAGGTTGGGGAGTAGGTCCTGGAGGAAGTTATAGACACTTTTCCATACTTTGTGTCTGGAGTACTTCACTTAATTTCCTCTGCAGTATTGGGCTTTGGCGGTATTTATCATGCACTTCTGGGACCTGAGACTCTTGAAGAATCTTTTCCATTCTTTGATTATGTATGGAAAGATAGAAATAAAATGACTACAATTTTGGGTATTCACTTAATCTTGTTAGGAATAGGTGCTTTTCTTCTAGTATTCAAAGCTCTTTATGAATTTTTTGGATGGAAATAGGTATATGATATCGAAATCCATCCCCACCCCTCTCCCCTGCCCCATCGTCATTCATAAGAGTGTTGGTTGAAACTATAGAAGTGCAAGAAGAAGCTGCTTAATTACTTCACAGGTTTCTTTAAAAGTTTTGGGTCAATTAAAAAGGAAAATTGTTTGTATTTTTTTTTTCTAAAACATGTTGAGAACTTGGAATGACAAAACATTGTAAAAAAAAAATTAAGTGTATATATGTATATATTATACTCTTTAATAAAAATTAATAAAAATGTAAGAATGAAAGAATGTAAATATTTGTAATTAGGGAAGTCACAATACGTGCACAGATTTTCTCCGGATGTATAAAAAAAAAATATAACAATAATAGTAAAAAACAGAAACAACAAATTGAGTGTAAATAGGATAACAAAGTAAAAACATTATTATTATGTCAAGACAAAAATAATAATGATAACAATTAATCATTATTATTAACGAAATTATTATTACTAGCGTATACACATGCACGATAGCACATGTGTATACATTATTTAAATATACGTGATATTAGTAGGTGATAATATTATAATGTTATTAAGTTAATATATAAACTAAAATTATATTTATTAAAAATAAAGTAAAATATATCAGAACAGATGAAAGAATAATCATTGATAAATAAAGAAGAAAAGAAGAAGCAAAAATAGCTGATTTTATAAAAAAATGGTAAAAATAACGGTCAATTTTTAAAACTTTAATAAATTACTATATTTAAAGGGTAAAATTGGTATTTTGAAATGTGGACACAAAAAGAAGAATCTCCTTTTATATATTATTGTTATAGATTATTATTATTATTAGTATAATAATAATAAAATTAATAATACTAAAAATATCAGCATTAATAATAAAATTATTTAGTATTAATAATAGTAACAACAATAAAAGTATTATTATTATTATAAAATAAACTTAAAAATGTGTTTTTGATTTTTATTAAAGGCTAAATTAGTTTTTGATTCGTTTCATACTAATAGATCATCTATTAAATTCTGAAAAATACAAAATTAATAAAATCTCAATTTAATTTGATTATTTTTTAATATTTTTGTAATTGATGAATAAGGTGAATTTACTTGCAAATGAATGAAATAGATAATACATAAGTGATAAAAATATAGTAATTTTTATTTCATGCAATATATAATTTTAATTTTAAATTTCAGATATATCATAGTATTATGCAATTTGAAGTTATACAAAAAATTATAAGTAATATTTATCTACTAAAAAAGATGTTGAAGTAAACAATTATGTGATTTTTAAATATACATGTGACTTTTATTTGAAAAACGGGCTGTATAAATTTTGCTGGTTTTAGGTTTTATGACTTTTACTTTCTGCACCAGCGATCTTTTCGCACACCATCAAACTTTCAAAATGAGCATTGAAAAAGTAACTTCCGGATTAGATATTTCGGAAGCTTTCTGGAATTTGTAGAACATCAGTTTTAGAACGAAATTTTTCGGAATAGAAATTTTTAGAACAAAATATTCAAAATGTAATTTTCGAAATATATGAAATTTATTTTGGAATGAAATTTTTGGAGAAAAACTTTTCAAAACACATATAATATCCTCTTGGATGAGTTTTTCAGAATATCCTACGGAAAAGAACTTAATGAACCCATGAATTATGTTTCGGAAAAAAACTTTTCAAAATGGTTTTTTCTTTTCTACATTTTCTCTTTTCTTA
Source organism: Vigna unguiculata (assembly GCF_037176805.1). Taxonomy (NCBI): domain Eukaryota; kingdom Viridiplantae; phylum Streptophyta; class Magnoliopsida; order Fabales; family Fabaceae; genus Vigna; species Vigna unguiculata. The sequence continues at coordinate 46,983,624 of NC_140796.1, forward strand.
TTCTTCTGTTGTGTTTTTCCCTCTTATTTTTTCTCTGCAATAGCAGGACAACGGCGGGGGCAGTGGAAGCTACAGCAGTAGTCGTGTCGTGGTGTAGTGAAGAGTGTTTGAATTTTTATATTATGGGAATGAAACTAATAATTGTGGGAGTGCAGTAAGTAATGAAGGAAGCAATACCTTATTATATGTGTACATATTTAATATGTGTTGGGGTTACAAAATCAAACTCGATTTGGCCCAAAAGGCCAATTATGTCTTTAGGGTAGTTGCTTCCTCACCTCCTTTTTTTTCTTCCTACGTCCCCGTAACCGTCTAAATAACCATATTGTCCATGGCTATTTTTAGGACAATAAGTAATTATCTTTTTAGGAAAGTAAATAATTATTTGGATGATATTCACTTTGATAGAAGTGTATCAATTTGATATTCGTAAATAAAAAAGTGTCAATTGCGTTTCTATTTTTTAAAAAATGTCTTAATTAGGTCCCTTTTAGAAAAAAAATTAATGTCTTTAACAGCATGTCACGTGTCACTTTCTGGTTTTTTTAATTTGATTTTCTTTTTTGCAAAACATTTTTGTTGCCACATGTCAAGTCCCTGTTGTGACACGTGACAATGTCAGTGCAACGTGTGATAAATGTTATTGTATTGATTTCAATTTAGTACTCATATATAACTCATTGTTTCAATTTAGTCCCAACTTTTCTATCTTTGGTTCAATTTTGTTCCAATTTTTTTTAATAATTGAAGTATATATATGGATTATATATGGGTACTAAATTGAAACAATGACACACACACACACACACACACACATATATATATATATATATATATATATATATATATATATATATATATGGATAGTAAATTGAAACCAATATAATGATATTTGTCACACATAACATTATCCTGTCACGTGGCACTGACATTGCCACGTGTCACAACATGGACTTGACACATTCTTACCAAAGTAGATATCATCTGAATAATTAAACTTAAATTTTAATACATTCTAAAAAGTGTAATATAGAAATACATTTATAATTGTACTATCTATAATACATTTTTATAAATTCAGATGCATTCCCTCTTTCTCTTACTTTGTTGTCATCCCACCTTAGTTCTCTCATGAAAGAAAGAAGATATTTTAGCTTGCCAATGTGATTTTTTTAAAAAAAAAAAAATCATTGAATCTATTTTCAACCTAAATCTTTTATCCTTGTTCTTTCTTTTCATTAACAAAAAAAATGTTAAAAATAGTGTCGATCCTTTATATAAAATTTTATGTTAAAAATAATGTCAATCCTTTATTTATGAGTTAGATTTATTTTTTACTGATATTAATACTAATTTTATTAAAAAATTTTGAAAAATGCATCACTTTTCAAAAGTTATGAATATATATATAAAATTTTGACAACAAGTTGATTTTTGTGAGTTGAAGCGGGTTTTAATTTCTATATATATTTGAAGGATATATAGATGCATTTATGATTGAACTGAAATAAAATTAAATATTATTTCAAAAAATATAGCAATTTTAGCTATAATTGATGTAGAGAGACAAGATTTCCTACTAATTATGGGTGTAACCAACACAAACTTTGTCGTTGCACGTCTCAATTCTTCTTCACCCTGCACTAACTAAAATGGACAATTAATTTATGCGAAAACTTGTTAGAAACGTTGATTTGATACCTTCCCCAACTTATAATTGTCCACATTCTTCATATCACGTAAATTTTTTTTAAATATTATATCTGATTAAAACTTCACCTTTCTTTTTAATAGTATTTTATTCAGTAATTTAATTTACTGCTCAAAGTATTTCTTTTGAATTAATTATTTTTTCAGAAGAACAAATTAATTTACCAATTTTTAATTTTCGGATATTGATACCCACAATATCAAATGACCAACTTTGAATTTTATATGAACTGATTAGCCATTACATAACTCTTCCCCTTTTTGTGTAATACCTCATGCTATCGTCAATAACTCAACATGTTCTCTCTTTTTTAATTGTTTTATTTTTTTGTAAAATAATAAAAGTTGTTATGCTTCAAGTGAATAGAATATCTTTGGGAGAAAAAAGGGCTTTTATTCATAATCAACAAAAATATGCCTCTTTTGATAAAAAATGTAACTTTAAGTGCGAATTACTTGACCACCTAATCTCCATTAATTCTAAATGCCATAAAGCACATAACTTTTCTTAAGTACAAAGTTAGGTTCATCAATGCACATTTTTATGGCTGCCATTATTGACCCATGAAAAAGAAAGGAGAGAAGAAAGAGAAGCAAAACAACATGTGGGGAAAAGGCAAGCATCTCTAAATTACTCATTCAAGAAGCAACTTGGATTGGAATTTCATGTACCTGGGCCTAAACCTTTTTCTTCACATGGCCCACATAGCCCAATTAAACTTCATTTTCTTGTGCAAGGGAGATTCCACATTACCCTTGTCAACTTCTAAAAGCTATTGGGTTTTGATGAGAAGAAACAAGTGCAATCAATTAATTAGTTATTTGGTTGGATTATATTATAAGCACGTTATAAAGTTTTGAGACTTGGTTTGAAGGGTATATATGCTACTTTGCTCCAAAGAAAACAACAACATCCTTAATTAAAGTAAAAGGACCTACCAAAAGAAGGTGGTGGATGCATGTAGTGGCGGCCTAAAGCTACAAAACGTGACAAGGATGTTCATCATAACCTATGGCTTCAAAACTCTTAGTTTTTCTTCCTAAGATTGCAAGTGGATAAAACAATCGAATTTTATAAAATTCCATTGCCAAGAGGATAAGGTTTTTGAAAATTTATTTGTAAATTACGATGAGAATGGAAGATTTATCAATAATGGAACCTAAGTTAGACACGTATGGGGACTTGACATTTCTTTCAACTTAAAAGTTTGTGGTTTTAATTTCTTATATGTTAATATAAAATTCAACTTTTTCATTTCTATTGTATTTGAAACTTAAATTAACACTTAGATTTTTACAAAATATAGATATAATTTATTTTTTACTTGAATAAGATCCTTGTAATTTAAAAAAAAAAAATCAATGTGATTCATTTTGGTACATCAACGTCATTCTTACCATTTTATCCATAAAATTGAACAATAAACTAAAAAAAAGTGATTGTATTAGCATATATCAATTCATCACATCTTTTAAATGATATCTAACATTAACAAAAATAGAGATAATAATGGACGAGATAGGAATGAGTTTTGCTATTTCATATCCATCCATCTCCATAGAAAAAAATTCATTTTCATCCCCATACCTAAATCTAAAGGGTATCAAATTTTTGTCTTATCCCCTATCCAACGGGTAACAGGTGTATTCTGGTACCTATAACCGTACATGTTTTCTTACTGTTTTAATATTAATTAATTAATTTTTATAAAATAATAAAAAATTATGATAAAGGAAACATAATATTATCAAATATTCAATATTAGGAGGGTGGTTATTTCTTCGATATAAAATATTTAGAAAAAAAATTATAATTGTATATATTTCAAATTAGAATACCAAATAAAATTTCATGAAAACCAAAATATTTATTAAATTTGTAAACATTAATGGAACTTAAAATTTAAAAATATTTTTTAAAATATAAAAAGAAAACAAATATTCAAATTAAAATATAATTTAAATGTTTGTTTACTTCAATTTTTTAAATTCTAATGAATCTCTTTTTATACACTAATAAAAGTCATAATACATCACTTGATCGAAATCATTCAAAAAACAAATATTAAAAAAATAATAACAAAATTTTAACATAAATTATATATCTTTTGAACTTCAATATATGTTTAATGGTGATAAAAAAAATCCATGGCAATTACATTAAATTTTTATATTATAGTAAATAAAACTTATTTATACAATTATAGTGACAAAATTACAGTATGATCACTACAAGAAAATGTCTCATTAACAACAAATTTTAGAGACAAAAAATTGTTAGTCACTATAGTGACGAATTTAAATACCAATTTACAAAATAAAAAATTATTGGTCACTAAAATAGTTACTATTATGAATAAAAAATTATAATTGGTTGCTAAATTGACCACTAATTAATTAATAACCAATGTTTAATGACCAAATTTCTTCAGTAGCTAAAACTTTGGTAGTTAAATTTTAGAAACCAATTAGAGACTACTTATAACTTTTTATTCATAATAGTAACTAGTTTAATAATCTATAATTTTTTATTTTGTAAATTAGTATTTAAATTGGTTAGTAAAGTGACTAATAACTTTTGGTCACTAAAATTTGTTATTAATGAGACATTTTCGTGTAGTGAATTGATAATGAGTTAAAAAATAAAAAATAATTATATAAAATATATCAAAATAATATTCTACATGATAAAAATAAACAACAAATATTAAGAATTATCAAATGTGTGTCTTAGAAACAATTTGAGAGATTATTGAATGAAATCGCACAAAGGAAAATAAATGTATAACTAAGGGTATGATAAGATCAAAAATACCTTAGAGATCTAAGAAAACTTTTCAAATATCAACATAGTCAATGATTGAGAAATAATGTAAATTGTTTTAGCAAAACAAAAAAGTTATTCAAATGAAAGAAAAATTATTAATAATAGAGTAGAGAAGATAATTTTTTTTTTCTGTTACCTAGTAAATGAAATATTTATGCTATTAAACATTTTAATTGAGAGTGTCAAACATTCTCAGGTGAAAGGAAAATATACAATAAATAAAAATATTTAGGTTAAATTATACCTTTGGCCCCCATTTTCGTAACAAAATATCAATTTGGTCCCTCAATTTTTTTTTTATCTCAATTTGATCCTATTTTGGGAAATTTGATACAATCAAGTCCTTTCCGTTAGTGGTGTAGTAACGACCTTAAATGGGGTGTCACGTGTCAGTTACTGATTTTTTTGAATTTTTTTGAATTTTTTTTTATTTATTTAAAATTCTTTAAAAAATAAAAAATTTGCCATGTGTCAAGCTGACATCGTACCACGTGGTAGTGATAGTACCACGTGTCACTATTATGCCAAGTGTCATTTCCCTATTCTCAATTTGGTATCAATATTTTAATTTTTGTCTCAATTTAGTCTCAATTTTTGTAAAAATTGTGCAATTTTGTCCCTCTCCAAATTTAAACCAAATTTAATTTCTATATAAATGTGCACAAATATTTCTATCAAAATTGATACTTGAAGTAAATATTTTTAACAAGATTAAGTTTATTTTAATTTATATTTTACATTAAAATTTATTTAAAATTGTTTTAAAGTTTTTAATAGAAAATAATGCTAATAACAAAAAAAAAATCATAAATTATATTGATATTTTATCACATCATACTTTAATATTTTTTTATTTAAATTTATATTTTAAATAATTGTATATTTTAAATAATTGTATATTTTTAAAATGTGTAAAATTCAATAGTTTCTATACAAATGTGTTAGATGGTGTAAAAAGAATAATTATATAAATTTAAGAAAAAATAACTAGTTTATGTAACAATAAAAAAAAATTAAAATTTGAAAACAATTTTAAGTAAAATTGAATGTGAAACAAATTTAAATAAACTTAGTTTTGTTGAAAATATATAATAAAAATATCAATTTGAATAAAAAAAATCAAATTTAATATAAATATTTGTATAACATTTATATAAAAGTTTAATTTTTGTTTCAATTTGGAGGGGGACGAAATTGCACAATTTTTACAAAAATTAGGACTAAATTGAGACAAAAATTGAAATACAGGGACCAAATTGAGAATGAAAAAATGACATCAGACATAATTGTGACACGTGGCACTGTCACAGCCACATGGCAAGATGTCAGCTTGACACGTGGCAAATTTTTATTTTTTTTTAAATTTTAAAAATAAATAAATAAAATTTCAAAAAATCTAGAAAATGACACGTGGTACCCCATTTAGCAATGTTACTACATCACTAACGGAAAGAACTTGATTACATCAAATTTTCCAAAATAGGAACCAAATTTAGATAAAAAAATTGAGGGACCAAATTGATATTTTGCTACGAAAATGGGGACCAAAGGAATAATTTAACCAAATATTTAAAAAGAATAGAAATATTTAAATGTGAAAATAAAAGATATGTTGGAGATGTGATTGAATTTCATGACAAACCAAACAATTAAAAGAAAAAAAAAGTGTATATATATATATATATATATATGATTACTTAATCAATTGTGAATATTTTAATAATTTAAACGATAATGGAGATAGAGATATAGTGAAAACGGGTATTATGACGAGTATATGGATGAGAACGGGGCAAATACATCCATATACCCATTTTCATACCAATTAAAAAAGTCGAGAATTCCTTATACCGATAATGTGAAATTTTTTTATCAAAACATAAACAAGTTTGAATAATACATATAATATAAGAATAATTTTATTTGTCATCTGTAAACAAAAGAGATCGTTTTTTTTTACTATAGAAACCACATCGAGTAAAAAATATATAGGAAGAAAACATTAAATTCATATTATAAATAGAAGAGAAAAAATGCTATTAATCTTTATTTTGAAATGATATTAGATTAATACTCCACTAAATAATGATGATTTTTTGTTATTGAGAAAAGAAACATTAACGAGGGAGAAAAGGAAATTTGAAGTGGATAGAGTGTTTTTTCTTTGGAAATTTGAATCCAAGTTTGAGACGCTGGTCGTGCATGGATTGTGTGGATATGAATAAGAAGGTTGAAGAATTGAAGATTGAAGAGTGAAGGAAAGACGTGACACGTATGGTGGCTAAAAGGCTCCAACCACTGAATTCTCGTGTTGGTTAGAGGCTCCGTGACACCGATTATTCATCAAAGTTCAAACAACAAATCAGAAGGAACTCGTTCTACTCAATACGTATTTCCATTAATACCATTTCATACACCTAAAAACTCCTATTCCTCTAAGATACGTATTTCCATTTTTCACTCTTTTCTCATTCTACATCACATTTTCTTCTTCCATACACTTTTACACACGCTCACTTTCAAAAATGTGCTTTATCATCAATTACTTTCTCACATATTAATATAAAATAAGAAAAATAAATATGATGCTATGTTTTGATTTCCATTAGACCTGTTAATTTTATTTATTAATTTACATATATACATGTGGTGAGTTGATGAAAATGTGTGTCTTGCTTTTTTCTACTTTTCAACAACACTGCCAACTAAGTTTCCACGTGTAGCACACAAGTAGGATGAACTTTCCTATTTTCAAATATTTTCCTAGATTCGTCGTGACTGATTAAAAAATAATTAAATTCATTACAAATATTTTGTAATTTTCTCATGAATTCATATAATTAATTAATATGATGATGACTAAGATCGATATTGATTTGTAGACTCATATGTCTCTCACCCACGACTGTTTTAGTATAATTTGTGTTGGTCTTCACTAAAGATAAATTTATATGCACCGAGAACTGTACGTGCAATATATATATATATATATATATATATATATATATATATATATATATATATATATATATATATATATATATTGGAAGAAAATATTTTATATATTATAGATGTAGTTGGAATGTGTAAACCCCTTTTTCCTTTCAGCTTTATAGGTGTTTGGGCCTAGCCTGTTGTGGGCCTAAGGCCAGCCCAATAAGGGGACCAATACCTCTTTTCAGCCCCTAACCCCATGCATTATGTCTCATTTGCAGAAATCAGATTCTCCCTCCCCTTTTCTTTCCTCCAGTAAAAGTTCTGCTAGGACACAAAGATTCACTCCTCTCCAAACTAGCTAAGAGCATTATACCTCCAAGTAAGTCGAACTTTGAAGCTCCTTGGTCCTTTCTTCACGTTTTTACCGTTTGGGTATATTGTTCTGGTTAGGGTTTAACCTTTTGCGTACGTTTTGTTTTGTTGTTCACATTTCCAGCTCACTGTTTGAATTCTTAGAGCTGTGGTACCCCTTGGTTTCGTACCTGGTGGCGTTTGCTAGCATCTAAGAAGGTAAGGGAAGCTAGATTCTTTTTCGCGTTTGTTTTTGAAATATGTGGTTTGTTTTCGTTTCTGTTTTATGCTTAAATGATTGGAAAACGTTAGTTTTGGTATCTTTCTGAGTTAAAGGTTCAAATATTCATGAAACTGTGATGTTTGACGTCTTTTCTCGTATTCTGATGCGTCGCACAGTCGCTGGGCGAGTTCCTTGACTCATTGGGCGACTGTGTATTTTTCTGATATGGGCAGTTTTAGTAAAATTGACTTTTCCGACTCATTAACCGTTGGATTGAGCTCAAATTTTGACATTTGGTTAATAACATGCTATCTTATGGTTTGACCGGTTGGATCGTCGATTGGATGTCTGTATCTTGAGACATGTGTCACGCATTACTGCAACAATTTTGGTTTTGTGATAATAAATTTTCTTAGGAATTTTGGTATAAGAATTATGGTTGTGTGTTGTGCTTGATTGTATGGAATTGCAGGTACTTAAATGTTGACACTCATTTATTTGGGATAAATATTATTTTGTGATATATGTATATCTCAGTATGCATTTATAAAGTATGAGATTAAATGAAATCTTGTTGTGTTGAGTATGAAATGGAAAACATGACTTGTTTGATTGGTGGTGGATTGACATGAGACTTGAATGATTGAGATGGCATGTGGAAATTGTTGGTAAAAGAGTTTCAAGGGAAACTCTTAGTGATGGTGGTTAGTGTATACCTTGATATAGGAGATGTTTAGATAAAGGAAGATATTCTGAACTCTAAAAATTATTCACGCTCACATAGAGTAGAATAATTTATGTGGTGAGATTGACAGGAGGTCCTAGTCTTGGGACATATTGGGCCCAAGACATTAGAGGATTAACCTTGTGTGTGGTTGGGTGATAACCCCTTGCGTCTAGACTCTGCAGAGTTTAGAAGCCAGCACAGGCGCATACTTCCTTTAGAATTATATATCAAGAGTATGATCCGGATATTGAGTTAGAGAGTCCTTTAATTGTTTGCTTTCACATGTTTGGGTGCTTACTGCTTTGCTTGTCTATAACCTGTTTTATAATATGCTTGCTCAATAACATGTTAAATATTTTACTCTAGCTTACCCTTTCTCTTTGTGTCTGTTCTCTTCTTTGGCTTTTTCCTTTTGCGATGATCACTAAATCCTTGGTGTGAGCAGATGTGGAGACTCTTGGTGATCATGATGTTGGCGGGGAGGCTGCGATGTAGTTAGGCTTCCTAGGTCCTTTATTGCTCATTGTTGAGCATTTCTTCTTGTGTAATGTTATTTTGTAGTTTCTTGCTCTTTGAGCAAATTTCCAGTTTAGTTTAGATTCTTTTCATGGCATTATGTTGTGTCTTTAGACTTCCATTCCAGTATAATTTGGGATAACTGTAAAAGGTTAATTCTAATATACTTTATGTCGGTGCTCTATTTTATACTATAAACATGAGGCGTTCTATAAATTAGAATTATTCTACTAAATTGAAACGTTACAGAATGTACGTTGTTATACATAGTAAATATTATTGGAAAACAATATTTTTTAGATAATATACTGAAATTTGTTAGAATAAATTCTTATATCAATTCAGAAGACAAAATTTATATTTATTTGTATACTGTAATTTGATTTATTTAATTAATATGTTTTTTATTACAAGAAATTATTAAATTGATGAAAAAAATATTATCGACAAAAATATTTATCTACACAATAAAATTTATTGATGAAATTTGACTAATACATTTTATAAATTTTAATTATTTAATGATAAAACATGTAGGTAAATATTGATAATTATTTTCTGTAGAACCTGTCGGCAATGGAATTTTTGAAAATCTATAATTTGTTTTTTTTTTTAATTTATTAACAAATCTGCTGGTAATTAAATTTTTTAAAAATTAATTAGTAACAATTATTTTTTAAATCTGTTAATAGAAATTCTTAAAAATTTATATGTAAATATGTCAGTTACCAACTTTCTTAAAAAATGTGTCAAGTTTATTGTTATATATGATGAAATAATTATTATATAAATTAATTAAAAATGGATGGAAGGAAGAGAAGAAAAAGAGGAGAAGAAACTGAACGTGACAATAATAACAAGGTGGCGACAACAAGAATAATGGTGGTAGTAGCAGCAGAGTTGAAAGGGAAAGGAAAGAAGGAAAAAAATAACAAATCATTATATTTATTGATAATTAAAATTTATCGATAATTATTGATAAATAATTATTAATCGAGTTGATAATTATTAACAAATAACTATTAACTGAAAATTTCAGACAAATAATTATCGTAAATAAACTTTGAAGAATTTGGATTCATAACTAAAAATGATGAAATTTTACTAACAAATTTTAACCTTTGATAATCTATAAACAATTTTGATTTACAAATCCATAAAAAATTGTGTTCTTTTTAATGAATTTATGAAGAAAAAAATAGCTACAAATTTTGAATATGGAATATTAGTTGAGTAAGCATTTGATATGATGGAGTTTGAGCAGTGTTTTTGACAACAAAGTAATGTTTTTTATATGATGGAGCTGACCCTTGGCATGCCTTAAAAATTGACTCACTAACAAACTCCATTACTTTAAAACTATTCCTAAACTTTAAAATACAACTTACATATTAGCCAAAGCAACCTCCACCATCTGCCAATTCTTTTTCTTTCTTTTTCTTTTCTTTTGTTGCTCTCAACTCATTTCTTAACTAATAAGATAATCACAGAGTGGAGTTTGTATACGAAGCACTCCATCATTGGATCATTGTGCACTTCTTTTTCACTCGTGTGAATTACTATTTTCTATATATTTCTAAACATAACATATAATACATACACATTCTTTTCCAGAACCTCATCATCAAAACAATGGATAATTGTTATAACAAATCAAAATAATTCATTACTAATTGTCACCAACTATCATACTTTATCATATCAGAACTTTGTCTTTTGACACATTCCACATAACATCAGGACAGAAAAAAAAAAGTTTTACATAATTTATATAAAATAGTCTTACAAGTTCAACTCCAAACTTATAAAACCATCTACTCTGAACAAATTTTATACTTTTTTTTCCTCATATCTCATTTTATTAAGTAGATTAGCCATATAACATAATTTTCAACCAACTCTTGTTTTCACCATGAAACTTTATAAGATTCACAGTTTTATAATATTTAACTTATTATAATTAAATATTAAATTAGTTTTAATATTTACCAAGATCTATTATTAATATTGAAAGATATTTAAAACTTATGTTATAAAATATAGCGTGTAAGTAATTTTTAAATTTAATTTAGTTTTAAGTAATTCAAAATTTTAGTTATTTTTAAATTTTTATTGATACAAAGTTTTTATATTTTTCAATTTATTTTTCTATTAACTGGGTGTAAGATGATTGTTCTCTTCATATTTGTATTTATTTGTCTTCATAAATGAGATATAAAATAATAAAACAATACGTAATTAATATAAAATTATAAGTGATTTTTATTATTCTAATAACATGTTAGATAATAATTTGTCTGAAGATTTTCATATCAAAATCTAATATCTTTTGCGGTTATTCAGTTAGATGTTTATTTGATGAGCCATCTCTTGTTATTTTATATGTTTTCCATCAAAATTATAAAAATAATTTATTGTTTTATATCAAGTGCAGTATTATTTTATTTTAATTATAAAAAATTTTGCATTTCATAAGTGACAATATAATAACATTGCCAAATTGATACAAAATATTAAATAAAATAAACTCAATTAAAAAAATATAAAAATATATTAATTTAATAAGAATACATCTAATAAGAACTCAATTCAGAAAATATAAAAAATTAAGAGCAACTTAAAATTTATTTTTTAATAAAAAATCATACCAAAGTTAATATGAATACCTTATTTTTAAACTATCCTGGTAGTCCCTGTTACCAATTAAATCTTACTGCAACACTTGAGCATCTTTCACTGTCACCACTTCAGAGCAGGAACTACACAGACATAAAACATAACATTATATTGGAATAGCTTAACTTGTAAGTAAAACAAAAATAAATTAAAATTTTTTACAGACACAAGCCAATCTCACCTAAAAGGAGTATAATCACAGCCTAAACAATAATTGACAATCATAATTCATATTTATATGGGATGATTTATTGTTGCAGAAGAAGCAAGCACCAACCATTTTGTGCTTATATATTTCTCTCGTTTTTTCTCTGTCACTGAATTCTCATGTTTATCACTGTGTGCCTATAATTACAATAAAATATTATATCACAAATCAAGAATACAGTGACTTATGAAATCATTCTGGTGTATATATGAACCAAAAAGGGAGAATAAAACACGGACAGTGTTAGCTCACACCCATATTTGTGATTCAAGATGTGCTTAGTTGCCTAACTCTGCTAAGCCTATGGTCAACATCTAACACCTTTCGTAGAAGACCTATCTTTTGCATGAGATGCATGCTATCTTCTCCTCACTTGTATTATTTTTGTGATATAAAAATTTGGACTATTGCTTGATTTGAAACCATGTTTCAAGAGAGAACATGCGGCACATGAAAGATAAAAAGACTGTTTTTTTGGTCAACCTCTGTCTCTGCTACGATCCGAACACCAGATCAAAGTTGATAACGTGATGCACTCAGATAATTAATTACCACCATAGCAGAGGTAATAACTGAGTTGCTTCAGAGAGCATAACTCAGGTTGGTGTGTTGCACATAAAGGAATATGATGGTTTTAAATTAATCTACATTCACTTCTTTCGTATTTTTTTCGGAAAGTTTGTGTGATAATTTTAGAATCTATTACTACATTCAAAATATTAAGTTAGTCATGTGATATTTTTAGAATAAATTACCACATTCAAAATATTGTTCTTCTTAAAATTTAGAATTATGACTTTTCTCCTAAAGATACGTATGGAGGATGAAAGAATAAATGATATTTACATTTTTTCTTAATTTCAACTACTAAGTGACTTGAGATTACTGGATGTACATAAACTAATGGCACTTTGAAATGACCATGTTGTTAATGCCTCCATAAACTACAATGTTGTTCAGAAGAGATAGCTATTATTAAAGATTTGCTATTTAAATTCCATAAGCTTAAGAAACAGAATTATCCTAGAAAACTGCTGTGAAAATTTGACCTCTGACTAAATAATGATAAAAAATGACCAATGCAAGGATGAGGATTAGATCCATCCCTACCACATGACACTGTTAAAGAATCCATCCAAAATTGCACTGTTTCCGCCAGCTGAATTAAATAAACAAATAATGAAATAACACGTAACAATAATACAAACCAAAAAAGAGAGCAGAGAGAAAAAGGTGCCATGTTTTCACATTCTTCAACCCCCATCTCTCTCCCTCTCTCAGTCACAGACCAACACAAAAATAAACATTATATAAGGCTTTGTTTGAGACAACTTTTTCTGCACTTCTCGTCCTTTTTCTTCCTTCGACATAACACAGAGGGAAAGGAAAAGTAGTAGCAGTAGTAAGGAACGAAACCCCAAACCAACATGGGTTTCTTGTTTCCAACCCTGTTGTTGTGTCTATTTGTTGTGTTAAGCTTTTTCCAAACGAAAGCTCAGGAATTTGACCCCTACTTGAATGCCAATGTTTCCAGTTTGAGCAGTGGCAGAAAACTTGCAGGAAGATGCAACTTGTTCCGTGGAAAATGGGTTTATGACTCTTCATACCCTCTCTACGACCCTTCTACATGTCCCTTCATAGATCCACAATTCAACTGCCAAAAGTACGGTCGCCCTGACACACAGTATCAGAAATATAGATGGCAACCCTTCTCTTGTCCCTTACCAAGGTACCACCTACTTCCAACCTTCACTTTCCCAGTTCATCTTTTCTTCATCTTCTTCTTCTTCTTCTGCTTCAACCCTTCTCAATTTCCATGTCTTGTGTCAACAGGTTCAACGCATTTGACTTTCTCGCTAAGTACAGAGGCAAGAAGGTTATGTTTGTCGGTGACTCCTTGAGCTTAAACCAGTTCAACTCTCTCGCTTGTATGATTCACTCTTGGGTGCCTCACTCTAAAACCACCTTCACCAAGCAAGAAGCTCTCTCCAAAATCACATTTGAGGTTGGTTTTCTAGTTCTTATTATTTAACTTTAACTATTCAATTGAATTGATTCCATTCCTGTCTTTATTTTAAGTTTGGCTACAAGATTTTGTAGTGGCGTTAACAACACTCTATCAGTCACATTAAAGTAAAAGTGATTTAAGCTATTGTGTTGAGTTGTGTCCATGCAAGTGGTGTCGTTTTCTCTCTCAGAAAGTTGAAAAATGCGATTTATTTTCTCGAAGTGTTGAACTGTGACTGAGGTATTGATGATGAATTGGTGTGAGAGCCGGCGAGAATAAAAAAAACTCGGGTTTTGTTTTGTGTTGTGTGTGTTGCTGTGAAGCACCGAAATAAAGTTTGCGACGTGATTGGTGGCGTCTTTCTTCTTTTGCAGGGGACACCTTTGATTGTTAACATGAAGGATAATAAATGTTTCCTTTAATTGCTTTAATTATTCTTTACTCGAGCTGTTACCCTCTCGATTCAGCCCATTTTTTTGAACCTGCACATAATTTTCATACCAGTGTCTGAGCGGTTTGACAAAATCTGATTAGTTTCCTGAATATTATAATCTAACAATAAAGCGGTATCTGATTCAGTGTTAAATTAGTTTTCAAAATTATATTTTAATATTAAAAGGGTCTAAAGATGGAATTGTAACATCTTTTACACGTTCAATGATTAACTTGGACTTTTTTATTTTAAAGAATAGACTAAGTTAATCAAAAGTGCTAAAATTACAGTAACTTTTATTGTTACTGTTCTTCTTTCTCAAAGGAGAATGCTAATATAAAGTAAAAAGTTTTTATGAAAAGGTGCAACATATAATGTCACCAATTCATTGGTATTGTATTTTGTGTCTCTCTGTGTGGTATGGTTGGTTTGTATAGATACCATCAAAAGCTTTGTTTATGTTTGTGATCCAAATTGTCAGCACTTTCTTTCTTTATGTAGAAATTTGGTAAACAAATGTCTTAATTAGCAATGATGAATGTGGGAAATCTAGATTTCCCTTCTAATTTTTGCTGTGTGTAGTGACATCAAGTCATCAATCTCGGCTTGAAATTCCACAGCACCCAACACACATCATCATTAGTAATAACTAAATTGTGAACAAAGCTTTACTCTGCTAAAACTCGTTTTTCTTTGCACAGTCTGTTTCCGAATGTGCAATGATTGAAAGTTTGATTTTTGCCAACCCCATATCAGCTTCAAAGCAATTTACACAACATTACGAGTATAATCATACATATGGAGGGTTCATTGAAGAAAAAGTTAAGAAAAGTCGAAGTGGGTCGTAGTAATATATATGTTTTATATTCATAACATGTAGATTATACAGTTAAAAAATGTGACAGCAACAGTAATTCTAGGATTGTAGACATAATTTGTAGTTTTGTTCTTAATTAGATTAGTTCCGAATTGGACCACTTGACACTTGTGGCTTGATTCATACGCTGTTCTCTGCTTGCACGACTTTTTCTTATGTAAATTCTATCTACAAAAGTGAGGGATTTTTGTTTTTCTTCAATTTTTGTTATTCTATGGTCCTTTTTAGTGTTTTTGACATTTAGAAACAATAGGAAGAAAAGACAGGCTTTGATAATGTGGTAGGGAAGTTTCTTAGGAAGTAAACAAACTTTGGAGGAGACACCAAAAATAGACAAATTATTCACTGTGTGATTCTTATAATTGTAGTTATTTTGTTTTTATCAGGACTATGGCCTCGAGTTGTTTCTGTATCGCACACCATATCTGGTGGACCTTGACCGTGAGAGTGTTGGAAGGGTTCTGAAGATTGACTCAATCAAGAGCGGTGATGCTTGGAGAGGAATGGACGTGCTAGTTTTCAACACGTGGCACTGGTGGACCCACACCGGGAGTTCACAGCCGTAGGATCATCTTTCACATCATTATGTCATAATCATGATCATAATCAGTTCCCTTAATCAGGGATGAGAAATAATTGCTTATTGTTTTACTTCATTGCAGGTGGGACTATGTTCAAGAGGGTAACAAGTTGTACAAAGACATGAACCGTTTCATTTTATTCTACAAAGGTTTGACAACTTGGGCTAGATGGGTTAACATCAACGTGAATCCAGCTCAGACCAAAGTCTTCTTTCTGGGGATTTCTCCTGTGCATTATGAGTAAGTTTTCTCTACCCCCATTTGATTAAGCTTGAGTAAAGATCAAGTTTTTATGTCATAGATCAAAGAGACATGGTTAAATTAAATGAGAAGACCTCCTTAAAATTGTTGCTGAGATGTAATTTATTTGATGGTGTTAAATGGGAAGTTAAGAAGTGTTTGTTGGTTTTACTAATTGTGCATGGTGGGTGTTTGATGTTATGCTTAGGGGGAAAGATTGGAACCAACCAGCAAGATCTTGCATGAGTGAGAAAGAACCATTCTTTGGTTTGAAGTACCCTGCAGGGACACCAATGGCTTGGGTGATAGTGAACAAGGTTTTGAGTAGGATAAAGAAGCCGGTGTATTTTCTTGATGTTACTACACTGTCACAGTACAGAAAAGATGCACATCCTGAAGGGTACAGTGGGATTATGGCAAGTGATTGCAGCCATTGGTGTCTTCCAGGACTGCCTGATACATGGAATGTGCTTCTGCATGCTGCTCTTTTTGGCTGAAGGAAGAAGCACCTACCTATAGTGACTTGCCAACTTTGTTTCTTAGAGGAAAACCAATTGTTTTCTAATGTAGGAGATGTTAGTTTAGCATTCTGCTTCTTTGGAATTGGATAATAATAAAAGGGTTTGATTCTGCAAATTGTAAATTATCATATTGTTTTGGCATAAACATGCCATTAATGTACCAAACACAATACCCCCTTTGGAATATTGAAAAGCATTTGCACTGAAGTTTCCTTTGGAATAACTTGCTGCTGAATGGTTGTGAATCTGGTGCTTGGTGAAATTCCTCTCTTGCTGAAGCTTAAGAAAAAGGAAAGCCAAGGGAGAATCTGATCCCACTCTGCAAACTAATTATTCCAGATTAAATTACTAGAAGAAACAAATAGGGCTTCCAAATTTAGATTAAATAAAATCTTTGAGGAAACTTTAGCTCCCCAACCTTTCAATAAAAAGAAAGTTCTTACTTTCTCCAAGATAAGAAGAGAAAGTGTGTTTTGATCCGAAAATCATAAATCCTAATGTTCAAATATTTAAGTTTTTAATAAGAATTAAAGAGAGTAATATGATAAGTAAAACCAGAAACTTTAGCATTTAATTTACGACAAATTTTTCTAACAAAATTTACTAACATATATTTTACAAATAAAAGTATTATTCATTGGTTCTAGTAATAAAACTACCTATTACTGATAACAATTTTATTTTATTGACAAATGTTACAAATAAATTTTGTGACATTCCATTTAAGTAGATTTAATTCTACCGAATAACCACGTAACATAGCTATATACATATAAATAGGGAAAATCAAAAGAAGAACTTAGGGAAGTCATTGTTACAATCATCCATAAACATGTAAAAGTCTTAGGTAGAATCACAGTGCCTTAACCACAATTAAAAGTCAAAAGAAAAGGTAGTTTCCAAAAGAGACACTGTCCTAGGACAAGAGTTTTATAACAACCCTAGAGCCAAAACGTCATTCCTAGGAGCCACAAGAAACAGGTCCAGCTATGCAGCACCACTGCCCCCATCGGATCTACCACCAGGATTTGCCCCATCTGCTCCCACCAAGAGGTGATCATCGCAAAGCAAAGACAGAACAGGAACATACATAAAATGCAAAGGGGTGAGCTAGTGCAAACGTCATTAACATATTATAAAAACATGTACAAGACAAAGCAAATTATTATTAATGAACTTATAAACATTCCAATCGTGAAAGGGCAGACAAATGCAAGTTCCTATGACTCGATATCCGGATCATACACTTGATATAGAATTCTAAAGGAAGTATGCACCTGTGCTGGTTTCTAAACTCTGCAGAGTCTAGACGCAAGGGGTTATCACCCAACCACACACAGGGTTAATCCATTAATGTCTCGGGCCCAAACTGTCCCAAGACTAGGACCTCCTGCCACTCTCACCACATAAACCATTCTGCTCTACGTGAGCGTGAATGTCTATTAGAGTTCAGGATACCTTCCTTTATCTAGACATCTCCTATATCAAGGTATACACTAGGCATGCACTTATACATACATGCATACATATATATATATATATATATATATATATATATATATATATATATATATATATATATATATCACTAGGAGTTTTCCCCATGAAACTCCCTCTCAACACATATCACATGCCTATCCATCACCCAAATTCAGTGCATTCAGACACTTAAGAATATCATGTTTCTGTACTCATACTCATCACATGCATAACAATATATCTTCCAACATTCAAAACATAAATCATACATAACAATGACTACTCTTCAGTTCAAATCAAGCACACATACTAAGCATGATCACATACTATGAATAAGGAAAGTAATTAACATAAGTATGTAGTAGCATCAACCAACACAGCAGTCCTTGTCACGAATTCTCGCCTAAGCTGAAGATCTTCGCCCAGGCGTTTTCGCTCAGGCGACCTCTTCTCGCCTAGGCGAGGGTCCAACAGTGACCTCTGCAAGAATTTCATCGAATTCTCACTCAGGCGACAGCGTCTCGCCTAGGCGAGACTGTGTCTCGCTCAAAAATCATGCTTGTCGCCTAGGCGACCATTCGAGATGAAATTCAGGGGTGAGTCCCTGCTATTCTCGCCTGGGCGAGGGTTACCCGCTTGGGCGAGATTAGCAGGTTTCTCACCTACCAGTACATGCATTTTCTCATCTGATCGAACACACACACCCAGCAACCAACTTCATACATCAAGCCATAAGATTCAAACATCAAAACACAAGATTCGTTCAGAATAGGTAAAAACACTTAAGGAGACGATTACTCTAGCTTCCCTTACCTTGCTCAGAGGCTAATCAAACGAAAACAAACTCGAACTAAGGGTTACTTCAGTTCCAAGGCCAAGGCAGTGAACTGAAACATCAGGATTTGTGAAAGACGAAGTTAGGAAACTTTAACTCTAACTTGACTAACATTTTTCAACAGTGGAGGAATGAAAAGAAGGGACCAGAAGGCCTATTAGCTCAGCTTACCTGGAGAAGTATGAGTCTTGCTAGCTCCGAGACGGACAATTTCGTGCCCTAGCAGAGTTCCTAGCAGAAGAACAAGAGGGGATAAAGAGACGGCTTCAGAAACGGAGACAAGTGAAATGAGAAAGCAGAAGGGGGTCTTGGGGCCCCCTTAATGGACTGGTCTTAGGCCCACGAATGACTAGGCCCAAACAACAAAAAAAAAAGAAATTGAAATGGGGCTTACAAATTTTACTAATGAAAAAATCTTACAATAATAAAAATTATAAATTCATCATTAAAACTTATGAATAAAATCTATTTTATCGATAATTTTTTTTCTATTAGTAAATATTCACTAATAATTTCATAATTTCTTGTATGCAATATTTATTTAAGAAAAGAAAACATTTTGGCTATCGTACCCCTTCTAAGAAAATACATGATATTGTCATACATAATATCTTCTAATAAATGTTGAGAAAAACCTATTTGAGAAAAAAAAATCTAAATACACATTGATATATCACCGCCATGATTAGATTTACTATCGAAAACAACTGTCTGATAAAATAGGATCACTGCCATAAGTTATAGTTTTCATAAAATTCTCAGAAAAAGTAGAATAAAAGTACATGAATCATAAACTATAAATAATCTAATGGAAACTAATTAAGGTAACATAACTGGTTATGATAGTCTCATATCTCACAAATATAAAATATTACACGTTATAAAATTTCCATTAATAAAATATCATTAAACCTCCATTAATAAAGTAGAAGGCAATAAAGATCATCTTGAATATAGTGGTATCTATTCATAAGAAAATGATAAATGACTCAAGCACATGCATAACTAACTTAATATCTCAATTGACAAAACATTACATGAATTTTGTCACTATTAAGAAATTCTTAAAACAATTTTTCACAACTACATCAAAATAAATTACAAGAAATCACATTATTACTAGTGAAAACACAAATAAATTTATTATTATTATATATTGTTATTATTATAATTATGAATTTAAATATAATAAATTTATAATTTTATTGTAAATAGTTTTTATTTATTTTATAGATAATTTTATAATTAAAAAAGTAGTTAAGTTTAAAAATATGTTGAAACTTAAAAAAGAACAGTTAAAATTAAAGAAATGGTAAAATTGATAAAATAAATATTTTAATTTGAAAAAAAATATGATTTAAAATATAGATTTGAAAAACAAATTGAAACAAAAAAAATATGCTTCATATATAGGTATATAATTATAAATAGTGTGTTTAGATAAGATAATTAATTAATTTGAGAATTTAAAATATCTGAAGTAAAATGCGTCGTTTGAATGAAAAAATAAAAAAAAATTCTTAAAAAACATTTCAAATACATAAAATAACAGAATTCAAAGAAATTGAAATTTTTAAAACAAATATTTTCTCTTCGTGCACACATATACATATATCGGAAAAAATATTAAATATTAAATTTTTTATAAAATCTAATATTTTAAAATAAAATTTTATCTTAAAAGAATAATTAATTTATCGAACAAAATTCAAAATACAAATTCCTTTATGCAATCAACATATTTAAAACATCAAATACACATTATCGTTAGCGGAACATCTCGTTTATCTATATCGCCATTTTATTATTATTATTTGAAATCGTTATTTCATCTTCTAAATTTTATGTGTTATCACTATTATTTTATATTATCCATTTATCAGGTACAAAGTGGTATCTATATTTATGTTAGTCATATTCAATTAATTATTATTTTTTTGAAAACTAATCTAATTATCAACAACATTTATAATGATATCAAGATCTAATAGAATTATTTATTCTGTTTAAAATGAAAAATATATAAAATTCTTCTATAATCCTAACTTCTTAACCTTTTCTCAATAAAAGTCACTATTGTAGTTCTAGATATTATTTCTTTTTATTAAAACCATTCTTTTCACTTAACTAACATTTAGGACCGCAAGTTTTGTGCAGAACACTTCTCTTAATCCAATATAAAAACTTACACAAACATATTCTTATTTATTGTCCGTAATTATATAAGTTCACAATTTTATATTTTTAAATATTAAAATGTTACTTAATAATATTTAAATAGTTTGAATGTTTAATTAATTTGATTGTCAAGTTATATATGTTGATACTTTAATATTTAATTATAATCTTTATAGTAAATTACTCAATCAAATTGTCTTATAAACAAATTTTTCTAAATTAGCATGAGAAAATGTGTAGTTTTTTTATTTATATTTTGTTGTATAGTGTAAGGCCCCATTTTCATATTCTGCCCTAAAGTTGATGGGCTGCCCTTGTGAGTGGGCCTAAGGCCGGCCCAATGTATAAAATTCCTAGGTCTGCCCTAAACCTAGAGTTCCTTGCCATTTTCAGAAAAGTTTTGCCTTGCCTTGAGCTGCAGCCGCCACCCCCTTTCCGCTAGGGTTTCCGTTCGACTGTCACGTAAGCTAAAGGGGCTTCTACTCCATGTAAGTGTCTCTCCCAGCCTACCGTTTTCCCTTTTTGCTATCGTGTTTCGCACTTTCAGTTAAAAGCCTCTGTTGACCCAGTTTCCATGGTTCTCTTTCGCTGTCCAGCCAGTTCTGCGAGCCATCTTTGAGTTGGTGCATTACGAAGTCCCGTGTCGAAGTTCTGTTAGCTTGAATCCCAGGTACGGGAAGTTAGAGCTCTTGTTTGCCAATAGTTTTGATCTGTAACGGTGTGGATTTCTGTTTGTATGATTTTATCCTTCATTTTGATGTATGAGAATGCTCTATATGCTGGTGTGGTTCGTTTTCATGGCTGTTGCAGTGAAGAATAGTGGCGAGACCTGTTAATCTCGCCCAAGCGAGTCCATCTCGCCTAGGCGAGATGAAACAGGGAGCTCGCCGAAGTTTTTTGCGCGAAATGTCGCCTGGGCGGCTCGCTCAATTTTTGAGCGAGCAGGCAACTCGCCCAAGCGAGATCCCGTGTTGCCATGCCCTTGTTTTCTTTGTACTCTCGCCTAGGCGAGGGGGAGGCTCGCCTGAGCGAGCACGTCTCGCCTGAGCGAGACCCCTCAGCCTGAGCGAGATGCTGGGCGAGACCGTGCTGTGTTTTGGATGTTTGATGTTTCCTGAATGATCTGTGTTGGTTGAGTATGATTGTATGATGATTGACCTGTATATGACGGAGCAAGAAGTATATTCTTGGGTATGATTCATGAATTGTGGGTGAATGGGTTGGTATGAGACTTAGCATGCGAAATGAATGTGTGGTTTGAAATCTAAGGGACGTGGTATTGACATGAGATGAGATCCTAGACTCATGGGATGGTGATGATCAGTGGTATGGACTCAGATGTGATGCGTATGAGGAATAAATCTCATGGATGGGTATGGAATTGTAAACATGCTTTTAATATTCTAGTAGTGCTGAGTTATGAATGTTGGTCCGTGTCAGCGTGTAAATTCCTTGGGGTCTCTAGGTGAGACCTCCGGGGTCGCGCTTCAGTGGTCGGGACGTAATTCCATGGCCCCTGCTAGTGGGTGTTCATGGTGGTGCTCCATCTGTATAACTAGGTAAGGATTCAAGGTAAGGTTGCATCCTAACGCTCCGAGGGGCCAGTTAGTCTCACTTAGAGTGGACTGACTCTTGTGGTGGGAGTAGCAGGAGGCCTGAAACTCATTAAGGGCTAACCTTGTGGTGGGAGAGATTTTGATTCATCGTAACACTGATAATACATAGCTCAGGATCGAGCAGCTCAGGGTCGAGCAGGGGTATCCACCACAAGTGCAAGCATCCGTTGAATCCGACCGAGTTATACGTATCCGGATGAGTCGAGTCGAGTCGTAGTGTATTGAATGAAGAGTCATAACATGTTTGGTTGCTATGTGGATGAGATGATGTGAATATATCTGATTGCATGTTTGAATATGTTGATTGGCTCTAGCTTACCCATTTGTTTGCATGGTTGTGTTGTATGTGGCTGTTTTCCTTGCGATGATCATCAACTTGGTTGATGGGAGCAGATGGGCGAAGTTCTCATGGTCAACAAGCGAATGGTGATTCCGCCGCTTAGCCGTCCGGGCTGGAGCTTTCCTTGTGTTTTATTCAGGGCTAAGGCCCATGTATCTCTTTTTGTATTTCTACGCTGCACTCTATGTTGTATTCGTATTCAGCCTACCTTTGCTGGCATCGTGGTGTGCCTAGTTTTATAGGGGTGATGTTGGGAACCCCAGGACTGCGCTATTATGCTATCTTATGTGTGGCGTTTCCTTTAATTGCGTTTATAAATTAAATGGGACGTTACATTTATGGTATCAGAGCGGTCATTCCTTAGGTCTGTGGACTTGGGTTGTCCGCTTAGCTTTCTCTGTGTGTCCCTGAGTGTTTAGTTAAAATTCTTGCCTTTATCGAGCCTAACCAAGTGATTTTTCTATGTGCCAGTGGACTATGGCACCTCCTCGTAGGACTTCGCAATCATCCCAGGGAGACGTACCTGATATCGCCAGAGCCATAGAGGCAATGGTAGCAGCTATGACGCAGCAGAGTGCTGCGATGATGCAGCAACATGAGGCATCCATGCAGCGACAGGCGGCGTCGCTTGAGCAGCAGCAGGCTGTGATGCAGCAGATGGAGGCTGCGAGAGTAGCTGCTGAGGATGCTCATAGGCAGCATATGGAGGCCCTCCGCCAGTTGGAGGAGAACAGGGTGGCTGCCCCTGTGTTTGGTCCTGAACCACGACCTACAGTCAGGGAGTGGAGCCTGGAGGACTTTCTGAAACACCACCCGGCGAAGTTTGACGGGAAGACCAGTCCTGACGCCGCAGACCAATGGCTGAAGGACCTGGAGCGCATCTATGATGCAAAGATGTGCCCTGCAGAGAACAGGTTGGCGTTCTCTGTGTACATGCTCACGGGGGAGGCGGAGCATTGGTGGAGCAGCACCAGATCCATCCTGGAGGAGAGGGATGAGCCCATGTCATGGGAGATTTTCAGGGAGAGATTCCTATCGGAGTACTTTCCTGACAGTATCCGGTACGCCAAGGAGGTGGAATTTCTCCAGTTGACCCAGGGAGGGAAGACAGTGGCAGAGTATGCTGAGAGGTTCAAACACCTCAGCCGTTTCTACACCCTACCACTCGATGAGGAGTGGCGATGCAGGAAGTTTGAGAACGGCCTCAGAGGAGACATCCGCTTGATGGTGGCACCCTTGTCCATCAAGGACTTTGCTGCTCTGGTGGAGAAGGCCAGAGTAATGGAGAAGATGAAGCGCGAGGTGGAAGGCCAGCGCCCACCGCAGTCACAGCCGCCCCAGAGGATTGGTGGACCATCTGGGTCCCGACCCCGACATGAGGAGAGGAGGAGACCGTATGATAGACCACACCATCAGCCTCAGGAGTCTAGGAGCTTTTCTCCTCAGCCGGGTCGAGTTCGGTGTTACTCATGTGGAGGACCCCACCCGAGGTATGCTTGTCCCCGTAGGGAGGGTTATCGTAGATGCAACAACTGTGGCAAGGAAGGCCACT
Source organism: Vigna unguiculata (assembly GCF_037176805.1). Taxonomy (NCBI): domain Eukaryota; kingdom Viridiplantae; phylum Streptophyta; class Magnoliopsida; order Fabales; family Fabaceae; genus Vigna; species Vigna unguiculata. The sequence continues at coordinate 47,008,459 of NC_140796.1, forward strand.
TTGGGAGGGATTGCCCCAACCTTGCTAGGACAGCGACACGCCCTCCAGTTCAGGCACCTCAGCAGCATCAGGGGAGAGACAGAGGCAACAGGCCTCAGGCAACGGGCAGAGTCTATGCTATGACAGGAGCAGAGGCGACTGGTTCAGGTAACTTGGTTATGGGTTGCTGCTTGATAGCTGGTGTATCTTGTTGTGTGTTATATGATTCTGGAGCGACACACTCTTTGGTGTCAAATGCATGTGTGGAACGGTTAGGTCTGCCGGTGTGCGAGCTGCAGTGTGAGCTTGCGGTGTCTACTCCGGCGTCGGGTTTGGTCAAGACGTCGTCCTTGTGTGCTAGGCTTCCAGTGGAGGTAGAGGGGCGCAGGTACAGGGTAAACTTAATCTGCCTACCTCTACAGGAGTTGGAGGTGATCTTAGGGATGGATTGACTCTCTGCTAATCGCATTCTGATAGATTATCGGGAGAAGAAGTTGTTGTTTCCCGACTCGGAGGAGCCTGAGTTGGTGTCATCCCAGGGTGTCATGAGGGAACTACAAGACGGTGCGCAGTGCTACGTGATCTTCACGCATATGGAGGTGGAGAGAGGAGAAATGACGTCTGTGATACCAGTCGTCCAGGATTTTAGGGATGTGTTTCCAGAAGAGGTACCAGGGTTGCCTCCCAGTAGAGAGGTGGAGTTCTCTATTGATCTGGTCCCAGGAACAGGCCCGGTCTCGATGGCCCCATATCGCATGGCTCCGACAGAGTTGGTAGAGCTCAAGAAACAGATAGAAGACCTGATGGAGAAACAGTTCATACGGCCCAGTACTTCGCCTTGGGGAGCACCGGTGTTGTTGGTAAAGAAAAAGGACGGGAGTTCGCGTCTGTGTGTGGACTACAGACAGCTGAACAAGATGACGATCAAGAATAAGTATCCGCTCCCGAGGATTGACGACTTGATGGATCAGTTACATGGGTCATCAGTATTCTCGAAGATAGATCTGCGATCAGGTTACCACCAGATTTTGGTAAAGGCTGATGATGTACAGAAGACAGCCTTCAGATCCAGGTATGGCCACTACGAGTATGTGGTTATGCCTTTTGGTGTGACTAACGCTCCAACAGTGTTTATGGACTACATGAATAGGATCTTCCGACCCTTCCTAGATAAGTTTGTGGTGGTCTTCATAGACGACATCCTTATCTACTCCCGGACTCAGGAGGAGCATGCAGAACATCTGAGGTTGGTGCTTGGCGTTTTGAGAGAGAAGCAGTTGTATGCCAAGTTGTCTAAGTGCGAGTTCTGGATGGATGAGGTTCAGTTTTTGGGGCATGTGATATCCGCCCAGGGGATTGCAGTGGATCCGGCGAAGGTCGAGGCAGTGGTTAAATGGGAAAGTCCTAAGTCGGCCACAGAGATCAGGAGCTTTGTGGGGTTAGCAGGCTACTATAGGAGATTCATAGAGGGGTTCTCCAAGATAGTGGCGGCTCTGACTTTGCTTACCCGGAAGGACCAACCTTTCACTTGGATGGACAAGTGTGAGGAGAGCTTCCAAGAGTTAAAGAGGAGATTGACGAGTGCTCCTATATTGGAAATTCCGGATGTGGGGAAACCGTTTGAAGTCTACTGCGACGCGTCTCATCTTGGACTTGGTTGTGTTTTGATGCAAGAAAAGAAGGCAGTGGCGTATGCTTCACGACAGCTTAAGGTACATGAGCGTAACTACCCCACTCATGACCTTGAGTTAGCAGCGATAGTTTTTGCCTTGAAGATCTGGAGGCACTATCTGTATGGTGCTCAGTTTCGGGTGTTCAGCGACCACAAAAGTTTAAAGTACTTGTTTGATCAGAAGGAACTGAATATGAGGCAAAGGAGGTGGATGGAATTCCTGAAGGACTATGACTTCGAGCTTCTATATCATCCAGGGAAGGCAAATGTAGTGGCAGATGCTTTGAGTAGGAAGACGGTACACACAACACTTCTCATGATAAAAGAGGCAGAGCTACTAGAGAAGTTCAGAGACATGAGGCTACAGGTGGAGTTGGGGTCCAAGTCCATTAGGTGTAGTACCCTTACTATATCTAGCGACTTCTTGGGCTCGATCAGAGAGAGGCAGTTGTTGGATGCTAGTCTGAACAGAGTTAGAGAACAGTTGGGATCCGAGGAGGCCAAAGACTTTGCTGTGGGTGATGATGGCATACTGAGGTTTCGAGGCAAAGTATGTATACCGGATGATGCTGAGGTGAGAAGGTTGATCCTTGAGGAAGGACACAAGAGTCGTCTTCGCTTGCATCTTGGCATGACTAAGATGTACCAGGACCTCAAGGAAACTTTCTGGTGGCAGGGGATGAAGAAGGATGTGGCTCAGTTTGTATCCGCCTGTCTGACTTGTCAGAAGGCGAAGGTGGAACATCAGAGACCCGGGGGCATTCTACAGTCGTTGGAAGTACCAGTGTGGAAATGGGACAGTATCTCCATGGACTTCGTGACTCATCTTCCACGGACTTTTAGAGGACATGACACTATCTGGGTGATAGTGGATCGGTTGACCAAGAGTGCTCACTTTTTGGCGATGAACTTGAGGATGTCTATGGCCAAGCTAGCCCAGTTGTACATTAAGGAGATAGTGAGACTTCATGGAGTCCCCTCGAGCATAGTTTCCGACAGAGACCCACGGTTCACATCCCGATTTTGGCAGACACTGCAGAGTGCTATGGGTAGCAAGCTCACCATGAGTTCAGCTTATCACCCTCAGACCGACGGTCAGTCTGAGAGGACGATCCAGTCATTAGAGGATTTGTTGAGGACTTGCGTATTGGATCATCTGGGAGCTTGGGATGAGGTATTGCCTTTGATAGAGTTCACCTACAACAACAGTTTTCATGCGAGCATCGGCATGGCGCCATACGAGGCTCTTTATGGCAGGAGGTGTAGGACTCCTCTCTGTTGGTACCAGGATGGGGAGGCAGTATTAGTTGGACCAGAGTTGTTAGAACAGACCACCGAGAAGGTGAGGATGGTGAGAGATAGGATGTTGGCTTCGCAGAGTAGGCAGAAGGCCTATGCGGATCGCAGGAGGAGGCCTTTGGAGTTTGCAGCGGGAGATCATGTGTTCTTGAGGGTGACCCGAACCACAGGCGTGGGAAGGGCTCTCCGCTCAAGGAAGCTTTCACCCAAGTTTCTTGGCCCGTATCAGATCACGAGGAGGATTGGACCAGTGGCTTATGAGATAGCCTTACCCCCGCAGTTGGCGAACCTTCATCCAGTGTTTCATGTGTCACAGCTGAGGAAGTATGTTTTTGACCCGGCTCATGTGTTGGAAGCTGAGGATATACAGATCAGGGAAGATCTCACAGTGGAAGTACCACCCATAGCTCTTGAGGATAACAAGGTTGAAGAACGTCGTGGAAAGACCGTCAGTCTTGTCAAAGTCATCTGGGATCGGAGGACGGGTGATTCGACTTGGGAGTTAGAGGAGGACATGAGAAAATCACATCCACATTTGTTTACCTGGTGAGTCTTTATTTTCGAGGTCGAAAATTTTCTTGTTGGGGAGAATGTAAGGCCCCATTTTCATATTCTGCCCTAAAGTTGATGGGCTGCCCTTGTGAGTGGGCCTAAGGCCGGCCCAATGTATAAAATTCCTAGGTCTGCCCTAAACCTAGAGTTCCTTGCCATTTTCAGAAAAGTTTTGCCTTGCCTTGAGCTGCAGCCGCCACCCCCTTTCCGCTAGGGTTTCCGTTCGACTGTCACGTAAGCTAAAGGGGCTTCTACTCCATGTAAGTGTCTCTCCCAGCCTACCGTTTTCCCTTTTTGCTATCGTGTTTCGCACTTTCAGTTAAAAGCCTCTGTTGACCCAGTTTCCATGGTTCTCTTTCGCTGTCCAGCCAGTTCTGCGAGCCATCTTTGAGTTGGTGCATTACGAAGTCCCGTGTCGAAGTTCTGTTAGCTTGAATCCCAGGTACAGGAAGTTAGAGCTCTTGTTTGCCAATAGTTTTGATCTGTAACGGTGTGGATTTCTGTTTGTATGATTTTATCCTTCGTTTTGATGTATGAGAATGCTCTATATGCTGGTGTGGTTCGTTTTCATGGCTGTTGCAGTGAAGAATAGTGGCGAGACCTATTAATCTCGCCCAAGCGAGTCCATCTCGCCTAGGCGAGATGAAACAGGGAGCTCGCCGAAGTTTTTTGCGCGAAATGTCGCCCGGGCGGCTCGCTCAATTTTTGAGCGAGCAGGCAACTCGCCCAAGCGAGAGGGATCTCGCTTAAGCGAGATCCCGTGTTGCCATGCCCTTGTTTTCTTTGTACTCTCGCCTAGGCGAGGGGGAGGCTCGCCTGAGCGAGCACGTCTCGCCTGAGCGAGACCCCTCAGCCTGAGCGAGATGCTGGGCGAGACCGTGCTGTGTTTTGGATGTTTGATGTTTCCTGAATGATCTGTGTTGGTTGAGTATGATTTATGATGATTGACCTGTATATGACGGAGCAAGAAGTATATTCTTGGGTATGATTCATGAATTGTGGGTGAATGGGTTGGTATGAGACTTAGCATGCGAAATGAATGTGTGGTTTGAAATCTAAGGGACGTGGTATTGACATGAGATGAGATCCTAGACTCATGGGATGGTGATGATCAGTGGTATGGACTCAGATGTGATGCGTATGAGGAATAAATCTCATGGATGGGTATGGAATTGTAAACATGCTTTTAATATTCTAGTAGTGTTGAGTTATGAATGTTGGTCCGTGTCAGCGTGTAAATTCCTTGGGGTCTCTAGGTGAGACCTCCGGGGTCGCGCTTCAGTGGTCGGGACGTAATTCCATGGCCCCTGCTAGTGGGTGTTCATGGTGGTGCCCCATCTGTATAACTAGGTAGGATTCAAGGTAAGATTGCATCCTGACGCTCCGAGGGGCCAGTTAGTCTCACTTAGAGTGGACTGACTCTTGTGGTGGGAGTAGCAGGAGGCCTGAAACTCATTAAGGGCTAACCTTGTGGTGGGAGAGATTTTGATTCATCGTAACACTGATAATACATAGCTCAGGATCGAGCAGCTCAGGGTCGAGCAGGGGTATCCACCACAAGTGCAAACATCCGCTGAATCCGACCGAGTTATACGTATCCGGATGAGTCGAGTCGAGTCGTAGTGTATTGAATGAAGAGTCATAACATGTTTGGTTGCTATGTGGATGAGATGATGTGAATATATCTGATTGCATGTTGAATATGTTGATTGGCTCTAGCTTACCCGTTTGTTTGCATGGCTGTGTTGTATGTGGCTGTTTTCCTTGCGATGATCATCAACTTGGTTGATGGGAGCAGATGGGCGAAGTTCTCATGGTCAACAAGCGAATGGTGATTCCGCCGCTTAGCCGTCCGGGCTGGAGCTTTCCTTGTGTTTTATTCAGGGCTAAGGCCCATGTATCTCTTTTTGTATTTCTACGCTGCACTCTATGTTGTATTCGTATTCAGCCTACCTTTGTTGGCATCGTGGTGTGCCTAGTTTTATAGGGGTGATGTTGGGAACCCCAGGACTGCGCTATTATGCTATCTTATGTGTGGCGTTTCCTTTAATTGCGTTTATAAATTAAATGGGACGTTACATATAGCATGACAGAAAATATGTATATTAACCATGTTTTCTTGGACTATATGGACACTTTATTGGAAATAATTCATCATATATTGATGGTGAACATGATGAAGACATTGGTTCTTGATTTTACTGTTATTATTATCTCATGAATTGCTTAAAATATTATTTAAATATATGAATACTTATAAATAAATATAAATGATTTTTTTATGTAGGTTGGTGAGCTAACCCACTTAACTCACCAACCCGTGGTGAGTTAAGCCGAGTTGAAAAATTTCTGATTCACCATAAAATGAGTCGGGTTAGGTTCACTTATCGTCAACCCGGTTTGTGGTGAGCCAACCCGTTGACTCACTTTCACATATATAATTAAGGGTTAAATATGGTTTTGGTCCTTGAACTTTTAGTGAATTTTGGAATTAGTCCATTTCGAAACTTTAGACCAATTTAGTCCTTCATCTTTCGAAATACGTAGATTTAGTCCTTTTAATCAAATATTGTTAAGTTTATTTGTTTATACTATTTGACACATTTTTGCTTTAATGTTAAGTTAAATACTATTATGAAACGTGCTTGAAATGTCAAATAAACTTCACAAAATTTGAGGACTAAATTCATATTTTTTCAAAACACTCATCTTCATATTTAACAACTTTTAAAATTTTAAGGGTTATTTTTTTTCATCCAAAATCATAAGGATTCATATTAATCTCCACTCCTTGTCTTTAAACACCACCAAGTTTCAAAACATAAAACATTAACCTAAACATTATTCTCTAAATATTTTAGGAATTGTATCATCCATTTCTCTCTTTCCACAGAGTAAAAAAATATAAAAAATAAGGCATATGCTCCATATATATTATGAATGATATAATAAGATTATGCTTGTAAAGAAAAAGGTTCAACGAAGTGTTATTTTTTTTTAGCCATTTTTTTTACAAAATACTTTTATTTTACTATATTGTATTTTTTTTATTTTACAAAAAATGGAATTGAAGTGATTTCATATTTACATCCAACAAGGAATTGAACTTTTTCTTGCTAAAACATGGATAATACTTAATACACAAAAATCAAAATATTAATACATTTTAACACATAGATTCTAATGAAAACTAAAAAATAATAATATTTTATCGTTTTTGAAAACTAAAAATATCAACTAAAAAATATATACTATTTTAGTAAATTCTGATCAAACGTAAAATAATGAATCACTTTATATCTTATATTAACAATTTCTTAATCTGTTTGTGATACGGTATATATATATATATATATATATATATATATATATATATATATATATATATATATATATATATATAATCACTTTTTTCTTTCCAGTTTATTTAAAGGCAGGAAGAAACAGACCAAACTTGCATGCTGTGTTCTGCGCGTGGACAAAATGAGATAGTAGAAAAAGGAAAAATAAAATAGGCAGAGCAGTGTAGTTAGGTGAGCAGTTAACTTTTAAAGTTTAATTTTTTAAAACTTAACTAATAAATAGTACAGATTAATTTTACTGCTATTACTTCGGTTAATTTTAGTTTAAAACAGTTTAATTAACTAAAGTTCGATATAAGTTATTTTTGGCCTAGTCCTAGTTCTTCTCGTCTTCTTGCACCTCCTTCTTCGTACATCAATGATCTTGTGCACCTCAATATACAAAAAAATTTGAATTTAGGTTTTTTGAAAAATATTTATGAATTTGAAAATATTTTTTAGAAAACTTAATTTGAAATATTTTTCTTAATAATTTTTGGAGTGAATATTTGGAAATATATTTTTCGATCTAAAAATACTTTCTAAACACTCGGTTCAAAAGAACTGTTGTATTTGTACTCGAATTCTTCCTCAACCCTCGTCATTCATCGCTATCTTACATAAAGACATGGGATACCGCGAGAGAAAGAGATGATTGGAGGTGTAACACATGACTTAGGGGTAAAGTTGGTATTTTTCAATTTAACGGTGTAGGAAGAAAATATGGGGTGCAGGTAGAGAAGCCTCCTGGAATTCTACATAATGGGCTTTCAGTCCTTTCTATTCCACAAATCAAAATCCATATAACTAGATTAATGTTCTGGAGGCAGTACCTATGTACTCGCACACCAATACGAGGCACTTATTAAAGTTGCCACGTGTCTCAAACATGGAACTCTCCAACACCTTCTTTATCCAATGATGCCCCTGTAATCCACATCTTCATATTCCTCTGTTCATCTCAGGTGTTCTTGTAGCACGCTCACACGTTGCACTTCCTACTGCACCTTTTACACATGTCCTCTTCCATGCAAACCCATCACCTCCACCTCTTCTTCTTTTTAACAACATGCATTCCCTTCCACACCCCCACAATCTGCATTCTACTGTCACATTACACCACTTCAACAAAATTATTACTTACCAAACACAAATACACAACAACAACAACAACAACATGGCGTCTCAACAGTTGGCTCGAAGAGAAAACACCACCGCCGAGAGACGTGAGAAAGAAACGGTTCCAAAGATGGCTACCCACTTTGAGAACCTTTCCGGGAAAGAGCCTCCGCAAGCGTTACAAGGTGGAAATCAGGTCAAAGAGCGTGCAGGGAAAGCCACTGGGGATGTTGGTGGACGTGGGAAAGTCATAGAGACTCAGGGGTTGGGTGCACAGTTTGAGTCCCTCGCTGACAAAGTGAAGATAAGTGACCATGCAGCGAATGTCGTTGGAAGCGAAGAGAGAGAAGGTCGTGGCGGTGTTCGTGATGTTGGGAAGTTCGAAATGAAAACTGAAGGTGGAGGAAGAGGGAACAAGGATAGAGAAAAACTGGAAACACGAACCAGGGAGGTTAAAGGAAGAACACAAAGAGGAAGAAAAAATGAAGGACAAGTAGTGGCAGAGAAAGGAAGAGGATCAGAACTTGGTGCTAATGCAACCGCGGCTATAGCTAGCACTTTGGAACAAGGTGATAGTAATACTCGGAAACCAAGAGAAGAGAGTGAAAGTGAAAAATCTACGTTGGAACAGGTTGATTCCAAAGACCTGAAGAAGAGGTACGAGAAAGCGAAACAAGCAGCGAGCGAGACACTGAACAGTACAGTTCAAGTTGCAACACAAGCGAAGGACGCAGCGGTTGAGAAGGGTCAACAAGGCTGTGCTATAACCAAAGACACCATTTCAAGTGCCGCGAAAGCCGCTTCGGAAAAAACTGCGCCGGTGGCAGAGAAGGCCAAAGGGTACACATTTCAAGTGGCGGAGAAGGCCAAGAGTGCGGGTGGCACGACAGCGAGTTACGTCGGGGAGAAAGCGGTTCAAGCGAAGGATGTTGCCGTGGAAGGTGGGAAGACTGCGGCGGGGTATGCTGCGAAGGTGGCTGGGGATTTGAAGGACAGGGCGCCGGTGGTGGGGTGGGCGGCGGCACAATTTTCGACGGAGATGACGGTGGAGGGGACGAAGGCCGTGGCCCATGTGGTTGAGGGGGCGGCGGGGTATGCGGGGCAAAAGGCAGCTGAACTTGCTTCAAAGTCGGTAGGTGCTGTCAAATGTTTGGCTGCTTCAGCTGGTGAATCTGCTAAGGGATACACTGCAAGGAAGAAAGAAGAGGCACAGAGGGAATTGGAGGCCAAAAGAGCATCCCAACCTCAGGTTCATTCAATATAGTCACTCTTATACTCTTTATATCATCCTAAAATCTAACTCAGCCTAAAAAAAAACAGTTTTTATCTTGTCAGGTTCTCCTTAATCATATACGTATGACCAGATACTGTTTCTGACAATTTTTGTGATATTCTCATTCAATAAAAAATACTTTTTTACATAAATTATGTTAGTTTTGTGTACTTGTGGAGGTAGGAGTGTAAGAAAAATGTGTTTCAATTAGCCTTTTGGAAGACTGTGTACTGAGAATTGGTACTCTGATTTAGTTAGCTGAAGAGAGGCAATCAGAAGGAATGGGCGAAACTGTAATCCAGAATGCAGAAAATGCAGAAAAGCCGAAGGAAGGTGGGGGAAGCGATGTTGGGTCGAAGGTGAAGAAACCATTTGATGGAGGAGGGACCAAAGAAGAAGGAAAGGGTGTGACTGGTCAAACATTGAAAAACACTGATGAGAAGTTGGGTGATGCCAACATCACTGGTAACTGATCGTGCCAAACACGATGAAGGGTCACAGAGTGCTTGAGTTGAGCTGAGTCTACGTCAGCCATTGTGTTTTAAGGTTTAGTTTTATGCCATACTTGGTTTCTGTAATTTCCATGTTTTGGGTTTGTTCTACGGGTTTTTGTCACTGTATAAGAACTGTTTGTAAACAATGCGTGTGGCTTCCTAAGCATGCAGAATAACGTGCTACAAAAATACTAAATTTGAGTTCTCCAAATATCGTTCATACTTGGTTTAAACATATTTTACAAGCTACCATCGAATAACGATTAAACTTGTTTGGTTTTGTTGTGAACTTGCACGTAAAACAATTTTTAATGTTAAAATATGACCGTCTGTATGAACTGGAAAAGCAAGCAGAAGGAAGGAATTCAGAGTAATGTACAAGTTGATGAATAATTATTAGTTGATACCCTGTTGAAGTCAAACAGAGAACTAATGAATACTTGCCTTTCACAATGTGTTTGAGGCATTCAAGAGTCCCAAATGGGGCCAAAGGCAGGGATGTTAGCCCTTTTGCATGCCCTAAGGACGTCTCTACTGCCTTCAGGGTTGCTTGTAACAATAACAACTTCAACATTCCACCTAACGGCAGCATTCACACTCATCTCAGCTACATTGGGACGACCAGAAATTGCTGTGTCATGAACCATAACTTTCTCTTTCGGGTATTTGTTCACCAATTCTCTTATCTCCTTTCCAAAGTTCAGTTCAATATCCTTGGCCACCCAAATCAAGCACACATCAGTTTTACTGGGCTGCAAAAGAAATGACAAGAACACACAAATCCCTGACCCTGTGGCAACCAACAACACCCTTTGATACAAATTTACTAGGTAAGGCAAGCCTGCAAAATGCATGGTTCGGACCCAAAGATGCTTTGGTGGGTCACTAACCAAGGACTTGGTAAAGTCACCAACTGCTCCAGCAAGCATCATGTGCTCTTTCTTTCCATCAGATATGATCCCAAAGGCATGCCATTCTGACAAGGGTGAAGGACTCACTCTCCCTAGTAAACCTGCTTTCACACCCCCTTCAAACCTCATGATTGAGGCGTGGCTCGATGGAGCCGATACACAAACTTCCACCTTTCTAACACTCAGCCAAGGAATGATGATCAGAATTGTGATAACTGAAGTGAACCAAAACTCTTGCATCTTCACCACCTCAGACATGGTCAAGTCATAGGTTTGTGAGCTAGATTCGTAGCTTGTGGAGAGAAAAACGAAAACCCAGAGAAGAACGAGAGCCATCCATCCAGCAAAACGGTGGATTCTCTCAAAAACATTGTGATGAAGGTGGCGGACAAGAGGAAAAGCTGCTAGGGAAGAGAGTAGAATGAGTGAGAAGATGGTGAAAGCAACACCAATAATCTCTGGGGAAGTTTTGTCCTTGTTTTTCAAAGTAAGAACAAGGGAATAAACAATCCAGGCTATAGAAGAAACCCCACAACCACTATGGATTCCTCCAACACTTTGAAGAAACGAAGTGGTGGCAGTTTTGATTGCAAGAGAAACACAAGGCCTCCCAATGGTTTTCACAGCCAACCAGAAAACAACTCTCAAAACTGCTTCACTTCTGCACAGTGTTAGAGCTAGAATGTTCCCAATAGAGAACAGTGTAGCTCTTGTCTTGGCATAAGGGAAATACCCTGCTGCTGAAAGAGCCAGCGCCACCAGATTCAAGGCCATGCAAACCATAAACAACCCTTTGTAGAATGTGAACCCTTGATCTAGCAGAATTATGGACAACCTTGACCTCTTTGGTGGATCAGTTCTGGAAAGTAGCTTCTGCACCTTAGCACCATTAGCTTTATCTGGTTTTTCTATGTCTTGAAGTTCAGCTATGAACTCTACCTCAACATCACTAGCATCAATGTCAATGTCACAGAAGTGGCTGCTGCCTCTGCTCCGTGTTGGACTGATTGTTTGAGGCTGAGGAAGAACTCTGAATGAATCGGTTCGAGTCCATGGAAGCCAAAGCCAAGTTCTGACTTGTTCCTGCTTTGTTGGTGATGCAATTGCAAAGGGGTTGCTTCTATTAGGATTGATTTCAAATGCTACCCCGCGACAACTAGAAAACCTGGCTATCTTTATCTCTGTGTTTTCTTCCATTGCTTCCACTATGAATTCATAACCTATTGGGTTGAATGTAGCAATGATAAATAGATAATATCATAATCCATTGCAGCACTAGTTGGTGGAATTCCTTAAGAGGGTTGCATGTTAGCTCCTACACAATGTGTTTGTAAATAAAATAGTATGCAAAAACCACTTACGTGAAATTCTCTTAATATTATGTATACTATAATAAAAGCTGTAATGTAGAGTCAAAGATTCATTAGAAATGGAAAATAATGTTATCATGATCTCAAAATTCAGTCTTATCTAATAATAATTCATACCATAGCATTTAACTATTATACTAAGGTCAATGGTTAACGAAGAGATGTGATGATAATTCTTGTTATAGCAAGGTGTGTGTGGTTAGAAGTCTTGTTTGTTAGTCATTTATGGTGTAGTAATCTTTTGGAAATAAGCACAAAATAGTTTTGAGATGATTTGATATCAAGACAAATATTAATAAAATGAGACCATGGTGCACTAATTAGTAGCAGTTTGATTATTTAACATTTCCCGTTTTGATTAATTTCGTTGTGTCTACGTTATTATTACTGCTTGTTCAAACATGATAAGCTCTTCCTTTGTACACAGTTTTTCTTTTTTTTTTCTGACAAAATAAACAATAGGCACATTGACTGCACGTTCGAATGTGCTAGAGAAAAAAAAAATCTCAAACCTATTATATACCCACCAAATCTCTGTGATCTTGTTGTTGGTGAGGTCCTATGAACTTAGCATTATTGTTGGCCATAACCATAGGAGATACAAATTTTTCTACTTTACATTACAACATTTTCCGACAAATGATACAAACAAAGGAATCTAATTTACAGACAATTATATGCTCTCAAGCATCAGTTTGTCGAAAATTGAATATTTTTTTTTTTCGGATGTTCGTGAATAGAGATGGCAAATAAACCCGTCCCCGTGGGTATTGCCCGAACCCGTCCCCGTTTTGACGGGGAATCCCCGCATTGACTGGGTATGGGTATGGGTATGGGGAATTCCCGACTTTTTCAGTTGGGTATGGGGATGGGTATGGGGATGTACATATACCCGCCATAAACCCGTCCCCGCCATATCTTCATTCTCGTTTAAATTATTAAAATATTCACAATTAATTAAGTAACTCCTATATATATATATATATATATATATATATATATATATATATATATTCTATTTTTTTTTCTTTTAATTATTTCATTTGTCATGAACCTCATTCTCATCTCCAATATATTTATCTTATCATAACCTTTATGTAATTATGTTAAAATGATGTATGTTAATAAAAAAAAAAATATTATGCCTCACATTTGAATATTTATATTATTTTTTAATATTTTTATTTATTATAAATTTTCCTTTCACATGAGAATGTTTATACTCTCAATTTAAGATAATATAAAAAAAATTCTTTACTTATTATTATTATTATTATTATTAATTTTTGTTTAATTTGAAGAACTCTTTTGTTTCATTGAAATAATTTTCGTTATTTTTCAACCATTAAGTATATATGTTGATATTTGAAAAGTTTTCTTAGTTCTCTAAGATATTTTTCATCTTATCATACCTTAGTTATACATTTGATTTCCTTTGTGTGATTTTTTTCGATAGTCTCTCAAATTATTTCTAAAACACACATTTATTAGTTTTTTAATATTTTTATTTATTGTTTTTATTTTTATCATGTAGAATAATATTTTGATATATTCTATCTAATTATTTTTTATTTTATAACTCATTGTTAATCATAATGTAATTTTTTCACTTTCAATTCTGTTTGAAGTGGTTAAAATTTTATATATATATATATATATATATATATATATATATATATATATATATATATATATATATATAATGATATTTAGGAATAGTATATGATAATTCACTACAAGAAAAACATGAAATGGTGACTGATTTAGTCAGTAACCCATATCAGTCACTATTTTTCGTCATTGGTGGTAGTAGTTGATTTATTGTCTGAATCAATGACTAAATTAGTGACTGATTCAATGATCGAATCGATACTTGATTTAGTGACCAATTTAATTACTAATTTATTTGTAATTTAATGACAAATTTTTTTGTCACTAATGATATTTCTATTTAATTTTAACCACTTCAAACATAATTTAATAATTAGTTCTCTAATGTATTTTTCATTTTATCATACCTTAATTATACATTTGATTTCCTTTGTGCGATTTCTTTCGATAGTCTCTCAAATTATTTCTAAAACACACATTTGTTAGTTTTTTAATATTTTTATTTATTGTTTATTTTCATCATGTAGAATAATATTTCGATATATTCTATCTAATTATTTGTTATTTTATAACTCACTATTAATCATACTGTAATTTTTTTCACTTTAATTGTATAAATAACTTTTATTTACTACAATATAAAAATTTAATGTAATTGCTATGAATATTTTTTTGTCACTATCCAACATATATTGAAGTTCAAAAGATACAAAATCTATGTCAAAATTTTATTATTATGTTTATTATTTGTTCTTTGTGTCATTTTGATCAAGTGATGTATTATAACTTTTATTAGTGTATAAAAAAGAGATTTATTATAATTTAAAAAATTGAAGTAAACAAACATTTAAAATATATTTTAATTTGAATATTTTTTTCCTTTTATTATTATGTTTATTATTTGTTCTTTGTGTCATTTTGATCAAGTGATATATTATAACTTTTATTAGTGTATAAAAAAGAGATTCATTAGAATTTAAAAAATTGAAGTAAACAAAACATTTAAAATATATTTTAATTTGAATATTTGTTTTCCTTTTATATTTTTTTGAAATATTTTTTAATTTTATCAACTAAGTTCATCAATGTTGTAGTTTGCAAATTTAATAAATGTTTTGGTTCACATGAAATTTTATTTGGTATTCTAATATAAAATGTAAACAATTATAATTTATTTTAAGGTATTTGACATCGAAGAAAATCCTCCTAATATTGAATATTTCATAATATTATGTTTTCTTTACCGTAATTTTTTTTCTTTTATAAAAATTAATATTAAAGTAGTTAGAACACGGGTACGGGTATGGGTACGAGATTATACCCGTTACCCGGTGGGGATGGGGATGAGAAAAAAGTTTGATACCCGTTGGGTTTGGGTATGGGGATGGGGATGAATTTTTTATGCGGGGATGGGTATGGGATAGCGAAACCCGTACCCGCCCCGCCCCGTTGCCATCCCTCGTGAAACATAGGATGCAAGCTAGGACATAAATTACCTTTTTTGCCCTCTAAGATTTGTCTCCTTTACATTACAAAACTCACCAAGAAATACACCAAAACATTACTAAGAAGCTTGAAAAGAAATAAATTAACTTTAAAAGGAAGTTGAATAATAGAGATTCAAAATGCTGTAAAAGATTTTTACAATATATCATTTAAAAACAACTTTTGAGAGGTTTTCACAATACCTCACGGAGATTAATATAATTTTGTATAAGTGTAATAACTGAAGTAGAGATACATTTGATTTTTATAGTAGTCTAATCCAACAAATTTATATTTCATTTTCCTTTAAGAATTCTTACAGGGTTCCACTATAATAAGACTCATTATACAAATATTACATTCACTGGATAGATAATATTAATTTTAAATTGCGCTAACTATCGTTTTCTTTTTTTACTTCATAGAATTTTATGTAATTGAAAGATCGTAGATTTAAATGTAAAACAATATGCAAATAAACCATAATAAATTTGAAGAAAAAAAAAATTGTAAAAAATTAAGTGTACTTCAGATGATCAATATGTGTGATGAATAATACACAATGAAAAATATGGCGTGAAAAGTAATATGGTAAATAATAACATGAAGAATACCACAATAAATACTATATTTTTCTACAACTCGAATCTTAACTTGAATACTAAATTATATGATTCCAAATATAATTGAAACTAAATTTTAGAACTTTTGAACCAAATATTCAAATCAATTAAAAATTGACATTTGAAAACAAAAAACGAAGAAACCGAAAAAAAAAAAGACAACACAAATAAAGTTTGATAAATGTAAGGATGATTGTCACTAAAATTGAAAAATTCTCGATAAAATGATAAAATATGTGAAACAAAAACTCTAGGAAAAAAAATATTCTCACTCATTTGTCAAAACTATTCATATCCATTTTTTGAATTTCAAAATATTTAAATTCAAATTTAGTTTTAGTATTTTATCTCATTTGTAAGTAAATAAAAGAAAAATAAAATTCTAAGTGAGCACATTATAATTTAATAAGTGAGTAATATTGCGTTATTTGGATTCAAGTCCTTACTGAGTAATATTTTAATATTTCATTTTAACTTATCTAAACGTGCTATATATCTAATAAATTTGTATCTTGCTATTTAAAGTTGACAAAAATAGAGAATTACAAGAATGAAAATTGTTCTTGACACTCATTCATAAGGAATCTTGAAATTTTGGTGAGTTCGTCTAAATTATAAGCTAACTTACGATTTCGCCAAACCATTTTTAAAGAAAAATTGCCACCAACATAGAAGTCCTCATCCTACGTAAACCTATATTTTAAAGCTCATTTTTTCTTTGTTTAACTAGAGTTCATTGAACCTATGTCTTTAATCGTTTTTTGAGTTGTTACCGATATTACTTTTTATTTCTAAGGAAACTAATTTTTAATTTGTTATAAGATAAACTCTAAAAAATGGATCTTTCTTCCATGACTCTTTTGCTCCTTTTTGTTCCCTTCTCAGCGTATTTCTCAATACATTTTTATAATTCATAATCTGATTCGGCTTAATAATATTCATACTTTTCAATCTACCTAAAAAAACAAATATCGAATAAAATTAAAATTAAATATATTTTTAATCTTTGAATTTTATCACGAAATTAAAATTCGTTTGTGTCTGAAACTTTAATACATTTTTGTTATCTGTTAAATTTGTTCTTCAGCTAATAATAAAACAAGAACGTGTTAAACGGTGTAAATAACACAAGTATTAAAATGAAAAACGTTTGACACGTCAAAAAAATTTAAATATAATTATATTAAAAGGACTATATTATTTATTTTAAAGTTTGGAAAATAAAATATATCAAAATTTGGATTGAAATGAATTCAAATTTCAAAAATTCAGAAACTAAAATCATATTTAACCCTAAAATCAAACACATAGGACACTGTTACAAATACATGTTACTTGGAGTATTCTAATTTTGTAGAAGAATTTTACCACTTTCAAATTTTTCTTAAATGTAATGTGAGATTTTTTTTATTGACACTTAATTCTCAATATATTCTTCTCCTTTTTCCACAGTAAAATCCTATAATTCGCTTATAGCATCATTTTAACGTATGACTACTTAATACTCCTAATCATTATTTGGATAACTTCCTATTCATATTTTCTGTTCCAAAAATCTGTTTATAGTATTATAGAGGTATATAAAGGCAAGAGAATGAAGAACCTAGAATGGTGTTTTGATAATTGTGAGAGAAGGAACATGAATTTCAAGGAGGTTTTCAATGCAATGACATTGACACAGACATGATAACTGTGGGAAACACAGGAGAATGTGATGAGTTTAGTAAAGTTTCATTATCACATTGCAGATAAGAGTGATCCAAAAGGGGGATTGAGAATCTCTCATACATTCAACTTTGTAATCTCCTTCTGATATTGCTGTTGATTTGATTATGTGTATACGGAACCAAGTCTGAACATTTCATTAACTATTAATTAAAGCAATTCATACACATGTACAAATGTAGTATTATAAGGTATATCTTTTATTCCAAGTGATGTGAAATGTTGAAGCACTATGGTTCAATTCTTATCATTGTGACATCTCTGGCCATATAATTATAGAAAAAGAAATTGAGGAAGCAAACATAGAATAGAATGTGGTTGCAGTTGAAGGGGTGATTTTTCAGTGTTGACCCATCAGTGATTTTCATCAATAATTGTCTTCATTGGAAATTAGTACACTCTGTTCCAAGAATTGCTTTGTTACCAGTAGGAAAACTATTTTTTTAGTGGTTAATTTGCTTATATACTTAATACTTGAATTCTTCTATATTACTGGTTAAACTATACTAAGTAAATAGACTTCAAGTATTAGCATTCATACGCAGTCAAATTCTTTATGAACTCACCTTTCTACTAATCTGTTAGGCTTTGGTGGTTGTTACAGTGTAGCTTCAGTAATTTGTTATTTTTCAACACTACACAAGTAGTTTCGTGAAAATTTTAGTTTCAACTTCTGTCGTATTAAAAAACTTGATAAATTTGAGAAATCAACATCCAAAGTGAGAATAATTTTTAGTTTAATAGACTGCAAGAAAACTGTGACAAAGTCAAGAAGCAGATTACTTTTTCGTGGATATACAAGGGCAAAAAGAAAACATTATATCTACCATTGTAGTTCTTCAGTAACAGTGAATGAACCAAAATATTGAATGCTGAAGAAAATTCTTTTTAAGTTGTATGACATGAAAAAGCAACGTAACTGGGAGGGAAGCATCATGTATTTGATTTTAAATGATCAAAAGCATAATCACAGACTGTAAAGGACTAAAGGTCGAGTTTGTCTGTTTATTTTATAGCATATTTTGGAAAAAGGAAAAATAAAGTTTCAAATGAAACAGACACTTTAAAATAATCTGAACGATGAATTTGATTAAGAATATATTCCATAACAGTTCAAGTTGAGTGTGAATATGTGACACTCATCATCCAAGAAATCTTCATTCAAAAAGGGCTAAAACAGAGTTCTTTGTTTTGGCGTCACAAACACATTATGGTTGATAGGGACAACCTTGATGGTGGATAAAACAGAAAAGAAGACATTAATCAATCTTTCACATCATTGATTGAACCTCAGTCATCAAAATGAGCCAAAACAATAATTTCTGTAAGTTCATTATCGTAACTGTGGATGAAAGACACACACTACCTGTATTTATACTTTTTAAGTTTACAAAGAGAGAGAGAGAGATAAAAGGCAATATAAATGAAAAAGAAAAGTGAACCAAAATAAAGATTGTTGATTATAGAACTAATGATATATGCACAAGAAACAACAATACTACTATGAAGAAGTATGAACTATTAATTTTGCAGAAAACCAGAAAAGAAAAATAACAATATTACATGTTGATAACCCGAATCTCACAAAAAGCTGATAAAATAAAAACTAATCAAAAACAGAAGCAGGACCAGAACTTGATGATAGAATTGGTGAACCCAGAAGCTAACAAGGGATCTGAGAGGTGCACCACTCCATGACATGCAGTGGAGCCTTTACCAATTCCAATGCCAACTCCACTATTACCGTTATACACAAGCAGCAGGGGCATATGCATGTCAACAACAACCTGAGAATATTGTGAAGCAAAGTTTAAAACTTTATGAATGTTTCACTCAATCAGACCAAACCCATGTCACAGAATCAGAAATCAAACAAACCCAAATCACAAAATCGATTTCAGATTACATGATGACTAATTTTAGGTAATTTAATCTCAATTTTTTTTTCAATCTTTTGAACTCTTTTACAAGTATTTTTCAATCTTAGAAATTTTGAGGAAGAAAAGTGATGATTGGTCTTACCCGACGATCCAGATGACGAGGCCAACGATTGAGACGATGAGGGCAAGAAAAGCGAAGGGGAGACCCAAGAGAAAACCCAAGGGTCTGCAATCACCATCTGAGTTGCACATACTGATTTTTCTGGTGTGTGTGTTTTCTTTTTCCTTTGGTCTGAGAAAGAAGAAGTGAAAGGCTTACGGTGGTGTTATTAAGAAGGGAAGAGAGACGCACGCGCACACGCGTTTGTGTTTGGTGGCTTCAAGTTAAGGCAAACTAGTATGTTTGGTTTGTTCTTCACTATTACCAAGAACAGCAAGTTTTCCAGAATAGGAAGCAAATACTTTTCTGGAATTTCTTATTTATAAGGAATTTCATAAATTTAAAAAAGTAGTAATTAAGAGTATAAATTAAAAAAGGATAAATATTTTTTAGTCCCTTGACTTCTAGTCAAAATTGAAATTAGTTTCTCTTTGAAACTTGAGATCAATTTAGTTTTTTATTTTTAAAATCTAGATAAATTTAGACATTTAATAAAATTTTGTTAAATTTATTTAACAACTCAAATACTATGATTAAATGTAAATACTATGATTAAATGTGTTGGAAACGTCAAATAAACTTAAAATTTGATTAAAGAGACTAAATACAAACATCTCTAAAGTTAAGGAACTAGTCCAAAGTTTCGAAAAGAAACATTTTCAATTTTCATTAAAAACATATTTAATCGATTAAAAAATAATAAAAGAAAACGCCAAAGGGTACAAATAATTATAGATATATAATTATAGATATAATTGAATTGTTAAATATAATTTGAATATTTAAATTTGAGTAATGTTTCTTGAAGTTAATTTTAAAATTTTATATTTTAAAGTAAATAATTTTAAAATAAAATTTTATTTTAACAAAATGAATTACTTTATTAAAAAATTAAAATATTTTAATTAATCAATTAAGATAAAATATTTAAAAAAACAAAAGATAATTTGATGATAAACAATTCAAATATTATAAATTTCAATTTATTAATTGAACTTGCAAAAATTCTTTATTCTCTAGAAAAACTCTTAAACCATGATACTTAAATTTCAAGTTTAAAGATATTTATAATGTGACAGTTTTTGAAATGAAATTGTGTCACTTTCCCTTTTAATTTTTGTTGTGTGATCCTCCCTTTATAATTGTAAAATAAAAATATTACAAGAATGTAATGACTCCTTGATAGATATCATATACATACACGGCACACTATCCAAGAAGCTAAGGAATAACCATTGACTTCATTCAACTTTTACATCACGCTAACTTCTTTGATATCATACACATTAAAAAAGTGATGCTACTTACATCAGAGTCTATGTACTCAAACTAAACAACATTATTTCCTTTTCATTTTCCTTACGCTTCACATCAATACTGGACGCGTGGAGGATTGAACTTCAGAATTTCCATTACTACTTTGTATTGCAGTCAAACAACGTTGCCAGTGGAAAAAAATTGCATCACCAAACGTGTCGATGGAACTTTATCTCTTCAAAGTATATATGATAATAATACTGTAGTCGACCTTGCAATATCAGTTTATATTTTTCTCTCCTGAAAATAGCAATTGTTCATGATATGGTGCCAAGATCATTCAGGCGGTTTGGTCAAACTTGAATTCTCTTTTTCCATAGCAATGATGGATGCCAGCCTCTCGTAAACCTGTGACAACACATCAATATCAAGCCAGAAGAAGCTAGATAGAAAAAAAAAAGTGTAAATAGATTATGCAGTGACAACTTAAAGAACTTTAATGTAGTCATCTAATGACAAGCTGATATACATATTTTTAAAATAATTATCATAAAAATAAAATTACCTCAGATAGTTGTTTCTTGTGGCCATCTTTGTCTTTCTTGTCCTGATTGCTCATAGATGATGCATCATCATACCTAGACAGCAGAATATGAAACCAAAATGTTAAGGTTGGTTCATATGGAGGTGAAGTGGTAGAATCGAATTTTTCAGCTATCTTGACAGTCATATAAGCCTGAAATGTCGCAGGAACAACCTAGAAAACAATTGGGATAATTTCTTTCTTACCAATCACGGGGAATGCCAGCTTCATCTCGAGCTGAATAATTGAAGGGGCCCTTCAGTTCCACATTGTATTCCTTTAGCAACTCTGAATGGTTGCAAAAATACATTAATGTTGAAAATTCAATGCCTTCAGTGTGTTGTATCGAAGCAGATAAGTAAAGATTAACCAGGTTTCACAACCTTTAAAAGTGGAGTCTGGAGCACAATTCATTTTTTGACAGACAGAAGCAAACCAGTAGACACCAACTGCTACATGTGCAATTTCCTCATCAGCGATTCTTGCCACAATCTTAGATGTCCTATTATCTCCAAACCCAACTAATTTTTTCACCAGGCGTGGCCCAGCATCTAGTCCTCTAGCCTCCTACAAGTGAAATAAATAATACATTTAGAACAACTCCCATGATTCAAAGCTTGTGTAAATAAGCATTTCCAGGAATTTTCAGAAAAGAACATGTCCCACTTTTGCAAGAGGTAATAGCTAGTGAAAAATATAAGCCAATGGGCAAAAATGTTGATGTAAAATATGGTTGTGGACTAATAAAAATCATCAACTTTAACAAAAGAGTTATTCTATGAGCCCTAATTAGGCAGTGTAAAAAGGACTCCTCTAGAAATCTTCACGAAGCACTCCAGAATCCAGATAAATTTGTCAGAGGCCCAAAACTCAGGATTACTATTACTCATTTCTACGCACAAATGAAAACGAAAAAGGTAATGAAGTCTAAACTAACCAACAGCTTTCAAAGCATAAAATGAGTGTTATTTCACATATCCTATAATTGATACACATACGCTTGAAAAAGAAATACAATCTCATAAAAAATAGCAACATTGTCATATTTATTAATCAGTTTTTCACCAAATGGTAACAAACATTTCAAAGAAAGAATGAAGGTGGGGGTTAACCTGGACGAGCGGGATCACAGCCAAACGTGCAGCAACATTGTCTGATGATTTCTCACATTCCCTCCATAGAATATTGTGAGCTGGCATGTCACCATATCTGGTTGGAAGAAGATCCAAAAGATCAGCATAATTAAATTAACTAGAACAGGAAACAAATTGAAAAGACAAATAACCTTACTTAAAACCCAGCTCAGCAAGCCTCTGTGAACACCAAGAGAAGTGGCGACTCTCATCATCAGCAACATGAGCAAAGTCAGCAAAGAAACCCTCCCCTAAAATTTCACTATAGGGAGAAAACCGGACAACTGTATCCCACGCCAAATCAATTGCATTGAGCTCCACGTGTGCCAGATTATGAAGCATATATGCATTCAGGGGCAAACCCGAGTCCTTGGGAGCAGGGATTTCCTTAGGAGAAACCTTAAGTCAAAGAAAACAATTTCATTATGCACAAGACAAAGTGAAATCCATGAAGAAAATTAAACCTTCAACTTCAAGAATCAACATGTCATTATTATTTAAAAAAAGAAAAAAAAAAAAAAACTGCGAAGCCTAGAGCAATACAACAAGGAAGATATGGGGAAATTCTTAAAAAATTAAAATACAATACAGTGTAAATACACAAACATGAAAATAGAACAACACTTTTACATAATTGCATAATATTTGTAAAGGAGACATTATCATTTCTCGGTAATATATAAGCTTATCAGTAAATAGGTAACAAACAAACAAAAACTAGTAGCAATCATAATATTATGATAATTGATGTTTATTATGATACAGAATATTCCTAACCCATATCATATCATATCATATCAGAATTTTCCTTTTTTCCCCATGGACACCTCACAAAAATACAATTTTCCAAACTCATGCGAGAATGCCTCAAAACAAGTCTTGCCTAGTATAATTGCCTACTCTTAACTGTAGTTGTAAGGATTGAGAGTGTTGGGAGAATTAGGTCTTAATGATATAATTTGCAATATAACAGAAAAGAAAGGTAAATAGAAAGAAAGAAGTGATAGAGAGAAGGGAACCAGTTGAGGATTTGGTGGTCGGGCGGGGCGAGAGGGGGGTAGGGAAATGCCAAGGGGGAGGTTGTGGCGGCGCCACATGGAGTAAGCCATGTGAGAAAGCTGGGACTTGGCAAGAGGGTCGCTGGTGGAAAGAACGATAGAACCAAGCTCAGCCAAGGAAGAAGCTTTCCCCAATGGAGTGGAATCACAGAACACGGGTTGGGGCTCTGGGCCATGCTCCCCCCACCTGCGATTCTCGTTCAGATGGCTCTCCCTCCATTCATCCAGACCACGCCATGGCCAAACCTTCACACCACATGAAGACGAAGTAGAAGAAGAAGACGAACAAGAGAAGCATCTGGGCTTCAAATGCGAGGCCGAAAGTGATACCATCATTGCTTCCAGTTTCAGAAGCTGCATCACTTCCGCTTCCTCACTCCCCAATGCTTATGCTCCTACTCTCCCTCCAAGCTTTCTTTCTCCCAAAATATGCCCAACACTATAACTCAGTTTTGTTTAACCTCTTGCAGTGCAGAGTCAGAAATTGAAAAAAAAAAAAACGCTTTTAGTTTTGTTTTTAAACTGTATCACTACGTTTTTAATTTAATTAAAAAAGGTTTTCTTCGCACTTGTATGTCCAGTTAAAATTGAGTTTAATCCGTTTAAGTCAATGAAAATAGTCGTAAAAACTATTTGATTATGGGACCCTTGTTCCTGTAAATTTTATCAATGACAAAATAAGTTTAATACAGCAAAATTTGATTGAATACAGGATAAAAATACAATTTTCTCTTTGACCCTGAAAAAAGTAATTAATTTTCAAAACAACTGGGGAATGACTCAAATTATCATTTTTAGACGACTAATACTTCAAAACTACCTTTAATCGATAATTATTAGGAGAAATTCATTTTATTTTTATTCTAATTGTTCTGTCCACAAATTATTATGAAAAGTTTATACAACCAGAAAAATTGTTAAAATATCTGACGCTTTGTTTGAAGGAGTAATTACAATTGACTATTTCGACATATTGAGACATCTACCATGTGAACCAATAATGACTTCAAGAACTTGAATTACAGATTATCTTTGCATGTCAGTGTAGCGGTAGTTAGCAATGTACACCGCTACGGAGAACTATCTGACTATCATCACATTCTACCAAATATTTTACATGAGTTCGTGTAATCACAAAGAAAGTCTTATAGCAACGGTACAACAGTTCCGATGATGAGAGTAAAGGATCCCACGCTGCATCAGTATGATCACAGGTGGCCCTTATAATGCTTCCTTTACAAACCAACAGCTAAATTAGGATGAATAATTTGGAAACCGGAAAAACGAACTAGCCAAGAATCACATCACTAGCAAATCTTAAATATCTGAGATCTGCCAAATCCACATGAAATGAAACAACAATGGATAAAAAGTTATTAGTTCACAAATTTTATGATCAATAAATAGACTCGGACAGTCTAACCAACTGCAACAACTGATATTGATTAATTCAATTCACATGTTACATTAAAAATTTCGTTACGTTGTGAAAATAGTAGTTATCGCATAAATAGATAATATATGTTTACAAGTTCATAAGAATTGTTATTTCTTTTCGGGGATGGATACAAGTGCAAGATAAAGATGTCATTCCACAACAATGCATTTCAGTTCCCATTGTTTGTAATATAGTAAGCAAGCAAATCATCAATTCATCATTAAGTAGGGAGATGGTAGTGAGTATACAATAACCAACATTTCAAACCCTAATCGTACAGTATAAAATCCAATATAACAGGATGTGAGGCTATAACGTTAATAAAGGTACTAAACATTTCTACATAACCAAAAATAAAACAATAAAATCAATTTACTGAAACAACGCAGTACTACTCAGGAGACCTTCGATACCGTATTCAAAACAGTTCCAGAAACCAAATAACTGAAGAGAACTATGAGGAAAGATAGCAAATGTGACTTTTCACACCACTAATATTTACTTTCAATAGACCATGCTTTAAATATTTTCACGCAAATATTATGTTTATACTCTAGAGGTATATTTTTAAGGTCATCTTCCATTAATCTTTATAATCTACACACTAAATACATTTACATCAGACAACAGTGTTGCCATAGATAAGAGAGAAAGTAGAAAGCTTTTTGGCAGAAATTATTCCTAAGACAACTACCCATAAAGAGAAACTAAACTTCAGCACATCTGGAACTACAAGACATAGGTTATATAGGTTATGTTACCAATAAAAAATGCTCTCAACAAAGTAAATAGAATAGGACATGGAACATATGCAAACAAGTAAGGGGTATGCAATCAAGTAAACATTTTAACAACACGAACTAAGAAAAGATGAAGAGCACGTGAAAAAAATGTAAAATTTTATAGAAAATGGCATCAAATACTTACTGCTAAAACTGCACTTCATGCAAAGAATCTAAAAACAAGGCCACACTCCAGAAACAACCACTACTCATTGCATTCAATTTTAAATTCAAACCCACTTATTAAACCTGTAACAAGATCGTCTTAAATTTTCAAATTGCAGAAATATTAAGCTTGAATAGAAAAGTAAACAGTAAAAACCAGTAACAAACATGGAGCACCAGGATGAATGCAACCGAAAAAACATTTATGGTAACCTAGTAAGAATCATGAGTCAAACAATCACGATAGTTGCGAGAAAAATAATCTTGAAAGATACATATGTCACTCTACAAAATAAAAAGATGGGAGTACAAAGCAGAGCATATAGCGAAACAAAGATTTGGGGGTTGTGATTCTACCTGACAGAATGAATTTAGGTTCTCTATTACCCAGCATCAGACCCAGAGGCTGAGGAACTACCAGTATCAGAATCTGCACAAATAAAATAATATAAATCAGACAGAACACTTGACCAAAACGAAAAGCAGAAGTGAGCATGCAGTAGCAAGAATAATAAAGGTTAAGATATCTCTTGACTAAATAATTAATCAAAGTAACACTTGATGAAGAGCCTGAATCACTGCTGGAGCTGCTTGAACCACTTGTCTTACTCCCATCCGCTTGAACTTCTTCTTGCGCGGGCAAGGATGGGGGACTATTTCTTTCATCTGCTGATAAAAACGTAAACAAGATACATCAATTAATCTAATAATGAGATCCACAATGATGCTACCATTAAAAATTACCTGTTTGTGCTTCTTTTGAAATCTCAACCATAACTGGTGCCTGACTCTACAGAAGCATGAAAAAAAAAAAACATTTAGCAATGACTGTTTGACAATGAATTCACTGATCAATGAAAGTTAAAATTGAAAACTGTACCTTTTGCAGGGCATTCTGCTCAGCTTGTGCTCTAGCTTGAATAGCAAGTTCAAGCTTCCTCTTATTTTTGCTCAAACTTTTCTTATAGTTGGTCACAAATCTATCAAGCTCCCAGAGAGTCTCCGTATCCACACTATCAATGTCGACTTCAATTTCTTCATCATGCTGGGAAAGTGCTGAGTTTCTCTTCTTAATGATCTGTACAATGGCATCTAGCTTCTCAGAAGGTAGACCCTGAAGGTTTGTGCTGAGTTTTTGCTTTTCCTCATATGTCATGTCTCTTTTATGAGGGTCTTTGGCCTTGGGCTTTTTGGGAGCAGGGGTTCGAGACGAAGGAGTGATGCTCATGTTTTTTTGAGGTTGTGTCATTGATTCTGACCTATCCAAAATCCGTCTCATATCAATAGGTGGGGGTCGAAACCCAGGAGCCTTTCTAGACAAAGGTGAAGGCGAAGGGCCAGCCGCACCATAATCTTGTTCAAATCTCATTTCGTGGTTGTAATTTGACTCTATTACAGCCCATCTCTCCTCAAATACATCTGACAGCTGCTCAGCCATTATATGAACGTCTTGTCCTTTGGGATTATAAGTCATGGCGTTGCGAAATGTAAGTCTCACATCCTCAGCAAACTCCTTGGGTGACTTGTACAAATTCTTGTTCAGCCTTGACTTCACAGCGCCCAGGTCCATTGGATGCTTGATGATATCAAAATAATCGTGTAAACCAAGACCCTCAACGTCAACTGGAGTATTAAACACCCAACCATGCTTGTGCTTCATCAATTTCTCAAGCAACGAACCACAACTCTTCAAAAGCTTCAATCCCATTCCATGTCCCATCTCAGCTGCACCATGCTTCTTCCCATTCAATTTAGACTTCTTGTTACTCCCTGAAGGTGGAAACTTTTCTTTCCCAAGCAAGAACTCCGAATTGCGATAGAACTGGTTCGCCTTGGGCGTCCTCTTCTCCTTCTCAATGGTTTCGCCAACCCCTTGACTATTCTCCAACACTGACACGCTCAACTGATGCAAAGGTTGGGAAGGCTCTCGTGGTGGAACAACAGCCGAGGCCACCTCCGAGTGAGTACGCTTAGTTCCAACCCTCCTACCAGTCCCACTATCCACCATCATATCTGAAATACCATATTGAGCTCCAATCACCCCCAACTTCTCTTCAATCCTACTCACCAAACTCCTAACCATATTGAGCTCACTCTCAAGCCTCCTCATTAACTCTGGCTTAGACCGCCAATCCAAACTTAGCCTAACAAAACTCCCTGGTCCCGGTAACCACTCTGGTATCCCGGGAATACCGGAAGGATCATTCAAAGCACCGTTCACATGCTGCGGCCGAACTGAATTCCCATCCTCCAGGTCCTGCTGAACCAAGGCGTTATTGCAATTATCCTTAGCCCTAGGATTACCATTATCGACAGTGATGTTATCCCTACTGTTGTAATGGGCGGCGGTAATAGTCCCCGAACTGTCGTCCCCGGTAAAAGTTGCAGCGGTAGTACGAGGAGCGACGTTCACGGCGTTGGCGTTGGCTTTGTTCCTAGGACCTTTAAAGGCTTTCCTTGTGTAGACTTTGCTCTCTGTGTATCTCTGCTCCTTTTTGCTGCCATCATCTCCCCCAATTTGTCCCGAAGCCATACATGCAAAACCCTAATTGCTTTTTCCCTCCCCTTAAAACCTTAACGGAACCCTAGAATCCGAAGATAGGGTTTTACCCAGGGAGGAGAATAACCTAATAAGACAGCCTACAAGTGAAATTCCGAAAATAGAAACAAATCGATGGAGAAGAAGAAAGCGAGGGGTCACGAGGACACAGAATAGGGTTTGGAGCTGTGTTACCTTAGTGCTCCGATCAGATCTCACAGTTTCTCTCTCTGGAGATGGAGATTCTCTCTAGAACTCTCGGTGTGGTTCTCTTTCAGTGCAAGTGAACGGCAAATCGTGTCATCTTATCGCGTCACAGGTGTACGGCAACGGTAGATGCATGTGTGGAACCGTGGACCGGGTGAGTGGATAGTGACGCGTCCGAGGTGCGTTACAGAGAACCGTTTTAGCATCAAAACTTTGCACGTAGACTCGCTAACAGGTTTGGCCTGTGGGATGCACGCACCAATGACAGGGGAGAGACAGAGGGACGTGGATGTCACGCGGTAGGAAGGGAAGCCGGATTTGTGACGTGAGGATTTGTTGGCAAAAAAATAAAAAAGATTGCGTAAGCGGGGTGTGGCGCGTGAAGAGTATTCGTCAGTTCGGACCGGGCACTGTCCTGCCCAGTCCTGAAGAGATCCACACGCGCCGGCATGGCGGGTGAGATGAGGTTTTGTTGGGCCTTTGGATTTATTGTCTTTGGGCTTAGGTTGCGGATCATAGTCCAGTTGACATTAGTGTATTAAAGAATCTTCTAAAATTTTGATTGATTTACAGTAGTTGATGGATTCTTTAAAATTTATCAGGTACAGTTTAATATTATGATAAAAACAATTAGTCTCATGAAGAATGAGAACCCAAAAAAAAACTTAAAGTTTGGATTAAGTAAAAAAACAAGTGGAAAATAAATGAACCATTAAATTATTTTTATTAAAATTCGTAGACTTTTTTTATATTATTATTATATAAAAAGTTTAACTAAATCATACCTCATATTTACTTTTTATACCTCTGTATAAATTATGTTATTATGTTAGCCTGTAAGATGACTTAATTTTGAGAATGACAATGAAAAAATTAAGTGTTAGAAAGTTTTTGTAATTAATATTTTTTATTGAAACAAAATAATATTAAGTCTTTCCAT
Source organism: Vigna unguiculata (assembly GCF_037176805.1). NCBI lineage: Eukaryota > Viridiplantae > Streptophyta > Magnoliopsida > Fabales > Fabaceae > Vigna > Vigna unguiculata. Next base: position 47,038,055 of record NC_140796.1, read on the forward strand.
TATTAGAATCGGTGGATATATATGTGCAGTTTGTACATATATTTTTAAATATTTTTATTATAACATAAGTAAATACGATGGAAAAAAAATAATCCTTTTATCAAAAGAATTAAAATAGTGGCTACTCTTTAATGTTAAAAATTCTAAAATTCACATTGGAGGATTTAATCAGTTAAAATAAATTATAAAGAATATTATAATTAACTATCATTGTGAATATATATATAAATCGACATAAGAAAGAAAGGTGAGATATATTATTGGCATAAGACCTTCAACTTTCTCTAACAGTGAAAAAGGAAAAAACAAAATGCAGCACAAACAAAGGGAGACAAATAACACAAACAAAAATGATTCAAACTCCACCTAAACATGCTCAAGAACAGTGGGTTTCAGAAGCAAGTAGGTTTATTTGAAAATACCAGAAAATTAAGATGTTCATAAGACAACCTTTTAGCATGTTCCATTAATCCAAGAAAGCTACTTTAATCAATTGGGTGGTGCTGCAAAATTATGATGAGGATCTGGTCCCTCTGGGGCGAGTCTATGTGTATTTCCATCCTTGTGAGGGACATCAGCAGCAGCATCTTGAAGATGCATATGCTGTTCTGATAGGTCCAAACCTAAGTACTTGTGATGAAATTGATGATGCTTCTCTGCAACATTATTTTGAGGAATGAATGGGTGGCCATGGAGATTACGTGCCTGCAAAGTGATGAAAAGGGTGCAGAGGATCACAAGCATCAACACTCGAGCCATTGTTGTACTTGCCATGCTGATATCAAACTCTGAATGAATGTTGGACAAAACTTGATGAGTGTGAAAGCATACCAATATGTGTTACTTATAATGTGGCAGAATAAGAATAAAAAGAGGGTTTAGAGTATTAGATATAGGACTGGATTCTGTTTAATTATTAACTTAGAGGCTAGTGCTCTCGCATAAGAGTCCTTTAGTTTTGGAAACCCTACAAATATTCTAAGTTAAGAGATGAGACGGGAGAAAAGTTAATGAATAACTTACAAATTTATTATGAGGAAGTTACTTTACGGTACTTTTAAATAAAATGGGTTTTGAATCTCCTACTTAATTTATAGTTCATTTATAGTGTGTAATTCGATATTATTTTACACGTAATTTTATTTATTTATAAATAATAAAGTATAAATGTTTTTTTGTTGGTTAATAAAGATATAAGTGTAATTTTGGTTCAAGATAACTTTCCTTCCTTAATTTTCATCTTCCATGTTTTCTTTTTATAGTATTTCATTGTCCTGTTCATTTTTTAGGTTTTCTTCTGCGTAATATTCTAACGTCCCATCGGGTGTCTTTCCCATATTGTCTTCTGCACCTGAACCATTGTCTCTTTTATGTCACGTTTCTCGTCAAAAGCTCCATTAGCACCACATCAAAGTAGTAAACATTTATCTCTATTGAAGATTTTATCATAGTCGCAACATCTCTCTTTGGAATTATCGGAACTTCAATTTCATGATTCGTGATTTTGAAGTCATCGTCGAAAGATGTTGAAGTCAATGATAGGGTGACATAATGCCCAATCCTCTTTTTTCGAGTCGATACTCAAGAAACAACACCTTTTTGAATAATTTCTCATGTGTCACTGCTTCAATCCTCAACGTTAGTCTCTCCCAATGCTACCTCATGCAACCAGCTACCCAATGTGAAGGTTTTGAACACTAAAAAGCTTGAAAGATGAACAACACCAACATTATACATAAGAGGAAGGCATATGGGATGAGTTTCAAAACCCACCAAAATAATGCCCTTATTTTATTATAATATTCAACCATAAACATTAAAAGTACATATGATTTATGAATATTTATATTAATATGTTTATCAACTTATCCATTTTATTCAAGCACTTTATATCTCCTTATTATAAATTTAAACAATTACGTGTTGGTAATAATAAGAAGGGTTAAATATGTTTTTGGTCTCTTAACTTTTAGTGAATTTTGAAATTAGTCCATTTCAAAACTTTGGACCAATTCAATCCTTCATCTTTTGAAATATGTGGATTTAGTCATTTTAATCAAATTTTGTTAGATTTATTTGATGTTTCGCACGCATTTTAGGATTGTATTTAAGTTGTTTATATTGTTTGACACATTTTTGCTTTAATGTTAAGTCAAATACTATTATGAAACACACTTAAAATATCAAATAAACTTAACAAGATTTGATTAAGAGGACTAAATTCACGTATTTCGAAAAATGAATGACTAAATTGGTCCAAAATTTCAAAATGGACAAATTTCAAAATTCACTGAAAATTAAGGGACCAAAAACATATTTAACCCTAATAAGAAGGATTTACATTAACTAAATTAGTAAGCCCGAGTAATGTTTTTAATCAGAAAGTGATGTGGTTTGTACTCTAAAATTTGTTGACTAGAGATGTCAAAGTGAATCAATTTGGTTCACACGGGATGGTTTACCACGAATTGAACTAAAAATGGGTCAGCTCAACCCGTCACACTTTTTGGTGAGCCAGAAATTTTGTAACCTATCCTGACTCATCACGGGTTGGTGGATTAATGGATTGGCTTACTTACGAATGTTTTTTTTTTTGCAATTTATTTTATATATTTGTTGTATTACAATGAGAGTGAATTGAGTGAATTTATTTTTTTTAATAGTTTAATCAAAGTGTTAGCCTAATATTTGAAATATTATTATAAAGATAATAATTAAATATTAAAGTATCAACTTATATAACTTGACAAACAAATTAATTAAACATTCAAACTATTTATATATTATTGAGCAACATTCTAACATTTAAAAATATGAAATTGTGAACCTATATAATTAAAAATAGTAAATTATTATAATAAAATAATTTTAAAAAAATATTAGTAGACTAAGTAGAATAACTCATCTTCAATCAAGTTCAAACCCGTTTAATTCATGAGTTTCGGTTCAATCAACTTTTAAAAAAATTGATTTTTTTTTAATTTAACTCGACTCAAATCTATAATAAATCGAATTGACTCGCATATTAAAACATATTTTAACATGTCTAGGTCGACAATATTTTGAATACGATAAGAGGGACGATATAAATTTGCATAAAAACATATGAATTTAGAAATAAACAACTCTTTGGCATCTGTAGAAAGTTTGAAAGCTTGACTATCCCTTACAAAGCTTAAGGGTCACAATCTACTGTACATCAGATGAATGAGAATTAATAAATATATGAAAACATTTTATAGTGCAGGGTGGCGTTTGTAAGAATTTGGATGAAATGATGGGTGCAACTTTTGGTGCTTAATCCAATATTTAATACCTCAAAATGATGTAAAAGGATGTGGCTCCTCGTAATCTTGTAATCTCTGTTTCCAAATTTTCTCACTGAGCATCACTTAAATATAAAACTCATATCAGAAAATTAACAACTTCAGATGAATGACCGGAGAACTAATTCATGTATCCGTTGGGGATAAGGATATTAATGAACTCCTCTTCGTCCTAATTTTGACCAAAAAATTGTGATTCACCGGATATAAATATGTATAATTTTTTAAATTTAATGGGGATATATATATATATATATATATATATATATATATATATATATATATATATATATATATTGTATTGTATTCGTATTCGAGTTATTCGTGTCGGGTTTTAAATATTTTTAATTTATTATGTCATTAAATAATTTATATTACTTTCTTTGGTTCTGTCTTGTAACTTACTTTTAAGTGTTATAATAAATTCTAATTGGTTAGTGAACTCAACTTGTTACGAGTTGAATTAGGTTGAAAAAAAAATAATTTTTTTAAATATGGATCAAATTCAATCCAATTTACTTAACTTACATATTAAAGAAGTAAGATTGAGTTTACATATAATTTACCAATAATTTTTTTTTCATAACTTTTATATTATAATTATTTATTATTTATAGTAATGTAGTTGATATGTTGATATTTTTAAGTATTAAAATATTTGTTAATAATATTTAAATAATTTTTATGCTTAATTTATTTATACAATTGTATAAATTAATACTTTAATTTTCAATTATTTTATTTATAATATTAGTCGGTAACCTAACTTATCAATGTGTGATGTCAAGTTATGCTACAAAATTTTTAAGATACTAAAAAGATAAATCATGTTAAACTAACTCCATTTTAGATTAAGTAGTGGTATTTTTATTAGTTAGTTCAAGTATTGTGAATAGTAATTTTGACATACTTATTTGTAAGATACAAATTTAATCACTTTTATTATTTTTTACAATTATTTAAGGTGCGAGTATAATAATATTATGAGATGGAGATATCATTATCGGATGGGGACGAATTTTTAGTTGAATTTGTAATTAGAAAATGAACATAAAATGGTCAAACCCTGGTACGGCCCTACCCCATGATTGTTTTCTATATTTAGTGGAAGGGGAAAAAATTTTACTCATGCGAACCACCAATTAGTAATTTTGTGACACTTAAAAAATATCATCTCATATTATAAAAAAAAAATTGTCAAAATATTATTATATTTTTAAGATATATAATTACTGCATTTAAATACAAATTATGTTTTGGATACACAAGTTTTACCTTTTTTTTTTAGTTGAAGAACTTCAGTTTTCTCAGTTAATGAACGTAAAACTAATTAGACTAAAATTTGAAACAATAATAAAGTATGTGGTCTTTATGATGGTGAACCTGAAAAAGGAATGTAGTAGAAGCTGTATATTATGATTGAAAGTGATTGTTTATTATTGGAAAGAAGATGATTTGAAAAAACAACCTTTCAAAGCGTGAATGGAAGCTAATAAAGTTGTGTAGTGTTGATCCATTTTGAAGGGCTCAATGCATGCATGCATAGGGGTTCCTCTAACGTTCATGCAAGCCACATAAAAGATCTCTTTAATATATAATGCAACGAATCAAAGAAAAAAGATATGATTCTAGTTTGAGCAATCAGGTTAAAGCATCATGCTACCATATTAACCTTAAATACAAGGAAAAGAAAGGAGTTAGCTTTGAGGAGGAACAAGGACGTACAAAATAGATAGGCAAAAAAATTCATAGTTTTCTATTCCTCAGAATATGCTTCTAGCATTATCCGTTTGTGTTCCTCTATTGTGCTTTCTTTTCATCAGCTTAGACTTGTACAGAAGAAAAATTGTTATTTAAACAGATGAGTTTATGATCTCAAAATTGTTATTTAAACAGATGAATTTATCTAAATGATCTCTGAAAAATATTAAAATTGTTACTTTGATTCTTATCGATCATTTTTAAAATAAGAAAATACAATATTAACAAGTCAGAAGTTCAATTCATACAAGGAATTTATATCAATTCTAATCCAATATATTAAGATAATAATTTTATAATTTTTTTTTCTTATATGTTATTCAACTTTTTAATTTTTATTCTATCTTAAAGTTAAGCTCATATCTAGATTTCTAATCCTAAAAAAGACCATTTAAATCTTATTTATTGATTTGAGAGAATAGTTTAATTTTATACAATTTTGTTTTCCCCTTAACATTTGAAAGTGATTGTCCTATGAATACATCTCTCTTTTTTTTTTAAGTTTGTCTTCTAAGTACTTGAATAAAAAGCAATTATAGAAAATGAAAATATATATATATATATAAGTATTTTATATTTAGTATAAAAAGACAAAATAATACAATGCTTTTTATATTTAAAATACTTGTTAAGAAAAAATATTTCAAAATTAAACCATCTTCGGTTTAACAAAACTTTTTTATATTTAAAAATCTTATTATGAAAATAAATTTCAAAAAGTAAATATATCTTAGATAAAAATTGATGGTTGGATATGAAAATTTGTTTTAGAAAATATTTCTCAAATACAAAAGTGAAAAAAAAAACAAGCAAACTCTTAGTTGAAAAAATCAAGATTTTAAATGTGTTAATTATTTATAATCTAATGAATAAAATATAATATACTCGTATTTATAATTAAAAGACTATTTCATGGTATTTTTCTCTCAAATCTAGCAGAGTTAAGCATATTTTAGAGGCGGATTGAATTGAGTTTTATATTCCCCAATTTACGAGATGCTTCCTCTATTTAAAAGATAAAAAGCGGTTTTGATAGGTAAGAGAAAATAATTTTAATTTAGGGATCATTCTCTTAATACTTTTATCAATATTTTTTATTTAAAAAAACATGTTTAAATTTTCGGAAAATATAAATTCTACAATATTAGATCATCAAAGTATTTTTAAAATTTTATTGCAGCATAAAAAAATTCTTTAAATATGATGCATTTGCTATGAGACTGATTACCTTAATCAGACTCTAAGATATGTTAATTGAAGAGATTTTTCAAGATATTAATGTCTTAATGTCACCATGTGTGTGTGTGTATATATATATATATATATATATATATATATATATATATATATATATATATATATATATATATATATATTATAATCTTAAAGAAAAACATGATCTTGGTTGCAATTAGCACCAATGTAATTATGGTTGCCAATCACTATTTATTAACACTATTGTGATGAATTAAATACTGTTATGGCCAAACAAATCGAAATAAAAATGATTAAAATTTAGGAACTGGAAAGAACAAAATATGAAAAGTAATAAAATCATAAAACACGCGTAATAACGGATATAACTAATGCTTTGAAATCTTCCACTTACGTTACTTTTTATCTATAACGGATCGCCACGTAAAAGCTTCACTTTCCACATAACTAAATGGATGAGTCAATTCTGTGTTGCTTTTTGTTGCAGAAATTTAAAATATAAAGAATCGTACCTTTTTTTTTGTGATTTATTTATTTATTTTATTTTATTTTTCTTATTTTTCAAATGAGAATCTGCATCTGAAGGTGTTTAGTGAAGATTGAAGTGGAAGCAATAAAATATTGAGAGAAGATATGGTGGAAATGAAAAACCAAATGAAGAAGAGACAACATCATAAACTGTCTACCACATAACAAATATAAAAATGTCTGAAAAAGGTACCATTAATTAAGAATTTTAAGATAAGAACTGCAGGGGTAGACGAAGTGGCGAAGTCATATTTGGAAAAAAAATCTTTTTTTAATTACAAATAATTTCATTAACTAAACATGTAGACTTTAACGATAATAAAAATTTAAAGGGTTAAATAGTATTTTTGTCCTAAACGTAAAATTGAAAAAATAAAATATATATACAAAATATGTTTTTGAATAACAATTAAAAATATAAAAAAATTGAATAACAATTAAAAATAAACTATTTTTAAAATAATAATTAAGTGTAAAACAGAAAAAATAAAATATAAACACAAAATACGGAATTTTTTATATATAATTATAGATAAATAAAGTTTTCGTTTTGGAGTTCTTATATTTTTACTTTTATTCTTTTAAAGGACTAAAAGTTTTTTTTTATTCTCCATTGTAACCATTATTAATTGTTATTTTTGGAAATATGATTTGAAGGAGAATGGGTTATTAAAATTGAGAGAAAATGTATAAAGTGGTGTGGTTTCTTTTATGAGATTTGGGATTAGGAAATGAAAGCGAAGAGTTTTTAAGATAAAATTTATAAAAGTTTGTCAACGTGATAGAGATATGGTTAATGGTTAATATCTTATGAGATATGATTAATATCTTCTGACATGATTAATATCTCATGTTTATTATGTTTATAATTTTTTGTTTTCTATGGGTTGAATATATATATATATATATATATATTCGATGCTTCTCTTTTGTAAATATGCAAATTATCATTTTCATACTTTTAGTAACTATTTTTCTTCTAATTTTCTTTCACTTTTGTTTTATTAAACACTAACATGGTATTAGATACTAATATGGTATCAAATACTAATATAACAATTTGATGGATTTTGACCTATGATGAAACCTATACTTTAATTTAGGTCACTATTCATATTTGAGACACATATACTTCGTCAACACTTATAAATGAAGTATCTAATCTATAAAGTAATAATATTTTTATGATGACAATAATTTATAATTTTTTATGTTGATAATTTTTTATTACATATGATTTTAATTTGGATTCACACAATAATAATCATATATTTATCATGTTTTTAATAATTATTTTACATTTTTCAATATACATATATTAGATATCGTATCCTATTATTTTCAAAATCAACGTATTAGTGTATTAGATATGTGTCATATTCGATACACGTATCGTATTTGTGCATTATATGATTTGAAAAATAAAAACAATGTTTTAACAAAATACTTTTTTATAATTTTATTATTCCGATTATTTATTACTTTTAATTATAAGGGTCGATAATTTTTTTTTAAAATACTGAAATTTTATTCAATAATATTTTAATAGGTTGAATATTTAATTTATTTATTTGTCCAATGATATTATATAAGTTAGTATTTTAATTTTCAATTAAGTGTATTTACAACCGTATTTAGTGAAATAAGTGATTTAATGTCTACAAATAGACGAGTCAGATCAATTTTGTTCAATTTCACCATAATAAATATAAAAGATAAATAGAAAAGAATAAAATATTCGTAATTGAGTCAATTCACTTAATCTATTAATATAATAGATCAAGTCAAATTACAAAATTATTGACTTATCAAAAAGTGAATTAAATTAAGCCAATTATTTTTTACTCAATTTGTTATTAGTTAACTGTTGGGAGTCCTATTAATTCACTTGGACATCTTTGTTTATCATTTCAATTTGCTTAAAAAAGATGGAGGTGTGTAAGTAACAAAGTCCTGAATGATAGCATTTTCTCATGTGGCTCTACTTTGAAAGCCCAATAGGTCGTTTTAGTTGGGCTCCAAACCGTTTTTCTATTTGGGCCTCTCGCCTTGAAGCAACTAAGAGAAACATAATTTTCTTTTTCTTTTTCTTTTAACGTTCATTTTAAAACCTGGGTCATGGCATGCTAGCAAAGCAAGAAAACAATGTTGCCACTTATTTTGTAAAACAGCATTTGCTAAAAGCTTTATAAACACTTTATTTACCTGTATACTTAGCCTTAACAACTTTTTTGTTTCATTTATATTAATTTCCTTCAACAAAAGTAATTTCTTTATATTTTTTTAACTAGCTCAGATAATAATATTTAACTCTTTTTTTTTCATCGTTCGAGGTTTATAATATTTTTACCTTTTTTCATTGTCAAATAAAACTTAATTATTTGTATTTACTAATACTTTGCTACTTTATAAGGTACTGAGGAATTTTATTTTATCTTTTATTAGGCTCAAAGGTTCTCGAACAAAAAAAATTATCTATTAGACTAAAAGAGTTAATAAAGGATAAATAATCTAAGTTGACTTTTTGGCCTATAGTTATAAATTAAAACAATGGTTAAATGGTTAAATATATGTTTAGTCTATAAATTATAAATTTGGACGTAAAAATAAAATTGTTCATGTTTCAAATTTTGATATAATTTGATTTTTATACTTTAAAAAAATAGATAAAATTATTTTAATTCATTTGCATAAAACTCTTTTAGTGTGTTAAGTGACGTTTCAAATTGATGTTTTAGTTATTTACACAATTTGGCATGTTCGAACTTAAATGTCAACTTAAAACAACGTTTAACATATAAAAATAAGTTAACATTTTTTTGTTAAAAAAATTATATTTATTCATTTTTAAAGTTTGAAAACCAAAATGTATCAAAGTTTTAAACAAGAATGAATCTCAATCCTATTAGAATATTATTCAAAAGTGTTTTATTAAGAGTCTTGTACTATAAATACTTTTGGTTTCACCAATAAACGTGTTGTTCTATACTCATCATTTTAGGAGTACAAATTTTTGTATTCAACTCCGTGAGATGGTGTGAGTTCTTTAATTTTCCTTTTCCTCTAACAATTGGTATCAAGAGCTAAGGTTAGATGAACCTGGTGCTTTTTTAACAAATTTGTCCATTTTCCCTGGAAAGAATTGGGACAGACGACATGTGCAGATGAAAGCAATTATTGTGTATCAATAACTTGTATAAACTATTGAATATGGGTTTCCAATGTTGACCGAGGAATTTACAAATACATGGAAGTTTCTTTACAAAGCAAACAAGAAAAATTGTAAAGTGACCTTTATCATTCATCAATTTGTTGATGAAACTCACTTTGAGAAGATTGCAAGAGTTGTAACTTCAGAAAAGGCATGGCAAACTTTGGAAAAATGTATCTAAAGGGTGGAGAAATTGAAGAAAGTTATACTACAAACCATGTGGCACACCAAAAAGGTGTATCCTCTTTATATATATATATATATATATATATATATATATATATATATATATATATATATATTTTTTTTTTTTGGTCAAAAAATGTGTAACGTTAGACCAAAGACAAAAAGAAAAAAATACTTTAACCTTAGCTAATGATTCACTTAGGCCAAAATAATCCCCTCCCTTGACCATGGGAGTAACACTCTTGTTTATAAGCAAGTCGGGTACAATTTTTGTAGATATACATAATCAAATATTCTCAAATAATCTAATCAAAAGATAATTAGTAATAACAACAATAATATCTCCTAATCTATTTTATATTCATAAAATATATATGAGATTTTTCTCCAAGATTCTCCTTTATATTATCGAATATTCTCCTCTCAATCTTAACTTCCTACAGGGAGGTCGGTCCTAGGATAATATCCTCGCAAATCTTGAACCATCAACCAGCTACCCTTAGTGACATCGGTCCTAGGGAGACATCCTTCTGACTTCTTGCAATGACATCTGTTATGTGGATACGTGTTTTCTGACTTAAATTTTCACTTGATTCCTTGACTTATTAAATACCTCGGTTTAATGGAGATCTTCTCCATCCAAGAGGGCACAATATTAAATTTAAATATAAAATTTTACTAGAAAATTTAAAATTGAGTAAGCTTATTATGTAATATGATAATAAGATTCTTACCATATAGAATTAGGTTTTATGTAACAATTTGGATCTTAATAAGAAAAACTATAATTTTAGTAATTAAATTAAATTTGTTGAGTTGTAATAATTAAAATATATATATTTTTATTGTAAAAGAAAAGATTAAATATATAATATAAATAAAATGCACAAGTGACAAAAACATATCAATCTCATATATTTTAGCTTCATTGAATATTACTATAAAAGAAATAGTTATATTATCGACAAACACAATTTGCTAGTAATACAAAAATTCATCATAATTCAAATTTATTTATGGATTTACTAATCAATTACATATCATTATAAAAAAATTGCATATTATCGACAATTACTATTCTTTAATAACAACAAAAAGGGTAAGTTGTGTTTATTGATAAACTATTAACAGAAAGTCATCAGTAAAATTTATTGACGGATACAAACATTTGTCATAATGTACTGACAAACTTACATTCATGCTAAATGCTTGTCAATAAGTAGTTGTCATTAATACTTGCCGGCAAAACGAGCGATGTGGTCCTTCTTCATCTTCTTTTTTGTTTATTTTTTTCCTCCTCATAGCTAATTGGCAATCGCTCCACCACCATTAATCCTAGTCATTTTCATCCTTTGAGTCTCATTCTCCTCCTATTTGTCATCCTCTTCCTCCTCAACCTCGTCCTCCCTCTCTAACTCAAGGTCCCACCATTATTGTCATTGACATCATTAGTGATCATCGATGTCGTTGGCACACATTACTAGGGTGTGTCATCGTCAAGCCTCCGCAACAATCACCATCCTTCCCTTCACCCCTTACCACCTCTTGGTCTTCCTTTTCTTCTTCTCACCAATCTCTCCTAAATATTATATAAAATTCCAATGGATTGGATGGGAAATTTGCCGCCCAATCTATTGACATATTTACGAACGAAATTCGATTGTCGGTAAATGTGATAGTAAGGTACCAATGAAAATATTTGATAATAATTGTCATGATAAGTTACTGGTGGATCTTTTCGATGAATTTTACAAACTTATTTTGTTTCGACAAAATTATTCGTCAATAAATTTAAATGCAAAATTCGTTTGAAACATTTATCAAAAAATTAGACTTTACCCTGTTAATCATTAGTAATAAATGAATTTTTTGTAGTGCATGGCCAAAAATCTATCAATGAAGTGGTCGTTGATAAATTTTATGATGAATTTCAAAATCTATCTCTATGTATCCATTGCTAAATAGTGACAAATTTTGGCCAATGGTAAAATTTGTTGATAAAAATTATGACATAGTCTTCTTATTCATATTCCTGTTCTTTTTCCTTTTCCTCCTTTTCTTTCTCCTTATCTCCTTTCTCTCCTCCTCGTCATGCTTCCATGTCACTGTATCCACCGTTGTCACCTCTGACTTGTCCTTTGCCTTTTTTTCTATTCTCTTTCCTCTTCCTCCTCTTTCTCCTCTTTCTCTAACTTTGCCAGCCATCATCGCCACACTTCTACATCACCATCACTCCTTTGTCGAGCTGCTAAGTCGCCGAGCCATTATCACTACTACTGTGGCTCTATTGTCACCATCGACTTTGACCTCCTCCTCCTCATTTTTTCTTCTTCCCTTATTCTTCTGATTCTTCTTCTCCTTCTTATTCTTCTCTTTGTTTTTTTTTTCACGTATCTACCCTTATAAAAATCGTATAAGATTTGGCAAGAAATTTGTCGCTCAATTCACTAATAAATTTATTAACAAAATTGCCTTTTTAGTGTATTACTGATGGAAATATTCGTCAATAATACAAATTTTAGTTTATCAATTGATCTTATCGACAAATTCATTATCAATGAAAATATTTATCAATAATTTAAATTCTGAAATCCGTTATTAAATTTAATTTATTGTCGAATTTATTTTTGTCAATAAATTTGGATTTATTGACAAATTTATTTGTATTTGTAAATATTCATAGATAAAAATTTATCGATAATTATAAACATTCTTAACATGTAGAGACTCTTCAACAATATGATAGAAGAGGTTGACCGGAATAGTAAAGTGGGTTAAAAATATTAAGAGGTCTTGTCATAAGGTATTCAATAAACTAGCATATCAATATATAAACATTATTTTTAGTTTTGTATTTATATATATATATATATATATATATATATATATAATTCCTTTATTTATACAAATACATTTAAGTTTTAATTAATTAATATTTGTAATAGATAAATTAAACAACTATATTAATTATTTAAATTAAAATATTATATATTTACATTTTATAAATAATATATTATAAAAAATTAATCTTGTAAACTATTTTTCTTTTCAACTTTTAATTAAAAAGCTTAGATGATGATAAGATTAGTGACAAAATAATTTGTGGACCAAAATTCACATTATTAAGTAGGTAACATAATATATGATGATAAGATATAAAGTAACATAATATATATAAATATATCATGATAATAAGATATAAGTTTCTTATAATATCTTTGTATTGTTGATGGTTTTAAAAGTGAGTAGTGAAAATATGAGAGAAAAATTTACAACAAAACATATTTAGTTATTTCATTAATGCAAAAGTTGTTTAAATTTAATTTAAATTTGTTGCTGCGACCATACCATGCATGTGCGACACAACACATGTAGAAACTATTCTGACCCGAGCACATTAATCAGTGACCAACGTGCAGTAAATTTATACTATTTTTCACCCATGCATTACCAATTGTTGACACCTCGACCACTCTATGAATTAATTAATATACACAAAATAATATTTTGTATTATCTATGGAGTGGTCCATCGATTTAACGTTTATACTACTCACAATAACGTGTAAATATTGCAACGTTAAACGAAAAAAATATATATTTTTTTAATTAGCGAGTCTTGAATGATAATAAGGATAAAAAGTGATGATTTTTAATTTGAGAGAAATTAAAACAAAACACAATTGCGATGACTAAAATAAAAGTTCACTCATTTTACAATAATTAAAAGCACGCTTAAATGAAAGAAAAAAAAAAAAAGTCAATGATGTTTGGGGTCAGGTCCTCCTGGGCTTAGTCTTTTGGAGACTGTAGGATTTGTAAAAGGCTTTGTATTCGGAAAATTTGGCTTCATAAGTTGTGATATTTTAATGAATTTTTGTGAAAAACCTTCCAGTGGTGTCTTCTTCTTCTCCTCCATGAATGCTTCAAGAGAACGACTTTCAAACTGGGCAAATAAAAGCAGAAGCAGAATTAGGCACAGTAATACTTTCTTTGAGTTTCGCATTTTCTTCAACCCTTTCAACCTACCTTAATGGATTCCCAATGACTATATCTGAACGTGTTTATATAGTATCTACACTCCATGCCACTTTTTAATATTTAAATCAAAACTCAATTTAAATATAATATTTCTCTTGCTTTGGTTCACGGTTAATAAATTATATGCATTTATTTCATTTAAAATCACGAACCAAGAATCAGATGAAAATGATCGTAATATATATATAAAAAAAAAAAAGAGGTTGTGGCTCTAATGAAAACCTAACAAATAATATTCTTCCATAAAAAAATAGTTTATTAATTACTTAAATATACAAAAGTGAAGTTTTATTTTTGGTATGCCACGCAAAATTCGTGGGAGTTCATGGGATATAATAGAAGAATGAGGCGTAAGCATTAACATGTGACGCACAAACACGAAAAAGCATTGGAATAAAATGACGTATTGATCCAATGTATATGCATTCAAACTTGTCTTCTAGTACTTAGGCTTCTCACATCAATTTCCAAAATAAATGCATAATAATATCTAATCACGACCACCACAAGACCCTTCAAACTCTAGAAGGTTATATATTCGGATCAAACTTTTTCCTTATAGAGGTTCCAAAGGCCATTCAGAAACCCTAATTTTTATTTTTCTAATTTCTCAATGAACCATGAATTAATCCACGTAAAGAACAATCACATTATAAGACTTCAAACCTAAAACTTTAAAAATAGCGAGTTTATAATACTTTACCTTTATATTACTTTACTTTTTATGATATTTTACTTAATTTTTTTCATCAATCTTAATTTATATTTAATGTAATACTTAAACTCGTATTATTAATTTTCTCTATGCGTACGTATTACCTTATTTTTTAACTTTTAATAAATTATACATGTTATATCAAAACAAATGTGGCGAACCGAAAAAGAGTACGTGTTTTGGTTGGACAATTTCGGTGTCAATTGGATTTTCGCCTATAAACAACTTCAAGATCCGTTAGGTCAAAAGTAATCAAAATTTGGAGTATTGAGAAAGAAAATATATATTCTGCAATAATTTGTTTGGTAAGGTAAAAAGATGAAATAATAAATCAAACCATGATGGTTCCACAACGAAAAAACTATTAAAAATTATTTAGACTCTAATATTTTACTAACAGATTTAAAAATATATTTAATGACTGATATTTTCTATATTAGAAATGACTTTGTTTACAGAACTCACTATCTTTCTTTATTGCAAAAGCTAATAAATTTGATTAATAACTTAAGATAGAGTGGAAAGTGAGGCTAATAACTACGTAGCTCACAAAGACTATAGATTCGATTTTCGTATACAGTATATATTAGTGACGTGTTTAAATAGAATTATTGACTTCAATTTAATATTAGAGCATCGTTTATTGAAGTGCATTCCACGTGAAACAAGTATAAGATTGGAAGACAGTGATAGTCCCTTATTGATAAGTAGTGAACATTTATTAAAGATACTTTAATTTCATCATTATCAATTTTATCAAAATGACGATAGGTAATAACTATTTTAAATATTTTTTTAGTTTAGGTCGCATTAAATTAGAGAACGGTTAAATAAATGTGAATTAAATATATAATAAACAATATTTTTATAAATGTTATATAAATATAATGAAAGTTCATAATTATATAACTATTGCTTTAAATTATAATTATGTGGACAAAACCAGTAAAAATGTAGTCTAAAAATATAGACGATGTCTAAGATTAACATGAAAAATTGTTATTTATTATGAGGATTTTAAGCAACAATTGTATAAGTATTATCGTACTAAAAACCATTATTTATCACCTATAACTACATTCACTTATACCACGTCCGAAAAATTGTGATCTAATCTTTAGACCACGGTTTTTATAATTTAGATTACAATTTTATAATGTTGTCTAAAGTGATTTTGGTTGTAATATTACTTTAATCATGGTATTAATTATATTTATAAAGGTTTCAAATTGTCAAATTACCAATACAATGTTAATTACTAATAAAAATATTTGTTATTAATAAATCTGTCAGTAAAATATTTGTTAATAAATTTTAATGTTAAGTTAAAAAAAATTTAATCAAAAAAAATATTTATGAGTAATTTAGAAATTTTATTACCGAAAGATTTTGTCGTTAAAATGACTGTGAACCTTCTTATTTTGGACTTTGATATTTTGGAAAACAATTTGTACATCAATGATTTCTTTTTAAAATTGATCGATAATTACTTTTTAAAATTTATTAGTAAATCTTTCAATAACTGAAATTTTTGAAAATTCATCGATAAATATGTTAATTACTAAATTTTTAAAAAATCTATAAATAATTGGAAATAAATAAAAAAAAGGAAAAAAAGGAGAGCAGAAAAAAAAAGTCAACAAAAAATGACTAATAATTACTAAAAACGAGAAGTCATTGATAATTACTGATTGGTAATTACTACAGTCATGATCCATTAATAGTTATTCGTGAAATTCCTTATCAAAAATTGATGTATGATAAATATTTTATTGATGAATTTTTTAAAATTTTTATTTATTAATAGACTTTTATAATTACTGAAATTTTATAATTAATACATCCATTGAATGTATTACAAGACGAAAAGACATTCGAAATGACATGATGATGATTTAATAAACCTCTGATCAAGTTGGAATTTTATGTGAACATGTTTAATATTTAAAAAATGAAATAGATATATAATTTTAATATATTATATGAAATTAATATAATAATACATTTAATTAAATAAGTCAATTTATTAAATTTAAAGACCGATGAGTGAACCTAATAGATTATGATATAGATTGTATTGCAAGCACCCACCAAAATCTCGAACTACTTGATTTCTACTTAAAAAGAAAGTAAAAATAATCGGGCTTTAAATAGAAATAAGAGGAAGAAACAGTTGTTAAAAAATCACGTAAACAAATTTTATTAATTTAGTAATCCAATTGGTTTTGAAAAAAATAGATAGATCTAACACTTTTTTACCAATCAGAATAATCCAACCCACTAAATTCATTTATATATAACTTTGTTTTTCTAAAATAGATATGGATGGGATGGGATTGGATTGGATTGAATTTAAGTATGGAAGAATTATTGAGTAATAGCGACTAGCTTACTTTTAATTGATATTTTAAGAGAAAATAGAATGCAAAGAGAAAGAAGTAATTCTTTTAAAATAATTATTTAGAACTATAGTTTGATAAATTAATAAAGGAAAATGACGTGGAGGTCATATGAAATTGAAATTTGAATTAGAGTGAATGAAAGGTGGCAGTGATGCCATATTAAGCACAATGGATAATATTATTGTCATAGACGAAATGATGATGAGTTTTGTTATGGTAGTAGTAGTAGTGAGTGATAGTTGAGAAGTATGTCAGCATCATGGTATTAGTTTATAGGAAGAGAAAACCATGATGAATAAAGATGAGAGAAGTACGAGTTTGCATCACTATATATACGTTAAGCCACCACCACTTTTGCAATGTAAAAGCATGGCTGACTCATAAAGTTTTTCCTCTGCTGCTTCTTGGTTTTGTATATTGCAGAAACATGAATGAATAACCACTAGACAATGGACTATGATAAAGAATGTGGTTGGTTACACTGTTTTTGTTTTGCTGTGGTTGTGATCTTCTGAGTTTTATGTTGAATACTTTTGATTAATATAAGCATTAATGTTAAATGCAATTTGATGTAAATTATGTTGTTAATTGGTGCAGATAGAAGTGGTGGCTGCACCTATCAGTCTGAATCTTTCTGCACTTATATGGAATCTTTGTATCTGTCACATCACACTGTACATAGATTATGCGGCTGCGAAAGTCAACGCATAAGAGTGGAAAAATACAGAGTGTCCACGTTTTGCGTTATGATTTTAAAATGTATTTGGTTTAGCGTTAATGGAGTGTGGTTATTGTTTGATTAATTAATTATCAGTCTTAATCTGCTTAGAACAGTTACCCTATGTATTATTCATTAGAGGAAGCATCTAAATCAGTAGAGTCAATGCATCTAAATCAACCTCAAATGAAAATAATATCATTTGCATATTAGCCACAGTTACTGTATCCTTTTGAACTAATAAAAAAAAATAATAATAATAATAATAAAAATAAAATAAACTTAAAGAAACAACGTGATAAATGATGTGAGAACTAAAACAATGAGAACATATAATTTTGTAAGCGGGTCAGCTCGTCTCGCCCCATCTTTAGCCCGTGCGGTATGCGAAACGAACCATTACGGGCTAGCGGGTTCAACATCCCAGTCCACCCCGCACTTTTTTGTGTGAGCCTATGGGCCAGTCTGCCCCGAATTGCCATCCTTACCCAATAATTTATAAGTTAAACAAAAAAATTTAAAGAATCTAGAAACATTTAAGAAAAATAAACATAAAAATAACATTAGAGTAGAGGACAAATGTTATATTGCTCAAAGGTAATTACAAAAAACAAATTTAAACGAAAAACTTAAAAAATTCATAAACACATTAGACTACCCAACATTAAATATTCATTTTTGAAATGCAAATATCTTACCCTGTCTTGTAGGCTTAGAGGCACCTAGAAAAAAAAGTAAAATGGTAAACATAAAGAGTCAAGAAACATAACAAATTATTAAAATATTATAAATATAATAATAGGACAACAAAATATCCAATCCGTAATAATATTAGTTTTCAAAATACAAAATGTTATCAATCTCTAAAACTTGGTATGAAACACAAACTTTATTATTTCATATTTAGTAGATTATCATTATTGTGTAACAAAAATATTCCTAAATCATTGAAATCTAATTGTATTCTTGAATAATATGAATATGATGATTATATCCCTAAATAATAACAATATTTATTATATATCAGAACAATAACAATCTTGTTATATCCCTCAATAATATGAAAATTATTGTCTTTGAATGATAGTAATTTGATTAACATATATGTCACCACAAAAGTCATAATAAAGGTAACACTATAATTATTTGATTGACATATATTTAAAATAAAATAAACCTATTTTAAAAAATCTAGAATCATCTAAATGCAATACAGTGCAAGAATAAAAAGTTACAATAAAACACGTATAGTTGATAATCATAAAAAAAGAAATAAAGACATATTTTTTATTGAAAAAACAAATGATTCTCGAACAAAGAAAACAATTTCTCAATCAAAAATAGTTTAATGATGTATTGTTCTTGCCATAACTTAAAACAGAATTCCAACAAATAATGACAAAATCACAAACATTATAAAAAATTATCTAACTTGCTTTTGGTTTTCAATATTCAACTCATACGATAAGAACCAAAATATATAAAAAAAAACTTTCATAAAACATACAACCACAAAACACAAATAATTGATAGGTTAAAGAAATGATGTTAAGGAACATCTAACCCATTAATTTAAGTTCTTCACCTCTAAACGCTTCAATGGTAACTTTAACAAACCCTAAAATATGAAACACATTCCAAAAGACCACAAAGCAAAAAATAGAAAAGCATTAACTCGAACGTAACAACCAAAATACCAAAAACTAACATTTATTTAGCACTTCAACCACAAATCACAACTAATCCAAAAACCATAATTGAAAAACCATAGAAGCTTTCAAGATAAACAAAAAATAAGAACCAAATAAACATGGAAAATGTAAAAACTAACTTTTTTTTAGCATAAGATCGTCACAAACTCCAATTACAGTCTCACACTCTGCCACCTCGGCTGCAACTTGCATGCAAATTTCAAACTTTCATCCACCAAATTCATACCAAGCATAAACCAAATATTTTTTTAACGAAATATAACAAACCCCTATGTTTAAAACAAAAACATAAAATACATGATGATTAAATAAGTAAAATTATACCAACATGAACCAACACTGACATTACAAATATAAAAAAACCCAACAAATATAACCTTTAATGCTTACCTTTGCAGACCTAGAAGAAACTCAACCCAATCAAAAACTAAGAATGACAAGGATGTGTATCTATTAGAACAAAGAAGAAGAAACTCAATCCAAAACTAAAAATAAATAGAATGACAAGGATGGGTATATTTCGGAACAAAGCAAAAGAATAATTAATTTGGATGTTATTATTGCACAAAAAAAAAATTTCCAAACGAAAAGATGGAAACCAAATCAAGAAAACCTAATTTGATGAAGATGTAGAGGAAGAACCTTTGATGATGAAGAAATCGTTGTCTGATCAAAGGTTGAACCTTCCAATCTTCAATCGTCAAAATCATCTTCAATTGACCTCTCCTTTCCATGTTCGACGATGCTTTCATGTTAGCCTTCAACCTTTTAACACATAGTGCATTAGAAAATTGAAAGGAAAAAATATGAAAAACCCTAAGGCATAGGTGGCAAGAAAGAAGACAATGAATAAATGAAGAGTACACAATTGAAAGAGGGGAATATGACGGGATGGGGAAAAAGACTAGAAACAAACCAATGGAGAAAATGGAAAAGGTGAATACAAGAAGGAAAAAGGTCAAAGGATTTTCTTCTGTTGTCAAAATACATTTCTTGTGAAAGAAGAGGAATAAGTCTTGGAGAAAAAGAATGGTTCCGTGTGTTAAGACTTTGGCAAGTGTACCAAGTCGCGCAAGTAGTAACCGGTAAGACCGGGATATCGTTTCCCAAGAGACTCGTGTATACTAAATAATTGCGTAATTAGTGACTAATTTAAACTAATGAATAAATTCATAATTTGGGTTTTAGTATGCAAGAAAGTAAATATTTTATAAACAAGTAAAATTGAACTTGGATATTTGAACACTCTAGAAGATGGAAAAGACTAGAAATGCAATGGATTGAAATTGTTGGAGTTAGACTTCACTTACTTCACTCTCATGTATTTTAAGCAATAAAACTATTTTCCATTAATTACTAATGTCAACCCACAAGTCTACTCAAACCCTAATCCCTTAGTTGAATGAGCCTAGGTTTCCTTATTTAGAGCCAATTCCTTGAATCCCTAAATAAACTGACCCGCTTTACAAAGTAGGGCTTAAGACAACTAATGGGTCAAGTTCCATTCCTAGATACAAGTTCCATTAGGTATCTTGTTCCAATTCTAGGTTTCAAGAGATATTTTCCAATACCTAATGACCCAAATATCATGCAATTAATGGTTAAAACAAAGCGAGCTTTAAGCAAATAAACGAAGATACTAGTAATCAATGGAAGAAGCATGTATATATTCAAATCATCCATAAATACATGAAAGTTCAGTGTCTACATCTAACCCCAACAAAAATGGGTTTAGCTCTCCATTGTCATGGAGAGCTCAAGCTTACAAAATGGAAATGGAAGAGGGAAAAGTTACAAAGAGGAAGAAATAGTAGTTCCCACTAACCCTAGCAGACCTCCAAGTGCTCCAAAACGCATTTCTCGAGCTCCAAAATGTCCAAGATGAGTTTTCTCTCGCGAAAATAAAAGAAAAAGGGTCAACTTGACACATCAGCGAAAATTGCCACCTGGCGGAAGCCTCTCACCGCCAGGCGCAAACCACCAAACAGTGCTGAAACTTTGCGTGTACATGATAATGTAGTTTTTTACCATTATCTTGGCTATCTTTTGCTAAAAAAATCAACTCCTCTTGAGCTTTTGACCCACTTAATCCTCACTTTTACTTTGCTTTTGTGAATAAATACAATATGGGTTACATATATCTAATTATACCACTAATCCCCATTTTTGTGTCCAATTTAATGATAGGAAGCTTTTATCTCAAGTCAAAGAAGTTGTCAACCAGAGAAGAAAGAAGAAAAAAGCCAAAATTGAAGATAAGAATATAGCAGAATTCAAGGCTGAGCTCCAGAAATCAAGGCTGAGCCTCATTCCTCTCGCATTTTCCAGCGCTCAGCGCCAGAAATTCAAGGCTGAGCACCATTCTTCTCGCATTTTTGGGCGCTGAGCGGTGCGGGGACGACGATGAGCGGCATCAGTGCTGATGTGGCAAAATTTAACCTATTTCTTATGGATTCTCAAGGGGAAACCATCTTTGGCAGTGGGAGGCGCAGACAAACTCGTTTTGGACAGCTTGGAGGTGTGCTAGGGCTTGTGGGAACGGCTCCTTCTTCCTCCTTGTATCTCTTTCTCTTCCATTTCTTCCATTTTTAAGCTTTAGCTCTTCATGACAATGGAGAGCTAAACCCATTTTTGTTGGGGTTAGATGTAGCTACTGCAATCTTATGTAATTGCAATGCTTTGAATATATAAATGCCTCTTTCATTGAATGTCAGTCTTTTTGTTTCTTCACTTAATGCTTGCATTGATTTAGCCATCCATTGCATGATTTTTGGTTCATTGGGTGTGGAAATATCTTTTGAAACCTTGATTTGGAACAAGAAAACTCAATGGAGCTTGTACCTAGGAATGGGGCTTGACCCATTGGTTGTCTTAAACCTTAATGCATAAAACAAATTTGCTTATCAAGAGTTCAAGGAATTGACTTTTAATAAGGGAATTTAGGCTCAATCCATTAAGAAATTAGGGTTTGAGTAAAATTGTGGGTTGGCATTAGCATATTAATGAAGAGGATGTCAAATTGTAGTTGCATGAGAGCATAGTTGGTGAATTCTAACCCCGACAATATCAAGTCATATCATTTCTAATCTTTTCCATTCACTAAGTGCCTTTAACTTCCAAAGTTCAATTTTAATTATTTATGCAAAATTTAATTTCATACATTGAAACTCAAAATATGGATTTATTCATTAGTTTAAATTAGTCACCAATTACGCAATTAATTAGTATACACGAGTCTCTTGGGAAACGATATCCCGGTCTTACCGGTTACTACTTGCACGACTTGGTACACTTGCCAAAGTCTTAACAAGTTTTTGGCGCCGTTGCCGGGGACCCGTATCTAATACTAGACTATTGTGTGATTTTGACTTATTTAGACTTTCTTTTGTTCATATTTACTGCTTTCGGTTTACTTATATACGCACATTATTTGTGGGCTAACTTGTAGTTCGAGCTTGCTTTTGTTGTTGCTTTATAGTTTATGAAGAGTAGGATCCATACAAGGAGGACTGCATCTTCAGAACCACTCCTTGCTGATCCTGAGATAGAGAAAACTGCCCGCAGAAATAATAGTGCCACAAGGAGAAGACGAGCTCAAGCGCAACAAGTTGCCCATCACTCTTCTACTTCATACATTCTTCCGTCTACTTCTCAGAATCTTGATTCTTACTCAGAAGAAGAAATGGTAGACAACCCTCATGGTGATGGTAGAGGTCGTGAAAGACACACTTTGGAAGATTATGCAGCGTTCACAGGCCATATTAACTTCAACAGTATTGCTAGGCCAACAGTCAATGCCACCAACATGGAGATGAAGCCATCTCTTATTCATCTGGTGCAGAGTAATCAGTTCAACGGCCTGTCTCATGAGAATCCTTACACTCATCTGGTCACATTCTTAGAGATATCCAATACTGTGAAGATCCATCAAGTTCCTGATGAAGTCATACGACTGAGTCTCTTCCCGTTCTCACTAGCAGGACCTACAAAAGCCTGGCTGAATTCATTTCTTGAAAATAGCCTCACTAACTGGAATGATGTGGTTGCAAAGTTCTTGAGCAAATATTTTTCCCAGTCCAAGGTTAACAAGGGAAAACAGGAAATCTCGGCATTTCAACAAGATATGGATGAGTCCTTGGGCCAAGCATGGGATATATTCAAGGGACTGCTGAGGAAGACTCCCATTCATGGGTTTGATCAACCTACACAACTTACTCTTTTCTTGGCAGGTCTTAAATCCCAGTCAAAGTTGATGTTAGATGCCTCTGTCGGTGGGAGTATCAAGTGGAAGACGCCAAAGGAAGCTTATGAGTTAATATAGAATATGGCAGTTAATGATAATGAAGCCTATATTAAGAGAGCCCATTCTCAAAAGAAGGGTATTCTAGAGCTTCAATCTCAAGATGCTCTATTGGCTCAAAACAAGATTATGACTCAGCAGCTGGAGACCCTCATGAAGAAACCGTCACAACTTCCTCAAGAGCATCAAAATGCCTCTATAGCTCAACTCCAACAAGTGCAAAGTTGTGAGTTATGTGGAGGAAACCATACCAATGGGCAGTGTGCTATGCAAAGCACATCTCAAGAGGAAGTTAGTTATATGGGCAATCAAGGCCGACCAGGGAACTATAATCAAGGATGGAAACCTCACCAAAACATGGGCCAAGCAGGACCTTCCAATAGGCCCCCACATCAACAAACTTACCAACATCCCTCTCTGACTGACAGAACCTCAAAGCTTGAGGACATGATGCAACAGTTCTTGCAAATGTCAATTCAAAATCAAAAAAACACTGATGCATCAATAAAAAATTTGGAGGTGCAAGTGGGGCAATTAGCCAAGCAATTGGTTGATCAATGAGGAAGTTCTTTTTCCGCCAATACCGAAGCCAATCCCAAAGAGCAATGTAAGGCCATCTTCACTAGAAGCAGAAAGGAGGTTGGACTAGGTTCTAAAGAAAATGTGAAGGCTAGAGAAAAGAGAAGGAATGAAGAAAAGATTCAAGAGGAAGAAGTTGATGAAGAAATTGTTGTGGAAGAAGAAAAGAATAAAAGTGAAGAGAAGGATAAAGAGAAAAGACAAAAAGACAAAGTTGTTGTGAAACCCCTTTTCTATCATCAAAATCCTTCAAGAAAAGAGAAGGAGAAACAATTAGCTCGGTTCAAAGACATATTCAAGCAACTTGAGATCAAGATCTCGTTTTCTGAAGCATTACAACAAATACCTTCTTATGCAAAGTTCATGAAGGAATTCCTTAGCAAAAAGAAGAAATACATAGAAGAGGAAACCATTAAAGTGCAAGGGAGTTGTAGTGCCATTATTCAGAAAAATCTTCCTCCAAAATTCAAGGATTCGGGTAGCTTCACCATCCCCTGCACCATTGGAAATCAAGATATGGGGAAAGCTCTTGTTGACTTAGGGGCTAGCATTAATCTGATGCCCCTATCTATGCTTAAAAAGATTGGTGGTCTCGAAGCCAAGCCAACAAGGATGACCTTGCAACTAGCAGATAGCTCCATCAAGTACCCTTATGGCGTGGTGGAAGATGTGGTGGTGCAAATAGATAATCTTAAATTCCCAGTTGATTTTGTGGTGATGGAAATGGAGAAAGATGAAGGGGTACCACTCATTCTTGGGAGGCCATTCATGAAGACAACAAAGGTTGTTATCAATGTGGATGATGGAACGCTAAAATTGAAAGACCAAGATGAGGAGGTGACGTTCAATGTTATTGAAGCTGTTCAAGAACCGACTGATGAACAAAATAGTCTTAAGGTCGTCAATGAAGTCTTATCTGTGACGAGTAGACCTTGGCAAGCTTCAAAGTTGCTTGAAAAGTGCTCTAATTGTTTCTCTGCGAAAGTGAATGAAGAGAAGGAATAGAAAGATGGCGTTCGAGTTCACCACCACTCTTTGATGGGAACTAATGAGCTTAGACTTGGCCAACCAATTGTGATGAGAAAGGAAAATTTGAAGATTTCTCCTAGAAGATTCAAGTCAAAATGGTAAAGGTTGTGGGTTATTAGAGACATCAAAGTTGATGGAAGGATTGAAATTGAAGCTCCTTATTCTAGAAGGACTAAATTGGTGACTAGGGATCAATTGAAGTTGTATAAGTGTGAGGTCGGGAAGCAACACACCAAAAGTACCAACCAAACTTAAGCGCCTTACTCGTCAGGCTCGGGACGTTAAACAAGCGCTTCCTGGGAGGCAACCCAGCGTTCTCAACCCTTTCTCTTATTCCATTTTGTTGCTTTAAGTCTTTTTGTGAAATTTGGTGTGTTTGTGAAAATTGATGTCAAGTTGAGCATGTTTTTAAGTCATGTGTGCATCAACCTTTTGATGTTGTTAGTGTGGTTTTATGGTGTATTTTAAGTTAGTCTTAGCTTGGTTTTTGTTTGAATACATGTTTGACAAAGTGTTGAGTGCCAAGGTTCAAAGGTTGAGAGAAAAATCATAGAAATCAAAACTCTGCAGCTTCAGCGCTCAGCCTTGATTTCTGATGCTCAGCCTCAGCAAGGAAAATACACCTCTGCAACTTTAGCGCACAACGTCGGTATTGGGCGCTCAGCGCCACACCAAAAAACCAGAAAACCCTGTTTTTACTGATACGGCGCTAAGCGTTGGTTGGGGGCGCTCAGTGCCAGTTTGGGTAGCAACTCTGGCTCATTTAGACTTGTGTGCAGTGTTTTTGGACCCAATTTTACAGCTTTTGGTTTCACTCACCCAATCTCTCAAACTCAAATCCTTAAATTTACATTTTTCCCCAAATCTGCCTCTCCCAACGCTCACCATCGCTGAGCCCTGCCTCACTTGCTTTCCCCATTCAGTTCGCAAACCAGAACCCGCGCTCACCTCTAACCTTCCTCACTTTCAATCACTGCACAAACCAATACCACACGTTCGAACCACACTCGTGCTACATCCCACCACCACTCGTGCACACGATTTTCACCCACCTCTCCACCAAAAATCTCGAGTCACCATTGCCAGCCACTAACATCGCAAACCGCCATTCAATTTCCCTCACTAGACACTACTCCTCTCACAGCCACAATCTTTTGCTAATTGAAACAAGCCAGGGTCTTTTGCTATCGCTCTACCCCTCAAATTCTTTGAACTCTCGACACTCCTCACATTTGCATCTAGCTCAAAGCATAATGAGTTTTATTTTTCAGTTGGATTAGTGGTTGTTTCTTTAATTTTCATTCCAATATCATTTTGTTTGGTCTAGATTAGATTAGGGGTGTATGTGTTGTCTTTTCCTATTAAGTTTTTTTTACTGTGAATTATGTGTTGCTGCTGAGATGGGGTTGTTACGCCACTATTTTCACTGAGTTGCTGTATGTGATATACATTACTTAGTTTTTCATTCACGTGTGATGTTGTTCTGCCAAACTTTGCTTTTTGATTTTTCCATGCTATGTCTTGTGAAAATGTGTTGGTTGAGTCAAATTCTGGACCATATTCCTGTGTTACTACTACAGTGTTAGCCAATGGTCCTCTGTTGGGGATGTGAGCTGCATGCCTGAGCTGCATCTTTTATCTGCTGAGGAAGTCGAGGCTAGATTCGCATGGCCTAGGGACCAGGCCAACCCTTCTAGAGGAGGAGGAGCGACTTCCTCTGCTGCAGCTGATGATGAGGAGGATCTTGGTGATGAAGAGGAGGGGTCTGATGATGATTCTTCCGACAGGAGCGAGGATAACGTCTCATGATATGTTGGGAGCTGAGAGATGACTCTCTTTTGCAGGACTTGTTTTGTGAATAGTCATGATTTTCAATTATGCTTTTAGATTTCATTTTAAATTTCAGTCTTAACTTTCATTTGATAGTTGTTGAACTTTGTAGCTTGGTTGGTGAACTAATCTTTTGCATTGACTTGGTACTTTTGATGATCATCTTTTGTGCTTGTTATGAAATGATGTTTAATTTGCTTGTAAGCATGAGCTTGTGGTTGTTCTCATTTTGATATAGTGATGCTTGATTTTAATTGTGATCAATGATTTTGGCATTTGTTGACAATTGTGGAACCCAAAATACCCTGTGAGAGGTTGTGCCCCAGAGTTGATTTGTGTGAATGCTATCACTGTGGACTCATAATTGACTTTGCTTGAGTTCATTTGCTAATCATTTACTTGCATGCTACAGATGATCAAGGCCATCTTTCTTTTTCCTGTTACATAATTGAGCCAATCCTTTTCAAGTTGATTTCTTGTGCAAACCCTTTGAGTCTTCTTTGAGCCTTAAAGATAAAATGTGTCATTCCTTGAACCTTGAGCATATTGAAGATATTGACTACCTTACTATGAGCTTGAGAGAGCAAATGATTGTTAGCCATGAGTATGGTTCAAGTTTGGGGGAATTATTGCTGATACAAGGGAGCATGAGAAAATTTGTGAAGTTTTTGGTTCAATTCAATTCAAAAAAAAAAAAGAAAAAGAAAAGAAAATTGGTGCAAGCAAGTTGGGAATTGGTTTCATTTGTTCAATAGAGAAAGGAGAAAAAAAAATACTTTCATGATTTGATTAGTTGCTCTCTTAGCTCAAGGTACTTTTGTTATCCTGAAAAACCAAATTTCCTTCTTAGCCTAGCCACGATACAAGCCATAAAAGACCTTGTGATGATAGCATGCTTGTAAAAGTTTTAGCCATTTTGAACAAAAATCAAAGTTGAATTGTGTGACATTGTGATGGTGGAGAGAATGTTGTTTATATCCATACACTAGTGGGCTTGAGTGAAACACGTGTTCTTGTGAGAAGTGGTTCCCATTTATCAAGGAAACATTTTGCCATAATTGTTGATCCCTTATAAACTTTTGCACGCGCTTGTGAAACTTTTGTTTTGTGAGCACCATAACTTTAGCTTGCCTTGCTAATGAAACACATGTGCCAAACAATCTTTCAAATAAGAGCAAGCACAATTGATATATGTTTTGGTTGTTTAACTATGTTCTCTTGAGTTGCTAGATCATTGCAATTGTGTTGTTCATCTAGGCTAAGTTACCTTTTTGCTTGAGGACAAGTAAGGTTTTAAGTTTGGGGGAGTTGATAATGTAGTTTTTTACCATTATCTTGGCTATCTTTTGCTAACAAAATCAACTCCTCTTAAGCTTTTAACCCACTTAATCATCACTTTTACTTTGCTTTTGTGAATAAATACAATATGGGTTACATATATCTAATTATACCACTAATCCCCATTTTTGTGTCCAATTTAATGATAGGAAGCTTTTATCTCAAGTCAAAGAAGTTGTCAACCAAAGAAGAAAGAAGAAAAAAGCCAAAATTGAAGATAAGAATATAGCAGAATTCAAGGCTGAGCTCCAGAAATCAAGGCTGAGCCTCATTCCTCTCGCATTTTCCAGCGCTCAGCGCCAGAATTCAAGGCTGAGCGCCATTCTTCTCGCATTTTTGGGCGCTGAGCGCCAGAAGCCAACGTTGAGCGCCATTCTTCTCGCATTTTTTGGACGCTGAGCGGTGCGGGGACGACGCTGAGCGACACCTATGCTGATGTGGCAAAATTTAACCTATTTCTTATGGATTCTCGAGGGGAAACCATCTTTGGCAGTTTGGGACGCGATTTTTTACTCTTTGGAAGCTTGGAGGTGTGCTAGGGCTTGTGGGAACTATCCCTTCCTCCTCCTTGTATCTTCATCTTCTTCCATCTTCCATTTTTTAAGTTTGGGCTCTCCATGACAATAGAGAGCTAAACCCATTTTGTTGGGGGTAGATGTAACCACTAAACTCTCTTGTATTTTGCAAATGCTTTGAATATATTATATGCCTATTCCATTAAATGCTAGTATTATTGTTTCCTTGCTTAATGCTTGCTTGGTTTGATCACCCATTGCATGATACTTGGTTCATTGGGTATTAGAAAATATCTTTTGAAACCTAGAAATGAAACAAGATGCCTAATAGAGCTTGTGTCTAGGAATGGAGCTTGACCCATTGGTTGTCTTAAACCCTAGTTCATAAAGCGGGTTTGTTGTTAAGAGTTCAAGGGATTGACTCTTAATAGGGAAACCTAGGCTCATTCTATTAAGGGATTAGAGTTTGAGTAGACTTATGGGTTGACATTAGTATATTAATGGAAAGGGTGTGCTTTCTTTTATATGCATGGGAGTGAGGTCGGTGAAATCTAACCCCCAACAATATCATTCCATATCAATTCTTGTCTTTTCCATCGTCTAGCGTTTTAACCGCCAAAGTTCACCTTTTATTTTTTTATGCACAAATTTACTTTCTTAAATGAAACTCAAAATATGGATTTATTCATTAGTTTAAATTAGTCACTAATTACGCAATTATTTAGTATACACGAGTCTCTTGGGAAATGATATCCCGGTCTTACCGGTTACTACTTGCGCGACTTGGTACACTTGCCAAAGTCTTAACAGTACCGCCCGACGATGTCCAGATGCCGCCAGACGGTGAGCTGCTGGAAAACTGATTTGCACCTGGCTGGCGCTTGGCGTCTGGCACTGGAAGAAGGTGTCGCCTGGCGGTGTCTTTATGGCGCTAGGCGATTACTGTGTCTTCCAAATTTAATGTCTATTTGACTTCTTCTTGCTACTCATGATCACTCACTTGTTTGGGTTTTTGGAACAAAACTTCTCATCTACAAAAAGGACACAAAAATGGGGATTAGTGGTATATTTAGATCAATGTAACCCAAAATATATTTATTTACAAAAATAAGGTAAAATTGAGGATTAAGTAGGTTAAAAACTTTGGAAAAGATGATTTTACTAATAAAATATAGCTTGAATAAAGGTAAAAATTAACATTATCACTCTGTCAGCCAATAGGTCAATCAAAAATGAAATTAAAGAGTTGGAAATGCGGGAAAGCAAAAAATAACAGGAAAAGAACATTGACTCTATTATGGAAAAAATTTACACACCAACCAAAACAAAGGGTTCAATGTGTAATTTTTCAAATACCAATTTCAGCATTAAAAAACCAAATAAAAGGACACATGTAAGCATTTCAGATGTGGATGTTTGGGTAATATCCCTAATAATTTATCTTTTTAGTAGATTATGGAAAGTATAAATCATTTTAAAATAATTTTTTTTTTTCGAATGTGATTTAAAAATTAAATTTTTTGAAAGGCTTATAACAATGATTTCTACGCGATTTTCCGGAAATATTCATTGTTTGAAATGAAGTTTTTAAAAATATATAAAATATGTTTTAGAAGAAGGTTTTTGCCATATTTTCTTTTTTCTTCAATTCTAGATTTTTTCTTTCTGATTTTTGTGTATTTGCTATACTTAACTACTAATTTTAATGTTTTAAAATATATTAAGATAAATTTTAATATATTGACATCTTTAATGTTGAAGCATAGGAACAATACCAAAAAATAGTAGAAACTGAGTTCCTTTTGTTCTTCCTTCAGGACTGTCGTAAGGATAATAAGAGCAATACTAACCGTGGTAATGGTGATGTGATAAGGATATTTAAGTATTTTTTCTTATAGTGAGAAGTGCATATAATAATTCTGAGAATATAGAAACCAAAGCAATAAGCCCAACACGTAATTTTACACTAATTTGAAGGGAGCGAACTTCACAACCAGTTTTTAACTAATTTTAATAAAATACAAGGTTTAAATTTTTAACTAATTTTAATAAAATACAAGGTTTAAATTTTTAACTAATTTTAATTAATCAAAACTACAGTAAACACGTAATCGAATTAATTGTTTTATAAGTTTAATTAATTAGTTAATTTTCATGATGATAATATTAAATAAATTAAAATATTCAAATGGTTTGAATTAAAAGTCTCTGGTAATATTATTTATTAGTTTCAGCAACAAATAACATGTACTAATACCTTGTGGAGTTTGAGTTAGTAATTTTAGGAGTGGATGAGGCAATAGCTAGTTAAGAATACCTAAAACCCCAGCAAATAAAACCCAACTGCCTAAAAACACCAAAACAATTGGGCCAATAAAGCCCTAAACCCATGAGGACCCGACCCCTTTATAAGCAAACCCTTATTCCACATCCCTCTCTTCCGTCAATTTCGCCCCCCACTCTCGTCGCCACTTTCGGTTGGAGGCGGCGTGTCTCACAACAATGGTGAGTATTCGTTTCTGCCATGTTCTCTTGTTATACATCTATAGTTTGAGTTTCGCGGCAAGGCGAAGTTTTGATCTTCGTTACCCAGCATGGTTTATGTGTTGAGATTTTACGTTTGGTAGCATAGCTTGAAATGGATCAGTTTTCATGGTCTGATGTTTTTTCATTACGTAATCTGTATCAACATTTTTGGGTGCATGTTAAAGGCGTTTGTTAAGGCTCAGAAATCAAGGGCCTACTTCAAGAGATATCAAGTGAAGTTCAAGAGAAGAAGAGGTATTTTGTTTGGTTGTTTTGTTTCGTTGTATTCAATGTACGTCTTGTTCGTTGCAAACTTCGTTGGTAATTGTGATTTTATTTACTGCAGAGGGAAAAACCGATTACCGAGCCAGGATTCGGTTGATTAACCAGGATAAGAACAAGTATAACACACCAAAATATCGTTTTGTGGTTCGATTTGTATCCTACTGTTATGTTATGAAGAATTCGTTATAAGTACTTGAATTATTGTGTTTTATCATGTGAATGAATGAATTTCTCCTCTCAGTTGATGTTTTTCTGTAAGCATAAACCTTAACCTGTTATTAGACTAACAAGGACATCATTGCCCAAATAACATCTGCTACCATTGCTGGAGATAATGTTCTTGCTGCAGCATATGCGCATGAGCTGCCACGCTATGGTCTCAAAGTAGGTCTTACAAACTATGCAGCAGGTACTTTTTCTGAGGAAATCTAACTCCCAACCATTATGTCAAGTACGGTTTGTTCTATCTTTTCACTCTTTTGTTCTGTTATCAGCTTATTGCACTGGACTCTTGTTGGCCCGTCGAGTGCTTAAGAAGCTTGAAATGGATGAGGAGTATGAAGGAAATGTCGAGGTATTTATGAGTTTGCTATGCTCTGTGGTCTTTTTGTCACATGTTTCTAAGTTAATGGGCTGTTCTCTTTTCAGGCCACCGGAGAGGATTATTCAGTGGAACCAGCAGACACTAGGAGACCATTCCGTGCCCTTCTTGATGTTGGTCTTATTAGGACCACAACAGGCAACCGTGTTTTTGGTGCCCTTAAGGTAATCCATTTAAATACAGTGCTATATTTAGTTTGGTTTTTGTTTATTAATCGACAAATTGAATAATTGTGTTTACAGGGAGCTCTCGATGGGGGTTTGGATATCCCTCATAGTGATAAAAGGTTTGCTGGCTTTGATAAGGATAAGAAGGAACTTGATGCTGACGTTCATCGCAAGTATGTCTTTGGTGGACACGTTGCTTCTTATATAAAGGTACTGGCAAAGATTGTTTTTAGAACCAGTTTGTTGAAATGTTTAGTACAATATTGCTATTATTTAAGAAATGAGTTCTGACAAACTATTTTATGTGTTATGCAGACATTGATCGAAGATGAGCCAGAGAAATATCAGTCACACTTTAGTGCTTATATTAAGGAGGGAGTAGAGCCTGATGGTCTTGAAGATCTGTATAAGAAGGTTCATGCTGCCATCCGAGCTGACCCTACATTCAAGAAATCCGAGAAACAGGCACCAAAGGAGCACAAGAGGTAAGTGGCTGATATTTTTTGAATGCATATATATTAATTAAGGGAATGCATATATCTATTTTGTCATTTGAATTCTGGCAATTTGAATTGGAGTTGTTGTTGGATTGGCTGTATATTTAACTTATCCTGTGCTGTTTATCTAGTTTCTGTTATTTATCTAGCTTTTGGTCATCTTATTTTTGCTACTAGTTCTGTATGACATTTAATAATTGATTTAGATGTATGCAAATTCATGGATATAGGTGTGATTTAATATTGAAATTTTTTAAATCAAATGTTAATGTTATTTTTTAAGTACTATATATTATGGTTTAATTTATATATATAGTAAGATGAGTTTTTATGTTAAAAGTATGAAAGGTTGGGAATGTGAAATAAGAATCTCATGTTTCTATTTCAAGTTACAGAAAATTTTAACCAGTCCTACAATTCTTTATTTATGGTTGTATGAATTAGATTTTAATTTAATTCACTTAGTTTTATATAAAAATGGTCCTGCCTAAGTGTACCACTCATAGATATGATTAATTTATATCAGGTTGGACTTACCCTTTTACAGTATTCAATAACTTCATCAAATAGTGCTTCCATTGTATTAAATTATGATTAGCTCTGTATTATTGTTGTTAAAACTTAATAAAAATTATACAATATTAATAGTTTGTTTGTATTTCATCTATATGTGCTCTGGCATGGTTGACAGTTTTTTTGTTCTGATTTTCGGTAATTTAGGTTTTAGTATGGAGGATGTTTCTCAGAATATTTGCATCTTTGTGCAGGTACAATCTGAAGAAACTCACTTATGAGCAGAGAAAGGCTAAATTAGTTGCACGCTTGCAGGCTCTCAACTCTGCTGCTGGTGATGATGATGATGAAGATGATGATGAATGAAAAGTTCATCATTGATGCTGTAGTAGCAGTTGTCTTAATTTAGTTGAGTTAGTCTTTCCTTATGTATCGGGATTGATTGATGTGTTATACTTATTTTTATGGTTTACAGATATGTTGGTTGCAATATAATCATACTTTGTTTACGTTTTATTCTAATTATTATCGGGGTTTGAACTTATCAGTGTGGGTTCAGAAAATGACACAAAACCTATTTAAGATTTTAAATTTAAATATGGTATCTTGAAAAAAAAAATTGATCCAAACTTGTCTGATTAAATTTGTATTTTTGTCTGATTAAATTTTTTTTTGTCAAACCGATCTTATCATTGGAAAGGTTGGTATGAACTCACTAATAACTTCTAGTTGGTTATTTAATTAATGTAAAGGATTAAAGTCACATAAAGCATTAATATTTACTCCAAAGACAACTGATTTCCAAATACATAACAAAAGGACTCAAGGACTGTTGTTTGGGACGGTTCATTTGAATTCCTGGATAAAATCTTTCGGGAATAGTTAGGATTGTAGTATTTGACAAAATCATAATAAAAAGATTTTCGAGATTTGTAGATTTCTGTCTTTAAGAACTTATTATCTTTGGTATATTGAGCAAGTTTCTAGGATAAAATAAGAACTTCTCGAAGTGTGTTTGGAGGAGGAGTATTATGCTCCATACATAGATGTGGATGGGGGCATATATGAGTTAAAATTCATGGCATGCGAAAGAAAAAATCTAAAACAAATCTGAAAATCACTTGTACAACGAATTTTGTATATATATATATATATATATATATATATATATATATATATATATATATATATGCATGCTATATATATATATATATAACAGTTAGTACCCACGGATAGTTAGTACATGTGATTAGCAAGTATTTTAATATCCACTTATAAATAGATTGGATGCGGGTATCATATTATCCATATTCGCAAGTATTTGTTATTCGCACAAAATTAAAATTAAATATATATTTTATTAAGTTAAATTTAATTAAAATTAAAATTAAAATTAAAATTTAATTTATATTTAATTTAATTTAATTTATATTATATATTTTTTAGGTTAAAATATTCCGTTGGTCCTTGTTTTTGTCGCAAAATCTCAATTTGGTCATCGTATTTTTATTAGTCTCAATTAGGTCCTTATTTTTGTAAATTAATATCAATTAGGTTCTTTCCGTGAGTACTAACACTGTTAAATAGGTGCCACGTGTCAACTCCTCGTTTTTTTGAATTTTTTTAAATTTTTTTAAATATATATATATATATATATATATATATATATATATATATATATATATATATATATTTATGCCACGTGTCACGTATGTAGTGTGCCACGTGTCAATCTAATATGGTGACACGTGTCACATTATTGTATGAATATCAATTTGGTCCTCATATTTGTTAATTTGATTTGATTTGAGTCCCAATTTTTTTTTAAATTTTCAATTTCAGGTACTCCAAATTTTACTTTTATATAATGTTATGATTATTTTTATTAAAATTGATATTTTTATTAAATATTTTAATAATATTAATTGTATTTAATATTAAAATTTTAAATATATTTATTTTAATTTGTTATAAAATTATTTTAAAATTTTACATTTGAATTTATAAAATTGTTATTTTTAAGCCAACTCTAAAATATTGTTGATATTGAATATTATACAAATATTTCGAATATAAATTTATTAATCTATATATTTATAATTTTAAAATAAAATTTAAATAAAGTTTAATGTAAAATATAAATTTAAATAAATTAAATATTATTGAAAATATGTAATAGAAATATCACTTGTAATAAAAGTATCATTATTACATTTATAAAAAAATTAAATTTGTTTTAAATTTGGAGCACATGAAATTAAAATTTTTTTAAAAAATTTGGGTATCCACATGAATGTGGGTTTTAAAAAAATTTGTGGGTATTTTTTAAATGAGTACCAAACGGGTAAATGGGCGGGTAGCGGATGAATATTTATTTTTGCAAGTAGAATTGTAGGTAGACACTATTCGTATCCGACCCAATCCGTTTTCATCCTTACTTTTAATAGCTAAGATTAACAAATAGTATAACTCATTGTCAACAATAAATTCATGAGATGGTATCTAACCATATATACATACGCAACCTTTTTACAAGAACTCAAAATATGCACACCTTATATAACGTGTAGGCTATAAAAATGTTGTTTGCAAGCTTTATAAATGTATAACAAAAACAAGCATATCCTAGAGATTTGAACTTCAACTATGAAGAAGCAAAGAGAAAAAAAAAAGAGAAGTTTGCATATGAATGAGTTTGAAGCGAGTCTGGGATTGCATGGCGAAGAAAATGGTTGGTGTTTTGGCAAAAAACTGTAAACCCTGAACTAAAAGTAAAAACCAAAGGAACTTTCTTGACTCAAAGCTAGGTCACATTAGCACCAAAATTGTTTCATCTCTTGACCAGAGTTCATCCTTTATTTATAACGAAAAAATGTTCACTAATCATCTTTTACCCCTTAAAAATCAGGGAGATATTTCAGTAATACAAGCAACCAAGACTCAGTAACCACCAAGTAACCAAGCAATATTACAAGTATTATCCTAAATAAATAACCATAATTGAAAAAATTGTCTAGTTGAAGCCTATGCTTGATCATATCTTTTTGTACGACCCAAATGCAAGTTTGGCCTTCCTCACGACGGTTGGCAACCCTACTTCTTCCATTGGCACGTTGACGTCGTGCAAGAGGACCCATTGTACGAGATTGGATCAGTCCTTGACAGATCGTCCATATGGGTTGTGAGAATAAATGATTCACTTGTATTAGGGTTGACCAAGGGTCGGTTTGGGTTGAATTCGGGTCATTTGGGTATAGTTACATCCGGATGGATATTGGGTTATCTGGATAAAAGAAAAAAAAAAACTTTAAGGAAGACAAGGAACGGTAACAGATTTTGAACATCAATATAAAAAAAATTCAATAACACAAAAAATAGCTCGTGGAGGGTGGAGGCCATGGTTGGCTGCATCTCTACTGCACTCCTTCTCAGATCTTCTAAGTTTCTTTCTTTAATCTATAATTTTCGATTTTCCTAAACAAAAGAGGAACCAAAGCAACAACAGGTAGCCACAAATTAAAAAAATAAATGGACAAAATAGGATCCAAAGCAACAACATGTGGCCACAAATTAAAGAAAAAATCGGTCAAAAGAGGAACCAAAGCAACAACAGCAGTGACCACAAAATAAATAAAAAAAACGGTGGCCACCAAGTGGGTAAAACCTTAATGCCCTCCACCACGACGGCATCGACAACAATACTGCCACCACCGCCTCCCACAACATCCACAGTGACGACACCACCAATAATAAAAAGATTCGACAACAAGAACATCCTTCAGAGTGATGAAGGGCACGAAAGAAAAATGAAGGAGGAGAAGGAAGGAGTGAGGGTTGCAGTAAAATAGGATTATGTTAAAATAAAAGTTGAACTTTTATATGTAGGTGATTCGAGTCGGATCACCTACATATAAAATTAATATTTATATCTGACCGCATCAATCCGTTTATATCCGAATACTCTTATTCATTACAACCCGACCCGTCTAAAACCAATCCAGTAACAATTTTTTTCTCAGGTTGAACGAATTCGGATGGACTCGCATAATATGCTCAGGCCAATCCAGTAACATAATTTTTAATAAATAATTATCTTTTAAAATATGACTTATATATATATATATAATATTTGAAGACAATATTAGTTTTTAAATTGATAAATACATTTTAAAAATTATTAAAAAGGCTTTTGTAACAATAAAAGTTAAATTTAAAATACATCTCAACCCTTTTGCTGGGAAGTTAAAATTCACTTAACATTTGTTACTTGTTGATATGACTAAGAATCAAGTGAAATCTGCAAACATTCTCCTTGCTAAAAAAAATAAAAAGTATAATGTGACAACAATCAAGTATATAATACGAGATATACTTACAAAAATCATATTGATGTTTGAGAATTGAATTACAGTAGCTGATGATGATGTTAGAATGTGATAAATACATCCATTGGAGTAGATAGGTAGACAAATATGATCTGGGTGACCTTTTTTTTGCACACATCCTAATGCACACAGCTCTTTAAATGCATAGCTCTCAACTAAGTAGATAGAAGCATTGCATGTTATCATTTTTGTAACAAATAAATTTTCAAAAAAAGGTATTAAAAAAATTCATCACACACTATATAAGTAAAATTAAATAAAAAAATTACCCAAAACACAAAAAATAATATTAAAAACAAAATTAATATAAACATAAATAAAAATACATAACCAAACTAAATTTCGAAATTCAATAAAAACCTTAATCGGATTTCGAAATTCGGTATAGTCCTCTCAACCGAATTTCAAAATCCTATAAAAATGTTAACAAAATTCGAAATCTGGTACAAAGAAAATTTGAGGTTTAGTGCTAGTGGGCGGGTAATTACAAGGACAGAAAGTGCAACGTCAATGATCAGATGTGAAAAATAATTAGGAATGCAAGAAGAAAATTTGGTGGTGCAGGAAGAACACCCCCAAATAACCTTGACTATGTTTTGGGTTGGGCTGAATACACTTTTGTGAGATCGATTTTAAAAATAAAATTAAAAAAATTAAAAAAATCACGGAGTGATATGTGACAGTTATTATTTACTCTCGTTAACGATTTAAATAACGTCTGCAAAAAGGATCAAATTGACCACACATTACAAAAATTAGGATCATTTTAAATATTTCGAAAAAATGAAGACTGAAACAAAACTCACAAAAATTAGACCAAAAAAGTATTTAAGCCTAATAAAATTATAATAAAAATCTAAAAGTTATCCCTACACTTCTTTCATTTTAATAAATTTTGAATCGTAGAATTTGAAAAATACTTTTAAAAATATGTATTCTGAAATATATTCAAAATTTACATAATATATATTCCGAAATATAATTTGGTATCTAAAAATATTAATGTGTATTCCGAAATATAATTTGGTATCTAAAAATATGTTTTAGATCGCATATGAAAAATACATTTTAAAATAAAATTAGGTTTAATTACTTATTAGTTCTTAGTTCTTGATTTTGTTTAAAAATGTAAAATTAATCATCCAAGTTATTTTTAATCTTAATTGATCCTAATTTGTGAAAATTGATATAATTTGACAATGATATTTTAAAAATTGATACATTTTATTTTTTTTGTTAATTTTCTTAAAACATATCAAGAATTTTTCATTAAAATTAATATTAAAATTATGTTAATTAAATAATGAAAAAAATAATCTTTATTAACATCTTGAATTTCGATGAAAAACCAACTTACATGAGTTTTTCACAAATCTAAATCAAATTACATCAATTTTCATAAATTCAAATCAAATTAAAACAAAACAAAATGGTGAACTAAATTTACACTTTTAAATAAAAAGAAAAATTAAATAACCAATTAAACCATAAAATTACTTTCAAGATGTAAATAAAAAATATATTTCCAATTCAAAAACACCTTACAAATTAGATTAATATATTTTGAAATGTAAAATAAAAAAATATTTTTTGGTCCCATAATATATCTTGAAATATATTAAAAAAAACTTTTAAATTATACAATTCCAATATACTTTCGGATTCCCTTCCTTCTTCCGAATTGAGTTTCCACCCACACCCTTGTATCTTCATCTTCTTTGCTCATTCCTCAACACCACATCTCATTCTTTACCAGATCTACACCACCAGAGCACCAGCTATGTGTGTAGCCGCCAACGCAACTACCCTTGTCGTCACTGCCAAAGGTTGAACTCGCTTCACTCCGCAATTC
Source organism: Vigna unguiculata (assembly GCF_037176805.1). NCBI lineage: Eukaryota > Viridiplantae > Streptophyta > Magnoliopsida > Fabales > Fabaceae > Vigna > Vigna unguiculata. The sequence goes on from NC_140796.1 coordinate 47,078,286, forward strand.
TCACAAATTTGTGTAGCCGGTGGAAGCCGAGTCAACACAACCAAACCGGTGAAAATTGAAACTCACTACTCCAATTTGAAGGCATCGATGCTAAATAACAAGACTCTTCGTCCTCGATCACAGTTATCAGTAGAAACATTCAAACACTCATTCCAACAAGAACAAACAAACATGTTAGAATCATAAATGCTAAAAGTAACGGTTAGTATAAGGAAACAGCATAATGAAGCAAACAAGGCAACATAGCTTTACTGGTTGCCTTTCTAATCTCTTTAATTAAAAAAAAAAAAAATGTTTGGGTACAGTTGTGTAAACTATTATCAAGAAGAACAAGAACAGAAATCTGCAGTTTGTGAATCCAATTGCAGCAATATAAAATATGTAACAAAAGGGGGAAAACTATAACATTATCTGAACCCTAATCTAAGCGTTTTAGAGCCACGAAGCAGAAACACTGTTCTCCTTCGAGAAGTGGGTGGAAGAAAAGTTGAATCAGAGGGAGGAGAAGCAGAATCAGAGGCAGCAACCCCAATTTGCTGGGTTTGATCCTGAGCGGAGTTATTGAAGAGATGGGTTATATCAGATAGCGGGACTCTCTTCATCTTCCTCTTAGTGTTCCTCTTGAATGAAGGGGCCATGGGAGGAATTGGATTTTTCTTCTTTTCGGAGGAGACGGTGTTGATTGGAGGAACATTCTCTTTGTTGCTGTCATCGTGTGAGCCAGAGGCCTCCATTGTTAACAGGTTGAGGTTCTGAGGAGAATGGAAGAGAGTGAGTTGGATGGTGAAGAGAAAGTGGCAGTGAAAGAAGAGATTTAAACATTGTTATTTGCTTGAAAATGGAGGGAGAATGAAAGAGAAGGAGGGGATGCAAAAAAAGGAATTCACAATTTTATTGTTCTTCGTTTTTTCAATTTCGTTTTCAAATCTTCAAATTTTTTGATTTTTCGTGTTTTATGATTTTTCATTATGGCGCTAAACCTCGAAACAACACAACACGAAAAGTAGATTCACTTCACACTATTATTGTTTTCATTTCTATATTTTCAAGTCAAACTTCAAACAGTGTCACGTTGCAACCGAAAATTTCGCGCGCTGTTAGCAATTTTGTTCGATTAAAATGAGAAGTTCGTGAAATTTTAAATTTTTCGCGGAACGAAAAGAACAAAAACTGGTTCGGCTTTGCGCCAAATATTTTGGATCTTGAATCTGCTGTAAAATAGAAAATAAAGTTAAGAATTTATGCTTCTATGGAGATCATATATAAATGATATGATTTTTCTTTAATCTATTTTTTAAAAGATATCTCTCGCTTTATTTACCTTTTATTATTTTAATTTTTCAGACAAGTTTAGTTATTAAATTTCCTAACATATTTTGTCGGAAAAAAAAACAAAGATATATTAAAGTAGAATATATATATATATATATATATATATATATATATATATATATATATATATTAATGAAAATATATGCACATACATATTTAAATTTTTTATAAAATAAAAGAAATTTATCAGATAATTTTAATAGTTAATTGTGTTAAAAAAATATTTATAAAAACTTTAAAAAATAAAATAATAAAATGAAATAAGTATAATAGATATATAATAGTGTACGTTAAAAAAATATTTAAAGATGATTATAATAATGAATTAAGAAAATATTTACATTCATTTAAAAAATAAGATAATAAAATGAAATATATAAAGAAGTGTTTGATCTACTAAAGTGTGAAACCATGTTTGGCTAGCGCAGGACACCCTTTCCATACCGTTGTACGTCACTTCTCTATCATGTGTTGTTATGTAATTCTTGTGTCTTTATGGTATTTTCATGGTTGTTTTAAGTTTTTTTATATGTTAAAATACTTATTACATGAGATTGTGATGCTTAAGGTAGTGTAACAAAAGGAGAATACTATCCTATATTGTTATTTGTAGGTGTATTGATGATGAACATAGAGGTGGGATTATTCTGACTCTGCTAATGATTTAAGTCAAATGGACAAAAATGTCTAGCGATCAGAGTCAAGGAATGTTTGTACATAAAATGGTGATGTTAATCACATTTAACAGAGGTACTTAATTTTTCCTTTCTTGTTCAATGGATTGGGAAAAGATACCCATACACAATATAACTACAACTTTAGACAGGCAAGAGAAATCAAGCACAAACAAGTGCAAAATGTTGTAGCACTAACCAATACACTAGTCCTTCGAAAGACAAGTCTATTGAGTTATCATGTATGATTATTTCGAATAAAGCTTGTTGGAATGAATAATACTTTGTAATCTAGACTATATTATTACAAATCAATGGATAGGAATTTCCTCTTTTATTTAAAACTTATAAGTTTTAAATTATGTCTAGCTTACCTTGTTTTTGTTTGTGTTTGGTATTGTTCTTTTGCCATGACTCTTGTTTCCACAAGAGTATAAGAGAATGTAGGATACAGGGAAGAACAACGCTGGGCGTTTTATTAAGGATGATGAAGTGAAAAAGTAGTTTAGTCTTTTGAACATTTATAAGTTATGATGTTATGTATCAATTACTCCATGTTATCCTTGTTTTGAAATACTTTTGTTTCAACTTTTTTATTTTAAAATGAATATTTCCTTGTGTGTTACAATGATCCCTTTTAATTTACACGGAAGGCCACCTATTTCCTTCGGCTTGAGAATCCACTTGAAGGATCAACACCCTCATCCAATTTTTGATGGGAAGGAACACTAGAGTTACTTTTCTTTTGAAATGACCATGGAATGACATTAACAACCTTTGTTGTCTTAGGATGCTTAAAAGATATACCGTGTTTGTTGAGAAAATTCCTTTAACTTTTGGAAACGCGACAAATGCACCAAGCATTTGTTAAGTGTGTGACTGGACTCACATTCATTGTTATCAACAACGACCTTCGTCATCATCACATCTTCCAAGACAATGCTTTATTCGCCCGTTTCTACCTTCAATTTCTTCTTAACGCGATCGAAGATCATATCTCACTTGTTATTAGGGAGAATACAGAGTTCTTCATCGTCGTGCACGTGTCACATGAGTTGTTGTGGCTCTTATATAGAGTAGTGGTTGGTCTTCCACAGGGAGTGAAGCGAACACTTCTCGTCATCGTTGTCTTCCCTTATTTGTTTCCTTGTTGAAACGATGTCGTCATTCTTTTGATTGAGTTGAGCGTCTTGTGGAAGCATTTGATTGGGTTCCAAAATAGAATCATGATTGTTGGTTAAGCCTGGGGTTTTAGAAAAGGAGTTGGGTGTTGGTGACGGGTTCCGCCATTGCCCACTAATTGCACTCTTTGTTGCGATAACTGCTTGTGGTCATGGAATGATGGGGTTTCACATATTTGGCAACAACTTGTAGATGGCATCGGTAGGATCTTCTTTGTCGGAGGGAACAAGGAGGATGGCATCTGAGTTGACCATGGTTTTGCACTTCAGGTCCACGTGCGTAATACTTTATTAGCGGTTATGCCTTTGGTAATGGTGGCGAAGGTGTTCCTTGTATTCTTATTATTGTAGGGTTTTCATGATAAGTGAGGTTGGGATCAAGTTTTACTGGGCCTCATGGTGGGTACCAATTGTTTCAATAAAAAATTGTGTATCTTTTACTAAAGACAAAATTTAAAGAACCCTTTTGACCTAATGTGAAATTAATAACACTCCAGCCAAATTAATTTTATCCATTGACCTTGGGAGTTAACATCTTATTTATAAGTAAAATAGTTATAAAAATAATAATAGAATAACAAATTACAAAATTAACCACCAAAATATAAAATCTTCCCTATACAATAACATGTTGATAAAATGTAAACTAAATATACAACAAACTTAGGCCCTATTTCTAGGCACATAAACTTTAGGTCAACTTTTAGACTTCTCCAACATCTTCGAGTATTGGGTAGGACCTTTAACGACCGAGATGGTACACAACCCTAGCCTTGAGTGGAAGTGTATGAGGCGCAAAGGTTGAAAAAGTTCACTAAACCCAATATTGAATATTTACTTGCCAAAACTTGTCCACTTGCTTTGTTTTTATGTCTTGTTAGTTTTTAAATTTGGTATTGTTCTGTCTAGGGGTGACCGACCTTCAATTCCAAATTGTCGAGAATTTGACCCTGGTATAGGGAGATAAAGGCATAGCAAAAGTCAAAAAAAGAAAGAAAGAATGACATGACAATTCATATTAGAGGTCTACTTTTGGTTGAGGATGTCCTCAAAGATCGATCCCTTCAATTGGGTCTAGGTCTTGGGTTGAGTAATTGAGTCAAGCAAGATAGAGGCACGTGACATTTGGATCAATGCATCATCTTGGGAACTACACTAGACATCGTTAATGGATCGAGCTGGGATTATCAATCCAATAAATCACTTAATTATCTTTATATTGAATTGTTATCTTTGTGCACTCATCCACGACAAAGGGACAAATATATTTTGGCTCAAAAATAGGCATAAACTTTAAATCCAAAATATACACACCCACCCACCCATACACACACAAACACCAAACAACCCCCCTTCCCCCCCACACACAGACACAAACAAACACCAAACACCAAACTTTGAAAACGAAACTAAAATCAAAATTACTTAATAGTTTATAGACCACAAAAATAACACATTTAACCCAAAAAGATTACTCTCCTTCACTATATCATATATCATCTACGCTGTCATGTTCGATGATGCAGATAAAGAAGAAAAAAAGAGAGAACATGTGGTGGAAAAAATTCTTCAAAACATATTTCATGTTTTACAAAATTTATTCTAAAGATTTTGTTCCGATAAAATCGTTTCGAACGTTTTTCATATGTTTTGAAAATTTTATTCTCAAAATTATGCTTCAAAAAAACCCATTTCAAAATGCATTTTACGTGTTACAACTTATTTCAGAAATTACGATAATATTTTCCCATAATTCCAAAACATATAATTCCAATTTTTTATCTTTATATACATATATTCTTTTTTAAAATAGACATATTTACCAGGTCTAAAAATAGACAATACTTAATATAGTAAATATTCACTTAAGTCCGTTTTTTGATCTTGAAAGTTTAATGTGGACTTTATTGGGATGCGAACTTATGATATTTTAATAGTCATATTACAATATGAAATATTAAGAGTCATATAACATAATTATAGTGTGAAATATTATGAATGTTGAAAAAATTAAAAAATTATGAAAATATGAGATATATGAGATATAAGAGATATATTACAAAAGGAATAATTTGTTATTTTATTTGATGTAACAAAATATAAAATCAAATGAATTTACAGGATTATTTTTAGAAATAAATTCATAAATTTATTTATCCTATATTTTTTTTTTTCAAATACAGATTTAGATGAGATACAAATTTAAATGAATGCAAACTTGAATGTTTAATTCAGTCAAAGTGTCCTTATGTAGGAAGTTTTTTCACTGATATTACATTTTTGTAATTTATGGATGTTACACTAAAATTGTTCAAAAAACATGTGTACACTGGAATATTAAGTCGGTTTTATCTCTCTTTATAAATTATTATTTTATATTTGGTGGTGTCGACAAACAAAAATCTACTACATTAAAAAATTATATTTTTGGATATTTTTAATACATTTTAATTTAAAAAAATTATATTTGTAATAAAAATTAAAATATCAATAAACTATTATTCTTTAATTTAAAATATTTAACTCGAATATGTTAGAGCAATTGTTTTTTAAGATTCATTACAACAAAAGTAAAATTCTGAAGTCTATTTATAAAACTGTAAATTTGAAAAATTGATTAGAATAAAATTAAAATTTAAGTTGCTCATTTGTAAAAAAGAAAAAAAAAAAGAAATCTGAGGATCAATTGAAATAAAATTAAGGTGCTTATTTGTATAAAGTGTAATATTTAAGAGGTCAAGTATTATTTTTCCAAGAGAAAAAAAAAATACAATGGAACACAAAAAGTAATTAATTTACGAATTACATTAATTTTTCTAACAATGTATAATGGCTTTATATGAATGATTTTTTTCTGTAAACACAAGAGAAATAAATAAGAAAGGGAAATTAAAATTACTTTCTTCAGCTGAAATTAATTTATGCCCAAGTCTTTGAAATTTTCTGAAAGTTTTTTATTTTAAATTTAAGTATAAGTTTTCTTTATTTTATAAAAAAATTAATTACATATTTCTTTTAAAAGCGTTTATAGTTAGGAGGGCTGTTGATGAGTGAGTAATCATCCGAGTAACCAGTTAAATCCATGAAACTGGGTTGCAGCACAATTTTGGATCACAATTCTGTCGGCCCATGTAAATTTTCAGTAAAAATTGCTCCAATTAATATTTATTTTGGTGAACAGGGGTCTGAATTGGCCAGGAGTAGAAAATTAACAACTTCAATTGTTAAAAAGAATGACTTTTAAAATTAAAAGTATTTTTAATATTTTTTTATATGATTGGATGAATATTTAACAGAATTTTGGAGAATTTTATCTCATTGAATTTAATGATAGCATATAGCTTAAATTCTATATATTTTCTATTTGTATTAACTCAACTTTTTTTTTATTATTTTGTTTGGCACCGCTATATAATTGGGCCGAAGGCCCAAATACAAAAATAACCTAACAGAGTGCCGGGACATACATATATTCAATCCTTTCGAAGCAATTAGGTTTCATATAAATTCTCTCAGGCAACTGGGTTTGTGCTCTGCGGCTACAATCAATGGTATCGTCTTTTTACGTTTACTGTGTAGACATGATATGAATCTGATTCTGATGGTGTTTGGATTTTGCATGAGTGCAGGGGAAGGGAACAGGGAGTTTCGGTAAGAGGAGGAACAAGACCCACACCCTCTGTGTCAGATGTGGCCGTCGCAGTTTCCACCTCCAGAAAAGTCGCTGTGCTGCGTGTGCTTTCCCAGCAGCGCGCACTAGAAAATGTAACTCTTTTACTTATTAAATTTAGGGTTTGTGTTATAGATTTGGTCTTGATTGGTCGATGGTTTCAGATAATTGGAGCGTCAAGGCCATTAGGAGAAAGACCACTGGAACGGGAAGAATGAGGTATCTGCGTCACGTGCCTCGCAGATTCAAGAGCGGCTTCAGAGAGGGTATAATCGGTTAACTGTTTTAGTGTTTACTTTTGGGTTTTGGTTTATGGTTTTTGCTAACGTGGTAGTTTTGAATCAGGTACCGAAGCTGCACCCAGGAAGAGAGGAGCGGCTACCACTGCCTAAGCTGTCGAAGGTAGCAATTTTTCTGGATCCATGAATTAGGAGTTTAGGCTTCTGTGTTGTGCGAAACCCTGTTAAACAATTTTTCTTTCTGTCTTTTTGACCTTATTTCGTATAAATGGATTTGTATTTCAACTTGAGTATGGTAAGGAGTTTTGAATTGATAGTTTTTTTTACGTCTATACTTTAATTTTCAATTCAGACTTAATTTTTGGATTTGTTATTGGGAATGAATTATTTAATGTTAATTATGCTGATAAGATAGTTTGCATTACGGCCTTGTCTAAAATTTTGCATACTACGGCAGAATTTGAGATTAGAATATCCCTTTAATTGATGATTTATCAAAAGTTTGTTGGTTTGGGGTTAGGTAATTTAAATTGGCTTGCCATCGAAGCTAGCTAGAATAGTTTCAATAAGGAAGAAGTGGTGCGGGTGAGAGATGACAAAACCATGACTGTTCAAAATTCTTCGCAACTTTGTCTCTCTTGGTTATGTTTCCTTGATAGAAGAAGAATGAGAATATGCAAGATTGCGATTTATTTAATGTAATGAGAGATTGGCCTTAGTTATTGTTATTTTTTGTTTTTTTTCTAATCGATTTTCACTCTGATAAAGTTCTTGATAATCCCCTAGTCGTTCGACACAGTTTAAGAAAATGCATTATTACCAAATTTTGCGGGTTGAAAGACTTAATAATTATGGCATCAGGACATATCCACTACAACCATTAAATTCGTCTTTCGCCTTTTCTTAAATATTTGTACTCTCAGCTTTTTTTAATATTTTCGTTGTTTTTCATTTTCCTTCCAATAAAATTGTAGTTGCTATACATAATTTCCTGAGATAAGATTATGTACGTGTAAAGATGGGATTACTTCATGTCTTTTTTGTATTTCCTTCCCAAACTTGGTTTATTAGGGATTTTACTACCATTGTCAAAATTGATGTTAAATAAGCCGTTTTGCTCTAATACTGTGTTGATGTTTTCGTTTTTCGTTTCCTATTTAAATGGAAATATATTGGTTATTATTATTATTATTATTATTCTTATTCTTATTTTTCGATGATAAAAGTTGGAAGAAGATTCATCGACATTTTATTTTAATTAGAGAAAGTATACAATATAACAGTGTTAAGCAAGGGATTCGTGTGGAATCTGTCTGTTTAGGCTTCCTAAAATTGTGATAGGTGAATATATTTAAACAGTCATGTGGAAACTCTATTTTAACAGTCATGTTATAGGTGAATATATTATCTGAATTGTTCGAATATCCTATTATCGTTCTGTTACGTATTAAATTTCAAATTTCGTTTATCATATCAAATGTCTTCAATGCTTCTGTAACCCCCACATCAAATTTATATTGACATGCAATTACAGTCGCATAATATGATTCTAAAGCATTATAAATTTTATGATTTTAAGAAGCTAATTTTACGGGTTAGTAATGACTAATTCAGCTGTTATGATGTTTATTTTTTATCAAAGTCTTTGTTAATGGTTGCCAAAATAATATTCTACCCAGCCACGTTAATGGTACTGAACACAATACTTGGAAGAAAATTGAAATAAAGAGCTTTTAACTGGATGAAGAGCCATCTTTTCTATTTCCACACTCCATTCGGAATAATTTCAACTAGGAAGAAAAATAAGACATCTCACTATATACGAGAGGGGATATAAGAAATGGTAAGTGATGGTCAAATATTGGATACCTTTTGTTTTTGTCAAGTAAATTTCTACAAATATTGAAAAGTTTACCGTTGAATCCCATGTTAGGAAATTGCGTTATTATCAATTAATTTTGGGTTACTTGTCTAAATTTGGCATTTCTTGTCGGGTTAAATATGTTTTTGGTTCCTTAAGTTTTAGTGAATTTTGAAATTAGTCTCTCTTCGAAACTTGATACCAATTTAGTCCTTCATCTTTAGAAATGTGTGAATTTAGTTCTTCTTATCAAATTTTGTTAAGTTTATTTGACATTTTAAATGCATTTTATGATAATACTTAAGTTAACATTGAAGCGAAAGTGTGTCAAATGGTGTAAACAATTCAAATACTAGCAACGTTAGATAAACTTAACAAAATTTGGTAAGAAGGACTAAATCCATACATTTCTAAAGATGAAGGACTAAATTTGTATCAAGTTTCGAAGAGGGACTAATTCCAAAATTTACTGAAACTTGAGGGACCAAAATCATATTTAACCCTTTCTTGTCTAAGCAATTTCACAACTATCGTCATTGTATTTTTATATTCGTCTCTTGCATATTTTTGAAATATTTTGTACTGTCATCTATTTTGTATTCATTGTTTACCAGTCTCTCCTCCCTATAAAATTGTACTAGTTATACACAATTTTTGTGAACTACTTGATAGAATTTTAAAGGTGTAATTACTCTGTATTTTCTGTTTTTCTTCTTAAACAACTGACAATAATAAGCCAAACTAGGTTTACGTATAAGGGATTTCACTACCATAGCCAAAGGGGACGCCAAATAGGTTTTTATTCTAGTGTAAGGATGATGTTTTCAATTTCGTTTTCAAATTTTAATTTTTCTCTCTTTGGTCTCATTTTTCAAATTCATTTTGACTGTGCTGTAATAGCCGAAACGAGAATCTTGTGCAGACCAGCATCTCTCATGTCACAAATAAATAATTATGAAATTTGAATTTATCCCCTTCAAACCCTAGTGCCCAACACCTCCGTATATATACTCCCATTATACAAACAAAATTCCCATTTTGTATCTTCTAATTTTGTCTTTTTCGATTTGAAGAACCCGGAAGTATAAAAATCCAGATGCTATTTTCTTTTTTGCTTAAAGAAATTTCTGAAGTGTACAATCTAAAAGCCGAAAGTTGTCCAATTCAGAAGAAAAAAAAATAACTTCTGAAATGAGTAATTCGTAAGTTAATATTTTTCTTAATCATTTTTGGCTTTTGAATTGCTTCAATTCAAAAGTTATTTTTTATTTGAGATTCACAGATTCGAAAGCCATTTTTTTTGAGAAAAAAAACTATTTGCATGTTGTATACTCTGGAACCCATTTTCATAAGTTATTTTTCACTTTCAAATTAAAAAATCGAAGAGGGAAAAGTGGATGTCTTTTTATTATGGGTGCAGAAGGAAAAAAAATGAGATAAATGAAGAAAGTTCCATATATATATATATATATATATATATATATATATATATATATATATATATGTGTGTGTGTGTACATTTTATTTGACACTGGTATTTTTTCGGTTTTCCTTCGGTCCAATTATATAGTGGTGCCAATAATAAAAGGGCTTCTCCATTAACCTCACCTCAAAGTTGAAGATTTATGACAATTAAATCCTTACCTATTATAGGTAAGGTAATTAAGAAAATTACTGAATAGACCTTTTACATAAATATTAAGAAAAGATTAAGAAAATTTTATGAATTATTATGAATTTTTTACGAACACAACTTAGTGTAGTTCCAAAATTTCTCACATTTTGAAAACACTCAAGCTCTCTTCTCCAACTTCGTCCGAACAAATAAACGCTGTTATTTTCTGATAAGTTTTGTTATTCTTTAGCATTGTGGTCCCTGACATTGTGGTTCTTGCCATCACAACGAAAAAGCTCAGTCGTGATCCCCTTTTCCACTAACCAGTAAACTTGTGTTTCTAATTAACGTTGTTGTGCCCATGCAGGTTAGTCGTTGGCTTATTTATTTTGGAAATGTCATTTTTTTTGGACTTGATGAGTTTTTCTGCTCTTTACATGTTGTTTGTTATTGTGCTTGTTATTTATTTAACTGAGTTTTAATTGATAAACCATAAAAAAAAAGGTGTTGAAGTAAATCAGATATCGACATCCAATATACTTATTAATTAATCAAATGTGGACATACACAAGACGTTGGGAGAATTTTTAAACCGGATGTGGATATATGGTGATTTTGAATACCCATTTTCGATATCTGGTAATCATTTAAAAAAAAAGTTATACATATATTGGAGGTAGACATTCAATACAGAAGATAACCGAATGTCGACTTCTGGTAGAATGTAGAAACAAATGTCAAATTCACTGAAATAGATGTCGACATCTGGTAAGTGATGGTCACGGATGTCGACATTCGATGAATTACGGAAACGAATGTCACCTTCAGCATGTCACATGTGTTGACTTTCGATTAACTAGGTTACTAGTTGCTAGTGGCGGATCTTGACGAAAAGTGTTGGAGGGGCCAAAGTAATATAATTTTGAAATCATTAGATTCGATAATTAGTATAATGCTTCAAAAAATGACTTCTCTAACTGAACATTTTTTATGATTAGTATAATACTTCAACATATGTGAAGAGGTAGAATCTATCTTGTTTTAGTCAATAATTTCATTTTCATCACTCTTAAACGATTCATTTATTCTTCCATTCTTTATCAATATACTTTTTTTGTAAACAATACTAAAAAATAATTGATCATAATCTAATAAAAAATTAAGACATGTAATTATTAAAACAAAAATATATTCATTATTATTAATACATAATACATTATTATTTTTTTCTATATTCATAAAAAATGAATATACAAAAAGCTTATGAGATAAAAAAAAATAATGTTTTCATTATTAATTAAAACAAGGGACGAGAAAGGAAGAAGATAAATGAGAAATATAATGAGTTTATGTCTAATTTTTTATCTTTAAAAACAAAAAAAAAAAGACATATGAGAGTGAGAGATTATTACAATTTGTGAAAAACTAAAAAGACAATGAAAAGGAAAATAAAAATTATGTCAATAAATATTTGGTTTAATTACTCTTTTGATTCATGCTTTCCTTTAAAAATGTTAAGTTGGTCCTCTAATGTTTTCTTAATCTCAATTTGGTTTCGATTTTTGAAAAATTGATGTAATTCGATCTTTTACGATAAATTTCGTTAAATTTCTTGAAACAAATTAATAATCTTTTCATTAAAATTGAGATTCTTAATATGAATAATTTACTCTGTTGGTGTAATTAACCTAATCCTAATATCAATTTTTAAATAAAAACAGAAACCAAAAGAAAAATTAAACCTGAATATTTTTATTTTTTATTATATTTAATTTTATGTTTTATTATGTATTTATATTAAATGTTATGTTTAAATAAAAGAAATAAAAATTTTAATTTTTATTAATTTCTAATATGTATTACCTACGATTTTAAAAAAATTATATTTTTATATTATATATATAAAACTGAAAAAAAAATGAAAATTTTGGGGGGCAGGGCCCTCCCTTGCAGACATCCGGTAAAGAGTTTAATATATATTTTTTTAATATTGTTATTTAATTTATTGGTGATGATGTGTATTTATTTTACGTTACCTATATTTTTTTTGTTATTAAATGTTTTTGTTTATTAACTAAGTTTATAGTTTGCTTTTTAATTTTATTCATTTTTTAACATTTGTTATATTTTTTTAAGTATTAAAAATATTGATTTGTTGATTATTTATTAATATATTTTAACATATTAAGAATTTTTTTATAATTATGAATTTAGTTTTTTTTTCTTTTTGATAGTTAATTATTTTAAGTTTTAAATGATTATGTTATGTCATATTATTTTATTAATGTAGGTGATTATAATTATGGAAGATTTTCATTAGAGTTTTTTTAACTCTCAAGTAAATTTGAGTTTGGTGTCAGACTTTTCTTCTTTTATGAATGATATATGCGAAGAAGATTATACATATAAGTTTATAACCGATGAGAATATCTTCATAGGTGAAGATTTAATTAAATGGGTTCGAGGGGATACCTTTGATCTTGGTTTTGTTGTCATTATTCTAAGATCTAATTACTATAATGGACAATTCAGAAGAAAGATGTATGTATTATTAGGATCTGAAAGGGGTGGAAAATATATACAAATCTGATGCGGAACCTAGTTTATCTGGCACAAGAAAATATGAGTGTCCATTTAAATTAAGAGGCAAACCCATATCTAAAGGGGATGGGTGTCCATTTAAATCTAATGCGGTCTCTAAAGGAGCAACATTAAGATCCCCTCTACGAGCAGATGTTGTGGGTCTTCGTCTAGTATCACCCTGTTCAGAACTTTCGAGCCATGTACTATCATCTTGTCTAGAGGAATGACTAGAAGATCGACCACGATGTGTGGTGTCACCTCCTGTCCTAGACATATCTATAAAAATCTAAACAATTAAATTTAAAAAATTAAAAAATCAAACATATTGGATGTCGACATCTGTAACAAATTACATCAAATCAGATGTTGACATTCATAATACAAAAAAGTAAAAAAAAAAACCCTCGGATGTTGACATTTGTAATTCACTACAATATATCGGATGTTGACATTTGCAATACCTAAACTTTTAAAAAAATAAACTTAAGGATGTTGATATTCGTAATTCAATGCATTATATTATACCAGATGTCTACATCTGTAATATGTAAAATATTTTTTTATCAAAAAAAAAAAACTACGAATGTACATCCGTAAACCAACAATTTGTACCAGATGTCAACATTCGGTATAATCCAAAAATCTCAAAATATTCAGCTACGAATGTTAACTTCCGTAAGCCAACTTAATAAACTAGATGTCGACATTCGTAAAATGCTAGAAATTTAAAAAACAAATTACAGATGACATCCGTAATTCTAATTACCAAACCGGATGTTAACATCGGGTTTTAGGCGTCTTTGAAAAAATACCAGCTTCACTTATAGAGCACATAAGATGAACCAAACACAATATATGTAAATAATAGGTACCAATAAGTCTAACCAAGTTTTTATCATCTATATAATAGGTAAAACAAAATTAAAATACGTAAAAATAAAAGGTTTAATTACTCGAATGGTACCCACTTTGGTAGATGTGTGTCAATCTCATACCCACTTTTAAAAAAGTGTCAATTGCATCCTAACTTCTGGAAAAGTGTTTCAATTAAATCCCTTTCGGACGGAGATGACTAACGCCGTTAACGGCGTGACACGTGTCAGTCTGTGATTTTTTTGATTTAAAAAAAAATTATATTTTTTAATTTTTATTTTTATTTTTGAAAAAAAAATTAAAAATGCCACGTGTGAGGTCCTTGGTGTGATAGGTGGCCTTGCCAGTGCCACGTGGCAATGCAATGCCACGTGCCAGTGTCACCATCATATGTCATCCTATTGATTTCAATTTAGTTCTCACATATGTCTCAATGATTCAATTTAGTCCATACTTATGTATCTCTGATTCTATTTTGATCCAATTTTTTTAATAATTAAAATCAATTTTTTTATAAAATTAAAACTAATTAAGTATAAATTTTTTATAGAAATTAAGTATTTGATATTTATATTATAATTTAGTGGTATAAGTCATTTTATTAAGTCATTTTTAATAACAATATTAGTATAACATTCATACAAATAAAAATTTTGGTTTAAAATTAGTAAGAGACAATATTGTTGTATTTAAAAAAAAAAAAACAAAACATGAGTATGTAATAAAATGTAATTAATAAATTAACAAAACATAACATTTATACAAATAATAAATTTGGTCTAAAATTGGAGAGAAACAATATAAATATTAATACTTAATTTTGTAAAAATATTCACACTTAATTAGTTTTAATCTTATAAAAAATGGATTAACAAATATTTTAGTTATTAAAAAAAATTGGGACAAGATTGAATCAGATATAGACTAAATTGAATAAAAAAGACATATATGAGGACTAAATTGAAATCAACACAGTGACATCTGATAGTGATACTAACACATGTCATTGCATTGCCACGTGACATTAACAATGCCACGTGTCACACTAGGAACTTGACACTTGGCATTTATATTATTTTCAAAAAAAAATGAAAAAAATGAAAAGAAAATAAAAAAGAAAATAAAAAAACCATATTGACACGTGACACGCGGTTAATGACGTTAGTCATCTCCGTCTGAAAGAGACTTAATTGAAGCACTTTTTCAAAAGTTGTGATGCAATTGACACTTTTTTAAAAAAGGGATACCAAATTAACACACATCTACCAAAGTGGGTACTATACAAATAATTAAAAAAAAATGTAAGAATTTACCTGCACGAAGGAAGTTACAGATTTGGGAGGAGAAGTTCCAACTTCACACTTGCGAACGTGGAAAAGTAGATTTGGGAAATGAGGAGAGGAAGGAAGAAGAGCTATGGATTTTAAGGAGGCAGTTAGGCTAAATTTGGGGATGCGTGCAAATATAGGGCATTAAATAGGAGAGAGAAATATGAGAGAGAAATAAGTTTTTTATTTTTACTGAGGGATAATTTTGGAAATTTGAAATTTTTTTGAATACCGAAGAAGATATTGGAGGTGCAGGGAAAAGACCCCTAATTAAAATGACTTTTACTTGGTGCACTTACCTCTACTTCACTCACATTTTTCATGGAGACATTTGGAGGTGCATGGAGAAGACTCCACTTTTACTTGTTACATATGCTAACCTTATTTATTTTTATATTTATATTTATTTAATTTAGTATTATTTGTGTGCATTCTTCACGATCAATATGAATGGTAGATTATTCTTAATCTAAAAGCCAAGATCTAAAGATGAGAAATCTCCTCATCCACAATTTTTTTCTCTCACATTCATAAATTTCCTCATACTCATATCTTTTGCGTATACTCAACTTCTTCATTGACATTCATCCCACTCATCTATACATTTATCTTTTTATCCACAAACATATCATTCATCCACATTCTTCTTCCCATTTCCATCATTTGTACTCATCTTCGTCTATATTCATTTTCATCGTTCACATTCATCTCCTTCATCTATTATATTTTTTTATATTTTTCTCACTCATTTTATTCATCTACATTCTCAAATCATCTCACTCACTATTTTATCTTTTTTTCATTGATATTATATTTTTTTTAAATTACTATATTTAACATACACTTAGTCCATGTTATTTGCATCACTTAGTCCATGCTAATAACGTCAACCAACAACAATTAACACTATTGTTTTAGCTTTCACTTTGGCATCAATTTTTCCTCAGCTTTTGGTTAGTTTTCTTGTAAAGAATTGGATGTGAAGTTAATTTTTTAATTCATAAAATTGTAAAAGCTTAGTTAACTAAAAGTGGTAAAACGAAAAAGATATATTTAATTTATAACGATAGTTGATTATAGGTAGAGAGATCCAATAAATATAATTAATTGTAGGTAGAAAGATCCCAAAGAAAAGAAAGATAGATGAACTACAATTACTTAATTTAAAACTATAGATACTTAACGCCAGAAAGGAATTCATAGCTAATATAAATTTTAAGGTATAATTATTGATTTGGTCCCCAATTTTTTGAGTTGGTTCAATTTGGTACTCGAGTTTTTGGAAAGTTCAATTTGGTTTTCGAGTTTTTTGAAGGTTCAATTTGGTATCTTATTTTTTAAAGTGGTTCAATTTAATACCTCCCGTCATATTCCAATCAATGTCATTTGTATAGTGGTGAGTTGTCACTATGCTATAAAAACATATGTGAAGTTCTTAATTGGGTTTGTTTGTTTGTTTGTTAGATGTAGTTAACATCATTTAGTCTCTCTGATGATGTTTCTTTGATAGTGTATTCAGTATGGTATTATGATTACTTGTTAATTTTGTTGCACAATGATAATTGACTACTATACAAATAATGTTAACTAAAATATAATGTGAGGTATTAAACTGATCTCCTTTAAATAATATGCGTACCAAATTGAACCTTCACAGAACTCGGAATCAAATTAAACAAACTTAAAAAAATTGGAGACCAAATCAATAATTATACCAAATTATAAAGAATATAAGTTATCCTTAATTGACTAAAAACTTCTAGAGACTAGCTTATTATCTAAATCTAAATGATTGAAATTACTTGATTCGTAAAACTTGATAACTAACATGCATGGAAAAATTAAATTAAGAAGCTTGGTTGTTGTGACTTCAAGTTTCTTAAATTCAATTATCGCACGAGGTGTTAAAATTATTATATCCGCCTTAAAGTTTAAAAGCAATATGCATACAAAAACGATGTATTCTCATTAATTCCTGCAGAAATTGCAAGGCTTTGGGGAATGCTAGTCTGCACATCTCTATGAGGAAGAAGGCTCAAATTTTCTGATGAAGAAAACTTTGAAGCAATTTTGGACATTACTGCATCAACATCACTCTTCCAACTTGGGAATCACATGTAAAGGGGTGTTGCTGAAATCCCGGATATAGATATAGGATATAAGTGTGGGTTGAGTTTCATACTAAGTAAATATAAAAAAATTAAATAGCATATCATAAAAAATAAATATAAGTCATTATTTTAAGCTTTAAATTGAAATTAGGATTAAGTCTTTTTCTAACATTGATGTTTCTTGCAGAGCTTGTTTAACTTTTAAATTTGTTTGTCAATCAAGATTTATGTGAAGAAAGATATCCCACATAGGTGGAACATCCTTGGAACCACGGCTGGGTGGGAATAAAAGAAACCACATGCCCCCTCGTTAAAACATTCCAACATCATCCCATCTATCATTTTCTGTCTCTCCTTTCTTAATTTCTCAGAATTTTGAGAAATTCTTGTAGTGAAAGAGAGGTGTTGCAATTAGTATAAAATTTTTATTTTTGTTTATTGTTGATGTTATTTTTCTTATCTCTATTTTTGTTGCGTGTAGTTATGACATATATCAGATACCCAACGATTTATTGTCTCCTCAAGCAAATTGAAAAATAATTTTTTATTACTAAATTTTTAACAACTTTCTCTTACTTGAAATTTTTCATTTTTTTCATTTTTTTATTCTTAATATTTCAAAACCATTTAAAAAATAACATTTTATATTATAAAAAAAAATTTCAAAATTTAGTTGTCGATCCAAGCAAATTATATCATCATGAAAGTAAGATCAGATCGGCAGAGAAAAATTCATGTTTTACAATTTTACTATGTCTCCAACTTTCAAAACTAGAAGCATATCTCACATGCAGATATTCCTCAAAGTTTCCTCAAAGCTGTTGGGAAACACAGGCCTAACGTGGTGCTTCTACATATCAGGACATACATTCACAAATTAACGTATTCAATACAAGTATTATCACTCAACCAACACTTGAAAGTATTATCAGTCAACCAACACTTGATTTTTTTTTTTTTTTACAAACTGTGATGAAAACTCCAAAAACAATTCTTTATTTTTATAATATTTTTTTGTTACTATCTTTTTCGCATTAATCGACGAGAAACTTTGATAAATATCCACTTAAAAAACCAACCTAAGCTATAAGAAAAAAACCACAAAGCAATAAGAAAGAATCACAGAAGTGACTTTTTTTCTGTTTTGGTAACAGGAATAAGATGCTTACTTATACAAGATAATTATATAAATAGTTACCGATTAAAAACGAAAAGAAATCAACAAAGGAAGGCGTGCGTCGACAGAGATAGGAAGCGAGAATTGGAGAAGGGTACGAAGCTGATATCGAACCCCTCATATGTCATAAAAGAATTCTTGAAACAACTTCATATGATGTTGTGGTAGGGCGATTGCCAAATACAAAGTGCCATCATTTGCTGAGCTTGGAGTTATGATTGTTAGACCCTCGTGTGCAATCCAGCCAGGTCTCATGAAGATTGGTCTCCCCCAACCAAAGTCAGCATCATAGATTGGAAACTTAGCCCAGCTATTGATACCAACATTTGGAGTCCAAAAAGTATGAGGTCCACGAACAAGAGCACTTAGATCAGGCTGTAGCTGTAGATAGTCAAGAGCCGAACTCAGATATTGGTTGTCCATTCTCATAATTGCATTATGGATTTTGTTTGCAGCATAGCATGTAGGTTTCGACAACAGATCTCCTACCAGTGCTGTGGGAATGGTGGAGAAGATGACATTGCCAAGGTAACCAGGAGGAAGAGCAGGTTCCAGCCTTGACCTTCCATCAATTGGAATATACAGTCTCGTTTCTTCCTCATCAGAAAGCCCTCTTGCTTTGCACACACATTTCCATATATGTGCTGCCAACATCTCATAACTGCTATACTTCATTGTGTTGCCATCTTCTTTGTATTTTCCCTTCAGTATGTTGACTTGCTCACCACTCACTTTTAGAATAGAAGCAACCACATCTGTGTTGGTGGTGGTGGTGGTGTTAATGCGGGGTCGTGAGAGCTGGTATTCGTGGTGAGGAAAAGCAGGTTGAGGTGGCTCCCTGGCACGAAGTAAGGTCCTGTCAATAAATGGAGGAACAGAAATGTCAATGCCACGAGCCACATCGGACCATGCATTGATGAAGTGAAGACTCGATGCTCCATCTGCTACATGGTGCTGTATACCGACTCCTAACGACACCCCTCCACATTTGAAATATGTTACCTGAATCCATGCAGTGCAGTGCGGTAAATATGAGTTTTATGTTATCCTTGAATAAGAGAAAGAAAAGGCACGCACCTGTAATACCACTATCGGATATGTTTCGATGCCGGCACAATAATCCACCGCGAGAATAAGGTTGCGATGGTGAAAGGTGTGAATGAAGTTGTCCATGGCAACGGTGGCATGAGCCTCGACGAAAAGTACACCCTGACCGTCACAATAAATCTCCACACGGTGGTCTTCACCGTGACGGAGACGGGCGGCCATTGGGTAAAAAAGGACGAGGGTCTTACTCAGAGCTTGTTTCAGAATGTTGGCGTTGAAGAAATTGGAAGCCCCGTTTGGTTTGTAGAAATAGACGGTGGGAGTGTGGTAATTCCTCACCAGTAAATCTATGTCTGAGTTCCACAACACCTTCCGCGGTGTCGCCTCCGCGGGTTGCACCATTATGGACTCCTTCACGCTAATCGTCATCAATTTCTGCTTACAATGCATGCTACCATTATCATGAAAAACCAGTATATTATATATATCCCTGTCTAAAATTACCATAATTCAATCAATGCTCTCACCAACTTCAACTTTCAACCACTTATTTATGATCTCTTTAATGCCAGAAGGTTTTGTAATTTGTTTTGGAAAATGATAGAGGTAGTGTTTCTCTTTATCTTTCTATTTAAACCACACTGTTTTACATTTTTCTTTGTTTCTCTCTGTTGGTATTAAATACAGTTTACCAAACTTTTCAGAGAAAATAACATCAAGACAAGCAAAGCCACGAGGTTAGGTTCAGTTGGCAAAATGAGCTTCTTGTGGACAAATACACTTTTCCAAAGTATGAGGAATTTTTATTTCACTTACATGGAAAAAGTAAATGGAGGGTACATTGGATCAGACAAATAGCATGGATTCTAAATGCCATAAAGTGCTAATTAATGACTCCATCAACCTCATCTTAACAGGGTTATTAGTTATGCCATCCATTAAACAAAATTAATAAAAATTAGACTTAAAATTAAATGATCTTTTAATTAATTAAAGAAAATTACCATCTTTAAAGATCTTGTCTTGAGCAAGGGCTGCGATTCTTTGCTTGAGAGTACTATTGTCCACATTTACAATAAAGTGCAAATTGTGTGAAATGACTATTTATTTACATTTTGGGTTTCTAAAATTAATCATGAAAATAATAAAAATGATTACAAAATATAGAAAGTACGAGCCAAACAAAAAAACCATGGAAAGACTTGACTTTCCCATATACACCTTCATTGAATTGATGCATCCATGGGCAGTTTCCAACATGCATTGAAAAACATGAAGCAAAATAGAAAACAATAGAGTCCACATTTTTTATTGTTTTTTTTATTATTTACTGGTAAAAATTAAAAATATACTATATTAATATTTTAAATATTTTTTTAATATATTTTAAAATATCAAAATTAATAATAATGAGTATATAACGAAAACATAATAGAGAAACCAATAAATCTAATTGAAAATCCAAATTTAAAAATAATGACAATAAAACAATAAAGAAGTGAAAGAATGTAAAGATATATCATACTTTTATTTATTTGAAAAAATTATACTTTAACTCTAATATTTTATTCTTTTTATTTATTGACATAGCTTAATATAAATTATTAATTTAAAATAAAATAAAATATTAATCAATGACATATATTAAAATAAGTAAAAAAATAAAAATAAAAATAAAATCAGACAAACATTCAGACATGTTTGTTGGACCCTTTCTTTTGATGCTACTGCCCCTGCCCCAGTGGAGGTGACTCTGCTGCATTTTCCATTTTCTTCAGCCTCTGTTACTCATAAACTTGCCTCAGTCTCTCTACCTCCCTCTTCAGTGCCTCTTGATGAGCTGCATTTGTATCATTACTTTCAATCATAAACTATTTTAACTACTTCCACACCTCACACATGATCTCACACAGACTTAAATACGAGTGTACAGAAAAAGCTTTCGCTGAAATCAATATAACTCTGCACTTTCATAAATGGTCTTTTCCTCGCAACTATGCTGGTAAAATAAGGAGAATCTGGAATACACTGATTAAGGAATAATCAATACAAATTAATTTTATATTTTTACACAAAAAATAAAATAATTAAATTCATTAATTAAAAAAATGTAAATATATATAACAAATTTTATAAAAACAAAAATATTCTTTAAAATTTTTAAATAATAAATTTCTTATACAAATAAGCACTTTAATTATTTATTTTTACTTTTTACATACTTAAACACTATTTTTCATTGATTTTTTTAATTTAAATTTTTTATGTTTAATTATATTTTAATTTTTAACAACTTATTTTATTATTTAATTATTTTTAACTTTTATTGGTAAATATTAAATAAAATATTAAACACAGTTATGGAAATTCATAAATATTTTTATACTTTAAATAAAATAAAATTACATCTATAAAGTATAAAATAATTACTACTCTCTCCTCCGTTACATTCTGAAAACAAATGTTTTTTTTTTTGTTCCATCTGATTTTAAAACATAACAAATCAACCAACACAAAGTGAAACAATGAGTTGATATTGATTTCCATCTTTTAAGTATGAAAAATGATAGTTTAACTCTCGATTGTTGACTCCAAATTTAATTACCTGATCGTTGAATTTTTTTGCAAAAGCCACTGTAAATAGGAGAAAAGGGTGTCGGAAGTAAATAGAGAGCCTCGTGAATTGGATTTTGATTTGTTTGGTAATAGGTGAGTTTGATGTAGTTTTATATTAAATATGAATTTAAGATATAACATTAAACGTGAATAAAGTCCAATATACTTTAACCTAATATATACTATCCTATTCAACTTAAATAGAATTATATAGTATAAATAATGAAAATTATTCATATTTTGATTAAAGTTATTACATAAGATAAAATATATAAATTGATCGTTTAGTTTTAAAATAATATTGTTAAATCAATTATTATATTTAAGTTATTGTTTTTTTAAAGTTATATGTATAAATATGCATCTTTCTCGAATCAAATTGATAACAAAATATATTTTCAGAAACCAGAACTGTAGTTTGCTTGTGATGATAAGATACAGAGGTAGTGGTTAGATACCATACACCATATTTACTATTTTTTCTTTTTATCTTTCTCTTTGTTTCTCTCTCTTAGTATTAATTACAGTTTAGTGATTATCAAACTTTTTAGACGAAAGAGATAACATCGATATAACATGATAATGGTATTTTGGTTTTTTTTTTTTTAATTCAATACTTTAATCACTTTTTAATTATTTATTTTAATTTATTTTAATAAGATGATTAAAAGTAGTTCAAAATATCATTATTTATATTATATACAATTTTAAATCTAACAAACTGTAATTTTTTATTAAAATAATATATCTTTAAAATTTGAATTTAATTTATTTTTTCACTAGCAATGAAGAAGTATCAATCAAACAGATTTTTCAACAAAAAATAAATAAAAAATCAAATTTTGAAACCTGAAATAAAATGAAATGTAAACTCTCTAAAAAATTATTTTCATTTCTTTTCGCTCTCTTCCTCTCATCCTTCCTTTCGCGCATCACTTTCACACAACATTCTTTTTGCTCGTCATAATCTATTCTTCACTCCAAAGTTTCTTCTCCATCAATGTTTTTTTTTTTTCTGGGAGGTTTTTCTTTTGAAACTTTTTTTTTTCTACAAGATATATGTATTTTTCTATGATTTTTTTCTGATGAAAGTTTTTATTTTTACTCAACAAAAACATTCATTTTTTTTTTGCATTTATCTGGGTAAAGTTCGAACATATTAATTTTTTTTTTAATTTTGGTTTTATTTAGATGAATGAAATGGTAGATAGATTAAAGATTTAAGAACTCTTGAAGAATAAGAGACAAGTCTCTCAAGTACAAAACTTAAATAAGATTTCATTTTTTCTATTCAACCATCACAATTGTGTGAATTTTTTCATTTTTTTTTTTGTTTTCTTATTAAAGTTTTGTTTTTTACTCAATTCTCGGTTGTTTTTCATGTTTATTAAAAGAGTCTGAGACAAAATTGAATCAGCTACACATAAGTATGGACTAAATTGAATCAAAAAGATATATATGGGGACTAAATTAAAATCAACACAATGACATTTGATAGTAACACTAACATGTGGCATTACATTGCCACCTAACACTCACAATGTCACGAGTTACACTAGGGACATGACAAGTGACATTTTTATTTTTATTTTTGTAAAAAAAATTAAAAATTAAAAAAATTGTTTTTTAAAAATAAATAAAAAAATAAAAAAAATCACATACTGGCACGTGGCATATCGTTATCGTTAACAGAGTTAATAATTTATGTCTGAAAAGAACCTAATTGAAGTATTTCTTCAAAAGTTGGATACAATTAGGGATGTCAACGGGGCGGGTAGGGTACGGGTAGTAGCTCCCCCGTACCCTACCCGTTGGATAAATATCTGCCCCGTACCTGTACCCATATCCGTCGGGTATCCGTTATGCGGGTACCTGTCTATTTTTTTCATATCCGCGGGTATCCACGGGTACCCGCGGGTATTTACAAAATTATTTAAAAAGTAAATATTTAATCATAAATTTAAATAAAATAAAATACATCAATGTCATAAATTTTAAATAAAGTTTAAACAAACTCAAGTCTATACAAGTCCAAATAATTATAAAAATAAATATAAAATGACGTTCAACACAATGAAAATTCTTTAATTAGTGTTTTGATCAACAAACCCACTTTCTACGATTGATTCAGATTCCTGAAAAATAATCAAATAATAAACTTCAACTGCTACGTGCCAAGTATTCTTATTTTGATTATCGTTTGACAACAAACATACCATAAACGTCACTGTCTATATAGAGTTTGATGTATATGCTCAATTTCAAATAAGGAAAAAAGAAGAATGTTAAGGAGGTGTACTTGGAAGAATACAACGTACCAATACTTAAAGTTAGAAAAATGAAGACAAAAGACAAGACAAGATGTGCAGCTAAGAAAAAATTAGGCCATAAAAGTTGTTTACTAATATATATATATATATATATATATATATATATATATATATATATATATATATATATATATAAGGGTATTTTTGTGAATTAAAATTTAGCGGGTACGGGTATCCACGGGTACGGATACTATGATACCCGTACCCGCCCCGTTAACATGCGGGTATCAAAAATACCCGTACCCGCGGGTAGCGGTTATCCATTTTTAATATCGTTTCCTACCCATTGCGGGTTTTATCCACGGATACCCGCGGGTACGGATATTTTTGACATCCCTAGATACAATTGACGTTTTTTTAAAAGCGGATACGAGATTGATACACCTCGATCAAAGTAGGTATTATCCGAATAATTAGACTTAAAATTTAAAAGAGGAAATGATATCGTATTTATTTCTCAACAGAGGCTCAGTACGTTTTATACAAGAGAGAAGCCGAACTCCATGAATAGATGTTAATTTTGCTTTGGCAGTCTACATATTTACCATTAGAACAGTAACTGTAATTAAGAATTAGCAGAGTAGTCCAAATTGAAGGTTTCCAAATGAATGTGGCATTTATAGAGTTCGTAGAAATTGGGTTTGTGTTCTTACATTACATTAATTTGGTACGAATTTAGGACCCTGTCTAAAGTACGAAGAAGATATTTTTACATAGTAGCTACTATTTGAGTTTGGATAAATGGATTTGAATAACGTGCAAGTGAGGCTAAATCTTTAATGTAGTAGATGGCCAAAATACTGCAAAATTACAAACACTACTGAGTGTACACGGAGCAACAATTAATATTGAGTTACAACCTTAATTAATTTACTTATAAGGTTTTTTAACTTTTGGGTTTGTTCACTTGAATAGATAGATTTAAGTAGATTTGAGAGTAAAATGTGTATTTTTTTAAGGCTGTGTTCATGGATAGATATGTTAGAAATATTTTAATATAATTTAAAAAATAAATAATTAAAATAAAAATTCTATTGTTACTCATGTTTTTATAGACCTTTAATTTATGGGTTAATGTTTTTTATGGCTAACGGTTATATTCTTATTACTATTTACTTCTTTGTCTCCTCTTACTACCTATAAATACCACTGAGGTGCCTGGGGAAAGACACAACCGTACACAACAAAACAACATAGATAACAAACACTAGAGTTCTCTAAAAATTGTTCTTCTAGATTTTTCTTTTTAAATGTTTTTCATGTTTCTGAATTTAGAAACTTGCTCAAGATAATTATCAGGTGATTCTTGAGTGCAATATGATTACTATTTCTAAACATTGTTCTTTGGTTGATAATGTTAGGTTTTTTAAGAAGGGTATCACTGGGGAGAACAAACACCAATGAGACCTGAGCCTAACCACATAAGACATTGACACCACTCTCAACCCAAAACCTTAAGGCGATGAGTTTATGGGTCTATATTCTTATATAGTGTTCTACTTTCTCATTTCTGGTCAATGTGGGACTTAGACTCACACTTGTATTCCTAACAATCTCCCCCTCAAGGGTGAGTCCCTTCAACCACATTGGTACACTCCCCCTCCAGCGGAAGCATTCCCAACCACGAGTACTTCTTTTCTGCCCTTTTCTGTACCGCCGTTCTTTCTTAACGGGACACGCTTTACCTGACCCACACTGTCAGGAAGACTTTCGATACTAGGACCATACTGCACTCGTCTGAGCCAGTTTTAACCATCGGCTCTGATACCACTTGTTAGGTTCATAAGGAGGGGAGTTTCACTGGGGAGATACAACACCAATGAGACCTGAGCCCAACCACATAAGATACTGACACCACTCTCAACCCAAAACCGACTCGTAGTGAAAGGGTTCCAATAGAGACAAGGAATTGACTTCATAGAAATTTTCTCTCCTGTTGTCAAGATGACTACCATCAGAGTTATCTTGAGTATAATAGCTGCAAAAAATCTTCATCTAGAGCAGTTAAATGTGACAACTGCATTCCTACATGGAGATCTTGATGAAGAAATCTTTATGGGACAACCAAAAGGTTTTGAAGTACAAGACAAAGAGAATCTTGTATGCAAGCTTCATAAAAGTTTGTATGGGTTGAAACAAGCACCGCGACAATGGTATAAGAAGTTTAATGAGTTTATGAGAAACTCATGATTTCACAGATGTGAAGAAGATCATTGTTGTTACATGAAGAAATATGTTGATAGTTATATCATTCTTGCCTTGTATGTTGATGACATGTTGATTGCTGGTGCTAATATGGCAGAAATTGACAGGTTGAAGAAACAATTGTCAGAAAATTTTGAAATGAAGGATCTTGGTCTAGCCAAGCAAATTCTTGGTATGAGAATTTTCAGGGATAGATCTAAAGGTATTCTAAATTTATCTCAGGAAAAATATATAGAAAAATTGCTTAGCAGGTTCAATGTTGGAGATGCTAAAACCAGGAATACACCTTTGGGAACTCACTTAAAGTTCTCAAAAAGGCAATCTTCTCAGACAAAGGAAGAAGAAAATCACATGTCTAAAGTGTCATATGCATATGCAGTAGGGAGCTTGATGTATGCTATGGTTTGCACCAGACCTGATATAGCACATGCAGTGGGAGTTGTGAGCAGGTTTCTATCCAATCCCCGAAAGGAGCATTGGGAAGGCGTGAAGTGGATATTAAGATATTTGAAGGACACTTCAAAGATGCATTTGTCCTTTAAAAGAAGTAATCTCACTTTACAGGGGTTTTCTGATACAGATTTGGGAGGTGATTTGAATGGTAGAAAGAGCACAACAGGTTATATTTTTACGTTGGATGGCACAACTATCAGTTGGAAGTCCAAACTTCAAGGAAAAGTCCCCCTTTCAACCACTGAAGCTGAATATATAACTATCTCAGAAGCAGCAAAAGAAGTTGAAAAATCTTCTAAAAGAATTAGGAAAAGGGCAAGATGAACCTTCATTGTTCAGTGACAGTCAAAGTACCATTTGTCTTGCTAAAAATCCAATTCTTCACTCCAGATGCAAACACATTGAATTGAAGTATCATTTTATCATAAACTTGATAAATGATGGAGATTTGATTTTGTTGAAGATTCCAGGTGCAGAGAATCCAGCTGATATGTTGACCAAAACTGTCACAACAACTAAGTTGAGGCTTTGCATTGCCTCAACTGGCCTTCGAGAAAATTGATGATGAAGGCACTACACTAGGTGGTAATGTAAATCAAACCCCAAGTGGGAGAATTGTTAGTATTATGGTGCTTGATTTAGTCCCACATCGCTTAGAATAGTGAGATGTGGTTCTCTATTTTACTATATAAGAGACTCTATGTAAAGCTTTAAGATACACCAGAAATACAAATACTTCCTAGTGTAGTCGTGGACGTAGGCATACACATTGTACGCCGAACCACGTTAAATTCTGTGTCTATTTTTCTCTCCTTTATTCTTTCCTTTATTGCCTTGTTCCTAACAGATAAATGATATATTTGTGATAACTTGTTTGAGTTAAGTGTTTTTATCTTGTAATAAAATATTGATAAGTTTTCTTTGATTATTACAAAATGTTAAGTTGTGATTTATGACATGTTATTGTTACAACTGTTGAGATGTTGATAAATTTTGGTTAGAGGCCATTCAAATTATAAAATTTTGATGCGCAAAATTAATTAATTAAAGAAGTGATGATACATGTCTTTATAAATGAGTTTTTGTGTGAAACTCATGGTATTACTCATTAAGTAACATCTTCATATAGTGTATGGTGTTAATATAATGGTACAACGAAAGAAAGGAAAAAAAATGCTTTGATATAATAAATGTTATGCTTCATGTTCTAGCTTGTCTTTGCCTATAAAATTATATAGGGTGAAATTTTATATCCTGCTTACCATATTTTGAACACAAAAGATTGTGATAAAACTTTTTATGAGTTATGAAAGAAAAAAGAACCACATTAAAAATATTTCAAAGTGTGGAGGTGTCTTGTAAAGGAATATACCTTTTAATGAGAAAAAAATCTTTGGTTATTTATTCTGATAAATTTCTTGAGATTATTGAATGATATATATTAATGTAAATTGGATATTGATTCTGGTGGCACTATATCAACTATTGGTTATGGTTATGTTTTAACCTTGGATGAAGGTGTCCTATCATGGAAATATGTTAAAAAATTATTGTTATGTCATGATCTACTGTGCAAGCATAAATTATTCTTTTTTCCAATGCATCCTGACAATCAAATTATTATATTTAAAGTTTTTAGTAAAAATGTCAATGAAATTGAAAAATTGACATATGAGAATGAAAGACAAATATATTAGAAACTTAATTACTCATGATATTATCTCTCTTGACTTTGTTAGGTTAGAAAGAAATGTTGCAGATCTGCTTATCAAAGGGTTGATGCATCAACAACAAGTATTTGAGTCGTCGAGGGGAATGAGACTATAGCCCATAAATTAGTTGCAACAATGGACACCTATCTCCATATGAATGGCGATCCCATGGAATGGAGTTCAATGGGTAACAACGAAATTGTTGTTGACTAAAGTACACCAAAAAAATTGATTAAATTTTATATCTCATTCCTATGGCGAGGTGTACTATAAATTGTTGCAATAATAAGGTTGAGGTATGTGCATTATTATGCGTATTTTATAAAATACCTCTTAATAAACCTAATGGTTAAGGTATGTGCATTATTATGCTTATTTTATAAAATACCTCTTAATAAACCCAATGACAATTATTGTAGGGGTGTGAGTCACAAACCACCCTTTGAAGGTTTACCTAGTGAGTGTGATGGTGGGTCCACCATTGTGAGACATGGACAAGTCTCTAAGTGACACTCATGAAACAAGATACATGCACAAGGTCATAACATGCACCCACTGATTAGAACCTATAATGAACACCCATATTGTATGTGTTATTTACTAAAACCTAGTCACAGGGGATGTAGTTCAAGACAATCAAGTCTCTGCATTTTCTCGGGTGGAAGTTTATAAGCACTAGGTGTAAGGGTCAGACCCGGAAGGTTCCTTACACTGAACTACAATATTTTGTTTAAAAAGATAATATATTTTTTTTTTGTTTTATTTTATTTTTTAAATTATGTGGGGGATTGTTAGAAATATTTTAATATAATTTAAAAAATAAATAATAAAAATAAAAATTCTACTGTTACTCATGTTTTTATAGACCTTTAATTTATGGGTTAATGTTTTTTATGGCTAACGGTTATATTCTTATTACTATTTACTTCTTTGTCTTCTTTTGCTACCTATAAATACCAATGAGGTGCCTAGGGAAAGACACAACAGTACACAACAAAACAACAACAGAGACAACAAACACTAGAGTTTTTCTTAAAAGTGTTATTCTTTATTCTCTATATTTTAAGATAGTGGTGTTCATAACACTCGATCGATATGACGGGTTGTTGTATCTTGGGAGAGAAACGCTATGATTTGAAACACATAATTGTGTATGATTGTGTATTTTTGTAGCCCTGTGCAGTACGAGCGTTTTCTCTCTAAAGATAGTGCTATGCGTGCCTCAACCCAGAATATTTTCTACTCCTTACCTTTTATCTTTTATTTATTATTGTTATTATAATTGTTGATCTCTGATTAATATTCATTGTTTTATATATTGTCTTAGTATTATTATTGATTTAATAATTATTATTATATTATTTCATATTTTTATTATTAATAGTATTATTTGAGTAATCATTTTCTAACAAGATAGATTTGGGAGAGAGTGTGAAGATAAATTTGTGTAGATTTATGTGGATGAATATGTGTATTTTTTTGTGTGGATTTAGAAGGTAAAATGAGTGAATTTGTAGATAAATTTAATGAAAGTTAATGATGATTTGAGTGATGTGATAAATAAAATAAAAAATTATAATAGATAAAATTTTAAAATTACTAAAATACCCTTGATATAAAAATATATTAAATCATTTTTAGATTAGTTAAAAATGTTACGTATTAAATACTATTATTTAATAAACTTTAATAAAAATTAATACAAAAATAAATTATATTATATTATTATAAATATTTTTATAATAATAATAATTATTTAAAATTATTAGTTAATATATAATATTATTATTATATATATTATTTTTATTATTTATTGTTGCATGCAATTTTTATTTTTCCTTTAAAAATAATTGAAAAAGTTTTTGAACTTATTTTTCTAAAATTTGAAATTTTTATTAACAAAATGAGAGCAAAACAATCCGCGTTGTAGTGTGCATTGCCATAATAATCTATCTATAAAGCAATGTTTCGTAAGGTTATAAATGTCAAATTGTCATTAATCCTTCCAAATATGTGCCTTTTTACGGAGAGATGAGATTTAGATGGTCATTCGCAAATCCATCTTTGGACATATGTGCAAATCATTTAAAAGAAACACAATTTTTTTTATCAATCATCTTTACAAATCCACTGATTTTAAGAATCATCATACGAACACCACTGTAAGGCAGTGTTCGTTTTGAGCGATGTTATTGTTATTACTGATTTGTGAATATGGATTGCAATACATGCACTTGTTCTCTTCACCTGATATATGCCACGAATGGGAGCGCAAATTTGCGGGATATAAAGATTATTTCATCCTCCCTACCAAGAGAAGATTTGAGGGTCATTTTTCCATCTTACTATTATAACTCTTGCACATGATTGGTATTTTGCATTCAAGTGTTCCTTCTTCTGGTTTCAGCTACTACTTTTAGTTGCTTTGCTGCCAAGATTCCTGACCCAAACTGTGTTGCACCACTGTAATGAAGATGTGTGCACCGGTGTATGTGTGAAGATCACTATGTGTGTGTGTGTGTGAAGATGTGAAATAAGGTGGTGAGTGAATGTGTGTGTGGTGTGTGAGTGCACCGGTTACATAACCAGTGTTGTGTGTATATGGTGTGTGTGTGTGTGTGTGTGCACCAGTTACATAATCTTATGTGTGGTAGGGTGAAACCCATTGGCAATGACACTACAGAGCAGTAGAAGCCACCAGAAGTGCAAGCATCCAATGAATCTGATATCTTTATATTTATCCGGATAATTGGATAATTGAGTCATTTGGTCTTGCATTTATTTGCTATCACATGCCTTGTGTGTGTTCCTTGTGTTGCCTGTTTATAAACTGTTTTAATATTTGCTTACTCAATACCCTATAAAAAGTTATTTTCTCTAGCTCACACTTTCTCTGTGTGTTGTGTTTTCTATTTAACCTTTTCTTCTTGCGATGATCACCAAAATATTTTGTGTGAGCAGATTTGGAAGCCCCTAATGATCACCATGTTAATGGAGATGTTGCTGTCTAGCTAAGCACGTAGGAGTATGCTCTTTGAGCATATGTTTTTAAAATGTCATTCTGTAATTCACTGTTTTGTGAGTAATCTTTTGCAAAATTGTTGCTCTTTGTAATTCTGTTTTCGGCATTGTTGTGTGTCTTAGATTTCATTTCCAGTGTATTTTTGGATGATTTCAACAGTGAATCCTCATATGTTTTGTTGCGTCTCATGCTCTATTTATTTATAATTATGTGAAGCTTTATTAGAACTATTCTATTAAATAGGGATGTCACGATAAAAAGCTACTAGATTAGAACTTTATATTTTTGGATGTTTTTAACACATTTTAATGTATAAAAAATTATTTGTAATAAAAAATAAAATATCAATAAACTATTAATCTTTCATATAAAATATTTAACTGAAACACGTTAGAATAAATTATTTATAAGGATAAAAGCTCTAAAGATTCATTAGAATGAAAGTAAAATTCTGAAGTCTATTTATAAAACAGTAATTTTGAAAAATTGATTAGAATAAAATTAAAATTTAAGTTGCTCATTTCTAAAAAGGATACACTCTGAAGATGAATTGAAATCAAATTATGGCGCTTATTTGTAAAAGGAGTAATGTTTAAGAGGTTAAGTATTGTATTTTATATGATTATTTAAAATTTAAGCATAAGTTAGTTTGATGTTATAAAAAAATTAATTATATATTTATTTTAAAAGTAGGGAATTTCTTCTTGCATTTCCATATTTTCTTCTTGCAACTCTATAATTTCTAAAATTTCAATTATACTCCTGCGTACTATAATTATAGTTTTGGATTGTGTAATCCATAGATATTTTAGATTGTACAATTTAGAATGTCAAATTTACATTTTGGATTGTACATTCCATAATACACACTGATTATCAAATTCAGAGCTTACATTCTAAGTTTTTCATTGTAAGTTCTTCCTTACACTTATCCCATCGTGGGGTCAATAACGAAACCATCGGTTCCTTAGGAATGATAATGGAATCTTCGATCTCTTAAACCTCTTTATTGGAGATTATTTGCTCATTCCCCTTACACCTCGATTGGAGGACTTATGTTCCTACCACATACTCAATAGTCTCACATCATTTAGAAGTCGAGGAAGTCTAAGGCAGTTTAAATACTTTTTCCTCCTTCCACCTCTCGAGACACCTTTTAAGGACAAAATTATGACGAACAAGCTCCAAAGTGGACAATACCTCATATGTATGGTGATTGACAATGATTCTATCATCAGACTTGGAATCAGATCATTTCCATTGATTTTAATGAAGATTTGTGAATGTTTTTAAGGATGGAAGTGGAAGAAGATGAGGTGGAGGTGGAAGAAGAAAAAGATGGGGTGGAGGTGAAGGTGGAGATGGAGGTGGGAGAAGATGTGATGATGTTGGAGGTGGAAGAATAAGATAGGGTGGAGGTGGAAGAAGAAGATGAGATGGAGGTGGAGGTGGAAGAAAAAAATGAGATAGAGGTGGAGAAAAATATGGAAGTAACGTGAGGGAGGAGGAGGGAAGAAGAGGAGGACAAATTTTATTTTTTAAATTCCGTATGGGATGCCGTAAGGAAACAAGGGGTGCAGGAAGAAATTCCCTGCTTATGGTTAAGATGGTCGAGTAATCAATTAAGTCCATGAAGCTGACCTCCAGCGCAATTATGGGTTAGTTTTGAATCACAACGTTGTTGGGCCATGTAAATATGCAGCAGTAAAAATTGGTCCAACTCAGGTTTTCTTTGAGTGAACAAGGTATGAAATGACTTTTAAAATAAAAAATATTTGTAATATTTGTATTTCATATAAAATACAGTTTTTAATTTATTTTATGATAATAAAAAATAATAAAATTATTATTATAATAATAATCAAAATAAATTTTTTACTACATCATTTTTTTATAGAAATACTTATAAATATAAATAAATATTTAATTTTATTATAAATAATTTTATTTATATCATAAATATTTTTTTAATTTTAAATAGTTATTTTAGTTTAAAAATATGGTTACTCAAAAGATAAGATTAAATGATAAAATCATCTATAC
Source organism: Vigna unguiculata (assembly GCF_037176805.1). Taxonomy (NCBI): domain Eukaryota; kingdom Viridiplantae; phylum Streptophyta; class Magnoliopsida; order Fabales; family Fabaceae; genus Vigna; species Vigna unguiculata. The sequence continues at coordinate 47,112,358 of NC_140796.1, forward strand.
TCTAAAAAGAAGAATCCTATATAAATTGTTTTCTTTTGATTTCTAAAATAACTTTTCGATAAAATAATTTTCAGAAAATAATGATTGATAAAAATATTTCACATGGACTAAAAAGAATGGAATAACATATGTATTAAGTAGTTATTTATTATTGAACAAAAGTCACATGGACAACAAATAATGTTGAATAAGAACTATAAGTCCATAATTTAACATTTTTTTCATGAATTTTAGCTAATACAAATTATGATATAGAAATATCAGTAACTAATTTTAGAGATAAAAAACAATTAGTCACTATAGCAATCAATTTAGGTATCAATTTATAAACTAAAAATTAATGATAATTAAAATAGTTTATAATGCGGGTTGATTTTAGACCCGACTCGTCTCATCTGGGTTGAATCCGTGGTGAACCGGGTTGGCTCACCAACCCGTAGATAAAAGGTCACACAAGTATTTTTTATTTATTTTTTATTAAGTTGGGCTTTATATTTGGGTCATGTTAGATTGTTTTTTTATCCAACACATAAATAATTTGTATTTTTTTATTTTGGTTTGTATTTGGATTGTATTAAAGTTTATTTAGATTTTAATTAGAATTACAATTTAGTTTTGACTGAAAAAAAATAAAAAATGATATTTTTTTTTAATTAAGTGAATCCGTGAGCCAACCCGTTTAACCCGTCAACCCGTGGTGAGCCGGGTCAGATTCAAATTTTTTTGGCTCATTAAAAAGTGAGCCGAGTTGAGTTGACTCACTAAATCATCAACCCATGGTGGGTTGAGCCAGGTCGGACTGGGTTACCCATTTTTACAGCTATGATGTTAATCTTATATTATTTTCTATAGATTAATTATGCACATGTTGGGCCTCAACACCCAATATAATTGCTTGTTAAAGTTATTGATCCAGACAGCTAACGTAGCCCATCAACAAGAGTCCAGTTAGGTCTTAAAGGATCCTAGCTTATCGAGGTATGCAAGTTAAGGAATTTCTTCCTACACCCCATGTTTTTTTTCCTTCACCCTATAATCTTAGTGAAATAACTTAAGTACTCTTTCTTTAAAATTGTATATCCCATGTTATCTTACAAATTTGTATTACACATTATATAATCCAGAACGTAAACTTGTATTATGGATTATGTTATTCAGAATATAAATTTGCATTAATTATAGATTGTATTATCCATAATGTAAATTTGGATTATGGATTGTACAATGCAGAATGTATTTCTCATTCTCAATTGTTTTTGAAATTTGTACTATCGATTATACAATTCAAAATGTAAATTTGTATTATGAATTATACAATTCAAAATGTATTTTTACATTTCGAATTGTTTTTCAAACTTTTATTACAAATTGTACAATCCAAAATGCAAATTTACATTATAGATTGTACAACTCTAAATGTAAATTTGTTTTACAAATTATATAATCCGAAATGTATTTTTTTATTTCGGATTGTATAATCTAAAATATATTTTGCATTCCGGATTATCTTCCAAATTTGCATTATGGATATAGAATGCAAAATATAAATTTACATTCCAGCTTGGTTTCAAAAATTTGTATTACTCATTATATAATTTGAAATGTAAATTTGCATTCCAGATTTTATAATTTGGAATATTTATGAATTACACGATCCATAACTATAATTTCAGTAAGGATATAATTGAATTTTTAAAAAATATGGGAGTGCAGGAAAAGACCAGGGTACAAGAAGAAATTGCATTATTGATAAAGATTTTTTTGTGATGGTGGAAATAGGAAAGAAAGAGGATTTTCTTCATGGTACATTTGTGATCGTGTTTTTTAAACTTTACGTTAATTTGTTTTAACTTTTCTTTTGTTCCATGTTAATTATGTATCTCTCCGTTTAGTTTCAGTTAAGTCATTTAGTGAAAATATAAAATTAAATGACCAAACTATTAATCTTACTTTTTCACATTGTGGTTGCGAAATTCGAACCAACAACTCATTTGTATGTATGTTAAAAATGTAGTTTATAAAAAGTAATCTATCCAAATCAGTGTTGTCCTAAAGTAAAGTTTACTGAAACAGTTCATCATGTTTCAATATGTAATTGAATTACTAATAATTATGCTTTTGTTAACTTTACTTTTATCTTGAACGAAAAGACTAAGTTATTAGTTGAAATAACTTTGAATCAATTTAATTATGGCTAAACAATTTCTGAGTAATAGACTATACCAAATTAATTTCTCAGGCAAAGAAAGTTGTGGAAAAACAAGAACACGGATACATGAAAGGAAGAAAGAGAGAGGCATCTTAACTTTATACTTGCTTCTACAGTTGCCAAAACTTTTTCGTGGTCCTTAAAGTATAACTCCCTTTTCCAACTATTGCCAACTTGTATGTATAATTTCCTTTAGGGTAAACCATAACCAATTACAACTCCACTTACTACACTGTCCTTTTCTCTCTCTCTCACACACACACACCCAAAATATGCATTATTCCATCATCTACTATCATGCCAACTAGGTGCAGTGCGACACATTGATTTTACTATCAGATTCATAGTTTTTATATGTAAATTTGTTTTGAATTGATCAATCTGTGTTATTAGTTTTCAACATGGGAGTTCAGAAAAGCAGAACTATATAGAACTGTATATACATGTTGAACTTTGCTGTACAATTGTTCATAGTAAATTTTATATGAATGAATAAAGTAAATTTGGATTAATATGTGTTCTATTGAGTGAGATTGTTTGTCTCATGTGGTTGTTATTAATTATAAATACAGCTCCATGGATGTTGACAGATAGAGATGGAAGATGAGTGGGGATCCATTTTCATTTATCACATACACTCTCACAATCACTGAAAATAAAAATCAGAGTAAGTGGATGCCTTGATGGTCTAAGCAGTGACCTCACACACAAAAATGGGACAAAATAATAAACCAAATATATGTACCTGGAAGACCAATTGTGTAGAAATCTAGAAAACATCTAAGAAATAATAGAAAGAACAATATAACAAAACAAAAGTTGAGGCAAATTTTGTACCAGAAAAGGTTGAGGCAAATTCCAGTTCACACATAATCATAAGCTGCTGATTCTTTCCCTCCATGACTAGCTATAGGCATTAGTTTAACATGTAATTGGTGCCTTTTTCCGAAAGCTTTGCTACCCTGAAAAAAATTAAATAAAGGTGTCAAAAGGGTCTGTAGTTTATACCTTTATTTTTTTTATTTTTTTTGAAAAGGAACTGATGAAAAAGAATGTTGGAAAAGTATAGTTCCTCCCAAACAGATAAAGTACTAAACCAATTTCATGGTTGAGATTCTTGACAGTGACACCCTCCTTTGCTCAACTTGCCAAAGTCATAATCACGAGTTTAAAGAAAAGATGTTACTGGACCCACCTTTGGAATGATTGGGAGGTTCAGGAAAAGATAGAAAAAAGCCTCGCACTAACGAACCAAAGTTCTGCTGTTGAACTTGAACAAAACGATAACCATCTAGGGTTTCAGAATTACAACCATAATTCACTGTAATTTTATCTCCTCGTTCTCAGTGGTTTAACTTTTTCCCTTTTTCCTTTCTCTCGTCATTCTTTTCCTCTGCCCTAATGCTACCCGTATATCGTACATCCCATTTGAAACAAATCTCAATTCTTTATTAGGGTTTATGTTTTGACTGATGTTTATAATTTCATGTAGCATAAAAATTATTTGAGACTAACCGTGTAAAATTCCTATCACTTCATGTAGAGGTTCTGTAAGAAGGAGATATGGTAAAAAACTAAAATGAAATATGAAGAGAAAAAAAAATACATATACAGTGTAATTTACAGAACAGAGCTTTCTGCCCCTTTCCTTCGTAAAGCAATGTTACTATCCTTGTCTCGGTTATATTTAACGTTGTCAGATCTGCTAGCTTCCTTTCTGAACTGCTGCTGTTCTTTTTCCCATGAAAAGACAAGAGCGGTTTTATCTTGATGTTAAAGGAAACGGTGGACCATGTCGTACGATTCATATTTAATTTAGGTTAGTTTTCAAAGAATAGAAATTGCTTTCGAAGTGCAGCCATATATAGTATGTAGAAAATGGCGAGTGATGGAATTTATTGGTGAATGTTGGCCTGAACTGAACGTCTAGTTGCAATCTTGCTTCCTACTCCAAAATATGGCATCCATTTTAATATTACGAAAGATTTTACAGATACAATATATATTTGTGTCGATGCTACATGTTTCTACCACACAATATCTTTACATAAATTTATTTCAATTCTCTTTTTCTTTTACTCCTTGATATAATTTTTACAATTATATAAAATTATAACGGTACAAATTTTAGATTTTGTGGATTTGTAAGAAAAGGAAAAAGTTTTACATGTGAAGAGTTTTGGGGGGCCGTGGTCACATTTACAAGTGGGACACACCCTTTGATTGTCCTCTGAGCCATGCGCAATGAATCCATTAGGGTACACCAACACGTTGCATTGGGATGTAGATTGTTATAGCACATGTGCAGATGTTCTTGCATCAGTGAGTATTGCAAAGACCAAGGATTTTCTGATTGAATTTTGGTTCTGCTCTTGTTGGATTTTTTCCTTTCCTTCGTGCTTCATTTTCATTAACCGAACCTCAAAACCCTAGTTTAGTATATAAATGTAAAAATAAGAGAAGAGGTTTGATTGGAGCCTGTGACAGCATCTTGTGATGTGAAGAAATGAGAGGATATTGTATTATTTAATTTGTTTATGTGAGTGCATTTGATGGCTGATAGATACATGTCAGTGGAGCAATAAATAAGATGAAGATGTGATGGAAAGTTTGTAGAGAAGAAAGAGTTGGCCCGTGTTGTGAAGCATGGCGTTATCATGAATTGCATTGAAGCAGTGGTGTATGGTTGATATGAAGTGGTGGAATGAATGAATGAATGAATGAATGATAATAAATGAAGGTATCTTGGATCACGAGCCTGTGTTGGTGGATTTGATTGTTTTTGAGAGAGCAGAGAGAGATTATTCATATTTAGTTAGACTCAGAATATGTGTGGAGAGGTTGAAGCTCAGGCTCACCCTCTCTATCTATAATCTATGTATCTATCACTGCCATTGTCCTTTTCTAGGACTGCACATTGTTCTGTACTTTTGTCTCTACCACCATGCATGCACCATCACCTCACACCATCCAATGTCTTATGTGAAATACCTTTCACAACCCCATCAAAACAAATTGCATGCACTTCCACTTCTCACTTACTTTTATATTTTTTAATCAATTCATTTTTTTCTCTTTAAGTTTTTATATAATATTATATTCATGACTTTTATTTGTATGTATAGCTATCTTTTACAAAAATCAGTTTTGTTTGAGTAAATAAAACTTGTAACCATGCTTATTATAAAATAATGTGTTAACATCGATTAAGATATATGAATTAAAAAAATATTTAGAATACAAGTATGGTTGTTTAACACTACGAGAAAATTCTTGATTAGTAATATGTTAGTCATTATAGTGATCAATTTAGATATTAATTTAAAAAATAAAAAATTATTGGTTATTAAAATAGTCATTATTATAAATAAAAAATTATAATTGTCACTAAATTGGTCATTAATTAATTAGAGACCAATTTAAAAACTAAATCATTTTCGTTACCAAAATATAGGTAACTAATTTTTAGTGACCAATTTTTTTTGGTAGCCAAAACTATGATAACTAATTTTAAAGATTAATTTAGCGACCAATTATAATCTTTTATTCATAATAGTGATTATTTTAGTAACTAATAATTTTTTAATTTTTAAATTGATATCTAAATTAGTTATTATAGTGACCAATAACTTTTAGTCACTAAAATTGGTTATCAATTAATCTCTTGCAGTGAAGTATAACTTTTTTATACTTTTTCTTATTATATAACAGTAGTTTAAGTTTTTTTTATGAAAACCACGAAAAATATATAATTTTTTTTATTAAATTACCTATTGTATATTTTCGAGTTTTCTTTTTCCAATATGTTTAAGCAATGTTCGTGTATAATAAAAATAAAAATAAAACTATAACTAGAAAGAAATTATATTATTTCAAAAATTGAAAAAGAATATAAAAAAAATTATTAAAAAAATTGACAATTATAGAAAAAGGTAAAACTTTTATAACAATGATATATGATATATTTTAATAACTGGTATGTCTTGAATAGATTAGTGTCTAGAAAAAAAAAAAACTGAGCTAGTTGGTGATTAAAAAAAAGTGCGTAAATGTTTGAAAAGTGGCGTCACCAGCATGGCAAGTTGCGAAATTGATTGTAAACTTGCGTGTTGCATGCGTGAGTGTGACTGGGCTTATATGGACAGAGAAGAAAAAAAAATTATTGAAATTTTATTATTATTAAAATTTTGTTATAGAATTTAAAGAATTATAAATACAAATGTTTCGAGTTGGAGATGCGTATATACGTTTGATACATAATTTATCAAATTTAAATCTACTCCGTCTCAGTAATGCAACTAATTTATTATTATTATAGAGTTTAATATTTTAGTTGTCCATTATTGGAAAACGGTGACATATAATTGAGTATAAATAGTCATTTTCCTTATTTTATTAGTTATTATTAAATATATGAAAAAAATATTTTATTTTTTAATCTTATATTTGTTTTCCTAATTTTAGTCTTTTTAATTATTTATTTTTATTTTAAAAGATGATTAGATTAAAATTTAAATAATTTTTAATTGTCTTCATTAATTTAAAATCTTAGATCGTCAGTGGTCGTAAATCTAAACAATCTTGGTTTGGTAGTCACATTCCAAAATGTGCAAATGGCTTTCTGTCCACATTAGTGAACATTATTCATTTGAAATTGTTGATAGTGATTTGCTTTTGTTAATTAATATAAAGTATCACCAAGATTTTAGCCAAGACATAAGATTTCTAATACAAAAAGTCCTCGAGAGCTATCTAATCGAACTAGTAGTTGATTAATTTTCTATTAAAAGTTATTGAGTTATATTTCACCGTTAATGAAGTTCTGAAACTTGAAATTAATAAACGGTTGATATTATTTTCTACATTGAATTCAAATTAATTAAGAAAATTCTTTTTTATTATTCAACCAAGAGGAATAGATGTTAATTTTGCTTTGACAGCTCTACATTTAGCATTAAAAAAGCAACTGCAATTAAGAATTAACAGAGTAGCCCAAATTGAAGGTTTCCAAATGAATGTGGCATTTATAGAGTTCGTAGAAATTGGGTTTGTGTTCTTACATTACATTAATTTGGTACGAATTTAGGACCCTGTCTAAAGTACGAAGAAGATATTTTTACATAGTAGCTACTATTTGAGTTTGGGTCAATGGATTTGAGTAACGTGCAAGTGAGGCTAAATCTTTAATGTAGTAGAACTCCAAAATACTGCAAAATTACAAACACTACTGTAGTGTATACGGATCAACAAATAAATTAATTTTGTTATTCCCTCCAGAACTAAATTGGTAGAATCTCACACACTTAAGAACCAGATTAATATTTGACCTCTGTTTATAAGAAAAAAAAAATATTTTAACCAGTAGAATCTCATCAACCTAAATTTAAATCTTTAAAGATTACGGGGGGTAAAAGTTCAGATCGGACCAGAAAATAAAGAGAAAAAGAATATTTAAAGCGAAAAGGAAGTAAAGTGTTGATATCATCTTTGCCTTCCAATTGCTTGCAAAAGATGAAGTTTGCATTGTGTTGCTTTCATGTTCTTTAGCAGATGCCTTACACAACTTTTCTTTTTTTTCGTTTTTATGAGCCTTGTTTCACTTTAAGTACAAGATACAAGATTCTTGTCACATCTTCAATAAACATTTCCAATTAACAGAATTAGCTCTAATAACCATGAATTTATATTTTTTTATAATTCTAACCCATATGGTCTTACAGTGGGGATAATAAGGGATTAGGGATTCACACCTTAATCAATGGATTATCCACAGTTTTTTATTTAAATAAATAAAAAAATAAAAAAATCTTCACGTGTACTTTAACTGATAAAAAGTAATTAAATGTTATTATAATGTTAGGACCTGGAAGATAACTTAATTAATGCCAAAACTTCTCGTTTACCCCAAACACAGTGGGAGGAAGAGGGATTCTGCAATTGGTTTAAGACGATATGAAAGTAGCGCGCATGAGCATGTAAGCATGTTAAAGTTTTTGAGCATTAAATTTATGGGTAATTAATTGGTAGAAGAAGTTGGCAAAAGTTGCGAGTAGTTGATAAGGAACAAGGTGGTTGGTGCATGTTGTATCCTCTGTTGGTGTTGTTGAGGAAAATTTGTTGTGTTGTGAATGTGTGAAGAAGCATTGGTTATTTAATTTGGAAGAAAAGTGCAATGAGCATGTTGTTGTTCCTTTTAGTGAAATCACACATTTTCTTAATAGTGAAGCTGCAAACTACAGATAGGAAAGAAGGCAAAAAAGCTGTTAGATGTCATTATCAAAGGTTTAAAAAGGTGTGGGTAGAAGAGATGGCAATTGAGAGTTACCTCTCTATCATCCATGACCTTAATTATATCTCACCACTACCATAGCGTAGCGTAGCGTAGCATAGCATAGCATCCATCTCTAGACTCATTAAACAACTTGGAAGAGCTTCTCAGTATATATCAGTGAGGAGAAAGTTGAGGGGTTGGTTGAACTTGAGTTGGGCTTCGTGACACACATTTGTTTGTGTTTGTGGGGTTAAAAAACGACCAAAACAACTTTAATCTCTTCTCTGACCACACTCTGCCTCGCTTTGCAGAAGCATCACCAAGCTCTCATAGGCCACACAGGTACCATTTTTTTTTTCTCTCCCTCACTGTGCATCCACCTATTCTATTCTCTCTTGCAACCCCATGTGACATCTCCTTAGCTCAAATCAAAACCTGGATCAGTCACAGAGTTCAATGTCCTATTGTAGTTTGTGTTTTTACCCTCCCAGTACAACCACTTCAAGTCATTGAAAGTTTAAATAAATCTGCATACCCTTCACAAAATTTTGGAATTCCAACACACACGTAAACAGACTCCAACAATCCTCTAATTTACTCCGTCCTTTTACTGGATAGAAACCAGACACGTGAGTGAGTCACGGAGAAAGCATTAAGCGATTAACCCTTTTTGTTTTTTGTATTGTGCAAGTTCAATCCGTTTTGCTAGTGTTATTGGACAGGGAATCTAATAAGGTTGAAATTGCAGGTTTTGGTATTTTCGGGATCAGCAGCAGCAGTAGCAGTAGCAGTAGCAGCACAACACTCTCCGTAGCTGCAGATGAAGGCTCAACAAGTAACCAGTCTTAGGAGTGTCAGGAACTAAACAAATACCATACCATACCATACCAAGTACCAACCGAAGCAAAACCTACAAGAAACCCATTAGAAGTGTAAAAGGAAAGGAATCTGAATCTCGGAGCTATAGACACGAGAATCAAAAAGAGCGTATAAAGTAGTGATCATCAAAAAGGGGAGTAACTATGCAGAAGGCAGAGTAGAGAAGCTGAGGAATGGGGATGAAGAGCACTGGGGGAGAGATTGTTCAAGTCCAAGGAGGGCACATTGTTCGGTCCACAGGTAGAAAAGATAGGCACAGTAAGGTTTACACTGCAAAGGGTCCTCGTGATCGAAGGGTTAGGCTCTCAGCGCACACTGCAATTCAGTTCTACGATGTTCAGGACCGTTTAGGGTATGACAGACCCAGCAAGGCCGTGGACTGGCTCATAAAGAAGGCCAAGAATGCCATTGACAAGCTCGCTGAGCTTCCTCCATGGCACCCTACTGCCAACGCTGCAGATGCAGAGAACAACCATACCAATGCAGGGTCTAGTGACATGGCCATTGCAGAACAATCAGAGTCTTCTGGTTACAATTTTCAGCTGCAACGCCAATTAGGTGAGGACCATGATAACCACCATTCACCTTTCATTCCTGCACCTATTGACACTGATGCAATAGCCTTCTTCCCCACAACCACTGCCACCTCCTCCATCAATTTTCAAACCTACCCTCCTGACATAATCTCAAGAACCAACAACTCCACTGAGGATCTTGGCCTTTCTCTCCACTCCTTCCAAGACCCTGGCCTGATTCATGGCCAGTCCCAAGCAAATGCGAACCAAACACAAACACCTTCCAATCACCAAACCCTCTTTTCTGGCTCAACCCAAGTGGGGTTTGAAGTCAATTACCCCAGGATTCTGACTTGGAACAATGATGCAGGCACGGATATGAACAGAACTGGGTACATGGTCAACTCACCAGCGCTTCTAGGCCAAGGTGGTTCTGCTGCATATTCCCAAAGGGGGACCCTTCAGTCCAGTTTCTCACCATCACTTCGTCCTTGGAGTGACATTCCCATGGCTTCTTCCTCAGAACATCACAAGTCACAACCTATTCAACAGGCTTCCATCTTTGGCAGCAGGTTTCTGTCTGATGCATTGCCAGGGTTCTGCATTCCAGCTAGAATTCAAGGCGAGGATGGGAGCCATGGTGTTGGTCCCGACAAGACATCATCTTCTTCTCCTAATTCTCATCATCGACCACAAACGTGAACTGCACAATGCACAATGCTGCACCGTTCCTTATTTATCAAGTACTTTGCTGATTATCCATTTCTCTTTTCTTGGACAGTTATGGTAAACACTCAGAGAAGGAAAAAGGAAAGGGGAAAGGGACCACTTTATGTGATTTGTGCTAACATGTCATCTTTTTGTTTTTAATGGAAGAAAGAATGAAAACTGATCAAAGTCATTTCCCATGCAAAGCTGCAAATTGAGTAACAAAGTTATTGCCCTCACTGACTATTATTCCTTTTTAAATTCTTCTCATGGATCTTGCTATGCAGGAGCATTGTATACCAGACGTGAGAAAACGTGGGAAGATTAAGATGGAAACGTTTTGATGATCTACACAATTTGTCTGGTTGGGTTCAGCTTTTTTATGGCTTCCTTTCCCCTCCTTATTGGAGCCAACGAAAAAGATATTTATGTATTATGCCTTATTTCTACGTGACACTTTGCTTAATTTATGTCACTTTAAGTTGGATTTCGTGGTTTGTAACTGATATGGCCTCGTTAATGTCGAGAATAGCATAGTTCATCTGATAAAAAGTGAACAGAAGAGGTTTATGTCGATTTTTGGTGAACCCCACTTCAAGAAAAAACTTAAATCGAGTATGGTTTTGATGTAGTTATTCTCCTCTGTCTAAGAAAGATAATTTACTTTCCTTTTTTCACCAACTACATTTAAAGGAACTCTTTAGCAGCCAAAAGCACTTTCTTGAACCATGTAGCTAGCTTTATATTTCTGCATCTGCTTCGATTTCAATTAACACCATCAAGAGGGAACTACATATGGTTTGTAATTTCTGATACAATAGGCAAAACTTCAAGTAATTTGTGTTTATTAACTCTTGTATGCACAAACAAAATTGAACTTAGATTCCAAAAACATAACAAAATAAACAAATCTCCAATCCAAATCCTACTATAAAGAACCCTATGACAAAAACAACAAGCCTTTTATCCCCAAAAGCATTTAAGATCCTACCTGTTAAAACCAAACACAAAGACAACGTCTTCTTCAACTTTAGAGCCAACATAGTACTGTAGCAATCAACCACAAAACTCATACCTCCCTACACATCACATAAAACAGAGAAGCCAAAAATCACCTACCTCACAACATATCACCCTAGCAACCTCTACCAAAATCTCTGTCCCTAAAATAGCTGAATCAATTGCAGAAGATCCAAAAACTAACGCTATAGACATCACATTCACGACCGTGTCCACCATGAAAATCACCTTTGCCCATAAACATTCGAGCCAGAACCCACATGTTTTTACTTTTGTACCATAAAAAATATTAACTTTACATGGCTTCAATCCTAAAACTACTTGCTGGCATTAGCTAAGTCCTTCAAAAGTGGATGCTTTTGAAGTCTTTCTGGTAATGTGTTTCGTTGCATAGGTAGCTTTGCCGTGTGGATGCTTAAGAGGCATTTAATAGGCTACATAAGCACTTAATATGCTAATTAGGCTCTATTAAATGGATTTTTGATAGATTAGAGGATGAGAAAGAGAGCAACGCAGTGAGATTTTTCAAAGTCAAATAAAATAATTGCGTACACAACTTTGACTTCACAGATGAAAGTAATGCCACGTTAATGCGCGAAATTCCTCTGCATACTTTCTTTCTTGGCTTCGTAGGCATGGATGGCATGAACTAACTATGGATCAATAATGAATGTAGTTTGGGTTTCATTTTTAAGTATAAATAAGAGCAAAAAAAAATTATCGTCTTATGTTAACAACTTTAGTTATATTAATATTTTGTTAACGATTAATACAGTTAATGATGCGTTTACTTTTTAGTAATTATTTTAATTATATTAATATTTTATTGATGAATAACTTATAGTTAAGGATGACTTTATCATCTAATTTAGTTCTATGTATTTATTAGAGGAAAAATTAACATAAATATATATGTAATTAATCTGAAGAAAATATTAAAGATTTTAAATTAAAAAAAAATGAAAGAACTTCTCCAAGTTTAATACATGTGACAATTAACTGTGTTTAATTACCCAATTATATTGGATTTCAATCAAAATTAGTAGAATTAATGTTTTTATATTAATATTGTATTTTTTTTATTGTACTAAAAACAAAATATATCGATACTTATTTTACTAAACTAAATATTTATACACTAATTATTTATTTATGGAACACTGCAATTACTTTTATCATGCAGTCATATAAATTATTTATATATTTCTTAGAGTTTTCTAGGTAAACTATTTGAAATTTAATTAGAGAACTGTTAAAAGAGTAAGAAAGTGAAATAAATTTGAAAGTAGGGGTTGGAGACTTTAAATAGTTACGATTTGGATTTGGCGACGTCATTCTCTTGATAATAAATAAATTTTAAATTTAATTCAATTTTAAGAAATTAATTTATAAGATAAGGATTTTCAATTCACCTTTCTCACTCATTTATATATTTATATTACAAGACTAAACATTAATTAATTGGTGATTTTATAAAAAATTGATAATAAATAAAATAATAAATAACAAACTTTACTATAATATACTTTAATTCATTATTCTAATTATATGTTAAAGAATTAAATTTTATATCTAGTTCAACCTTATAAAACAGGAAGAAAAAAATCTCAAAACCTCTTTGCTATAATCTTAATTATGATAACTGCACCTAAAGAAGCATGAATTTGTTACTTTATAGGAGCATAGGACGGCAGAAGACAAACAACTTGGTGCCACGTTTTTGTCACAATTTTGTACTAACCTCAAGTTATTTATTAGTCTAACACATGGAGACGTGGGTTATAGAGAGACTTAATATGACTTTTAATCACTATAAATTTATATTTGTATATTTTATTTATTCATTCATTTACATTGAACGTAAACTTCATAGACCTCAATTAAATTTCTCACATGAGTCATTGCAGTTATATATTATTATGTTGTAATAATATTTATACATTTTTAAATATGTGTCCGATCTTATTTTCAAAATGAGATTATCATATTATATTATTTTTATATAAAATATATATTGTAACGTCTCATTTAATAATAAAACTATTAAATAAAGAAGTACACAATTAATAAAACAAAATAAATAAAATTCACATACGGATAGAATATGGTTATCCAAAAGGATTATAGCTATACAAACATAAGAAAGTACTCAAGGTTTGAACCACTAGGGTTTCTATTAACGTATACATAGGTCCTAATAAACTATCCCAAACATCAAGTTGAATGTTCCTCAATGTCCATTGATGCATTAATGTTGCATCATTATCACATTAGTAATCATAACAAAAGAAAAGAAACACAACACAAGACAACCAAGAAAACAGATAGGATAAACTAATTGAACAAATGATTCAAATAAATTTCAAATATTTCATATGTGTACAAGTTTCATGCCTAATATAAAACACTATCACTTAATATAATCGTATGATCAACCAAACTCTTCTAGACGCGATATTATCTGGATAACTGTACTTGAGTTAGACTTGTGAAGCCAAGCACTTGTGGTATAAACTACTTTACCGAGCTACCACACACAAGGTTAATCCATATTACAGTCATAAGAATAATGGAACCACCCTTATGATAGGACCTTTTGTTACTCTCACCACCTAACCATTCTCCTCTACATGAGTATAATTAGCCAGTAAAATTTAGGATAGCCTCACAAAATGAAACAGCTCTAACCTCACGGTAAACCCTAGTGAACACACATCATCAATGGGATTTCCTCCTCAGGAAATACCTTACAACAGCTCAAAACGTACCTTTGTTTCATAATATAAACCAATCATATTCCTTACTTCATAATTACACAACATTCAAAGAAAGAAAAAACAATCAAACAGTAGAACCAAGCAAAACAGGCATATGTCGCTCACCACCATTTGCCTCGCAAAAACTAGCGCCTAGCGCTAAAGTCTGACGCTCAACACCATGAAGTCAAACCACTCCTAGACTTGTAGTGAACATTGCCGCTCAACGCCACCAAGATGCCGCTCAACGTTGATTAATTCACAGAATGTGGCACTCAGCGGTGAAACCTGTCGCTCAAAGCCACATCAGATGACAAGAAATGCACTTTGTGATTTTTGAGTAATCTGAACTTGTTTCATAGCTCAAATTGGTACTCCTCTTTTAGCTATTGGTACAAAATAACTTTTAAAACATAGTAGTTGATACCAATTTGATCAATAATTCAGATTCCATTTTTCTCCCGAATACCACAAGATCAAACAACAATATGCAATAATTAATCAAACTATCCAAAATACTAAAATCATCCATACCAACAAGATTCATCATCATGCACACAAAAAACCAGCAGCTTCTCTTACGTGATGAATTTCAACCGACTCTAACAATACTAAAACCTCTCCGAAACTACAAGGTACTCTCTCTATATAAAAATACCACAAAGATGATCAGATCATACCCTCATATTCATTGATCAACAAAGAACTAAAAAAAAGACTGAAATGACACATACAATCCCAATTAGAGATGCATACAAAAAATAAAAATCAACCAAAAAAAAAGTTGAAAATCAACTTATTCAAACAGATAAATTAATTGTTTAAACTTGAAAATCTCATTATAAGGATCACACATAAGATCTTTGTAATTTAAAGATTATAAAATTTCTATTTATACTTTATACCTTTTATTATTAAAATAATTAATTTTCATTATTTTAAATACAATACAAATTCTAAAATATCATTTACTTTTAAGTCTTTACATATATTATCTCATATAAGAATATATTCGTTGTCAGACGTTTTATATTCACATATGTTAGACACAAGTGCATTTAGGAAACGTAATTTGTGTTCCCGTTTTATAGGGATATGAAATATTTACATAATGTTTGTTTGTACGGACGGATTGTCAAAGGTGAAAATATTAGGAAGAAAAATTTCGAAAATAAGGAATTAAATATTAATATATAAAATATGGAAAATAATATAATTTTGGCTTCTCAAAATTTTTCTTTATATAGATGAATTAATACAAATCTCACAGGAAAAGAAATCTATCTTCTGAATGTGTCGCATAGTTTGTTTGCAAATTAGCACAAATTTTCCCTCTGAATCAAGCAGGACTTAAATGCTAAGTTGATATCTCTCTGCAGTTTATCCACAAAGCTGAAAATTGCAGACCTACTAATATCCTAATGCCATGTCATTGATTGCTGAAAATTGTTTTCATGGTGATTGGCTTCTGTTAAAGTTGTGTCATGTCGATTAATTGGTTTTTTCGACACTGCTTTTGTTCTCATATGTCCAGGAACTTCGATTAAAGTTAAACATATGTCAGCCAAATTGATGTCGGTTTGGGTTTGCACCTTCTTCTAATACAATACATTATTACAAGTCTTCATTTTACAACTTACTTTAAATCTTTGTAAAGAGACAACTAATACATGTAACCTCGCAAAAATCTCTCCTTCCCGTTAAAAATTAATTTCTAATCTTAACTTTATTTTTAATTATAAATACACTTAATTAGTGATTCAATCCTCTCATTTATTGATTTAGTTTATTTTAATTTTTTGATTACTTTTTGGTTTCATTTGATCTTTTAATTTTTTTAAAAAAGTTTAATGTAATTATTTTTCTTAGATTGAACTTAATGTCATGTCACGTTCTATTTTATAAAATATTTATTTATTTATTTTAAGTTATAAACAGTAACATGATCATGATTATATCACATGCAATTCATAAAATTTTAAATTTTTAACATTTTTGTATTTTTTTAAATTAAAAAAATATAAACCGACACGTGACAAATTATGAAACAGTTTTTTTTTTAAATTTAAAAAATAAATTAAAAATTAAAAATTTCACAATAGGGATGTGCAGAAAAAAAACAGGGAGGTGCGGGTAGAAGCATCTGGGTTCAATAGTGACTCTCCAATTAAAAATCCAAGACCGGAGGCCAGTGGGTGTGGCTGCATTGAAGAAGAATGTGTGGAACAGAAAAAAAAAAGTAGAGTTTTATTTATTTTCATTGAGGGTAAAAAGATCTTTTCACAACCCATTTGGGTGCAGCCGGAAATCATGAGAGTAAGGAAGAAATTTCCATTAAACTTTTGGTTTAATAAATGGGATGGTACCACTTTTATTTGTACGAGTCACTTTGGTATTAGTTCTCAAAATATTATTAACACCGTTAACATTAACACCGTTAACGGTATTATATTTACAATGATATAACTTACAAAATTAAGTGTTGATATTTATATTGAAATTTACAGATAAAAATTATGAATTAAGTTAACGGTTTTAGTATTTTTTTATTTGAAAGGGTTTTGATCAAGACACTTTTTTCAGAAATTAAAATTAGATTGACACATTTTTAAAAGTGGGTATCAAACTGACACATTTGAACGAAAGTGAGTACCATCCGACTAATTAAACCTAAATTTTTTAATGATGTATGCCCTGTATGTGTTTATTTCTATGTTTACGCCGTGGTTTAGAAACTGCTTTTGGAATTTATATTTAGTGCTCAATAAACAGAATAAAAATATTATGCAAAAGGAATATACACAATTTAGTTATAACCCACGCATTATATAAATAGTAAATTTCTTTTACGAAATTGATGTAATTTTGTATCGTTATACGAATGGACCAATTTTAAAAATTTTATGCATTTAATGCTTGAAAGTACAATTGTAACGTCCCATTTAATTTATAAACGGAATTAAAGGAAACGTCACACATAAGATAGTATAACAACGCAGTCCTGAGGTTCTCAACACTTCCCCTACCAAAACTCGGCATACCACGATGCCAATAAAAGCAGGATAACGGTTTAACTAAAAGTTTACAATCTAATAACAATGAAATACAGGGGCCATAGCCCTAAAGAAAAGTCCAAAGGAAGCTATAGACCAATCCACGCGGACTAGGCAGCAGAATCCACATTTCCTTGCTGACCACGAGAATCTCGCCCATCTGTTCCCATCAATTACATTGATGATCATCGCAAGAAAGAAGAGCCACATACAAGACAACCATACAATAAACAAGGTAAGCTAGAGCCAACAACATTTTCATCATACAGTTAAACATGATTTCACCATCCAATGTCCATGCAACAACCAAGCATGTTATGACTCTTCAATCAATACACTACGACTCGACTCGACTCATTCGGATACGTATAACTTGGTCGGATTCAGCGGATGCTTGCACTTGTGGTGGATACCTCTGCTCACCCCCGAGCTATGTGTTACAAGTGTTACAATGAATCAAATTTCCCTCACCACTAGGTTAGCCCTTAATGAATTTCAGGCCTCCTGCTACTCTCACCACAGAGGTTAGTCCGCTCTAAGTGAGACCAACTGACCCCTTAGAGTGTTAGGATGTAATCCTTACCTTGAATCCTTACCTAGTTATACCGATGGGGCACCACCATGGACACCCACTAACAGGGGCTATGGAATTACGTCCCGACCACTGAAGCGCAACCCCGTAGGTCTCACCTAGAGACCCCAAGGAATTACACGCTGACACGGACCAACATTCATAAAACAGCAGTAAGAGAACATCAAAATCATATTTACAATTCCACACTAATCCCTGAGATTAATTCCTCATACGTATCCCATTTTGAATCCATACATCTGATCATCACCACCCCATGAGTCTAAGGCCTCATCTCATATCGATACCATGCTTCTTTGGTTCCAAAACACTCATTCATTCATCATTTATGAATCAGATCACGCATACATAGCAATCATTTAGGCATATATCCATACATATATACATGTACCTCATCGCGCAGTCATACCCATACATTTCCAATCATAAGAGTGTAACACACAACCAAACATAGGGCAGTCTCGCCCAAATTTCTCGCTCAGGCTGAAAGGTCTCGCTCAGGCGAGACATTCTCGCTCAGGCGAGTCCCCTTCGCCTAGACGAGGGCTCAAAAAGGGCATCAGGGAGCAACGCGGGATCTCGCTCGCTCAAAATAAGGAGCGGGTCGCCTGGGCGACCACTCGCGTAAACTAGTCTAGGCGAGCCCCTGTTTGTCTCGCCTAGGCGAGAATGGCTCGCCTGAGCGAGATTAACAGGTCTCGCCACTGTTTCACCTGCAGCAACCATGTTTTCCAACCAAACAACTCATGCAAGATACTCTCACGCATCAAAACGAAAGATCAAACCATAAAATCAACAACCAACTCATACACAGTTCAAAAGAATGACTCGAAACTAGAAACCCTAACTTCCCGTACCTGGAAGGGGCTAACAGAGCTTCGACACGGGACCTCGGGACGCAACAACTCAAGGATGGCTCGCAGAACTGGCAGGACAGCGAGACAGAACCAGAGAAATCGAGTTAACGGAGGCTTTTAATCGAAAATACAAAACAAGGTAGCAAAAAGGGAACTAGTACGACTGGGAGAGACACTTACATGGAGTAGAAGTTCCTATAGCTTACGTGACAACGGAACAAAACCCTAGCGGAGGGGTGACGGCTGCAGCTCAAGTTCTCTGAAATGGAGTGAAAATGAGACTTAGGACAACTGGAAAGGACTTTATCTACTGGGCCAGCCCTTTTAGGCCCACTTACAAGGACAACCCTTTAGTTTAGGGCAAAAATAATAAAGTGAATTTTTATGGCCTTACAACAATTTTAAAAATAAGGAAATTATACTTCCGTAAAGATAAATTTGGGAGAAGACAAATTTTGAATATTGAAATCGTATTCAGAAAAACATTTTTATTATTATGTTAGAAAGAGTGTCTAAAAGCATAATATCAATATCTATATATTTAATATTTATGTTTTAAAACTGAGCATGGTAACACGTTTTTAGTTTTTATTTTTACTTTTTTAAATTTCTTTTGTGATTTTTTTTAAATAAATGACTAAAAATGTTTTAGAGTGAAACTGTGGACTAAATAACATTTCAGTACATTTTCTTTACTACTAAATAATTAATTTTTTTATTTAGAAATACTTATTTGAAAAAGTAAAAATTTAATAATGTAGTTTACTATTGTAATTTAACATATGTATTTATTTTAATTTACATAATTTTGCATAGTATAGTTATTAATCAAAATACTGATATTAATTTAATGTGATTTTAAGAAATAAAAAGTAAATAATCTCATAATTCTAATAAAAAAACATCAAAGAAATTCGACGTATAGATACACAATCTTTGGATATAACATTGTTTTATTATTGGTTAAATATGTTTTGATTTTTTCATTTATAATGAAAATTAGAATTAATACCGATGTTTATTTATAACACTTATATAACAGCGCATGTGTGTTTATTTTTTTATAATAATACAAATTTTGTTAAGATAAAAAAATAGATAAATTTTAAAAAATTGTTATGCATAAAATTATTATTTTAATTTAAAAAACTTTTTCAAAGATAATATTTAAAAACAAAATGTAGAAAAAAATGGATGTCCTCTATATATAAATATAAATTATAAAAATAAATAATTTGCAGATTTTTTTATAATTAAATAGTTTTTTATTTAAATAATTATATGAATTAAAAAAATTAGTTATTAAAAAGATAAAATGAGAAAATACTTATTATAATGTATAAAATAATTAAATTTAGACAACGGTCATTTAAAGTGTACAATTGAAAATTTAATTATTTTAATTTAAAATAGCAATTACTTAAATGGTAAAATTAAAAATAAAATGTAAGGGAACAAAAGGAATCTTTCTTATATATAGGTATAGATATGTTCAATCTCTTTAATTTTTTTTATTAATATTGTCATTATTATTATTATTATTATTCAACAAATTACATTAAATTAACATTATCTCATTTGATTAATTATAGTTTCTATTATAGGGTTAAATATGATTTTGTCCCTTAATTTTTAGTAAATTTTGGAATTAGTTCATTTCGAAAGTTTAGACTAATTTAGTTATTCATATTTCGAAATATGTGGATTTAGTCATTTTAATCAAATTTTGTTAAATTTATTTGACATTTCAAGAACATTTTAGGATTGTATTTGAGGCGATTATACTGGTTGACCGACACATTTTTTATTTAATGTCAAATCAAATACAATTATCAAACGTCTTGAAATGTCAAATAGACATAACAAAATTTGATTTAAAGTATTAAATCCACTATTTTGAAAAATGAAAGACTAAATTGATCCAACGTTTGAAAATAAACTAATTTCAAAATTCACCGAAAGTTAAGAAACCAAAAATATATTTAACCTTTTATTATATAATAACTAAATTTAATGACAAAAATGTAATAATTTCTATCATTTTCTTTTCACCTGATGGTGACTACATTATGTTTAAGATGTATTTATTCTTTTAAATTTTAAGTTGATGAAAATGGAAGTACTTTAAAATAGTGAACTAAGTTTGACTTATTTGTTAAGAAACAAAAATGGAGAATGGTGATTATTTTTATGTTATTCATCATTATTTATACACTAAGAATTTTATAAGTGATAAATTTACCATATGGGTTATGATTTGAACTGACATAATAATTCAACATAGTTCTTTGCTAAGGTAAAAGAATACAAAGTTCTCTTTGTAGTTCAATTTTTCTACTTTCTGTAACTTTCTCCCCTTCTTCCTCGTTTGAAACCCACTTTTGACTTCGTTCATTCAAAATGGTGTTGTCAGATTTTTCTTCCACTGCACACATATATCTAAACTTTTCACTTTCCGCCCATGAATTTTCGTACAAGGACCAAGTCCAACCATGTAAAGACTTAAATACGTTTTTATTTTTTAAGTTTCAGTTAAAATTATAATTAGTTAATTCTTAAAATTTTATCTAATTTAATCTTCAATTTTTAAAAATATATAAATTTAATTTTTTTATTAAATTTTTTTATGTTTATTTAACCTTTCAAAATATATTAACATTTGAGATATTTTATTTTATTTGACACATTATTACTTTAATGTTAATCAAACAAATTATGTCAATTATTAAAATTTGATTAATATGTATTATAATATCAAATAAAATTTATTATTATAATACATATTAAGTCAACGAATGAAATCTGTTTTAGTTGACAATCTTATATTTTGATCCAAAAATACGAAGTACTATATGCAAACGTTTTCTGCACGGAGTTGGTAATATGTTTTGATGAGACATTAATTAATCAATGTAACCTAGTATATTTCAACAACTCTATTTGTTGAATTAGTAGTCAATTTTCAAATATCATATATATCATATAATTATACAATACTCCATTTTGATCACTCTTTTCCTATTAAAAAGAGGAATTCAACACGTTTTCAGCTTTTTGAAAATATATTATTAATTAAAGTATTCGGTTAATACTTAATTGAAAAAAGGAAAAAAGTTTTCAAAAGTTTAACAATAATAATAACCTTCTTACTTTTTTTAATATATGAACAGTGTCTTGAAAAATAAAAGAATACGCAACTTGTTATTTCTGAATTTTATTCATTATACTTAAAATGGAGTTCTCATTTTTTCTTTTCCGTTTGGTATAAGCTGTCGATCCCATTCAAGTATTGAAGAAAAATGGGAAGTCTTCATTTCGATTTAATTATTATGTTGAAGTACGGGGAGAAATTGGGAAATAGTTAGTGTTATATATTAAATAATACTATATAATTATTAGAGAATGAAAAAAAAGTAGAAAATAAATTATTTATTGTTGAGTTAAATAATATTAGATAAAACAAATATGCTTTGCAACTATAATTGATGGAATAGGTTGTAGGTTGTATATTTAATCAATACACAAAATTTGTGATTGATTGTCAAATTTCCATCAAAATGAGTTCTACCAACGTGCGAGTCAGGTCCAGATAGAAAATATTTAAATTTCGCAATAATAATAATAATAATAATAATAATAATTATTATTATTATTATTATTATTATTATTATTATTATTATTATTATTATTTTAACTTAATTCACTTGATTTGAACGTTAAACTCTTCCAATCCACTTAAAAAGATTTTACATTTTGCTTTACATATTCTTATTATTTAACAACTATATAGTAATAACAACAGTAATCAATCCAAACTGAATTACACAAATTTGGTTTTCTTTTACTTAAACTTCATATTAAATTAAAATCAAATAAAAAGTGTAGTGGTCTTAAAGCGTTAACTTTTGTTGCAATTGAAATTATACGGCTCGGACATCTCCCCATTTATCTTAGTTTTTCTGAGTCTTTTTCATGACAATTTTTCGTGTGAAAACCATATATGCAAATAAAGTATTTCATTTGGAAACGTTTATAAACTATAAGATTATTTATAAACACAATGATATTTTAAAACATATTTGTACAATTACTTGTGTTTTTAAAAAGATCATTATCTATAGTTGTACAAATATTTTCATAAATGTTATTGAATTAGAATAGACTTCAATTATTTAAAAAATCAAAGTTTATACTCCATTACAAGAAAAACTGATATTACTGACGGTTAGAATCTGTCGGTAATGATTAAACTTTGTCGCTAAAACAGAATTATTGATGGTCGAAAATCTGTCAGTAAAATTCTTGTCGGTAAAATTTTATCGATGAAAATCTTGTTTCCCCAATAATTATTGATGAAAAAATTTGTCGGTAATTATCGACAAAAAAAATTGTCGGTAAATAACGTGCACTGTTCATCTTCTTCTTCCTCCCTCTTTCATTTTTTTTGTCTTCTTCTTCTTCATTGTCATCTCTATCGTCGTTGCCCCCATCGCTGTCGTCGTCCCCATTGTCGTCGTCTTCATCCTCCTCCTCCTCCTTTCATCGACGGATAAATTCGTTCTTTTTTTAAGGTGAGCTTTGGGTAGGAAATTTCTTGCTCCCTTTACCGATAAATAAATTACCGATAAAAAAGTTTTTAAATTATCGACGAATTTTATCGATGAATTTTAAGTTATGTTAGTACTGACGAATTTTACCGACGAAATAATTCGTCGACAATACAAATTGGGCGGGACATTTCTCGTTCCTTTTACCAACATATAAATTCGTCAGTAAATTTGTCGGTAAAAAAAATTGAATTATCGACAGATTTTACCTATGAATTTTTCTATCAATAAATGAAATCTGTTACCAACATATTTTTTCGTCGGGAATTCAAATATGAAAATTCATCGGTAAAATCCATCGATAATTTAAATTTACCCATTAAAATATATCCGTCAGTAAAATTCTATCAATAATTTTAGTTTTTTTTTGTAGTGCTCATGTAGTTAAGCTTCGACTATTTTTGAATTGTTGTCTATAATTTTATAAATATTTTCAAAATGTCACCGTGTTATTATAGATTTTTTTTTTCATAGAACTGAAGCATATTAGTTAATATAAAATCCTATTTTTGTACTTGTGAGCCAAGACATGAGTCATAATTACGATGAAATTTTAATTTATGTATGTGATGTGAATATAATTATTTTCAAAGGCAAAATACTAGTGATTTTAGGATGTGTATGGAACGAAGATTTAGTAAAGATATTATTCCCATCCTATAAATATCCGACTTAATAAAGAAAAATATTTAGATAATGAGAGTTAATAGAGGTGTCTAGATCTAGAGTGTGCTGTAAAGTATGTTGTGGACTTAATAAAAAAAAATATTTAGGTGACGAAAGTTAATAAAAGTTTTTAGATCTAGAGTGTGTTGTGAAAAAAATCATATCTACATGTTGTAGGAATTTATTCTATCATATAAATAATACTTAATTTTTAATATGTGACCGATTAGAAGTGAATGTCATATGATAATTATAGAATCTTTATATAGTTGATGAATGTAGCGTAAAAGAATGTGATTTTGAATCATTTGAATTATTTAAATTATAAATTATAAATGAATTATATATATATATATATATATATATATATATATATATATATATATATATATAACTTTCAAAAAAACAAGGTAGAAATACAAAGAATTTTAACAAAAAAAAAGTTGAATATTTAATTGAATATTTAAATATATATATATATATATATATATATATATATATATTTATAAATTCAAATTTTATATACATAGTGAAACTTATATAATTATTTTTCATGTAATTGCATATCAAATGCTTCTAATGTTTCTAATCTAACAGTTAGTTTAATTATCATATCAGAAGATAAATTAAGAATTTATATCAGTTAGCTTATCAACTAATTTTTTAATGCATATCTTATTTATGTGTATATATTTAAATATTATATCTTTATCTATGTATACATAAAAATACTATACATTTCCTATATTTAATGATTTATTTTTTCCACAAACTATGATGAATCTATACTTTCCATGCCAACCTGAAACAGAAAAAAATATTGTATTGTAGAACAAAAAGTTAAGATGATTTTGCAAAACAGAACTAAACCATTGGAAAGTTTAATTTGGGTTAAAGTTGAAATTTGGAACTTTAATATAACTAGAGCACATGGTTGGCTTAAACAGTATTCTTTGTCAACTTCCTACATAGGATAAAACTTACAAGCAAGAAAATATTTTAGTGCTTAGACTTGTCATTTTTTCTATTCCAAACAATCATAACTTCCAGGCGATATATAATTAAATTAAATTAGTTCAAATTATAAAATAATTAGTTATATTTTTTTATTTTAATAGAGACCATTGTGAGAAAAAGAAAATCAATGAAACATAAGAAACTAGAATGCATATAAAATGTGCAGGTAAAGCGCAAGAATATTAATAATTAAAATATAAGTAATAAAAAGATTAAGATTATTCGGTATATTGAAATAAACATTTTATATCATGCTTTAATTTAAAATTCATTATATAATATTGCTAAGAAAAAGTGTGGCAGTGACGTTCTTTATTAAATTATATCAATTGTTAAGAAATGTTACTTAACATATTTTTTTAAAACCTATATCAAAATATTTCTAAAATGATTGAAACATATAAAGAAATTAAATTGATATAATAATAAAATATTAAATATAACGGATAACATGAAAAGAAAGTTGTAGGTTATAACTAATTAAAGAAATTTTTATTATATTCTGATGAAGAAACAAATTAATTTTAATTAAATGACTCCTTTAATGTAGGTTAACATTTTCCATTGTTTAAGTTGTTTGAGTGACAACGTAAAGCTTGGAAGTTCCCATTGTATTTCCATGCATGATCTTCTATTGCAATATGCATTTTAAAAGTCTATTTTTTGTTTAATTATACTATGAATTAGGATGAAACACATTGCATTCAGCAACTTAAAATTTATCCAAAAATAATCAATGGCCCAATAAATTGCATTAACTTGTACAAAGAAAATTTGATTTTAAGTTTTTTTTTTCAAATTTCAAAATGATTACTTTGTCTTTAAATTTTAAAATATTTTACTTCTTGTTCATTCTTAAAGTTACTTTTGTAATAATTTTGACCTCTTTTAAAGACTAAAATTGAATTTTTGAATGAAGGTGAAAAAAATAATAACTAATAAATCAAAAGGTAAGAAGAAAATTAAAGTTAAATTTGCAGAACTAAAAGTATTTTATAAAAAAAAATGTTTGCTTTTGTCTCACTTTCAAAGACTAAATATTCATAAAAGATGACTCAGTGCAAAGGTAGTTTATGTTATGTGTCCTGGGTTTGACTTTAAGTCGATAGTATTATTAATATTCAAATATTCTTAAATTGTAGTACTCATTTCTAAGAAAATCACAAATGTTCTAACACGTGGAATAATGTCTACGTAGCCATATTTCCACACACAGAATCTTTTGGTACCGTACCCACCACCGTAGCGTAATTAAATCAGAAAAATAAAATTAAAAATCTTAATTGGGTAGGTTTGGGATATACAATTATAAAAATTATTACGTACTTTACATTTAATAAGAATTAAATAATTTAAAATTCTCAAATTCAATCGTTTTAAAATTTGTTGAAATTGTAAAATTTTCTCAGCATTATAACTTTTTGAAAACAAATTTGGATTCAAAAATATTTTTTGACAAATAAATTTTTTATAAAATTGGCAAAGTTATTAAATAAGATAATTTTGTATTTTTTTATGGAAATTACAAAGATAAAGTATTAAAGTTTTAGGGTTTTTTTACTAAAAATAATTATTTGTCAAAATTTGTTAAACAAAACTTTATTAAAGTATCATTTCTCATTTGGATTCTTTCATTGAAAAATTGAAAAAGTTTTTTTTTTCTTTTTTATGTATTCACACGTATTATTAACAGAGTGTGAATCATGTTTAGCGTGTACACGATTTTATGCTAGCTTTATCTTTTATCTTTTTTTTTTCTTTTTCTAAATTTGCGGCAGTCAACTTTCACAAGAAACCAAACCCCTCCCATTTTCCCTCATTCTTTTCTATTGAAACAGTATATATTTATATTTATAAATCAATAAATAAATGTTAATAAATTTAATACACAGTAGTTTTTCTTGTACTTACAGTTACAGTTATATTCACCTAACGTTCTCTACACTCCCGTTATCACATTATTTTACTTTTAACCTATAAGATTAGCAAAATGTCAACGTTCAACAGTCAAAAGCCTTGACAAAACGGGAGTTTCTTGTTAGTTAAAACCTTGGACTTTGTAGGCACACAACAGAAGAAGAAACTAAAATATCCAATAGAAAAACACCATTTTTTTTCCAACCGCAACACAACAGCACCAACTCGTTGTTCTTACAATGTTGTCATAAACCCCATACATAAATACCCAACCCAAAACACATTCTTCTCTTCAATGTTCATCACCAACACCCTCTCTCTCTCTTTCTCACACAGCCATGAGTTACTTCGACAACGATCACGACCACTCTCCGTTCCCAACATTCCAGAACCACAATGACTTCAACCGGAGGATACTAATCACCGCCATAGTTTCCCTATCAGTGGTTCTGGTTTTAGTGTTTGTTCTTCACATCTACGCAAGGTTTTTTCTGAGGCGTCAAACTCGGCGCCGGAGCGCCATATACCAACTCAGTCTCAACGTGGCTCACGCGCAAGCCCAACCACCAAACACCGGCCTCGACCCTGCCCTCATCACCGCTCTCCCCACCTTCCCCTTCAAACACCAGAACGACGCCGTTGAGTGCGCCGTCTGCTTGAGCGTTCTCGAAGACGGAGAACACGTCAGACTTCTTCCTAATTGCAAGCATAGCTTCCACGTTGGCTGCATCGACGCGTGGCTCGCCTCGCACTCCACGTGTCCCCTTTGTCGGACCAAAGCCGAACCTCTCCGACTTGAACCGGTCCAGCGCGAGGACCCCACCCGGTTGGCTCTTCCCACCGCCCCGGTATTGTTTGAAAACGTGGAAGGAACATCCGACGGTGGTAATGGGTCACCTAAAATCAACGGCTCCAATTCCCGGTTGAGTTCGTTTCGAAGAATTCTCAGTAGAGAGAGATCGTTGAGGAGAATCCAACCTTCTACGCATGATGATGTTGAACAAGACTTAGAGAGACAGTGACAGATTCATTATTGAGGTACTATCATGTACGTACATATATGTATGTATCTGTTTATTTTTTCTTTTTTGATACTGTTTTTTTTTTTCCTTTCATTTTCTCATCATAATACAGCTTGCAAAAATTTGCCAAGGTTTTGAAATATGAGTGATTTTTTTATTGAATAATTTTGCAGATGAGAATCAAATACGAGTGATTTGGTTGTTTATTGTTCTTATTATATATATTAAATTCATAATTAAACTTTGTAAAAAGGATTTGGTGTTTGGTAAGCCGAATTAGCGTGGGAGATATAATATTGGTAGATTAGGTGTAGTCCATGTGAGCTAATTATAAAATTAAGATTAATTAATTTATTAGTGATTTTTTGTGTTTGTTTTGTTTCTACTAGCGCCTTATTACTACCATAGTCATATGTTTCGGTGGGAAGTCAAAAATCGAGATCCTCATATTTGGGATTCTTGTTGACTTGTTCCTATAAATGTAAGGAGACAAACCTAGTCGACAATGTGGCTTCCATTGTTGTCGTAATGGAATAACAATTCATACATGTGTATTTTTTTTTTAAATATCTTTAATTAAAACTGAAATACGATTGTAAGTTATTTTTTTCATATGATTTTCAATTTAGATTATGAGTTTTTTTCAAAATTTTATATATTTGTAGTAACATAATCGATTTCAATATTTAGTTTATTGGTATGAATATGAAAGCTTATACTTATGATTATCAGAATCCCATCATTTTAATTAAAAACATATATGAAACAAAGATTAATAATTCTTTTGATTTTATAATTTTATGATAAAAAAATTTAAGATTTCAAGAATAAAAATGTTCATCGAATACTTTGCAAAAAAGAAAAATGAAAAGGAAAATAGTTAATGTGAAAATGTGTGTGTGGCGAAAATAATTATATATATATATATATATATATATATATATATATATATATATATATATATATATATATATATATATATATGCGTGTGTGTTTTTTGGCCCTTAGCCATTTATCTGTGTTCCATTCCTGATTTCAAGATCTGCAGTAAGTAGGGTATCACTTATAAACCCAACAACTCTTCAAAAACTTGTTGGCTATATCTTTAAACAGTAAAAGATCCTTTATGTAAGAAGGTTGACGATCTCAATTTATTTCTTAACTTTTATAATAATTATTTCAAAAGTGCACATCATAACTTTTAGTTGTTGGACAATGTTAATACTTCTATTCTATATATCGATTTTTGTCTATTAAATTCAACGGATGTTAATTTAATACGACGAAACCTTTCGGAAATCACTACACAAAAATATTTAAATAGCGACAAACTTTAATAATTAATAATTAATAATTATTAGTAACTATAATAAACAAATTTGGATATTATTTTATAAAACTAAAAACTCTTAATTATTAAAATAATTATTATTATGAATAAAAAATTATAATTAGTCATTAAATTAGTCTTTAAAGTTAGTTACCAAAAGAAATTAATCACTAAAAATTAGTTATCTATATTTTGATTATTAAAATGACTTAATTTTAAATTAGTCTCTATCTAATTAGTGACCAATCTAGTGATCAATTATAATTTTTTATTTATAATAGTAACTATTTTAGTAACTAATAATTTTTAATTTTATAAATAGGTATTTAAATCGGTCACTATAGTGACTAACTATTTTTTATTTCTAAAATTAATTTTTAATTGAAGATTTTCTTGTAATATACCATTATACTTAATGTCAACAAATAAATTTATTAGTTTGAAACTATATTATCAAATCTAAAATTGTAATATATGAAATAAACAAGTTGGATAAAGTTTTAAGAGAAGAAAACTATGCATGAAGATTGTAGAGATGTCAAAGCGGACCAGTGGGTCAGCCCGCCTTGGGTCACCCATTTTTTTTTTACTTTTTTTTTATATTTTTAAATTAAAAATAATTAAAATAAATAAATTTTTTATATTATAAAAAAATTTACATATATTAAAAAAAATTTAAAAAAAATTTAAAAAAAGTTAAAGGAAATTAAAAAAAATTAAAAAAAAAAGTTGTCCGCCAGTCCACCTCACAACGAGTTACAATATTCAATCCGTTTTGTTGTAGCAGGTCAGTCCGACCCGACCTATTTTTAACAGGCCAAAGGTAGAACGGACCAGACTGACCTGGTTTGACACCCATAAAAGATTGTCATATGATCAAAAAACCACTATAAGTTTATCAATTTTCATAACAATTACCTTAAGAAAATTTGTGAATATACATATATATATATATATATATATATATATATATATATATATATATATATATATATATATATATATATATATATATATATATATATATATATATATTCACTGAACTCAAGTTTTAAAGCGGGCAGCAGGGCATAACGTATAATTTATCTTTTGTTTTGTTAATCATTAAGATGTTTAATAAACAAACTCATGACATTAAAATTTATAAAATAAAGAAAGTAAAAACCATAATATGTTTTGAAAATTAAAATTCTAATCCTAAACAAGCAATTATATTAATTTTAAAAATAGTTATCTTTTGTAGAAGATACTTATTTTCTCATACTAAAAGAAACCTCTTTGTCATTTTCCTCACCTCATCCCTTAACCTTAAAACCTTCGCATCATCACATATTTATGAATCAAACTATTAAAATTAAAATATAATTATTGAAATTTAAATTGCTTAGAACAAGTGCCAAAGTATTGAGCGCAATATACTAGATTCGAAAATTAAAAGAAAATCACAACTATAAGTCATTATGGTAGATAAAAAATAACCTTAATAAGATCCATGTCTCCTATTATTTTTTAGTGCACAATATTACCTAATAGATTATTAAATTATTATTTAAGTATGAGGTAAAAATATTTATTATTATTTAAATTATTTTAAAATTTCCTTTTAATTCGTAAATTTATTTTGTTAATCATAACAATTTATTTATTTATTTTATTAAATATTATTTGAGTACACAATAGAATGAACTTAGCAAATACTTTTAACACCCCCAAATCGTCAGATGTACTTCAACTTTTATACAGACATGAACAGTCAAAATAACTATAAATAATATAAAGAACTTAAGTTAAATTAATATAAAAAATTTAAGTTAAAATTTTTAATTTCATTAAATACCTTAATTTTAAGAAAATTTATCGAATTTAAAAAAAAAAAAAGAAATCGGTGATATTTGAAATCAGGAACTTATTTAAACATATAAAAAAAATCTATAATAAATTTTGAAAGCCACGGCCAATTGCCAAGACCCAAAAACAAATGTAATCGTGATTGTTTAAGAAAAAAAAAAGATGTTATATTCTATCACCAGCTTGTTAATTCTTTATATTCTCTCAATATTAAAATAATTATATAATTTCCTGAATAACATCTTTTTTCCCATATAAAAATAAAAGAAAAATTGGAAGAGAATCCATGAAATACTCGATTGTTTTAAAGTGCAACTGAGATTTCCATTTGTTCTATTTCTAGTGACTCACTTACTCATACCACAAAACCCTGTTACGAATTTTCAGGTTTCATTCTCTCCTGCTAATGCTTATTGCTTACTGATAAATTTATCCAAACAGCACTTATTAGAAGAACATGTAACATCTTCAACAAACAAACAAACTAATTCCCAGAGAGAAAAAAAATGGAAGATTCAGCATAACCACTTAAAATAGCTATCAATAACTCACTTCTATTGATTGTATCAGTACGAGTAAAACTAACCTCTGCATATTGCATTTCAAGAACAGAAGAACCATATAACACAAAATGATGATTTTGAACTGTGCTAGTAAATCTACGAATCCAAAAATAGATAGATCTCTATTTTCAAACAATGGGTGAAGATGAAACTATGGAGAATAAATGAGCGGCGATAACAATTGGCCAAAACCACCACCTCCTAACAACTCCACCGCACCCACTTGTGTCTTCGCCGGACATCGATCCCATCGATGACGCGGATCCCGAGAGGCTCCCGTTGTTCACTATCGAACTGCATCACATTCAAAACAAGTCTTAAACTTTCAGAACCCAAAATTTAAAAAGCAGAAAAGATCAAACCGAGCCCAATTGATCACTGCTTCTGCTACCTACCTAGAAGGGAACTTGCAATTGCCGAAACCTGAAAAGTTAAGACAGAAAAAGATGAGAAATTTATGGAGGGGATTTGAAATTGAAGTAGTGATGGAGAAAAAGGAAAAAAAGGGGTGGATGTGAGAACTGACTGGGGTTCAAGGAGGTGATGGCGGCATTATTGCCGAAGTTACAATTCTCCTCGGCGATGGCGTGTTTTCGGAAATAATCATTGAAAGCGTACGACGCCGTATTCTGCACGCTGGAAGGGTCGAAGCAGGGTCCTCCTCCCTGGATCGCTCCGCAATCGGCTCCGCCGGCGCCGCAGGCCCACTCGACCGCTGACTGCAGCGCCGCGTCCTCCGCGTTGTTCTTGGCCACGCACCACACCTCCCGCGACGGCGTGTCGCCGCCGACAAAGCCACATAGAAGGAGAAGGAGAAAGAAGTGACACGGAGAGAAAGGTTCTCTCTTGGGCATATTATTGTCGTAATGAACAGTGAATTCAATTAAAGTGAATCTGGGTGTGATACCTTGTCGGATTTGATGTCACAGGATCAAACGTCAATCGTTGCAACTTGCATTTGCTTAAAAAAAGTATCTGCTAGTTCTGGACTTTTGCTGGATTTAATTTCGTCAATTGAGATTATTTTCAACTTATGTTAGTCAAGATTCTTTGTATGAATTAGAGTTATTTTTGCATAACATAGGATAGATAGAGTTGTTTATTGATTAATATTAATTAAGGTTTTTCCACTCAATGTTAGATGATTACATTTTAGTTGGTGTCGATTATTGTTTATTGATATACACATGAGCTATTTTTTATTTACATTGATAATATTTTTTGTTATTATAAATCATTGTTATTTCTTTCAAAAAAACCAATAATAGTTTTTTCTACTAATGTCAAGAAATTGGTGGAAGTGGTTTAAATGAGATGAAAATATGAATACTCTATTATTTAAATTAAAAAGTTTATATATATAAAAAATTAATCATTCAAACTTATTTATAAAGAATCATTCTTTGTAAAATAATATTTTCTTTCGTCTTCGTTCTAGAATTTTGAAAAAACTACTTTAGATATCTTGATGAAGAGTAAATTTTTTTTGTCCGACCATAGGTATTTTTGAGTAATTTTCTCTTTATTAATGTTTTTTTTTTTTCTTGAGTTCATTTTATGGAGAAGTTACATGCATGAGGTAAGGCTTTGCATGTGAGGCAAGAACAAAGGTGAATCTTTGTTAGTTTCAGAGGATAGTGATGAGGGATGACAAAATGGTTCAGTCCAACTTGTTTTAGCTCGACTCGTCATTGACTCATCTAAAATAGGTTGCGTCACAACTTGAAAATGGGTTGAAAGTGGAACATGTCCCGCAACAAAGTGGGTTGACAAGCTGGCTCACCAATTTTAATTTTTGTTTTGTTTGTCACACTATTAGTCAAATCACATGAAGCTTGCATTTAAGAAGATAAGGTAGGAAGAATACCTAGGAACAAAATCACTGGAATCACATAACAAAATCACACAAACAAAATCACAAAACCCTAATAAGTGGAACGCAAATCAATCAGGACAATCACATAACAAAATCAGGGTGTGGGAAATCAAATCAAGGCAAAATTAAGCATATATAAATGATCCTGCTCATGGTGGATGTCAGCGTTATGCACTATGCACCTCCTCTCCTGATCTCGTTGATGGTTGTTGCTTGTGGTGGTGGTCACTGCTCACAGTTTCTGTGCGATGGTGGTTGTTGCTCGCAGTTTCTAAATGGTGGTGGCTCGTGCATGGTGCTTTGTTGTGGTTGTGTGTGCAAGGGTTTTTCTTTTGATTTTAGTTAACAAACCCTACCACCCAGTCACATGAGTAGTCAAATGAACAACACATGCCTTTTTTTCGGTCTAATAACGAGCTGCGAGCTGGCCCGACTTGATCTGCAGGCTGGCCTTACGGGCTGTTAAATGAGATGGCAGAGAACAAAAGATATGTATAAGAGAAGCTACTGCTTGTTTATTCATGAAAGATAAAAGCCTGCTTTATACATAATAGATCCACTTCTAAACTCTAGGCCACTAAATCATAACAAACCCATGTTCTACATATGATAACCAACTCCTAAAATTAAGGATAAATGAACTTAAATAATTTAAAATAAACTAACGTACAGAAACGTTCATGAACCATAAAACAAATATCCTAACATTCTCTCCCTTAAACTGATTCATTCAATTTATTTACGCATTGGATTCTTCAAATTGGATCCTCCAAAGTACATACTCCAATTAACCTCCTTAAGTTTTGAAAAAACAAAAACCTTGAGAGATTTTGTAAATGTATCAGCCAAATGCTCATCACTTCTGCAAAAATTCAAGTAACTTACTCCATCATTAGTAAGATCCCTTAGAAAACCTCACATCAATGTGCTTGCTTCTTCCATGTAGTACTGGGTTCTTGGAAAGCTTAATTGTTGAACTATTGTCACAGAAAACTGTAATGGCTTTTGGCTGTTTGAATTTCAGCTCCTCAAGTATTCTCCTTAGCCAAATAGCTTGACATGCACAAGTTGTTGCAGCAACAAATCCAGCTTTTGTACTTGACCAAGTGACAATGGATTGCTTTTTAGATGACCATGAAACAACTCTTATGCCAAGCATAAAGACATACCCTAAAGTACTCTTTCTATCATTTTGATATCTTGCATAATCACTATCAGTAAATCCAAGCATAATTGACTTTCCACCTTTCCTATAGAATATCCCAAAATCCCTTGTTTCTTGTAAATAACGAAGGATTCTCTTGGCAGCTAGCATATGCATTTCAGTAGGATTCTCCATATATCTACTAATTAGACTTACAAAGTACATTATATTTGGCCTTATTGCAGTTAGATACATCAAACTGTCCACAATCTATTTATAGAGAATGTTGTCCACCTTCTTCCCTTCATGATATTTATTTAACTTTAAGTCAAACTCAGTAGGAGTTTTTGCATAGAAAGAAAGATTCCATCACCTCCATTCACCACCTCTATGCCAAGAAAGTAATGCATAACACCAAGATCAGACATTTCAAACTCATCTATCATATATGTCTTGAACTCGTAGAAACATGATTTCACAGTTTCTAGTAAATATAAGGTCATCAATATACACACATACAATAAGCATTTCCCCTTCATTTTCAAACTTAACAAACAATGTGTGCTCATAAGGACATTTGAAAAACCAACTTTCAGAAAATAAGCCTCAATGCGACTATACCAAGTTCTTGGTGCTTGTTTTCTCCCATAGAGTGCCTTTTTCAATTTGTACACCTTATGTTCATGTCCAATCTTAATATAGCTAAGGGGTTGTTCAATAAATACTTATTCCTCCAAGTATCCATGCAAAAATGCAAATTTGATGTCTAGTTGAAAAATAGGCCAAGAGTTTTGAGTTGCCAATGCAACAACCAATCTGATTGTGTCATGTCTTGATACTGGAGAAAAAAATTATGTATAATCGACCCCATATTCCTACTTGTACCCCTTGGCCACCAAGCATGCCTTATACTTGTCAACTTCACCGTTTTCTTTAAGCTTTTGTTTTGAAGACCTACTTTACACCAATGGTTTTCTGTTCTTTAGGAAGATTAATCAACTCCCAAGTGTCATTTCTTTCAATGACATCAATTTCATCATCCATTTCTTTTCGCCACTTTTCTTCTTTGACAACACTCTCAAATGTTGTAGGGTCAGAATCTGAAAATAAAGCAAAGTGAGTAGTAAGATCTTCAGTTTGGTCAATCCCAGTTACCTTATAATCTGACATTCATGCTAACCTTCTTCGAAGATGTTTAGATTGAGCTGCAGAATTTGTAATTCCAGCATTTGTTGGTGTTGAGGTCTCTGCCTCAAGAGGACTTGCTCTAACTGCATTTGGAGATGCTAAGGCTGTTAGTATAATGCTTATGCGCTATTGTAGTTCTTTGACATCTTCATTGTAAATAATAATTGAATTAGGTTATTGCTCATTCCATTCCCATGTGTTGTCTTTATAAAAAATAACATATATGTTGGTCACAATCTTTTTGTTAGTGGATTTAATAACTTATATGTTTTTCATGTTTCGCTTACACCAACAAAGACATAATTCTTAGCTTTGTCATCATGCTTCTTCCTTTTCTCATTCGAGACATGGCATAGGTGATGCACGCAAAAATCTTGAAATGATCCACTTATGGTTATCTCCCACTCCAAGTCTCTTGCGGTGTTAGTTTTTAACAGAAAAAGTTGGACTTCTTTTAAGCACATGAATGCTCCAATTAACTGCTTCTAGCCAAAAGGTTTTTGGTACTCTTCCTCTTGTTAACAAACTTCTCTCCATGTTAAGGATAGTTTTGTTTTTCCTCTCTGATACACAATTTTGTTGTGGTGTATATGTTGTTGTAAGTTCTCTTCAGATGCCATGATGTTCACAATATGCTTCAAATTTTTTTAAGCAATATTCAACACCATAATCAGTTCGAAGGGTCTGAATGGTCTTTCTTGCTTCATTTTCTACACGAGTCTTGAAGCTTTTAAAAATGAGAAAGCTTCTGATTTGTTCTGTAGAAAATAAACCCAAGTTTTCCTAGAAAAATCATCAGTGAAGGTAATTAAATAGTTTTTACCTCCATTGGAAGATAGTTTTATCGGACCACATAAATCTGAATGCACCAACTCTAAAACATCTTTTGCTCTCCATGATTTCCTTTTTGAAAACTGATTGCGACGTTGTTTGCCTACAACAGATTCTTCATAAATTTTAGAGGGATGTGTAATTTTTGGAAGACCAGTGACGATATTTTTTGTTGAAGTGTTCTCAATCAACCAAAAATTAGATGTCCATAATGATAATGCCATAACCAAGCAATATCCTTCAATCTTGCTGAAAAACATGTGTGGTTAGTGACATGAAGAAAAAAGAGGAAACATTCGATTTCCTGTCCTTGTGGGTCCTTGTGGCTTCAATAATTAGAATTGCCTTTGAATCTTGAATTTTGCATGCTCTATCTTTGAAAGACAACGCATATCCATTTTCTAGTAGTTGGCCCACACTTAGAAAATTTGTTTTCAAATCTGGAATAAAGAAAACATTGAAACAGTCTTATTAGTGTTATCTTTGTTTAGGATTGTTACCTCTCATTTTCCCATAATTGAAATTCTGGATTCGTCACCAAGCTTTACTTTATCACGATAAGTCACATCCAAGTTAATGAATATTGACTCTTCCCCACTCATATGATTGCTGCAAGTAGTGTCTAAGTACCACAAACTTTTACTTGATTCTGCTCTTCTGGAAAAGATGTTAGAAGACACACTTCTTCTTCTTCAGCAAAATTAGATTTTTCCCCATTGTCCTTGGGCAGCTTGGTCCTGCATTGTGACTTGTAATGCCCATACCGGTGACATTTATAACATTCAATGTTGTGTGATGGCTCCATCTTCCCCATTCTTTTTCCTGTTGCTGCTGATTTTCTCTATAGTTGCCTCTGCCACGACCTTGAACCCTTCCTCTACCTCTACCCCTTCCTCTACATGTGGAACGAGTGTTGGTAGAAGCCCCCAAAACTTGCTCTTTTGCTGCCGAATTAGAGTTTCGGTTCACATTTTTCTCATGTATTAACAAATAACTTTGCAATTCATTAAGGGAGAGTGCATCAATATCTTTGGATTCTTCAATTGTACACATAACATAATCAAACATTGGTGTTAGGGATCGCAAAATCTTTTCAACAATGGTGACAACTTTCATCTTCTCGTCATGGAATCACATCCTATTGCTTATCTCCATTGTTCTCGCAAAATAGCTAGAAACATATTCACCATTCTTCATTACTAATGTCTCAAAATGTCTTCTTAAGGCTTGAAGTTGTGCACGCTTCACTCTAGTAGACCCTTGATACTTTTTCTTCAAAGAATCCTAAATATCCTTGGAAGTTTCTTTGCAAAGAATGGTTCCCAAGATGGAACGATCGATAACTTAAAAGAGATAACTTTTTGCCTTAAGATCTTTCAGCCTTCTAGCCTGCAAGTCTGTTTTTTGAGGTTCTGTCAAAATTGTGCCTTCTGATGGCTCTTTAATTCCAAATTCAATGATTGACCAATGCTCCTTTGACCGAAAAAAGTTCTCCATTAGCATGCTCCAATGGTCATAGTGACCATCAAATCGTGGAATTTTTGCTTACACAAAGTTGGAATTTGTAGCCATGATTATGGGAAAGAAGTAAACCTCAAACCTCACGTGTCTCAGTCACAGGCTCACATGTCTCACTCACAAGATCATAACTTGCTCTTGATATCATTATTAAATGAGATGGCGGGGAACAAAAGATATGTAAAAGAGAAGCTATTGCTTGTTTATAATTGAAAGATAAAAGCCTTTTTATAAGCTTTATACAGAACAAATCACTTCTTAAACTCTAGGCCACTAAATCATAACAAACCCATGTTCTACATATGATAACCAACTCCTAAAATTAAGGATAGATGAAATTAAATAATTTAAAAGAAACTAATGTACAAAAACGTGCATAAACCAAAAAACAAATATCCTAACACGGGCTAACGAGTTTCGTGGGTCAGGCTATTCCAAGCTGGCAGGTTGAAATGGTTGGCGGGTTAGCTTGTCGGGCCTAACCCACTTTGCCATCCTTAGTAGTGATATACTTGGATTGTTGATCAAAGTAGTTTATATACATATTTAGCCTTCTTGTGAAAGTATTGAAGTTGGAAACTTAAGTTTTATTAAGCAAGTTAGGAAATATTTATAACTTTGATATCACCTTAGAGTAGACGATTTGAGTATTATGAATGTGATTGGACCACAATGTTAAGTTTTGTTCAAGGAATATGTTTTGCTTGAGAATATTTAAAGTTTTTTTAGTTTTGAATATGTGATGATGATTCTTGAGATATTTTCTAATAGTAAATTTGTTTGTTCTTGGAACGGTGGTTCTTGCTAGTTCCCATGATAATATGGTAATCAAAAAGTTTGGTTCCTGCTATTTCATTAGTTCTTGTTGTGTCCCTTTTTTATGTTTTCTATGTGATTATAGAAACTACTTTAAATGACTATTTCTCTTGTTGGTTCGTTAGTTCTTGTTGTGTCCCTCTATTTTATGTTTTTTATGTGATTACATAAACTACTTTAAATGACTATTTCTTTTGTTGGTTTGTTAGTTCTTGTTGTGTCCCTCTGTTTTATGTTTTCTATATGATTACAAAAACTACTTTAAATGACTATTTATGTGTGACTATTTCTTTATTTGAGTGACTATTTATTATTAAGTGATTATTCATACATTTCATTTTTATTAGGAAATTTCTCAAGCCTCCAAGTTGAAGATGAAGATTACATCATCATTGGATCCTTATCAAAGTTTACACTCAATTGTTACTTCACACGGTAAATTTTAAGGATTTTAAAATTTTTGAGAAGAAATTATATCATTAGAAGGTACAAAGTTGTGTTCTATTATCACAACATCATTCTAATTAAGTAATCTTTTCTTCAACTGATAATTTTTTTTTTCACATACTAACTTTGATATGGGTTTCTCAAATTTGTAATTTTTTTATAAACTCTTCTATCTTAGTGTCAACACCCAATTTCGTCCGAATAAATGTATTTCTTTGGTTAAAAAAAATAATAATAAAAATAATATATAATATAATAATAATAATAAATAATAAAATAAAATAAAAAATATTTTTTTATTGATGGTAGGTTTTTAAACTTTAATTCTACCATGGGAAAAAAGAATAAAAAAGGAAAAAAAAACAAGAGAAGGAGAATCTAATTTATTGTTAATTATCACAGTCTTTTCATGAGCCCAAATGTTTTACATATTTTTACTCCACTGTTTGCTATTTACATTCTTCACATGAAATGTCAAAAAAGGACGTTTCATAATTTCTATTTTCAGAGGAGCGTATAATATTAAGAGCAATATCTTTTTTATAATAAGTTGAATAAATATCGTGCATTTACACTTATGTGTCTCTTTGCGTTGTCAGACTGAGAAGATATTATTTTA
Organism: Vigna unguiculata; assembly: GCF_037176805.1. Lineage (NCBI taxonomy): Eukaryota > Viridiplantae > Streptophyta > Magnoliopsida > Fabales > Fabaceae > Vigna > Vigna unguiculata. The sequence continues at coordinate 47,152,627 of NC_140796.1, forward strand.
ATTAGAAACAAATATTTCCGATATAATGCTTTTAGAGAATGGTACGATTTTAATCTTTAGAAGAAAATATTCTTGGTTATATGAATAATATGTTATGATTTGATCACGATCTTTATGTGACAGAATATGATTCTAGTAATTACAGACAATACCCCATATATTTTATTATAATTAAATACTAGGATCTCAAGAAGATACCCCAAAGGCTTATATAAGTACAAAATTTCTCTAATGCAAGACAGAGAAAAAATTCGAAAACCCCCTCTACTTTTTATTACATAGCACACACACAAGGGGGTCACCTTAAGGTAAATTTTCTCTTGCTCCTAGTCTGTTATTCATGATTCTCTTATAACATTATAACATCAAATATATGATCGTTTGAATTGTTGTATGATCAAATGTGTTCGGGGTTCTCATGTTAGATGATTTTGGGTTTGTCATCGATGTGCTCAGCCTTTCTTTTTCCCTCTATTTTTATCTTGGTAATTAAAAATGTTTTTTTTTGTAGGCTTTAATTCTCTAAAAATAATAATAATAAATAAATAAATAAAAAATTATATTATTTCTTTTATATAAGTATTGAATATCATGTCAAGTCTCGAACTTGCTTGATAATCAAAACACCCTTGCGTAGGCTTTTAATTCTTTTTTTTTAAAATTAGTTATAATAAAAAATAAAAATTATAAAATCATTTTGAATATCATGTTAAATCTCGGATTTGCTTGATAACTAAATCTTTATCACGTAGAATCTCAGGTTCTCTTGATATTAATAAAATATACATATACATACAAATCTAGAAAATAAAAATAAAATAAAATAGTAATATCTAACAACAAATTTTTTTACAAAGAACTACGTTATACCTGATTTTCCAAATGGAAATACGTAGGAGCGAGGTACAATCCTCGTCGGGCCAAAAATATAAAAAAATAATTTTGTTTTAATATTTAATATTTTTGTAGGTGTTTTTATTTTGTTTGATTTTTTGGGAATAAAAAATATTTTAAACATCGAATTCTAACCGTCTTAAGACGGGCGTTGTGGGGTGCTAATACCTTCCCCACACATAACTGACACCCGAATCCAAATTTGGTTTCGAAGACCATTCTTTTTTAAGGTTCTTCTATAGTTTTCCATAACAAACTATGGTGGCGACTCCTCTGTACCTTTTTAAATCATTTTCGCCGTCCCGCCGCGATCTCGGTTGCGACACTTAGTAATAAAAGATTGAAATTGCACCATTTACTTTAAAAGACGTATATGTGAACTTACTAAAATTAAATTTGAAATGATTACAAATACTACAAAATTGTACCGGATTGCATTCACTAGTGACTGGAATGCACTACAAAACATTATTTTCGATTTAAGGTATCACATGTGATAGTTTGGTTGAGTGGTCTAAGGCGCCAGATTTAGGCTTTGGTCTGAAAGGGCGTGGGTTCAAATCCCACAGTTGTCAAATATATTTTTTCCATTTATGATGACATGAATTTTTTTTTTGTAGCAACGTGGCGTCCATAGAAGAAATGTTAAAACCAAAAAATTATTTTTTCCATTTATGATGACACAATTTTTTTTTCCCTTAAAAAAAACAATTGCCCACAAGCAATCAAACCCATGACCTTGGCTTTGATCCCATTGTTAGGATCGAGTGCATACCACTAGGCCAAAAGCTATAGCCATTAGTCAGGGCACAACTCTTTTTACTTAAGAGTGTAACACAAGTCCAAGTGCCATGATTCGACTGTGACCTGACCAACTTGGCCTCTGCCACGGGACAATTGAGGTTACTTGCAATATTGTGATGATTTTTTGAATTAGGGAATTGGGGATTATGTGTTGTGATGTTTTCGTGGATGGGTGGGTTGTGATTGTTTTCATTGAATTCCTTGCTAGAACTGGAACCGCATGAAAGAAAAAAAAAAGAGGGAGGTGGCGGGCCAATCCCCTAGTCTAATAGCCTGCCCATTGGCGGGACGGGTGAAACTGTTCAATCTGCTAGCTTGCCAATTGAGGGGCAAATAACGGGTCGGGCCAAAATGGACCAGGCTGACTCATTTTGACAAGCCTAGTTAAAATGAGGTTCTATGACCTAGTTTATGATGTGAAAAAGAATTATGTTTGATAGGTCATATAGATTCACCCTATCACATGAGTGGATGTGTTCTTATCATGTGGAGAAAAGGCCCAAAATTTGAGAAGCCCATATCTCACTTAACCTAGTGGAGAGGAGGCTATAAAAAAGAGAGAGGCAGAACAATAGAGTCAGAACACACTGAAAGCCCTAACACATAGAGGGAGAGGTAGAGGGAAAATTCTGTTCACGTTTTTCATAGAGCTGTCACAGTAAATTCGGCGCTGCGGATTCGTTCACCGTTGGATCGGGCTGAAATTTTTACAGCAGGTTCGGAACTCATTGATCTTCATTCTGACCGGTCGGATCTTTGATACGAGGTCTGAGTTGTGAGATATTAGTTTCGCACTGCAGCAGTGATTTGTAGAGGTTTTCCCCTCTTGTTCTTCTCTATTTGAAAGCTTTGTTGCTTTGTTATTTGGTTGGGTGTTGGCACTAATTTGTGCTATTGATTGAGAATCTTTTGTACTCTTATTGATCATAGTGGAACTATTTCTTTGGTCTGGACGACTCGTGGTTTTTACCCTTGATTTGAGGGGTTTTCCACGTTAAAAATCTTGGTGCCTTTATTTGTGCTTTTGGTGATTTATTATTGTTGCTCTTTGATTATTGCTCCTCATAGATTCTTGCAAGTTAGGGGAAATTATATCCGCTGCATTCTCTGGTATATTGTTTGTTGTTGTTTTCCCCATCAGAGTGGCATCAGAGCTCTTGATTGGACTATATTTACTTGCTTGAATGATGGAGGCAAATGCAAAGATGGTTGCTTTGAATGGTACAAATTATCATTTGTGGAAGGGCAAGATGAAAGATTTATTATTTGTCAAGAAATTGCATCTTCCGGTCTTTACTACACAGAAGCCAGATTCTATGTCTGAAGAAGAATGGGACTTTGAGCACCAACAGGTATGTGGTTTTATTCGGCAATATGTTGAAGATAATGTTTATAATCATATTGCTAATGAGACACATGCTAGAGCTTTGTGGGAGAAGATTGAGTCTTTGTATGCTTCTAAGTCGGGCAATAATAAATTGTATTTGTTAAATTGCTTGATGAATTTGAGGTACAAGGAGAATTCTTCTATTTCTGATCACTTAAATGAGTTTCAAGGGCTCCTAGATCAATTGTCAGGAATGAGCATAAAGTTTGATGACGAAGTTATGGGATTATGGTTGCTTAATACTCTATCAGAGTCTTTGGAGGTATTTCGGGTTTCAATTACGAACTCTGCCTCGAATGGTGTTGTTTCTTTTCAGATGGCAAAGAGCGGTGCTCTTAATGAAGAGATGAGAAGGAAGGCACATGGTTCTTCATCTCAGTCTGAGATGCTTGTTACAGAAGCTAGGGAGAGAAGTCAGAAAAAAGGAACATAAAGGTGGTAGAGAGAAGAGTAGGAGCAAGTCCAAGTCAAGATACAAGAATTTAGAGTGTCATTTTTGTCATAAAACTGGACACATTCAAAAATACTGTTTTAAGTGGAAAAAGGAGAACAAAGACAAGAAGGGCAAACAGAGAGAGAATGATCATGATGATGATGATCGTGTTCTTCTTCGTGACTTTGAGTCCGTTAATCTTGTATCTGATGAGAGCATGTAGATTATTGATAGTGGTGCTACACTGCATGTTACACCTAGGAAGGAGTTCTTCACATCTTACACTTCTGGTGATTTTGGAGTGTTGAAGATGGGTAATGATGGTGAGTCTAAAGTGATTGGTGTTGGTGATGTTTGCCTGCAAACCAACATGGGAGTGCAGTTGTTGCTTAAAGGAGTCAAACATGCTCCGAATGTCCGTTTTAATTTAATCTCTGTGCAGTTGCTTGATGATTGTGGTTATGACAATCACTTTGGTTCTAGTAAATGGAAGCTCACTAAAGGTAACTTGGTTATGGCCAGAGGGGAGAAACAATCTAAATTGTACTGGACTAAAACTTTGGTTGCTAAAGACAGTGTGAATGCTATGTATATGGAGGCATCTTTGTGGCACCAGAGGCTTGGTCATATAAGTGAGAAAGGGCTTAACTGCTTAGCTAAAAAGGATGTGCTTATGGGATTGAGAAATGCAGAATTGGAGAAATGTTCTCATTGCATGGCTGGTAAACAAACCAGAGTATCTTTTAAGAAGCATCCACCCTCAAGGAAGTCAGAATTGCTTGAATTGGTGCATTCTGACGTTTGTGGCCCATTAAAGGTAAAGTCATTTAGTGGTGCACTTTACTTTGTTACTTTTATTGATGATTGTTCCAGGAAGCTATGGGTCTATGCTCTTCAGCGGAAAGGTCAAGTACTTGAAAAGTTCAAGGAATTTCATGCTATGGTTGAGAGGCAATCAGGCAAGAAGCTGAAATGCATCCGTAGTGATAATGGTGGTGAGTACCGTGGACCTTTTGATGTTTATTGCAGGCAGCATGGTATTAGACACGATAAGACTCCTCCTAAAACTCCTCAGTTGAATGGTCTAGCGGAGAGGATGAACAAGACCTTGGTTGAAAGGGTTACATGTATGCTTTCGGAAGCAAAGTTGCCTAAGCACTTTTGGGGAGAGGCATTGCATGCAGCTGTGCATGTTATTAATCTCAGTCCCGCAGTTGCTTTGAATACTGAGGTGCCAGACAAAATTTGGTTTGGTAAGAATGTTAACTATGATCATTTGCGTGTCTTTGGTTGCAGGGCATTTGTTCATGTTCCTAAGGATGAAAGATCCAAGTTAGATAAAAAGACAAGGCAATGTATCTTTATTGGCTATGGTGAGGATGAATTTGGCTACAGGTTTTATGATCCTGTTGAGAAGAAGCTTGTTAGAAGCCGTGATGTACAATTCATGGAAGACCAGACCATTGAAGACATTGATAAGGTGGAGAAGACCACACCCGAGAAAGATAGTAATCTCACTGATGGTAATCCGATGAGGTTGCCCGCTCACAATTTGGAGAATGTTGAAACGGAAGCCCAAGACAATGAGCAACATGGTGATGTTGATGATCAACAGTTTGGAAGTGGAGTAGAGGTTCCAATTGATGATGCTCAAGAGGAACATGATGATGATGACGATCTTGGTGATATATCTGAATCACCTCAAGTTCAACTCAGGAGGTCAAATAGACAGAAACAACCTTCTACAAGGTATTCCTGTGATGAGTACATAACCTTGACTGACAGTGGAGAACCTGAGTGTTTTGAAGAGGCTTTGGATAGTGAAGAGAAGAAACAGTGGCTGGATGCAATGCAAGATGAGATGAAATCTTTGCATGATAATCACACTTACGACTTGGTGAAATTGCCTAAGGGCAAAAGGACATTGGAAACTAGGTGGATTTTCAGAGTGAAACAAGATTCAAATTCTACGCTTCCAAGGTACAAGGCCAAATTAGTGGTGAAAGGTTTCAGACAGAAAAAGGGTGTTGATTTCAATGAGATTTTCTCACCTGTGGTGAAAATGTCATCCATCAGAACTGTGCTAAGTTTAGCTGCTACTCTTGATTTGGAGGTTGAGCAGATGGATGTGAAAACAGCTTTCCTTCATGGTAATTTGGAGGAAGAGATATACATGAAGCAACCTGATGGTTTTCTTGTTGAAGGCAAGGAAGATTATGTGTGTAGGCTAAGGAAGAGTCTATATGGTTTGAAGCAGGCTCCAAGGCAGTGGTATAAGAAGTTTGAGTCTTTTATGTGTGAGCAGGGTTACAAGAAGACTACTTCTGATCATTGTGTCTTTGTTAAAAGTTTTTCTAATGATGACTTTATTATCCTGTTATTATATGTTGATGACATGCTTATTGTTGGAAAAGATATTTCCAAAATTGACAGGTTAAAGAAGACACTTGGCGAGTCTTTTGCCATGAAAGACTTGGGAGCTGCTAAAAGGATTCTTGGCATACATATCTCACGTGATAGGAGAGAAAAGAAGATTTATCTATCACAAGAGCAATACATTAGGAAGGTGTTGTAGAGATTCCAGATGGAAAATGCTACAGTTGTGAGTACTCCTCTTGCTACTCATTTTAAATTGAGTGTTAAACAGAGTCCTTCAAATGAAGTTGAGAAGACCAATATGAGTAGAGTTCCTTATGCATCTGCAGTGGGCAGTTTGATGTATGCGATGGTGTGTACAAGACCAGATATTGCACATGCTGTTGGTACAGTTAGTCGATTTTTGTCAAACCTAGGTAGAGAGCATTGGAATGTTGTGAAATGGATTTTGAGGTATCTTCATGGTAATGTTGATATGAAGCTTTGTTTTGGAGGTGATAAACCTACTTTGATGGGTTACTCAGACTCAGATATGGCTGGAGATATTGATTCCAGAAAGTCCACTTCGGGCTATTTGATAAAGTTTGCAGGGGGAGCTGTGGCTTGGCAATCAAGACTACAGAGGTGTGTAGCGTTGTCTACTACAGAGGCAAAGTTCATTGCTATTACTGAAGCATGCAAGGAGTTATTATGGTTGAAGAAATTCTTGCAGGAGCTTGGTTTTAGGCAAGATAACTATTCATTGTTCGTTGATAGCCAAAGTGCTATCCATCTTGGTAAGAATCCAACTTTTCATTCTAGATCCAAACATATTGATGTGAGGTATCATTGGATACGTGATGCTTTGGATGCTAAGTTGTTGGAGTTAGAAAAGGTTCATACAGATGATAATGGTGCTGATATGATGACTAAAGCATTGCCAAGAGGAAAGTTTGAAGTTTGTTGTGAGATCGCTGGTTTGGCGGTTATCTCCACATAGTTGTGAGGGGGAGATTTGTTGGGTATTGGGCTCCCTTCCTATGTGGAGAAAATGCCCAAAATTTGAGAAGCCCATGTCTCACTTAACCTAGTGGAGAGGAGACTATAAAAAAGAGAGAGGCAGAACAATAGAGTCAGAACACACTGAAAGCCCTAACACATAGAGGGAGAGGGAGAGGGAAAATTCTGTTCACGTTTTTCATAGAGCTGTCGCAGTAAATTTGGCGCTGCGGATTCGTTCACCGTTGGATCGGGCTGAAATTTTTACAGTAGGTTCGGAACTCATTGCTCTTCATTCTGACCGGTCGGATCTTTGATACGAGGTCTGAGTTGGGAGATATTAATTTCGCACTGCAGCAGTAATTTGTAGAGGTTTTCCCCTCTTGTTCTTCTCTATTTGAAAGCTTTGTTGCTTTGTTATTTGGTTGGGTGTTGGCACTAATTTGTGCTATTGATTGAGACTCTTTTGTACTCTTGTTGATCATAGTGGAACTATTTCTTTGGTCTGGACGACTCGTGGTTTTTACCCTTGATTTGAGGGGTTTTCCACGTTAAAAATCTTGGTGCCTTTATTTGTGCTTTTGGTGATTTATTATTGTTGCTCTTTGATTATTGCTCCTCATAGATTCTTGCAAGTTAGGGAAAATTATATCCGCTGCATTCTCTGGTATATTATTTGTTGTTGTTTTCCCCATCAACCCTATCACATGAGTGGATGTGTTCTTATCATGTATATAACTTTTTTGTGGTGAAACTTAGAAAATGTAGTATGACAGATGCATACTCATCTAATTCAACATAGTTGTCGACAATATTTTTCAATGCATATAATATTGATGTCAATGTTGATGATATGAGATGTAACTAGTTGGATGAAAGTCAAACATTTGATTCTAATATATCTTGAATGAATGAATTGATTATATATTCATAAAATTGTATGGATGAGATATGAATGAATTGTGAAAATATATTGAATTCCTTGCTAGAACTGGAACCGCATGAAAGAAAAAAAAAAGAGGGAGGTGGCGGGCCAATCCCCCAGTCTAATAGCCTGCCCATTGGCGGGACGGGTGAAACTGTTCAATCTGCTAGCTTGCCAATTGAGGGGCAAATAACGGGTCGGGCCAAAATGGACCAGGCTGACTCATTTTGACAAGCCTAGTTAAAATGAGGTTCTATGACCTAGTTTATGGTGTGAAAAAGAATTATGTTTGATAGGTCATATAGATTCACCCTATCACATGAGTGGATGTGTTCTTATCATGTATATAACTTTTTTGCGGTGAAACTTAGAAAATGTAGTATGACAGATGCATACTCATCTAATTCAACATAGTTGCCGACAATATTTTTCAATGCATATAATATTGATGTCAATGTTGATGATATGAGATGTAACGTAACTAATTGGATGAAAGTCAAACATTTGATTCTGATATATCTTGAATGAATGAATTGATTATATATTCATAAAATTGTATGGATGAGATAGGAATGAATTGTGAAAATATATTTATATGACTTAGATATATGCATGCATGTTATCCTATTTGGGTACCTATGTTTTTTTTTTTTTCTAGAGGATATTTTAGGAGAAAAATCTTAGTAGAAATACCTAACAAAAGGGAAAAACATTATTTTTTTTTTGTATTTATTTAATTTTTTTCTGGAGCTATTTATAAATTGTAATTTCTCTAAGAAAAATTATTTTATGAAGATTTTAAAGGACAATGTGAAATACACATACAAATATATGTTTGTATTTATGTATGTATGTGCACATGTGTATATTTGTGTGTGTTCGAACCTGCATTTTTATTTATCTTGTGGTAATTTGCTTTATGAAGACTTTAAAGGATAATGTGAAACACACACAAGTATTTGTATGTATGTGCATAAGTGTATATTTGTGTGTATGCTCACATACATGCTTATTTATCATGTGGTAATTAATAGTATTGTAATGGTTTCGAGGCTGTTACACATGCAACTAGATTTTTTTATTATTAATGTCTATCATAATTCTTTGGTCAATTTCTTCAACATTTTTTATCAACTATATCAATGTTATTTTTTTAATAGTTTGTTAGGCTTTTTCTTAATTAATGTCTATCATAGTCGAGTTCTTGAATTCTTTTTGAGAAAATTTTCGGTTAACACTAAGATTGAGTTTTAGTGGGGGAATCCTTCGACAGACATCGATCAAAAGATTAATAATAAAAAAAAAGCCTAAACATGTTATAAAAATAACTCTAGTTGATAATCTACATAATTAATTATGATTGACATCAACTAAAAGCAATATCAATCGATACTAACCGAAAAAAAAAACTTTGTCAGTGGTAATTAACAATTTTTTACTAACTTCATTGAAAAATAACATTAATCAAGATAAACTAAGAAATAATTTTCATCAATATTGATATATTGAATTATTAAAAGTTATTTAATATTTAAATAATTAATGTATTTAAATCTAATGAAAATATTTTATCTAAATAAAAAAATAAAACTCATAAATTTAAATTATATTATTTAATTAACATATTTATAAAAAATGGTTTAGAATGAGATTAATTCAAATTTAATATTTTAAAAATGATAACATTCTTTACTCAAACACAAAATTAAGTTTTGTTTGTTCAAGTACCAAATTCGGATTGGAGCTTATTTGGATTGTTTCATTTCATTTATTTGGTGAGAAATGAAAGAACGATTTCGAGAGCCCACTGCTTTTTCCGCTCCTCCATAAAAGAGATTCAAGATTAAAATAATGGAAAGATAGGTGAAAAAAAAATCTAAAATATTTTATTTTAATTCTACAAAATTTGCATATGTCATTCTTCTCCGTTGAAATTCATCTCCTTTGTCTCCAATAAGGATGACAACGAGGCCCGGGTATCAAAGTTTTATCTCATCCCATTCCCACCGGGTAATGGGTATGATATCGTACCCGTACCCGTTTCCTTACTACTTCAATATAAATTTTAATTAATTTTTATAAAATAATAAAAAATTACGGTAAAAGAAACATAATATTATCAAATATTCAATATTAGGAGGAGGATGATTGTTTCTTCGATATCAAATACTTTGAAATAAATTATAATTGTTTATATTTTAGATTGGAATACCAAATAAAATTTTATGAGAACTAAAACATTTATTAAATTTGCAAACTGCAAACATTAATGAAACCTAGTTGATAAAATTTAAAAAAAAAAATTAAAAATTTAAAGGAAAACAAATATTGAAATTAAAATATATTTTAAATGTTTGTTTACTTCAATTTTTTTAAATTCTAATGAATCTATTTTTTTATACACTAATAAAAATGATAATACATCACTTAATCAAAATAACACAAATAATAAATAATAAACATAATAAAATAAATTTAACATGATTATTGTATCTTTTGAACTCCAATATATGTTGGATGGTGATAAAAAAATATTCATGACAATTACATTAAATTTTGATATTGTAGTAAATAAAAGTTATTTATACAATTATAGTGAAAAATTACAGTATGATTGATATAATGAGTTAGAAAATAAAAAATAATTAGATAAAATATACTGAAATAATATTCTACATGATGAAAATAAACAACAAATAAAAATATTAAAAAATTAACAAATGTATGTCTTAAAAACAATTTGAGAAACTATTGAAAGAAATTACACAAAGGAAAAAGAATTTATAATTAAGGGTATGATAAGATGAAAAATACCTTAGACATCTAAGAACACTTTTCAAATATCAACATATATACTCAATGGTTGAAAAATAATTGTTTTAGCGAAACAAAAGAGTTCTTCGAATAAAACAAAAATTAATAAAAATAAGTAAAGAGTTTTTTTTTTTATATTACCTAGTAAATGAAATATTTATTCTGTTAAACACTTAACACTTAAATTGAGAGTATTAAACATACTCATGTGAAAGGAGAATATACAATAAATAAAAATATTAAAAAATAATAGAAATATTCAAATACGAGACATAAATAAAATTTAATTGACATACATCATTTTAACATAATTACATAAATATTATGATAAGATGAAAAATATATTGGAGATGCGAATGAGTTTCATGACAAACCAAATAATTAGAAGAAATAAAAAATTGAATATATATATATATATATATATATATATATATATATATATATATATATATATATATATATATATATATATATATATATATATATATATATATATATATATAGGCGGGGACGAGTATTATGGCGGGGATATGTACATACTCATAACCATCCCCATACCCAATTTAAAAAGTAGGAGATTCCCCATACTCATACCCATACCCAGTCAATACGGAGATTTTTCGTCAAAACGGGGACGCGTTCGGACAATACCCACGGGTACGGGTTCATTTGCCATCTCTAGTCATCAATTTTGAAATTTTAAAGAATGTTTTGATATATAAACCTTTTAAAAGAGTGTGATATAGCCAAAGTGAGAATTTATACCTTCAGTATTACTAAAAAATTTACAACAAAAATAACTCCTTCTACATGAGAGAGAAAAAAAACTTATACCAGTGCAATATTTATGAAGTATTATATTATTTAACAATCTATTTAAAATTTGTTACTAAACTTGAAGTTCACAATGATTTTCTTCTATTAAATTTCATTAGAATTAAAAAAAAAAGTTGAAAAACATCAAATAATTTATAATTTAAAAATGTATTATGTTGAAACGTGTGTGTTTCTTCTTCTTCTTCTCTTGATATAGAATGGAAAATAGCGTTCAACGGAAATGTGGAAAGAAATTGTATAAATAACAGATTTTCTACTGTTTGAATAATTTTAGCAATTAAAGAAATAAAATTACAGTACTTGGATCGCGTTTTCGTCAATGTACATAGAATTAGACTATGCCAAACGAGTGGATGATTTTGGGATCATGTTAAATTAACACATGCTCATGTTTTTGCTGTAGCTGCATGGTAGCTACATAAAGAAAAAGCAAATGCTGTATATCTAACTTTTTCACCATGAAATCTTAAGCATGTAATACAACATATTATTTGTGTCATTTTCTTACTACAGTTAAAGAAACACGGAATTTCGCTATCTGGGAATACAACCACCATTCTTCAAAATCGTGGACTTCAGAACATGTAAAAAAAGAGTCTATTTTGCTTTTCTGATAGCTTCAACGAGAAAAGAACACAGTTGAGGCCCATTTTCTGTATCAGACGAAAACTGTACAGTGCCTAAGACTCTCTAAGCAATTCAACATGGATCTTGCTCATTGATATTGATTACTAAGTGTATGACAAAATGACTGAGTCAAAGATAAAAAACTTTCTCACAAATATTCTTTTCAAAATCATCTCTAGTTTAAGACACGGGTGAATATAAAACAGTTACTTAATCACTACAAGACACAGGTCACTATAATCGATTCTTTCTGTTAGGATAATATAAATATTTAAAAGTTTCGTATTGAATAGAATAAAAAAATTATAATACATGAAAAAAATTCAAACACTAAACCTTAAACTTACTTTATAAACTTAATAATAGGGTATGGTAAATGTGTTCTAAAAATGTATGATAACGATTTCTAAATCATTTTTCTCAATTACAAAATCAGAATTGTAAAATGGTTTTGAATACTATAATTTGGGAGTTGTGGACCTAATGAATCTCGATCTATGAACTAATCCATTTATAAGAAAAATCTATATACTTATTTTTTTTCAAAATTCTCTTCAAATATGAGTTTCCACATCTTACAAAGACTTTGACATTAATTCTAACTCAACTTTAAATCAATAAGTTTATAGATTCTTTTCCTTACATATTACTCACCCATTCATATCCATCTAATGTGAATTTTTCGATCATACTTTTTTCATAATTTCTTCATTAAGTGTGAGTCTCAACACATTGCAAAATTTTCAAGTATCAAGAATAAGATTTATAAACTCATTTCAAGTATTGAGTTTGAAGTGACATTAAGTTTCTGGTATGGCTTCAATCCTTTTTATTGGATATAAATGTTTTCGATTCAGCACGCTATAAATTGATCAGAAAACAGTCAAACTCACAAACAAGGACCACCCTTTAGTTGGCCACCACCCCCATATACTAGTAAAACTACTACTATTCATAAAAACTGCAAGTGTGGATGGTTTTAAAACTTTCAGGACAAGACTAACAGTTGGGGGTTGAGGTTGAGCGAGTGAAATTGATCACTCAATCTTTCTACTGCTGGAAACAAATTTATATTTGAACACTGAAATGGTAGAGAGAGAGAGAGAGAGAGAGAGATTAGAAAAGAAAAATATAGATATGGTAGATGTAATAATGAATACTAGAAGTAGAGGGTGATGTTGTAGTTGTTTGATGAAGTTTGAGGCATGCATATGGGTTTGTCTTGTGGTTGTGGCACTTGAGTAGGATCCTTTGGTAGAACAGTAAAGTAGATGGTAGAATAGTAAATGATGAGATGTAGAGATCAAACACCAACAGTGGTTAAGCATGTTCACAGACACCTAATTGGTTTAATTTTAAAAGTTATGGCACATGGACTTGAATTCACTGAGTGGACCATTTGTAATTTCATGACAGCCAAAAGGTCACACTCATGCCATTACAAATGTCATAACATACAAGCCAAAAAGAAAATAGTCCATGTCAATTCCTTATAAATATGCATTCAATCTACTTCTAGGGAAGACACTTTGTACATTTTGCATTTGGACTCTGCATCAACTCCCCCCTATATGCATCTTATTGCTTTCCTATTCCTGGAAAAAATATCCTGCTTCAACTAGATTCCTCTTGTTGGATTAGCTTAAAATAGCCTCCATTAATGTGACATCATACAAATTTATTCTACAAATCTAATTTCTTCCAATTTCTTACTCAGTTAGGTCTCTTTTTGACAAAATGAGTCAATTCAACTCACACATAACTTACACTAGTTTAAATTAAAAATGAACTAGTTCAATCAGATCCACTTTTCGATTTACCACGGGTTAGTGGATTAATGAGTCAAACGAATAAAAACATATTGAGTTGACCCATTATTTTATAGCAGTATAATCGAAGTATTCATCTATTTTATCAAACATTATTATATAGTTGTTGAAAATTATAGTAACGTACATGACTTGACAATAAATAAATTAAATATTCAAACTATTAAAATAATATTGAACATTATTATTATAGTATTTAAAAAGATCAAATTATCGACTTACACAATTAAATGTAGTGAATGATTATAATAAAAGAACTTGTAAAATAATGGTAAAAAAAATAGTAAAGAATTGTTGTTGGTAGGTTGTAGATTAACTCACATTCAATTCAATTTAAATTTGTTTAACTAAGAGTTATGTAAATTGGTCTTATTTCATCAATACTTAAATTAAATTTATTCTATCCGATCTAATTCAAACATGTGGTAAATAAAAAAGACTCACGGATTAAAATACTTTTTATGAGTAAATTTATTATCTTAGACTTTTAGATTAAAAATAATATCAATCTCTTATAATTTAAACTTAGATCATATTTAAGATCATATTTATATAAAAATTCTTCTTAATCAATCATTCAAGACCGGTAAATGATATCAAATGTGTTGGTGAGAGACGTAGAATATTTATTTTCAATATCCTTTGCAAGATATATTAGCAAGAGCAACTTTGGATTCTTTCTCTATCAAAATGTATGGTACGATTTTTAATATTTGAGCAAAATAACATCAAGTACACTTTAGCTATTCATGGATTTGATATGCACAGGGGTTTTACACAAGTACATTGAGTAGTATATAAATAAAGAATACCGATAAATCTCTTATATTAAGATTTTGAGTTAATCACTCACCCATTGCAAATTAAGACTTTCCCTTTATTTTCTCGTTAGAGTCCACACATCACAGTAATAAAACAAAGAAAGTACAAAAGAAAAAGGAGAAAAGGTATATCTTTGCAAATATAGAAAAAGAGGTAAGAAACAAGAGAATAGGAAACGGATAAAAAACATTGTGAGATTGAGATATCATACATGCACTTTCTCCAATGCAATTGAACGTCATTCAATTTCATAACACAAAGTTGTGAAACAGTGAAAACAGAAAAAACTACACTATTATTATATATACAGGGCAAATTGTGTGAAATGACTATTTATTTACATTTTGGGTTTCTGAAATTAATTATGTGAAATAATAAAAATGATTACAAAATATAGAAAGTACAGAGCCAAACCAGAAAAAACCATCGAAAGACTTGACTTTTTCACAGATACACCTTCATTAATTTGATGCATCCATGGGCAGTGGTGTTTGTTTTCCAACATGCATTGAAAAACATGAAGCAAAATAGAAAAGAATGATAGAGAAGAAATAAAGAAGTGAAAGAATGTGAAGATATACCACACTCCTATCTATCAAGTTAAAGCAGAC
Source organism: Vigna unguiculata (assembly GCF_037176805.1). Classification (NCBI taxonomy): domain Eukaryota; kingdom Viridiplantae; phylum Streptophyta; class Magnoliopsida; order Fabales; family Fabaceae; genus Vigna; species Vigna unguiculata. The sequence goes on from NC_140796.1 coordinate 47,167,964, forward strand.
AGACACAACTGTTTCTTGGACCCTTTGTTTTGATGCCACTGCTGCACATGTGGTTCCCCTGCATTCTAATCATGCAAGCTTTCAGTGGTCCCCTTCTTTTAAAGTAAACACATCACGTGCCTGCGCTGTTTCACACCACAACCCTACCACCACTCACTCCACTTCATCAACTCACTAATAAAAATTCTCACCATTCAACTCAATGCACGTTACAACCACAACAACAAAATTTTTTAACCTTTCCTTTCTCCCATGCATCTCTCATCCACTCTCATCTCATTAACTACACAGTTACCATCTTCTTCAAACGTTCAGAACTTGTATTTCCTTTTCTGTTGGTAATGGCAATGGCAATGGCAATGGAGGTGACTCTGCTGCATTTTCCATCTTCTTCAGCCTCTGTTGCTCATAAACTTGCCTCAGTCTCTCTATCTCCCTCTTGAGTGCCTCTTGATGAGCTGCATTTGTATCATTACTTTCAATCATAAACAATTTTAACTACTTCCAGACCTCACACATGATCACACACAGACTTAAATACGCGTGCACACAAAAAGTTTTCGCTAAAATCAATATAACTCTGCACTTTCATAATTGGTCTTTTTCTGGCAACTACATTAAAATAATTACTTCTCTCTCACAGTTACATTCTGAAAACAAATGTTCTTTTTTTCCTATTTGTGGTTTTAGAACATAACAAATCAACCAACACAAAGTTATACGATAAGTTGATATTGATTTCCATCTTTTAGAAACTAAATATCCCTATTTATGTGTATCTTTCTCGAACCAAATTGATGACATATATTTTCAGAAACCAGAACTGCAGTTTACTAGTGATGATGATATATAGAGGTAGTGTTTCTCTTTATATCTTTCTATTTAAACCACACTGTTTTACATTTTTCTTTGTTTCTCTCTCTTGGTATTAAATACAGTTTAGTGATTACCAAACTTTTCAGAGAAAAGAGAGAGAGAAAATAAGAGCACATGAGGTTAGGTTCAGTTGGCAAAATGAGCTTCTTTGTGGACAAATACACTTTTCCAAAGTATGAGGAATTTTTATTTCACTTACATGGAAAAAGTAAATGGAGGGTACATTGGATCAGACAAATAGCATGGATTCTAAATGCCATAAAGTGCTAATTAATGACTCCATCAACCTCATCTTAACAGGGTTATTAATTATGTCATCCATTTTACAAAATTAATAAAAATTAGACTTAAAATTAAATGATCTTTTAATTAAAGAAAATTACCATCTTTAAAGATCTTGTCTTGAGCAAGGGCTGCGATTCTTTGCTTGAGAGCACTATTGTCCACATTTAGAAGCAAACGTTGGTGATCCAAAAATGCAACCCTTGGAGACAGCACTGAAACTTCAGCCTTCATTTGTCAACGGATTGGGAAAAGGTCAATATTTTATCTTCAAGAATGCTATTTCAACCACATGTATTCAGAAATACTATTCATAACAATAGAAAAATATGAAATAAAATAAGTGGTAGGTTATGAAAACAATTAAGAAAAAAGTGAATTTTAAATATTGAAGAAAAAATATGTTATATATTATTATGGCATATAAAAATTAACTTGAAAAAATAATTATTTATTGTGGCTACTAAGGAAAAAAACAAAGATTTTTTTTTATCAGCACAAAGCAAAGATTTATTGTAGTCACGTCACGTTACGACCCAAACCTGTAATGAAGTTGCACTTCTCTCAAGCTCTGATATGTATTGCAGCTTCCTCACTCGCGATCTTTGTGCAGATTGTCTATTAGCCAAGATTCTGATGCAAGACGACAATTAGAGACAGAACTCAAAAAATACAAAAATTCTTATTCATGGTTCATTTTCAGTTTCAGTTTCCGAAAAAGAATGAAACAATTTGCAGAAGCCAATAGAAAAAAAAAAAACACCGCTTAGTTTTGAGAATCAATTCTCAAGTGTAAGTCTCATTTATCCACTTTTTCTTTTACGTTTCTCCTATCTCTTTCTTTTATTTTTTCATCATATATTTTTTTTTTCTTCTTCCTTCACCCATCCACCTCAAAATTAGAATAGACATTCATCATCTTCTTTCAAGAAAAAACTGGTTGACATCTCTTTAGATATATACTCCAGAAGAAAATAATAAAAAAGAAATAAATAATTGATATGATTGGTTGTACAATACATCTAAAGGAGGAAAATAATACGAGAGATGATAACAAGTTTGATTCTTTGATTCCTATCTGGGTGGTGAAGGACTAATTACTCTGAGAATGATTCTGGTAACATGAAGTTCACTAAATTTCTCTAAGAAAAACACTGAAATTCTATGTAATGGTTTGAAACTGGAGCAAGAAAAAAATATGAATGCTTAAAATCAGTAGTAGACGTACCTTTTGACTCTCTTGGGGTCAGTAATTTTCTCATTGGAAGAAGAAGTGTTGGTGTCATTTGGAGGCTGCGCAATTTCCTGCATGCACTGGCTTTCAACCTCATCTGCTTCATTTTTGAATTGGTGGCGGTGCTCCTCTTCCTCCTTCTGCACCTTCCTCTCCTTCCGGCAGCTCTCTTTCTCATCGTGGAAGAAGTTCTGATCGGAAGGGCTAGAAGGGTTGGAAGAGGACAAGGTAGTTGGTGGTGGCAAGGGGACCCCAGAGAGCACTACTTCATCGGTGAACATGGACATGAATTGTTCATCATCGAACCTGTCAAACTCATTCCCATTGCCGTTATTATTGTTGTGGTTGTTGTTCTCGCCACACCTCATTGGCGCGTCCAAGTAGGTGATGGAGTCGCTCACCGACCGCCTGTGAGCGCCGCGCCGGGCGGAGGAGAAGTCGAGGAACTCGTCCACCCAAGAAGGGTTTTGATTTTGATGATGCTGATAATGGCCTGTGTTGGCGGTGGTGGTGTCGTTGTTAAGAGGTGGCAATGGCATCTTCTGGTGCTGAGAAGAGAAGTCCGGCCAACTTGGTGAGAGGTTTGGGATCTTTGGAGGTAATTGCGCCATTTGAAACACACACACACACAGAGACACCGAATCAGAAAGTGTTAGTGCAGATTAACCTCGGATGTTAATGTTGTTGCAGTTGTACATGTCCCTGTGTGAAAAATACGCACATTATTGTATCTGTAATATTGCATATGGCATGCAGAGAGAGAAGAGATGAAAGAAATGAGAAGCTTTAACACACCCCTTTTATAAATATATATGCATGTTCCCAGCAAGCACAGGGGAATGTTGTTAGAGGTGAGAAAGGCACACGAACAAAAAACAACACAATCATGAACTTTCTTAATATCTTCTCCTTTTGAGAAAAAAGAAAAAGAAAAAAAAAAGGTATAATTTTGAATAGTTGTATTTTGTTCTGGGGTTTAAAAATCGGAAAAAAATCTCTGGGGTATCTGTATCTATGTGTTTGTGCAGTGGGGTCACATGGGGATGGGAAGGGATTGGACAGCTATGAACAGCTGGGAAGAGGGGTTGGGTTTCAACGGTGTTACTGGAAAGTCGCCACTGGATTAATAAGTAGTGGGAATCAGCCACCACGTGCCCTTGTGTCCGTCTTTTTAGTGGATGCCCTTATTTTTCTTTATCTTTCACAACCAAATTTTTATTTCTTTCACTTCATCAATATCAAACTTCTGATTGCATGTGTTTAAGAAATACAATGGTGGAGGATGATGTTCTTATAATAATATAGTTTCTTTCTTTCAAATTTGGGCTTTAGAACATTCCAGCACACTAATTTTAACCATTCCATCATCGTGATGACACTGCAATTAGCAACATCGTAAATATTAAGGAATGGAAAAAGAAAGAGTCCAACAATGGTCAAAAACATAGTTGACCATATTTAGGTGCATTTTGAAAAGAGAAAAAAAATTATCTGAAATTAGAGTTTTGTGCAGGTTAAAATGGAAAATGAGAAGAGATATAGGATTTGATTGTTTGAATGGTGATAAATTTGAAAAGATATTGTCTAAGACAAAAGGTAAGACATTGTGATATCTTTATCTGATAGAAGAAGAAAGAAAGGCCATGTGCATGGGATTATTGTATAATGGTGTAGTGGTTATGCATGGGGTGCAACGTGTCTCATTAATCATTTCGTTAAAAGGTAGAGATAGCACAGTAATTAAGATAAGAAAAATTGTTTGGAGAGAGAGAGAGAAGGATCATGTTATGTTATGCTCCCATGTGAATTCTTTGCACGCACTATATATGCTTTCTTTGCTTTGTCCCCAAACCATTCCCACATGTAGGGTATATGCCTCTTATCTCTCGGTGTCTATTTCTTTCTAGGTACCTTCTCCCATCGGAATTAATTAATCTAGTTTTTAATTAATTACAAAGTATTTCACAAAGCTCAAACATGATTAGGACCATCTTAATATGGATGAACTTTATATAATTAATACAATCTATACACTTCTTTATTAGGCCTTGCCTTCCCCTCCTACTACTTTAATCATTATCCCAATCCTATACTATTATTTTGTTCTTGTTCATACCCCACCCTACAAATTAATACTATATACCTACAACTTATAATAATAGGCTTCACACATGCATTTATGCCCTTAACCACTTCATAGCATTGCAATTCAAGCTAAATGATAAAGATAACAAAGATGTACACTAACAAATTTATTGCATCGTAACAGGTTTGGTATTAAATTACCTTATGTTAGTATGTTTTGTTAATTAAATTAAAGTCTATAATATATAGTATGACACAATTATATAGATATTACTAAGATTTTGTTGGCATATATTAAAAATTGATATGTACTATAAATGTATCCATTGTTAATGTAATACGTTAGATTATGATTACTAAATAATACTATTAATAATAAAAATATGAAATGATTTAATAATAATTATTAAATAAATAATAATACTAAGACATATATATAAAACAATAAATATTAATCAGATATCAATAATTATAATAACAATAAGAGATAAAAAATAGATGAGAAAAAGAGTAGAAATATCCTGGGTTGAGGCAGGACGTATAGTGTTATCCTTAGAGAGAAACATCCCTATTGTACAGGGCAATAAATACACAATACACAATCATATGTGTTTTAAATCATATGCGTCTCTCTCCCAAGATACAACACCCGTTAGATCGATCGAGTGCAGCGAAGGATCTCCAAACCTTATGAACACCACTGTCTTAAAGATAATATAGAGAAGGAAAGAATAACACTTTTAAGAAAAACTCTAGTGTTTGTTGTTTCTGTTGTTTTGTTGTTATTGTATCTTTCCCCATGCACCTAGGTGGTATTTATAGGTAGAAAAGGAAGACAAAGAAGTAAATTGTAATAAGAATATAGCTGTTAAACATAAAAAACATTAATCCATAAATTAAAGGTCAATAAAAACATGAGTAACAGTAAGTTTTTTATTTTTATTATTTATTTTTTAAATTATATTAAAATATTTCTAACAATCCCCCACATAATTTAAAAAAATAAAATAAAACAAAAAATGTATTATCTTTTAAAACAAAATATTGTAGTTCAGCGTAAGGAACCTTCCGGGTCTGACCCTTACACCTAATGCTTATGAACTTCCACCCGATAAAATGCAAAGACTTAATTGCCTTGAGCTACATCCCCTGTGACCGGGTTTTAGTAAATAACACATACAATATCAATGTTCATTATAGATTCTAATCAGTGGGTGCACGTTACAACCTTGTGCATATATCTTGTTTCATGAGTGTCACTTAGAGACTTGCCCATGTCTCACAATGGCGGCCCCACCATCACACTCACTAGGTAAACCCTCAAAGGGTGGTTTGTGACTCACACCCCTACAATAATTGTCATTGGATTTATTAAGAGGTATTTTATAAAATAATGCACATACCTCAACCATTGGATTTATTAAGAGGTATTTTATAAAATAAGCATAATAATGCACATACCTCAACCTAATTATTGCCACAATTTATAGTATACCTCGTCATAGGAATGAGACATAAAGAACAACTTTTTAACATATTTCCATGATAGGACACCTTCATCCAAGGTTAAAACATAACCATAACACTAGTGCAGAAATTGATTTTTACCTCGCCTTATATGCCTCGGTTGCCCAGGAACCGAAGCATATAATGGCACGGTGGCATTTTTGCAATTTCAGACAACTTTTATGTCTCGGTTCAGCTTAACCCGAAGCAAAAGAGAGGTATATGTTTCGGTTCGCCAAAAACTGGTGCCAAAGGAGGCTCATATGCTTCGGTTACACAGACCCGAAGTCAAAAACCCACTAGCCGTTACCTCTTTGGCCTCGGGTGGGTCTGAACGGTGCCAAATAGGGCTATATGCCTCGGTTCAATTAATAATCGAGGCCATATGGTTTAATTAGGGCACCAAATTCCTGAGCCCCCTTTCTCTTCTTCTTCCCTGCGCCCCTCTCTGCAATAATACCTTTTCTCTTCTCCCTCCGGCATGGCTGTTCCAGGCGTAGTGGTGATGGTTGGATGCGCTGCTGCCGGTACTTCTTCTTCTCCTGTGATGTGGCTGTGCGACGGAGATGGTGGAGTTGTAGTGGCTAGTGCAGGTTCCATGGCTCGTTGACGTTGTTGTTACAGGTTGTGTGTCGCGGTGCAATGAACCTTTGCGTGAGCGTTAATGGTGCAGATAAGTGTTGGAGCGTTGCGGAGAACGCGTCTTGCTCTCGCTGTTGCAATGGAGGTGTTGGTCGCAGTTGCAGATCTGCGCAGCGTTGATGATGGTTCGAATCTGGCTCGCGTGCAAGCAATGGATCTGTGTTGATGGTGAATGTTGCAGGTGCTGCCTTGGTGGTTATAGGTCCAAACGGCGTTGCTGTTGTTACGGAACGCAGGTTGTTGTTGCGGTGCCGGAACTCGCGGTCACGGTGGTGCTGTTGAGCGTGACGCGGTGGCTTCCATGGAGGTTGGCCATGGTTATGGTTCGTTGTAGGTGGCGCGGTGGCTAACAACGAACATATGCAGATCTGGTTCGCTCATGGCACTTGCTCGAGCATGGTGCATATGCATGGAAGAAGATGGTTGTGGCTGCTGCGTTTCGCCGGCGAGGATAGTTGGTGGGCGAGGAAGCTTTGCGTTTCCGCTGCTGAAACTCACGGTGGTGATGGGTGACGACGCTGCAGTTGCGTTCGTGTGCGAGGAAGATGGTGGCGTTGGTACGTTTTAGTTGCAGGTGCGATGGCTTTGCTGCGTTAATGTGAAGCTGGTTGGATGCGTTGCAGGTGCAGGCGCGCGTCGCACAGTTGATGGAGGTGCAGCTGCGGCTGTTCCAGATCCAATGGTTACACTACTGCAATGGCTTCCTGGTGCGTTTTCCGGCGCTCTAGTTCGTGGTGCAGTTTTACCATATGGCTTCGGTTCTATTTTGACCCGAGGCAAAAATGGAACACTATGGCTCTGGTTCATTTAGAACCGAGGCATAAAAGGAACTCTATGATTTCGGGTAACAACTGAGGCCAAAAGGGGTGCCTTTTGGCCTCATCCCAATATGCCTCGATTCCAGACCCGAGGCAAAATGAGGAAAATAACCGGGGCAAAAAGCCTTTACTGCACTAGTGTAACCAGTTGTTGGTTTTGTGTCACCATAATCAATATCCAATTTACATTATCCTTCAATCATCTCAAGAAATTTGACATATTGTCATAACTCGGAAAAACACAAATAATATTATCACTAGATGGCAAAACAGTACTAGAGGTATCACAAACAAATTTAGATAATTTATCATTTAAAAGAAACACCTCTAGATACTTATCGATATAAATAACCAAAGATTTTCTTTTCTCATTAAAAGGTATATTAACCTTTACAAGACACCCCCACATTTTGAAATATTTTAAATGTGGTTCTTTTTTCTTTCATAACTCATAACAAGTTTTATCACAATATTTTGTGTTCAAAATATGATAAGTAGGATATAAAATTTCATTAATATAATGTTAGGTAAGCTAGAACTTGAAGCATAACATTTACCATATCAAACAAAAGCATTTTTTTTTCTTTCTTTCTTTCGCTGCACTGTCATATTAACACCATACACTATATGAAGATGTTACATAATGAATAATACCATGAGTTTCACACAGAACAGTCATTTATAAAGACATGTATCATCACTTCTCTATTTAATTAATTTTGTACCTCAAAATTTTATAATTTGAATGATCTCTAACCAGAATTTCTCAACAATTATAATAATAGCATTTTATATAGCATAGCTTTCAACATTTGTAATAATCAAAGAAAAAGTTACTAAATATTTTATTACAAGAAAAAAAAAGCACTTAACTCAAACAAGCCATCACAAGTATATCATTTACATACCAAAACACATGTCTTGAATTAATAATTTATTGTAATAAAAAACTACTTCATAACATTGTTGAGTAGCAAGGAAGTTTCTAAATTCAGAAACATGAAAAACCCCTTTTTATTCATAAATCTGATAATTTATTAGTCATTTTTTTTCATATAAATATCAAGCTAATTTTTTTTCCTTTGCAAATGCAAAGTTTAGTTCAAGTGTTTTCCATAATACAATAGTTTTAGTATGACAAATTATTTGATAATTGTTTTCATACAAAACAGTTAAAATATATTCATGATATGGAACATCTTTATCAATGGTAAGAGTAGATAATATTAAAGCATAAATTAATATAACAGCAAAAACATTAGCTTTAGACATCACAAAAAATTATTCAACAAGCAAGAAATTCATTTATCCATAATTTCATTTATTGTTACCAATAGAAGTAACCCCAATTGTACACATAAATTTTTAGGTTTAGTTGAAATTGATTTAATTATAACCATAACAAACACTTTAGTTAATAAAATGTGTTTTCAGTCTTCAGATCTATATTATTTTTAATTTTAGAAATGAATACAAACGAGTAATCAAAAATAGAACTAACAAAAAATTTTCTCTCTAAGAATGTTAGAAAATGATTACTCAAATAATACTAGTAATAATAAAAATATAAAATGATTTAATAATAATTATTAAATCAATAATAATACTAAGACATATATATAAAACAATGAATATTAATCAGAGATCAACAATTATAATAACAATAAGAGATAAAAAATAGTTGAGGAAAGAAGTAGAAATATCCTGGGTTGAGGCACGCATAGCGCTATCCTTAGAGAGAAAACGCCCCTATACTACGTAGGGCAATACAAATACACAATCGATCGAGTGCAGCGAAGGATCTCCGAACCTTATGGACACCACTGTCTTAAAGATAATATAGAGAAGAAAAGAATAACACTTTTAAGAAAAAACTCTAGTATTTATTGTTTCGGTTGTTGTTGTGTCTTTCCCCATACACCTAGGTGGTATTTATAGGTAGAGAAGGGAGACAAATAAGTAAATTGTAATAATAATATAGTCGTTAACCATCAAAAACATTAACCCATAAATTAAAGGTCTATAAAAACATATGTAACAGTAAATTTTTTATTTTAATTATTTATTTTTAAATTATATTAAAATATTTCTAACATAATATTCATATTAAAAATTTGATTATATATTAGATAAAACTACAGTGATACAAGTAATCCTAACATCTAACGTTGTTCCATCGAATAACTTTCTCTGTATTGATATAGTTAGTTCATCTTTATTTTATCAAAACAATTAAATTTGTAAGGATTAATAATATTGCAAGCAACAATTAAATTTGTAAGGATTAATAATATTGCAAGCAAGGCTACTAAAAATTCTCGTATTACATGAGATTGTTTTTGCAAATTTGTTAAAAATATTTACAAGAAAATATTTTTTTTTGTTATTTTTTTTAAAAATCTTAATTAGTAGGTAATTTTTTCGTAAATAATTATTTCCTATAAAATTATAAAATTTGTAAATATTTCCTACAAAATTTTTTGTGAGAAGTATTTTATACAAAATATTTTGCAAAAAAAATAATTGGCAATAATTTTTTGTAAATTTTTTTCATAACAAAATTTATAAGTATTTCTTAAAAAAAAAAAACTTAAAACAAAATTGACAGGAAATATATATTTTTTTAAGTAGTGCAAGATTAAAAAATAAAAATAGATCGTTCAAAATTGAGTTAAAATTTAAGTTTTATTAGAAGTTAAAATTTGCATTTAAAAATAATAATAATAATAGTAGTACAAGTTTAATTCTCTATTTAGTTAAATTATTACTTCTCTATTTTTTCTTCTATAGCTGATCAAATTCTGTTAAATTATGATTTTAATTTGGTCAGTTTAGTATTTAATAAAAATTTAATATTTAGGTGATAGCATGCAAATAAAAATACCTATTTATGTACAAGAGAACCTAACACTGTGTTTGGATATCTGGGTGAATTCTGTTTCCATATTTTGTGTTTTACAAATCATCAACCCAGAAAAGTTTTAATTATTCAAGATTTTATTACTGTATATTTTTATATGGAATTATTTTGGTCAACTAACGTAAAATTATGTCATTACATTATTTTACACCAAAATGTTAATGTACATATATAATGTTTGTGAATATAATAATATATTTTACATATACGTAAACAATTTTTTAAGGTAGACTTTCATTGAAATTAAACCATATGTTTTCATGTATCTACCCTATGTATCAACACTTGCAATTGTATTGTATGAAATTTAACTGCGATAGTTATATTCCTTCCATACTCCACTTTAATCATTACAATAAAATATAAATTTCAAATATTAGTGTCAACTAAAGTGTAACGTTATATTAAAATCCGTTAAGTTATTACGTTAACTTTTTACAATAAAAAGTCAAGAAAATGTAAAATCATTTTTAAATTTTTGTATTAAATAAACATTTGTGTTACCATGAGTTTAACATCTACTAACTCAAATAAATATTAAAATTAAATAAGATTAATATTGATTTAATAAACGCTAATTTTATTTATTTTTAATATTTATATTTATTTAAATTAGTGTTGATGTATCAAATGATAATTAAAATAAATAAGTTAGTGTTAGGGATGACAAATAAATATCTTCCTAAATATTAACTAAAGAGATAACAAATAAATTTGTATTAATTGAACTCATGTGTGTTCGAATTAACCCAAAACCTGTCATCAATTTGCACATAGAACATGCAAATACAATTCAAAATATTAAATGATCCCAAATTGTTATAAATAACTAACTAATATATTAAAGTTATTATAAACTAACTCTAACTATAATTGACATCTAGACAAAAAAATATTTTGTCCACGCTTGTTGAACATAAGCTAGTACTTTTGAATCCATTAGACTCGGGTTATTAATTCTACAAAAGTTAGTTGAAGTTAATATTAGTACATACGAAATTTATTTGAAGTTAAAATTAGTACATATGAAAGTTAGCATATTACCTCATGCTTACCACTTTGATAACCGCCTTGCACAATTGTTTCCATCCATTGTTTATGTAATAGCCACACATACTCCCTGTTTGTTTATTACACTACACTCATAGCCACACTCATAACTTATTATCACCATTTTTAACCTTACAACGTGACAAACCACACTTAAGACAACTTCTTAAGTCTGCAAACTCTTTTTTATATAAAATACATTTGTTAGGACATACATGAATATTTGATATTCCATACCTATTGGACAAAGTATCTTCTTTGCTTCATACATTTGATCAGATAGTATATTACTTTTAGGAAGCATTTCCTTCAACAATTAAAGCAATTCTATGAAGCTTTTATTAGTCCACCCATTCAATGTCTTCAAATTTTTTCAACCTTAACACGATTGATAATCGTGTAAAATTAGTTGAACCAAGATATAACGAGGTCTTTACATCGGTAATCATAATTTCATACACAGCTTCAGCAAAGGTTTGTACTCCAACATCACAAATCATGTCCACTAATGTATCGTTCATTGTCCAATCAACATATTCATGTGTTTCAGTCACACTTGAATGTTTACGAATTCACCATGTCACATCCATATTGTATAATTCTTCAAAAATTCATCCCACAAAAGATGTTCTCTAATTTCGGCAGAAACTAATCTTCATCATTCAAGCAATTCACACAGGAACACCTCATCCTTACTTTGTTTTGTACACTACCAGTATTACTTTGAGCGAACTGTAAAAACTCTTCAACCCCGCTCTCGTAATCATGACTTAAACGCGATAAATTAATCCAACTTTGATTCATCTATGTTCTGTAGATAGTGATCGAAATTAGTTTGCTATCCATGCATGAAAATCTCACTTTTTCTCATAAAAGGTATGGTCATATCCCATTGAAGACTCAACACAATTATTGTCAATACAACCTCCATTACGTTTAAATAAAGTTTACATTGTCTAAAATTTGAAGAGTACTAGACAACTCAAATCGCTCAATGTTTACCAACAGTCAGACACCTTCGGACTCAATCCAAACACGTTTAACAATTCAAATTACAAAATAAAATGGATAAATAATAAATACTAATTAAATTAAATAAACTAAGTATTCATACAAAATGCCACAAGATTAAGAAATAAAGCATTTATAAAAACAACTCAATAAACTTATTTTATCTAATTTAATAAGATTAAATATGTTTTTAGTCTCTAAGCTTTAATCCAAAATTGGAATTCATCTTTGTCTGAAACTTCACTACATTTTGGTCCTAAACTTTAAAAATGAATGAATATAGTCCTTTTAACCTAGTTACGTTAATTTTTTTGACATGTTAAACGCATTTCATAATAGTATTGGAGTTGTTTACTTCGTTTGACACATTCTTAGTTCAATAGCAGCTGGGAAATGGGCTTGAAACCTCAAAAAAAAGTTAGTGTAATTAGGTTAAAAAGAATATATTAATTCATTTTTAAAGTTTAGGGACCAAAATGTATTGAAGTTTCGAACATGGTCAAATTTCAATTTTGGGTCAATGTTTAGGGACTAAAAACATATTTAACCTAATTTAATACTACTACATTTTATAAAAAAAATTAAATCAAATAAAAATTAAAAAATCAAAAAGTAACCTAGAAGGAGAATACCATAGAGAAGAAAGTGAGATTCACGACTCTATGGAGTGTTCTTTTGCATCACGAAATGGCAAGCAAAGAGGGCTTGGAGAGGCGACGTCGGCGGCAGAAAGAAGGGGCGTAAATGAATGAAACATGAAGCCTAAAGGTGACGTCTAAAACCGACCAAGAACAGCCTCGAAAAGTGGCGTAGGAAGCAAAAACAACGACCAAGAACAACAAGGAAAAGCGGTGATGCAAGGAGCAAAAACAACGACAAAGAGCAGCCACGAAAAGCGGTGGTGCGCCAGAAAAATGGTAGTAGTGGCGCGGCGAACATCGGCATCAAAGGCCTACCAAGGATGAAAATGAACAGCCAGCATGAGACAAAATTGATGATGGTTCGATGAAGAACAACGACATCCAAAATTAAATTGGTTGTGCTAGGAGAGTTGCACCGACAACGGTGAGCGAAGAAGACAAAACTATTCATGCACAGACAAGTGAAAAGTGAATCCTTCTTTAGCCTTGGCATGTATTTTTTGATAGGTTTTTACCGTAAATATCGTTATTTAATTGTCAAAAACTTTATAATGACGGTTTAACATCAAACCATCATCAATTTTCACATTTTCAATGACAAAGCTTAGACCAGTCTGCATTATTTGGCAATTTATGGTATATAACAAAAGAATAGAAATTGTTGTTATAAAGTTCGCTTTAATTGCAAAACTGCCCTGCATTTTATTTCACTACGCCACCTCATTATCCATTGTCAATTCTTGTTGTCATTTGAATATTTTATATATATATATATAGATAGATGGATAGATATAATACACACTTTTTTTTTTCTTTTCTTTTGATTGTTTGGCTTTTTATCAAGGGCGATCCTTTTAAAGGATCGAAGAGAGCCACGGCTCCCCATGTTTTATTTTTTATTTTTTTATTTATATATATTTTAAAAATACATTTTTAATTTATTTTATTATTTATATTAATTTAATTTAGAAAAGTCTTTTAGAATTTGAAAACTACGTTTTCTTCCTCTTCTCTTATTTTTTTGTTTCCTTTATTTGGTTTTTTCCTTTTCCATACTTCTCTTTCTTACCTCTTCTTTCTATCTTAATTTTCACCCTCAATCTCTCATTATTTTTAAAATCAAATTGCACTAAGGCGAAATTAATGAGTTAAGAAATATTTTAGACCGAACAATTTCTTCTTTTGAGTAAATGTATTTTTTACCCATTTTTTAATTAGAAGCAATATGTTTTCCTCTTGTATGTGGTTTTTCTACATTATAAGCACATCTTAATTTGTTACAAATTGTTGGAAGTCCCACATCTACTAGAGATAAGGACAATTATCTATATATAAGTGGGGGTCAAACCTCACCTTACAAGCTGATTATGTGGGGTTGAGTTAGGCTTAAACTTCACTACTAACACAGATAATAAAATCATGATCTAATTATTGATCGAATTATTCTTTGTGTAAATGGAGCTTTAGTTCTGATTCAATTATTGAAGATTTTAAGTCATTGAAAGAGCGTATAGCAACACTCTTACTAAAGGTAATTTTCTCTTTTTTTAATATATTATTATTGATGTTAAACTTTATGTTTCACTTTCATATATATTAGTCATTTTTGTTAGATTCTATTATTATGTGTGTTTGTTTTGAGCAAAGAAAATGATAAGAGAAAATGAAAAAAAAAATTAATTAGAAAAAATAATTTATAAATAAAAAATATAACTTGACCCCCTTAATTTTTTGTTCAAGTTCCGCCACTGCTTACTATGAAACTCAATCACATCTTCAATATACATTTCCTCTTAACACAACAATTGTGCAGTTATGTTCAAATGATGTATACCATGTCAATTTTTTTTATGTTGCACATTTGAATATTTCTACTCCTTTTTAATATTGAATATTTGATAATATTATCTTTTCATGATCAGAATATTTTACTATTTTATAAAAATTAATTAATTGATATTTCAAGAAAACGAGTACAGACATATATACATGTTATTCGGTAGGAATGAGGATGAAACAAAAACTTAATCTGAACCATATACTTTTAATATTTAATTTTATTTAAATTAACATCGTCAATGCTAAGTTATATCTTAATTCTAAATTCGTATGCATTCTTCACGATTAATATGAACCATATTTTAAATCTAAAACCTATAGATTTAGATATGACAAATCTCCTCACCCATAATTTTCAAATAAATATATATATATATATATATATATATATATATATATATATATATATATATATTTCATTTATATTCATCCTCCTTTTCATCTCTTTTGTGAATACTCATCTTCTTCGTCCAAAAAAATCTCTTTCATCTATACTATTTTTTTTTCTATCCACACATATCTTTAATTTAGATTTATTCCATCATCTCCTTCATCTAAATTTCTCTTCTTCTCTTCTTCATCTACACTTATCTTTTTCATCAATTATATTTTTTCTATCGTTTTTCACTCAATTTTTTGTTCATATTTTTTTTTTCATTCACATTCTTCTCATTATTTTTTATTTTTTTGTCACGTTATAATGTTTTTATGAAATCATCGGTTAATTCAAATAAATATTAAAAATAAATAAGGTAGTGTCAGCTGACGCTAACCTTAACAATTAATATGAATGGTAGGACACCCTAATAAAAAAGTCACAAGTCTTAGCATGTCACCCCATCGGCATTAAGCATTGTACTTGCCCCTCCAAATAATTTAACAACTAAGATTTAAGTGCTGCAAATCTATGTCTCATAGCACAAGCTATCTTCCACTCCTTGATATTGGCCAAACCTTCAATAATCTTCTGTCTGACCCTTATATATGGTATAAACCCTCTTTCTGTCATCCCTGTTGCAACCTTTGCAGCCAAAACATACTCACATTTCTCCAAACACCCTTCAATCACTAACTCATAACTTTCAAATCCGACAGAGTTACCCTCTTTCTCCATGAATTCAATCATCTCAACAGCATTCCATATTTCCCTGTTTGCCCGTAATGCTGCCAACAATTTCACCAGTGTTCCCTGCCCTGGGGTTAAACCATACTGCACCACCATTTGCTTCATCAAATCCTGTGCCTCAGTAGTCTTTCTCACTCGGCTCATGGCACCAATTACAGTGCCATAACTATTTGAATCTGGTATACATCCAGCCCCTCCCATGCCCCTAAGGACTTTAACGGCTTCCACTAGTTGGTCAACAGCACAGAGAGATGATAATAGATAATTACAAGTCCCACAGTCAGGAGTATATCCAATTGTTTGCATCTGAAGTAAAATATCAGCAACAGATTGGGAGAGGCATCGCCTCTCCAACCAAGCCGATGAGAGGAGAACACGAGTCTGAGGAACCGGAAGGCAACCAGACCGTAGAGTCCGTTGTAGGACAGCAAGTGCAAGGGGGAAAGGATGAGAGCTTTGAAGAGTGTAAGAAAGAAGATAGGAATAAGCTAGCTGAGGCTTGGAACGTGGTCTGATAGGTATAAAAGATTGCAAAATTTCATCAATAATTTGCACTCGTAAGTTACGAGGAAATGAAGAAAAGAAAGAGAAAGGATTTGAATTTTGGCACGACTCCAACGAAATGAAAAGGTCAGGAATTTTAACATAGTTTTTCGCTTCTACTTCCTCTCTTACAGCATGCTCAAGCTTTTGCAATGAAGACACTGAGCGAGCTGAAGGACATCGGCTCAAAAAAGGCCGGAAATGAAGAAGAAATCTATGCTGAACTGTTGCTCCTATTACCATTCTTGATCAGCTAGTATTGTATTGGAGCGCCTTCTGGCATGAGAGAAATGAAACCTGAGGAAATTTGCAGAAAATAACTTAGTGCATTAATAGGGCAAAAGGGTGTGAGAAAAAAAAAATTGATAGATATGGCCACGCATTCACAAAATAAAATATAAATATCTTTTTCTGTATGCTTTACAGAGAGGTTCCTTCACACGGGGGACATGAAATAAGGTTTCACTAGAAACTACCAACTGAACGTTACCGGTGGTTAAAGAAAGAAGTGAAATGATTAAATCACGAAATTGTGGCACGCCAAGCAGTACATCATGACCAAAAAGACAACACATCTGCGTATCAATGTATAGAATCCAAATTGAAATTAACAGATATAAACATACAATGCAACGATTAACAATAAACATATAACTAGGTTCAAACATTATGATGCAAACAGTGCAAAATGAGTAGGGAATCAAAATACCTCTCCTTGGAACATGCAACTGAAATAAACTACCCAAATGTAACTATATCAGACAACCATAAAGTATTTAAGGGTGTTGCCAAATTGAGATGCAAATTGTGGTGTTATGCTGGACTGTGGTGCAAACGGAAGTTGAGGTGGATTACTAGGCCTTGGAGTATGATTATGCCCTGGAGTATGAGTAATTCATTTTCCTTAAAATTTCCTAAGACTTTTCAATGCTTACTACTGGTGAAACCCATGGTGACCTTTTCAATACAAACTATTGTAACCGCAAAACCACTTAAAATACAATAGACAAATGAAAAGTGATGAGAAAAATAGAAGGGGAACACATGCAAATAGCCCAAATTCAAAAAAACTCTTGATATCTTTATTAATGAGCCTATCAACATCAAAATCTACACCCAAATCAGATAGTTTTTTTATTCAACTTACTTGGGCAAGATGGATGAAGCGCAGGTGGACACAATGTAGATGGTGGTTGACCACTTCTACTTTGGGTAGGAGCTGAAACTTGGTCATTATTCTTCTTCATGGATATTTTCTTCATTGTCAGGAATTCTATAAACAATAACATTATTACAAGTCAATTCACATTCATTAAATCATGATTAACTAATATAATTCATGCATAACTAATATGGATGATAACGTAAACAAAACTAATATAGAAATGTTTAATTCCAGTATGACCTTGTTAATGGTATATTCCCTTCTCCATCTGGTATACTCCTATTTTTTCACAAGCAAAATAAATAAAATTGGATTAATTGCTATTTTGTTCATGAGAGGATTTTTTCTACAGAAATCATTACGTCTTTTATTAGTTCCAATTATCAACCTGCTTAAACTACCAATTTCTTCACAGGCAAGGAATGTCTTACATGCATAGCAAGTTAGATGTGTGCGACTTATATGCACCAACTTAAAAGACTATCATGAGATTATATGTAGATAACGAGATTGGAACAAGTTTCTTTGTAAATTTGATTGATAAAGGCTGAGAATACTGAGTTGTTAGAATATTTGTTGGTTGCTGTAAATATCTCCTTTAATTAATTGTTCATTATATACATAATTAGGCTCAAATATTTTCCTGATTATGTATGACTCTTTCCATAATTTTTGGGATCTACCTTGTCTTAGTCTATTTATATAATTACAAGCCTAACTTGCTGACTCTCAAGCATGTTTTTCCCTCAATTCTAAGTCTCTAATGCAACATAAGAGCCATAAGATGAGCCATAAGAGCTTAGCAGGTTCAAATGCAACATCTTGACCCTATAAAATGTCCAAACATTCAAATATAAATCAATTTATCAATGACAAAGTTTGCTTTATAAAAATACAAACAAAGGAATATTAGATAACAACTCTAAGGCCTTGGCTTACCTTCACATTGTTCAACACACCGGGGTTGCGAATTTAGGATGAGCAAAATTTGCAAATTAAACAAACAAGTTAGTAACTATGACTTAACCCCAAAAGAAGTTGTTTTACAAAGCAATATTAAAGGGACAGGGAGAGCAGCATTGATAATTCAAGATAAAATTATTAATAACAACTTAACAAGCAAAAAGTTTATCAAGATGTAGACCTCCCATAAAATTCTTCAGCTAGCTCAACCGCAAAAGAGAGTCTAGAGATGTCAGCTTTACGTATCTTAACACACAAAATTAAAATTTCAGTCTAACCTAAAATTGAAGAGTTCAAGACTATTCAATTTCTAACAAGTTGAAACTTGATATCAGAAAATTTTCTTTAAAAGAAAACTGATCTGTGTTCAATGGTTCAAAGACAAAAAGCAAACCATAATTTGTTACAAATTTAGAATTGCAAATACCAGGTATATTTATTCTGCCCACATTGGACTAAGGTAATTTGTAGATGAAAGTGGACCAAAAAATGGGTGAACAGAGATACCTCGTTAGAAGTCACAAAACCGGAACCCAAGAAGGAAGGAGAGAATGACACCTCTCTTTCTCTCTCTCTCTCTGGTATTTCAAAGTGTTTCACTCTTGTACTTAAATGTACATTGCCCAAAGTTCTAACTAATATATTATCAATATAGTTCTCAACACATTGGCTATATATTCAAAATAACAGCTGATATTTGGGAATTGGGTAATTTCTAGCTTTAGTTTTTATTAGGTGTCTAGAAATTCTAGCAAATCTACTGAAGTTTAAACAGTGTAAAGCCCTAAAAATAACCAATCTAGCACATCATAGGAGTATTTATAATATTAGAAACAGTCATCAAATTATTAATAGTGAGGTAAGTTGTCTACTATTCTGTCTTTCACAAATTATTTAATGAGCGCACATGCTTCAATTTCATGGGTTTCCAAATCCTTTCTCCAACCCATACTCAGTATCCTCGCTTTAAAAGCATCCCTTATACCAACTCTTTTGTGCATTTTACATTACAAGATAAACACCAGCCAAAAACAAGAAATTGGGAGATGACAGCAATTACTAACCGTCTTAGGAAAATTATATATATGTACAAAACTCAAGACAGTTGCCAGAGCAAATATGCTGCAAAAGAAAATACAAAAGAAATCCAATAAAAAAAAATCAACATACCATTCAACACAGAAAACAGCATGCGTGCTCAAAAAGCAATTACCGATCATCATATACATTGGACTTCCCCACACTTTCAAATCCTTCGGTGTCAAGGTAAAAGACAGAAGTTCTTACTCCATTAATATTTAGGCACAGAATAAGGTATATGTACACATAATATGATACTGTTTTTCATTCATTATTGAATTTGAATCATGATTTGCACTGTCTTATTATATGCACAGAATAAGGTACATGTACACACATTTATGTATTACTAATAATAATCCAGTGACTCCTCAATTTGTAGAAGAAGCTATATAAAATGGTCATAATTCAAACACACTACCTCTTGGCTATGGATTGAAACAAGGGCTTTCAGTTGCGCTCACCTAAATAATGCATGATTATGTCCATGTAAAACATCAAGAAACCATAATTGTAAAGATATACAAAAGGCACAGTTTGTTTCAAATAAAAATGTTCGCTATTATGAACTATATAGAATATGCCTTCAGAAAAAAAAAAAAAAAAAAAAAAACTAACTGGCTATACGAGAAATAAAACTAACTGGCTATACAAGAAAAAGCAAGAACACCCCTGGTAAGCATCAACGAAATGTTATATAAAGCATCTCAATATTGATGCGAAATCAAAACTCATTAAGTATCTACTCGAAGTCACACCAATCTATTATTATTTCCTTTATGTATTTTTGGTGACAAATGAAATTAAAAAATACAATCCCTAACAGTGGTTCTAAACGAAATTCATCCAAATGGAGAAGAAAACCTAACCTTCGTATTGAAGAAAACGAAATTGAATTTCGGCCTCCGCAATGATCGAGCTTAACGATGTAGTGGATCCAGCGCCTCCGCAGTGGCCAGCCTCCCAATGCAACGATGCAGAGCAGGTACGGCAGTGCGATGTCGGTGCAGCGGAGCGGTTCCACCGATGCAGTCCAGGTCCGATGCGATGCAAGTCTGGTGCGGTGGCGATGGAGTTAAGTGCGACGAGATTCCTACGACAAAGATACTAAGGTTTAAGGGAAAACAAACAAGTGGAAGAGAGAAAAATAAAATAAAATAGTTTAAATTGTCATTCTATATGGCGATTAATATAAGTTTGGTTCTTAAGTTTTGTTATATCTCAGTTCTTATTTTTTTTAAAATATTTAATTTAATTTTTATTATGTTAAAGTCAATATTATTATGGGTTAATTTTTAATTTTTTAATTTTTTAATTTTTTTTACATGTGTCACTTTGTATTTGTCTCATGTGTCAAAATGATTCAATTTTATTTTTATATTTGTTTTCAATTTCAATTTAATCTCAATTTGTGTGAAAAATAAAACAATATTATTCCTCTTTAAATTGATACTCTATTTATTTTTTTTTATAAATTTTATGGTAATATTTTACTAAAATTAACGTGTTTATTAAATAATTCTAGAAATATTTTAAATTACCTTTAAAGTATATACAAAGTTTTAAACTTTGGTTTTGTTTTGAACTTGAGATTTAGTTTCTAATTTTATGTGTGACAAATTATTTAACTTTTAATCTTCATTAAGTTTGTGTAATATAATTACAAATTTGACATTAGGTTTAATTATTCGGATGATACCCACTTTAGTACATGTATGTCAATCTGGTACCCGCTTTTAAAAAAGTGTCAATTGCATTCCAACTTTTGAAAAAGTGCTTCAATTAGGTCCCTTTCAGACGGAGTTGACTAACACCGTTAGTCAACGTGCCACGTGTCACCCTGTGATTTTTTTATTTTTTTTATTTTTAAAAAAAATTGAAATTTTTTGAAATTTTTTGAAAAAAATAAAAATAAAAATGCCATGTGTCAGGTCCCTGTGTGTGACACATGGCATTGTCATTGTCACGTGGCATTGCAATGCCACGTGTCAGTGTCACTATCAGATGTCATTGTGTTGATTTCGATTTAGTCCCTATATATGTCTTTTTATTTCAATTTGGTACCCACTTTTGTGTATCTGATTCAATTTTGTCCTAATTTTTTTAATAAGAAAAATATTTTTGTAATCCATTTTTTTAAGATTAAAAGTAATTAAGTATAAATATTTTTGCAAAATTATGTAGTAATATTTATATTGTTTTACTAATATTTTTTAGACTAAATTTATTATTTGTATAAAATGTTTTACTAATATTTTTTTTATTAAAAATGACTTTTTAACATATTACTTTATTAATTACTTTTTTATTAAGTACTCATGTTTTGTTAATTTTTTTTTCAAAATAGAACAATATTGTCTCTTACTAATTTTAAACCAAAATTTCTATTTGTCCGAATGTTATACTAATTTTTTTTTATTAAAAATCACTTTTACCACTAAATTTTAATATAAATATCAAATACTTAATTTTTGTAAAAATTTTATACTTAATTACTTTTAATTTTATAAAAAATGGATTTTAATTATTAAAAAAAAATTAGGTCAAGATTGAATGAGATACACATACGTAGGTACTAAATTGAAACAAAAAGACATATGTGCGGACTAAATCGAAATCAACACAATGACATCTGATAGTGACATTAACACGTGGCATTGCAATGCCACGTGTCACACACAAGGACCTGACACGTGGCATTTTTTTTTTCAAAAAATTTAAAAAAAAATAAAAAAATCACAAACTGACACGTGACACGTTGACTAACACGTTAGTCAACTCCGTCTGAAAGAGACTTAATTGAAGCATTTTTTCAAAAGTTGGGATGCAATTGACACTTTTTTAAAAGCGGGTATTAGATTGACACACCTGTACCAAAGTGGGTACCATCCGAGTAATTCAACCTTGACATTACTTGACAAATACAAGAACCAGAAAAATAATTTAACCTAAAATAAAACAAAATTAATCTTTTAATTATTTTGTAATTATTTGATTAAAAAAATATTTAAAAAATATTTAATTACATATATTTACTGAAGTTTTAAATAAACCTAGACTAATTTCCTGAGGTTTAGAAATAAATCTTTGGTACTTAACCAAGGTTTTTAACAACCTCTGTTACTTAATTTTATTGTTGGGGATATTTTAACTTCTAATAAATAACCCCGTTAAATCCAAATCTTTTTGTAGTGAGGGTGTGAGAAAAAAATAAAAGGAGGGAAATTATCTTTTGACAAATTAACAAAGTTTCTAAAAGTAGAATTAAAGTTGATTAATTTTTTATTTTTTAATTAAAATAAAATAAAAATCGATAGATATGCCCAAGCATTCACAAAATAAAATATAAATATATTTTTCTGTATGCTTGACAGAGAGGTTCCTTTACACGGGGACATGAAACGAGGTTTCAGTAGAAACTACCAACTGAACATTACCAGTAGTTAAAGAAAGAAGTGAAATGATTAAATCACAAAATTGTGGCACGCCAAGCAGTAGATCATGACCAAAAAGACAACACATCTGCGTATCAATGTATAGAATTAATTGAAATTAACATAAACATACAATACAACTGTTTTTCAATCAAGATTTATGGTCTCAATAAGCAAATTATATAACTTGATGAAAGTAAGATTAGATCAGCAGACAAAAATTCATGCTTTACAAATTTATGTCACTCAAGGCTTCGAATAACGAATGACATTGCAGAATCAGATTCAAAGGTAGAAGCTTGAAATAATCGATAAGAATTATGTGATAAACAAAGAGGAACTTAAGGGTTCCTTTGCATCAATTGAACTGACAATTGTAATGTCACCGACAATCATTTTGATGAAATGCCTAACACCAAGGTATCTTTAGTATGCATATTTCAAAAATGTTTAAAAAAAGAAAGACAATTAGCTCCAGCAGAATACATTCGTGAAACAAAGTTGTTTTCATAACTGACTAGAGAATTTATTACATCTTCCTGCAAGTGGTTGGAGTAGAGATTTGATTACATCTTCCTGCAAGCGGTTATTTTTAAAACAAGATGCTCACTTATTCAAGACAATTATATAAATAGTTGCTGATTTAAAACCAAAAGAAATCCACAAAGAATACTAAAGGAAGGCGTGCGTCGACAAAGATAGGAAGCGAGAATTGGAGAAGGGTAGAAGCTGATATCGAACCCCTCATATGTCATAAAAGAATTCTTGAAACAACTTCATATGATGTTGTGGTAGGGCGATTGCCAAATACAAAGTGCCATCATTTTCTGAGCTTGGAATTATGATTGCTAGACCCTCGTGTGCAATCCAACCAGGTCTCATGAAGATTGGTCTCCCCCAACCAAAGTCAGCATCATAGATTGGAAACTTAGCCCAGCTATTGATACCAACATTTGGAGTCCCAAAAGTATGAGGTCCACGAACAAGAGCACTTAGATCAGGCTGTAGCTGTAGATAGTCAAGAGCCGACCTCAGATATTGGTTGTCCATTCTCATAATTGCATTGTGGATTTTGTTTGCAGCATAGCATGTAGGTTTCGACAACAGATCTCCTACCAGTGCTGTGGGAATGGTGGAGAAGATGACATTGCCAAGGTAACCAGGAGGAAGAGCAGGTTCCAGCCTTGACCTTCCATCAATTGGAATATACAGTCTCGTTTCCTCCTCATCAGGAAGCCCTCTTGCTCTGCACACACTTCTCCATATATGTGCTGCCAACATCTCATAACTGCTATACTTCATTGTGTTGCCATCTTCTTTGTATTTGCCCTTCAGGATGTTGACATGCTCACCACTCACTTTTAGAATAGAAGCAACCACATCGGTGTTGGTGGTGGTGGTGATGTTAATGCGGGGTCGTGAGAGCTGGTATTCGTGGTGAGGAAAAGCTGGTTGAGGTGGCTCCCTGGCACGAACACTACTAGATTTATTAGATTTAGTAACATTTTTCTGTTACATTTATTCTAAATGTTACCTTATAAATGACTATAGTAATACTTTTCAAAAAATGTTACCATAAGTAATTAAAAATGTTACTATTGTTATTATGATATTGTAACACTTTTAAATAAATGTTACTATAAATAAGTAATTAATTTTTATTTTTTTATATTAATTGTAAAATTTTAAAATGATAATAGTAATTTTATTATAACATTGAAATAGTTAATATTAATTTAAAATTTAATATTTTAAAATAATATTTTAATTTATTTTAAAGTAAATTTAAAGTAATATTATTACAGGATTTCCTGACTTTAGCAACATTTGTGTAGTCACATTTACTAAAAATACTACTATATACATCCTATAGTAATGTTATCCCACAGTAATATTTTCTTAAAAACGTCATTATAAATAATATTAATCATAATATTGCAATAGGTTTTGAAAATGTTACTATAAATAAATAAATTTACTGTATAATATAATTTTACTAGTATTATTAGAAATTAATTAAATATAAAATAATAATAACCCATGCCTTGTTAAAATGTAATTAGAAATTATGTTCTAGTAAATTTTAATTTATTTTAGAAATTAAATTTTAATCAATAAAAATTATCAAAATAGAAACGAACTTTTTAGTTTTTAATTATTGTATTATTAAAAATTTGATATTTTTATCTTTATTCTCAAAATTTAGATGTTAAAATTCACAAAACCATTTTTTTTTCTCTAGGGTTAATTCAACGTCTTCGAACAACTTTCCCTTCTTCCTCTCCACCACTTTGCTTCCATCTCCGATGAAGTCTGCACGCCGCCTCATTCGCCGCAGCCGCAGCCGCAGCCGCCTCATTCGTCGTAGCCGCAGCCGCCTTATTCGCCGCAGCCGCAGCCGCAATGCATCACCAAAACCGACATTAGCGCCGACAGTTGCCAACACTTTCAGCCATCAACGTCAGTGCCGCCGTTAGGGAGATGTCGCCGACAACGACACAATTTCTCGTCGCCTTCCCCCTCTCTCGAGATCGCGTGTGAGGTTTCTCTTCTTCCTCCATTTCAAACTTGGGTTTCTACCCCTGAACCAGCCATAAGAGACTTTCTTGTGTAGGTTCGTTTGTCTAAATTGATTTTATTGCTTTTTGTTTTGGGTCCAATATTTTGAGGTTTAGGTTTTATTTTGTTATCTTAGTAAGATTTTGTGAATTGGGGCTAATAGCCTACCTTGTTCGTGAATCAGGTTTTATTGATACTTTTTTTTTTTTCGTATTTGCTTTCTATGATATTCAGACGATAGATGATAGATGGGTTTGCTTATTTAAATCCAATTCTTAATGTAAAATCGCTAGATAATAAAAAAGTGAATGTCTTATATCTCTCATTAACTGTACACTGTCATATAGCATTAGATGTAGAAGAGGAAACTAAAAACTACGATCACTTTGTGTTGTGAAAGGAGAAATAGGAAAGTTAATGCCCCTGCTTCAGTAGTTTACCTATCACTTTTCATTTGTGGAAGTTTTGTGTGGTTCATTTAAGGTTGTAATTGAAACAAGGAGGTCATTGTTTGTGAATAGTGTGATTTATACAATGTTTGGTGATATGGTTGGAGTATAAAGCCTCCTCATCCACCTAGATTTGTTTTAAGAAGGTTATGTTTTTTGTTTCACAGTAGATCAAAGTCCAATGCAATTTCAAAGAATTATTATTTCTAATCTGTTATATGCTGAATTATTATTGAATTTCTATTTTGAAGAATATTTTATCTATTTCCTGGAAGTTTTATTTTGAACTCCTTTATTACTAATACTTTTTAAATTGAAAAAATAAAATAAAATAAAATACCTCTAATTATGGACATAATGCTATAGTTGTGAATGAATTTCTTGGTCATGGTTGGAGATAGGTAACATTTTTTTTTTGCAATGTTTAATATATTTTGAGAAACAACAAGCATTGGAATCTTAGGCATATATTTATGAGATGATTTGTTATGTTGTAGGTTACTCCCAAGTCCAACAAAACTTTAGGAGTTTTGGTACTGAAAACTCGTGGACTTTTCACATAAGCTTATTGGTATTGGATTGGAGTAGGAGCATTAATTGGTTATGTATTTCTATTTAATTTTTTGTTCACCTTGCCATCTTCATACATCTTTTAACTGAGAAATTTACTTGGATTCTTTTATATAACCACAAACATAATTTGTTCTCATTGAATATGTTTCTTCTGCAGCATTCGGAACGAATCAAGCAGGGCTATCCCAAGAGACATTGATGGAGAGAAATGCTTCAACAATTGAAGAGTTATTTCAATTAACTAATGGAAAGAGCTCATCTGGTGAGTCCTTGAGCACAAGTTACATTTTCTCCATTTTCAGCTTGTGCTTTGGTATTGAGGCCATAAACTATTGAATGTGATGACAAGGCAGAAATGAAAATGGTAGACGAAGCAACTATGTCATTAAGGTCATTTTCTGGAAGAGTTAGTGACAAGGCTAACAGAAGTGGAAGGAGTATGGTTCTTCCTTTTCAACCTTTATCCTTCACTTTTGATGAGATCAAATATTCTATAAATATTCCACATGTACTTTATTTTAGTTCCTGTACTATGTTACTATTTCAGTTTGAGCTTGATTCTTTCAGTTTAATGTTTGGATTAGTTCCAATATATGTTTTGCTCCTTCCATCAATTTATCTCACCAACAATAATATTTTTAGCTAAGTTGACAAACAATTTCAATGATGTTTCTAAGGTAATATTTCATATCTAAATTCTCATGTGTTATGATAAAGTACAATGTAGTGTAGGATCTAGGTGAATCCAGATTAGCAATAAATGTATCATCTCCAACTTTTCCTTTCCACCAAGCGGATTCTCCAGAAATTTCTCCATATATTTCCAGCCCAAGAAAGTCCCATGATCTGGTAGTGTACAATTTATAGTCTTTGCTCAAGAATTAATTACACTTGGGTGTTCTACATTTAGTAACATTTTTTAATTGTTATAAATAAGAGAATCAATAACATTTACTTAAATGTTAGAAAATATATAGGTAACATTTTTTTAAATGTTAGAAAATGGATAGGTAACATTTGTAAAGTGTTAGTAAAGATACTAATTCACAACATTTTTCTAATGTTAGTAAAGATACTATTTGGTAACATTTTTAAAAATGATACTAATAATACACAACAATGTTGTTAAAACCTTTTGGTAACATGTACTATACACAACATGTGTATAAATGTTACCTTTGTAAATAACAACATTTTTTTAATTTTTAGCAACATTTTTTAAATGTTATTGAAACTAATATATCTAGTAGTGGAAGTAAGGTCCTGTTAATAAATGGAGGAACAGAAATGTCAATGCCACGAGCCACATCGGACCATGCATTGATGAAGTGAAGACACGATGCTCCATCTGCTACATGGTGCTGTATACCGACTCCTAACGACACCCCTCCACATTTGAAATATGTTACCTGAATCCATGCAGTGCAGTGCGGTAAATATGAGTTTTATGTTATCCTTGAATAAGAGAAAGAAAAGGCACGCACCTGTAATACCACTATCGGATATGTTTCGATGCCGGCACAATAATCCACCGCGGGAATAAGGTTGCGATGGTGAAAGGTGTGAATGAAGTTGTCCATGGCAACGGTGGCATGAGCCTCGACGAAAAGTACACCCTGACCGTCACAATAAATCTCCACACGGTGGTCTTCACCGTGACGGAGACGGGCGGCCATTGGGTAAAAAAGGACGAGGGTCTTACTCAGAGCTTGTTTCAGAATGTTGGCGTTGAAGAAATTGGAAGCCCCGTTTGGTTTGTAGAAATAGACGGTGGGAAGGTGGTAATTCCCCACCAGCAAATCTAAGTCTGAGTTCCACAACACCTTTCGCGGTGTCGCCTCCGCGGGTTGCACCATTATCGACTCCTCCACACTGATCGTCATCAGTTTCTGCTTACAACTATATGGCACCTTTTATCATGAAAAAACATGCATATGTATAGCCGTAACATCTCTGTCTAAAATTATCATAATTCAATCAACAAAAATATATTCGAACATAAAATTCGAACTCAATTTTGACATGGGACGTGACACCCTTTTTTTCTTTTATTTTTATTTTTTTTAAATCAAACAGAACCCATGGTCACGTGCGTGGAGGTTATGTGCTGTAAACAGACGTGGAGAGAGAAAGTAACACAAAATGCAAAATTTGGTAGTTTTGGTGAGAGAGGGAGAGGAAGGCGTTGCCGGAGAACAGGTGTCTGACCAGAACTCATCAACGGCGAGGTATTCAGGGTTAGTGCTATTTTCAGAAGACGACCACTAGGGCTTCCACAAATCGAAGACTTCCGGCACACAACAACGAGCACGGTGGGTAGAAACCTTTTTCTGGCCTTAATGTATTTGTTAATCGTTGATTTTTTAATAACCGCTTATATGGCAGAAACTGTGCGATTTGAATTCCGTTTTACTTATCTGTAGGGTTTCCCAATCATGGAATCATGTATTGAGGTTTTGGTTGAGTAAAGTGAAATTTCCAGTTGGGTGTATTGGTGCTTTTGATTTTATCAGTGTACAAAACAAGGCAGTTTGGATGTTGAAATAATTGATTGAGGTGGTCAAATAATTGTTCATTTAATGTATATAATATTTGTGAAATTCTTAACATTATGATTTTTTACATATATGTATTTTCGTCATTGCTGTAAAGCGAAGTTCATTGGTGCTTTGAACGAAAAGTTAACTGTGGCACAAAAGGAGTATATTGCAAGCACCTCGTTTTGGTGGTTTCCGATGTTAAAGCAATCATTGAAGATAAGTAGAAACGTTTTATCTCAGTTATGTATTAAATGGGTTGAAAGAAGGGGTGGTTTTGATGTTGGTGGTGAAGTGGTGGACTTTAGTTTATTAGACGTTTGTTTAGGGTTAGGATTGAGGGTGGTCGGAGAAAAAATTGATTTAAATAGGAAGTTGTGGAGAGTGAGACGTTGAATACTTTTGGGCGTCAAAGAGTTGATGTTAAGTTGATATATGATTTTTTGATGAAATTTGATGATGATGTTGGTGATGTTGAATTATTTTGCAAGCTATATGTTGTGTTAGGAATATCAGAGGTTCAAGAGTGTTGCCACAAAAACACCATATTCTGTTTATGGAAAAAAGAAGTTGAAATCACTACAAATTGGTTGATTTTGTTAATTTGAAAACACCATTGCTATTTAATTTTGAGTTATTTAAGAATGTTTGTTATGGATTGATTTTACAGGACAAAGTATGTCCATGATTCTGTTATGTGTTTTTGTGTTTGAAAATGTATGTTGCAGGTTTTTAGATGTTTTGCATTTATTTTGCGCAGCAGTAATATTTTTTTGTTTTTTGTGGGTGGTAGAACCAAATTATATAGCACAACACCCCACTTCATTTCCCTTCACCCCTCATTTTGCTGTGAGATAAAAAATATGTAATAGAAGTCCTTAGTGAATGTTGTGGGGAATTAAATTTTGGAGGCCAGGAATTATGAACCATATAAAATTGACTTTCAGCAGTTTGTTGTTGGCACGTATTTGTCATTGCTTAAGCAGATTGGGGCTGTTCACTTGAACCAGAATATATAACAACACTCCCCAATTTGAGTACTTGTACTCCCCACTTGATAACGTAATTGATACTTTTAAGAACATTTTATTTCCTACATAAAATAAAAGTTGTTATTAAAACTGTTTTTCGCATTTTGGATTGGTCATAATAAAATTAAAAATTTAATTGCTTAACATAATTCAGAAATTTAAGATGGTTATTAAAGTTGTTACTGTGAATCAGAATATATAACACCAGTCCCCATTTTGGATAGTTTTACTCCCCACTTTGTAACGTTGTTGAAAGTTTAAAGAACATTTTATTTCCTTCCAAAAATAAAATGTTATTAAAAATGTTATTTTAAATTTGAATTGGTCGTAATTAAAAATAAAAAATTTAATTGCTTAACAAAATTCAGAAATTTAAGATGGTTATTAAACCTGGTACTGTGAACCAGAATATATAACACCACTCCCCATTTGGGATACTTTTACTCCCCACTAGGGATGTCAACGGGGCGGGTAGGGTACAGGTAGTAGCTCCCCCGTACCCTACCCGCTGGATAAATATTTGCCCCGTACTTGTACCCATATCCGTCGGGTATCCATTATGCGGGTACCCGTCTATTTTTTTCATATCCGCGGGTATCCACGGGTACCCGCGGGTATCCACGGGTACCCGCGGGTATCCACGGGTACCCGCGGGTATCCACGGGTATTTACAAAAATATTTAAAAAAATATATATTTAACCATAATTAGTGCTTAGATCAACTAGTCCCCTTTCTCCGATTGATTCTTAAAAAACAAACAAATAAAAAATCACTATCAATTTATATTGTAGTTTATTTTTGAATAAAATATTAAAGAAATTACTAACTTCATCAATGTCTATCTCTTGCAACATTGTATAAAGTTTCATGGTTGTCCAATTTTAATCTAGAAGAGCCTTAAAACATAAGAAGTTCAGTAAAAATTTCTAACAATCACTTAATTAAAATATCTAAGTAAAAGTGTTAATTTCTTTACCTTCCATGTTGGTCCATAACCAGTCTTAGAGACACATCAATGCCTCCACAATATATGGAAGTAATTTACTCATTTGTGGGGTAAGAATCTGACCACCATTATTGAATGAAGACAATATATATATATATATATATATATATATATATATATATATATATAAGGGTAAAGTTTAGCGGGTACGGGTATCCACGGGTATGGATACTATGATACTCGTACCCGCCCCATTAACATGCGGGTATCAAAAATACCCATACCCGCGAGTAGCGGGTATCCATTTTTAATATCCATTTACTATCCGTTGCGGGTTTTATCCGCGGATACCCGCGGGTACGGATTTTTTTGACATCCCTACTCCCCACTTTGTAACGTTGTTGAAAGTTTAAAGATAATTTTATTTCCTTCAAAAATTCAAATGATATTAAAACTGTTATTCTAAATTTAAATCGGTCATAATTTAAAATAAAAATTTAATTGCTTAACAAAATTCAGAAATTTTAGATGGTTATTAAACCTGGTACTGTGAACCAGAATATATAATACCACTCCCCATTTTGGAAACTTTTACTCCCCACTTTGTAACGTAATTGAAAGTTTAAAGAACATTTAATTTCCTTCCAAAATTAAAATGATATTTAAATTGTTATTCTAAATTTAAATCGGTCATAATTTAAAATAAAAAATTTAATTGCTTAACAAAATTCAGAAATTTTAGATGGTTATTAAACCTGGTACGATGAACCAGAATATATACCACCACTCCCCATTTTGGAAACTTTTACTCCCCACTTTGTAACGTCATTGAAAGTTTAAAGAACATTTAATTTCCTTCCAAAATTAAAATGATATTAAAACTGTTATTCTAAATTTAAATCGGTCATAATTTAAAATAAAAAATTTAATTGCTTAACAAAATTCAGAAATTTTAGATGGTTATTAAACCTGGTACGATGAACCAGAATATATACCACCACTCCCCATTTGGGAAACCTTTACTCCCCACTTTGTAACGTAATTGAAAGTTTAAAGAACATTTAATTTCCTTCCAAAATTAAAATGATATTAAAACTGTTATTCTAAATTTAAATCGGTCATAATTTAAAATAAAAAATTTAATTGCTTAACAAAATTCAGAAAGTTTAGATGGTTATTAAACCTGGTACGGTGAACCAGAATATATACCACCACTCCCCATTTGGGAAACTTTTACTCCCCACTTTGTAACGTAATTGAAAGTTTAAAGAACATTTAATTTCCTTCCAAAATTAAAATGATATTAAAACTGTTATTCTAAATTTAAATCGGTCATAATTTAAAATAAAAAATTTAATTGCTTAACAAAATTCAGAAAGTTTAGATGGTTATTAAACCTGGTACGGTGAACCAGAATATATATCACCACTCCCCATTTGGGAAACTTTTACTCCCCACTTTGTAACGTAATTGAAAGTTTAAAGAACATTTTATTTCCTTCCAAAATTAAAATGATATTAAAACTGTTATTCTAAATTTAAATTGGTCATAATTTAAAATAAAAAATTTAATTGCTTAACAAAATTCAGAAATTTTAGATGGTTATGTGAACCAGAATATATACCACCACTCCCCATTTGGGATACTTTTACTCCCCACTTTGTAACGTAATTGATGGTTCTACTACCCCTTTAAAGTTCATCTTTCTGACCAGGAAATAAAATTTACTTAGTTTCATAGTGTTCATTGCTTGAGAACACAAACACTAGGAGACGAAAACCAAAATATTCATGATCACTCCACATCAAATTATTCTTGACGCCTCAGATAGGACATAATTTGTGGTATTGTTGTTATTTTTGTTTTCCTCTTAATTCATGATTGCTCACATCCTAATGATTTTGCACCTAATGTGTTGGTCATATTAGTATCTAATAATTCACAACTATCCGCACATTCAAACATGAAACAGATGTTTATTACAATAGGAGGTGCAGAACACTTTGGTTGCAATAGGAGGTGCACATTCTCATCAGATTGTCCTTTACCCACCATCCTTTTCTATTTTACAACTGAAAACATTTACCCTTCAATGACATAGTATCAAATAATTACACAAACCAAATAAAATTCCAAAAAGAACAAACAATAACAACAATATCAAACACCAAAGCCCATCCCCTGAAACATAAAAAATTCCTATTTTCCATATCTAACCATAACTCAGTAACATTCGGCCACCCAAAATTAAAAAAACCCCAAATGTGCTGCTTTGAAAATTTTGGTGTTGTCCAAAGGCACAACATTGTCAAACACCACTACATGCCACTACAAAATCAAGACTACAAAACCACACCACAATGCAAACCAGAATATACCAACGACTCTGTCAAACAATGTTGCACCAAACTCGAAAATAAATGAAACGTTTTTCCCCCAAAGATTAAACCTTTTCGATTGGTGAAGAAAAAAACACGAACCTTACACTAAAATGGTGTTGTGGAACGGCTTCCGGTAGGTTGGTTGTCATTGTCGTCGACTCGCTTCCACTGGATTCGATCCCCTCCACTATCGTCGCTGTCGCAGGTGTGTCCTCTCACGGTGACCGCCTCCCGCCTCGCTTCTGTAACACCACAACTTCTCTGTCTCGGCTTCCTCCGACTATCTCAGTCTCTCTCGGCCGTTCCGCCGACTTCCTCACGCTGGCTTCACCTTTCCACACACTTAATCACCCTGTCTCCGCCTTTCCTTCGAGTTGCTCACGCTGTCGCTGCCTTTCCGCCGACTTTCTCACGCTGTTTTCGCCTCTCCTCCGACTTGCAGAAACTGTCTCCACTTCCTCCGACTTTCTCCCTCCCTGTCTCACGAACACTCTACAAATTTTGCATTTTGTGTTACTTTCTCTCTCCACGTCTGTTTACAGCACATAACCTCCGCGCACGTGACCATGGGTTCTGTTTGATTTAAAAAAAAAGTAAAAATAAAAGAAAAAAAGGGTGCCACGTCACCCATGTCAAAATTGAATTCGAATTTTATGTTCGAATATCATTTTCGTTCAATCAATGCTCTACCAACTTCAACTTTCAACCTACTTTCTATGCTAGTGAGA
This sequence comes from Vigna unguiculata, assembly GCF_037176805.1. Lineage (NCBI taxonomy): Eukaryota > Viridiplantae > Streptophyta > Magnoliopsida > Fabales > Fabaceae > Vigna > Vigna unguiculata. The sequence goes on from NC_140796.1 coordinate 47,202,384, forward strand.
CTGATATAATATTAATATATATATATATATATATATATATATATATATATATATATATATATATATATATATATATATATATATATATATATATATATATATATATATATATATATATATATATATATATATATATATATATACTTTGTGTTCAAATTTTGGTATTTTAATTTTATTTTTAATTATTATTTTATAAATTAATTATTTTATGAATAATTTATTTTTAATCGTTATTTTAAAAATATCTTTTTGTCTTTAATAATTATTTTAAAAATTTCTTTTGTATTCATATTTTATTTTTCTATTTTTATATTTATGAACTATTTTAAAAATTAATTAGATACTTTTTATTAATCTTAACTCAAATTTCTATGAAAATTAAAAAATACAAACACATAAACATGATAGCGTTTGTGTTTTCAATAGTTTATTTTAAGTTATTTTTTGTTCCTTTGGTATTGTTGAACTCATTCCTATTTTGATGGAAAATTTCTACATTAACAAGCTATACCCAACTTTTTCAAGAATTTTGTAATTGGGCATGGGATGGGATGTATACATCCATCCTGTACTCGTTTCCATATCCGTAAAAGTTCTCGTATTCGTTTAAATTATTAAAATAATTATAATTTATTAAATAATTATATATATATATATATATATATATTACATACTTTCTATTTTTTATCTACTCATTGTTTAGCATGTTATGAATTTCAATCGTATCTCCAATCTCCAAGGTATTTTTCTTCTTATTACAATCTTTTGTGCAATTATATTAAAATTATATATATATATATATATATATATATATATATATATATATCAATTAAATGTTTTTTATTTCTCACATTTGAATATTTATACTCTTTTTTAATATTTTTATTTATTATATATTTATTTTTCATATGAGAATGTTTAACACTGTCATTTTAAATGTTTGATAGCATAAACCTTTTATTTTATTATCTCTCAATTATTCAACTAGGTTGATATTTGAAAATTTTTCTTAGATCTTTAAGGTATTTTTCATCTTATCATACCTCTAACTAGAGATGGCAAATAAACCCGTCCCCGTGGGTATTGCCCGAACCCGTCCCCGTTTTGACGGGGAATCCCCGCATTGACTGGGTATGGGTATGGGTATAGGGAATCCCCGACTTTTTCAATTGGGTATGAGGATGGGTATGGGGATGTACATATCCCCGCCATATTACCCGTCCCCGTTTAAATTATTAAAATATTCCTAATTAATTAAATAACCACATATATATATATATATATATATTGTTTTTTATTTATTCTAATTATTTGGTTTGTCATGAAACTAATTTTGCATTTCAATTATATTTTTCATCTTATCATAATTTTTATATAATTATGTTCAAAAATATGTATGTTAATTAAAAAAATTTATGTCTCACATTTGAATATTTCTATTATTTTTTAATATTTTTATTTAATGTATATTTTTCTTTCACATGAAAATGTTTAATACTCTCAATTTAAGTATTTAATAGCACAAACATTTCGTTTACCAGGTAATATAAAAAAATCATTTACTTATTATTCTTATTATTAGTTTTTGTTTCATTTGAATAACTTTTTTATTTCACTAAAACATTTTTTGTTATTTCTCAACTACTGAGTATATATGTTGATATTTGAAAAGTTTTCTTAGATCTCTAAGATATTTTTCAACTTATCATACCCTTAATTATACATTTGTTTTCTTTTGTGCGATTTCTTTCAATAGTCTCTCAAATTGTTTGTAAACATTTGTTGATTTTTTAATATTTTATTTCTTGTTTATTTTCATTATGTATAATACTATTTCGATATATTTTATTTAATTATTTTTTATTTTTTAACTCATTATCAATCATACTGTAATTTTTTCACTATAATTATATAAATAACTTTTATTTACTACAATATAAAAATTTAATGTAATTGTCATTAATATTTTTTTATCACCATCCAACATAATTGAAGTTCAAAAGATACAAGATCTATGTTAAAATTTTATTATTATGATTATTATTTGTTCTTTGTATCATTTTGATTAAGTAATGTATTATAACTTTTATTAGTGTATAAAAAAGAGATTCATTAGAATTTAAAATATTGAAGTAAACAAACATTTAAAATATATTTTAATTTGAATATTTGTTTCCTTTTATGGTTTCATTAATGTTTGCAAATTTAATAAATGTGTTGGTTCTCGTGAAATTTTATTTGGTATTATATTCTAAAATGTAAATAATTATAATTTATTTTAAACTTTTATTATGATTATTATTTGTTCTTTGTATCATTTTGATCAAATGATGTATTATAATTTTTATTAGTATATAAAAAAGATATTCATTAGAATTTAAAAGATTGAAGTAAACAAACATTTAAAATATATTTTAATTTGAATATTTATTTTTCGCTTATACTTTTAAAAAAATATTTTTAAATATTATCAACTAGGTTTCATTAATGTTTGTAAATTAATAAATGTGTTGGTTCTCATGAAACTTTATTTGGTATTATAATCTAAAATGCAAACAGTTATAATTTATTTTAAACTTTTATTATGATTATTATTTGTTCTTTGTATCATTTTGATCAAATGATGTACTATAACTTTTATTAGTGTATAAAAAAGATATTTATTAGAATTTAAAAGATTGAAGTAAACAAACATTTAAAATATCAATTATGTTCTTTGTATCATTTTGATCAAATGATGTATTATAACTTTTATTAGTGTATAAAAAAAATTTATTAGAATTTAAAAGATTGAAGTAAACAAACATTTAAAATATATTTTAATTTGAATATTTATTTTTCTTTTATATTTTTTAAAAAATATTTTTAAATTTTATCAATTATGTTTCATTAATATTTGCAAATTTAATAATTGTTTTAGTTCTCATGAAATTTTATTTGGTATTATTATATAAAATGTAAACAATTATAATTTATTTTAAAGTATTTGATATGGAAGAAACAATCATCATTCTAATATTGAATATTTGATAATATTATGTTTCCTTTATCATAAAAATTTTACTATTTTATAAAAATTAATTAAAATTAATATTGAAGTAGTAAGAAAATGGGTATGGGTATGGGTACGAGATTATACCCGTTACCCGGTGGGATGGGGATAGGTCAAAAGTTTAATACCCGTTGGGTTTGGGTATGGGGATGAGGATGAATTTTTTTTACGGGGATGGGTATGGGATAGCGAAACCCGTGTCCGCCCCGCTCCGTTGCCATCCCTACCTCTAACAATACATTTGTCTTCTTTTTGTGCAATTTAGTTCAAAGGTCTGTCAAATTGTTTCCATCTGATATTTTTTTAATATTTTTATTTGTTGTTTATGTTTATAATGTAAATTTTTGTTTTGATGTTTTTATATAATTATTACTATAGTAATTTTATTGTTGTATAAATAAATTTTATTTACTATGATATCATAATTTAATGTAATTGTCATGAATTTTTTTATCATCGTTAGACATATATTGAAGTTCAAAAGATGAAAAATCTATATTAAATTTTAATTATGAAATATTAATTTAATCTCTTTTTTTTAGATTTTGATTAAGTGATGTATTATAATTTTTATTAGTATTAGAATTTAAAAATTGAAATAAAAATACATTTAAAATAATTTTTAATTTAAATATTTATTTAAGAAAAAAACTTTTAAATTTTATCAATTAAGTAACATCGTTTGCAAATTTAAAAAATATTTTCATTCTCATAAAATTTTATTTAGTATTTTAATTTAAAATAATTATAATTTATTTATAAATATTTAATATTAATAAAAAAATACCATCCTTTGAAAAAAAAAATTTGGTAACTTTTTATTATTTCAATACCTATCTACGAATATCATAATTCAATCAGTGCTCTCATCAACTTCAACTTCCTAATGGTATGAGTTATTTATGATCTCCTTTATGTCACATAGTTTTTTAATTTGATTTTACATAACAAATGATACTAGAAATTGTAATGATTATCTCAAGTAGATATAATAAAAAGTTGTTTTAATCATCCATATATTTATGGAGAGGACATTATTACTTTTTACACCTAATAAATTTTACATAAATTTTATATATACGTTTTTATCTTAGATTTTTTTTTCTAGTGGTCACTAATTTTTTTTATTTCATTCATTTTGATATTTTTTATCATGTTTCGATTTAATTTAGTTTTTCGATTATTTAAAAAATTCAATTCGACCCTTTTGACGTTAACACTCTATGTCATATGTCAAGTTGGTGCAATTTTTAATTATTTTTAAAATATATAAATTGTTTAGTGTTAAATTATAGTTATGCCATATGACAATGATAGTAAATATTTTCAATTTAGTCTTCTATTTAATTTGTTAATTCAATTTAGTCTTTTTATTCTTTAAAACGATCCAATTGATCTTCTCTTATTTCAGAATAAATTAGTAATTAAGCTCAATTACAACTTATAAATATATATATATATATATATATATATATATATATGTTAAAATAATTTTTTAAAATTTTTATATCAAATTACTTCACCTAAATACTCAAATAATTTTATTTTAATTTTTACACTTATAAAAAGTAAAATAATTTGAATATTTAGGTATAGTGATTTGAAAATTCAAAAAATTATTATTTTAACATGTATATATAAATTGTAATTAAGTTTATTTACTAATTTGGTATCAAATTAGAAAGGACAAAATTTAATCATTTTAAAAAATACGAGAACTAAAATAAATAAAAAGTTTAAATAGATGACTAAATTGAGGACAACCACTACCATTACCACATATCACTACTGTGTAACCTCACACATGAAAGTTTATATATTTAAAAAATAAAAATAAAATAAAGGTTAAAATACATTTTTGGTCACAATTTTCGTCAAGTTTTGTCAAATAAGTCTTAACTTTGGTTTTGTGTTCAAATAGATCTCAATTTTCGTCAATTTTGTTCAATTGGGTCATTTTTTGCTAACACCGTTTAAATTATTATCGGTCATGAACAGTGACTACCACGTGTCACTTTGATATAAATTATAATTGTTTACATTTTATATTAGAATACCAAATAAAATTTCATGAGAACCAAAATATTTATTAAATTTGCAAAGTGTAAATATTAATGAAACCTAGTTGATAAAATTTAAAAATATTTTTAAAAAAATTTAAAGAAAAAAAAATTCAAATTAAAATATATTTTAAATGTTTGTTTACTTCAATTTTTTAAATTCTAATGAATCTCTTCTTTTATACACTAATAAAAATGATAATACATCACTTAATCAAAATGACACCAATAACAAACAATAAACATAATAATAAAATTTTAACATAGATATTGTATCGTTTAAACTCCAATATATGTTGGATGGTGATAAAAAAATATTTATGGCAATTACATTAAATTTTGATATTGTAATAAATAAAATTTATACAATTATAGTAAAAAAAAAATTACAGTATGATTGATGTAATAAATTAGAAAATAAAAAATAATTAGATAAAATATACCTAAATAGTATTCTACATGATGAAAATAAACAACAAATAAAAGTATTAAAAAATTATCAAATGTGTGTCTTAGAAACAATTTGAGAAACTATTGAAAGAAATCGCACAAAAGAAAACAAATGTATAATTAAGTGTATAATAAGATGAAAAATACCTTAGATATCTAAGAACAGTTTTCAAATATCAACATATATATATTCAATGGTTGAGAAGTAATTGTTTTAGTGAAACAAAATAGTTCTTCAAATGAAACAAAAATTAATAAAAATAAATAAATATTTTTTATATTACCTAGTAAATAAAATTGTGTGTTCTGATATATTAAGTAAAACAGCAAAAACATTTTCCCTAAAAGGCAAGATTGGTTACATAGATCACATAATGCTGCTGCTGGACTTCATTAAAGACCACATTTTCAGAGATATTATTTTTGGCCAACTAAACCCTAGCTCCCAACCAAACATTTAATCTAAACCCAAGTAAAACAATGGATTATGAACAGAACAAGATCACATAACATATAAGAAGATTTCAAAAGAATTAAGAAATGAAAAATTGATGAATTGGAAACGTAAATGAGTGCTCACCTTATGCGGTAGATCCTGCAGCGTTTGAAGAATCGACAGACAGAAGAAATAAACGAACCATTTGACTCCTTAGTGGTCCGTTCAAGACTTGCACTTTCTTCTCGATGGAATGGGTTTCTGGAAGGGGCACAATTTGTGGGGGCGAGGCTAGATTCAAGCTAATTTATTGTCAAAACATAATTTTCCTTTAATAATTTGATTTCCATTAAATCCATTATCCTAACAAATATTCAACCTAGAGTCTCAATCAGTCTTTGAGCTTATTGCCTCAATCGTGGTTGAATTTAACACCACACAATCCTCTTATTGTAGTTGAATTATTGATGAAATTTTTTTCTAAGATTAACTAAGCAACATCTGATATTGGTCAAGTCACTTAAAAGCTGTTGTCCTTTATGTTCTTTCAAATATGCTCTAATTTTCTTTTTGTCGTTTATAATAACAGTAATAACAACTGTCCTTAATAATTTTATTTTTGATTTCTTATCTGGATTCCTGTAATTATATAGGTTGTTGATTGTTAAACTTTTAGTGGCTGTTTGTGTTACTTTATAATGACAGTCTTGGAAGTAATCATAGAGGCATGTTCTTGAAACGAGGCAAATTAGCAAGCTTTATTATTTGCTATCATTTGTCTAATCGAGAACAAAAAGTGTGATACTTTTGTAAATGGAGAAATTACTAATACCAAAAAAGCACAACTAAATGTAAAATTTATAAGAAATGTTAAATTTATTATAATAATTATTAATCGTGAATCACGTCAATTTTGATAAAATAAGACCTCACAAATGACTATAAACATGGTACTAAAAACTCAAGATAAATATATCGTAATTTACTTGTAGCTGAATTTAGCTTTGTTTATTTGATTTATACAGACAGTTTTTCTCTTTCAATATATTGTAGTGAAAGTAATCTTTTAAATATTCGTTTACTAAAATACTTTTTCAATGTGCCACTTTTGTTAGTGTGTGAAAGAATTAGTAGTGAATCATTGGACCTATAAAACAAGCATGTTACTATACATAAAACACAAACTCAATAGAATTTCGAATTTTGCATATATCTGTTTACAAACTTACATGAAACATTGAATCTTCTGTAGAAAAGGTCTCCATTCAATAATGTCAATGAAGTTAAAACTTATTATTCTTTACAAGGTTAGATAACCTGTTACACAACTATCATGAAACTGGGTTGATTAGCACACTTGTTTCCAAGTATATAGTTATTCTCAAATGTGAAATTGGATCACTTACCTCAGAAAGACAAATTCATGAGTATAGTTTTTTGTTTTCCTTATTCTGGGGTTTTTTATTTCTATAACTGTATAACAGTTATTATAGGAAAATGATATATTAACAACTGATTTTTAACAACTTCTCTCACTATCTGACATAAGAGTGATTTTTCATTATTTTTTTTTTCACAATTCCACGTTAGATACTTGAGTAAAGAGAGAAAGGGAGGTTGATGGAGTGATAGAAGTGAGAGAAGCAAGGAGAGAGAACGAAGTGGAAGTGGTGAGAGAAGTGGAGAGTAGTGTGTGGTTTCTCCTTCTCTCAAGTTTTTTCTTCCTCCATCTTCGAAGTCTATTGTTCGTCACCCCTCTAATTTTCTTCTTCCTCCATGCTCGTAGTTTTCTTCTTCCTTCATTCTCCAAGTTTGTTGTTCCTCCGTTTTGGAAGATATTTTCGGACTGGGTTCGTCATTTCCCTTTTGGTGGAGCAGAAAAAGTTTTAGGTTTACCCACTACAACAAATTTTTTGTATTCGTTGATGTTTGTGGAAATGAGGCATTTTTGTTTCTGTTTTTGGTTAATATGTGATAAAGTTTGGATATTTTTTTAAAACAATGTTGTTCAAGAGCGGATTGATGAGGCATGATTGGTGTTTTTCGTTCTGTCGTGGTCTACATTGGTGAAGAGGTAAGCAAAGTCATTATTGAAGCCAACCCATTGGTGGGTGGTGTGGTAATGAAAACAGACTTTACGTAATATAAAATGTTTATTTATGGTTGCAGGTGGAGCTGCAAAAATTTAGGCAATACTACATTTGTGATTGGGGTCTGGATCCACAAAATATTCACCGCGACGCTGTTCTTTTCGCCATTCAGTACAACACATTTGAATTCCCAACACTAGATTGATACATTTAGAACATCAGATGTTGTAAATGACACACTGCTTTTTAATCATTAAGTTCATTAATTACTGTATAGGCCATGCAATTTAAATATTAACAGCTTTTGATGGATGTTCAACTGTTTGCAATATTTGTTGAAACCCAAGAGCGAATAAATGTTAAACTTTGCTTCAGTTATTGAAATTATGCCCATAAATTTAATATGGATTATTAAAAATTTCCAATTTATGTGTGAAGCAGGGGTTTCGTAAGTGCGAACCTGAATTTTTTTGAATAACTTTGTTATCCCTCACTGTGGTTTGCGTATTAGCCATTACGTTTTTAGAATTTAACATGTCTGCATCATGGTTGAAGTGTGTTGGAATAAGGTGTACCTATTTAAAGAAATGGTTTTGTCGGTCGTTATCCCAGATGTAAGTGCAAAGCAATGAGTTAGGTTCTGCTAACCTACGCTGAATGATTTGAACAAAACATTTTCCCTGGTTGAGTTTGATTATAAGTATCCTTCTGGACAGACCCCTTGGTGGCATCAATAATTTATAAAGTTTGTTAATTAAGTGACGTTAGAGGAAGTTTTAATGATAAATTTTGCAAATTGTTATAAAGTTATTGAATATGAAAAACTTTCAGCTTAAGTGCAAAGTTGTGTTACTGTAAGTGCAAAACTAAACTTTTATGCATTACATTGTTTTCCCTCACCCATATAAAAGTAGTAGCCCTTAAGTTTTAAGAATTTAACACGTTTGGTTCGTGGATGAGGTGAGTTGGTATAACATGAACCCATTTCAATAGGTGGTGGTGTGACAAGTGATCCAGGATTTAAGTGTCAACCCAGGAGTCCCTTTCTGCTAACCTGCGTTATATGATTTGAAAAAAATGTTTCCACTTGTTGGCTTGGATGATAAGTATCTCGTTTGGTGGTGTGAGTAAATTATACACTTCATTAATAAAGTTAACTCACACCAATTGATAAGACATAATGTTTATAAATTTTGCAAATTGTTTTTAATTTATTGGATATGAAAAGCTTCCAGTTTAAGTGCAAAATTGTGTTATCGTAAGTGCGAACCTATATTTTTTTGCGAAACATTATTTTCCCTCACCCATATAAAAGTAGTAGCCCTTAAATTTTGAGAATTTAACATGTTTAGTTCGTGGATGAGGTGGGTTGGTATAATATGAACCCATTTCAATAGGTGGTGGTGTGACAATTGATCCAAAATTTAAGTGCCAACCCAGGAGTCCCTTTCTGCTATCCTGCGTTATATGATTTGAACAAAATGTTTTCACTTGTTGGCTTGGATGATAAGTATCCCGTTTGATGGCGTGAGTAAATTATACACTTCATTAATAAAGTTAACTCACACCAATTGATAAGAAATAATGTTTATAAATTTTGCAGATTGTTTTTAATTTATTGGATATGAAAAACTTCCAGTTTAAGTGCAAAATTGTGTTATCGTAAGTGCGAACCTGTATTATCGTAGGTGGTGGTGTGACAAGTGATCTAGGATTTAAGTGTCAATCCAGGAGTCCCCTTCTGCTAACCTGCGTTATATGATTTGAAAAAAATGTTTACACTTGTTGGCTTGGATGATAAGTATCTCGTTTGGTGGTGTGAGTAAATTATACACTTCATTAATAAAGTTAACTCACACCAATTGATAAGACATAATGTTTATAAATTTTGCAAATTGTTTTTAATTTATTGGATATGAAAAGCTTCCAGTTTAAGTGCAAAATTGTGTTATCGTAAGTGCGAACCTATATTTTTTTGCGAAACATTATTTTCCCTCACCCATATAAAAGTAGTAGCCCTTAAATTTTGAGAATTTAACATGTTTGGTTCGTGGATGAGGTGGGTTGGTATAATATGAACCCATTTCAATAGGTGGTGGTGTGACAATTGATCCAAAATTTAAGTGCCAACCCAGGAGTCCCTTTCTGCTATCCTGCGTTATATGATTTGAACAAAATGTTTTCACTTGTTGGCTTAGATGATAAGTATCCCGTTTGATGGCGTTAGTAAATTATACACTTCATTAATAAAGTTAACTCACACCAATTGATAAGAAATAATGTTTATAAATTTGCAAATTGTTTTTAATTTATTGGATATGAAAAACTTCCAATTTAAGTGCAAAGTTGTATTATCGTAAGTGCGAACCTGTAATTTTCTGCGAAACATTATTTTCTCTCACCCACATAAAACTAGTAGCCCTTAAATTTTGAGAATTTAACATGTTTTATTCGTGGATGAGGTGAGTTGGTATAACATGAACCCATTTCAATAGGTGGTGGTGTGACAAGAGATCAAGAATTTAAGTGCCAACCCAAGAGTCTCATTCTACTAACCTGCATTATATGATTTGAACAAAATGTTTTCACTTGTTGGCTTGGATGATAAGTATCCCGTTTGGTGGCGTGAGTAAATTATACACTTCATTAATAAAGTTAACTCACACCAATTGATAAAAAATAATGTTTATAAATTTTGCAAATTGTTTTTAATTTATTGGATATGAAAAACTTAGTTTAAGTGCAAAATTGTGTTATCATAAGTGCGAACCTATACTTTTTTGTGAACCAAAATTTAGGTCCACAGTAATTAATGAACTTAATTATTAAAAAACAGCGTGTCATTTACAACATCCGATGTTCTAAATGTATCAAGGGTTGGGAATTCAAATGTGTTGTACTGAATGGCGAAAAGAACAGCGTCGCGATGAATATTTTGTGGATCCAGAACCCAATCACAAATGTAGTATTGCCTAAATTGTTGCAGCTCTGCCTGCAACCATAAATAAACATTTTATATTACGTAAAATCTGTTTTCATTACCACACCACCAACCAATGGGTTGGCTTCAACAATGACTTTGCTTACTTCTTCACCAATGTAGACTACAACAGAACGAAAAACACCAATCCTGCCTCATCAATCCGCTCTTGAACAACACTGTTTAAAAAAAATCCAAACTTTATCATATATTAACCAAAAACCAAAACAAAAATGTCTGCTTTCCACAAACATCAATGAATACAAAAAATTTGTTGCAGTAGGTAAACTGAAAACTTGCTCCAAAAGGAAAATGACGAACCCAATCCAAAAATATCTTCTAAAACGAAAGAACAACAAACTTGGAGAATGAAAGAAGAAGAAAACTAAGGGCATAGAGGTAGAAGAAAATTAGAGGGGTGACGAGCAATAAACTTCGAAGATGGAGGAAGAAAAAACTTGGGAGAAGGAAAAACCATAAACTGCTCTCTACTTCTCTCACCACTTCCACTCCGCTCTCTCTCCTTACTTCTCCTTACTTCTCTTACTTCTGTCACTCCATCAACCTCCCTTTTTGTCTCCACTCAAACATCCAAAGTGAAATTGTGAAAAAAAAACATTAAAAATTAAAAAATCACTGTCACAGGTAATAAGAATCAGTTGTTAATATATAATTTTCCTTTATTATACCGCCAAAACTCTACTATATTTGAATCTAATAAGAACTCTGTATAACGGTTTACAGACTAATGATTCCAAATATTGCTTCGCAGATTGAAAGCTTAAATTTTCAGCTGGGACATGATTTGTCCCTTTTTATTATGGCATGAGATACATTAAAAAGTAATGTAGCTACCTTGCAAAAAGAGGGTTGAACTAAGCTTTTTTCATACTAAATCATCATGTTAAGCCCTGGTTATTGGAGCTGTTGTCTAGATTAAGGAAACTCTCTATTAACATGATGATGCATTCAACATGTTAAAGCTAACTTCAAGTGAAAATGAACCAGAAGAGCAAAAATCCTTCTGATTTTATGTCTTAGCAGTGATAGGAATCCTTCTCTTTTATTTTGCAAAAGAAAAGAAAAATCACAGTTGCTTACAGATGAATGAAATCACAGTTGGTGCTCAATTATACTGTGCTGAGTTACATATTACTAATGCATACATAGAATTATTAAAAGTCAAAAAGTTTGCTTTGCGGATGAAAATAAGAACACGTTGGTGGGTCTTCAATAACACTAACCACCCAATAAAGATGTGGAAAGATCCACCACAGCCAAGAACAGAACGTTGATTCATCATTTGATCAGTGTCAAGGTGACTTGGAAAATCAATAATTTTTTCCATGAACTATAGTGTCAAACTCATCCACCCACTTCCACTTTGTCCAATATTTGGAGTCTGTGTCGCTTTACGGCACCATATAGTGCAACTTCATACCATGCTTTTGGTTTGGTAATGTCCAAACTTTCAGTTTTTACCATCTACTTTCTTTTTCACCAATTGTAATTAATGATTCTCATTTGGAGCATTAGTTAGTTCTGGTGTAGCCATTACCCCAGCAGTGGCTATGTTTTTTTGTTCTTCACAATAAAATATTTATCAGCTTTATTAACTATTCATGTGTCCAAAACATGACCAACAACTTTTAATGAAGTTTTTTTATTGTAAGTACGTTTTTTTATCTTGGAAAACATGAGTGCATTCCATTCAGACTAACGTAATGTTGATAATGAATGCTTATGTTCTAAATACTAATTATTCTCTCTCTCCCTTGTACAATACTTAACCAACAAACACCACTACTGCACCAAACAACTCTTTTTGCTGCTCTGGCCTTCCCCTTAAAGAAACAGAAAGCCAAATGCAATAATGGACAAGATAAAAGAGGGTCACTAAAGTTGGTGCTGAGGGACTTAGCTTATTAAATGCTGATCATCCCCTCCATTTCTTTTCAAAATTCAAATTGACCCTTCTGACCTTCTCACCCCTCTTTCCAACCATCAAGCTTCTTCTCTTCATTGTTTCATTTTTATTTCCAATTCTTCAACTGAAAGAAGCTCAGGAGCTGAAAATCATGACAGCAACAGAATGCTAAAGATGTGATGTGAGGTGAGGAAACCACAGGAACTTGAAAATGAGTACTGCAAGATTCATCAAGTGTGTTACTGTGGGAGATGGAGCTGTGGGAAAGACCTGTATGCTCATCTCTTACACCAGCAACACCTTTCCCACGGTATGCAATGCATGATTTTTAGCTGTTTCAATGTGCTGTGCTTAGTCAATAAAAAAGTTCACTTTTTTCTTTCTGCCAAAAACAAAAACCAGGACTATGTGCCTACAGTTTTTGACAACTTCAGTGCAAATGTGGTGGTTGATGGAAGCACAATTAACCTGGGATTATGGGACACTGCCGGTATGTAACAAAACTGCTAGTTACTATATATCACTAAGCAGTTGTATACTTGTACTGTAGTAATGTGCATAGTGGTGAAAAGAAGGTTTTGTTCACTAAAACTAGATATTGTTGAGATTAAACTTCTTAATTCCTGATATAGCTACTGTTTTTCCATCCCTTACTCATTTATTGTAGCTTCATAAATTCAGGACAGGAGGACTACAACAGGCTTAGGCCTTTGAGCTATAGAGGAGCTGATGTTTTTTTGCTGGCATTTTCCCTCCTCAGTAGAGCCAGCTATGAAAATATCTCTAAGAAGGTTCTTCTTCTGCAAGCCTCTTATTTCTCCCTCTGTGATGACACATTCACACATACTGATATTACACAAAGACACATAACATCTCACATGTGTGTCTGAACTGTGATATGGTATAATTCTTGCCAATAGAATCTGACACTAGGCCCATTTTATGCAGTGGATTCCTGAGCTGAGACATTATGCCCCAACTGTGCCAATTGTACTTGTGGGAACCAAACTTGGTATCAGCTAATAAATACTATGAAAATTAATTCATATTTTGGTATTATTTAAGCTTTCATCTGTGCAATCATCTGTTAGTTAAGGTGATCTTATAATTTTACTGCAGACTTGAGGGAAGACAGGCAGTATTTGATTGATCATCCTGCAGCCACACCTATAACTACTGTCCAGGCAAGTCACTCAAGTTCTATGTTCTAACAAAGACCATTTTCTTGTCTGTGGCACAGAATTTTTGTTTCTTTTTTTTTTTCTGGTTTTGTTTTCAGTGCACCTGAATGCTGTAAATGTTTAGCAGGGAGAAGAGCTGAAGAAGGCGATTGGTGCTGCTGTGTACATAGAATGCAGCTCAAAGACTCAGCAGGTTCTGATATTTCAGTGCTTATAGATAGACAAAATTTTAGATACATTCTAAGCAAATTGCATTAAAAGGGTCCTATTGGAGATTCAATATGAAATTGTACCAAGTTGTTTAACTTATGGGGTAATCGATTAAGTTATACTAGGGAGATTGTTATAGCAGAACATGTACCAATTATAGTTTCAATATTAACCACATTAGGTTATACAAGACCAATTTGTCCACACACAGCAATTATTTTTGCCACTTTTGCACCATCTAACCAGGGACAAATATCTAGTTATCAACATGCACTATGTAACTAATGGAGATAAAACTAGGTTTTAACATATATATGTATAGGCTTAAACGGTAGAAAAGTGGTTCCACAAACAAAATAGTAACAACTTCTTTTTAATAGATCATTTAACCTAAAAAAGTCTCTATCAATAATAAAATGTATATATATACAGTGCAGACATTTTTTTAACGCAACTGTATAGTAACCATAGCACTTTAGTCATTTTGCTGCAGATGTCAGACCACTCTTGTGAATTATTTTTGTTTTTTAAAATTTGTTTGTGAAATAGCTTTCTCCGAGACATTGAATTTGGTAAACAATACACAGCATCATTTGTCTGATAGTGTATGACATTATTAAAGTTAATTAATAATCTATCAACTTGTGCAACATGCTTGAAAGTACATAATTTTAGCCTGATTTGATGTCTATGCTGCAATATTTCAGAATGTGAAGGCTGTGTTTGATGCTGCAATCAAGGTTGTTTTGCAGCCACCAAAGCCGAAGAAAAAACGAAAGAAGAACAGATCCTGCGTTTTCCTTTAATTGGAATACATGTTTGATTTGCATCTGTAACATTCGTGTAACCTTCTCTTAAGTTTTCCTTTCTTCTCTTTCTGCATTGACCTTTTGAAACATATGTATTCCACACTCTACCCTCTTTCCGTTTTCTCATATATTTTCTTGTTGGTGGATCCAAATGATGTTCCAATGCACTCTACATATACAAAATTGTACTCATTTAAAGATAAATTTTGTGATGAGAGGAGTATAATAATAGCATTAATCATCACTTCTGTGTCGCTCAACTTTTCTTAACACTGTTCTCTCTTCTAACTTATGGTTAAACTTTCTATCATGACTGTTCTTACCCGAATCAATCGTGGATTTTTAAACTGGTGATAAAATCCAAATGGTGGTTTGGATGAGCAAATATCTCTTTTACTTTATTTAGTCAAATTAGACTGTTGAACCGTATTCTTTTAGTATATTTGTGAAACTGGGTAGTTGCAATGACACGTTTGTCGTTAATTGTTAATCAAGTCCTTCACGAGCTGCAACAAACATAGTTTTGTACTAGCTGCAATAAGCATAGTTTTGTACTAGCTTTGTCATTTATGTTTAACTGGGACCAAAAAGTTTAGCAGGTAGAATCATTGTTGATTTTCAAGTCTGAATTCACATAAAAAGCAATAACATCATGTGAAGTTATTGCTGTGATTGTTCCTTCTTAGTTATTCAGTTATCTATATTGAGGGAGGACCAGGTGCAAGAAAAGTCTACTTTGGTCTGGTTGGCATTGGTGTCTTCTACATCCTACATTAATTCATCATCAAAAGCTTACTTATTTAGGTACTCAAATGTCTATTACTTCTCCCATCTTCATCATTCTTGTTCCCCACAAAAAGCAACCTCAATCACCAACTTATTTCACAACAGATCAAAATGCAAGAGAATAATACATGCACACCAACTTGAAAACAATCCAACTTTTATTTTA
This sequence comes from Vigna unguiculata, assembly GCF_037176805.1. Lineage (NCBI taxonomy): Eukaryota > Viridiplantae > Streptophyta > Magnoliopsida > Fabales > Fabaceae > Vigna > Vigna unguiculata. Next base: position 47,218,531 of record NC_140796.1, read on the forward strand.
TCAACATTATCATCATTATTTTATGTTCTATCATTCTATTGTGAGATACAATATTCATATCACAAAATTAAATTACAAGTATGCCCCTCAAAATTTTAAATTATTATTTAATTTATTATTATTTATAATTTTTGTGTATTACGAATTAAACCGTCTTTAATGTCTTTGAAGGCATATAGGTAACTTTCTAGTTTATTCATAAAATATTGACATTAGAATATCTATATAGATTTATCTATCTTCCGCTTAATTTTTTTATGGATGATGTCAACTAACAAATTTGTTGTCACTTTGTGAAATCAAATTGAGATTAAAATATCAAATGATGTCTCACTTAATGTATCACATAAAAAAACTAACTCTTTTACAAAATATCTATGAAAGGCAAATCTTAAGTGCTCTAAGCTACTAATTTTTTAAATGTTGACATATGCAGAATGAGTGGTGAAATATATTTTAAAACTGCATCATTATTTTTCATTTTCCCGTATTTCTCATTTATTTTACATAATAAAATATATATTTTTCTTGAACGAGAAGCATAACGTACAAGCGCCTGTAGCTCAGTGGATAGAGCGTCTGTTTCCTAAGCAGAAAGTCGTAGGTTCGACCCCTACCTGGCGCGATGATTTTTTGGGGTTTTTAAATTGATTTTATTTAATAATTTTATTTTATTAACATATATATTTTGGATTACTTAGCGGATCACATAAGTACTATTGAATATGTTGGTACGTAATTAAATTATTTAAACATATTAAAATATATTTTCATCCACTTAAATAAAAAATGATTTAGCGAAAAAGATAAAAAATATTATAATAACTTTTACGTCTTAAAGAATCAGTCTCTGATAAATATCATTGGTGTAAACCAAAAGAATAAGCAGATAAATGTTGTTCTCTCTGGCTGGATCAACGTTGCGGAAAAGTGATTGTGACGAACTTGGATTTCAACTTGGAAGCAGTTTTTTGTGACACAACAATGGCTTAGCTAAGCTTTCTTTTTCGTCATGAATGTGAAATGAAAATGGTGAATATTTTATGATGAATCAACACCGTAGAATAGTAGTATTTGGAATTCAAAAGTTACGACCAATTCATGAAAGAAAAGTATATTAGTAATATTATACGGTCAGATGGGTGAAGTTTCTCCTTTTACGCGTAACAAAATGTTGAGAAGCTTTATATATTTACTGAAAAAAGTATCTTCATGTAGTATTAAAATAATATTTTTATTTTTCATTTAGTTCTTCTTTTGGTGACAGTTAAAAATTATGTATAATTGTGTTACTAAACAGAATAACAAAATTTTATAAATCATATCGAATCTATTATCATTAAAGCGGGTTTTTTTTTCAGTTTTAACATGAAGTGAAAATATTAACTTTAATGAGTGGGATAATTTTTTGAACTAGTGAAATTCATGAAATTGGACTAAAAGAAGTAAAAATCGATATAAATTTAAATCATTATATTTTAAAAAAATAACAGTATTTTAAAACATGGACTAGTTATTGACCTGATCAGAAGTATGAGATAGTAAATTAATAATTATCTCAGTATTTTAGGAGAAATAAAAAAATATTAGCAATTGCGGAAGTGATTAATAACTATTACATTAGTTTAAACTTATTAACTAATCTAAATATGTAAATTAATTTTAGTTTAAGAAAAAAAATTATTTTATCCTTCTCTCTTAAAACTATTTATGAAATTGTTTAACTAAAGCTACTTCGAAGATGAAAAATTGAGAGACATGTCCTTATTCCATACATATTTATCAATTTGTATATACTATATTAATTAATAAAAAGTAATTATTTATGTGCCTTGAACTTTCGAGAACTCTCCCCTGGTCTTTTCAATCAATATAATTAATTAATTATATTCTTAGACTTAATAATTTATGCACTCTAACTTCTAAATGTTGTTATTTATTAGCATTTTAGTGAGACTGGTTTAAAAAAAATATATATATTACAATGACAGGTGAATAATTAATTGAATTCATGAACTTAAAGGGTCATATTAGTATTTTCTTTTCAAGCATCAACTTTAATTCGTCTATTTTTTAACCTTAAAATTAGAGTCAAAAGATTAATTATACTTTCAAATAATCTTGTATTTATAAAAAGTTACGATGTACAAATATGATATGTGTATCAAATACGATACGTATATGATATATTGATACGTTCATGTTTAAAATAATATGATATGATACGTGATAAATATGTTATATATAAATATTAAAAAGTGTACAATAATTTTTTAAAAGTAGAATAATTATATAATTGTTATTGTGTGAATCTAAATTTTCTTAACAGAGATAAATTATTTTGATAGCAAAACCTGATATCTAATGTTAGTGACCAATTTAGAAACCAATTCATAATTAAAATTATTTTAATTATCAATTTAAAGATCAATTATAATTTTTTGAAACTATTTTAGTTGTCAATTTAGTTATTGTACGGTGACTAATTATTTTTTGTCACTAAAATTGATCACTATTCAAAACTTTTCTTGTAGTATAATACGATTTTATAAATTAGATACTTAATTGATAAATATTGATAAAGTATTAAACACGATACATGTCACATATGAATACGTGACTCAAGTTGAAGTATAGTGCATCATAGACAAAAAGGTCAGTGAAATAATTATTTTTAAATTTTAAATTTTTGAGTAAATGATATAGAGACTAAAAGAATGGTTACATTGGTCTGTTTATAACCTCTAGTCCACTAAAACGTAATGTCAGGACAATCTCAAGTTAGAGGTTTGTGAGTTTGTCCATTGGTTCAATTATAATAATAATAATATTATTATTATTATTATTATTATATACTAAAGTTATATTTAATTATATAATTTTTTTCTATTTCTTAATTAGTACCTCTAGTTTGTATAGGCATTAAAAACATGTTTAATCACATGAATACTTTTTATCTCTTAATTAATACTTCTAGAATTATGATTTGAGGGAATTTTTATTTTTACATGCTAAACTATTCAATTGTCATTATATCTTGTAAATGTTCAAAATGTAAATTGCAATTTATATCTCTATTATATCTCCATTAAATACTTATATCCTTCAAACAACACACTACGGAATTTATAATTACTTTTTTTAATTATAGTATTTTATATTAATTATAATAAATTAATTTTAAAATTATACATATTAATATAAAACTATATGTAATAGGATTTGGGAGTCAGCCAACCATTTAATGGTACGAGCCTTCATGATATGAAGAAGCAACAAAGAACAACAATCTTTTCATCCAGGAAAGAAAATTCTATTCTCCATTAATTAAAAAAAAAACATAATTAAGTAACTTGTGTATTATACAAGGACGTAAATTAATGTTACTTATTTTTCAAAAACTATTGTTATATATACTCAATAATCTTACATTATTTAGAAACTTTAAGTTAAAGATAATTTAAATATATTATGTTTTTAAAAGTAAAATCATAACTCTGAATTTTAAACACACTTTAACAATATTGTCTAAACTAACATTAACGCTATTTGCAAGTATTCATAGAAAAAAAAAATTGACAAATAGATAGTCTAATAATAATCTTATAATAGAAATTTTACAGATGAATTAATGAATTAAATGTTTTCATACAGTCCATTTATTTCTTTTCTGATAAAAAAAAACAGTCTATTTCTTTAATTTAAGTAAAATATTTAGCAACAAAAATAATATGGTGAAAGGTAATAATAATAATAATTATATTATTATAATATTGAAGAAAAACGTAGGAAAGTAGGAGAAGAGTCATTTTGAATACTTCTCCCTCCAACAGCCAAAGCCTACCTTCCTTCCTCGTACACGCTACACATACACCTCTCTCTCTCTCTCTCTCCATCCGTGTCTGCTATAACCACAATGTTTAGCAATTTGCAACATATAATAAACTCACCCATTTACTCTCTCAACCCAATTTCCTTTCTTTCACCATCCATTGCTTTTCCTTCACCCAAACTCAATGGGTGCCGACGAAGACTATGACTACTTGTTCAAGCTCGTCCTCATCGGTGATTCTGCCGTTGGAAAGTCCAACCTCTTGTCCCGATTCACGCGAAACGAGTTCAGCTTGGAGACCAAATCCACCATCGGCGTCGAATTCGCCACCCGCAGCGTCCCCGTCGATAGCAAACTCGTCAAGGCACAAATCTGGGACACCGCCGGCCAAGAAAGGTCTCACCTTTTTCGCTTTCTCCATATGCATGTCATTCTTGCTTTAATTTAACCTTCTTGGGTTCTCTTAGTTTTGCATTTGAATCGTCGGATCTTTGTGGGGTTCTTGATTTTGATCCTCATGATCAGGTCACTGATCGAAGAACTGATGCCTGATTTCACTGTGTTCTGTAATATACGGTTGCTGGTTGGCTAGGGAAGGTTTTCAAGACATCAAAAAAGTAATAGTTTGTTCAATTTGTCAGGTTTCTTTGTCGGACAGGATCTGTGTAGTTGTTCTATCTAGGAAACATGCGTAGATTTGGATTGGGATCACGTGCCTCTTTCTTTACCTTTTCAATTCAAAAATAACACCTTTTCTCCGGAATGGGTGGAGACAAATTTGCTCGTATTCACAACTCACATTTCTAACATGTATTACAATGCTGATTTATCTTGATGAAATATTAAGCATCCGATCTTGATCCAACAATTCTAAAATTGCCAGATGGGTGAATGCGTGCAAAATACTCTGCAAAAGTCCAGAATGACAGTATTTTCTCAATGAAAAGGAGACAAGTGATTTGATTTCCACGTGTTGTTAATCTTTGTAAATAAAATCTATGTTGAAATGAAGAGATGCAGAGTTCTCTGTCATTGACCAGTTAAATATTACTAAGTCAGTCCTAAGGTCATACCAAATTTTGATAAATCTTATTTAGAAGCTCGATCCTGTTCCAATTTGATCAAATACATAATTAAGTGATTCTTACTATCATGAAGTGCGATTTAACAAAACATTCTTTGGTTTATTTTCATCTGCCAAAAGAATACTGCAATTGAATCTTGGTCAACACATTGTACTAAAGTCTTATACTGATAAACTTGCAATGCCTTTTTCTTTTCCTGAACCCTATAGTTATAACTCTTAGTAATTCCTAAATGCATACCAACTATGATTTCTGAGAGGTGAATGAAAACTGAACTTCTTTTTCTGTTTACCTTACCACAGATATCGTGCTATTACAAGTGCATATTACCGAGGAGCAGTTGGTGCTTTGGTTGTGTACGATGTAACTCGACACGTGACGTTTGAGAACGTGGAGAGATGGTTGAAGGAGCTTCGGGATCACACAGAAGCCTATGTTGTGGTGATGTTGGTGGGAAACAAAGCAGATCTTCGACATTTGCGTGCAGTGTCTACTGAAGAAGCCAAAGAATTTGCAGAAAAAGAGAAGATATTCTTCATGGAAACCTCTGCGCTTGAGTCCTTGAATGTGGACAGTGCTTTCGTAGAAGTGCTGACTCAGATATACAATGTTGTGAGTAGGAAAACCCTTGACACAGTGGATGGCTCTCATTCAACATCCTTGCCCAAAGGGGAAACCATTGTTGTTGGAATCAAAGATGATGTCTCAGCTGTTAAAAAAAGTGGATGCTGTTCCACATAGTTTGTTTGAGATACAAAAGGTGTTGATTATGCAGTATAACATGATGTTGTGTCCATCCATTGTTTTATTTTGTTCAATTTTTGGTTGCTCATATATACTATTCACCTCAACAGCCCTTCATTTTGGTCATAATACAGGTTTTCTATATTCAAATTTCTGCCTTTTTCTGTCTTGTATTATCTGGACATGATGATTGATAAAGAAAACAGAGTTGCATGATAAAAGAAAAGTAACATAACAGGTTTAAAATGTTTGATAGTCCTTGAAAATTTGGTGAGTTTTAATTTTGGTTTTTAATGTTTATGGTTGATAAAAGTAAAAGAAAGTAAGAAAGTATTTTAATATATTTTTTAATGTTTATGGTGAGTTGCCAGATTTTTTATTTGTTTTTAGTTTGGACTTTGTTTTAAACTTTTTTATACTTTATTTTCATTATTTGTATTTCTTTCTTGAGAACATCAAGGTAGAATCTAAGTGTTGTAATAAAATAAGGGTGGAAAGATTGGGTCCAACTCAAATTTGGCATCTCCTATTGTTTGTATTTTTAAATAAGCATTAGTGTATCATATAATATAATAACTAAATTTAAATGGCTAATATAATAATAAGTTCAATATAATAAATAAAAGGAGTTATAAAAGTATGCATAACATCCAATATACTAAATAAAAGTAATAAAAGCTAAACGAAGCATAACATATAACTGTAAATTTTGATTCTGTAGTTCTGAACATTATTTATTGATGTACTCGTTATTAGTTTAATTCATTTGATTTGATGATGTGATTTAAAAAATTAAATTATAAAAAATGGAATTGAAACTTTTAATTATAAAAGTTAAGGAGTTTTTATGAAATAATTGAATAATTTAATCATAAAATTATTTTCATCAGAGTTATTATTAAATGTGATAATATCAATCCATTTAGTCAAAATATTCGTAGTTGAGTCTCCTTGTGTGAATACTCATACAATCAACATCAACCACGCTATTGCAACCAAAATTAGTTTCTGACCAAGTAGATGAAAGCTCATTCCAATACTAAATAAAATATCAAATCCTTATTTTAAAATATACATTCACCTCCTTTATAATATTAATAAAGTAAAAATTATAACTTTTATTTTATTTAAATAAACCTGGATTAAAATTGTATAATAATATAGTAATAAACAAATATTATTCTTATTTTCATATGAAAAGAAAGTATAATTGCAAAAAATAAAATAGAATATCAAATAAATAATAATAATATTTTACTAATTTAAAATTATGAGGATAAGAGTACGAAAAATATGTACATATTCATCATCATATTTGTACTTATTTAAAAATGTAGGTATTATTCATAATTATACTCACATCTTATCTATACGAGTATTCTTTATTAATATTGAAACAAATTTAGACAATATACATAAATATAAGTTTATTTGATTCATAATCATTTTATTAAAAATATAAATGAGGTAAGTGAATATTTGTTGTAATGTAGACGGGGAGTGTATGTAATTTAAAGGAAGGTAAGTTTAATTTTCCTTTTTTTTTAACATGAAGATGAAAAGCAAAGAGAAGGGAAATAAAGAAGGAAGAAGAATGATATTTCAAGAAAATTGTTATCTAAGTCTCACTTTCTATGTATCTCATAGGATACAAATTTGCTTTCTTTTTCTAAGTTGATTTATCTATTGTTGGAATATTTTCTAATATCATTAATAAACTATTTTTTCTTCTTCTTATTGAAGTAGGACATCTTTCCCTTTAATTTAGGACAACAATTATTTTTTTCTTCTCTTGTTTGCTTGAATCTCCAATTTTATATGCATCTGTTTTTGTTGAATTTGAACACATTTGTGATCTTTGTTCTAAAGATGAACTTCATGAATCCTCAAAATACTTAAAAGTCCTTCATCCTATATTAATATCTTAAGTTACATGTCCTTACGGTTTTTTGGTTCTGTGATTATTTAAAAGATATTTTTTCACTGTTTATATATTATTATTATTATTATTATTATTATTATTATTATTATTATTATTATTATGTCATGGTTAATGATTATTATTAATATTATTTTCTTATAAATTTTGACACATGATTCCACGATAATATATAACGTATTTCAAATACCCATATAAATATATATATATATATATATATATATATATATATATATATATATATATATATATATATTATAATATTTTATATATTTTTTATTTATATCATTTGGTACATATTATACTTTCTACATTAGGAAAGGAAAAAAATATTATTTATTTACAATTTTTTCTCATATATTAGTCTTCAAGTATTTGGAGGAAAGGGGTTATGGATGAGATTCACTTGGATTAAAGAGGGTAATAGAATTTTCCAAAATGACATAGAATTATTCATGCATTTGTTTGTCATGTATTTTCCGGGAAGACCGTCATGATGTCGATGAAAAACGAATCAAGCATATCAGAAGCGGCCATTAATGATGAGATTATAAAAAAAATTCATACAATCTTTTCTTGAATAACATTTTATTCATTTAAATCCTTAAGATAACGTCTCGACTACAAATTAATTTAACTTGAGGGAATATAACAGATAGTAGATAATCCGATAGAATTGATGTGAAAATTCATACACATAAATTAAAGTGAAATAGATAAGAATAATAAATCAATAAATATATATCATATATATATATAATAACTATTCTTAATTATAATAATAAAAAAGATTGTTCCGTGTAAATATATACAAGTTCATTTAAAATATTATAGTTACATGTTTACGTATTTAGTTATAAGTAAAAGCATTATTTAGTTTAGATTTTTTTTAATATATATATATATATATATAAATTAAATTATCATAAATAATAATATATAACTCCAGTATATATATTTTCCATATTACAAATATACATATATACATATATTAAATTTAAGCCTCATAAATATTAACAAAAAAAAAATAAAATTAAAGTACTCCATTTAATAAAAATAGCATGAAATAAATAAGAGAAGAAATAAGATCGGATTAGAGACATCTCACTCATTAGTAAAAATAAGTACAAGAAAGATATACCATGGTAAATATCTCATTTCTCATACTTTAGAGATTGTAAGGGATAAGTGTACGTTTTCCTTCTTTATACTCTCGCATTGTCAGGCTCTTTTCTTGTTAATTATGTCTTCTCTATTTTTATTTTTCACTTCACTACATTACTTTGTTTCACTCTCTATGTCTTCTTCTCTATTTTTTTTTTCCTTTAGCCGTTTGAACCAATGCTATTTATAAGCATCTTAATCTATACATACATGTATAAATACACTTTTTCATTCAATTTCTTTGGATTTTGGTTAGATTTAGTTTATCTCCATCTTGGAATTTCTATAGAAAGTTTTTAAACATTTAATGTAACTGACACTTTGTATTTAAATTTTATTCTTTGTCCTTCTTTGTGACTAAGCGAAATAGTAGAAGCTATGATTATTTTCTCTACATCTTAAATTTCAACATATCGAAAAGATAAAACCTAATAAAAGTCTCACACACACACACATACACACACACACACACACACACACACACACACATATATATATATATATATATATATATATTAAACAATAAAATTTATAAATAATGTGATTGTAATGAATTGTATATTATTGCATTATAAAATTTATGGATGTTAGAGGTTCCCACACATTGAATATGTCATTTGTTCGAACCTCAATTTGTTTGAAATAACATCATTAGGATTAATTACTATATTTGAAATATTGTTGACTTTAAAACTTAGAGTTTTTTCACCATTTTGTTCTTAAAAAACATGTAAGGGGATTAATGAAAGACTTTATTTAAATTATCTTTGATTTGTGTTCTGAATAATGTGAAACTATTGAGATACCAAAACATTATCCAAGATCTTCAAGTTGATTTGAGCCTGAGAGAAGATGTGTTGTAAGACTTCCAATTTATTGAGTAGAACCTACATTCTCCAAAGCATGTTGTTTAGAGTTTCATCCTTCATCGTGACGAAGCTTTCATATATATTCAATGGTGAGAGTGACAATTTTTATGAATCGAACATTTTCATTTCCTTAATAGTTGATACGTATGAAGTATCATAGTTATTTCCTTAATAATTGATACGTATGGAGTATCATAGTTGTTTTCAACTTACACACCTTTTTATCTATTTTTAGATAAAGCATGTAATATTTGACTTTTGTTTTTTAACTACATGAATTGTAGTCTTCTTGTAACTATTATGGATCAGGTTTCAATATAATAATACTACTTTTTCTTATTATGTTCCATAAATTATAATTTGTGAGTTTAATGTATATATTCACTTTATTCATCCACTAGGAATAATCCTCTCATATAACATGGATATGTGAGTGAGGCTTCTTCTTAACTATGATGTATCCTTTTTAAATTGTTATACTAGATATTTTCCTCTCTTGCAATTTGAACATCTTATCACTTAGTCTCCTTTGATAAAATATTTTAAAACGTTTTTAAAACCTTTTTTATTTCTCAAATAAGTTATTATTTGTTCTATAAAAATTGAGCATAATTATGAGAAAATATCAAACAACAATACAAATAATATTAAATACTCATTGATAATATATAAAATAGTATTAGCATTATCAAGTAATATTGTTTGATTTTTTCTTTTAAAAATATCATTTAAGTTGTATAAAGTTACCTTTTCGCTCTTGTGATCGAAAATTTGACACATTTAAGGAAAATGTTTTATTTATTTTTTGTTTATACTAAAAATCTAAATGGTAAAATTCACAACACCAAAAATCAATGACAAGCTGTCTAATTAAGTAAAAGAAGTATGCATTTAGTTCGATGCTAAATTATGTTAACATTCATTCATTTCACACCACTACACCATTTAAAATTAGAAAAACCTCTCCTAGAGATATAAAATGATATAAAATTAAAATAAATCAAATTCACAAAAAATGCAAAAGTTTAAAATGTTGTAATAAAACTTAAATCAAATCTAAACTTTGTAGATATTTAACTAACAAACTATTCTTATATTAATTATGGGTGTTGAAATTAGGGAAGATAAAATGAGCTAGGTCTCACCGGCCAACCCATCAACTTGAAGAATAAAGGGTCAAGACAAATATTTTAACATGTTAACTCGTATAAGTTTGACCCACTAACCACTACTAGAAGTTTTCATATTAAATGAGATTTTTTCTTGCAAATTTATTAAAAAAAATATAAGAAAAGACTTTTTCTATCATTATTTTTAAGAATTTTAATTAGCAAGTAATTTCTTTGTGGGTAATCATTTCCTACAAAATTATAAAATTTATAAGTATTTCCTATAAAGTTTGTTGCAAAAAGTGTTTTATACAAAATATTTTGCAAGAAAATTAGTAGCAATTTTTTACAAATTTTTTTTCAAAACAAAATTTGTAAGTACTTCCTACAAAATTTGTAAGTACTTTCTACGAAAAATTTTCAAAACAAAGAATTGGCAGGAAATATGAGTTCTTTTAATAATGAAACTTGTCAACCTGTTGAACCTTCGAATTAATCTAGTCCAACTGCGACTTATGTTATAATAAAAGATCGTTATGTTGTGTAATAATGTTGTGTGTTTATTGTGTTGCTCCATCCCTAGTTATGTTGTTGTTGCTCTCATCTCACCCTCAAAGGCAAAAGTGTTTCCACAACCACAATTCCTCGACAAACTACTCACAAGACACATCACCAATCATCATGCACCTCACACGAGTTCACCTTATTTAGTTTTGTCATCATCAATCTCTGTGTCGTCCTCCTTGACGACATCATCTTTGCTGTCAATGGATATGTTAATAAATTCTCCCTATGGTTTTAATTTAGGAATTAGGGTTGAAAATTGGAGAGTTTGGAAATTATGAAAGATTATTGAACAACCTCATTTAATTTCAATACGCCTTGATTGAGTTGTAGCTTAGGTCAATGGTTCTACGTTTCAAATTTCATTTTAATTTAAATGAGCTACGCTTCTTAGTGTTGTTTTATAAAAAATGCTTTGTCAATGGGGTTTTAGAGATGAAGCTATCATATGAAGAACAAATGCAAAAATAAAAATAAATAAATAAAAATAAAAATTAGTGAACCAATCCGTCAACTTATCCAATAACGAAAAAGGTTCAATCTTTTTACCCATTTTGTGAAGTTAGACTTGTCCGATCCTATCTAAATTTGATGTACTAGTAGCAGGACCAAAACGGGTCCAACAAACCATTTTTGTACCCTTAGTTGAAATCAAATAATGAAGAGGCAACTATGCTGAAAATTTAGAGGACTTGTTTTCATTAAATTTAATTTTAAATATAACTATCTCATATCAAAGTTATATTTAAAAATGATGAAATAATGGAGAAAACAATTGTTAATAATATAACATGGTATGATCACGGAGGATGACAAATTTTAGTATGTGAACCAGGGGATCAGGTGCATGCATGCACCCTAAAAAAAGTTATTTTTAAACTGTTTATGTCCCGATCACACCACGTTTACCAATGTGTTGGTGCATGAGGATAGGTGTCTATCTATTTCAATATTTTACTCATCATAAATAAAACAAGCTAAACCTACTTCAGAATAAATCAAAACAACTTCATTAAGATAATACCAAAAGTTGCGTGTAAAAATAATATTTTATATTTATAGTTGGATAATCATCACTCGGTACTACGTGACGTCAGGATTTTGTTAGAATGCAAAAGACAAAAAAGTCTTCAGAAACTCAAACAGCACTTTGGTTGACAAAGATTAACAATGTTGATGAAAATGGCAGACAATTGGACGGCTAAAAAAAATGGCAATGACTTCTGACAATGACCACACGATTTTACAATATAAAAAATGCAATGACATACTAAGGAAACAATCAACATCATAAAAAATAATTGTGGGCTTCATCTACAATTTTCCAACTTAAAATGCAGCAGCAGCAGTGTCTGTTTAATCTATTATACGATCACCTATGGTTTAGGTACACTTTTCCAGCTTTCACTATGTTTAACCTTGGGTGAAAATTTTCATATGTAAAGCATTTATGGGAACTTATAAAACAAGGTAGTGTGTGTAACTAATGAATGAACGGGCCTTGGCTGAAATAACATTCAATCTGAAATAAGTACAACACAACAGTAAAAAACAATGGGACCTCCTCTAGAACATATGCTCAAAGTACAGAAGGCATGTCTTTCAAAACAGTAAGAAGAAAAAAAGTTTAGCCAGGAATTGAAAATATGTGTATAAATTCTCCACTCTATTGGCATGTGTTAAAGAGGGCCAAACACCAACAGAAGAACTTGGGTGTTAAAAGCCTACAAATTTGGCTATTGTTTGGGATGTTATGTGTTGAAAATCTGCAACCTGGTCAGTTTTCGTCTTCGGTGATTTGAGATGCCTTGTGAAAATTGATGTCAGTTCCAGAGAGACAAAGTGCACTGAATTGGTATAGAGAACGCGTCTCTGTAGCAAAATGTGTTCGTCTTCGTCCTCGGAAAAGAATTCAACTTCATAACCATTCTGCACAAAACACATTTTTGTCAAAGCCACGCACAAACTGACTAAACATTGAATATCACACTCCATGCACACTATGACCAACAAAGTCCACAGTTTGTCGTACTACTAGGATACCCTTTTACCTATTATGGACAAAAATATTAAATGAAAAGTTGAATATAGCAAATTGAGAAGATAATCTAGCTACCCAATTCATTTACTCAAAGTAAAATGTAGATATGGAAAGTTTAGATGGTGTAAATTAACCGTACAGACAAATTGATCATAAACCCGTTATCTATATGCACCATGATCAGTATAATACCAATACGTTGTTCCTTAAAAAATATGCTCAACTCCTGTACGATGAAGAACCAGAGGGTAAAAAGTAAACAAGCAGTTCATAATAATATAAACGACTTTGGTTCTTCTTCTAAACCCTTTCTATTACTTCGTCACCATAAGATGCACAACAAAACTTATTAGATTATTATAGAACCTTTAGAAAACTAATTGCTTAATTCATCTTATCCGCTACCTACCAATTGAAAATTAATTAAAAACAGGACGTAAAACAGTTTTACTACAATGTTCACCGTTAAGATGTAAAACTTTATTAAAGATTTGTCGACAAGAAACTTTTGTAAGCATTCAAGAACAAAAAGAAGAGAGTTATTTTATAAATTAAAATTAGTTTGCATGAGTTAAAAATCAGATTTTGCAAACCGATAAGAAATAGCTTTTACAAATTAACACACATAAACTTTAATTTAAGGAGAAAATGCTTCCATTTTTCTCCTAATCACCTTCATCCAAACTCTGAAAAGGCCGAGCAAAGCACGTAATAATCCAATCATTCATACACAGTCCAAGTACACAAAATTGAACAATATTGTCAATGGCGTTGGTGATGCCTACCATCACAAAACGACAACGCTCAAACCCAAAGCAATTGATAAATAAAGAATAAAAAAGAACAAACAAGCAGCGACGTTAACATACCATCCACTGGAATTGGGCCGACTCCCGCGGCCCATGATCCCCGCATCCTGCTGCCCACCCCTCCTCATCCTCTCATGTCCACCCCCGGACTTGGGCCGCCCGTTGGGCCGAAGCGAGCCGGGCCCAGGTGGGGTCTCCTCCCTGGGCACGAACCCAGGCCGGAGGTGTGGCGGCACGAACTTGTTGGTCTTGGGCGGCGGCGAGGGCAAGTCCTTGTTGTCGTGGTTGATAACAGGGAGAGACGAGAGCGAGGAAGCGGTGCCAGTTCGACCGAGGGGGCGGAGCGAGATCGCGTCCGGTGGCGGTTCCGACTGGTCGTGGGTTTGGTGGATCGGATTGGGTGGCGGTTGGTGGTGGGGTTGGGGTTGGGGTTGTGGGGTGGGAGGCGTGACGGGTTTGGGGGTGGGACGGGTCAAGACGAGGATGCGGCCATGGGCTTTGTTGGGGCCGGAGACGGAGGAATAGGAGGCGGAGGAGTAGGAGGAAGAGGAGGGGGAAACGGAATGAGAAGGGTTCCTATTATGAGGGTTGGTGGCTGTGGTTTTGTCGTAGATGTGGTTGAAGTTAATAGAGGCGTACTTGTTGTTTTTTGCCATCCACCGCCTTTCACAGAGCACAACAGATCGAAAATGGCTTCCGCGAGATGCAAGAGACGAAAATGAAAATGAAAATGAAATGCATGTTATGTTCTGCCAACGCAGATTCTCTTCTCCTTAAACATTTGGGCCTTCTCTCTTTACTACTTTTACCTCTAATAAACCATCTGGGCCACTATAAGCCCAATATCATGTCTGTCCAGCCCAGCCCATATCAATACTTTGTTGTAACTAATCCCTTAACAAAAGATTTAACACTCGACAAAATGTTATAAGCTGCTAGCGAATTGCTGGAAATTAACACCATTTACACTTTCTTGAGTGGAATATTTGTATGAATTGTAGTATTTTTATTTATACACGGACAATATATTTTTCTTACCCATCTCGTTTTATCTAGATTGTTATATATATATATATATATATATATATATATATATATATGTGTGTGTGTGTGTGTGAGAGAGAGAGAGAACCTAAAAGATGGTCTAAGAATAGTGGTAGTTTATTTAAAAATATGATACTATAATATTTTAATAATGAAATGTTGAAATCAAATATAGATTTTTTATTAGCATAGATACTATTAACAATAGTTTATGAGATTGTTTATCTTTTGAATGGTTAATCCTTCACAACGTGCTTTATCTATCTTAGCTAACGAAGTATATGCAAGACAACTCTCATATGTTGGAAATGTATGAAGTTAAGTAAGGGAAGATTTATGGGTAGATACTAACCCAATAAGAATAGAGAATTATCAGACTAAATGTCTTATATGAAAGATAATCAATCAACTGAAATTTTTGAGAAATGTTAGGACATGTGATGCAACTAGAAGTTATAAGAGGACTTGAGGAAATCTTATTGTCTTCTTTTTGTTTATTAGTGAATTTTCGAGCTAAAACTTTTTTATTAAGAAAATGTAAAAATTTAGAAAATAGTTTAAGAGTAATTATGTTTTTATATATAAAATATGACACTAAAATATTTTAGATTTAATTATGTCCTTGATTCCCATTTTGGAGTCAAAATCTCAATTTGGTACCCATATTTTTAAAAATCTCATTTTGGTCCCCTTTTTTGTTAAAAAGTCTCAAATATGTCATTTATGTTAAGTCTAGCGTTAAATGGAGTGCCACATGTCAATTCCCCGATTTTTTGAATTTTTGTAAATAAAAAAAATTTACCACGTGTCAAGCTGTCGTCGTGTCACATGACAATGACAGAGTGATGTGGCAATGATAATGCCAAATTCAGTATTATGCCAGATGTCATTTTCTCCGTCTCAATTTGGTTCATGTATTCTAATTTTCGTCTCAATTTAGTCTATATTTTTGTAAAAATAGTACAATTTTGTTCCTCTCCAAATTGAAACAAAAATTAATATTTATATAAATGTTATACAAATATTTTTATTAAATTTGATATTTTTATTATATATTTTTAACATAGCTAAGTTTATTTAAAATTGTATTTCACATTCAACTTTACTTAAAATTGTTTTCAAATTTTAAATTTATATGTTTTTTATTGTTACATGAACTAGTTAATTTATGAATTTTTTCCTATTAACATTATTTTCTATTAACAACTTTAAAACAATTTTAAATAAAGTTCAATGTAAAATATTAATTAAATGAACTTAATTTGGTTTAAAATATTTACTTGAAATATCAATTTTGATAGAAATATTTGTGTACATTTATATAGAAATTAAATTTGATTTCAATTTGGAGATGGACAAAATTGTTAATTTTTACAAAAATTGTGACTAAATTAAGACAAAAATTAAAATAAAGGGACCAAATTGAGAAAATGGAAATCAACTAAGTGACACGTGTCATTGTCACTGATACATCACTCTATCACTGTCACGTGGGACGATAACGGCTTGACACGTGACAATTTTTTTGATTTTTTTAAAATAATTCAAAAAAAATAAATAAGAAAAAAGTCAAAAAATTCAAGAACTAACAAGTGACATTCTCTCTAACGGATGTCTAGCCAAACTTAAAAACAAAAAAAAGACAAATATGAGACTTTTTAACAGAAAAAAAAAGGAGCAAATTGAAATTTTGCCTTCAAATGGAGATAAAAAACGTAATTAAACTAATATTTTAATAATAAAAAATTAAAAGTATAAATAGATATTTTATTAACATAAGTTTCTCTTGGACACGGTGTCAGAAGCTTTCTGTTGGCCAATAACGACCAAGTTGTTGGATACACAGAAAAGACACGTTCCTTTACTGGACACCCTGAATCCAATATGTATTTGCCACAAAATCAGGATGAATAAAAAAATTAAAAAATAAAGGAAATCAGTAAGAAAATCTTCAATATCTCCGATTAAAAGAAAATAAAATAAAAATCAGAAAATAAAACTTTTCGCATATTTCAATATCCCATTTTAGAATAAATTAGTTTATAAATTAGAGTATGATGATGCACAAGAATAACAGATAAGAAAAACATAAGAAAGAAACACTTTTTTTTACCGTAGAATAGTAGTTAGAAGTTCTTAAGAGAAGACGCAGTGTAAGTGGAAACAAAGAAACTCGTGACTTGGAAGAAGCTTTCTAGATGACAGAAGACGCAGTTGCAGAAAGAAAAAGCAACTAGACGCAAAGAAGAAGAAAGAAAGTCTCTAGAGGAGTGGAGAAGGAAGCAGCTGAAAAGGTGCCTTTAAACCATTTTTATAATTTAAATTTGAATATCCATAAAGGTTTTTCATTTAAAAACAACTTATATTATATTATTAAAAAAATTATGAACCTTGATTATAATATCTTCATTGTAGATCTGAACCTTTTCGTTAAATTTTTTTTTTTCCTAATCACATTCTTACGAAACAACTTTTACATGTTTTTTATTTGAATTATAAAAAAACATCAAAATGAAAATCCAAGACAAATAAAATCATGTGCCTTTTCATCTTCACGCTTAGTTTCCATCTCTTTAGCTTTTTCTTACTTTACCTTAAATATATATAACAAATTAGTAAAATCATCATCAAGGCATTGGCGTTTCTTGATTTCTTTATTTTCCTTCTTTTTAGCTCTTTCTTACAACTCATCAACTATAAGCTACCAAAGAGAAGCAAATTGTCTAGTTATACTGGTTAAGATGCTTTGATGCTCAAATAGTTAAATGTTTTAAACAATTCAAATATAACCTCATATAATTTTGAAGGAAAGTATACTTCACTTCAACATAAAGAAATCAACATAAAGTATAGTTTTATGGATTTTTTTGTTGTTGCTTGCATTAGAGTAATTTGGTTCGGTCCCATGGGATCATCAACCCTCAATCTTCGCAACAGACTCAAATACAATCAAAGCTAGCTTCCCCCTACCACAAACCATTTTTTCCTGTTGTGGCAATCATCATCACTCTTCCTAACCCTTAAAAGCTAACCACATATAATTAGTCCTCAAATAGAGAGAATTCATTAACTTACTGATAACATTTATGATTGTTAAGAGACAAGTTTGAAAAGGTTTTAACTACTCAAACATTGTACCATGATTTCTAGTATTTTAGGAACTACTTATACAATTTCATTATCCTAAGGATATGTTTAAAAAATCTTTCCAAAAGCATTAAACTTCTAGTTTATTTCCTGAGTGCACTGCACATTCAGTCTGGTATACTTTTAAAATAGTTGTCATTAAATTTGATAAATTGATTACAAAGGACAAATTGTAGTTAGATAAATGTAAAAATTTCTTATATTGTTGAGTATTTCATTTGAATTCTTAAATTATTTATGCAGAAGTTGTATAGTTGTTAAGAATACGTTTTATAACATTGAACTTAATGGTATGCAAATGATGAAGCAGAATATGTAGATAGCTTGTTTGTGTTGGTGCCAAGGGATGTTGTTGCAAAATTCATTCATAAAGAAAACTCTATAACATTTATTTCTCATGATTACAAAAACTAGAGAAAATTAAAAGTTAAACATCTTCGTTATGCAAAGAAAATTTCACTGTACTGAATTGGAAATAGACAAAGAAGATAGGAAAGCATGGAGATGCTATCATCAACAATTGTGAAATTGCAATAGATATGAGTTTGATTTAGATGTCAAGAAAATTTCTAATTCTTCACTGATTTAGGCATTAATATAATTGATGTTTATTAATAACCATATTTTACTGTGTTCTTTCAAACAAGGAGTGAATTTTATAACAATCAATATATTTCTAATTATAAAAACTTTCTTAACCATTATTAGATCACTAGCTTAATTAGTCTCCATAAATTTGGTTTCATTCAAAATCAATGAGTCATCAATTACAAATGAAATGAAACGTGTACTTAATATCACTCTCAAAATGTGGACAAAATAATTTGCGCCAAGAGACACACTCAAGACTACATGCTAGTTTTAATCATAAGGCACTTGCGTAACAAATTTGTAGTTCACTAATTCTCTCTTCAAAGCACATGCCTTCTCCAATCGTACAATATGCACATCATTCTCCACTTGTATACTAACATATTTGTGTTGTTCTCTTTCTCTGCAACCTCATTGTTCGTCTTGAAGGTTCACACTAAAGAACCTAATAATAACAAAAAACAGATTGATCTTACATTAAGAAAGAAAAGATACAATAACACATTGAACAATATACATTCAGATTTATGAAAAAATAGGGTTTCATACCTTATGAAATTGGGAGTTGTTGAGTCTCTTGGCAAGCGTACCAAAAGTCAACTGTAGTATAATGATTTAAAGTAGGAGTGTCGAACCCACGAGGAACGGATTCAGTTAAAATAACTAATTATCTCGATCAACATATATATACAAAGATTTTAATTTGATTTGACATTAACTATTGCATGAAATTAATATAGTAAAAGCAGAAAAGTTTAGAAAAATACAGTAAAGAAACTGGGATTGAATTTCATCTATCTCCCTTGTCTGTAATCTGGATGAATATAATATATAACATCTGAAAATACCAATATTGATGCACACTCAAAAATCATTTGTACCGATCCCTCGCGTATAAAATTCATAAGATTAGTTTCCTGAATATTGATTCCTCACATATTCAACAAACTATCCAGCATTACGGTCGAGTGTTAAAAGCAATTGATATATTGAGATCTATTCCTAGCATCACAGTATATCAAGTATCATTGTTCAAATCAGATTTTCAGAAATACTTTCCAGTCAGATCTAAAAATCAAAATCAAAACATTTATTGATCAGATAGAAGTAAGCATTAAGAGCAAAACAATAATACCAATACTGAGTAAAACAGAAATGCTATATATAAATATCACCAGATTACATCCAAGTTCGAGTAGATTACATTCAATCTTAAAGGAGAAGATTAGCCACTCATGGTAGCCAACAAAATCCTATGAGCTAAGAAGAAGAAGAAGAAAATGAGAAACTGTGATGCTCCTGGTAGCAGCTCTGCAGTACGGACGTGTTCTTCTCCCAAAATTCCAAGCTGATTTCTCTTTCTGATGCACTCAGAATATATACCCACGAAGTCTCTCTCAAGCTACCAAAGTCTCGCTTGAGCGAGACAGCATTCTTCATCCCAAAGAAAGCCTCTCGCTTGGGCGAGATGTGCTGAAGCCAACATCTCGCTTAGGCGAGCAAGAGTACTTCAAGCTGAAGAAAGGATCTCGCTTAGGCGAGATTGGCAGCATCTGAACTCGCTTGGGCGAGTATGGCGGCAAGGGAGGGTCTCCACTGCACGAACTCTCACTTAAGCGAGATTCTGCGTCGCTTAAGCGAGAATGGCGGTAGTGGCTTTAGCTTAGGCGAGAATGCTTTGGTTTTGAGCGAAGTTAACAGCATTCCTTCCCTATTTTCTCTGTTTCTTACTTTCTCCTTCACTCTTCTTGAGTTCTCTTTAATCTTTCCTGAAAAACACACAAAATAGGATCAAATGATTTCTTTAAATCGAAACTTGGAAGCATGTGATTGAAACTTAGGTTTAGGGAGAATCAATATGAAATGAACACCAATTTAAAGCATAAGTGCCAGAGTTTGTTATGAATCTTTACTGAATTTTGGCACTTATCAGGAGTCAAGGTTTTTTTAGGTTAACCGGAGAGACTAACGCGTAAATGATATCATCTCTATTGCGTAATTGTTTTCAACATCTGTGCGAGATGTAGCATAAAAGGAAATCTTCACAAGAAATGAGGCCAAGTCACTTTTTGGAAGAAGAGACGATGTAAATTTTAATAGATCAAATTTGTAAAAAGCAATGAAGGTTAACATGTGCGATGAGAGGCTAAGTATACAAATGTAAATTTCAAATTTCTTACGATTTTTTATTTGCAAGAAAAATAATAACTAACATATATCTAGATAATTTCATAATTAATATCAATGATTATCTATAAAATATGTTTTTTTTATTTTGAATACAATATTAAGAAAAATATGTGTGTGAAAAAAATATTTCAAAAGAAAAATCTATATATTTATTTACAAATTTATATCAATAAAATAATTTGCAAAAAATCATTTAAAAATCTTACATTTTTTTTGTGATCTTTTATTAGTAAGAAAAAATGACATAATTATATAAATGAAAAATTTGCAAGTAAGTATGGCAAGTATTAAGAATAGTTTTTTAGACAAATAATTTTACACAAGAAAAATCGAAAAATCGCATGTAATTTTAACAATATTGTTTTCTTACGAAAATGCTGCATAAATATTTATCGAATTTTATTTTGCATGAAAATATATTTTCTGTCAAAATATTTTAACAGTAAAATCTGCATGTAATAAATAATTCTTTAGTAATATATATACTCATCCATGATCAATTTTTATTTGTAGTCCACTTTTTGGCCCAACCTCTATGATTGTATCTCTCATGTATTTATTAATGAAATTCTTGTCTTTTATCTTACCATATCTGTCTGGTTAATTAAAAAACATTAGTTCACCTTAATGATAGCAAAAGAAATTGTGAGTGGTTTTCTTTGAGAATCACTCCACTTTATTACTAACAATTGTCACACTTTTCTTTCTTATACAATGCAAAATGATTTTTAACTTAACCTATTTCTTTTCAAAGCAAATGACTTATGAAGTTATTATATGTTGGCAGGAGATATCACCAAGACTATAAGTATCAATAACATGAATGTAGTCCTATGATACGAGCTTCGTGCTAAATGAAATCACATTAATGAAGAATAAAATATCTTCTCAATTTCATAATTAAAAATATCTTGACTATCGAAAGAAGCTTGTAAAGAACCATTAGTTTTTTGGTTAACAATTTGTTTGATTTCCTTTGACACATACATATTATAAATAATTTTTTTTCTCTTTGAATTTTCTAGTTTCAACAATGTTTTATTGTGTAATTTTTTAATTTTAACAAATTTTGACATGTCACATTGAAAAAAAAATTTAACCGTTAATGTACTTTTTAACAAATAAGCTCTTAGGTAAGATCCATGGAATAAAAAATCATCAAAACCGCAATTGATCATATTATTTCCATCACTAGTAGTTTTTTTTTTAAGCTATGAAACATAAGTGTACAAATATTTTGTTTCATCTTCTTAGATATATTCATCTTAATTTCCTATAACAAATAAAACTACATTTAAAAAAGTTACTTAAATATAAAAATCAAATAAGTTAATCTAATAAAAAACTAATTTATTTAGATATAAAAAAATAAAACATATGGAAACTTAAAAAATAATTATAATAATATATTATATATTTTAAAAATAGTATTGAATTATTATACTATGTTATGTTTTATTTTTTAATTTCAGTAAAAAACATTTTAAGATTTAATTTTTTTCTTAAGTAAAATTTTAATTTGTCTTTTTATAATTTTTATGCACAATACTACCTAATTTATAATTTAAAAAATATATTCAAATTATAAAATTTATAATTTTATGTTTGTAATTTAAAAATAAAATAAAGTAAAATAAAAATATATGATTCAAACAAAACACACACAACATATTAATAATTATATAATAAATCATATTTAAATTTAAATTTGAAAAAATTATGATTAAAATTTTAAATTTAAATAAAAATAAATGTAAAATTGTTTTTAATACAAAGATTCAGAATTCGATAAAATATTAAATTATTAATATAATAAAAAAAGTTATTATCATTAAATAAAATCATTTAAATTTTTTAAATAAAATTCATGTGTCCATGTTATACTTTAGTTTATGTATTGAAATTTAAAATTAAAACATTATGTCGCTTTTTTGGTTTTTCCAGAGTTTTCTTTTTCCTTTTCCTCTTTCTTCTTCTTTCTTTCTTTTCTTTGTTTTATAACTCTACAATTGGAAGCAACTTATTATATTTTTTTCACTATGCTGCTAACACTACAGGCAATTGCTAGTGAAATTCATTCATTTTTATTTCTTTTTCTTTTTTTATAAATTTTTTATTTATTCTTTGTTATTCTTGAAAGATTTATATATAGTATATGTAAATTATAGATTCCTGTGTGATTTTCGTACGAGACATATGTCCACAATCAAGTCATCTCCAACATTTTCCTAAACATGAATGTGTCCTTTTGGTGTGTCCAAGAATAGAGTTATACGTGTAAAATGGGTTTTCAACGTCATTAGTTGCACATGAAACACAATAAAATTTAATGTTAAAAATGACTGATAACATTTTTATAATTAAAATGAAAAAAATGATGTTTGTTCCCTCTATAAACATCTAATGTTTGTGTCACTAGTTGCACATGAAACACAACAAAATTTAATGTTAAAAATGACCGATAACATTTTTATAATTAAAACGAAGAAAATGATGTTTGTTCCCTCTATAGACATCTAATGTTTGTTTGACGTTGGCCTCTCTATCATCAACAGTGGCGGACCTAGGAACCCCCCAACGTTTTTGATTTTTTATTTATTTATATTATATGAATTTTTTTTTGTTTTTAATTTTTTAAATTATGTATAAGAAATTTAATGTTTTGGAATTTTTTAAATAATAAAAATATATATTAGGAATTGATAAATATTAAAATAGGTATTTTTTTATTTATTTTATAAAATATAACATTTAATGTTAATGAATAATAAAACATAAAATTAAATTTAATAAAAAATAAATAAATTTATTAAGATATTTTTTATTTTGTCTGTTTTTTGAGTTTCTCACATATTGTATCCACTTTAGACTTTTACTTGTTTTGTTTTCTTTTGTTTATGAAGAAAAAAAAAAGTTGAACACAAATTCATTATTTTGTGCTCTCATTTTTGTATGCTTTCTTCTATTATTGAAGAGAAAAATAATTCTTTTTTTCTCAGTTGATAGTGAAATATTAGTTTAATAATTAATATTATTTTTTATCTCACGAGCATTTGGTATATTCATTTTTATAAATATCAAGAAAAAGCAATGCACTAAGTGTATTTTAATAACTGGTTTTTAATTGTGACTTGATTATCATATAATTTTCTTTTATTAATTACATATCACAATTTTTATTTAGATTATGATAAATTATCTTATAGTATTTTTTTTTAAAACATAAGTATATTGATGAAGAAATAAAAGAATAAATTAATTATTTAAAAGTGATAAAATGGAAGCTACTGTCAGGAAGAAAATAGAAAAAATCAATCTTTGACAAAAATAGGAAGTCAATTACATCTATTTCATTGATTTTTTTAATCTGTCTCGTCTTATTTTAACTCTTCTTGTTTCTACAACTATATCAAAAAGATAATTTTCTACAATGAAAATTATCAAAATAAGACTACAAAATAATACGGAAGATGAATTTTTTTTACTGACGATATGATTATTTACATTAAAAACAAAATATAACTAAAAATTTTAGTATTGATTCAATTATTATTAAGTTAAATAATCTTACGGATCCATAATTAAATATATAAATTTTAAGTATATTTTGGCACCCCCATAAATATCGAGCAAGTTCCGCCACTGATCATCAATGTTATTTGACGTCGACCCTCCTATACTTTGACATTATTGGATGTCTATTCCAAAGGCATCCGACATGAAATTGTTTTAAAATTTCAATACAAACAATGACAGTCTCATTTGTCTTCATTGTTCTTTCAGGCTTTCTCTTCCTAGGTGAACTAGTAGGTGTGACAACGACGATGATGGATAATGAATGTAAGTTTTAGTTCATTTAAACTCAAATGTAAATTGTTTTGTTGCCTTGGTTGAGGTTTTATTTTTCGTTTTCGCTTGATGGATTTTGTGCATTACTGCGTTTTCAAGGCTCTAAGACCCTCTTTAGCGGTGGTGACAAGACCTTAAGGTCATGAATGATCACTTTCGTTTCATGTACTTTAAAAATTAATACTAAATGTTGTTGAAATTTTATCAATTTTTTTATGTTAGACTTCTTCATATACATGTTAGCAAATTATGAAAAATATTTTTTTTCAAATGGGTAGGACTTCAACTTGAGAGAGTTAAAAATTTGAGATTAATTTGTTACAAACAAAATTTAAAACAGAAAAAACAACATTTATAATTTAAGATGTCAGTCTTAAGTATAATTGACGTTAAAACATGTCGATTTCAACATAAATTTAACATCACTTGTTTAACTTCACATTTTACTTTTCTCTTAACATGTTATAATTTGTCACTTCAAGTATAGAATAATTTAATTAACATATCTTCAAAGAAATTGAAAAATTAATTTATCAATTTAAAAATACATAAAATAAGATCAAGCTTGAAAAAAAAAACAATAGAAATAAACCGAAAATGCATCTTCTACGTTTGATTATAATTAACCAAAATGAGTAGTGTAGTGAGTAGAAGAACACAAGTTAGTTAATGAAGCTGACAAAAATCAGATTCTGGAATTATTATTCCAAAGTTCTTCTTCAAGCTAAGTTAAGTCCATGCTACAAGACCCAAAGTTCAGCATATTTAATACCAAAAGCTGCTAACAAATTCCCAACGTGGTCCACAGCCAGCTATGTTGTAATATAAAATAAAAGTATTCAATTAACACCATATTTATATAACTAACCATGATGCTTATGAAGTTTCTAATGCAAATCAATAATTATCTCAATTCTTAATAAGAAAGAAAACAGTATAAACAGTTCCCGACGGAGTTGGGCTTATGCTTCTTCATCAACAAGAAGAATATAGAACATTTGGCGACAATATTCATTATGTGAATGAATTGTGGTGGTACTGAAATGTGAATTGATGTAGAATATTGACTATGGGATGCAAGAAAACAACATAGAGTGATGGACATGGGCGTATTATAAAGTGGCTGAAGTGACTGCGTAGCTTAATCACATTTCTCATCACTGTATTTCTGACAATGATACTCACTCGATCATCCATAATAATGTCTTCAAACTGATTATTTAGTGTTTAATGTTGTCCCACGTGTTGTGTCTACATATGCCAGCCTGTCAAACACTCTTTTACAACTGTTGCTTGTCCATACGATGTATATTCTTCAACGCCCATTATACACACATAATCATTTCATCATCAATTATTTCCACCATTTACACAGTCAACAATTCTTTTTATACATAAATAAACCATTTTTTTTGGTAATTTATGTTTTCTACCTTCTTTTCTTCGCTGCTACATCCACCAACGAGTGTGTGAATATCAACACGCCAAACCAAAGGTAGGTGGAAAAAGAAAGTAACAAGAAAGAAATTCGGTTTATGGTATTGTATATTGAAATTAGGTTTTTACCTTTTACAACAAACCTTTCGGGATTGTATTAATTAGGTTTGACATTATCTAAAATTGCAAATTGCAATTCATTTAAGCTACTTTATGCTTGA
Organism: Vigna unguiculata; assembly: GCF_037176805.1. Taxonomy (NCBI): domain Eukaryota; kingdom Viridiplantae; phylum Streptophyta; class Magnoliopsida; order Fabales; family Fabaceae; genus Vigna; species Vigna unguiculata. Next base: position 47,245,166 of record NC_140796.1, read on the forward strand.
CCACGTATTCCCATAATTGCAGCCACGTTAAATTTCATTTCTTATTGTACAATTTGACATCAGCCGTTTCCTTTTCATAACAAATAGACCATTCTCCTCTTCTCTGGTTCGTCTCTGTCTCTCCATGTCCTACATAAAATTAAAATCGTGTCTCCCCTGTCTAAATAAAAAAACAGAGTGGTAACACCGAATGCGTGATCCAAGAAATCAGAGCTAAGCTTCTAAACTACTGCGTTGAGTTTTGCAATGGGAAACATTAGGTTTGACTCGATCTTCTTCCTGAAAAATTAATCTCGGTGAATCAATTTCGGTTTCATTCTTTAATGTTGTTTCTCTTTCCTAACAAGAGACGATTCTTCACAAGGTGTCCCCTTCATACATCGTTCTCCATGTCCTACTACCTTCCCTTTAACTTTTTGTGCATTTTCTGGTTCTCATTTGTCAACTAAGCCATTTCTTATCGCGATTTGCAAGCCACGAGCCAGCTCATGCCAACAAAGTCTCAACAACCACACACCAACGCCAAAACCAAATAAAAACCCTTCCATTCTCCACACACTACCACCACACAGTTTCTTTTTCTCTTTTCTTCCCACTCTCTATCTACTCAACATGGCGTTCACCTCTCTCACTCTCATTCTCTTCAGTTCATTCTGCTTGATTCTTCGGGCCCAAGCCCAAGCCCAAGCCCCGGCGCCTTCCTCCGGCGCGGTGGACCTCGTTGCCATCCTCCAAAAGGGTGGCCAATACACAACCCTTATCCGTCTTTTGAATGAGTCGCAGCAACTAACCCAAATCCAGAGTCAACTCAAGTCAAACTCGCAAGGGTTCACTCTTTTCGCGCCCACCGACAACGCTTTCCAGAACCTCAAATCTGGGGCTCTCAACGGTCTCACTGATGAGCAGAAAGTGCAGCTCGTTCTCTACCACGTCACTCCCAAGTACTACTCTCTCTCTGATCTCTTGACCGTCAGCAACCCCGTCAGAACTCAAGCCTCCGGCAGTGAAGGCTCGTGGGGGCTCAACTTCACCGGCCAAGGGAACCAGGTCAACGTCTCCACCGGCGTCGTGGAAACGCAGGTCAACAACGCGCTCAGGCAGCAGTTTCCTCTGGCGGTTTACCAGGTGGACAAGGTGCTGTTGCCGGCAGAGCTCTTCGGAGAGAAGTCCCCCGCGGCGGCTCCGTCTCCGAAGTCTCCGAAAAGCAGCCCTGAAACTCCGAGCGTTGGGAAGGCCGGTGGCGCTCCTTCTCCCTCCGGAGACGCGCAGAATGATAATGGCGCGGCAGGGAGGAATGTGGGATTTGGAGTTATCCTTGGAGTTGGGTTATTCTGCATGGGAGTTCTCTCTTGAGAAAACTTCGCTCTGCATGTGTCGTGTTCTTCGTCTTTTCTTTCTGAATCCGTCTCTTTTCTCTTCTACGGGCAAAAGAAACTGTGTTGGGATTGATTGAGTTTCACCCTCATTCTTTGTATTTAATGTTTCTTTCTTTCCTTACATAAATTTCATGCTTGTTTTATACTTCTCCACTCTCAGAATAACATTTTCTTTTATAAATATTCCAACCTTTTTTCTTTCATCAATATCTAAATACTATATATTATGAGTAATAAGGTTTAATCATGTTAAAAAGTTATTATTTTAAAGAATTGCTTTGAATTACACTTGATGTACGAGCAAATAAACAAACATCTATTTTTATTACTTAGCTTATTATTCTCTCCATTATGTATGTATAGCACGAATAGATTTTAAAGGAAATAAATAACACATGCTAAATTAGTTTTTGCTTGCCACAAGTGGAAAGTCTGGGGCTAAGTATAAATAGTTGTATAATATAAAAGACTAACTAGCAAAAAACAAAAAAAAAAATTACGTAATTTTTTTCCTTCGCTACATGTTTCCTTCTTACAATTACACGTCTCTATCATTTCAAGAACTTTCTCTTTCAAGGAATGTGTTTTGATTAAAAAATCAGTTAAATAATATTTTATTACAAATTATAATAATGTGTCTGGGCAATATATTTTCCTATAACTTTTTATATTAATTTTTAACAATTTACTCATTATTTTGAATAATTGTAATTATCAATATTTGTTGTAATATATTGAAGGTAACAAAGGATATCTCTTAGTTGCAAAAGTATTATTTTTGTTCCTTGGGCTTATGTGATCCGCAGCCCAATAAGCCCAAGCCAATTGGTTCCATCTCTCACTTGCGTCGTCAGAACCGTTTGCGTTTGGTATTCTTTTCTTGTAGGAAAAGTTTAAAAACCTCCACACAAACCCTACATAAACCCCACGATTACCGCAAACCCTTCACTCTCATCAGCGTTCATCGGAATTTCAAGGTATATTGTTTTCCATTTCTCCGGGAGAGTGTAGTTGCACAATCTAGCTTGAGTTCTTTCTCGATCAACTTGATTTTTCAATTCTATTTTTCTCTCAATTTTTAAGAATTTTCATATAATTCGATTAATTTTTTTCTCTCGATAATCATTTCCCTTTCGTTTCTTGTTTTTAAGCTCATTGATATTTGGATCCAGCAGTTCTCTCTTCTTTCCTCTGATATACCCGACTGTTCTTGATGTTCTTTGCATTTGCATTTCTGTTGAATTAGGTAAAAAGATGAATATGAAGAACATGAAAATTCCAAATGTTCCGAGTGGTGGCGCGGCCTCTGCGCTGCTGAAGCTTGGGGTTATCGGTGGAATTGGTTTGTATGCAGCTGCTAATAGTCTCTACAATGTTGAAGGAGGGCACCGAGCTATTGTTTTCAACCGTCTAGTTGGTGTCAAAGACGAGGTTACTGTTTTCCCCGTATTGTATAAAATGAACTCGAAAATTGTCACGGTTTGCTATTTACTGCATTTTAGTGCTTCGTGATAGTTAGTTTGTTGCCTGAATATGATTGTTGCATTCCAGCTGTTGTGGTTGATGTTATTCAAAAGAGTAATCTACCATCTCATTTGAAGTGTTGGCAATTTTTAAGTTAAGTTTTGGTGTTGGTCATGAAATTGGTTTGTTGGTTAATATGCAGGTCTATCCTGAAGGGACTCATTTTGTAATTCCCTGGTTTGAGAGGCCAGTCATCTATGATGTCCGTGCTCGACCCCATCTAGTTGAGAGTACATCTGGGAGTCGTGATCTACAGATGGTAAATACGTTTTGCTAAGATTTGTGTGTTGTTACAGAGTTGTGGTTTTTGTATCACATAAAGAAGTCTGATCTATTTCAGATTATGTTCTTGTGAATGAAATTCATTTAAGCATCTTTCTGACTTTTGACCCTTAATTCCTTTTTTTGATGGAGGTTTTCATGTATGGACATTATCGTGTCCTGTTAAATACATTATTGTAGCTGGATCGTATTGTATTAGTAATATTGTCATCTGAGATTTGTTCAACTATGTTTAACCGTTGACATGATTGCCACAAACATGAAACGACTATTATCATGTTATAAAAAGTACATTCATATTTGTTTATTTTACTTTTCTAGACATGTTACTTTATATAGGAATTTGGACGCCAAATTGTACTTCAATATTAGATTGGGGAAGCAATAGGTTTTGCATGGGTGCTGGTTACAAGGTTCTCTTTTGGTGCATTAAATTAGTTTCTGGATGTGAAGTTTTACCATGCCAAGTTCAACTTATATGATTTAATAATGATAATAATATGGATATGTTGGAATATTGTTTATTTCATCTAGTTGAATACATTCTAAACTAGTGGCCTAGCATTGGGGCTTAGAGAGAAATGGTAGAGTTATCTGTGATGGAATCACTACACAAACACATAATACGTAGCGTACCATATCATTACACAGATATGGGCTCAAGGCCATATATTAAAATACATCTAACACTTTCTTTCAAGCTGGAGCATATAAATCATATGCACTAAACTTGTTTGGTATATAATCAATTCTTGGACCCATAATGATTTGGTAAAGACATTTACCAATTGATCATTGGAATTAACAAATTGAGAAATAAAATCCTTTTTTGGATGAAGTGACAGTCAATCTAAATATATTTGATTATCATAGAATACTGGATTTTAGCCAATATGAAGGACAGTTTGGTCATCACAAATGAGAGTCATCTGTGTAAAGTGAGACACGGATGATAAACATCTATCTCATTTTCATGTAGATTTAGAGCCTAACAGGCGCTTTCTAATCTGAAATGATGCAAAGTAGGTTTTCTTAATTTCCCATTTGGTGTTTAAAATCATTTATTTCTGAATTTCAAAAATATTAGACATTTGAGCATTGGCTTTCAAATCTAAATACCTTATGCAAATGCTTTGTTGGTATCCCATACACTAGTCCCCAATTTTCCTTTTCAGGCTTAGCCTTTGTTTCCGATGGGTGAAGGTATCTGTGGTGATACACTTTTCATCATTATGTACATAATGTCCTTTTTCCTACTGTCCTGGTCTACTCCCCTTTTTAGATCCCCTGTGAATGATAGGATGTTGGATGTTTCACTTAACACTTTATAGCTAATGATTTTCCAGAAACCAATTTCAATAACTATGTTTTTAAAATATTTAACTATACAATATTGACCTTTTCTTCTTGTATTGCACATACATGTTATACAGGTGAAAATTGGACTTCGAGTTCTTACTCGCCCTTTGCCTGAACAATTACCTACAGTTTATCGGACCCTTGGCGAGAATTTTAATGAAAGGGTTTTGCCTTCAATCATACATGAAACTTTGAAAGCTGTGGTTGCCCAATACAATGCCAGCCAGCTAATTACTCAGCGAGAGGTAAGGCACAAACCTTGTCCATATGATGCACGAAAGCTCTGATATATATATTTTAATAGATTGCTAGTTGCTGACATGGTGGAAAAATATGAATTTCTTTTTTGCAATGGATACATGTTAATGATTTGTCTATTGAAACATGTTAAAAAGAAACCATTTTATCATTACTCAATAGCAGAATGTGTATGTTTTTAAAATCAAATTTTAGGATGGTTTGTTAACATTAGTCACGTCCTTCCCAATTTCTTCATTTTTCACTTAATGTTTTCTCATTCGAGTTGACATATTTAGTTATAGCACATGGAGAGTGTGTTTAAACTTTAATATTCAAACCGACCTTAATCTTTGTAGGTTGTTAGTCGGGAGATCCGGAAAATTCTGACGGAGAGAGCAGCTAACTTCAACATTGTCCTTGATGATGTGTCAATTACTGCTTTGACTTTTGGCAAGGAGTTTACTGCTGCAATTGAAGCTAAGCAGGTGGCTGCACAAGAAGCTGAGAGGGCTAAATTTGTTGTGGAAAAAGCGGAGCAAGACAAGAAGAGTGCTGTAATTAGAGCTCAGGTGATGACAAGTTATTAATGCTTAGATTAGATACAGTTATTCTTTTGATGCTCAGAAGAAGTTGCTTCATTTTTTATATTTCTAATGAAAGGTAACTCCTGTAATCCAGTCCCCAAGGAAAAAAATACACAAGGAGAAAATTGACCTACTGTATATTATGGAAAATGTGTTATATTGTGGGTAAACTATATTGCCATTATTCGGATTAGGTCTTCTTGATACCAAATGATCCGTTCATAAATCTGCCTGTTAAGTTTAAGTGAGTTTAAATTTAGTATATATAGTATGCTGTTGACAGTTGTCCTTATTGGATCACTTTTTGCTTCGTAAGTATTCAGTTCTTCCTGACCTTCGTTACGAACCTTCAATGAACAGGGTGAAGCAAAAAGTGCCCAACTGATTGGACAAGCTATTGCCAACAATCCAGCATTTATCACACTGAGGAAGATAGAAGCTGCAAGAGAGATTGCACATACCATATCAAACGCGGCAAACAAAGTTTTCTTGAATTCAGATGATCTGTTGTTGAATCTTCAAGAGATGAGTTTGGAGCCAAGCAAAAAGTGAGTCGGATAGCATGTTTTGTTTCTTATCTTTAGCTCATAAAAGATGAATTCCAGGATGCATTTCTTGATATTTTTAGCAAATTCGACTGTAGATGGTTTCATCAGACAAGTGAATGTTAACCCTTTAAACACGAGATTAATTGAGATCCTATCGAATGCTTCGCATTACAATAATGAAATAATTTCAGTTAGAGTTCGCATCATGATTTTATTTTGTTGCCTGTAATAAGTTTGGTTGTCTTAGTTTTGTTTTGGTTAAATTATTCATTTGGTCCTAATTTTCGTAAGTAAATTTGAATTTGGTTCTCGGTCCTAATTTTCGTAAGTAAATTTGAATTTGGTTCTCAAATTTTTAAAAGTGTTACTTAGGTTGTTAATTTTGATAATTTTTGATAATTTGTATCAATGAAGTCTCGTCCATTTAAATGGGAGAAACAGTGTTAAAAACATAGTAACGTAAGGATATAAAAGTGAACTGAATAGTGAAGTGGCTAAGAAAATGATGTACATGTGGAATTACAAATGTCGTAATAAATCATTAATGTTCTTTCTGCCTTATACATGTTCTACAACCCTTGCAACAATTTTATTCATGTTCTACAATCAACACTTACTACCTGCTTTTCTTGTAAAATTAGGCTCATGAATATCCCAATTAACCAGAAATTTCGGCGGTTGTTTAGTCTAGGTGATAAGTTACAGCATCTATCCATTACTCCTAGGATATGAAATTTATAGGGTTCAATTACTCATACTACATTTTTCATCAATAATCACAGATCATGCATCGTGTCTTAAGAGATTCTTGGCAAAACTAATAATAATGTTTGACAGCAGAGTGTGGCTAAATTCCTATGAAACTAATGCTTTTCATGGGTGAGAGGAAAAGAGAAATAGAAAGGAGGGGAAAATCGGACAATGATGTATTCCCTTATGCTCAGTAGAAAAATAAATATAGAAACGGAAAAAAAAAAAGGAGAAAGTTGACTGTTAGAAACAAAAATTCAAATTATTCTTTACTTTCGTTTTCTCTTCAATCCATATTTCAAAATGTTCTTTCTGCCTTCATTTTTCTCTCTAAACGAACAAAGGGTAAATAAGGCAATGCCATTGTCATTAAAATGCAGTCAATGAGAAGAGGACAGACATTTTAAAAGCACCAAAGTAATATAATTAAACAAACAAGTTAACAGCTAGCCAGAGGAATAAATATCCAACAACCACAGGATCATCAACAGAACGACTTATAAAATTAAGGCATGTAATTGGAACATATGCAAATGCAATCAACAGTTGCTTCATAATCCACAATAATCCATAAATTCGCAAGGGATCTTCTGAGTTCAATCAAAAATTGAACCACCCACATATAAGCATTCCTACCAAATAACTGACAACAGATACAACATCAGAAGGTATAAAATCATGGACTCATCACAAAACTGTTATGTTGCAACGATGAGTAACATGGGTGGAGGGGGTAATGAAAACACATTCCACCAAGAACGCAATTCCACTACCAACACTGATTCCAGATGTTCGAACGCGAACTTTCCACCAATGTGATTCCAGGAACTCGCAATTCTTCTGCAAACCCCTCATTCCCCGGTCGACGAAGTGTATTGCAAACCCTAATTCCATTTTATTATATATTAAATATAAAGCATTACGGCTTTTATTCGTCATTAATGATTTATTATAGCATTTGTAATTCCACATGTACATCATTTACTGTGCCACTTCATTGTTCAGTTCACTTTTATATCTCCACGTTATTGTGCTCTTAACATCGTTTCTCCCATTTAAACGAAAGAGACTTCATTGATACAGAATATCAAAATTAGGGACCTAAGTAACACTTTTAAAAATCAAGGGACCAAATTCAAATTTACTTACGAAAATTAAGACCAGATGAATAATTTAACCTTTTGTTTTTTTCTTGATATGCCCAACCTAGAATAAAATTAAATAATTTTAAGATAAGTATTAAAAGTTCTGGGATTTATAGTGTTGTGGGATTATCAAAGTGAGATTTTTGATAAGTCTGGAGAGATTACAAGAAAGATTTTACGCGGATCGTTGGAATTCCAATAGATTTTGACTTAAAGGGAGGAAATACTGCCCATGTTAATTACTAGTTGGACTTTATTTTTCCTAATAATTAGGTAAAGCATTTTGAATAAAAATGGTTTAGTTCCGCTTCTTCTTTTTTATAACGTTTTTAATTAATTTATTAATTTTTATAAATTAATTATAATAAAATGTTTTATGTGCGTGATATAAGTGAAAACATAATATCATATAATAATATTTTGTTTTTCTTTTTAGTTACATGGTATAAACATTCTTATTGAATTTTTTCATATATTATCCAAATAATCATTAATTATATAGATGTGTTTAATCTACTTATCAAAACGAGAAATGTATTTGTTTGATGTTGGTTTTATAAATAGAAATAGGGGAATCAGATTGTTAAGAAATTCCTTCTTAGCTTTATAAATATTAGACCATCAACTTATTTCCTACTTAGAATATATACTTATAATTACATGAAAAAGTTTTTTAGATTGTTCAACTTTTAGCAAAGATGTCAAATCAATCATACTATTATTGTTCGAGATGAAGTAAAAGAGAAAAGAAAAACAATGGAAAAAATTTGCAAAGCCCAATTTTGTTTTTGAGTATATGGGCTCAGCGTTAATGAGAAGGGGCCATATCCAGCTCCCTTGTCTCCAGGAGTTCCCTAGCTACCCTTTTATTTTCCATTCTGTCTCATTTTTCAAGAACAACTCATTTACCTTCTCTTCTTTTCTCAATTTTTTCAAACAAAAGTTATGTCAGGACTTGAACTACATTCTCCTCCAAGCTTGCTAAACGCTTTGTCTCTACGTAAGTCCACCTATAACCTCTAACCTCTGCTTCATTTCCGTTCTCACCTATGAAGCCCAGACACGGACACAGACACGAACACGACAAGGACACAGGGAAACGTCTAAATTGAAAGAATGACGGACACGGACATGACTATACTTTATGAAAATTAATATTTATATAAAAAACAATCTACCAATTATACTTTATGATCTAATAGAAATCAAGATAAATAATTATAAAAGAAACAAAATCTAGCAAAAGAAAAACAAAAAAAAAAAAATATGTAAATCATGTTTGTTCATCTTGATAGAAAAATACTTCTAATTCATCAAGAGATAGACTAGCAATCTGAAAAATTCTGTTGTCTTCTAATGAGAAGTCATCTCCTCTAATATTCCATAATCTGAAGAATTTCATTGTCTTTAATTTTTATTTTTGATATAAAGTAATTTATTTATATTTATTTGAAATACAGGACATGTACCAAGTAAAAAATATTAATTATATAATCATTTTAAAATTAATTATAATATATTATATTATATATTAATAAAACAAATTAAGATTTCTTTAAATTAAATATTATATTAATCATATATTATATACTAATTAAAAATAATTTATTATATAAAATAACTAAATTATTAAATTAATCAGAATATGATTATGTTTTCTTTTCATTTTTTTCTTTCACCTAACTTTTCCTTTCCTATCTTCTATCTTCTTTTCCTTGTGAATTTATTTTGCCTGCAACGTAAACAGTGGCAATTCTGCAACGGCATCCACGGTGGCAACTCTGCAACAGCGGCCACGTTCCACCCGTTCCACCTTTTTGCAGCACCACAAACGTGTCTTTTTCGCATCCAGAGAGAAGGCCGTGTCCGGCAAAAAAAAAGCGTCCAACACCGCGTCGTGTGCGCTTTCGGCAAGTGTCCGTGTTCGGTGCGCCTTCGACACCATGTCAGAGCTTCCTAGGTTCTCACTGTTCCAAAGCTTTGTTCCCATGTTGTTCTCTGTCTTGGTCTCACTTTCGCCTCATTTGGTCCTATTTTCTAGCTCCGTAAGCTGTACCCGTGCAGTGGTGCTCTTCTTTTGGGGTTTGTTCTTTGGTTAGCCTATGTTAAGGTAAGGGAAGCAAGGGCTTTAAAACCCTTTTTTAGTGTCTTGCATGTTTTTAGTTTCGAATCGTGCTTAAAATGATGGTTTGATGTTCGTGGTTGTGTTTTTTTTTTTTTTGGGATTTTGGGTTTTTACATGCTGAAACCAATAAAAATCTACTATTCTAGCTTAAACGAGAATTTTTAGCTTAAGCGAGATCAGTCTAGCGTAAGCGAGAATTTCTAGCTTAAGTGAGAATAGCAGAATTTCTCTTTATTCTCTGTTCAAATTTTAACTTAAGCAAGATCAGTTTAGCTTAAGCGAGGTCGATTTAGCTTAAGCCAAAAATTTTAGATTAAGCGAGATCACTATAGCTTAAGCGAGAATTGCTATTGAATTTTAATTCTTTACTTAACTTGTGATTGACTGAGTTAATGTTAAAAATATGATGTATGAAGCTATGCATGAATGATGTGACATTTTTTGACCTGTACTTGATGTTTTTAGCTTGGGATGATAATTATTCTGAGATACCATGTGGAATGTTAACGGTAAAAGAGTTTCAAGGAAAATTCTTGGTGATGGTGTGATTAGTGTATGCCTTGACATAAGAGATGTCTAGATAAGGAAGATATTCTAAACTCTAATTCACTCACACTCACGTAAAGTAGAGTGATTATGTGGTGAGAGTGACAGAAGATCCTAGTCTTGAGAGGTGTTTGAGCCTGAGACATATTGGGATTAACCTTGTGATTGATTGGGTGATAACCCCTTGCGACTAGGTTTTGCAGAGTTTAAAAATCAAATGCAGGTGAATACTTCCTTAGAATTCTATATCAAGCGCATAATTCGGATATTGCGTCAAGAGTCGGTTGGGTGTTTAATTGAGTGAAAACTTTGTGAGTTAATGTTTCTTGTCTCCATGTATGTGTTTCTTGAGTGATGTACTTATGTAACTACATTTACGTATAAAGTCTTAAATACACTAACTTACCCTTCTTTCTTTCTGTGTTTGTTTCCTTATTGTTTTTCCTTTTTGCAATAATCGCCAAATGTTGGTATGAGTAGATGTGAAAACTATTGGCGATCACCCTGGGATGGAGATGCTGTTGTGTAGGTTGACCACGTCTTGGATTTGACTCACTGTTGAGCTCCTTTTGAAATACTATTTTATTTGTAATTCATTGCTCTGTGAGAGACCTTTTGTCAAACTGTTTCATGTATAGATTTTGTTCATGTTAGAAATATTTTAATATAATTTAAAAAAATAAATAATTAAAAAAAACTTACTGTTACTAAAGTTTTTATAGACTTTTAATTTATGGGTTAATGATTTTTATGGCTAACGACTATATTCTTATTACTATTTACTCCTTTGTCTCATTTTGCTACCTATAAATACAACCTAGGTGCATGGGGAAGAATACAACAACAACAGAGACAACAAACACCAGAGTCTTTCTTAAAAGTGTTATTCTTTTTTTTCTTCTCTATATTATCTTTAAGACAATGATGTTCATAAGGTTTGGAGATCCTTCGCTGCACTCGATCGATCTGACGGATTGTTGTATCTTGGGAGAGAAACGCATATGATTTGAAACACATATGATTGTGTATTTGTTTAGCCATGTGCAGTAGGGGCATTTTCTCTCTAAGGATAGCGCTATGCGTGCCTCAACCCAGGATATTTCTACTCCTTACCTTTTATTTTTATTTGTTATTGTTATTATAATTGTTGATCTCTTATTAATATTCATTGTTTTATATATTGTCTTAGCATTATTATTGATTTAATAATTATTATTATATCATTTTATATTTTTATTATTATTAGTATTATTTGAGTAATCTTTTTCTAACATTCTTAGAGAAAAAAATTATTTTGTTATTTCTATTTTTTGATTACTAGTTTGTATTCAATTCTAAAATTAAAAACAATATAAAGTTGAAGACTGCAAACCACATTTTGTGAACTAATGTGTTTCTTATGGTTATAATTAAATCAGTTTCAACAAAACCTAAAAATTGATGTGTATAATTGTTTCTATTTCTATTGATAACAATAAATGAAATTATGGATAAATAAAATTCATGCTCATTGAATAATTTTTTGTGATGTCTATAGCTCATGCTTATGTTGTTATATTATTTTATGCTTTAATATTGTCTATTCTTACCATTGATAAAGATGTTATATATCATGTTATATATTGAGAAATTTTGGTTAGAGACCATTCAAATTATAAAATTTTGAGGTACAAAGTTAATTAAATAGAGAAGTGATGATACATATCTTTATAAATGAGTGTTTTTGTGTGAAACTCATGGTATTATTCATTAAGTAACATCTTTATATAGTGTATGTTGTTAATATAATGGTGCAGTGAAAGAAAGAAAGAGAGAAAAAAAAATGATTTTTTTGATATGGTAAATGTTATGCTTCAAGTTCTAGTTTGTCTTTGCCAATAAAATTATATAGGGTGGAACTTTATATTCAGCTTACCGTATCTTGAACACAAAAGGTTGTGATAAAACTTTTTATGAGTTATGACAGAAAAAAGAACCACATTTAAAATATTTCAAAGTGTGGGGGTGTCTTGTAAAGGTTAATATACCTTTTGATAAGAAAAAAATCTTTGGTTATTTACACTGATAAATATTTAGAGATGTTTTCTTCAAATAATAAATTGACTAAATTTGTTTATGATACCTTGAGAACTATTTTGCCATCTAGTGTAATATTATTTGTGTTTCTTATATTATGGCAATATGTCCAATTTCTTGAGATGATAATATAGATTGGATATAGATTCTAGTGACACAAGATCACCTATTGGTTATGGTTATGTTTAACCTTGGATGAAGGTGTCCTATCATGAAAATATGTTAAGAAGTTGTTGTCATGATCTACTATGCAAGCATAAATTATTCATTTTTCCAATGCATCTTAACAATCAAATTGTTATATTTAAAGTTCCTAGTAAAAATTTCAATGAAATTGACATATTAGAATGAGAGACAAATGTATTAGAAACTTAATTACTCATGGTTATCTCTCTTGACTTTGTCAGGTCAAAAAGAAATATTGTAGATCTGCTTATCAAAAGGTTGATGCATCAACAACAAGTATTTGAGTCGTCGAGGGAAATGAGATTATAGCCCATAAATTAGTTGCAACAATGGACACTCATCTCCACATGAATGGCGATCCCATGGAATGGAGTTCAATGGGTAACAACGAAGTTGTTGTTGACTAAAGTATACCAAATAATTTGATTAAATTTTATGTCTCATTCCTATGGCGAGGTGTACTATAAATTGTGACAATAATAAGGTTGAGGTATGCGCATTATTATGCTTATTTTATAAAATACCTCTTAATAAACCCAATGACAATTATTGTTGGGGTGTGAGTCACAAACCACCCTTTAAGGGTTTACCTAGTGAGTGTGATGGTGAGACCGCCATTGTGAGACCTGGGTAAGTCTCTAAGTGACACTCATGAAACAAGATACATGCGCAAGGTCGTAAGGTGCACCCACTGACTAGAACTATAATGAACACCGATATTGTATGTGTTATTTACTAAAGCCTGGTCATAGGAGATGTAGTTCAAGACAATCAAGTCTCTGCATTTTCTCAGGTGGAAGTTTATAAGCACTGGGTGTAAGGGTCAATAAGCACTAGGTGTAAGGGTCAGACCCAGAAGGCTCCTTACACTGAACTACAATATTTTGTTTTTAAAAGATAATATATTTTGTTTTATTTTATTTTTTTAAATTATGTGGGAGATTGTTAGAAATATTTTAATATAATTTAAAAAAAATAATTAAAATAAAAAACTTACTGTTACTGAAGTTTTTATAGACCTTTAATTGATGGGTTAATGGTTTTTATGGCTAATGGCTATATTCTTATTATAATTTACTCATTTGTCTCCTTTTGCTACCTATAAATATCACCTAGGTGCATGAGGAAGAATACAACAACAACAAAGACAACAAACACTATAGTCGTTCTTAAAAGTGTTATTCTTTTTTTTTTCTATATTATCTTTAAGACAGTGGTGTTCATAAGGTTTGGAGATCCTTCGCTGCACTCGATCGATCTGACGAGTTATTTATCTTGGGAGAGAAACACATATGATTTGAAACACATATGATTGTGTATTTGTTTAGCTATGTGCAGTAGGGGCATTTTCTATCTAAGGATAGCGCTATGCGTGTCTCAACCTAGGATATTTCTACTCCTTACCTTTTATTTTTATTTATTATTGTTATTATAATTGTTGATCTCTGATTAATATTCATTGTTTTATATATTGTCTTAGTATTATTATTGATTTAATAATAATTATTATATCATTTTATATTTTTATTATTATTAGTATTATTTGAGTAATCTTTTTTCTAACAGTTCATGGCATTGTGTTGTACCTTTGAGTTTTCCTTTCAATATATTATGAATAACTGTAATAGTTGATTTCTGTATACTTACTTTTGGTGCTCTATTTTATATTATAATCATGCGACATTTTATTTATTAAAATTTTTCTATTAAAATGGGATGACACAAAATTGGTCGTGGTTATAAATCAAAAAGTGTTAAAAAAAAAGAGACGTGAATCTAATATCAATTATTTCTTCTTTTTATTTGAAAGAATAGACTATTTTAATTCATTCATCGATAATAACTTCATCATGATTTAAGCCACTTTGTAATAATATATCGTTTTCCAAATGAGTTAAATATATTTTTGTTGTTAAATTATTATAAAAAAATATGTTCTTGTTTGCAAATTAAATTATGAAGTATTTAATTTTTGTACTTTATTAAAGTAATGTAAAAAATATATTTAGCAAATGATATAATTTATTTAGTTGAAAATCTAGATATGAATATAAGTCTCATATTCAATATGAATGAAAAAGTTGAGAAATAGAACACATAAATTCATTGTCTTATTTGAGTTACTTACAATTGAATTTTCTTTATTTCTTAAATAATTTGTTTGATGAAATAATTCAAATATCTCAGATTTCAATTTTCTTATTTGGATAAAGTAATTTAATATCTACTTTAAGACAAACTCAACTCTATTCTTGAACCCGAGTTGAATTAGATTGACATTCGATCCAAAATGACTCGTCTTGACTTTTGGTCTGAATCGACTCTTGACAATTTGAGTCGATTAAACCCAACCTTTAGCATGGGTCGACTTGGCTCGTCCTTGGCACTAGTTGATGTGCCTCAACCTTAAGCCCGGACCAACCTGACTTCACCTTCAACAAGGATAAACTCGACTCCACCTTTAGCATAAGTCGACTGACTCCACCTATGACACTTTCAAACATACCAAAAAACTCATAATTTTAATAGTCAACTGTAAATAAATGTGCGTCGAGTAAATTGGATTCATTGAGAGATGTATGAAAAACATGGAATTCAAATCCTTGAGAAACAAGACTATAATATAATTTCTATATATAATTTTTTGGAAAATAAATTTTACATAATTTTCATAAAATATAAACACGAAATGCTCTATAATTTAGTTTAAAAACAACACAAACTTTTATAACAATTAAAAGAAAACATTTTTTGCGCTTATAAAAAACCGGATCTATAATTTAGTTTAATAACAACACAAATTTTCATAATAATTTAGAATTTAAAAAAAAAATCACCCATTATATATTATAAACTCATATTTCTAATCAAAATCTCGAACATGAACTCTTTTATTACTATATAACATGTGGTTGTAACAGTGTTAAGTTGCGATTTGTTAATTGATAAAGAATCCATGTCAATGCGATTACGATTACTAAAGAAATAAAATGATAAAAACCTGATGCAGTAGCTTCTTCATTTGTTTGATCCATTGCATATTCAACCCAAAACGTCACCAAGAAAGTTTGAATTATTTTTTGTTGTTTCAAGGTCTCCATGTATGGGCAAATTAGCCAATTGGCAATTTATTTGATATGATCGATAATGTTCCGCGTCATGCTTTGACGTATATTCAATTTAATTGCTATATTCTGTGCCATGTGGCTTTCAGATTTACGTCTTAAATATTCTGCCTACCAAAAAATGAGCAACTCGTGGTTTCGGCTTAACGCACCGCGTCATTGCTATCGTAATGAAAGCTATCGTGATCTAATTTCAACCATTTTTTCCACAAAATCTATACATATCAAAAAATTTTATTATTTTTTTACAACTTCAATTCAACTTAAACATCATTTCGAATATATTATGATATTAGCTAAACCTTATTAAAAATTTAATAGAATAATTATAAAACGATCCGTAAAATCGTCATTTTCATTTAATTTTAATCAATGATTATATATTAAACATCGATGAGGTCAAATCGGATTCAGTATCATTAGCCTAAAATTAATACTTTTTAATTTTTATATCTGATAAATTAAATTATGGGATTAGTTAGATTGCGGTCTCAGATTGTTTTTTTTTCTTAATCTTATATTTCAATTTAAATAAATAAAATAAATATATCAAATCTTTAAAAAAAAACAAGATAACTTTATTATTTACTTTTGTAATAAACCATAATTTATATAATTTATTATTCGTTTTTAATGAAAAAAAATATTATTAAAATTTAAGCTTATATTAAAACTATCTCTTTATTTGTTTTTAACAAATCTGATTTTGTTTTTAAACTTGATAGGTGGGCCATGGGCAAATATTCCAACGCAGCAATGACGTAATGAATGTGTAAGTTTGGCCGCTGACGTGGCAATCCACTACAGGCTAAGATTCTTTGTTAATTAACGACATGGTGACGTGAGAACATGTCACAGTGTTATCCTAGCCATGGATGCTGACGATGCTGACGTCACAGTCCCTCATCCTATTCCAGTCAGTTCTTTTTCCCCGTCAACGACACTACGCAACACAACTTCTCATTAACATTTTTATAAAAAAAATCTTAAAAACTTTATCGACAATTCGAAAATAATAATTTAAAAACATTATACAACAAAACTCCTACAAATTAACTTAGGGCTCACAGGAAAATTCATTTCCGGTTTTATTCCTTTTCTTTTTCCCTTCTTAATTATAGAAAGATTTATTCAATCATATTCATAAAAAAAAACTAACAAAAAATACATCTCTATTTTGTATATAACATTATAAATATCTGAAATTACACAGAAACTAAATATAAAATTACGACCGTGTGGAATAATAAACAGTTTCCATACTCCTTTTTTTTTTCTTCTTTTTTTTTTACGTTCTTTTGGAATCTTCGTTTTTTCAACAAAGCATTAGTTGAATTCATACTTAGAAGAACACATGTAGCGATAAAGACTTCAACTTATAACTTGTATCATTTTCTCTATGCTACTTTAACTGTTCATATCTTATTTTTTAATCACTTTAAAATTATTAATAAAATAATAATATTATGCTTATAGTATTTTTAGTTGTTTATCGTGAATATGTTTTTTTCAATTTTTATTTTAATCAATCCATGCACTATTTATATTATTTATTATATGAATTTTAACATTAAACTTTAACATATTTTAACGATTAAACTGAAGAACATAATAAAAGTAGGAGATGTACTTTAGTATATTTTACTTCAAATTTGATGGTATACAAAATGTTATGCGCAATATGTTATAATCGAAACTATAGGCCTATAAATAAATATTTTAAGAGTTTAAAATTGAACTATAAATGTATCAAAATATTTTTTCAATAAAAATAGTTAATTTTTATTAATACTAAAATATCATATAAATATGTCTATTTATAATATTTCACATTTATAGATCACTTACCGAACAATTTTTTCAAAGGCTCGTACTTTAATACATTAACCAAACAACTTTCGGCTATTTTTAAATGGCTATTTTTTTTTTCAAATATAACCACTTTACTTAAAGTAATAGATCAGAAAATAAAATTAAAAGATGCTATAAAAACTCATAATGAAGCTATATATTAACACATAACATTAAGATATTATATATATATATATATATATATATATATATATATATATATATATATGGATTAAAAGCAATTTTTCATATTAAATTATACAACTAACGTTCTGGGGTGGGTCTTTAGCATTTGCCCACAAATTGAAAATAAAAATGTCAGGAACGTTTTTCACAAGATTAACAAACTCTTATTTCTAGAAGTAAAATTAAATACAATGTTCATGACCCGATATAGAAAACAAAAACCTAACACACCATTTAAATCACGCAAGTCGTCACTAAAGTGGAGTTCAAAATTTGAACTCTACATGCTCCTTAAACAAATTCTTTTCCACCATGTGTATACTGTCCAATCCCAACGATTGAGTCAGATTTAAAATTAAATTTTGATTATTTTTCTTAATCAACAAAAAAAAATCATAATAATGTTAATGAATTGATTAGGGATCGAGGGTGATGATAAATTTGGATTAAGGAGTAAAATCAGGATTAGAGAGAAGCAGGAAAAGTTGGGCGCCGTCCAAATGAATAGGTAGAGAGAATGCAAAGAGAGGATGAAGAAGTGACATAATGTAGAACGTCAGAGAGAACAGGGTGACCGAATACCACGTACGCCGCGTGACTTAGACATGTTTTGTTGACGTAACCACTAATGACTCTTTCAAATTGTTGATGTGAGCAGCACTGATATTAATTCTTCCACACCCTTCTCTTCTCTTCCAACAACCTTCAACGCAATGCATCAAGCGATTCCCTTCAGATCATGGCGCCCTCTCCACAACCCACTCCCATTAATTACACATTCCCACAACGATCCTTCTTCATCGCCCAAACAGGAACCCATGCTCCTCAACATGGTCTGGGAGAACGCCGTTACGGTCGTTGGGAGGAGAGGCTGCTGCATGAGCCACGTCGTCAACCGTTTGCTTCTCGGTCTCGGTGTTAACCCTGCCGTTTATGAGGTCGAGGAGAACGATGAAGCCGCTGTCGCCACTCAATTGGAAGCTACGGTTCGGAGAGAAGGGGTCGAACCGCAGGGGAACCTGCAGTTTCCTGCGGTTTTCATCGGTGGAAAGCTGTTTGGAGGGTTGGATAGAATCATGGCCACTCATATTTCTGGTGAATTGGTTCCTATTCTCAAACAGGCTGGGGCTTTGTGGCTATGATATCACTTTCTTATTCTTTTCTGCACTATGATTTTTCCATTTTTTTTTCTTCATCCTGTTTCATTGTTACTCTTCTTCTTTGTAATTTTCCTGAAAGATGATTAAGAATATATAATCACTTTCTTCAGATTTTAGGGATGCTATTTTGATCATGATATGTCATGAATTCTAATCAAAAACATAAAATGGGAAATCACTTTCTGTTTTATTTATTTATTTGGTTTACACTGTTTGGAACAGGAAAGGTTTTAGGAAAAAGGAATTTGTTAGTTTAGGAGCAATTCTTGGGTCTACACAATTTGCCCTATAATCTTCGCACATATTTAGTAAACTTTTCACCGCTCATCAACTTTAAAAGATGAATTAAAATTAAAGGGATTTTTTTTTTTTATATTTTTACACTAAACTCTTTTTTTTCTGTATCATTCTTCACGCTTGTCTTTTTATTTGTGGGTTTCATTTTCGATGCGACTAATATTTTGAGAAATTGTTAATTTTTAAGATTAAAATTTTGAGAATTTATTAATTTTTAAAAGTAACTAAAATGATAATGTATTTTTTCCGTGATATCTATCATTTTCAACCTTCATTTGTTTTCTTCTTAAGTTTTTTTTATATTATCTCTTCTATTCTAATATTTTATATCAAGTCATCACTCTATAGTCACAATAGAGGAAAATGAAAACTGAAACATTTTTACTCATAAAATTAATTATTATTTAAAAAAATTCTTATAATATATAAATTTAGAGTATTGTAATAGTTTTTGTCTTTGCCTGTTACAATAATTGGAATTCAATGTGTTTTATGAGAGCTAAAGAAAACACTGCATATAATACTTTAATTAATAGTACAAAATTGTGACTGTTGGTACCTGTAAAATATATTTCACCATTTCCAATCACAATTACGTGAAAAGATCACTTTACATCCCAAATAAAAAAATGTTAGCTGAATACTGAAAAAAAAAAAAACTCATCGAGTGAAGCATTTAATTCTTTGTCTATCTTGTGAAGTTTCCGTTGAAGGCGTCCAAGAATAAAACTGCTGCAGAATAAAAATATATAAATTAAAATACTTAAAAAAAAGGCTGTACGATAAAATACTAAATTAATAAAATTGACAACATGAACTTCTAAGAGAAAATCTAAATAAATATAGTTTGATTTTGAAGACTTATCAAGAGATGTATGATTCATGAACATTGAAATTTAGAGGACAAAATTTGTTTTCATTTGTATTCTTTACTTCACAATGACACTTAACAAAAAAATACTACATGCTAAAAGGTTTTGTGACCTCTAACTTTTTTTAGTAATAACATGTTGGTTACCTTTCTCGTCAAAGATATTATTTAGGATATTAAAATATTGGATTAAATATATTTTTGTCCCTTAATTTTCAGTGAATTTTAGAATTAGTCAATTTCGAAACTTTGGATCAATTTAGTCTTTCATCTTTCGAGATATGTAAATTTAGTCCTTTTAATCAAATTTTTGTTAGTTTTATTTGATGTTTCATACGCATTTCAGAATTGTGTTTGAGTTGTGTATACTCTTTGACACATTTTTGCTTTAATGTTAAGTTAAACACTATTATGAAACACGCTTGAAATGTCGAATAAACTTAACAAAATTTGATTAAAATGACTAAATTCATGCATTTCGAAAGATGAAAGACTAAATTGATTCAAAGTTTCGAAAGAAACTAATTCCAAAATTCACTGAAAGTTAAGAGACCATAAACATATTTAACCCTAAAATATTTAGTCTTTACAAGAAAAAGATTAAAAACTTTAAATACTCGTTTGGAATCAAATTTTTCTCATGAATTTCATCACTTAAATTCAATTTCAGGTCGTTGAGATAATCATTCATAGGATATGAAGTAAGTCTTAATGACTTGTTGAATTTCTTTACCTTCTTGATTTCCCAAAACTAAATTCAACTTTTAGGTTGTTGATAGTCCTTCATATGATGATATGAAGTAAATCCTCTTTGAGTTTCTTTATCTTCTTCTTCACTTTCCAAAATTAGAGTATATAATTTCAAAATAACAAAAGATACATAAAAGGATAACATCATTGCCATTATAACCAGAATTATTCTTTGAAATATTCATTTGTGTATGCGATCATAAATCATGGACCTTGCATTCTTTTTTACCATATTTTCAAGAAGTAATTATTAAGTATTCTTAAAATAACTTTAACATTGAAACTCGCAAAGCATACTACAAATCAAATTAATTTACACAAATATAATAAATCATTCACATGAAAGAGTGCAAATACATTACTTACGAGAATTCATTGTGGATCTTTGGATGAATTAATTCATTGGGAAAACACAACACTAATGAAACCTAAGTCGAACTCGTATAAAATATTGATATCACTTTCAATCGAAAATCTTAAGATAACGAGTTTATAAGTTTTCATTTTCATATGGTGCTAAACTTTTTCATACTTACACTTGAATTACTAACATTCTCCTCTCAAAATATTTTTTTAGAAAGATCTTATGACTATATATCATAGAAGCATGTTTTAAAGTTTCACTACTATTATAATTAGTGAATGTGTGCTTGAGCAATCCCTAACGACCTAAACATTTTAACAATCACTACATTTTATGCAATTATCTGAAACTTATTGGATTTAAGAGCACCAAAATGAGGAGTATTTTTAACAACATGCCACAAAACATAATCTATGACACGTTTGTGGCCTTATCTCTCTAATTGCCTTGGCCATGGTTGCATCTTTGTAATTACATATATTGTCTTTAATTTTTGGTTTGTCATACTTTCTAAGAACACTTTCATAAGACAATAAAGTACAACCAAAATCCTCTAGTGTTTTCCTTACAAACTCAAAAAACGATTAAAATTGAGTTGCACGAAGAAGAAGCGTGGGTAGTAAATACAAAAGTATTTATGATTGGTGAGGTGGTGGTTGTAAAATAAATTATGAATCACGTTTGGCAAACATATCTTCCGTGGTCACGTTGTGTTTGTCTCATTATTGAGTCCTGTTTGTGAGAGAAAAATAAGGAAACATAAAGTGTTACGCAAACTCAAGTTTTATTAACGGTGGCTTTAGAATTTACACAATGAGTGGATCCAGTTGCGTGTCACCTTTTTCAACTCTCTTCATCGCCGACATTGGAAAATGCACATTTCACGTTAGGCACTAACTGTAACCACAATCAAAATCCATGGCTAATTCTCACGTGTACATTTTATTTAGGAGCAATAAAATATTTTAATGTAGCTTCCTTTGTTTATTTAAGTAACATAAATTCCACGTATAACATTCTTTATGATTAATGTATACCAACTGTATCAAGTTAGGTTTTCCTTCAATTAACACCAAAAGTTGTATCAAGTGACTTCAAGCAGACTCAACTAAAACTTTAATCCATTGAATTAATTTGATTTTCAAAACAGATTTTGGTCAAATTTGTGGTGTTTGAAACGTGATTTAAAACAGAACAGAAAAAAAGAGGATAACGTTATGGGTGTAAATTAAAATTAATGTTTTTTTTTTTTATTTGAAGGTCTATTTGAAGTTAAATTTGTAAATATGGATCTGTTAATTTTTTTTTTGCTAAATAGGGTCAAGTCGTTAGAGTGGAAGACGATATTACAGGTGAAATTGTCCTCCACCAAGCCGATTTCTTTCTTTTTTTTTTCGAAAAAACAATGTTGTCCTTGCAGAAGACAATTCACTTTTCAAATAACAGAAACTGTCCTCTGTAAGGATGACATTGCTTTTTCGAACAAAGAAAAAAGAAACCGGTTGGGTGGGTGGAGGACGACTTCACCTGTAATGTCGTCCTCCACCCTAACGACTTAACCAAATTTTGAAAAAAATATTCAATGAATCCTATTTTACAATTTTGTGATCAAAATAAATAAAAAAAACTAAAATTAAACATGGATTAGAAAAATGAAATTAAAATATTATATTATTAGATTCCATTTTATTTATATTTCACACAAACAAAAATAATTAAAATATTCCATATCAAATAGTCTCTGCCTTCATTTTAAACAAAGTTATGAACAAAAAATATATGAGGGTATATGAAATAAATGAATTTTAATTTTGGCTTCCGTGTTTTTTTTAAAAATTTTAAATTATATATTTTTCTCTTATTAAATAAATTTTAGTTTTAATTTACGCAGCTCCACAACCATGAACTACTATTTTTGGTGCGTTGGTACTAAAAACATCATCAATAGTTCAGGGTCCGAAACCATTTAAGGTGTTGGGTGTTTGGAGTAAAGTGAATGGTCTTAATGAAACAGTAAAAGCAATGTGGAATACATACACAAAAACATTTCTATAACAATGGTGATTACTTGAGGCAGAAGAAGCTTCTTTTGCTTTTAAATTTCTCTTTCATAAAAAAGAATAATGTATTTTATTATTATATTTAAATGTTAAATTTTTAGCAATCGATGTCATAAATAATATTTGGGCCATACATTGTTCTCAAATAAACATTTCGACGCCCGAAAGTTTATGGGCCTATTGCTTTATGTAACGACCCTATTGCTTAACATGTGAGCCTATTTTGGAATGAGAATATTTTTTTTTCCTGAACTTCTGTAATTTCTAGCAGTAACCCACAATTTTTAAAATAACTATTTTACCTTTTCTAAGAGTGATTCCCGGATTACTTGTTCTAAAAATCTTCTGGAACAATTTTTTTGAAAATTTTGAAACAAGATTTTCTAAACATAATTTTTGGAATAAAATATTTAAAATAAGATTTTAAGAATGAGATTTCTAGAACAAACTTTTCATAACACATATTTAGAATGACGCAACAAAAGTGATAATGATGCAACAAACGGTAGCGTGGTGTAGTGAGAAGGTTTTTTACTCTTTTATGGTACTGTGGAGGTGCAGTTAGTAATAACGAGGAAGGAGGAAGAATAAACCATGAAAATTACCCATACTTCCATGCCCTTATTATATTGGGTTATGATTGACTACTCATAAAAAAAAACATTATTTTCAATATTTGATTATAAAAAAGAAGTTTTGGATTCTTGCAAAGAATTTGATAAGAAATTTAATAAGTAATATGTTTATTTTATCTTAATTTCTAAACCGGAACATGAATTTTATTCTATTATTCATTATCTTTAAATAACTAAACTATAAAAATCAAATCCAAAGTAATTGACAAAAATAAAAAGAAATAGACAGATTATTACATAATTTAGCATGTGGGGTCGCAGTTATCTTAAAGGCAAAGCATAATAATAGTAATTAATTAAAGGGTAGCATGAATTTAGAGGTTAAGGTAGAGAACAAAGAACCCTTTTTATACGCATACACTTTTGTGTACGAAAACGTGTTTGCGATTGATTAACTATTGCAAATTATGATTGATGGCTCGCAAGGTAGTTTTGTAACTTTGTCTTTTTCTCTCTTCACCCATCCAATTTTTTTTTCCAATAATTCATTATTATTTTCTTCTCATATATTCAACCATTGTTCTTTTATCCATAGTGCAACTTCAAATTGGTTGTGCCCATATAATTCTTGATGCTGACCTTCCCTCAAAACACATCACACACAAGATAGTGACCTTTTCTTTACCCTAATAATACAACATCAATGGATTTTCTTCACTAAAAAATTTCTGGTTTGGGCATTATTTGATCTCTCTCTCTACCTTTTTCTGTATTAAAGGGCATTGTTAATAGCTAATGCATGCTTGATTCACCTAAAAGAAAAGAGAGATATAGAGAATACTATGCTAGTGCTGTGGGGTGCTTCTTTTTATATATTTTTTTCCTCAATACTTTAGTTTTGCTTTTGAATAAGAAAGAGAATCCTTCTAATCTTGTTATGTTACATGGCAATTCATAGTTGGTCGATTGAGGTTGTAGTGCTCGTCAATTCCATTTCCATGAGGACAAAGTGCTTGCCTCTTCACCCTCTTACCATTTTCACAAACACACTCATGCAATAACTCTTGAGCAACTAATTTCTTTTATTATTACTATTCAAATTCATCTGTGGAGTAGGGGCACCCTATGCCTTATATCATTTAAACTTTGATGTCTGTATCATCAAAGTAAATTTTTTGAGAAGATACAACACGAATAAGACCTGAGTCAAATCACATAAAAGAATAACACCATCTTTAATAAAAAACCTTAAGACAATGAATTTGTAGATCTTTTATCTTATATGATGTTATTTTATCGATAACATTTAGACTCACTTTTAAACTTCCAACAAATTTTTATTTAAGAGTTTACACCCATACATTTAACATCTAAGAAAAAAATCGACAAATTGAGTGAGTCCATTATTAATTCCTTTGTTATGAGATTTACTTTCTATGGAGGTGTGTTTGTGTTTCTTCCTCGTGCTTATTTGTTAATGTTGCAATACAAGTGTTGCTCCCATTAACTGATAGCTACATCATTTAAAATGGTTTTTTTCATTTTGACCAAAAAGTTAGCAATAATGATGCAGAAAGCTAGCATACCTCAGCACTCAACATCAACGTGAAAGAGAGAACACCGCGATACGCAAGCATTTACACCAAATTGATTGCATGATATCTATCTATGACTAAAATGCTTAAAGTATCACATTTTTATCTTTAGATATTTCTTTTCATTGTTTTATATTCCAAACATTAAATTAGTGGAGTTTTAACTTTGCTTGTTATTTCATAAATCTACAACATTCAGAAGTTTATAGAATTCGCTGGCATGTTTTAATGAATTATCTATTTTGTGAGCATATAACTCATTTGCATATTTTTTTTCTTCTGTAATTAACTCTTTTGATTATTTTTAAATTAAAAATATCTTAATTTTATTGGATTTTCATGTAGATCATATAGAAATTTGGTTCTGAAGTTAAAGTGAACATTTTGCTGTGCTAGCGTTAATATAGATACATCCTTTGAGCAAATATGTAGTTATATTGAAACAAAATGTGAAAATTTTAGGAAAAAATTATCAAACAGAGACATTGAGCATATAAAGTGGTAGAAGACGAAAATTTGTGATTAGACTCTGTGGGTCACTGTCTCGCAATCCATATTGGTCGCACAACGAACTTGAGTGATGACACAATTTCAAATTCTCCAGAAATTTCTTTGACCTGAAAGTGATGAAGAAGATTATTGAGAATCATAAAAGTGGAAGCAATTCCTTTTTTCTTTAGATTTTTTTTTCTTTTTAGATGTTGAATTCATTTTTAATGTTTTTCCATGATAAACCCTCGTTAGGACATTGAATGATAATCTAAAGACTTCAATATATATTTGGTCCCTATTTTTGTTGATTTTATTCAATTTGGTCCCTATTTTCGTTTTATGATCAATTAGGTCCTCATTTTCGTCAAATTGTGGTCAATTTGATCCTTTTCACTAACGGTGTTTAAATAGTTAACGTTTGAACAGTACATCAGCTCCTGGCTTTTTTGATTTTTTAAAATTTTTTTAAAATTTTTTTAAAATTTTTTTAAAATTTTTTTAAATTTTTTAAATTTTTTTTTTAATTTCAAAAAAAATGACCACGTGTCAAGTCACAATTGTGTCACGTGTCAGTTTCTGATAGTATTATTTTTTTTGTTCAATTTAGTTCCTATATTCGTTATTTTTGTTTAATTTAGTCCCAATTTTTGTTAAAATAAAACCATTTAATTTTTAAAATTGACATTATTATTACTTATTTTTTAAATTTAATTATAAATTATAATATTTAATTATTAATTGAATATAATTTTTAGATTCAATTGTTAAATAAAATATAATTATTTAAATATAATTAAAATATAATTATTAAAATTTTAAAAATATATATTAACATTTGTAAAATTTACATTTAAATTTAAAATATTTAATATTTTTATTGCATTTTAGATATTAAAATCTAAAATATTTTATATGTAAATGTTAATTTTACAAATATTAATTTATTTTTCTAAAATATTTTGAATATTTAAAACATTTTTATATATCAATTTTAAAAATATTTTAGAATATAAATATTAGAAAAAAAATTAATAATTACATTCTTATAATATTTTTAATAATTATATTATATTTAGAAATTAAATATAAGAATTTATTCAATATATAATTAAATTTAATAATTTATAATATAATTTAAAAAATAATAAATTTAAAGGTCACTTTTAGAAAAGATATTAATATAATTTGTATAAAAGATATTAAATTTAGTGTCAATTTGAAAATGACAAAATTGATTTATTTTAATAAAAATTGGGACTAAATTGAACAAAAATAACGAATATAGGACTAAATTGAACAAAAAAAATAATACTACCACAAACTGATACGTGGCACTAGCATTGACACGTGGCACAATCGTGACTTGACACGTGGACAATTTTTTTGAAATTAAAAAAATAAAATAAAAATTAAAAAAATTAAAAAAAAATTAAAAAAATTAAAAAAAAATCAAAAAAACCAGGAGCTGACACGTGGCATGTACTGTTCAAAAACGTTAACTATTTAAACACCGTTAGTGAAAAGGACCAAATTGACCACAATTTGACGAAAATGAGGACCTAATTGAACATAAAACGAAAATAGGGACCAAATGTATATTTAAGCCTAATCTAAATATTGCAATTGAAAATTTCTATAGACTATTTACGTTTAATATATAACCATATAAAGTGAGTTTAGGAATAAGATACATTGGGTGAATTTTTTTATACCTGATGCTTGTTGATTTTTTTCTCACCAACAAGGATATTCTTCTTTCAAGTCATGATGTTGTAATTTTAAATACGGGTTCAAGTTGGGTTGGGTTGAAAAAAATTCATTTTTTTTAAAAATGGGTTGAACTCAACCCGGTTTACTAATCTACAAGTTAAACTGGTTCGAACCGGATTGAAGGTGAGTTGACTCACTTACCCCACCAACATTTTTTTACAATTTTTTTTTAATTTTTTTTTAATAATTATTTACTACTGCTAATTATATATATTCACAATCTCATATTTTTAAATGCTAGAATGTTGCTCAATGATATTTGAATAGTTTAAATGTTTAATTAATTTGATTGTCAAGTTATATATGTTGATATTTTAATCTTTAACTATAATCTTTATAGTAATCTACTCAAACAACTTGTCTTAAAACAAATTTTTCTAAATTAACATGACAAAAATGCGTAGTTTTATTTTATTTATATTTTGTTGAATAACATGACAGAAAATGTGTAATATTAGCCATGTTTACTTGGACTATATGGATACTTTCTTGGAAACGATTCATCATATATTGGTGGTGAGCATGATGAAGACATTGGTTGTTTATTTTATTATGATTGTCATCTCATGGGTTGTTTAAAAAATTATTTAAATATTTGAATACTTAACAATAAAGAAATAAGTAATTTTTTTATGTGGGTTGACCCACTTAACTCACCAATCCCTGGTGGGTTGGGTCGGGTTACAAAATTTCTGGCTCACCCTAAAATGAACCGGGTTAGATTCGTTCATTTTTAACCCAACTCGTGTGCCGGGTTGGCTCACTTTGACATATTTATTCATAAGAGTACATTTAAAAACTAAAATACACATAAAATTAAAATCGAAAAAAAAAACTTCTAATATTTTAAGTGGCTTCCATGGATAGATAATTTGATTGAATAATATCATACACTGACTTTAAATTTATTGAAATAATATAGTTAGGGAAGAATAAAAATGTATTTAAATTGTTTTTGAATTTCTAGTTAATATTCTAGAATATTTAAGTTTTAATTTACAACCAATTATAATTTTTTTATTCATAATAAAAATTATTTTAGATACAAATAATTTTTAGTTTATAAATTGATATTTGAATTAATTATTATTGTAATTAATTAGTTTTTATCTGTAAAATTGGTTGTTATTTAATGATTTTTTTGAAGTGTAAATTATGTTAGTTATAAAATTATAAAATCTGTATATTATTTATATCATTGTACAATATGTCAAATTTCTATAATTTAAATAGTAAAATTATTTAAAATGTATCATTTAATATTTGTTATTGATAGTGAAGAGAAAAAGAGGAAAGGTCTTTATAATAGCTTCTGGGAAGTTATTTTATATGTTTTTTATTATTTCAGAAACTTTCTTTTATATTGATTTTTTTTATTATTAATAAATATTTACATGAGATACTAAGGTGCCTTAACCTTGTAGATGACTAATCATTGTACTAAGTGATTAAGGAATTTGAAATATTCAAAATATTAGTCCTCAAATTTGAGTTAAATCCATGAAGTGTGTATCAACAAAAGAACTAAAAATATACTTTTCAACATATGTGGATATATGTGGTATAACCGTCTTTGTGATCGTTGGAACTTCTAATGAGCTCATAAAGACAATTGATTGCTTAAAAAAATTTGAGATGAAAGATATTGGAAGGAAAGTTTTGTTTGAAATTAGAAATTGAGTATTTAGATAAAGGTCTTTTTTTACATCAAGAGACTTATATAATGAAGGTGCTTAAAAGGTTCTAAATGGACAAGGCACATCTATTATGCACTCCGATGGTAATAAGTCTGTTAGGTGTTGATAAAGGCTCCTTTAGACCTCAAGAAAATGATGAACAACTTCTTGGTCCAAAAGTATCATATCTTAGTGTTTATGCAAATGCATGTTATTTATCAGATCCTCACAATGTCACAATGGTTGATCACAAACAAGATATTTGTTCACATGTGATAGCATAATGATTTCATGGCGGTATGTGAAACAAACCATAACAATAACATCATCACATCATGCAGAATTTTAGCACTATATGATGTAAGTCGTGAATGTGCTTGGTTAAGGTCTATAATTCAACATGTGAGACACACTTGTTGTCTATCCTCGAGAAAAATGGAAAACAACCATTTATGAAGATAACCTGCATTGTTTAATTGAGAGGGTTCCAAAAGATTCGTTCATTTGAAAATATGACAGATCTATTTACAAAGTCTTTACCAAGAAGAACATTTGAGCAATTGGTTCATAAGATTGTAGTTCATCATCTTAAAGTAGTGAGTTTACATAAAGGGAGAAAATTAGAATATATGATGAATAATAGTGTATTAAAACTACAAAATGTTTCTTTTTCCTTCACTAGGTTTTTATCCCAAAGGGTTTCTTCTAATAAGATTTTTTAAGGAGACACATTCTATTATCAATGAACACCCAATGAATAAGTATTATGAATTAATGATCGTCCATTGATTGATTGATTCATTTGCTATAATTAATCATGTGATTAATTAATCTTTATGAGGTTTAAATATTTGTATTATCTATTTTTATTGAAAATTGGAATTAGTTCCTCTTCAAAACTTTTATCTAATTTAGTTTCCCAACTCTAGAAATGTGTGAATTTAATTTTTTTAACCAAATTTTGTTAAATTTATTTGACATTTTAAACGCGTTTCATGATAACATTTGAGTTGTCTATACCGTTTGACATATTTCTACTTCAATATTATTCGAGAAACGTGTTTTAAAATATCACTTTCCTTTTCACATTGTTGTTTGTGCATGTTGCTCGATCTGTTATATATTCCTTTAAAAGCCTCAGTTAATTTTTTTTTTATCATGTCCGGTCTTTGATTATACATATTTTATAAATTGAAACAAAAATAAAGAAACTAATATTGAAGATCACGTTGAAATAGCAGCATCTTTTATCCTATAATAATCTTTCAATGGCACCATAATTGAATTGACAACCACACACTTGTATTGAATCATTATTTATCGTTTTTGTAGTGACATTTGAGAATTGATTGGTTATTGGTTCTCTCTATGTCTGACCCTTTTTACTCAACTAAAAGGAAAAGTGAAGAAAAGTGGAATTATAACTAACAAATATTACAAAGCTGGCACACTCTAGTCTATATAGATAATGTTTGCAGCCAAACATAAATTCCATGAAATGATTGTAGCTATATGTTTATGGAATTAATATTGAAGTCATAATTGTAGCGTGTGCAGCTGCTAAACACTAATCATTGCAATTTTTTCTTCAGTAATTGTTCTTGACACTTCCACTAATGCGTATACAAAGAGCATATGTCATGACACAGAAAAGTCGAATTCGTTAGACATTGCGTCCATGATATTTATTATAAGCACAGTAGTCTCTTTATGCAGCAAACACATTTGAGACAACATATAGTGGCTGAGTTGTTTTGCTTTTACTGTAACTTTGATGTTCCTTTTCTGATATCTGTGATAAGAAAGAAAATGACGAAACTTAGCTATGTACGTGTTCATTCATTCATTCATTCATTCTTGAAGAAACATATGCACTGTTGCAATTATGCATTACAAAGAAACCGTGCATATCCTTTGATAAAGTGAAGTACAAATTGCAAATCCAAAAGGGAATATTCATGTCAAGTGCTGTTCTTTCATTGTGTCCGTAAAGTTGATTTGGTTAAAATGCAATAAGATCTTGTAGCATATATCATGTATATTTGTCCAGCGATTGATATATAAAATAAAATAGAGCAATATTAAAGAAAAGGAATACCAATTGCTGAATGGTAAAAGGCAAATATTCTCCAGCTTTTGATAATCAAAAGCATGTGGGTTTCTGTAATGGAATCCCAGATCTAAATCTGTTCTACTTTCGACCAATCATTCCAATTTAATTAAGCTCAATCTACTAGTTGAAAATTCAGAATTATTTATAATATTATCCTTTGTGTAACTCGAGTTTGAAACTGGTTTTTTAGAAATTAAACATATAAGTGTGTGTAACTTATTTGAATATCGGAATGATATAGAAATTAATTTGCGATCAAGCTCAATTTTTCCAGAAGAAGTAATGGATCTACATTTTATAACTGGTGAAATTAAAGGTACAACAAATATCGACATGTATCAAAAGTTTTATCAACTAAAGATAAGATGATTTTAGATTATACAGAAGTGAGTATAAATTTCATCTTACTTTGTAGAATTAAAACATGTTTAAAGTTCATTTTTTAACTATTTTTTTTTCTGGTTTTACTTAAATTGCCCAAATGAATTCCAGACTAACATGTGGTTAACTTTCAGTTTGTGGGAGAAGAAGACAAAGAAAGAAATGAAGACATCCTTGGTGACAACAATTTGCTTTTCCCTAAATTCATATATATGGTTTGAATTTGAAATGTCTGTTTCCAAGCATGTCAAGAGGTTGTGGCAATGCAACTGGCAGGGTGGAGTTGTGGAGTTTGAATAGGAATCTCACAAGGCATTGAAAGTTGCAGCCTTTGGGGAGAGTGTTGGAGGGGAGAGAATATTCTAATGCCAAAAGAGTTCAACAGCTAAACTCCAAAATTTTATTTTAAACAATGTTAGAAAGGAAAAACATCATTAGATTATGATTAAGGATTAGCAAAGTAGCAGGAAAAGTCAGCCCACAAGGAGACGCCTACTCACATTTCCAAAAATTCACTGCCTTTGTCAGCTGGCTGTCTTCTAACATATTCTCTTTCATATTAATCTTAGTATTTACTCAAACTTAATCTACCCCACATCACTCATTAAGTAATATTATTATGCTATAATCATTCATTAAGTAAATCAGTTCAATTTTCTAACCCCAGGATAAAAAATGTCACAAAAAATAAACAGTAATTTAACAGTAACACCAAGCTTTAATCAGCAGTATTTCCTAGATTAGGTTATATCATATTCAAGCAAGTCTAAAGAAAATCATACACATATTACCCTGGAAAATCATGACGTTGAGGTTAAGCAAACTTCTTATAGTCTCATCTACTTTTCTTTTTTTTTTCTGTGGGGAACATTCTGGCTTCATTCTCTGAAGACCTTACAGAAGCATATACCTCAGATACTATATATTATTACTGGGAAATTTATACTGATAAGACAGATAACATGAACAATATTATTCCCCAGGTTAAACATTTTCACCAAAACACAACTTTATTTAAAAGAAAAGGAACCTATATATACACGCAAAGATGTTGAGAAAAAGTTAAAAAGTAAACGACCTACCATCCAAAAAATGGAGGGTGTATGGTAAAAGGTTCGCTATACATCGATCTACCACTCAAAGTTTGACCACCCAATTGACATCTTCATAGACCTTCAACTTGTGTTAAGAAATCAAAAGCATGTTTGACTGCCAGTTGCATCATCATCACGGTGTGATGATAGCTGGAAATAATTATTGTTTATGAACTGATAAATATAATAGTAATAATAATATTAATAAAAACAATGAACAAGAGTTCGTTTGATGTGCATAAAAGCCAAGTGGCTACAACCCTGTCAATGTACGTGAGACATGGTCATGTTGTCTTTGGACGATTATTCCCTTTTATGTTTTTTTTTCGTCTTTTGCTTTGGCTTAACCTTGCTTCAAAGTTTGGTGAAAATACAGACACACGTGCATGGCTGTTTACTAATAAGAGTAAGAATGCCAAAGCAATTAACAAGCTGCTTAATGAATCATGTATAGGTATTCAAACATTTTACAAGATTTTGGCATGTATATATATATCAATCTTCCTTGAGGAAATGACCTGAACTTTCACTTTGAGTATGCTGCAGAAGACCCTTAAGATTTTGCTTTTTGGGGAAAACAAAGATTAAGGAAGGCGTTTGGCTTTTCTTTTTCTAGTCACACTCAAACGAGACACAATGATTTTCACTTTTTGAAAGAAACAGCGTTTTGCTTTGATTTAAATGGTTGCAAGTGGAGTATTACAAGTTGAAACGTTAATATTCGAGCAAAAGGAAACAGTTTTCCCATAGACGACACTTCGTTACATATGATTGTAGCACTACACTAGCTATGTGGATAATAGCATATTTCTTTATTCTGGTATTTCATGTAGAGTTGGACAATCTATCCTCAAAGCAAAGCTACACTATTCTAGAGTAGGAAGCAAAGGTTTCTGAGGTCATGGCAGAAAAAAAGAAAGCCACAGATGATACATATATGTTAATATTAGGCGTGAAATATGACATATCTGTGAAATATTATTACAAACTTTAGATTTATTGGAAAACATAAAAAGGGTTATTCACTGCTGTTTAATTATCTGTAAACTCAGAATAAAAAAGTGATTGAATTGAATGAGAAAGGATTTGAAAAATGAGAAAACAAAAAGTAACAAATTATGGGATAATCATTTCCAAATGAAGATAACTTTCTTGGGAGCTCATCATATGTGTCATCATACACCTTTGCCTCATCTCCTGTTCTGTGTATATTTTTCTGACTGACCCCCACCTTCCCTTTCTTTTTCCTTTCCATTTCTCTCTCCTCGTTTGCTTTTACGCCCCCCATAGCATCTTAGTTTTTTATTCCACCTAAAAAGTAGATAATTAAATTGACTGCAACAGAGAGAAAGAGAGGGACAGAGAGATCCCATCTACCATATATCAGTTCATGTTGTTTAGGGTTGGAACCATATAATTAACAAGCCTAGCTAAGCTACCCCATTTCCTCACCTTTTCTCCTAATTCAAACACTAATATACTTCCTCCCACCTCACTACCTCTAACTGTTTCCAAACTCAGTCAAACTTAGGATTCAAGAAACACCTTACCTAAGATGCTACAAAACATGGATGATGGAGAAATTTCAAATGCTTTCCCTCTTCAGAACCCATCAACTGCTGCATCTAACCAACCTCCTGTTTTGAAGAGGAAGAGAAACCTCCCTGGAAATCCAGGCAAGTTTCTTGATTCTTATCATTTTCATCATCTTTGTTGCAATTCTCTGTCTTTCTGTGTTTCTACCTTTTCTCATCATCATGGGTATATTCAAAGTTGATTGCTTTTTTCTGCAAAAGAAAGCAATGGGTTTGTTGTGTGAGTTAATGAATAATCTTCTGTGCACAGATCCTGAAGCTGAGGTCATAGCCTTATCACCCAAGACCCTGATGGCCACAAACAGATTCGTGTGTGAAATTTGTCTCAAGGGTTTCCAAAGGGACCAAAACCTTCAACTCCATCGACGAGGGCACAACCTTCCTTGGAAGCTGAAGCAGAGATCAAGCAAAGAAGTAAGGAAGAGAGTTTATGTGTGTCCAGAGAAGACTTGTGTCCACCACCACCCTTCAAGGGCTCTGGGAGACTTAACTGGGATTAAGAAGCACTTCTGCAGAAAGCACGGTGAGAAGAAGTGGAAGTGCGAGAAGTGCTCAAAGCGTTATGCTGTGCAGTCAGATTGGAAAGCTCACTCAAAAACATGTGGTACCAGAGAATACAAATGTGACTGTGGCACTATCTTTTCACGGTACGTAGTTATCTCTATCTTTATTTCGTGGATCACAAACTGTTACGAGTTTTCAATCTCATACTAATCAAATTTTTTTGTAAAAGTGGTAAGTTGTCTAGTGGTATATATGTATGAAAAAAAAAACGAAAGAAAAGAAACAGCAATTACTATCCTTATCTTTGTGACAGAAGAAAGAGCATCGCTTTCTTCATGCAATAGTGGTGAGTTGAAACCCGAAAAAGATATACATAGATAAAATGAATCATGACGCTGAAGCCTTTAAACTGTATCTATGATATCTTTGTCTGACTCCTCCGTGTGCTTCTGCGTGTCTGCTGTCTATTTTGCTTTTTTAGGAGTAGTAAAAGGAGAAATGAGTCTTAGTGCAGTGAAAAGAGCTTGAAAGAACCCACACTTGCAAGGTTTATTACCTTTTGGCAAATATCTTAAACGACAAAATTTCTAAGCTTAGCTAGTTTGGAATTATCATAGATTATCTAATGTGATTATGAAATTGTTTTAATATCAAAGACTTATCTGGGGAGTGGAGTTATGAACCCTATATGTTATAGGGGTTGAACTTGTCCCTAATTGTTTTTTGTCTCCTTTCTCTTGTTCCAATTAAAAGGTGAAACGTAAAACATAATTAAAAAAGATAAAACTCTCTTGCTTATTGGTGTTACTACTCTTGTAAATAATTTATTTTCATAAGCTAACCGTTACAAGTCCTAATGCTGGAGCCTTGCTGCAGAAGTTCTTAACAAGAAATAAAATTTTACTATATAATCATGCCTTGAGCCTTTTTGCATGTTTGCTTTAATTTATTTAAGATAAATAATCGATGAACACAAGTCCTAAGAGATACCTAGAGAGAGTAGATAAAGGAAACAATGAAGTGTAATAATATTAAGGAATACATAAATATCCATCACATTGTAACATTTTGAGAAAGTTATATATATTTTTCCAATGTCATTTCTTGTAATTAATTAATTTACTGTTTGTCACCGATTTTGGTGGAGCAGGAGGGATAGTTTCATCACTCACAGGGCTTTCTGCGATGCCTTAGCAGAAGAAACAGCTAGGGTGAACGCAGCATCAAACATTAGCAACTACAGCATCATGCAAAACCCTCTAGGTTCAAACATGGCAACCCATTTTTCATCGTTTTATAAGCCAAATTCGTGCCCCGAGGAACCAGTCCCATGTAATCAAACATCTAAGGGGCTATCCCTTTGGATGAGTCAAACATCTCAGGCTCATCAAACAATTGCTAACAACAACTTGCATGAGTTTCATCAACTTGGGTCTGCCACAAGCCCAACCTCAATTTATGGTGGAAATCCACTTGCACCTTGCTCAAATCCACCACCCTCTAATTACCAACTAAATTGGGTGTTTGGAAATAAAGTGTCCCCCAATGGAAGCCAAGAGCTAAGTAGCACTGCTTCACTTCCACTAGTGAACAATATTGTTAAGGATAACCCAAACCTGCAACTCATAAGTGTTCCTTCCTTGTATAGTTCACAACACCAATCCCATCAAACAACCTCAGCGAACATGTCAGCCACAGCTTTGTTGCAAAAAGCTGCACAAATTGGGACAACTTCATCGGACCCATCATTATTCCTCGGGAGCATAGGTTTGAAATGCAACAGTCCAGGCCAAGATGGGAACAAATTTTGTGGTATGTACGGTTCAAGTTCTGTGCTCACAGGTCATGAGGGAGAGAATAATTATTCCGGTGATTTGTCACAAATGCCCCCTACAAAACGACGGCACGTACAGAATGAAGAGAGTGCATGGGGACAAACTAGGGATTTTCTTGGTGTTGGTGGTGCCAACCATTTACCACCCTTCATCAACCAACGGATGGACTTAATTTGATGTGGTAAAGTTTGTCCAAATGTGAAGCCTTTTAGTTTCTTCTTTTCTTTCCTTTTTTTTTTTAATTTTCTGAGAACATAATAAATGGGGATGGTGGATGAGGTTGAAAAATAAGAATATAAATGTGTTGAAACTTTGCAAGGAGGAAAAGGTGGGGTTGATGAAGGGTGAAAAAGTTGGTATAAAAAAAAAAAAAACTATTGAAGGGGTGAAAGATGAGAAGAGAAGAGAGATCCATGCATATTCTTTTGAATCCTGAAAGTTAACCCTTTTTTAAAATGGGTGGCTTTAGTTTTTGATAAAGGAGAGGGAGTGTTTGTGGAGTAGTGGGGGCAAAGGATAGAACCGCTTTTGAACTCCATTATTGCTCAGTTTCATCTCCATTGTGGACTCAAAAGAGAATTTCCAATCACCAAAAAGCATGATTCTATAGTACAAATAGGCTTTTAGCCTCTTCATTATTATAAAATATATAACCTCATGTACCCTTTCATTCCATCAACAAATCATGCACAAATGTAATATACCTATATATCTCTTTTCTATCAATGTCAAAATCCAAATTCTAAAAATAAAATAAAACCACACCCCAATTAACAAGGAGGCCATTGTATAGAGAATGAGGTTAAAATATATTTATATATGTTCTTCATCTAGGGCTTTCAACTTACACAAAATATAAAGTGGTCCCCACATTTTATAAGAGGCTGTTGATAAAGATCGACCTTTCGAGTTTGATTCTTCACCCGTTTCTATGTGTGTCGTAAAATGTTGATAATAAAATAAATATCATTTTTTAATTGCAATGTTAAGGCCGAGAAGAATCCTCAGATGGGAGAAACACGGTAATGGATCTGGATCTTTATAAATAAAGATAATTAGTTAAAAGGAAAATTTTCATTGAAAATGATAACCAGATTTAAAATAATAATAATAATAATGTCATTCATAAAATTCAAAGATATTTCGCGTTATAGTGGCTTTTTTTTTTTTTTCATAAAAGACCTAGTCCTGATTCTTTTGGTTTTCCTTTCTTCCTATTCATCTCTTTTCGTGCATTAAGCAGTGCTGCTTTTTCATTACCTTCGTTTGGGTAGTAAACCCATAATTGAGTGTTTACTTAACATAATTCTTTTCTCATTGTATGTAAAGAAATGCAAGGCGCGTGATTAGGGGGTGTAGTATTTTTTGGTGTACAACTTTTAGAATCAAACTCACTTATTAATAAGTAGGGATGGCAACGGGGCGGGGCGGGGACGGGTTTCGCTATCTCATACCCATCCCCGCATAAAAAATTCATCCCCATCCCCATACCCAAACCCAACGGGTATCAAACTTTTTTCCCATCCCCATCCCCACCGGGTAACGGGTATAATCTCGTACCCATACCCGTACCCGTGTTCTAACTACTTCAATATTAATTTTTATAAAAGAAAAAAAATTACGGTAAAGAAAACATAATATTATGAAATATTCAATATTAGGAGGATTTTCTTCGATGCCAAATACCTTAAAATAAATTATAATTGTTTACATTTTATATTAGAATACCAAATAAAATTTCATGTGAACCAAAACATTTGTTAAATTTGCAAACTACAACATTGATGAACTTAGTTGATAAAATTAAAAAATATTTCAAAAAAATATAAAAGGAAAACAAATATTTAAATTAAAATATATTTTAAATGTTTGTTTACTTCAATTTTTTAAATTCTAATGAATATCTTTTTTATACACTAATAAAAGTTATAATATATCACTTGATCAAAATGACACAAAGAATAAATAATAAACATAATAATAAAAGGAAAACAAATATTCAAATTAAAATATATTTTAAATGTTTTTTTACTTCAATTTTTTAAATTATAATGAATCTCTTTTTTATACACTAATAAAAGTTATAATACATCACTTGATCAAAATGACACAAAGAACAAATAATAAACATAATAATAAAATTTTGACATAGATTTTGTATCTTTTGAACTTCAATATATGTTGGATAGTGACAAAAAAATATTCATAGCAATTACATTAAATTTTTATATTGTAGTAAATAAAAGTTATTTATACAATTAAAGTGGAAAAAATTACAGTATGATTAATAGTGAGTTATAAAATAACAAATAATTAGATAGAATATATCAAAATATTATTCTACATGATGAAAATAAACAATAAATAAAAATATTAAAAGACTAACAAATGTGTGTTTTAGAAATAATTTGAGAGACTATCGAAAGAAATCGCACAAAGGAAATCAAATGTATAATTAAGGTATGATAAAATGAAAAATACCTTACAGAACTAATTATTAAATTATGTTTGAAGTGGTTAAAATTAAATAGAAATATCATTAGTGACCAAAAAATTTGTCATTAAATTACATATAAATTAGTAATTAAATTGGTCACTAAATCAAGTACAGATTCGATCATTGAATCGGTCACTAATTTAGTCATTGATTCAGACAATAAATCAACTACTACCACCAATGACGAAAAATAGTGACTGATATGGGTTACTGACTAAATCAGTCACCATTTCATGTTTTTCTTGTAGTGAATTATCATATACTATTCCTAAATATCATTATATATATATATATATATATATATATATATATATATATATATATATAAAATTTTAACCACTTCAAACAGAATTTAAAGTGAAAAAATTACATTATGATTAATAATGAGTTATAAAATAAAAAATAATTAGATAGAATATATCGAAATATTATTCTACATGATGAAAATAAAAAAAATAAATAAAAATATTAAAAAACTAACAAATGTGTGTTTTAGAAATAATTTGAGAGACTATCGAAAAAAATCACACAAAGGAAATCAAATGTATAACTAAGGTATGATAAGACGAAAAATATCTTAGAGAATTAAGAAAACTTTTCAAATATTAACATATAATTAATGGTTGAAAAATAACGAAAATTATTTTAATGAAACAAAAGAGTTCTTCAAATTAAACAAAAATTAATAATAATAATAAGTAAAGAATTTTTTTTATATTATCTTAAATTGAGAGTATAAACATTCTCATGTGAAAGAAAAATTTATAATAAATAAAAATATTAAAAAATAATATAAATATTCAAATGTGAGGCATAATTTTTTTTTAATTAACATACATCATTTTAACATAATTACATAAAGGTTATGATAAGATAAAAAATATATTGGAGATGAGAATGAGTTTCATGACAAATGAAATAATTAAAAGAAATAAAAAATATAAAAAAAAAATATATATATATATATAGGGGTTACTTGATTAATTGTGAATATTTTAATAATTTAAACGAGAATGGAGATATGGCGGGGACGGGTATTATGGCGGGTATATGTACATCCCCATACCCATCCCCATACCCAACTGAAAAAGTCGGGGATTCCCCATACCCATACCCAGTCAATGCGGGGATTCCCCGTCAAAACGGGGACGGGTTCGGGCAATACCCACGGGGACGGGTTTATTTGTCATCTCTATTAATAAGGCATCAAGATGAATTCAATTTCACAAAATCGACTTAGACTTTTTTTGTGCATTAAAAGAAATCTCACAAAAACCGGCTTGGAAGGTAAGGTTTGCACTATATATATATATAAACTTTAAATTGGGATGAGGTTTGCACACTCTAAATATAAATACTCTAACGAGATGTTAAAGGGTGGAATTTAAGCCTAACTCAACCTCACAAGCCGGCTTATTAGGTGAAGTGTGTAGCCACTTATATCCTATGAAATTGTCTTATTTCTAGTCGATGTGGGACTTCTAATAAGTTCCATTCATAAATTTATTTTTTTTTCTTTTTGTGTAAATCTTAACCGACAATCCAATGGTTGATTCTAAATTATAATTGCAATTTTATCGTAATTCTTGACAAGGTGACAAAATGACGAACAACCATAGTTCATGCAATGCTAGGTTTGCATTATTTGACTATGTAAGATGGGAAATAAAATAGAAGAAAAGAAAAAGAGGGAGAAAAGTATAAAGAAAGCATTTTGTTGAGTTTTGACTGCCGCACTGACCACGTTGATTTTGTTTTTACTTTTTGTCACACGATGACGATGACGTACGCGGTGGGGTTGGAGAAGTGAATTGTGAAATGGATGTTGAAAGATTATATGCCACAATTCCCTTTAATTGCAACGTAGCAGATGATTAAGGATTTGACTGGCTTTGATAATCATAAAGTTTAACATGTTAAATGATAATTGCCATGCATATGAGTGTAGTTGTAAGATCTTCTCCTGCCACGTATTGCATATTGCTTTCTTCTGATCTGACAACACAATCGTTATTTAGTCTCCTACGAACACCACATTTTCATCACACATCATCAGTGACACAACACAAAGTTCAGATTTTTTAGGTTTACCGAAAAAATAAAAGGAAAAAATTTAAGGTTTCTGAGTCGGAACGCAAGTACTAAGGAGACACGTGTAGGACTAAATCTGCTTTTTCCCTGCCATATCTACTGTGTTCTATGTTTCGACAAATTTATATGATAACGTAAGGGTTCGTTTTGGTTCCAGAATAAAAGTTGTTTGCATCAAAGATATAGCTGAATGATTTTTAAATTCCTTTCAAAAAGTAAGTTGAAAATTAATGTTCATTCACTTAGAACATG
The DNA here is from genome assembly GCF_037176805.1 of Vigna unguiculata. NCBI lineage: Eukaryota > Viridiplantae > Streptophyta > Magnoliopsida > Fabales > Fabaceae > Vigna > Vigna unguiculata. Next base: position 47,287,041 of record NC_140796.1, read on the forward strand.
TTAAAAAATGGCGAGTCTTAAAGTTGGAGACAAGACACTTCACTATAGTATGTATGACCTGATATAATTTAAGAGAGTCACCTATTTGGTGAATGTGATTGATCAAAGGTGTTTTCAATTGGATAATCTATGTGCTAATTCTAAAAGGTGTGTGCTCACTTTATCATGTTCGGTCAATTTATCGAAATGGTAGAAAATCCTATATACCTAAAATAACTTGAAACATCTCGTAAGTCTTTCATATCACAACTGTCCCTGAAATATATAAAATCACATCATCATCATATATTAATTTCTGTATTTTACAAACGTAAATGGGTGCAAGTGTAATAGAACTTTAGTTTTTTCAACAATTGATCTACACCTAATTAATCCAAGATACTTTATTCCTTCACCTCCATGATATTTTCTACACCCTTAAGTATTTTTTAAATGTCACAATTGACCTTTAATTATTTGACCAACTGTATTAAATTCTTTTTAAAATTAAAAACTTCACCTTCTCTTTCCTATTTAATGAAAACAAATTCACCCTCACACTTAATTGTAGCTTTGTGGTCACTTTTGAGTTCAGATTTTCTACTATTCTTTTTATGGTGTTTTTTGCTGAGCATTAAAAATATACTGTGTTGGTATTTTAAATATTTTTTTAATATATTTTAAAACATAAAAAATAGAGGTAATCAATGTATTATGGAGACACAATAAAGAGACAACACAAAAAAAAACCAGCAAAGAATCCAAATTCAGTCACTCCCACATCCCACCAACCCTCACACTCCTCCCTCAGTCTCCTCTATTGTGCTTCACTCAGACACGTAGTGTTCATTCTCCCTACCTTGCTCTCTCCTCTCTTCTTCTTCTCCTTTGCGTTATTCCCCAAGCCACCATTCAGATATAACAGATAATATTTTTCTTCTTCTGTGTTTGTGTTTTATCTGCCAAGTGTTTTGCCTACCATGTTTACAAATTATTTAAAATGTTTTAGTTTTTGTAATATTTGACAAATCCATTAATTTGGAAATGGGAAATTAAAACCATCAGTCAACTTTCGTAAGCCAAAAAATATCGGAAGTGAACTTCCGTAAGGGAAAAAAATATTGGAAGTGGACTTATGTAAGGGAAAAAAACGTATCGAAACCATCAATGGAAGTCGACTTTCATAAGATTAGCATATGCACCGCATGTCAACTTCGATAAAGTAAATCTCATATGTGGACAACGTTCAGGAAGTGGGCCTTTGTGAAATGTGAAATATTGGACTTTCGATGAAGGGTGTTTTCTAATGTCAACGTCCGATGAAATGTACTTACAAATGTGGACTTCCGTGGAGGTTTGATTTTCGGTGTGGACTTCTAGTTGTTTTAATTATATTTTTGGTTTATTATTTAAAATTTTATTATTTTTAAGATTTCTGAAATATTTTATTTATATTTTTTATTTTAATTGTTATTTTTCTAGTGTTTTTATGTTGTAATTTTTAATTGTAGTTAATTATAATTTTAATATGTTTTTGAATTTGTTTATTATAGACATGACTAGGACAATATGAGCATTTATACCTCATGGTGAAAGTTCTTCACATTTTGAGGCTTTTTGGGTAGGAGCCTAGAGTAGACCTACGAATCTGTTCGTAAAAGAGGTGAGAGTCGTCACGGAGAAGCTAGTCCATCAGCAGCTCCTGCTGATATTCATGAGGAGCAGGAGAATATTATCCAGCATGAGGAGATTGTTTCGGACAAGGACCACCATGATTTAGGAGGATTTCCTAGAGGACCTAGGGATATTTCTCTATTGACTAGCTATGTTGATCATGTTGCATGTGTTATTCGGGATGGTCAAGTTAGTATAGTACTTTAATCATTTTTTTTGCTTAAATTCGTGGATGAATTTAAAAAATTTCTACAATGCTTTTTATTAAGACCGAGTGGATATGAAGTTGGTGTCTCATGGCCAGAGGCGGAACATAATGTTGACTGAGGGGAGCCGGAGCCACGACTCCCCCAATGTTTATTTTTTTATATATATTTTTAAAAAATATATTTAGTTATATTAATTTAGTTTAAAAAAACCTTTTCTAAATTTAAAAATCATATTTTCCCTTTTTATTATAATTTATTTTACTTCTTTATTTGGTTTTTTTTGTGTTGCCATCTCTTTCTCTTTTTTTATTTCTATCTCAATTCTCATCATCAATTTTTATTATTTTCAAAATCAAATTGCACCAGGAAAAAGTTGAGAAGCTAAGGAATATTTTGGATTGAACAATTTCTTCTTTTAAGTAAGTTCATTTTTTACCCTTTTTTTTAAGCAATCTGTTTTCTTCTTGTATGTGATTTTTCTATGCTCTAGGCATATCTCTATCTGTTAGAGATCATAAAATAATGCTCTAATTATTGATTAAACTCTTCTTTGTGTATATAGAGCTATTTTAGGCTTTGAAGTTGTGTAAGGGAATAACAATATTAGGAATCTCTAAAGTAAGGGAAGGTAAATCATCTATAAGTTATTAGTTTTCTTAGAATATTGAGTCTTGGTTTTAAGATTTAATTTGGGATATTCATAACTTAATATTTTTCTAAATAGGGGAGAGGTGACAAATTTATATTAGAAAAATTATGATAAAAAGTAAAAAAATTGATTCTTTTTTTCAAGTGGAAGGCTTGTGATGAAGATGAAAAAAGTACATCTATGTCATATAAACTTGAGAAACTTTATGAGAATCCAAAAATTAAAGAAAATGAAAAATAACTCTCTAAGGTTCCTAAAGTTATATATAATGAATTTGAAAATAATTTAGAACGTGATCCCGAGAAGGTAACTTTTGCTTTATTTTTTTAATATATTATTTTTAATGATAAACTTTATGCTACTCTTTCATATATATTATTGTCATATTTTTTGGATTCTATTGTTATGAGTGCTTGTTTTGAATAGAGAGAATGATGTGAGGAAATGAAAAAAAATATTAACTAGAAAAAATAATTTATATATAACAATTATAATTTGTTCCCCCTAAAATTGTTGTTTAAGTTCCGCCACTACCCATGGCAAACAACACAATTCTTTAACCGGAAGTTGACTTTCGACAACAACACAATTTTGGATCTCCACTTCTATAAGCAAGTCTCTTCAACGTAACTCGACATCCGAAAACATCTTAAACTGAAAGTCGACATCTGTTAATTATATTACTGGACATCCACTTCCAAAAGCATGGGAACATGGACAAAAATCCATATCTGAGAGTGTCTCAAACCGGAAGTCAACATCCAGTTGAGGACATTTCCGGATGTCAACTTTCAGAAGTGTAGGAATTTGTTTTTATTTGTTTTCCAGAAGTTTACATTCGGTATATTTGCGAATTGGACATTGACCTCCGCAAAAGGTTAAAAACCCACATTTTGATTTCTTTGCAATTTTTTTTTTCATTTTACCAACTCATATATATATATATATATATATATATATATATATATATATATATATATATATATATTTAAGATTCTTCCGTGAAAGTGAACGGCAAAGTAGAGACAATTTGGAGGTGCAACACGTTAGTCATATAGCCACCACTATCGGTTATTATGTTTGTTCAAGCAACCACTCCTAGTAATTTCATAATTACTTAATTATTGTTTTTACCAAATCCACTTTTAAATTTTCATTTATTTTTTGAAGGGCATAAATGGAAGAGTAAAAAACTTTTGGGGTGCAGGACAAAACCTCTTAATCCAGCCCATTTTGTTTTTTAAAGAGTAGACCCATGGAACATTTCAGAACCCAACTACTTCTCAAAGCCCACAGCCCAAAACAAACAATAATCCGACATCTTGCGTTGCGTCGTGTTGGAATCGAAACTTGAGAGAAGAATGAAGTTCACAGACTCGCCGGTGATCGAGCTTCCGGTGAATGGCGCCGTTCTGTCGCTGCAGCAAGACAACGGTTCCATGCACGTGGGAACCTCCGTGTGGCCCTGCTCCCTCGTCCTCGTAAAATTCATGGAGCGCTGGGCCTCACCCTCCGACAACAACCCGTACGCCCGTGTGCTGGACTTCGGAGGCAAACGGGCTGTGGAGCTGGGCACGGGCTGCGGCGTGGCGGGGATGGGCCTGTTCTTATTGGGCCTGACGGACCTGGTCCTCACGGATATCGCGCCCGTGATGCCGGCCCTGAAGCGCAACCTGAAGGTGAACAAGCCCATCCTCCGCAAGAACCTGAAACACTCCGTTCTTTACTGGAACAACGCGCAGCAGATCGCTGCCCTCAACCCTCCCTTCGACTTCGTCGTCGCAACCGACGTCGTTTACATTCGCGAGTCCGTCCCGTCTTTGGTTTCCGCCATGGAAGCCCTAGTCTCCGACGACGGCGTCGTTTTGCTCGGCTACCAGCTTAGGGCACCCGAAGCACACGAGCTTTTCTGGGAACTGTGCGACAAAGCCTTCCACATCGAGAAAGTCCCACACGAGCATTTGCATCCAGATTATGCTTACGAGGAGGCCGATGTTTTTCTGTTGAGGAAGAAAAGGAGAAGCTGTGAGCGAGTGAGTGAGAGTGATGGGTAATTGTATGAGCATTCTCAAAATTGATTTTGAAATAATGTGAATAATGTTTTTTGTATTTTATTATGAAAATTGAGTGTAAATATTTGATCCCAAAAGTTATCACAAAAACTATTTTTGCCTATATTTAGTTAGTTAGTATTTTTAACGTGATTGTGAAAAATTCAACTAAAATTGCACACACACTTTATCCCACATCTCAAGTGACAACACTTCAGTGATTCACTATATTAAACTGGTATATAATGGTTTGTGTAAATTGAGTTAGAATGAAAAGGTTATTTTGTTGGGATTATTTCATAATGAATGGACAATGAAAAACACTTTAGGATAGCTGCATTTGAACGATGCTGGTTGTTTAAATGGCTAAATCGTTGTTTGTTAGTTTCGTTTGGTACAAATTGGGGTTACCAACCGCACCTTATTTTGTGATGATTTCATCAATCAATTGATTTGTCGTTCTGTTGACTGAATATTAGAATCGTGGAAGAGGTTAATTTTGTGTCGGGGTGAAAGATTTTAGCTATTTGCGTTCCTTTAGTTTTTGAAGGTTTTGTTCATACAAAACTGATCACTGAATGGAAGAACTTGATAGCATGTTGAGTTGTTGACTACTTTGTGGGCGTATTTGTATGAGACACAAACTTTTGGGAAGAAAAGCAACGCAAATAATATCTTTCAGGGGAGGACATTTTATGTATATTCAGTCTTTGGCATTGATGGGTGGATCATTTGATTTGTTTTGATAGGTTTATTTTTGCTCTTGTTTTCATTCTGATTATGTATCAAGATAAAGACAGTCATTCAGGAGAATATAAGAATCATCTGATGCTAGGTGAATACTGATTAAGTGTGTATTTTCTTATTTTCATCTTACTGATACTTCAGAATAAAAATGTTATATTTGTTGAAAGTTAGTCCGTAGACAACTAGTATATGAAGTCTGTCAAGCCCATTTCTGAGTGTTTGTTGCAAATCTTCTCTCCTTTTTGCTTTCCTCTTTGCATGTTATCTTGACGAATTTAAGAAACTTATTGTGGACATGGATTCTTGTTAACAGGGTGTGATGGAATGTGGTTCGCCCTGGTGTTTATGCCAATCCTCAAAATGATTGTCAACAAGAGATCTTGAATACTTGTGAGGCGTGCTTGCTGCTGTAAACGTCTTTGTTTTTCTTAGATATAGGCTCCCTTGTGATACTGAAAAGAAAGTAGTGAATGGGGGCGATTAAATGATAGTAAAGCCAGTTGCATAATTTTAGTTCTCTTATCATATTTAACCTTCTTTTTACACATTAGTGTTTGTATTATGGTATATGTTTCATGTGTGAGAAGGAGTGTGCAACCTGGTCTGTGATACACTGTCTTAAATGAATGACTTTGCAAATCGTGGGCAAACACAAATTTCTTACTGTTGAAGATACCATGGCTCTGCAAGACTAGGTATGGTGGGTTAAAGTTAGTATTGACGCAATATTCTACTATTTTATTTTGGTACAAACTAGCTAGCTACCATAGGAACACATCTCAAGAACGTGACGGATGGTCTGTCGCCGACTAAAAAAGCAAGACCAACAAGACACCTGGATGAAGCGAAACTGACTATTCATGTGTGTACTTTGCTCTTTCTGTACAGAAAGATGATTTTGGTTTCAAGCATCATCGAATATAATTATAGTTAATCCACTCACACAGTTGTTCTGCCTACCGTTGAGTCATTTTCATTAGGCATTGTCTCTTTTCAACACTTCCTCAATTGGTTCTTGAAGTTGTTGACATTCTTTTATTTGCACTTCGCGATTTGGTAAATAATATTGAAGGGCTCTATAGTGAGATTAGAGAAACTTATTTACATTTTTCGTAGTAATGCTATTATTTTGATAACTGGTTATATTTTTTACTAGATGGATGCTTAAATGTGCTGTGAGCTATATTATTCATATCTTTCTTTTATACCATACTGTTTAATTTTTTTCCCTTCTCTCATATCTGTATTCTCTTCTCACCATGTTCATAAAAGTAACATGTACACGCAATAAGAGTATAATTTCCCGAATCATATACATAAAACAAAACTCACAATAAAAAACGCACCAGACGGAATATGTGGTTCAAGGCTTTAGGGTAAAGGTCATGTTTGTACAGATTGATGGTTAGTATTTACCCAAGTATAGGAAAATTCAGATATGTTTTCGTGTCACTGCACAAAGCATGATAGCAGCTAACCTCCAAAAATCGTAAAAGAATAAAAGAAAGTAAACAAAGTTACAGCCAAATAGTTTTGGCTTTTTGTTTACTTTGGTCTCCTCACCCTGCTTTTTTCTTCCTCAATTGAAGTATCTGATCACTAGCTTTCGGATGAAGCAGTTTCTCCTTATTCTGTTCCCCCCTTTTCCCTCCTAACTGTACTTATAGTTGGTTATTAACTTATTTCTTCAATGCAGAATACAATTGTAATGTTCCTTCTCCTTCCATGAATTTCCACCACTTATTTCAAGGAATGAAAGTAGCACCATCATGAACAGGGAAGTGGGTGACTAGTTGTGCACTGCTAGGCCTATGCTGGTCCCCTTGCTCAAAGGATACAAACGAATTATTGTAGAATTCAATAAACCCAGTGCTTTTATGATTAGTTACCTCATGCACACTTTCACCGTTTAGTTTAGTAGAATACGAGTCTTTCATGAGTGAACCACATTGTCTAGGCTGTGTCTGATAGAAAACTTTGGAGACCACCAACTCCCCTTCCTTCTCCTCTTCATTATTGCCAAGGTGGTACTGATGCATCACCCAGTTTGTCTTCTCAGGCTTTCTTTGTTTTCTGTAGTTGGTGTAAAGCACAAGAATTTTCTTGTACCCTTTTAACTTGCCACTGATGTAGACTGGCCTAGTCTTACCTGTTTTGTGCCACCGTGTCTCACTGCCATCAGCATCCGTATGCACCTTTCTCCTTTTCCTTGTTCCTGTCGTGTATGCTTTCGAAGGCCTGTGAAAGAAATGTCGGATCAACCCATCTTTGCCAACTCCTGCAGTAGAGTTCATCAAAACATTAAGATGTTAAATTACATCAAAGTTATGAAGACCTTTCTTGTGCCAGATCATGGAACAGAAACAGTAGTAAACGCAAGGTTTGGTTGCACGCATTTTTCCCACAATAAAATAGAAGTAGTTGTAAAATGGATAACATGATGTTGTCAATGGTCACATCTTCTGCACAAAAGTGTGAATTCAGCAAAGGTCATGCTTTCTCAGTTTGAAGTTGCTGAAGTTTAAAGGAAACAAACATATCTAACCATATATCTTAAGGAACTATATGCAAAAATAATATTCTTAATATTGTTGAATGAGTGAGAGAAAAATGGAAATGAATAATCACAAAGTGGCTTGTATTAAATTACCTGGTAACTTCTCTGGATGGGTGCAGCAGATTCCATTCTCCCCTTCAAGAGTAGGGATGAACTCATCGATTAACGGATGCAGCTTGTGAATGTCAGAACGCACTTTAGCTTCCAAATGCTCAAGAATCTCTTGATCTGTAGGATCAAACTTTACTCCAGCTGGAAGTCCAGGCAAGTCATGAATTCCAGCAGCCTAAACATCAACACCAGAACATTTATATCTATTATTGAAATGAAAGGCCAATAAAACAGTAAGTATCAAATACTGTGCATATATATAATGCTGATTAGAAAACAATATAAAAGTGTGTATATTGTATCAGATTCAAACTCAAGTAGAAAAGACAGAAAAGGATGATGATGATGATGATGATGATGAGTATGCATGGAGTAATGAAGGAGTTAATTAATGTGAACCTGCTCCTGGCATTTGACATGATGACCACATGTAGGACATGTTCTGATGAAGTTATCTTTGTGCCTCTCCACGATGACGGTGTGGTTGTTTTCAGGGTAACTGCACTGAGTCATTTCCTTGTTATATATCCTCTTTTCACCCTCATTCCATTGCTGGTTATGTTCTTCACTTATGCAGTTCTAAAAGAAATGGAACAAGGATGAACTGAGGAAGAGTGAGAGAAAGGTTGAGCCAAGAAGAGATGAATTTAAAGTAGTAATAATTAAATAGAAGGGGAAAAGAAAATGTTGTCTCTTCTAAAGGTTGCTCCCCTCATGCCAGATTTTGTTGAGGGTTGGGAAGGAATGAAATTCTCCCTCACTTTTTTTTGCATGAGAGAATATATTGCAGTCTAGGAGAGAGCTATACCTAAAAATTCTAAATATAGAGAGTGGAACTGAAATAAGTAATGGGGTTAGTTGCAGAGAGGAATGAAAAAAATAATATATAAAAAAAGATTGCTTTGATCTCAAGTTTTGCTTTGCTTTGTATACTTGTATGAAAACTTGTAGAGGAATAAATGTAGATTTTTATCCTTTATAAGTCTGACTAAAGGTAGCTTTGGATTTAATTAAAAATAAAAGAAAAGGAGTTTTAAGATGGAAAGAAAGAAGTGATATATAAGGGTAGAAGAGAGAGTTGAGTGGGATTTGGGCAACCTAATGTAAGCACAGAGCCAGAACTTAGGTCCGATGTCACCCTGGAGTATAGATAAAGTTTAAAATATTAATACCTCAAAACTAAGAACAAAATTGAAAAAAAAAAAAAAAACATTTTTGAGCCAACCATAACTCCATTCCTTCACGTAGACTTCTCATGCATACCAAGAATCTCTCTCTCAATCTACCTTCAAAGGCTTAGCCCTCAACATCATTGATAGTTTCAGCACACTATCTTTTGCCATCTGTTGATGTTTATGTACTTGTTCAAGGAAATGAAAAACAATAAATATATTTCAAGCATCATCTACCAAATCTTATCTACACCTGATGATGCACTTAAAAACTCTAATCTTTTTTTTTATTAACCACGTAATGGAATAGAAAAGATCAACACTGAATTAAGTGTCAACAAAATTATACGAAAATTTGTAATTTTTATCAGAAAAATTGCATAAAGATAAAAAGGTTTGAACTATACGATGAATTTATTTTTGTTATTTTTTCTATTTATTATTCTCAAGATAATAATATAAGAGAAATTATTTTTGAAGATCAATTATATTAAAAAATCTCATTTAAATATATAATTATACTCAAATTTTCCTATTCGGAATTGCTCATTGTACACTACAAGTAGAAACATTAGTAGAACGTGTATCATGAGTATAGCCAAATGGGACCTATGAACATAAAACAAGAATCTTATTATCAATCTTTGGCTTTATTTACCAAAGTTGGCCAAGAGAAGTAAGAAAATCATTGCCATGCAAAATTACAGACCTATTTATCCTTCATTAAATAAATGTGGATAATTAGAGAATATATGTGAGAAATCAAATGAAGGGTATAAAGATTATTTGATTAAATAATTTATCAAACTGGAAAGGGTAAAAGGATTGGACAATGATACTCTTAATTCAGTGTTGGTCTTTTCTATTATGTTACTTTTTTTTTTCTTTTTGCTTTATTATCTTTTCTTAATTAATTATCAGTTATATGACACCTAATGATTAGCAATTCAGTTGGATTTTATATTCTCTATCTTTGTGGCTTTTAGTTACACTAATGATAAGGGAGACCCTAAGCCCAAAGACACTTGCTGAAACAAGGTACACAGGAAGAATATTTTGGGTTTCAGTATCATGCTTAAAAAAATGTATATTTAAATTTTATAAACTTAACGTGTCTATTAATTATTTCACTTTTTTATTTGTTTTTCTTTGCTTTTTGTTTTCTCTTAATGTACTAAATAGAAAGTACTACATTATATTAGTTTATGGAAAAGATTCAGTTTAAAATAAAAACGGTGATAAACCAGTTTCAATCTGTTTAATTGTTGGACCTTTTGAAGATTCATTCCTGCACCCTCACAATTATTAAATTCATCTTCAAAATATTAGGAAAATATTTAAATATCTTACACTATTGTACCTCCTCACACCACAACACTTCTATTACACCGCTGATGCAAACAAAAGAAGTAAAGAGAAAATACAAAGAAAAGAAAATTCTGAAAAACGTTTTTTAAATATATTTTATGTTTTGCAAAGTTTTCTTTTCTGAACATATATCATGTAAGAGTATTTTAAAAAATTCGTTCCAGAACATATTATATATTTCAAAAAATTGTTTCAGAATATATTTTAATGTATTGAAAATTTTATTCCAAAATTCTGTTCTAGAAATTTTGTTCTGAAATACATAAACTGCAAGTCACTTTTAAGGAGATACAATGTCATTTTGAAAACTTGAAGCGTGGGTGAAGAAATTATGGGGCTGCAGGAAGTAGAAGCCCCACAAGGAATGAAAACTGAAGAAGGGAGGCCCATTAGTTGAAACCATAAAGTTAAACCCAATATTCATTTACGGTTATTTATCCCATCGCATAATATTTATCTTTGCATAATTTGACCGTAGTATATTTATTTATAATAATATATAAAGAGATATTTTTTTTTATTCATATTTTGTTATTCTAATTTTATCTTTAAGTATTATTTTAAAAATTAATCAATTTATAAATAGTTTATTTCTAATCATTATTCTAAAAAATTATTTTGTCTTTAACCATTTTAAAAACTTCTTTTTGTATACATTTTTTTTATCTTTAATAACTATTTTAAAAGTTAATTAAATATTTCTTATCGATCTTAATTCAATTTTTTATGAAAATTAAAAATGCAAATACACAGGTGTTATCATATTTGTGATCTCGCTAGTTTAAATAAGATTGTTTTACGCATCATTTGAAAAGAATTGCAAAATGGGTCAATTCAACCTATTTTGGCCCGTCCTCCATTTTGGCTTGTAAAATATAGGCTAGGTTGACTCGTCCCACAGTCAAAAACAAAGGTTTACTTTCCTGGTCCGCCCCATCGTGCGGGCTGACTCGTATTTATAATGAGCAAAATAAAAACTTTGTTCATAATAATTTATATTCATTTCCTATCGAAATAATTCCATTTACTCTAACTAATCAAAGACTAGAAATAATAGCAACAAATATTATAGCTAAATTACAATAGCAACATGTCACATTACAAGACAGATACAAATTTGTTAATCTAAAAATATATAAAAAAATATTCCATATTTAAGAACTAAAATCATTATCTTATATACAATGATTATAATAATAATAATAATAATAATAATAATAATAATAAAAATAAACTTACAGAAACAACGGGATGAATGATATGAGAATTGGAAAAAAAATAATTTTAATTTTGTAAACGAGTCAGTTCGTCCCTCCCCGCCTTTAACTTGTGTGAAATGTGGTTCTGTGCAGACCAACGAATTCAACATCACAACCCATCCCACATTTTTTCTGCAAACATGCAAACCAACTCGCTTGGCTGCTCCAAATTATCATTCTTATATCCGTAATCATAGAATTATTAATTCCATATTAACTATACAAAAAGATAAACCATTTTCGTAAATTCTGAAATAATTGATCCGAAACATTTTTTTTTTATTTCAGACTCAATAATTAGGAATAAAGATTTTTTTTATTTAAAATTAGATTGTTTAAAAGAAATTAAGGAAATACCACAAGAAAGTATAGGACTATGAGAGAGAATGAAGCTATATTTAAAGTTTATTAAAATAAATTATGGGACTAAAACTGTTAGAATGGAAAAAGTTTTGACTCATGACATTAAGCACCAAAATGGATCCATTAGATAAATTACTACAAGATGAATTATTTTTGCCTCAAAACCTTTTTCATTATCATTAGGGAGACATTTGAAGCTAATTATAGTCAATAAAGTTAAACCTGCTCAGGTAGAAAAAAATTCATCCCAAACACCAAAACTGACTTTTTCAGTCAAACAAAAAAAAAAAAACTCACCAAATCAATTATGGTAAGGTATGACTTATGCCCAAACCTTATTATTATAACCAGTTCATTCAATATAAAAATATTACAGTTATCAAGAACAAATTTATTCACGCTAATTAAATGTTACATATATAATCATGAAATCTTTTCAATAAGCAAAAATCCATTCAATATAAAAATATCACAAGAACAAATTTTGTTTGCATTAATTAAATGTTACATCACTAATGTATTTGTAAGTTTAAAAGTTGAATGGATATTATAAAATTTCTCTATTGAAATAATATGACATGACAACGAATTTCGATTTAATTAAATTTTAAACTTTTTTTATAAATTTTGTATTTTTAATTGAGTAATAATTTTTTTTTATTATTGAGTATTTAATATTTTTATATTTTTTTCATGAAGTCTTTGATATTTATTTACTTTTTAACATGAAGATGTAATTATTATTTTGTTTCATCATTTTTGTTATATGTATACACAGATTAAGAAATATATTTTTTTATTATTTATATAAAATAATATTATAGATATTATAACATTATGAATTATTTCTATTATTTCTTATTTAAAACATGTTGGATAAAATGGAACTTGTTCTCATAATAAATATTACAATCAACATGAAAGTCATAATGACTACCTAACACTTTTTTTTTACTATTTCCATTAGAAACAACAACCCTTTTATCATATAAATATTCTACAACAATAAATAAATAAAATCTTTGCCAATAACTAATAATAATATTAAATATAAATTGAAATATAAATATCATATCTTTAAATTAAATTTTATAAGACTTTTGCATCATAAAAAATACACATCAAATCTAAAAAATGAAGTGAAATTCTTCAATAAATAAAACGGTTTTATGTTATCATCATTGCTCCATTAGTCATTTTCAAAGTTAATCTTACCCTAAACAAGGAAAAATATATCCCAACACATTAAATTTGAGATTTCATTTGGTTAGATCTCTATCAAAAGGTTGGCAAATCATTCAATCTACCAAAAAACCTCTGTTTGATTATCTGTCGGTGATTAAAATCTATTCAAACTCATGAAATCAAAAAGTAACTTCATTGAACAGAAGCTTCATCAAATTTTGTGATTTCTAATAAGCTTTAATCAGGATATATTCAAAGAATGTGATAGAGAATATGTTTGTAATATTTTTCTTAACTTTTTGTAGAGAAGTATTGATATCATCTGCAGACTCAAGTGACAGAGCCATTGATGAGTATCCCAACAGAAGTTAATGAACAGGCAAAGCAACTAGATATGGAGGGATAAAGATTGGCACAAGGCAATTTCCTGAAAATATATTATATTACATTTTAATGCAAAGTAGAACATAATATATAATCTAGTGAGAATTTCATTATATCATTTTTAGCTGGAATTAAAGACGATTTATAAGATTGAAACTGGAGAGTTATTGGCCTTTCTTACAATTGCTGTTTCAAGAACTATTGCCTAAGCAAGAACTAAGTTTTAAGTAGCAATTTACCAAAGCTGAAGAGAAAATTGCAGCTGATTACTTTGATTTTCAGAATGTAGCTCAAACTAAACTTCCCTGATGATCATTATCAGAGGGCACTTCCTGAAAATAAGGAGAGAGTTTTCCACTTAAGGATTTGGGAAGAACTGGTGCAGTTACTTCCTTCAGCATTTTCACCACTCTACGCATTGAAGGACGAGTTATAGGAAGAGAAGTAGTGCAAAGAAGCCCCACGCTTAGTACCTTTCTCATTTCTTCCCTATATTCACCATCCAAACTTGGATCAATCACTTCATCTTGTCCTTTCTGATCCATTGTGGAGTAAACCCATTTCACTAGATCCTTTTCCCCATACTCTGGATCAAGAGGGGGCTTCCCAGTTACCAACTCCAAAATCACCACACCAAAACTATATATGTCACTCTTTTCATTCACCCGAAGAGTATAAGCATATTCTGCATCAAATTCAACCACCAAATCCCATTAAATCTATGCAGATGGTTAACTGTCACATAAGTTTTATGATACAAGTTTAAGATTTAAGGTTTAAGTTTTGTACCTGGTGCAATGTAACCATAAGATCCAGCAATCACAGACATAGATTGTGCACCTTGGTTGGCTCCATTCACGATTTTGGCAACTCCAAAATCTGCTACTTTTGCTCCAAATTCATCATCTAGCAAGATATTGCTAGATTTGACATCCCTATGGACAATAGGGGGCACACAATCATGATGCAGATATGAGAGCCCTTCAGCAGCATCGATTGCGATTTTATATCTGGTGGGCCAATCCAACAAGCCTTTCTTGCTACTGTGCAACAAATCAGCTAGACTCCCATTTGGCATGTACTCATAAACCAAGAGCTTGCTGTCTTTACTGTTGCAGCAACACCATAATCTCACGATATTCTTGTGCCGAATCTTGCCCAGTGTTTCGACCTCAACTTCAAACCCATCCTTCTCAGAATCAACAGATCCATTTCCCATGTTTGGTGCTCCGAACAATTTCTTCACAGCCACCACCTCACCATTGCTCAGGGCCACTTTGTAAACCTTCCCAGATGCTCCACTCCCTATGACATTGTCCTCGCTTAGCAGTTTAACAACCTCGAACTCACTGAACCCCAGCTTGTGAAACGACCTCCACTTTGAAATCTGAAACCCCTTTTTCATCTTCTTGAAATTCCGGAATTTGAAGTAGAACCAAGACACCCCGACAATTAGCACAATCCCAGCAAGCACAAATATGAACCGGAAAATCCACACATATTTCCTGCCCTTACCCTCATTCTCATTCAAGCTTGGACACAGACCAGAGAGAGAACTACACAGCCCCGGATTCCCGAGAAAACTGTTTCTATAATACTCGTTGGCATAAAGAGGAGGAATCTCCCCAGAAAACTGATTGTTCGACAAGTTCAACAAGTTCAGCTTCATATTCTGCAGCTCAATTGGAATCAGACCAGATAACCGATTATTAGAAAGATCAAGATACTTAAGCACAGGTAAGTCCAATAACTCCTTAGGAATACTCCCATCCAATCTATTATTCGCCAAATCAAGTTCATTGAGCGTCTTCCAACCACCAACACTAGCAGGAATCTCTCCAAAAAGCTGATTGTCGCTGAGGACCAGCCTATCCAACTGACTCAACCCAACCACACTTGTCGGAATCCGGCCAGTAAGATTATTATTATTAGCAACAAACACTCCAAGATTAACCAATTCACCAATCCCCTCGGGAATCGACCCAGAAAAATTATTTCCTGAAATTAACAAAATTGAAAGGCTCCGCGCCCCGGATATCCCATTAGCAATCGACCCAGAAAGAGAGTTCTCAACAAGCTCCAACAAATTCAAATGGGGCAAACCCCATAACCCCCCCGGCACAACCCCAGAAAGGTTATTGTTCCTAAGCCGAACCCTTCTCAAACTCTTGCATTCCCCGAGACTTTCGGGGATCCTCCCGGAAAACGTATTGTAAATCAAAATCAGCTCCTCCAACGCTCCTCCGCCGCACAACCCCGCCGGAATCTCGCCGGAGAATCGATTAAAGGAAACGTCGAAACTCTTCAACTTTGAGTTTCCACCCAACCCGCTGGGCAACGACCCAGAGAGTGAGTTGTTGAACAACTTCAACTCGTACAAGTTGTCCGAATTCACTATACTCTCCGGCAAAGTACCCTCGAGTTTATTAGCGTACAGGTTCAGCGACCCGAGTTTCTTCAACCCGCACAACTCGTCCGGAATCGTCCCGGTCAACTCGTTCGTGGAGGCATCGAACCTTTCCAAGTTAGCAAGGTTTGCGAACGCGGCGCGTGGCAACGCACCGGAGAGCGCGTTCTCGTAGAGTTCGATTTGTACAATGCTGCGCAAACCCGACACGAGTTGTTCAGGTATGTTTCCGACGAGGTTGTTTATGGACAAGTCGAGGTTTGTGAGCTTCGTCAAGTTTCCTAGAGAAGGAGGAATGGGGCCTACAAGGTTGCACCCTGCTAGCCAGAGCTCCTCGAGATTCGTGAGGTTCCCCAAAGAAGGAGGAATGTGACCTGCGTCAAAGTAAACGTTGTAAGCGAGATGAAGCTTTTGGAGCGTGGAAACGTTGCCCAGGAAAGAGGGAATGGTTCCGTTCAGGAGGTTGCTGACGAGGAAGAGGCTTCGGAGTTGGCGGAACTGGCCGAAGCTCGCAGGAATCTCGCCGGAGAAGTTGTTGGAGGAGAGGTCGAGGGTTTCGAGGGCGGGTAGGAAAGCGAGGGCGGAGGGGATGGGGCCGATGATGGCATTCTCGGAGAGGTCGAGCTTTCGGAGGGCGGCGCAGGCGGAGAAAGCGGCGTCGGGAAGGGTGCCGCCAAGGCTGTTGTTGGCCATGGAGAGGCTGGCGAGGGAGGGAAGGCGGCAGAGTGCGGCTTCCGGGAGGGGGCCGGAGAGCTGGAGGTTGTCGAAATTAAGGGAGGCGACGGCGCCGGTGGCGGCGTCGCATGTGACGGCGGTCCAGTTGCATGGGGTGGCGTCACGGTGGTTCCAATCGGAGAGGGCGTTTGTGGGGTCGGAGAGTTGGAGCTTGGCCTGGAGGAGGAAGAGACCGTCTTGGTTTAGAGAGAGAGTGGGGTTTAGAGAGAGAAAGAGAAGCAGAAACAAAAATAGTTGATGGCTACGGTGAAGCATGGTTGTTCTGGTATTGGCTATGGTGTGGGATAATGAGAGTTATATTCAGACGTAGAGAAAGTGAAGGAAGGAGGAAGAAACACAGCAACATATCAGTTCAAAACGTAGCATGGCTATGGATTGAGTTGTTATTTTGCTATATTTTGAGTTTAGTGTGAGTGAAAAAGGATGGATTCTTGGATCTCCTCTTCTGCTCTGTTCTTTCTTCCAAGGTTTCTTCTCGAGTCAAGATCAGAACTCTCTCTCTCTCTCTCTCTTTCTTGCATTTAAATTTAGCTCCAGAAAGATCCTATTCCTGTTGGAACTTTTTGTTCAAACATGTAGCAAACAGAATCTAAAATTTCAAAGATAGTACACTCACTTACCCAAGAAATAACTTGTTTATCTCTCAGAACAATATAATAAAAATCTTCATTAACATTAAATATTATATTTAGTTTTTAAACAAATACTATATTTCTTTCTTTCTACCAAGAAGTATACAGAATTACTATATACTACTTAATTAGTATTTCTCTCTAAAGGTAGAATGATGGTATTATATATTCAAATCAATTCGAAATATTATCTATTAGTCTGTAAAAAAGAATCTTAAAAAATGAAAACTATTAAAAGTATCAAAAACTACTTTAAAGTGTTATTAGTCTGTAAAAATGAAGTAGTTTTAATATTTTAACCACAACCTTAAAATGGGTTTGCCTTTTCTTAAAGGTTATGCTGTGCATGTTTGACTGAATTAAGTTAGGGACAGAGAATCATGAATGCCCAACTACAAAATGGAGAATAGGTGGCAATTATTTGTGTAGGATTAGATGAATGAGAGGGTAACAGGGATGACCATTGTGTTTGAGGATGTAAGATTTGGTCCACACCCAGAAAAAGATATGCAAGGACAAGTGTGTTGTTACTTTCATACATCTCTCGGTAAAGAACATCAAACTTACAGTTTTAGCTTTATATTATTTAGTAAAACCTTCAAAGAATTTCAACCTCAGGAATGCAAACATATATATACACGACACGTCTAAAGTAGAATATATTCACAAAACCAATACCTCCCATTCTTTGCTCTTTAGAAAAACAATTCCCTTTTTCCCTTTCTTTCTCTCCTTTTCTTTGTAACCATTGGTAGTTGGATATATTTTCTAACTTTGCAATATCAAATATTCAGATAATGATGATATGTAGGCATATTTTCCATGAAATTTTAGGTGGATTAGATTTTGTTCTCGGTTGATGCATTTTATAAATGAAAATATTCATTAAACTAATTTATTTATTTATGACTATCGTAGATAGACTCCTATGTGTTGTATAAAGAAAATTATCACTAGTACAAAAAATACATATTACATAAGTTATTTAATAACAATTACATCGATTTTGGATCTGATGTAATAAATTTGATATTATATTCTTACAAGGATATAGTGATCTCAACACATCACTCATTGGTCTTATGTCTTTTTGTGCCTTTAGTTCTTTTTGACTCCAAATACTTACCTATTATTATACATGTAAAAAACACTTTAACATCCAAGTAAATTTTCAATTCGACCAATTACTATCAATCAATGCAAAAGTATGAATCACTTACCTCTTATCCAACTATATGTATTTATAGTGGTGATGGTGGGCCTTGGTTCATTCTTGAATTTGGTGCAGGCCCAATCTCTCTTATCATGCTTAGCTCGCATAATCATATAATTAAATCAATAATCACGTTTTTAATAATATTAGTTGAGATTTGATTTAGTTTGAATTCTACCAAGATCTATTTTTTGTGGTCAAGATATTTTATAGTTTTCGAAGGGAGTTGCCTACAAGTGCTGCTAAGTTTCAAAGTTCCTTCTTTGAGTTCATAGTCTTAATTTTAAGTTTTCGGCCTTCAAGTTCTTGGCCAATATTAGTTGTTGACTTAATTTTGTAGAAAAAAATGTTCTTCAGTAACTGTGTCATATAGTACAATATTTAATCTCATATTTTAGGTTAGAGTTGATATTTTATGAGTTTATTCATTATTTATTGATGTCAATGATTCACCTTAATATTGGCTCAAACAAGTAAAAAATATCTTGATAACAGTTTTAGATAAGTGTGTCCCATCGTGGCAAATGACGATACAAGTAAGGCACATTACTTTCGCTAGAGGGAGAATGTACCATTGTGAAAGGAATTAACACTTGAGAAAGAGATTGTTTGAAATTCAAGTGAGTTCAAATTCTGACATTGCAAAAAAATGAGCAAGACAAATAATGTATAAGGAGAAGGACTAACTATTCCAAAGTTATGGTTCTAAGTAGAAGGTGGTATCATAATTTTTTATATATGTTGTTCATGACTCATTAGTGTTAATGGTGTCTCCCCTAAAAGAACCCAATGCATAGACCAGTGTAGAATGTTCTTATAAATATTATAGAAAAAGCTCATGTAGCAATTTTCACATTGATTGTGGAGAATAATTGATATGAAAAATGGCATTGGAGCCTTTTTAAGGGTATACTTCAAATTTAACCTACCACCACTACAAGAAATTCTTTATTTATTGAAAAAAACTTATCAACAAAAATAAATTTATTGATTGGTCTTTACTATCGACAAATATATAATGGTAAATTCCATTGAAAATTTCATCATTAATCTAGAATTGTTATTACCAACAGGTTTTTCGTCGTTAAAATGACGTTAAATTTTCTACTTTGAATTTTGACCATTTCGCGGTAAAATTTGTCACTAAATTTATCAAAAATTAGGCTTAATTAAAAAAAATATAAAGATTACTAATTAAGCCTTAAATATTTGGTGCCCAATTTATTGATGATTTACCAACAAAAGAACTTGTCAATAATCAAAATTTTATTTTACTGATAAAAAAAGTTGTTAGTAATAACAATTCTAGATTATCAATAAAAAATTTTAACGAAATTTACCAATAGTCAAAATCTATCGGTAAACTTATTTTTTTCCATAACTAATTTATTTTAGTGTAACTTTCTTTCTCATTATCTATTACATCACTTTATTATCATCTTTGTTCTAATTTCGAAAAGAGAATTATTGTGAGAATACGATTCAACACATTTTAAGCAAGTAAATTAATCAAACACTAACCTTGTGTTTGGATGGAGCATTTCAACAATGCTTAGAAATTGAAATGCTTTGTATTTGAATTGCTTGTAATTAAATTCCATTCATTTTTTAAATAACTTTGTTTGGAAAAAAAATTGAAAATTCCATTCTAATTTTGTAAGGAAATTAGAATACCTGACATTTCAATTTCTTGTTTGGAAAAAAAATTGAATTTATTGTGAGATAAAATTGAATTTTAACAATATTTATTTTACGCTTAATTATGTTTTGAATTCATGATAAATTTGGAAACATGCTCAACAATCCAAATGGGTCGGGCAGACCCAACTACGCAACCGGATTGGTTAGACCCGACGACCCACCTGAGCTGGACCGACTGGAAAGCCCAAACAGGCTGGGTGGCCCGATGATCTAGAGGCCTGACGGCCCATAGTGCACGATTGTGCCGTCAAGTTCGTCAATATTCGAACCCGAACATGCCCGACGATCAAGACGGGCCCGACGACCTGAACGGGCCCGAAGACATGGACGAGCCCGACAATCCGGACGGGTCCGAATACTCGGACAGGTTCGACGACCCGGACGGACCTGAAGACCTGGACGGGTCCGACGACTAGGATGGGCCCGAGGACCCGGATGGGCCGGTCGGACCCGGACGGCCCAACAACTCGGATGGGCCCAACGACTTGGACACGTCCGACGACCTAGAAGGGTCCGACAACTCTTACGGGCCAATTCAAACCGTTAGGTTCGTTTGGATAGTTTGGCCCGTACGAGTCATCGGGCCCGTTTGGATCATCGGGACTGTTCGGTTCATTGGGCCCGTCCGGGTCATCGTTCCCGTCTGGGTCGTCGGGCCCGTTCGGGTCGTCGGGCCCATTCGGGTCGTCGGGCCCATTCGGGTTGTCGGGCCCGTTCAAGTCGTCGGGCCTGTCCGCGTTGTCCCGCACTTCCTGGTCGTCGGGTACGTCCGGGTCGTCGAGCTCATCCGGGTTGTCGGGCCCAATGATTTGGAAGGGCTAATTTGGGTCATCATGCTCGTTTGGGTCGTTGGGTACATCCAGGTCTTCCGGGTCCATCCAGGTCGTCCGGGTTGTCTGGCCCGTATAAGTCAAGCCCGTCCAGGTCATCGGGCCCTTTTGGGTCGTCAAACCTGTATGGGTCATTGGGCCCGTTTGGGTCGTCGACCTGTCCGGTTCGTCGGGCCCGTCCAAGTCGTCGGGTCCGTCTGGGTCATCGAGTACGTCCGAGTCGCTGTGCCCGTCCGGATCGTCTAGAATGTGAGGTTGAGTGAGAAGAATTTCAAATTTCACCTATTTTGAGGGTATTTGAATTTGTACTAATTTAGCTAATTGAAATCCATCAAAAAAATACTTGGATTTGAAATACTTTTTAATTTCTTTATGCAAACAAAACATTTCATTAAAAAAAATATAAATTCTTAAAAAAAAATGAATTGCTTCGTTAAAATATTTTATCAAACACACTCTAAAGTTTCATTTGTTGCATTTCATTAGATGCGAAATTTACTAGATGATAAGTTGTAATATAAATTATTGTCTAAATTTTGATCATCGATATTAATATGGTATCACTACAATTTTATTCTAGTTGAGATTTTATTGATTGTGTTGCCTGTATTGGTCCTTCCTTGATTTCTATGCTCAATATCCTAGTTAAAATGTATTTTGTACTTTTATACTCGAATAGAATACCAATTTATTAATTCTTTCTTCAATTAATAATATGTGATTTAATTCTCTTAATTAATTTCCGCAATTTTTTGTATTTATACTTTTAAATTTCAAATTTGTAATTTAATTGTCGATTTTGCACAAGTTTAATTATTCATTTTATTTTGAACCAATTAAATCATAATCCTAACATATTAATCTAAGGTCTAATGAAAAATTAATTTATTAAACTAAAATGTAAAAGAAAAGTCAAATGTTCATAAAGCTAAATATTTAAACCGAAATTAGAGATTTCTGAATATAAGTCAAGAAAATGACTAAAATCTCATGTAAAAGAAATAAAGAGGATGAAGTTCCTTTTAACCAATTAATTATGCTATGCTTGTAAAATTAAGAAAGAAAATTTATCATTTTAAAATAAAAGCTGTAACTATGGATTAAAATATGTAAGAAATAAAAGAAAATGGAATTGTGAAAATTTAAAGGATGGTTGGAAATACAGTAATCACCGAAAATGATTACGAAATTTGAGGCCATGGACAAAAGTGTAGACTCTGGGTCAACCACTAAGCCAAAAAATAATAATAAATAAATAAAGGGAGTAGTTGAAAATAATAGGGTTCTAATTTCTCTGTAGTTTGAACACTGAAATTTACAGGGACAGAGGTGTGGACGAATACTCAGAAGTTTGAAAAAAAAAATACATAGCTTTCTGTATCACAGAATGGACAAGCGAACAACTTTCTGCCCTTCTTTTTTGACTCTTTTGGCCAAATTTATTAGTGCTTTTCTAATTTATTATTTTAAACTGTCAAATCATTTTTTAAGCTTAAAATCCATCTCCATCACCTTTTTATTTAAACACATTTAAATATTTATATCTATAGTCCAGTTATTTGCTGAACTTTTTCCCTCCAATATACCTTTTCCAAAGGATCCAATATAAGTTTACTTTTTCAGATAGATTTTTTTACTGAATCTCAGAAATTCTCAACTAGTCTTTTCTCAAATTATGGAAATCGAATTTTGAAAAAGAAAAAGAAAATATAAAGTTAAAACTAAAATTCAAAAATATAATGTAAAGTAATTAATTAAAAAGGTTTAGATTCAATTTTAAATGATTTTAGAGAAAAGAAAAAAACAATACAAATCAATT
The DNA here is from genome assembly GCF_037176805.1 of Vigna unguiculata. NCBI lineage: Eukaryota > Viridiplantae > Streptophyta > Magnoliopsida > Fabales > Fabaceae > Vigna > Vigna unguiculata. The sequence continues at coordinate 47,310,086 of NC_140796.1, forward strand.
TAAAAATGAATATTCTTTTATTGGATTAAATATATTTTTCCCCTCAAATTTCAGTAAATTTTGAAATTAGTCTCTTTTAAAAAATTTTCATCAATTTAATTCTTATTTTTTAGAAATGCGTGAATTTAATTTTTTAAATCAAATTTTATTAAGTTTATCTTACGTTTCAAGCACATTTTGTGATAGTATTTGAATTATTTACACTGTTTGACACATTTTCGCTTCAATGTTAACTCAAATATTATTCATAAAATGCGTTTAAAATGTCAAATAAACTTAACAAAATTTGGTAAGAATGACTAAATCCACATTTTTCTAAAGATGAAGAACTAAATTGGTATAAAATTTCGAAGAATGACTAATTTCAAAATTACTGAACTTGAGGGACTAAAAACATATTTAACCTTTCTTTATTTTATAATATTGTTATTGTGATATAATTTAAAATTAAATTTTTTATTATTGGTTTGATGTTATAAAGTTGATGATAAAAAATTAAAATGTTAACAACTACTCTTGGATTGAAATTAAAGTTTTAAAATGTTAAATTAACAAGTAATTTATAGTTCTAATAAAATAAAATTTTAATATAAAATTATTTATATATTTACTAAATTATAATAATAAATTTATGTAATAATATTTAGGGAAAATTTATATAAATAAAACTTGATAGTATCCTGTGACAATTAAAGGTGGAATGAGAAAATGTAGATGAAATTAATAGAACACGGAGATTTACAGGAGAAATTCAACAAGAATAAGATATAGGGTAAATTTATATAATAAATTAATACTTCTATCTAAAATCATAAGAAAATGAATTTATAATATATTTTTTTACTTATTGTTTAACTTCTTTTATTTTTACTTAATGTGAACTTAAATTTATACTTGAAATTTATAAGAAATGGATGTTTCAATCTACTAAACCTTAATTATAACTTTGGTGCATATAGAAATCATTCTTATTTGTATTAATCTCTTAAAATTTAAACTCTTATCTCCTTCCTAACATGGATCAATATTATGAATGATTGGAGTAGAAGATGTTCATGCTATAACCAATAGATAATTGTTGGTGGACACTGTGGTCCCTACACATGGAATTTTACATTCCACTTCGATCATGTACCAAAGTTTCATCGGTCTAATGATATATATATCTATCATGTCATGTCATATAATTTGCGAATCTTAATTTTAGAACATTATCTCCTCGCACTCAAGACTTTATAATCAAGCAATGTGCCACTTCATTAATCTCTGCATCTGAAAAGATATAAGTACGGAAAATTATCTTTTATGATTAGTTTTTTTTTTTTAATTTAGTTTCTCATTTATTTACATTTTGGACACATTTTTATTGTTTATGCTGTTTAATATATTTTTTATATTAATTTAAAAATATGTTTAAAATATTAAATAAATTAGTTAAATATGTGAAATTAGTTTCTTTTCGAAACTTTAATCTAATTTAGTTCCTTAACTTCAAAATTACGTGGATTTAGTCATTTTAACCAAATTTTTTTAAGTTTATTTGAAGTTTCAAATACGTTTCATGATAGTTTTTTAGTTAATATTGAAACAAAAATGTGTCAAATGGTGTAAACATCTCAAATGCTATCATGAAATGTGTTTGAAACGTTAAATTAATTTAACAAAATTTGCTTGAAATGACTAAATCCACACAATTCTCAAGTTGAGAGACTAAATTAGGTCAAAATTTTGAGTAGGGACTAATTCTAATTTTCACCGAAAGTTAAAAAACTAAAACCATATTTAACTTAAATAAATTTTATAAATTTTATAAAATAATTAAATTTATGTATTTTTAAAATTTATGTTAAGAAACTAATTTTAATTTTCATTAAAAAAAACATATTTAAGTCTTTTCTATATACGTATGGTTCTAGACATAAACAAGATTTTCCATGTCGCTACTGTTAAAACATAGAGGTAGTGGAGGAGGTGTATGATTGAATTGAGTGTGGCATTGAGATGTTAGAAAGGTGGTTTGATAATTTTGCAGTGAATGATTGTCTGTCTGTATTGAATGATGAGAAACAAATTTAGAAAATATTAGTTGGGCATTCATCTTTTTGACTGGACTTTGTTGGCCAAAGTTAAAGTATGTGTTGAAAAATATGGCATATTAGGCACTCTAATGTCCTACTGTCACACTCCCTCATTGTGTTTCCCACTCACCTAATTCTCTCTTTTCGCCTCTTCCCGGGTGTGTGTGTGTGTGTGTAACACTATTCATTTGTGGGATAACTTTTAGATAGTTTTCTTAATGATTTGATGACATTAGTAAATGAGTTTGAACTTAGTACAACTAAGAAAAATCATTTCAATGTGATCCCATGGAATACGATCGGTTCTTATATTATTTTTAAAATCTAAAAAAAATAATTAATAGACTAAATTCTTTATAATATTCTGGGTGATTTAAGTATACATAACTCTTTTAATTTTGATATAAAAATATGATTTAATTATTCTTTTGATCTTTATTTTTATTTAAAAAGGTTAAATTAATCTTCCAGTTATTTTAAGTTTAAATTTGATCTCGATTTTTATAAAAAATATGCAATTTGGTCATTTTTGTTAAATTTTTTAAAGTAAATCAATGATTTTTTTTTTACCAAAAGTGGCACTATGGTTATATGAATTACATCAATAAAAAAAATAATCTTGATTAACAACTGCAATCTTAATAAAAAATCTTTGATTTGTTTTAAGAAATTTAACGACAAGAACCACCTTCTATCAATTTTTTAAAAATCGAGACCAAATTAAAATTAAAAAAAAATGGAGAATTAACTTGATATTTTTAGACAAAAACAATGACAAAAAAATAATTAAACCTAAAAACATTTATCAAGTAACTTTTTAAAGATAAAAATAACTATGATAATAGAACTTGGACACCATTTGATTTTTCTACACACATTTAACATGCACACAAGAAAATTTTAACATCATTATTAAATAAGTATTAGCATCGAATTTGTGTTACACAAAAATGAGACCTTAAGATCATGGTCCTAATTTCTTAAGGAGTGTTCATTTCAATGGATTGCACTGTTCAAGTGAATTTGGGAGCACAAATTTCATGCAAAGAGCATGTTCCTTTCTTGCGATATACAGTGAAATGAGAGCGCGAATTTAGGGGATGGAGGGTTTAATCCATCTACCTAAAACTAAGGTGATTTGCGTATATTTCGTATAACATTACGAAATTGCCCCACTGTAACAACGGAAACAGATGTGGGGTGTGTGTGAATTGAATGCACCGATGTGTAGTGTGGGCTTGTGAGTAGTGCAGAGAAATGGGGTTGTGGTGGGTGGTGGGGGAGGAAGATGGTGGTCGTAGTGGGGTGTGGTGGGAGAGTAATGTCGTAGATGTGACAGAGGAACATGGTGGTGGAGATGGGCTCATGGAAGGATGTGCACCGGTTACATAACCAGTGCGGTGCATTGTGTGTGTGTGGCATCGATTACATAATCAGTACCTATGCAAAGAGGAGAGTGACATCGGTTATGTAACCGGTGTCGTGTGTGTTGTTGTTTTTTTAACTTTTTTTGTATAACTTTGTTTAAAATTTAATTATATAACTTTTTTTCTAAATTTAATTGTATAAATTTTGTTACATTCATAAAAATATAATTTTTTTATTTTAAAATTTCATATAATTTTAATATTTTTTTTAATTCATATTATTTATTTGTAATTATTTTTATAACCTCAAATTATAAAATCATTCTTTTTTATTCATCAAGGGTATTTTGGTAACTTTATAATTATATCTATTTTAACAATTTATTTTATCTATCACATCAATCAAATTTTTTACTAACTTTCATACAACTTATCTCCAAATTCACTCACTTTACCCTCTAAATCTACTCAAAAAAACACACAAATTCATCCACTTAAATCCACACAAATCCATCTTCAGACTCTCCCCCAAATCTATACCACACATTCTTACTGTCAGATTTTAAAACCAACTCTAATTAGTATTAACTTCCTAATATTTAAATTTATTTTTTATTAAAGAATTTAGTGTTAGTCAAATTAATTCTAGTGTATTTTTATTTTAAAACTTATTTAATTTAGTATTGGCTTGATTAACACTAATGACATTAAATTCAAAAAAGAAGTTATTATAGAATACCTTCATATCCAACAAAATATAAATGAAAACAAATGAAAAAAATATAATAATGAATGAAAGAAATGTAGATGAAAGAAATGAGTATGAAAGAGACGAGGAAAAGAGTGTGCATGAAGGAGAAGAGGAGAAAAATATGGAGAAAGTAGATGTGGAAAAAAAAATGTAGAAGAATGCATGGATGTAAAAGATGAGTGTGGATGAAAAGATGAGTGTGGATGAAGGAGATGAATCTGGGTGAATATGACTCTCAATGAAATATATGAGTGTGAGGAGATTTATGAAACTGAAAAAAGAAGATGGGGTGATGAGATTTATATAAAAAGTAAGAAAAAAAATTATCAGTGAGGAGATTTCTTATTTTCAAAAGTGAACTATTTTATTAGAAGTAATTTACGACTCACATTAATTAGTGATAAGGCTAATTTATAATATATAAGTGGGTGTAAATCTTAATTTACAAGTCAAATTTGTAAGGTTAAGATAAATTTAAAGTTCACGTTTAGAAATGGTGTCAGAGTCGTAAGTTTGAACATATATTAGCAAACTTTGTTATTTGTTCGACCTATTATGTCATTTGTTATCAAAAAATTTGTTATTTGTTTGACATATTGTTTTATTCGTCATTGAACTATTATTGGATTATCCATTAGTGTTCAGTCCCACAATCAAGATCCATATATCTCGACATAAGGAAGTGTTGAAAGTTTCACATTGAAAAATAATAAAGACACTTTACAAGCTAATTTTTTGGAGTTAAATTAAACTTAAAGTTTAGTTTTGAACAATAACTAAGAAAATTTGATATCTTCAAAATTTATAAGGTACATTTGAATTTTTTTTATGAAGTGATGAGAAATTAAATTCTAGAAAAAGGTTTTTAAATCCAATGATAAAGAAGTAAATGAAATACCATATGAACATTTTGTGACTATATGTATTGATATGATAATGATGTAACTGTAAATCATTAGTCGATTTTGATTAAAAATTATAAAAGTAAAAGGTTCCTTGTTGTTTAGTTGGCAAAACAGTTCGAAGAAGTTGGACACGGAAGTGAAAAATAAATAAAACAAAAGGTCATAAGATTAGCAGTGATGTAAGGTGTACCTAAAACAAAATGCTACATTTTGTCTTTGCCGACTAACAAATGCTAACTACCACACACTCTAAACACCAATCATTATCTCAACATTCATGCCGTTAAAAAGGCTTCAAATATTCTATAAATCTACTCTCTTTTTTTTATATCGTTTATTTCAGACTTTCTAAAGTTATAAAATTAATGTAAATGTAAATGGACGATATAAACAAGTTGTGAGTTTGTTTATTAGAGGTAATTAATAATAAACATAGGTTTGTTTTATTAGTATTCTTATTATTTCATTAAAAGGACAATTTCCTCATCTCTTTGTGTTTATAACTATTCTGAGAAATATTTTATTTTTTGTGTATTTCAAATTTTACAAAAGGTTATTTATATAGCAAAATATAAAACATCTCAGAAATACTAACGCATTGCTCTCAATTTAACTTCTTTTTCTTCCTTCATCCCCTTCCATTATTACATGGCCTCTTCGCTTTCTTGTGTTTCTTAGGTCTGGGAAAAAGAAAAAGAAAAAAAGGGGAATATAATATATTTTAAATCAGACGTTTCGAAAAACGTATTTTCATATCTGGATATACTTTTTGAAATATCTAATTCAAAATGTTTTTTATTTTTTACATATTTTGGATTGAGTGTTTCATAATGTATTTTCTATCCAAAAATATATTCCAAAACATTTAATTATGAATATAAAAATATATATAGTTTGGATTAAGTATTTCGAAAAGTATTTTAAAAAATCTTTCAAATCACTTAATTCAGAAAGAAAAAATTATATTTCAAATTGGATGTTTCGAAATTTATATTTTTGAATAAAAAAAATCTTCCAAAATACTTACTCTAAAATATATTCTTTTGTAATTCTGAAATGAATGTTCCATAAGATATATCTAAATCTGAAAAATATTTCAGAAAAATGTTTAAAAAAAGTACAAGGATTTCAATATATTTTTAATGAGAATTAGTTTGAGGGTTATAGGTTTTATAGGAGTGCAGGAAGGAAAATGGAGGTACAGAAGAAAAGCCCTTGCTTTTGTTGGAAAAAAGGGTTTTGGGTGGGCTTTCTTTTTCTCTTATATATAGTAATTCGTGCGGCCAAGCCCAAATAACAAAATGAGTAACAACACCATTCCATGATGAATTCGATAAATAGAAGGAAAAGAAAAAGAAAAGCTTGTAGATGTGATGAAATTAGAAAAAGGAAAATAAAGATATACTACAAACTCAACTTTTATATATATATATATATATATATATATATATATATATATATATATATATATATATAAAAGAATAAAGAATCATGAACTTATTATCTGAAGGTTTTGAATTGGATGTAATGTCAATATTTTATGTAGATTGAATTTGAATTCCATTGGTGTTGTTGGTCTCCCAAATGAACTTCCTCTCTAAAGACTTGTTAGTGGTATTAGAACCAATGATTAGTCTTGATGACCGATTCATATAAGTACAATATGGTTGGTTCTTGTATCAAAAGTCTTTATGATAAAAGGTTAAGCCAAGTGCATACCGTTAAGATAAACAATCATACGAAAGGCGAAAGACATACTCAAGGAGGAGTATTCTAATGTGGAAAGAGACTCATTCTTGAATGAGAGATTGTTGGGATTCAAATGTGAATCTAAGTCTTATATTGGATAAATATGAAAAAGTTGAAAACATATAAGAATGAAAACTCATAAAAAGATATCAAATATAAAACCTCTCAAAATAATAGTCAGCACATATATAATATGATTTTTATATTTGTATTACACACTTATATACCCTTGTATTCATCCCATATCTCTTAGAAAATACTAATTATGGAAAGATAGTATTGAGGATTAAGGACAAAAGTATCGATCAGAATGGAAAAATTTGTTCTTGAATTTTACTTGTAATCCACCTTCATGTCTTAATCTATGCAAGTCCAATATTGTTAATAAATCTACATTTACGTTGTTATGCTTAAAAAATAATATAATTTCTTTGTTGCCATATATCTCTTACATGACCATCTACACAACTTTTCACATTTGATTTATAAATTCATTTAAACAAAGTGTTGTGAACTGTAAGTAGCAAATTATAGATAAACTTGATTATGCGATACAAAACTTACTCCTATCAATTTCTCATGTGTGATATTTGTTGCATGTTAAAAAAAAAAGTGATTAGTTAGTTTAATTATATTGGTCACATATAACACACAACTTATCTCTAATAAGAATTTCTCTATGGCTGAAATTCTTCTACTATATTGTTACATGTTTAGTTATGATCCTTTTATATAGTATCATAGTATCATCCCCTATCTCGCTTTTCTGAAAATTTATTCTTTGACTATATATTATTTCAAAACATCTTAAGATTGATTTCAAAGTCAATTTTGATGATGTTTTATACTTCTGTCTCACACATGAATAAAAAATATCATATGCAATCACATGAATAAATTATCATATACAAGATGTAATATGATAATTGTTGCAAGACCTACTTCCAATAGCTTATGGTCAGCGATGACAATATTAGAAAATAAATTCGATTAACCATTGGACAAAGGATATTATTAGATTAGATGCAAGAATAGATAGAAGATTTATAGGTTATCATTTGACTATTTGTTTATAGACAATAAATTTGTAAAATAAAATCCATTAATTATTGTTGAGAAAATTAAGAGAGAAATATCTTTTGTTAAAGATTTGCTTAACTCAATGGAATACTTTTTTCTATTTGTTCAACTTTGAACATAGTTGCACCAACTTTTATATATAATAAGATAAAAACATTATTTAATATGGTAAGAGAAGTGTGAAGAGAGAGGGTAAAAATAATAAAAATATTACATTTAGTCATTTAATCTAACATAGTTACTATATTATAACTTTATGGATTGAAAATGTCAGAAATACTAGGACATGAAAGAGAGACACAAACAAATAAGTAAGAGGATCAGATAATTCATGTCCTAACTTCAATACACACAGATACGCCGCTTTGTCCGGAAGCGCATTCATTGGGTTTTTCGCCGGGAACATTCATCGAGGGTTTAGCCGACAACCTACGACCTAATGCTTCGACATTCTATACGACAATGTAATTCCATAATAATTGGATATGTTCCATAAATTTTAGTGATCTATTCCTTAAACTGGAAACTCCAATTATAGGTTATTACAAACTAACATAGAATTATGTCAGAAAATATCTAAATAATTATACAAACACCTAGACAGATTTCTTCTAAAAAAGAAGTAAATGTCAGCACAATAAAACACGACAAATCACCTCATAATCAGAACTACAACGACTCAGCACATTCCCGATTCTAGATTGTTAGTGTCCGTATCGGTGTCGACCTGCATGATCTTTGTAATAAGCACCACCCATCTTCTTTATCAGTTTTTATTTATTTTTTTTTTTCAGTTTTCAGAAAATGAAGGCAGTGCAGTCTTTCCGTTTTCAGCTAAAGCTAAAGTAATGACTTTATTTATAAGACAAAACAACATTACTTATAGTGAAAAAAGGAAAAAAAAAACAAATGTTATTTTAAAAATTGATTACAGAGAATAAAAGGAATACTTATCAATAATACAGTATATTGTTAACACATATTCTCTTTGTGAGGTGTATTTTGGAAGAGTAACAAAAATGAATTAGATTTTAAATATACTTTAAGTTAGTTATTTATAGTTATTTAACTTTTTTATTATTACTTTTTTTATTTTAACATTTTTATGTTTAATTTACTTTGTATGTAGTTCAAATTAAAAATAATTTTATAAATTGAAATAATTAATATTCACTAGACATGTTATAAATTATAGAAAATAAAATTCAAAATTGAGTTGTATCAATTTATTTAAATAAAGTAACTTGTTCAAGTTAAAAATATATACCACTTCTAAAAATATAAAGGTACCAAAAATTTAAATAAGAATAAATTATTTAAAAAAATTAAAATTAGAATAACATAATAATATACTTTTTACTAAAAGCATAAATTTTCTTTAAATAATAAAATATATGGAGGTATGTTGATTGGGTTGAATTACATGATGACTTAGCTCCATCCAATCTAACCCAATTCATTTATATTAAGTTGGGTTTCACTTATAATTGAGTCAAACTTGACTCAGCCCGAATTAACTTACCTTCATAGAGAGGGTACGTTTAATAGTAGTGACTTGATTATCTAACCCAAGTTTCATACTTATATCTTGGACTAAATGATATATACTTATATTTTAAGGATGTTTATTGGTTGAGTTACCTAATGACCTAGATCGATTCAATTCAACCCAACCCATTTAAATTGAGTTAGGTTTCACTTATAATTGAGTCAAACCTGACTCAGCTCGAATTAACTTACTTTTATATAGATTGTGGGTTTAATAGGAGTGACTTGATATCCAACCCAAATTTCACACTTATATCCTGACTAAATAAGGTAGGTATGTTTTAAGGGTGTTTATTGGGTTGAGGTACCTGATGACCCAACTCAATCTAATCCAATCCAACCTATTTAAATTGAGTTAGGTTTCACCTATAATTGAGCCAAACCTGACTCAGTCCAAATGAACTTACTTTTATATAAATTGTAGGTTAATAGCATTGACTTGATATCCAACCCAAGTTTCACACTTATATCTTGGAATAAATGAAATATGCTTATATCTTAAGGGTGTTCATTAGGTTGAGTTACATGATGACCCAGCTCGATCCAATCCAACCCAACCCATTTAAATTGAGCTAGGTTTCACTTATAATTGAGTCAAATCTGACTCAGTCCAAGTTAACTTACTTTTATACAGATTGTGGGTTTATTAGGAGTGACTTGATATCCAACCCAAGTTTCACATTTATATCCTGGACTAGATGAGATATGCTTATATATTAATGGTGTTCATTGGGTTGAGTTACCTGATGACCCAACTCGATCCAATCCAACTCAACCTATTTAAATTGAATTAAGTTTCACTTATAATTGAGTCAAACCTGACTCAGCCCAAATTAACTTACTTTTATACAAATTGTGGATTTAATAGGAGTGGTTTCATATCTAAACCAAGTTTCACACTTATATCCTGGACTAATTAAAATATGGTTATATTTTTATGTCATGAATTAGTTTACACAAACTTATTCTGACTTGAATTATTAATTTACTTAAACTCTTTAATTAATAATTGTGAAAATTGTTTTATTTTTCAATTAATTTAATACTTGAAAATTTATAAAATTCTTTAAAATCTCAATGCAATTAAAGTCGATCTAATTCAAGTGGATTAAGAATAGATTGGGTTGAATTTAATATATAAAAAAGGTAAAAAATAATATCCACTCCAACACAATATTTTGTTAGTGGATTGAATAATGAATTTACCTAGATCTTAATCAAATCATCTTGCAAAGTTATATAATTTTATGTCATGTGAGAATCTAACTTATCAATTGTCTATCTTATAAGTTAAGTTCTACAAGTGAGCCCATGTCTCTAACTAATAAATTTTAACCATTATTAAAAAAAACATTTTTTAATGTCAATTTTTTATTTATTGATTATGTGAGAAAGTAACTAGTGTTTAAAGAATATAAAAGAAAAAAAAACTATATGAAGTGGTAAATTTTACTCGTATACATAAAATATATTTCCTTATGTTTTCAATATCAACTAAACTATAACTCACTTTGATTCATAGGATACGTATATATATTCTGAGGTTCTCTAAAATATTTTTTTTATCAGAATTGGTAAAGTAGTTAAGAAAAAGAACATAACTTTTCTTTTACTAAATATATATGGACATTTCTCTTTTTCTCTCTCTCTCTCTCTCTCTCTCTCTCTCTCTATATATATATATATATATATATATATATATATATATATATATATATATATATATATATATATATATATATAATCCTTAGTACCTAATGGGTAAAACGTAAACTTTTGATCGAGTTGAGCATATATTTATGTCATCCTAAATTAAGTTCCCTCAACATGGAGGCTTTACTTATATTTATACAGTGATAAATGAAGTGGTAATGAAGTTAAATGATGATTTTAGTTGTCAAATTCTTATTTCTATATATTTTGTGTGAGTTCTCTATCTATTTTAATTGTCTATTCTCTTTAAAATTAGTGTTTACGGGGTATTGATCCTTAGTTAATTTTCGTAGTGCGATAAGAAAATATGATAACAAATTAATTCTATTAATGAAGAGTGGGATCATAAAAGTATTTGATCAGATGAAGGTATAAAAGTAAATATAGTTTGATTATACATTCTTTATGAGTTATTTATTTATCATTTTGGTAGAGAACAATAAGTTCTAAAAGTGTTGGAAACAAACAAATGCTTTTCGATAACATCGAGTGTTTAATGCTGTACATATCCTCACCTTCTTCTCTGAAAAGTCTCTGCATTTATTTGGAAGCTTTATCTGTCTAAAATAGTAGCATAAACATGGTCCAAGTCATTGAAATCGTGTCTCGGAAAAAGGGAAGAGAAAAAGCTTTTCACTTTCTTCAAGAAATTAGAAAAGCTTTTTACCTTGGTCATATCAACTACCAGACATTCCAGACAGGCTGCTAAACTGAGAATGTGTCCACACATTTAATGCACAATCACAAGGGTAAGCACTTCTTCCTCAACATACACATCTTTAACAAATCAAGAAAAGTTTTAAAACGTTCTCTCAAAAATATTCTGAGTTCAAAACTCCATGGATTAACAAGGACTCAACCTCAGACTAAGAACCATACAACACAGGCAGTATACAGAAACAAAATTTTAATCCCTAAAAAAACCTCAAATTTGAAGTAAAAACTTGACCCAGTCAAGATTATGCTAATCCAAGATGCATTTTTTTGATAAAAAGGAGCCGCAAGAGTTGTTGCTCTGTGAATCATCAACACGAACATTCAGTCTGTCAAAAATTTCCGCATTTCGACTTTCTGGTGAAGAGTGAGATCGGGTGGGAATGTGATTTTGAACCTTATTCTCAAGTTTCCCTTCTTTGTTGGATCCTTGTGGTGAGGCAATCCTTCATTTTCAACAATCTCTTCATATTCAGGATGAATAACATTGTCGATTGGCACAGTTAAGTTTCTTCCATCAAGGGTAACCAGTTTCACAGTGTACCCTGTCAAGGCTTCAACAAGGGATATCGTTTTGGTCACCAGAAGGTCGGCTCCAACTCTAGTATAAACTCTGTGAAGTTCTTCTTCTATGATGAAAACAAGATCAGCTGGTATCATATTTGGCACCCGAATTCCCATCTCCAAATACTTTATCTTTGTGCCATTCTTCCAACCAGGCTTCACTTCCACTACCAATACCTCTCCCTCATCCTTACTGTTTATGCATCCATAAGGAAATTAATCAAACAACAAACTACAAAATTATACAAATTCTTCATGCTAAGGATAACGGGTTTTTGCAGTGTTTTCTGGGCAAAAGTTAAGAAGCAAATGCTACTCAGTAAGACAAACAATTACACTTGCTACATCAACCAGAACTACAAAAACTCTTGCAAAACAAATAAACAAAGGATGCAATACAAATCGAAAAAAGTGTCCACGCAATAGATTCAAGCAGCAGGTTCTCAAGTGTGATTTTTTTTTGCAAAGCACTCTCACCATAAAATGAAACACAAACTGGTGATACGTTGAGTCAAAAGTATTACGCGGTTACAAGCCCAGTTAGTTTCTTCTTTACACAATCTATACCCTTTTAATCCTTATCCGTAAACCCTAAATTCAAAACCCTAAATCAAAGAATTTTAGTACCCAGGATTTAGAAACCTGTTCACAGCTGCAGTTTCAGCCACAAGAACAAGGGTTTTGGATTCGCCGCAACCCACAAATCAGCTGCATTTTTTTTAACGCCGGAACTTTAGTTCTACCAAACCAAATCAAAACCATTTTCATAACGCCAGCACTGGGTACTGCACATTGGCATTAGAAACAAACGGGAATGCAGGTACTTCCAACGAAAAAGACAAAATACTCACCCACCAAGTTCACCGAACTTCCTCCATATATTAACCTTCTTGGTGGTTCCAGTGTATAATTCTTCAAGAGTGCAAGACAACTTGCGCTCAATTGGAGGAGCTTTTTGGAGAGGTTTCTGGGTGGAAGAGGCAGCAGGAGCAGCAGGTGCCACCCGAGCCATTAGACTACAATCAAAAAGTGCCCTCTTGTGGGAATCACTTAACACCTTCAAGAAAACAACACAGGTTAAAATAAAAATCGAAAATCGTTCGTTTAAATGAAACCCACCATTCAAAGATTGAATCTTTTGAATCTTTGTGACACCCTTCGGGGGAAACTAACCTCATACGCTTCAGATACTTTTTTAAACATGGATTCAGCCTCTTCCTTGTTCGTGAGATTTTTGTCGGGGTGCCATTTCATGGCGAGTCTCTTGTACGATCTCCTCAGCTCCTCTTCTTTAGCATCCTTCTCGACCTCAAGGATTTTGTAGTGATCAACAGCCACATCTGGTGTTTCCGCTTCTCGCTTTCGCTTCGTCATCTTGGCGTTTTTTTTTTCTCCGATACACTGTTCTTCTCAGGATGTTCGGTTGGTTTCAGAATGTCGTGAAAAGGTCCACAATTCACAACGGGTTGACAGTGAGTGTGTCTACCCTGCGCTTCAGATCACCACTTTATACTGCAATTGTCATTCATGCAAATATTATTTAAGTTAAATATTTATTACCCTTTTGTTTTGTAGCATTGACTGTGAAAAATATTTGAAATAGGTAATTATGACACCGTTTATTGTTAATCTTTTATTACTCATAATTGCTACCAGATAAATATTTAAAATAAATCTTCAGTTGCATTAAACTCCAATCAAAATTCAGATCAGATCCATGTGAAATCAAAATACACTGTTGTATTATTACCAAGGGCATCCAATTGCCTGGATACTATTTTAAACATTTTACTTTTCCTTTTTAAATATTAATTACAACCCTTAAAGCATAAACCAGTTAAAAAACAAAGGAAGACACTTCATTTTTATGTTTCTAATAAAACAATTTCCTTCCCTGTCCCTGTCAATTTTTTTTTTTTTAGTTTAATGAACTGTTATTTTATCTTCTCTATTAACGTAATTTTTTTATATTAATTAAATAAAAAATTTTATGTTATCTTGAAACTTAAAAATTATTTCTAAAAAATGGGTTTTTATTAAAAAAAAAACAATAATTGAAAAAGAACAAGGGAAGTAAATATCCATGTAACGCTTACAACACATTTGTTTACCTTTGATGATTATTATTTTAAAGGATATATGAAAATGTATATTTGTAAATTTTACTATGTAAGAAAAGTCTTCACTGTTAATATGTGTTTATTAAACTAATTTAAATATATTTACTATTCAAATACAGTATTCTCTTTTGCATTATTTTTTGTATATATTTTAAGTATACTGTTGCATTTTTCCTCGAAAGTTTTTCTTTCAATTATCTTAAATAATTTTTTTTATGTCGACAAAATTTTAATTATTTATTTTCTTGATCTATTTTCGTTTATTTTTTTCTCAAATTCATTTTTAATATTTTTAAGAAAAATCTACACTTTTAAAAATCTTACACCCCAATATCCATTATCAAAGCAAAATTAAATTTCTATTATCAAAAAAAAAAAAATCTATTATTAATTTCAATTTCAATTTATTTCATTAAAATATAAGTATTTATCCATTTGCAAACTTAACTACTATAAATAGTCGCTTTAATTGTAAGAAAATTGTTCATTTTTCCTGTTTTGTAATTGAGAGATATGTAAGTCATGTTTATGTGATATTGGGTGCATATTAATTCAAGATTTTCTTTTTTTCCAAATTTTCATATATAAATGAATGCATTATTCCTCACTTTTAAAATATAACTAGAAAATACCATTATAGGATTAAATGTAACTAATAAATTTCATCATATTAAATAATTAAATATTATTATTTAAAAAATACTCTTATTTACAAATTTAAAAGTTATTAATAATGAATCTAATAAAATTTAGTTTTATAAAATATACTTTTATAACATAAAGAATAATGCTACATAAAAAGTCATTATTCATTTTATAGATCTACAAAATTAGATCTCATCATATTAGTCTTAGGATAACAATCAAGAAGCATATTAATCTAGGACAGTACAGATTGAGAAAGCATGTGACAATCAAAATATGACTTCCAACTAGTAAAAACATATGTGCTAAGCCCTCATGACTTCATTTTTTTTTTGCTTAAATATATATTTGGTCCTTATTTTTGTTGTTTTTATTCAATTTGGTTCTAATGGGCCTAAGGGCTGGTCCATAGAGTGTTCAAGGCCCCTAAGGCAGCCAAACTCCCTCTCACTGCTGCATTCTTGCAAACACAGTTCCCTCACACTCTCTCTTTCTCAACAAAACGCTCGGTTAGGGTTTGGGGATTAATCCAACTTCAACTGAGTCTAACCTCTTCCTTCCGCTCACGTAAGTTACTTTTGATGCATACTATTCCCCTTTAGTTTAATCTTTGTGCTTGTCGTTAGGGGTCCTCGTAATAATCTCGTGCTCCCTCTGTATTGAGATTTTCAGCTCTTAAACCTGCTCCTGGAGCTGTAGTGCTCATTCGCTTAAGTGTCGAAACTTTCCGCTAGCTTATTTCCAGGTAAGGGAAGCTAGAGTTTCGAGTTTTAAATCATTTTTGGCTTGTTTTAAGTCCGCTTGGTGTTTGTATAGATTATACGTTGTTGTGAATATGTGGGATGCCTTACGTGGTTGTTTGGGTGTGGAAATGTGATTGTTGCAGGTGAGAACAGGGACGAGAACTGATAATCTCGCCCAGGCGAGCCAGGCTCGCCTAAGCAAGACTGGTAGAGGCTCGCCCAAGTCTTCTGCGCAAGCTGCCGCTCAGGCGGGTAATCCTTGTTTTGAGCGAGTTGATGCCTTACTTAGGCGAGGAGAGCTCGCCTAAGCGAGCTAGTGCGAATGCTCCCTGTTCCTCTTTTCGAGCTCTCGCCTAGGCGAAGGGAGCTCACTGAGCGAGAGTCTCTCTCGCCTGAGCGAAGAGCTAGGCGAGAGTGTGTCCTAGTTTGATGTTTTCTCTGTTCTTGGATGTTTGACATGTATTTGATTGAGTTTTTATATAATGACATGAGGTGAATGAATATGCATGTGTGAGAGGGTGTATGAGATGTGAATGATGAACTTGGATAATTCTTGGTATGAAATGAATATGAAATGGTTGGTTATGAAAATGGCATGGTATTGATATGAGATAAAAAATTCTATATGCATGGATTGAATATGATGAGTTGGGTATGGATTTGATATGAGATATGGAATGATTCATAGGTAAGAAGTGATGAATTTTTACATGGTATTGGCATGAGGTACGATTCTATATTGGTGGATTTGGGAAGGATGAGTTGTTATTGATTCAGCATGGAATATGAATGAGGAATGGTTATAAAGGTTGGTATGAGACTTATATGTGTGACAAATATTACTTTATTGATTGAGTATGTTTGGTCTATGTCAGTGCGTAATTCCATGAGCCTTTAGGTGAGACCTCATGGTAGTGCTTCAGTGGTCGGGACGTAATTTCATGATCCCTATTAGTGAGAGTTCATGGTGGTGCCCCATTTATATAATTTGGTAAGGATTCAAGGTAAGGTTGCATCCTGACACTCTAAGGAGTCAGTTAGTCTTACTTAGAGCGAACTGACTTTTGTGGTGAGAGTAGCAGGAGGTCTGAAACTCATTAAGGGTTAACCTTGTGTGTGGGGGATTGAGACATTGTGACACTTGTAATACTTAGCTCGGGGGTGAGCAGAGATATCTGTAAGACCCGTAGAATTTAATTAATTAAATAATTAATTAATTAATAAATACGGGAGGAGAAATAATTATAACATTAATTATGGTTGGTATAACGTGGAAAAGTACTAACTCAAGTGGTTGAGAGTATTTTGATTATGTGAGAGGACTTGGGTTTGAGTCCTATGTATGCTAACTTTTGATGTTATGGTTTTATTATTTAAATCTATGAAAACAGGTTCTTCTATATTATGATAATTGAATTGTGATATCTAGCATGAAATATGAATTGGCATGATGGTTTGATATTGATTTGGCAATTGCATGGTTATGGGTTCAAGCCTTGGAGAGCTCACATTAATTTATATTTTTTGGCATTTTGGATTTGACTTGAATATGAAAGGGTTGGGAAGAAACCCTAGTGGTAGGGCAGCCGAGAGGTGGCTGGAAAGGAGCCTTAATGGGTTGGTAAATGATAATAAACTCCATTCAATAAGAAATTTTCGTTTTAAAGCATTAGCATAGTTTTAGGGCACCTTTAAAAGGCTATAGTGAGGTAGAGAGAAGGGTTTTGCCAATCTAAAATTTGACTACAGAGAGAGAGCAAAAATTCTGGAGTTGGTGAGGTTTGGGAGAGATTGAGAGGCTGAAAAGAGAGGAACCAAGGAAGGCTAGCGTGCGAAGGGGAACTATCCAAAGTTCAAGGGTTAAAGCTTAAAAGGATCCAGGTTAGGGGAGTTGTAATCGTTGTTTTTGTTTTATATTTCGATAATGTAAAATGAAATGTATGGACTGGATGTTTATTTGTGTATTTTGCAATTTTCTGTGTTTTCTGGGAAATTTCCAGAAACCGCCTGGCGGGCATACATCGCCGCCAGGCGGTGCATGCGTTTTTGCCTTATAATGGGTTACTGAGGGGAAATCGCCTGGCGGCACATTCCCGGCCGCCAGGCGACACATAGGTTTTTCACTATTCTGGGCTTCTTTGTATGAAGCGCCTGGCGGGATTGGTCGGGACCGCCAGGCGACACGGGTCTGAGGCGCGATTTGGGTTTTGTTTTAGGTCTTTTGACGTGAGTTAATTTGGGAAAATCAAGGGGATGCCCTTGAGAGATGATCCAGTGTGGTAACGTCAATTCTCGAGAGTAATTTGATAGAGAAATCTGATGAAACAGTGACGAGGTGTTTTAGGGTTGAACACTTGGAGTTGATGTCGGAAGTATTATTGGTAATTCGGAAATGCTATGATAACATGCTAATGAGTGTGTGCGAGAATTGAATAATAGGTATTGGAAATCGTGGGAATGAAGAGTAGACGAGGGATTGTGTGTAAGTGCGGGTGACTGGTATAAGAGTAGAAGTGTATAATCATGTGAGATGGTTATGTTGGATACTAGAGTAGGGTATGACCTGGCGGATAGCAGTTCCAGTGCGATAGGAATGTGTTTCACATGGAAGATAATGCTTACAGAGTATACTGTTGATGTTTGAGATTTAAGGTTTAACCACACAAATGCATAAATGCACTGAGTATTAGGAAGGGGAACATATATGAGAGTGATTATAATGCTGAGGCAAAGGTGTTAGTAAGTATTGGGTACTGGATAATATAGTATGTTATAGAGAGAAGAATGGGGTTCTAATTAAGACAACCAAATAGGTGCACATAGAAAGTGGGTAGTCATTTGGACAAGTGGAGAACAATCCGAATGGATTGATGAAAGGTCAAGGGATATTTGTATACTGGGTGAGGAATCAATGAAAACTGAACAGATTGTAATGACATTTATACATTGTCTGTACTGATACAGTGCCTGGCGGAGGGTTGTAAACCGCCAGGCGATGACCACAACTTCTACAAGGTCTGGAGCGAGATCCGCCTGGCGGTGAACGTGGGTGCGCCTGGCGGTAAGGATTGGTCCGCCAGGCGGTGTTTACAATTATTGATAATTTTGGGGCGCTTGGCGCCTGGCGGTACGTGTCCTCCGCTAGGCGGTCTGGAAGTTGGCAGCGCCTGGCGGCACGTATCCCCCGCCAGGCGATTCGCACTGCTGCAGCGTTGAATTTGGATTGTGTATGTGTGATCTATGTGGCGTCTAATAGTGCTTTAAAGGTGGGATTGTTGGAGTTCCTTGAGTTGTGGCTCGGAACGTATCCCTTGAGTTGTGGCTCGGGATAGGGGTTAAGCACGTGGTATTCCTTGAGTTGTGGCTCGGAATAGCATCTCTTGAGTTGTGGCTCGGGATGGCGGATGAACACGAGAAACCCTTGAGTTGTGGCTCGGGTTGGCGAGTGTTGCCGGTATGAGTGTGCTGGTTATGGCCAGTACGGATGGGTCCAGATAGATTGCCCTCCTCAGTTGTTGGCTGACGAGTTTGGTAGTCTTGGGACGATACGGGCTTTGTTCGTATATGGGAACTCTACCTGGCGTTGCGGTGTATGATCCGTAGCATTTTTTCCCGCACGTGCTCTATCGGTTGTGGCCGATAGGTATGGCAGCAAGTCACCTTGAAGAAATCATCAGACGAAGTAGAACACGAATAAACGTATTGGGGATCGAATTGTGGGAATAAAAATATAGGGCAATATGGAAAGTTAAGTTAAGTGTTGTGATATGTATGCATGTTGATATATATATGTTGATAGCTTTGTATATATGTGATTTTATCTGCTAAGCTCACCCTATCTGCGTGTGTGTGGCGATGATCGTGTACGCGGTACACGGGAGCAGATGTTGTGATGCAGGTGGCTCTGGTGCAGCTTAGTCGCGGAGAGGGGATTGACTTGGGAAACTTTTATATGTATTTATTTGTTTTTGAAAACAATTGTAAACCTTGATGGGTGACTTGATAATATTGTGGATTTTGGTTTTGTAATGAACGTTGTATACTTTATTCGCCCATTTAATAAAGTTTTGAATTTTCCCACGTTTTGGGAAAATGAGGTATTATTAAACACGCTATTTTATTTATTCCATTTACTTATTTATAAATTAGTAATATCCTGACGGGATGTTACAATATCCACCACAAGTGCAAGCATCCGCTGAATCTGACCAGATTATACGTATCCAGAGGAGTCATGTCGAGTCTAGTGTATTGCTTGAGGAGTCATAACATGTTTGGATGACATATACTACTTCGATTGTGAAATAGCATGTGATTGCATGATAAAATGTTTTATACTCTAGCTTATCCTTCTGTTTGTTTGTTGTGTGTTCTGTATGTGTGGTTTTTCTCTTTTTACGATGATCATCAACTTGTTGATGTGAGCAGATGCGAGAACCACCTGTGGTCATCAGGGTGATGGAGGCTCCGCTGCGTAGCTTTGGGTTACATTATGCCGTCCAAGATTCTTTTATGGTTGTAGCCATGTACTTGTCTGCCCCCCTTGGACTACTGTAGACTCTTACTCCACTTTGGTCACTGGCATCTTAGTGTGCCTAAATTTCTAATTCAAAATTCTCTTGGTTAAATGTTAGGAGTATTGTCTATATTTTAGGACTTTGTTTCTAATACTATTCCGCGTGAGTGACATTCCTCTAATTAGCGTTATTAATTAAATGGGGTGTTACAGTATTGGTTGCATATTAATTCATTTTTTTTTTCCAAATTTTCATGTAGAAAAGAATGCATTACTCCTCAGTTTTAAAATATAACTAGAAAAATACCATGTTGGATAAAATTAGATATAACTAATAAATTTCATCACATTCAATAATTAAATATTATTTAAAAAATACTCTTATTTAAAAAATTAAAAGTTATGGCTAATGAATCTAATAAAAAATAGTTTTATAAAATATACTTTTATAACATAGATAATAACATTACAAAATATTCATTATTCTTTTTACAAAGTTACAAAATTATATCTCTCATCCTATCAATCTCAACATAACAGTTAAGACAATACATATTGAGAAAGCTCCATTTTTTTTTTTATAATAGCAAATATTTATTGAAATACAAAATAGTTTTTATTTAAAATTACTATAAAAGTAAATAATTTGTATATATTTTTTATTATAAAATAGTTTTTTATTATAAATAATTGTTTAAATTTTAAAAAAATTATTAAAGTCGGAAATGGTAAAATAATTATTTTAATTTACAAAATAAATAAATTTAGAAAACTGTCACTACAAGGATAAAAATGTAATTATATGAATTTAAAATAAAAGTTACTTAAAGACTAAATTTGAAGAAAAAAAATGTCCAAACAAAGATGAATCTACATTTTATATAGTATCTTTTGTTGTAAGAAAAATGTTCATTTCTCTAATTTTGTAATTAATTGAGAGATCAGTAAGTAATGTTTATGTGATATTGGTTGCATATTAATTCAATTTTTTGTCCATATCATCATATAGAAACGAATGCAATACTCCTCACTTTTAAAATATAACTAGAAAATGACTATGTTTGATAGAATTATATATAACTAGTAAATTTCATCACATTCAATAACTAAATATTAGTATTTAAAAAATACTCCTATTTACAAATTTAAAAGTTATAGTTAATGAATCTAATAAAAATTAGTTTTATAAAATATACTTTTATAACATAAATAGTTATGTTATATAAAAAGTCATTTTTTCTTTTTATAAATATATCAAACTATATTTCATCATATCAGTCTCATCATAACAGATAAGAAACAGACTAATCTAGGATAATACAGAAAAACAAAGTATATGAAAATCTAAGTATGACGTCCGGCCAATGGAAACATATGTGCTAAGCCTTGATGCGTCCATTTTTTTATTTATTATAGCAAATATTTATTGAACTACAAAAGTAGTTTTTATTTAAAGTTATTATAAAATAAATAATTTGTATATATATTTTACTATATAATAGTTTTTTATTATAAATAAGTATTTAAATTTAAAAAAATTATTAAGAGAGAAATGGTAAAGTAATTATTATAGTTTTTAAAATAAATAAATTTAGAAAACTATCATTAAAAGGAAAAAAATGAAATTATATGAATTTAAAATAAAAGTTACTTAATTTTTTTTTCCAAATTTTAATATATAACTAGAAAAATACGATGTTAGATGGAATTAGATATAACTAATAAATTTCATCACATTCAATAATTAAATATTATTATTTAAAAATACTCTTATTTACAAATTTAAAAGTTTTAGTTAATGAATCTAATAAAAAATATTTTTATAAATATACTTTTATAACATAGATAATAACACTAAATAAAAAGTCATTATTCGTTTTATAAAGTTACAAAATTATATCTCATTATATCTGTCTCAACATAACAGTTAAGAGGCACAATAATTGTAAGACCCATTTTATTTCTATTAATTTTCTCCCTTAAGTTTTAAGGATCTATCCTAAGTAGATGGGCCTAATGACTGGCCCATAGGGTGTCAAGGTCCCTAAAGCAGCCTAGACTTCTATTCTGCTCTCTGTAACGTCCCATTTTAAATAGATAAATCCAATTTAATAAAACGTCACATATATAAATATCTAAAGAGTACGGAAATAGGTATATGAAGGTACATAGTACCCCAAACCTATTCATAACAAAGAAAAGAGGCACCACACTGCCTAAAACAAAGTGAAACAGTTCTAAAGGTAGTACAAGGTCTTGTCCAAAACAAGAGAATCATAAACTATTGGATCTCCTTCAGTTGTAGGCTCCATAGTGAGCCCAAACCCGTCCAACCCTCAAGCAGCAGCGTCTCTATTATCATTACCACTGCCAGGGATTCTCACGTCTGCTCACATCAATAAAATTGATGATCATCGCAAAAGAGAAAGCCACACATAACATACAAACAAGCGAAAGGGTAAGCTAGTGCGAAGGAATCTTATATCATCACAATCAACATGCAGTTTCAGGTCAAACATAAATAACAAACATTCACACATGGTTTACCAAAACTTAAGACCCCAAGACTTGACTATCTGAATACGTAAAATGAGGCACCACCACAAGGCAGTGGTATTACGTCCTAGCAATGAGGCATCACCACGAGGCCTTCGCAGAATTACACCCTTAAAAGAGACACCACCACGTGGCCTTCGTGGAATTACGTCCTGGCCTTGAGGCACCACCACGATACTCGCGTGGAATTACGTCCTTATGTTGCGGCACCACCATAAACTCTCACCACAAGGTTCATGAAATTAAGTCCAATAGGTGAGGCACCACCAGGGACTCCCATTAGGAAGGTCCATGGGATTACGTCCAACAGATGAGGCGCCACCATGAGCTCTCACTACAAGAGTCATTGAATTATGCCCTACTCACGTTTTGTACATGATTCACCAACCAATCAGAAAATTCCCATAATACTAATGTCATGTATAAACAACCAATCATACAACTCATGCCTTCCAATTTATACACAATAAGGCAACATACCATTTCCATCTCAACCTCATATATTAATCTTGGCATCACCCCTCAAACCCTTCTAGTAAGCATTTAGATCAGACAAGCAAATAACACATAGCGAGCCATTCAACAATAGTACCAAGACCTGCCCTCAGCCTCGCTCAAGCTAACGGATTTCGCTCAGGCGAGAGAGATCCTCTCGCCCAGGCGAGCCCGCTCTCGCCCAGGCGAAAGCTCGACATACATGGATAGTGACCTCCGCGCATTCTCACTTAGGAGAGACCCTCCTCGCCTGAGTGAGACGCTCGCTCGCTCAAAAACAGAGCTAATCGCCTGAACGACCATTCGCGTGGGGAAACCTGGGCGAGCCTCTGTTAATCTCGCCTAGGCGAGGCAGGCTCACTTGGGCGAGAAGACCAGTGCTCACCACTATTCTCTCGAGTAACAACCACCCACACACATACAAACAGTTCAACATGCATTTTCAACCGATTATATTCTCACACAGGCCATTCAATCATCATATACTCATCAAATAAGCAGATTCTACCGAAAATATGGTAAGGTCTAGCTTCCCTTACCTGGAAAGGGCTTATAAGAGACTTCGACACCAACTGCGGAATGCGACAATTCGAGGAACAGTCTCAGAAACTGGAAGAACAGCGAGGCAGTAAAAGAACAGAGTTACTATGGAACCCTAAAATGAAAGAACATGAAAATAAGCTTTAGGGAGTACAGGTGCGAGCTTGCGAATTACTTACATGGAGCGAAAAAGCAAAACGGAGCTCGAGCAGTCTTGACCAAGATCGAAGTTAAACCCTAGCAGAGCATTTTGAAAGAAAGGGGCAGCGTTTTAGGTTCTGTTTGCAAGAATGAGGCTGAATGGGGAAACCCTAGCAGCTTTAGGGGCCTTAGCACCCTATGGGCCAACCCTTAGGCCCAACAGATTAAGGCCAACTCTTAAACATTAGGACAGAAAATAAAACTGGGCCTTACACTCTCACTTTGCCAAAAACAAGCTTTGACCCCTTTTCCTTTCCAAAACAGAAGCTCTGCTAGGGTTTTGAGCTCCATCATCTACAAGCTAGCTCAGATCCATTTTTCTACTCCATGTAAGTATTTTTACTAGCTCATTCTGGTCTCCATTAATCAATTTTCGTATTCCAGTTAGGGTTTCATGGTAAACCACTTCTTAGTCTGTTCCGTTATTTCTTTCAGCTCTTTAGTTCGTTCCTAGAGTTGTTGTGCTCTCTACGCTTGGCTGCCAAAGCCCCTTTTTAACCCCTTTCCAGGTAAGGGAAGTTAGAGATTTCATGTCAGTTCGATTTTTGCTTATTTTGTCAATGTTTGCATTATTGTGGGGTTGATGTGCTACTGTAAACATTTGGATGGAATGGTATTGCTGTTTGGGCACGAGTGCATGACTGTTGTAGGGAGAATAGTGGCGAGACCCGACATTTTTGCCCAAGCGACCCTGTCTCGCCTAGGTGAGACTTGCAGAAACAAACCCTAGTTCGCACTCGAGCTCTCGCTCAGGCAGAGGGCTTTCGTTCTGAGTGAGGTACTATCTCGCTCAGGTGAGAGATGCTCGCCTAAGCGAGAACGTGTGGGAGCTCAAGGTGTGTCGCTGTAGTTGCAGCCAGGCGAGGAGTGGGCTCGCTCAGGCGAGGAGGGCTCGCCTAAGCGAGCGTGCGAAAAACCTCTCAGGGCCTCTGTCGCGATCTCGCCTAAGCGAGGGCCTGTAGCTTGAGCGAGGGCCTATAGCTTGAGCGAGGGGACTCCTCTCGCCTAAACGAGGACTTCTGGCTTGAGTGGGATCCACTGTAGGCCTCGCTGTTTTCTTCAATTGGTTATGGATTGTTTGGTTTATTGATTTATATATTTTAAGTATGAAGTATGAGAAAGGCATGGAATATATGTAGTTATGAATTGAATTGATATGTTGGTGTGATCTTAGTATGTAAAATGTATGAGATGGTTGGTATTAAAATGACAATGGTATTGGTATGAGATAAAATTCTATATTCATGAATTGGGAAGAATGAGATGGTATGGATTCAACATGGAATATGAATGGGAAATGGTTACAAAGGTTGGCATGAGGTTTGAATATATTTGGTATATGGTCAGTACGTAAATCCATGAGTCTCTAGGTGAGACTTCCTAGTGGTGCTTCAGTGGTCGGGACGTAATTCCATGGCCCCTATTAGTGGGAGTTCATGGTGGTGCCCTATATGTATAGTCTGGTAAGGATTCAAGGTAAGGTTACATCCTGACACTCTAAGGAGTCAGTTAGTCTCACTTAGAGCGGACTGACTCTTATGGTGAGAGTAGTAGGAGGCCTGAAACTCATTAAGGGCTAACCTTGTGTGTGTGTGGGGGAGGGGGGGGGGTTGAAACATTGTAACACTTAGCTCGGGGGTGAGCAGGATAATCCACCACAAGTGCAAGCATCGTTGAATCCGACTAGATTATATGTAATTCGGATGAGTCGTGTCGAGTCTTAGTGTATTGTTTGGAAGGTCATAACATGCTTGAATGATGTATGTATAATTGACTGTGAAAGTGTGTCTGATTGCATGATAAAACTACTTTTGGCTCTAGCTTACCCTTCTATTGTTTGTTGTATGTCTTGTTTGTGTGGTTTTCCCCTCTTGCGATGATCATCAATTTATTGGTGTGAGCAGATGCGAGAAACATCCGTGGTCAACAGGGAGGTGATGGTTCCGCTGCGTAGTCTACCTGGGCTGGATCCTACTATTTTGGGCTTTGTTATAGGGCTATGGCCCATGTATTGGCTTATCCTTTAACTTTAAATGAATTTACTGTTGAACTTTGTATCTTGTTATGTTTTGGCATCGTGGTGTGCCTCGAATATTGTAAGGAGTAAGGTTTAAACTCCTGGACTGCGTTTCTATATTATTTTGTGTGAGGCTTCCTTTAATTAGCTTTATTAATTAAATGGAATATTACAGTAATCCTATTCTAAGATAATATAGACTAATAAAGCATGTGACAATCTAAATACATCTCCCGACTAGTGAAAACGTATGTGCTAAGCCCTCATGCGTCCATTCTTTTTATTTGATATAGCAAATATTTATTGAACTACAAAATAATTTTTATTTCAAATTATCATTAAAAAAAATTGCATGCACTTTTTACTATAAGATGGTTTTTTATATAATAATTATTTAAATTAAAAAATTATTAAAGTGAAAAATGGTAAAATAATTATTTTAATTTATAAAGTAAATAAATTTAGAAAATTGTCATTAAATGGGTAAAATATTGTATTATATGGATTTAAAATAAAAGTTACTTAAAGATTAAATTTGAAGAAAAAAAAAGTGTAAACAAAAGCAAATCCATGTTTTATATAATCACTTTTATCGTAAGGAAAGTGTTCATTTATCTAATTTTGTAACTGAGAGATCGGTAAGTAATGTTTATGTGATATTGGACGCATATTTATTCAATTGTTTTTCCAAATTTTCATATATGATGGAATGAGATATAACTAATAAATTTGATCACATTCAATAATTAAATATTATTTAAAAAATACTCTTATTTACAAATTTAAAAGTTATAGTTAAGTAATCTAATATTTTTTTTTATAAAATATACTTTTATAACATATGATAATATTACATAATGTCATTATTATTTTTTATAATGTTACAAAATTATATTTCGATCAGTTTCAAAACAGTTAAGAAACACACTAATCCTAATCTAAAACACTACAGATTTAGAGAGCATGTGACAATCTAAACTCGTAATAATTGAGAAAAAACCAATAAAAAATCAAAACTCTAATAAAAATATAATTTCTTTTATTGGATCAGGAAACCAATCCAGCTTCATTTTTTTTATCCTCCCAAGACATCTCAAATAGGTCAATCTAAAATAAAATAATTTGTCTCACCCTCTTCTTAGTACCTTTTAACAACCATAAGTAGAGAGTAAGAGAGTACACATTAATTTTTTTTTAAAATTTATTTATTAAGTTACTTTTTCCTTTTTTTTATCTATCTTTATATTATAAAAGCATAATTGAATCTTCTTATTCAACTTTTTAGAACTTTTATAACATGTTCTTTTATTGATTTTAATCTAATGACAAGGAAAAATGTAATTACAAGCACAATAATCTCATTGCTTTACATGGATGAGGCAACAAATCTATCCCCCTCTTCCTTTTCAACCTCCCCAGGCATCTCAAACAGACCAATCTAAACATAAATAATTTGTCTTTTCCTCTACCTAGTAATTATCTTGATAAAGACATAGGTTATTAAGGGAGTAAAAAAGTACATCTGAATTTAGTTTTTTATTTATTTATTGAGTTACTCTTTTTTTTTTCATTACATGATTATTAATTTTAAAATTTTAAAATATATTAAAATTATCTTTAAAATATCAAAATAATATGTTTTTAATGCTCATCAGAATATAACACAAAAAACTCAGCAGAGAAACCAGACTCATGTTATTACACTTTTGTTCTTGACCATAAATTTTATTAATTATAATAAAATAATAAAAAATAAAAGCTAGTTATAAAAATTATATAGAGTTAAATAAAAAGGCTCAATTATTCTTTTCCAAAATAGGAACAGATTAAAAGAAGAAGAAGGATAGAGTGACTTATTAAATAATGAAACTCAATTCTCTTGAACTTTTTTATTCTCAGCCTATATCTATTTCATAGTAATCACTACTATAAAGATGGAAAGACGAATTATATGTGTTTAGATCGGTCTCTTTGAGATGTCTTGGGAGGAGAAATAGGAACATTGAGCGAATTTGTTATCCCAATCCATAAGAAAAATGAGATGATTGTGCTTGTAATTAATTACACATTTATCCTTGAAATTAAATTTCGTTAATTATAAGAAAATAATTAAAAAAATTGTTGTAAAAATTCTAATGAATTAAATAAAAAAGTTCATTTATTCTTTTCTAAAATAGAGACATATAAAAAAAGACTAACTCAATAAATAAAAAAAGTAAATTCATATGTATTTTTTTACTCTTTTAGCCCGACTTTTTCAAGGTAATTAATGAGAAGAGGGAGAGTCAAATTATTTGTGTTTAGATTGGTCTCTTTGAGATGTCTTGGGAGAATAAAAAAAACAGTGGGCTTATTTTGTGGGCTGAATTTGTCCCTCCTATCCATGAGAGAGAGAAAAAAAGATGATTGTTAGGGACGACGGTGCATAAGAAGAGCAGAGTGGGCCCATATAAATCATAATATTTAATATTAATTAATAATAAAATTTAAAACAAAATGTAATAAAAAATAAAACATTATTGAGATATTTTTTATTTATCTTTTGAATTATTTACGTATTGTTTTCATATCTCACTTTTACCTTTTCTTAAAGAAAAAAATTTATTATTTTTACTTTCATTTCTTGTATGTTCTCTTTTATTATTGAAAAAAAGCGCATATCTTTTATCTCTTGAAATATTAATTTAATAATGTCTTTTGTACATATTTTTTATATTTTTTATGATTATAAAAGAAAAAACTATTGTACCGTGAGCCATTTTTGTTGTTTCTACCCCTATAATAGATTTTTTTTGTAATGAAGATTATTAAACAAAATTGCTGAATAAAAATGAAAAATGAATTTCTGGTCGACAATGTCTATTTATATTGAAAAAGAAATTGCTGAAAATAAAATTTTAATTCTAATTTAATTATTGATGAGTTCAAGAATATAAAGGAACAAATGATAACCCATACTAAATTATTTATTCGTTATCTTTGCCTTAATGACACTAATTAAATATATAAATTTTGATTGTATTACTTTGATGAATTTGAATTCTCTACTGAGTTTAATTTTTTTTGTGTTGGTTCTTTACTGTGCCTTCAAAACAACTTGATGACCATTAATTTTGAAATTTAAAAATATATTAAAAAGATATTTAAAGTACCAATATAGTATATTTTCAGTATTTAACGGAGGACAATACAAAAAAAACTCAGTAGAAAATCCAAACTCTATTTTGATTCCCCTTAAAACCTTAGTCAAGATACTGATGATTGTGCCTGTAATTACACACTTGTCCTAAAAATTAAATTTCATTAATTATAATAAAATAAAATAAAAACTTGTTATAAAAATTCTAAAGAATTAAATAAAAAGGTTCAAATATTCTTTTCTAGAATAGAGACAGATTAAAAAAAAAGGAGAGACTAACTCAACAAATAAATAAAAATCTAGGTGTACTCTTTTTCTTTCTTAGTTAGTATGTGTCTCTTTAACGGTAATTACTAAAAAAAGGAAGGGGCAAATTATTTGTGGTTTTCGCATGATGAAAAGGAACATGAGTTGGATTTGTTGCTCCCATCCGTAAGAAGAAATGAGATGATTGTGCTTTTAATTGCACATTTGTTCTCGATCTTAAATTTCATTAGTTGTAATAAAATAAATAAAAAACCTATTATAAATATTCTAAAGAATTAAATAAAAAGATTCAATTATTATTTTCTAATATAGGGATAGAAAAAAAAAAGAGAGTAACTCAATAAATAAATAAATAAACTAAATTCACTGTGTATTTCTTTTTTTTTACTTTCTTAACATGTGTCTGTTTCAAGATAACTTAACAAATAAAAAAAATTAAATTGAGGTGTACTCTTTTTCTCTTTTAGCCTATGTTTGTTTCAAGGTAATTAGTTACTAAGAAGAGTACTTCTAACAACAATCATGTTTCTTTTGTAAACTGTAACACTCAAACCATTCCTGCAATAAATCGGTGTTCCAATTCATCTTACCGATGCTGAATGAAATGTCAACATCCAATTCTTTTGATTTTCCAGACACAGAGAGAGAGAGAGTAAAAAAAAAAAGCATCATTCGTTGAGAAGACGAAAAAGAATCAAATATTAACGGTAAATGAGGGTTATGAATCCAATGAATCACAAGAAGAGGGAAATCCCAAGAAATAGAAATGGGCCATGACAAGACCCATCAAATGCTACAAACGAATCGAAAAGGTGCAGAGGAAAAAAATTTCTAGCAAGGAATTTGTCGTGTGAACCATCTCAGAACTTTTACCGGAAGCTTTACCAGACTCACAGCCAAATTCGCCAATCCCGCGCAGCAAATACAGCAAGGACACAAGCAACTCAATACCGATCTGCACAGTTCCCATCACACCATAATCAAAAATCACAAGCAAAATATTTCAACACAGAAAAAGACAGAAAAATTTCTGAGAAAAAACGCATACCCAAAAACCCAGATAACTGCGCCAACAAGAGATAAGATCAAGGCCAAGAGAGCAAAGGGCAATCCGATCAAGAACCCTAGTGGCCTGCACTCGCAACCTTCTTCTCCCATGATAATTTGACTTGCTTCTTTGAATGTGAAGAAAAAAATGAGAGAAGTGATGATTTGGCTATGTAACGGAAAAAGCGTGTGTTGTGTTGAATTTTCAAAATTAAATTTAAAGACAGACACCGTCACGCGTACGACCGTTTCTATGTACAACGAGTGGCGTCTTGGAAGATTCAGTAGTTGACAGAAATACCCTCACCAACTTATGCGTCGTTTTAGGGTTATGGGGTTAGTTTTGGTATTTCACACTGTGGAAGTTTCCTTGCGTGGTTCGGGAACGGCATTCACATGGGATGGTTGTTGTTTGTTGCCGTCTTTCTTACTTCCTTCTGTCTCAAATCAAAGTTGACCTTTCTATATTATCATATTATTTTCTTATTTCTTCCATTCATATTCACTTTTCTAAACATCATTCTATATTTGTTTTGTTAAAGATCAAGTCATGTTCAAACGGGGAGGAGTTGGGCATAAAGCCCATAAACCACAACTAGTTCAAGTGTTTAGCTGAGGGTTTCTTTTCTAGTTGGGCATTTCTTTCTGCACCCCATAAATTTACTTATGCCCATTTTTCCATTCATTCAAAATTGATTGAAGGTTTTTCAGGTATTAAAGCTATTTGAATATTTTGAGTGATTTTTTTTTTATTATTACTAACATGACAGATTTAATTTAGAACATAGATCAAATCCAACCAAGAGATTGTGAGGACTAATAGTCCATGTTATCCACATACTAAACTCGTTGCAAATTATGCAAATCAGAAGAAAAACAAAGACACATTCTAAAAAATATTCTAAATTAAAAATTTATACCACAAGCTACAGGTTATATGAGTAGTCTATCCTTAAATCTAAATACCCACATCCACTTGTAAGGTATTATGGACAATTTGTTGTTTTTTTTCTTCCTTTACTAATTTATATATTATTGGAGTAATGAATTTTAATATTTTATAAATTTTAGTTATTGCTTAAAAACATGGGCAAACGTTTGTTTTGTAATAACATTTAAATACATTAAAGAATGCAATTCAATCATTATAACAGTTAATTATGATATTTTGGAGTCATGGACTAGTTGGGCCTGCGTGAGCCCAATATGAGATAGTTAACGCATTTTAGGTTGGGCCAATGCAAGTTAGACTGACTTTTCAGTTTGGGGCTTTATTCCTGCACCCATGTTTTCTTCTTCTGCACACCCAAATTTTATAGGATTGAAAAAAATTTTAAAAGATATGGAGATGCAGGAGATCGAACCCTGTACCTCTCGCATGCAAAGCGAGCGCTCTACCATTTGAGCTACATCCCCTTTTGAAATTTTGTTTAATAATAATAGTTTTGTTATTTAATTCAAATTGATGCTAAAAAGAATCTAATTTTACGAATATATCATACTTTAGTAAACTAAGGTGAATGTATCACATTATAGTGCAATAGAATGATACGAGTAGTAAAAATATTTAATGAAAAATTTTAATTAATTTATTATTTCAACTTTTAGTATTTTTTTTCTTGCACTTTTCATGTATCCCGTGTGTAGTTCACTGAATTTTTAGATTATAATTGAAATTCTAGTTTGACGTTAATTGAGAAATTGTGAATTGTAATGGAGATTCGTTTGCGCATGAACATAATAAATTTTATCGCGTAACAAGTAGCAGATTAGCAAAAACTAATACTACATAATTAAAAAAAATAATCAAAAAGAGGGTCAAGCCGTGACTAATACTATGTTTTATTTATTTTAAAAGGAAAAAAAACTGAGGCCTAACTAAATCATATATTAATTTAATTTTAGAATGATTAAATATGTTTTCGTAATTTTAATTAAAAATTAAAATTAGTTTTTTTTCAAAACTTTATATCAGTTCAGTTCTACTATAAGAAAATCCTCAATTAAAAACAAAAAATAGTTAGTCACAATAGTAATCAATTTAAATACTAATTTATAAAATTAAAAATTATTGGTTACTAAAATAGTTACTATTATAAATAAAAAATTATAATTGGTTACTAATTAATTAGAGACTAATTTAAAAATTAAGTCATTTTGATAGTTAATATTTAGTGATCGATTTTTTTATGGTCAAAACTATGGTAAGTAATTTTAAAAATCAATTTAGTGACCAATTATAATTTTTTATTAATAATAATGACTATTTTTGCAACCAATAATTTTTAATTTTATGAATTAGTATCTAAATTAATTATTATATTTATTAATCATTATTAGTCACTAAAAAATATTGCTAGTTAAAAATAATTAATATGTATCAAATTTTATAAATGTTCATAGTTAAGAATTTTTGAGACCTTGACAAATCAACACCAACATTAGCACACGAAAAGTAAATAAGTTTAAACTGAACCATTTGCACAACAATTATCATGTTAATTACAAAAACTTTAAATTTGGCTTTATTTAGATTATAATATGAAAAATATAGTTTATAGTCAAAATAAAAATGTTCAGCAAATGAATTTTCATCTTAATCTTTAATACTTTCATATAATAAATATAAACATATATTTGTTTTTTTCTTCCATCTCAAATTTTCTCCATATTCTTTCTATTTTTCTATCACATAATGTCCTATTTTACCATTGGTGATTAATATTTTACAGAAAGATATTTACTGATCTGAGATATATGTTTCCTGAGACTTTTCTTGTGGTATAGTATTTCTATATATATATATATATATATATATATATATATTATATCATACTAATTTTCATGGTTATAGTCTTAGAATCCTACATTAAATATCTTAACAGAAACTGAACCACGCTAATTCCTTGGATGGAGTCTGAGTTTGAGGTAGCCACACCACACCTATGGTGAATTTAGATTACAGTGAAAAGAAAAAAAAAAAAAAAAACTCATCTTTATCTGACAGAAAAACCAGCATTGTTTTACTTGTTTATAAAACAGTTGAGGGTATAATCGTGGAACCTTGTTATGATTCCGTATCTCATTCCTAGCCCCACAAATTAACCTCGAACTTTGTCTACATAGAAGGTGATTGTGCCACTATGTCCTTCTTCTTGTATATACAGATTTATACACGTATACATACAGACAGGTATACGTATAGATACGGATTCAATGTGGAAACAAAAAAGCTGTCACCACAAAACATGCATGAATACTTCCATGCATGAAAGACAAAATGTTCATCTCCACAATAAACGGTAAAGGGTTGAGGACCAGATCTTAAATATCATTTCCAAATCATCAAAACATTTAGATTCAATGTGCTGCGCGGTTCTCACTCCTCTGTAAATCGTTTTCTATCTGTTTTCACAACCATTCTTATAACTCTCTCTCTCTCTCTCTCTCACTCAAGTTCTTCAATTATTTCTATCCTACTGTCTCTTCCTAATTTTATATACAATATTTTCATTTGTTTCAAAAAAGGTTGTACAATTTTATGTTGTTATTACTAGGAAAGTTTTAAATATTAGATGCATTTGAGTAAATCATACTTGGAACTGTGATTTCAAACCGAAGAAATCGTTTCAACCACGAGTTTGAGTGAACAAATTTTTAATATGCTTAGAAGCACATTATTTTGGTATTTTTGGACACGCGTTTAGATTATAATTTTTCTATTTCTTTTTAATATTTTATTTCTTGAATCGAGTATGTAAGCACAATTTAAGATTTTTTTTTGTAGTCTTTTTAAATTCAATTTTTCATTTTTGGTTTTAAAAAGTTACCAAAATGGTTCGGAGTACTCGCCAACGATTTCGGTGGGATTTTTTTTTCTACAACTTTTGTTTGGTTTTTTGAATGAATTGATTTTTTTTATTTAAAAGTGATTATTTTATATATATATATATATATTTTCAATTTAATATTTGTATTTATTTTAAGTTACACATTTTTTTCTTCACGTATGGCGTGGTAATTATTTATTAAAAGGGTGATGCTAATTGAATGTAATTCAGGAAATAGAAGTTATTAAATAAACAACCTTTATGCAGCATAAGAATGTTCTAATGTTTGGATGAACAATTTCCTATCTTATGAAATCAACTTTTAAAGCGATGGTTGCCTATTATGATTTAATTATATCCTTAATCAATGTGGGTGGGATCTATAATATACATCTTTACAAAAATATGAGACTAAATAACTGTAAATAGTTTTCAAAAGTTAAATAAATCATAATGAACTTGACTATGATAAATTCTATTTGCCTGTAATATTATCTTGGAAAATAAATACGTGTGGGTAATTTAACTTTACAAAACTAGACTGTAAAACATGATTTGCATCCCATTTATATATATATATATATATATATATATATATATATATATATATATATATAATAATTGAAGAAGTAAGATCTAAAGTACACAATTTGAAAACCATATATTTTGTAACTATTTGCATTAACAGAAATTAATTAAAAAAAAATACTAAGTTATACTTAAGGTGTCACAAGTTTAACAACACTTAAGGTGTGTTGTATCGAGACTAACTTAGGTGCGACAGAAGTTTTGGAAGGAAAATGTCTTTCTCTCTTATGCATATAAAAGATATACTTTATAAGATTGAGATATCTCAAATAATATATATATATTATTTCGGGTATAGAGACCAAACATTTATCTCAAACATTCAAATTGTCCTTTAAATCCTTTAAGTCCTTTTGTCCAACACTCACCTTTTGTTGTTTCGTTCTTTCTCCCGTTCGATTTCTCTATCTTTATCCGTTCAGTGGTCCAGACGATCGGGGTACCTGTTTAAAAGATTTTGATACTTAAGTTAGTTCAAGTCCGATCAGGATAGTGCAATTAATGTTGTAATAAATGCGAGTGAAAAGTTCTCACATACTTATCTTGAACTCCTATTTATAGTGTTTGACATGGACCGGTGATTAGGATTTTCTTAATTATGGCTCAATTGCTTTTTAAACGTGATTATTGATTTGTATTACTTTAATTTACTTTTAACTTACTGATTCAGATTTGGTGCGGTCGCCCGTTTGGAGGATCGTGCATCCTGGCGGTTATCTCCATAAGTGTGGAGAAAAAGTTCAATTGCAATGAACGCAGAAGTTGTTCGATCGCGAGCTCTCTTAAAACACTCCGAAAATATTGTCAACAACCCAAGGAATCGTCCGCCTGTAACAGGTGGCCTGCGGCCGCTTGTCTTTGGACTGCCTGACCGATGGTCTGGCTATATATATACATACATACTACCTATTCTATTTCTATTGTATAAAAATGATTTCTCTTTTGAAACTTCACATTCTTTTCAGGTTCACCTTTTAGTAACATTTTTTTTAAATTAAAATAATTATTCATAATAAAAAATTTATTTTTCAATTTTAACTTTTCGATAATTACTTTTTTAAATTTAAACAATTATTTACAATAAAAAATTATTTATAAAATAAAAAATTATTCAAATCATTTATTTTTATAATTATTTTTAAGAAAGTTCATTTTAAATAAAAATCATTTTATAGTTTAATAAATTTTGCTAAAAAAAGTGGAACACATGTAGTTAATAAAAACAATTTAAATTGACAGAATTAGGTAAGAATGAATTGGATTTAAATTCACACAAATTTCCTCCTTTAAAGAGATTTTGTGACGTTAAAGTAACTATAATAGGGTGAGACCAGTTGCAGTTTGTGGCGGTGACGTGTACAACATAACCTCTAATTTTACCACCTTTTTGAAAGAAAATATATATTTGTGAAGAAGGTTTTGAAAGAAGTACATTTTTGCCATGAATATGTATCCCATGTGGGCAGTGCAGAAATATCATTATTGGATGATTCAAAGTTGAAAAGGGAAAGTTGTGGGCTATAAATAATGTCTTAATAAATTGAGTGATATATGTATGTATTAATTAATGTTTGAGAGAGTTGAATTATTGAGGTGGGTCTGTGTGAGTTGCAAGGTTTTGGATTGTGTGAGAGAAAATGTGTGGGGACCTCAGTGAAAACGACACCGTTGGATGGAGAAAATCGCAGAAGCAATTATTTTTTTCTACTTTGAGGAGCCAACACAGTTTTTGTGTCCTTCTACGCCGAGGACCATGAGAGTAAAGACAGTTGTGTCTTTTTTTGCATAGTACTAACAAAGTATGTCAATTAAGTGAAGCAAAAATAAGTGTTCCCCTTAATGGTCCCTTCATCCACATGCTTTCACTTTCATGCCTAATTTAAATCCCATGCCATTTAGATATCAGGCACAAAATCAATATATAAAATATTATATCATCATCTTTTGCACTATTATAACTATGTTCCTCCAAGTTAAAACAAATATGAAATTAAGAATCAATTTTCTTCTATCCATACATTAAACTTTGAATATCTAATCACACTCTTACATATTATTCTCTCTTTATATAAGTATATCTTTCAACTTTCTTTTCAACCTTTCATTTTATTCTTGCGTTATTTTGATATCTTCGGTTACAAAACTTATGTATGATTATTAGCTAGTGTCTTTTCAATTTCATAGTTCTCTTTTAAATTTTAACTCATTTTGTTTGTCATAATAAACTATATGTAATGATAATTAGTGGAAATTACACTAACAGTGTCCCTAAAATCTATTCGAAATTACACTAATTAGTATTTAATTTTTTTAAATCCAACACAAACCTCTTCTTAGTTCAAAAATCATTACATTATCAACCTATTATACGCTTCCTATATCCACTCTCTCAAGAAGCTTTAAAATTATTGCGTTTTACCTATCTTCGTAGACATTAAACATGTGTGAAAAAAATAAAAAATAAAAGACAACACAAAGAATTGTTGTGGTTACACAATTGTCCTACGCCGTATGTTAGGTAGATAGAGTCAAAACTGTGAAGAGTATCATGTTTAGTGGGACAATTTTTGAGAATGAGGTTGTTGCATGAGGTAATTGTTTTTTACAAAGTTCAGATGAATTACTTACTGTCAAATCATAGTAATTAAATGGAATTGTATTCTAACTATTAATTCTGTATTTTGATATAGTGATAAACACTCCATTTAAGAGATTTAAAAGTTGGTAAAATAGTCAAAGTCGAAAAATTAATTTAATGCAACAATCGTTCAAAAGTATATGTTAATTTTTATTTTTAAAATATTACATCTTATTCTTATATATACTAAATAGATAATTGATTATTAAACTATACGTTAAATTTTTTCATGCATTTACAATAAATTGTATACTATATTTTATATCACTGATTTAATAAAAAAATATATATCTCTCAAGATTTGGATTAATACATAATTCAATCTTAAAAGCTAGTTAGTAAAATAAAATTTACCCATGCCCCTTACCTTCCCCTTATGTACATTTTTTAAAAAGTATATTATTAATCAATACAAAAATTCTAATATATATTCTTTCAACATTGACTATATATCATAAACTAATAAATTTGTAGGTTATGCATCTACAAGAAAAAAACTCAATAATCATAATTAACTTCTAATAATGTCGTTCTAAAGTATTATTTTAAGCTTCAGTAATTAACACCAAACTAGGTTTCCATGTGAGATTTCTAATTATATCTATTATAAAATCTCTCTTATCTTTATCATTGAATAAAGGTAATAAATAATTATTTTATTTTCAATAAACACTTATTATTTTATTTCTTTTGAGATAAATAATTGTATTTCGTCAAGAAAAATAATTAATTCAGCACCTCCTGTGTTAAGATTGGGGAGAAAAATGAAGATGTACATAAAATAGGCTTTAGATCAATTAATTCAAATGTAAGTACATGTTAGTCAAATTAATTTAAGACACAACTTGGAATTACGTTTCATGAATCAAAGTGAATTTGATGAACCCTAATTTTGGAAAATTCCAACCCAAAGGAACTCTCAAGTCTTGTGTATTGATTGGAAACATTGGCATAGTCAATTTACGAATCTATATTGGTGTTCATAATTTTCTCTGCAAGTCATCAAGTGGCCATAGTGAAGTGTAATATGGGGTCTACCTAGCTAGTTAACAGCTTTGGGAAGTCACATAATGAGGAGCTTATCCAATTATACAGCTTTTCAAATATTTGATTATTAAGGAAACTACAGATAAACCTTATCGGTTTAGAGAACAAAAATGTACAACAGGTCAATTTCTCCACCAACATCACAATACCTTACATCACTTTCACTTCCACTGAACTGTTTCATCTTCTAACACAGTGACAGATATACCTTCTATCACTCTCTCTTCATACATATCCATTACAGAATATTGGACTATTTTTACACCACTTTTTCATAATACATATGTATGGACAATAGAAAAGAGAATTTAACTAACTGTAAAAATCCTGTTGTGAAAAAGTTCCATGAAAATAGGGTTTTTCTGACTAAAATTACCAAATGGCCATGATTGCATATATGCGCATCTCTTTGCAAATACTTTGGCGCATATTTTTAACTTAACCTTTTTTTTTCTCTTGTACCTATCATCTGCATTTATTTCTGTAATGCTTATATTAGCATACTGTATATATTTTTGTTTATATAATTTCCTTGGTACCCAAAAAAGGGCATCCACAAATAAAAATATACTATATAATATATTAATGTAGACCAACCTTGCAAGTAGCACACGCCCCCAAAAAACCATGAAAATACTTGTGTTTTGATACTCAGAGCTAAGTTGTGGTGGAGAGAGATCCCAGCCAGCTTCTTCTTCACACACTCTTGCTTTCCAGAAAAGGCAACACAGACATTTTCAAACTAATTAATTTATCTTCTTTTGCAACCCTCAGCTGTGAAGATTTTCATGCACAGTGAACACTAAGTGGAGTTTTGTTTCGCTTTTGTTATTATATATATAAATTCATTCATTCGAAGGTTGAAATCTAGATTAATATTCATGCTGGCGGTGTCACCTTTGAGGAGCACAAGAGATGAAGAGCAAGGGGAGATGGAGAGCTTCTCCATTGGAACTGATGACTTTGCTGACTTATCAGAAGGGAACTTGCTTGAAAGCATCAACTTTGATGATCTCTTCATGGGAATCAACGATGATGAAGATGTCTTGCCAGATCTGGAGATGGACCCCGAAATGCTTGCCGAGTTTTCCCTCAGCGAGGAATCGGAGATAGTCTCGTCAGTTTCAGTAGCAAATAACAAATCTGATGACAGGAATGAGAATACTAGGGAGAAACAAGATGAGATTATAGCAGCCAATTTTTCTTCTGATTCTGGTTCGAATTCCGGGTCTAGTAGAGGGGAAGAGATAGCAAGCAAAAGTGATGAATCAACTCATTCAGTGGTGGTGAATCCATCCCCTAAGGAAAGTGAGAAAGGAAGAAAGTCATCCACGCATTCAAGGAATAATCCGCAAGGGAAGAGAAAGGTGAAGGTAGGTTGTTATTATTGTTGTCATTAATTCATATTTTGTTTAGGGTAATTCCAGGAAAGTTCATACACAGTTAAGTTAAAGTGAAAATGCATTTAGTGTTTGATGTATTGTACTGTAGTAATGAGTTTAGTTTGTGTTTTTTCTTGGGTTGCGTGAAGGTGGATTGGACCCCAGAATTGCACAGGCGATTCGTGCAAGCAGTGGAGCAGCTAGGAGTGGATAAGGCCGTGCCTTCGAGGATTTTGGAGATTATGGGAATTGACTGTCTCACTCGCCATAACATTGCCAGCCACCTTCAAGTACATATTCTTCAACTTTGTTCTCTCTCTCTCTCTCTCTTCCATAACTTTCAAACCAGTGACTCAAGAGTCAACACAAAAAAAATGAAAAATAGATTATG
This sequence comes from Vigna unguiculata, assembly GCF_037176805.1. Taxonomy (NCBI): domain Eukaryota; kingdom Viridiplantae; phylum Streptophyta; class Magnoliopsida; order Fabales; family Fabaceae; genus Vigna; species Vigna unguiculata. The sequence continues at coordinate 47,350,717 of NC_140796.1, forward strand.
CTTCTCTAGAAACAGTAATTATTATTAAAGATAGCTAGTTTCTTTCTTTAGATATGAAAACTTTTGAAATTTAATTAAATTTGCGTATCACATAGATTCAAATTTATGCCTAGAGTAGTAAGGTTTGTTATACATTTAGCGAGATACTGTGCTGTTATTAGAACTTGACACATCCCAGTAGAAATTAAATTTACTAAGAACTTTGACAAGGATCTTATATCAGAAACACGAACCCTATGAATTGAGAAAGAGTTTAGTTTTATGAAAGAGGGTTCTAAAGTATGCAATTTTGGTGACAGAAATATCGATCTCATAGGAAGCATTTGCTAGCACGTGAAGCTGAAGCAGCAAGGTGGAGTCAAAGGAAACAATTCATAGGTGGAGCAAGTGTAGGTAGAGGAGGAGGAGGAGGAGGAAAGAGAGACGTGAACCCTTGGCTTGCACCCACCATGGGTTTCCCTCCCATGACACCAATGCACCATTTCAGACCTTTCCATGTATGGGGGCATCACACCATGGACCAGTCCTTCATGCACATGTGGCCTAAACATCTCCCGTATTCACCGTCTCCGCCGGCATGGCCGCCGCGAACAGCTCCATCTCCGCCGCCTCCGGACCCTCTTTACTGGCACCAGCATCAACGGGTTAACTCTTTATACTCTGAAAATTCTTTCAAACACTGTTGACTCGAAACACAATCACATTCAACTGGCAATAACTGTATGCCTGATTCATTGTATTGGAATATATAGGACAAGAAAAGCTCTTAAAGTTTCTGAAAAACAACCAACTTGCCCCTATTTCTTGTGTTTGTCTACCTAAATTAATAGGTTTATTCTTGTTTGATACTGCAGGCTCCAAACGCACCAACCCCAGGAACACCGTGTTTTCCACAGCCTCTGACAAGCACGGTAACTATTGACCTTACTTTTTTGGAACCACCTATGTTGTCTTCTCCTTCTAAATTTGGATCCTTCTGAGAAGAACCTTACTGTATACAATTTATGAAAATGGTGGTTCACTCACTGTAGAATGATAACTTGCAGAGATTTGGGTCTCAAACTGTTCCGGGCATCCCACCACACCATGCAATGTTCCAAATAGTAGATCCAGGCATTGGCATCCCAGCCACCACCCATGGCCAACCACCACCTCGTCCCCTCCTCGATTTTCATCCGGTAATTCCAACTCATTCAATGGAAAAACAAAAAAAAAATGTCAATTCTTTTGTTTTGCCAACTTTATTTTTTAATCAAGAACAAACTAATCTAGTAAATAGTACAGTTATTAACTTTCATTTAAAAGACTTAGTCAAGTATAGAATTTCCAGATATAGATATAAACAAAAACTATGATTAGTACTAAAAAAGTATCTTACTTATAGCAAATGTTATTTATGTTATGATACAGCTTTGTACATATTAAGGATTTTTTTTCTAAATTTAACAATCAATAGCTTCTTCTTTTTTAATTACATTGGTTTTAAAATAAAAACAAATTTTAATCGTATTTTGAAATAAAATATATTTTTATTTGAAAGATCAAACTCACTCCACGAAATTATTACTTATGATATATATATTAAACCTAAGTTATTTTTGGGTGTGAAAATGTTTGCATGCTTACAAATTAAATCACGGAATTTTCTTCCTTTTTTTTGTCTCTATTAATTTCTTCTGTCATTTTCTTACTTGACTTTCTGTCATTCTCTCTTTCTCATCGTTGGTCCGTGTCTATAAATCCAAAGTTCTATTAATTGGATTCACAACATAGGCGACGAGTTAATTCCATTTTTCCTTTCACACACGACACAGGTCAATATTTTATAAAAATAATGTTGCATGGTTAATTTAAGTTATGTGTGCATGTTTGTTTTGACAGTCAAAGGAGAGCATAGATGCAGCTATTAGTGATGTTTTATCAAAACCATGGTTGCCACTACCACTTGGCCTTAAAGGTCCAGCCCTTGATGGTGTAATGGGTGAACTACAAAGACAAGGGATTCCCAAAATCCCTCCTTCTTGTGCTTGAAATCCAGTGTGAAGGCCTCAAAACCCTAATTCGACGACTTCTCAGTTCTCTTCCATGTATTCTATGCCAGAATCTGCATCTTTGTTTCTAGTTTATACTAAGAGGGGAGAGAAAAATAAATATATATATAACTTTTGGAACCTTCTTCTTCATGTACCACTAGTATTAATGTGAGATTAAAGGCTGTGATTTTTTATTAGTCTTAGTTAATATATACGAGACTAAAATAAATGATGAGGAATTTCAGCAAGTACTGTCACATATTTTTCTTCTTAATTTGGTAGACATTTTAGCTTTTAGTTAGTATAAACTGTGACTTAGCTTTCGTATTTGTACCACTAATAATACCTGATATACGAAGGCCAATACCACTAAAACCCAGTGAGATCAATAATTATTACAATAAGCAAATTGCATAATTGAATGGTTATATATGACTGTTTTTTCTCCCTCGGATAATTAAAATGAAGAATGTATTGTGACACTGTTACTATCGTAAAATATTTAGATTTAACAAGCAAGGGTTTCTTTTGTTGAAGACCATAGTTCCCCAATTGGTGGGGATGGGGGAGGAAAAATCGTGATTTTTAGTGAAAGAGCGAAACACATGTTTGTGATATAGAAACGAATAGACTATAAAATTTGCATTGGTTTAAATTATTTTCAGAGTTTTTTTTTTAACAGTTTAGTATAACCTCTAGAAATACACTACTAATAAACACCGTATGTTTTTTTAGTGTTAGATACTTAAATAAATCTCAATCCCTTAAAAAATTAATCAATGATTAGGAGAATATAAAAAAAAATTAATATACCCTCTATAATTCTGCCAAATTATGATGCACCGATACTTCAACTTGTCATGTATCTGTATTTGATACGTATCGTGTCCGATACTTTAAAATACTTTAATGATACTTAATATTTAAATAATGATCAATTTTAATGACAAAAAATAATTAGTCACTGTATAATGACCAAATTGACAACTACAATAGTTTCAAAAAAAAAATAATTGATTTCTGAATTGATAATTAAAATAATTTTAATTATGAATTGGGTTTTAAATTAGTCATTAACATGAGTTACCAGATTTTGATTACTAAAATAATTGGTTTCTAATTAGAAAATTTGGATTCATACATTAACAATTATATATTTATTATGTTTTTAAGAATTATTATACACTTTTCAATATTCCTATTATTTTAAAAATAAACATATCGACGTATTGAATACATATCATATCCAATACACATATCCATATCGTACATATGCATCATATATATTTTATATACTTTGGTGTGGTTCAAGTACACCTTTGAAACATTTGGACTTAAAGAATAGAAAAAAATTGTTTTTCTTTTCTGCATCCCATGTTTCTTTTCGTGTCCTTAATTCTTTAAAATGATCATTTTGTCTCTTTCTCTTCTATAACAATAATGAGATTTTGTCTTTGCTGTGACGCCTCTTTCATGACTAATCCAAAATCAGGAAATAAATAATGTAAAACTATTAAAAATAAAATTTATCCAGCGATGAAAAGTGGGATAAATACGAGTAGTATCTACTTATTATTTATCCTACCAAAAAATATTTCTTTTATTAAGTATTTATGAAAACATATATATATATATATATATATATATATATATATATATATTGTTTATTTGAAGACATAAATAAAGTAAATTACATAATTAAATATTTCTATAAAAAAAATGACCTTTCTAAAATTTAAATAAATTCGACCATAAAATAGAATTTTTTTAAAAAATAACCTTCTTAAAAACATGTTTAATTTGATCAATCAAAATAATATATATTCAAATTCTAAAAATTATCTAATAATTAATATTTTTTATCAATAATTTTATTTTTATCACTATATTTTTAAATATTCAAATAAAATTTACTAACAATAATTAAATAGTTCATATCTAATGATTAAATATCATGGTAATAGTAGTCATTCTGTCAATAAACATATAATTAAAATACATATATTTAATATCCAGATATATTCATTATACATACATCAACCATTACAGATCTTTTTATCATCAAACACGATAAAATTGAAATTTGTTAGAAAAAGGAAAAAACAGTAGCACAATGGAGACTCGTTGTAGTGGAGGCAGCGGAGGCCCATAAAAAAAGGATTTAGGCCCAATAAAAGGAAAGCTTGGGCTTTGAATGCCCCTGACATAAAGCCCATGTATCTATTTCCAGCATAAAATTTGGGGCTTCATGCACCTTCATAGTTTCTCCTTCCACAATCCAAAATACAAATTTTATACGTGGGATTGTTTGAAATACATTATTTTACATTTTTTATTTTATAATTTAAATTATAAAATAAAAAACATAAAACTTGTATTTTAAATCGTGTAATTTAAAATCTTTTCATTGTGAATTTCAGAATTTAAAATAAAAAAAAATGAAATTTTTAAATATAGAAGATGCAGTCCAGGAAGAAGCGGTATCCAATTTTTTCTGAAATTTTTGTGTTGTCTTCAGTTAAACATTAAAAACATATTATTTTAATATTTTAAAGATAATTTTAATATATTTTAAAATTAAAAATTATTCGAATATTTTAAAAAAATTCAGACTAAAAAAACGCCCAAAAAGTTGCATGTTTCCATAAATTATCCTAATTTGTCGGTCAGACATGAAATAGAAAGTCAAAGTGTCTCCACCTAGTCATCCGAAAAGACATGTTGATGTTGGGTACTTGGTGTTTGTCCATGTCCACATCCCAATTTTGCTTTTACAATTTCTCTCCGTTCATCGCGCCACGCTTAAACAAACTCTCCCTTCAACATCACTCCAACTCCAATCCAACATCACTTGCTTTTACCTAATCATGTTACTCATTCAGCTAACTTTACCAATTTTCCTCCCAAAATCAATCAATTTCATTATTCTTTAAGCAAACGCCATACCCTATCTTGCATCATTTTTTCTAATACCTTTTTCAAACACTGATTAATTACAAAAGTCCACTGGGTTGGTGTAACTAAATCTGCTTCATTATCTACACCCTTCATTGCCTCTTATATTCCCCATTTAAATAAACAACAAACCCCGAAAATGCTACCACGTTTTCTTTTCATTTCTGTGTTTATCAATTTTTTAAAAAAGTACCCATCATTCAATTTGCCAACGCTTTAGTTTAAAATATAGTTTTTTTAGTTAAGGTTAAATTAGAATCAATTTTATATTATTAATCTTATTTTTTTCTTTTCTGAATTAAATTTTTAATATATAGATCACATTGCATAATAAAGTATTTAAATAATAAAATTGGATGGGAGAAGGTAGCAGATTTAACTCCCTCTATTAACAATTTAGAGATATAAATTTAGTTTAGTGAATTTAGAAGACATAATGGGAGAGGTCGGAAATTCAAATCTTCCTCTAACTACTAATGTTGATAAAAAACATTATTGTTTTATTGTAATAAAGTATGAAAGTATCATTGTTTTTTCTTTTTCAGCTGCCGTAGTGCTTTGCATGTACGTGGACCATCTTCAAATTAAGACAAATGTGACCCAACAACAAATAATTTGGTTTTTAAAATTGCAGCCGGCATTGATAATTAAAAATGACATAGTTTAAGGTTTAATTGTTGTTGAACTAGGGTTAAATATTTAATATAAAATAATATTAAAACATTAGCCTCTTTGCATCATAATTACCTGATTTTAAACTAGTAAATTTTACTTTTAAGACCAACTAAACTGCTATGTTGTGTGGTTTTATTAAGAATACAAATACCAATTGTACAAACGAGTCTCAGTGTTTTAAGGAATTTTTCACATTTGAATGTCTGAGGAGGAAAAGAAGTAAAGTGGCTACCTTGTTTCAAAGTTTCAAACTCCCACTTCCAACCTTCTTTATTTTCAACTTCAGTTTTCATCATAATTGCCTTAAAAAGGAGGCTGGCACCAAATTAATTTGGAATTCAAAGGGAAAAAGGACTCATCACAGCAACAACAAAAAATAAAGGAAAAAAATAAGATGCTACTTTTGACTTGGACCTTAATTTTCTCTCAGTGCTACACATCTTTGTGTTTCCCATGGTAATGGTGCCATTCTCAAACCTTTGCACATGCAGCATGCCATAGAAGTCATCATCATAATACCCCACACTCACACTCATTCTTCTCCCTTCCACAATCCCCGCATAATTACTCGGCCATTAATGTATATCAGCTTATAAAATCACCCAACAAACACTCACCCCTCACTCTCATTCCACACTATGGCTTCTTTTGGAAACCAATTATCTTTCTTTTTGCTCTTTCTGCTTCTCATCTCACCCCAAATTCAAGCAAGAAAAGGCAAGGTTTTCAGCTTGTTCTCCCATTTCAGAACCATCTATAATGTCAAAGACCCTCTCCAAAAAACTAAACTTGAATCTCCAGCGTTAGCTCCAGGACCAGTAACATTTGAACCAGCATCAGCACCAGCACCAGTAACATTTGAACCAGTATCAGCACCAGCACTCGAACCAGTATCAGCACCAGCACTCGAACCAGCATCAGCACCAGCACCTTCGGTTGAACAAGCAATTGGGTCAACAATACCATCAGGGCCAGCACCAGAGCCTGAATTTTCAGAAAGTGGAGAGGGGTATGGTCTCTATGGTAGGGGCTCTTATAACCAATACTCTCCCACCAAGGACACTCCTACCACCACAAACTTTGAGCTTCTCAATGAAGACTTCAATGACGAGAGCTACAAAAAAGGCTACCCCAAAACCAACTTCTACAGCAGCAGCAGCGACAATAACAATGAAGAGTTCAGACACAATGTGAACAACAATGAAGAGTTCAGAAACAATGCCAACAACAATCAAGAGTTCAGACACAATGTCAACTACAACGAAGAGTTCAGAAACAATGCCAACAACAATGAAGAGTTCGGGAACAATGACAGCAAGTATGAAAACTTCAGAAACAATGTGAACAACCATGAAGAGTTTAGCGTCGATGACAACAATGATGAAGAGTTTAGCATCGATGACAACAATAACGAAGAGTACAGGAACACATACACTGGTGGCTACGCCAGCAACTTCAACAATGACGAGAGAAATTACCAGAACAACAACTATAACGGCAATGGCTATAAGGGGAAGAGAGAAGGAATGAGTGACACTAGGTTCGTGGAGAATGGTAGGTACTCTTATAATGTGAACAGTGTTAATGAGAATTATAACCTTAATGGGTACGAATCAGAGAGAGGAAATTCTGCTGTAAATGAAGGTTATCGTGAGAAAAGTGAGTATCCGAATGAGTTTGACACCATGGAAGAGTACGAGAAGCAGCAGCGAGAACAAGGTTACACGCCTTGAGTGTTTTTAGCTTTTGTATTTTTGTGTGGTGAAAGAGTGAGAGTGGGAGAAACTCAAGGCTTACACATTGAAAGGAAAATACTAAGTTATGAGATAATTTTTACGATTTAATTTCTCCTTTCATCCTTGATCTTGCACAGTTTCATGTTCTGCAGATCAAAGTGATGGAAAGTATGCAGTGTTATCATTTGTGCAGTGTGAGGTTTTACTTTTTCTTTTAAGTACTTTACCAATTGGAAACTATATAGCTTTCTGTCTTCATGTAACAATTTCAAGGCACAAAACTTAATGCCTTATTATATTATATGACAAAACATTATTTGATATTTGTATCAAACATATACAAATTTCCTTCTACATCAGGATGCAATTTATTTCCATTTATCTCAGGTACACGTTAATCCTTAATTCCACTCCACAAGAATTCTCATTTCATTCTTCAAATGAATTTTGCCACTTTACTAGGCACCTTATAAGATGATAGAAAAACATTGGCAAAGATGACAAGGTTGAATTTATTAAACACATTCAACCACTAAATGACATTTTCTTCTGCTTCCAAGACAACAACTTTCACTCATCTCCAAAACAAGTTTCCACACTTATTCTCTTCATACATTTATACCATTCACTATAGAGATCTGATAAATACTTCCATTAGAAGCAAGTAAAGTGATCAAATCATTAGAAGTGTATCCATTCACAAAGTCACAACGAAAGGTTTTCATGAACGAATCAATCATGTTGAAACTGATTGTCATTTTACTTGTAATTGTCTTCAACTTGTCACTATATTTTTATCATGTATTCCTTCAACTCTATTAGATGCAAATATATTTACGAAGTTGCACTTCATTTTATGTTTTCATTCTTTATTTGATAAACTCTCGATGCATTTAACCATTTCATTTAATTGTGACTTTTAGAATTAGCTTTGTTTATTATATAATACATCTCTAGTAACAATTTCTGCACAATCCTTTCGACTTTATTAGATTGCAAATATATTTACAAAGCTGCACTTCATTTCACGTTTTCATTCTTGATTTGATAAACTCTCGATGTATTTAACCATTTCATTTAATTGTGACTTTTAGAATTAGCTTTATTTATTATATAATACATCTCTAGTAACAATTTCTGCACAATGATACACAATCCCTTTGTGTATTCCTTTGGTTTCTAAAGCACTGATGTCAAACGAAGACAAACATAATCAGAAGATTGACATAACTATTTACCACAAAATTATGAACACTCAGCACCTAAGGAGCTTTTGTAAAAGTTTACTTAGGCTATGAGAAAATGAAGGTATCATCCACAAAATATTGGAGACAAATATACAAGTTCTCTTTATCCACCTTAGTTCCAGATAACAAATCGTTCTCCATAGATGACTAACTTATCACTGCTTATTCTTCGACTGTAATTAAAACAAAAATAGAGTCATAAGAATTCCTTTACAGACTTTTCTTCAATTGGAAAATAAACTCATTATAATTAAAAAAGCTATTAAAAGTGATTTTTGAACAATTAAACTATTTATTCTTTAATTTGAATATGAATTCAGAAAGTTTGTCATATCAAGTTGAAAGATATCATACCATTATGATATGATTTCCATGTCCGGTTTATGTTTCGAAGGTTTTTAAACTTAAATCACCCAAACAGGTCTAATTTAATTGAATTTCGTAATAACAAGGGGTTTTTTAGATAAATAAATACGAAAAATATAACAAAAAACCAAAAAATCCTTTACCATAATAAAAGTTTCAAAATGCCCTTAAAACTATTACAGTATAGAAGAAGAAAAATGTAATTTTCTTTTTTTACTAAAATCTTCTGAGACAAGCAGAATCCTATGTTTTTTTTTTCTTTAAGACCACTCTCACGTTAAAAAAAATTAAAAAAATAATTTACTAAGTAGTGTACTTTGACACCAAAAAAGTATTACATTCATTTAATATTACTGTTCACTATTTTTCACATTCTCATTTTTTTTTTACAAACACAGATTAATGATCGCTGTGTTTTTTTTAATCTGCAACTAGTATATTAAAGGCTTAATTCGTCTTTTGGTCCTCTAATTATGATGTCGGGTTCATTTTGGTCCCTTAATTTTGTTGAGATTCAATTTAGTCCTCCAGTTTTTTAAAACAGTTTAATTTGGTCCCTCCCGTTATCTTTGGTTAAACTGCGTCAGAACAGTGCGCCTGTGTCACTTTGGAACAGAAACGTGGCAGGTTTTTTAATATCTGAGCATGAATTTACTGTGATGAGGTGGCAATGAATTATATTGAGGGAGAATTGGTGAACCCTAATTTCACGATTCATCTTCTTTGTTTGGGAGTTCTCCTTCATTTGGTGGATGTTGTTCGTGAATGATGTCGAGGGGGCAGTCTTCTTGTTCTTGGTCGTGTAATTCGCGGGGATCCCAAAATCCAAGCTCATCCAATCATGGTGGTGGCTTTTCCTCTCAGGGTGGTGGCTTTTCGTCTCACGATGGAGCACCATATTGCAACCATATTTCGTCTCACAACCCACTGACGAAAAAGAAACGGGACCACAACCCACTCACCATATAAACAAACAAAATCACACACAAAACCAAAAACCCTCATAAACAACATACTTTCAACAATAAATAAGTTAAATGAAACAAATACACAGTCAATTCGCTTCATAACGCGAACTGGCAACGACCACGGCAAGCCACAGCCAACACGACAGCAAACCTTTGAATCCTTCTTCGTTTTGGTTATTCTTCTCCACCACTTTCCCCAATTTGATCTTGTGTTCGCTCTTTCCTTCGCAACCCTAATCCTATTTCCTTCCAACCCTAATCCTATTACCTTCGAACCCTAACCCCTTTCAAAACAAAGTAATATTTTTAACTCAAATCCACATCCACGTAATACACTGCCACGTAATGTTGCCACAGTATCACATTAAAATAGTCTGCCGTTAATATTTTTAACGTCGAGGGCAAAATTGAACCTCCTTAAAAAACTGGAGGACTAAATTGAACCTCAACAAAATTAAGGGACCAAAATGAACCCGACATCATAATTAGAGGACCAAAAGATGAATTAAGCCTATATTAAATAATTCTCATCTCAAAAAGTGAGAACGCGGTTCAGTGTAAATGTCCTTGCTTCTTCTCATGCTCTTAAAGAGGTGTACAAATTGCAAACTTAAAATTATTTTTAGAAAGCTAATGAGGAGCATTAGTTTATAGTTGATGTATCTTCAATTAATATTTTTATAACTATCTCAAGATTAAATTTTGGTCGTGTAAAAAAATCAATAATTAAGATAAATTTATATCATTATTTAAATTAGTTATTATAATTTTAAAAGGATACTGTGTATTATAATTTTAATTACTTAAAATATAAATATTTTCACTTAAATTAACTTTTAATCCCAATAATTCCATAAACATACAATTTAAATACCTATACAAATTTAATTAAACATTTAGTCTTCGAAATTTCAAAATTAAACAATTATAGTTCACTGTTCATATGCAATCCAAATTCAAACAGAAAATGTCAACGTGTTCACTCATAATGCTATTAGTTATTTACACATTCAAAAATTTAAATGATCAAAATGAATTTAAGCCAAATATTTCTCAATCATTCACTCGCTAAAATGCTAAATGTTAACTTTCATGCAAGCACCTAATCACAGAATCAGGTAAGCACGATCAAGATCAGATCTTTATCCATAGAGCACAAGATTAGAACAGGGTTTAACAAAATCTCATTAATATGTTGGTAGCCAAAAACAGACAAAAATTCATAGAAAACACAAATTAGCATCGCCATATCAAGCTTAGAATCAGGTAGGGTTAAATTAACAAGACCTTTGCAATTTGTAACAAGTAATATACGACAACATACATCTTTATAATCATGTCAGTAGAAAGTTATAATTTAAAAAAACATGGCCAAGTATGAAATTCTGGTTAAGCCCGTCTTTTTCTATCATCATCCTCGTCATCATCAGAATCACCACTCTCACGAAACCGTGGATTTTTTTCCTGCCACATCGAATCAAGTAATCGATATGAAACAAATTTAATGACAAAAACTACGAGCATATATAGGTCTGTCTGAAATCATTCAGATTGTAGAGAATCAATACCGGTCTAGATTCATGGTCAGTGTTCCTCCGAGATTCGTGATCTGAATTTCTTTTTGAGGACTCGTGTGTGTGGCGATCATCATCTCGGTGTCTCTTTCTATAGTAATCTATCAAGTCGAAGAGGCAAAATAAATTTAAATTAGCAGTAAATTAATTGGTAAAACACTAACAGCATCACGTCTAAGTGCTTCCAAAAAAAATCTCTGGCCTTGAGATGAAAGTGTGAACTACCTCTACCATGGCGATGAGAACCACCATGACCGTGTCCATGACCATGACCTCCACCGTGTCTACCATCTGCAAGAGTAAAATTGTCGAAGGTTTAATTCATATGAACACAAAGTCAAAGCAAATGATGATCACCAGAAATTATATAATGAAGAAGGAATCAGGTAACAGAAAAGGCAGTCAACAGAACAAGGGAAGGCTGGTTCCAATGTGACTAACACAGCTGGTATCCTCACCTGAATGGGAGTATTTTCTTCAGATTTAAAGTATATATATGGTATCTAAATTGAAGGAATATCTAATTGAATGTTGAACGAAAATATGCCAAGGACCACTAAGATAAAAAAGAAGTATATTCCGGTAAAAAGAGCACCAAAACGTGGGAAAAAATTCGTTGATATCTTTTTAATTCATACTATACTCAACAGGCAAGCCATTATGTTGCTACCTTGGGAGAGACAGTTAGTTGCTACCCAACTTAGTTCTCCACAGCGAATTTGAATTTCTCATTTATATGGCTGAACTGAACTTAATCATTAGAAGAGAAATACAGTGCGGATGATATTGGCTATTGAAGTATCAATTTTTGCAAATTCCTTCATATTGAATATTAACTAATCTCTGCAATGTTAGGCCCAACTAGCAATGAAAACAGAGGCATGGCCCAATGAGTAAGAACATTAAACCATAAAAGAACACACATTCCAGTTAGAACACTTATTACTTATCTATGTCATTAATAAGATAATGGTGAGAGAACCAAACATTTAATTTTGCTAGGAAATGGCCAGAGCAAAGGCTGGGGAGTGGGGATTCAAATGTCATAGTTGGCCAAAAACAAAATGCATGAGATGCTGGAAATGTTGTCAGTAATGTTTCACGATTCAAATAGGTTTCTGTGCCCCCCTCAGATAGTTTTGGCGCTAGTTTGTCAGTTTTTGCAGCCTCATGGCAGCTACTGCAAAGTGTGACACTATTCAACGGTTGTAGCATGCTCCACCCACTCTGCAACGTGATTCTGCAAAGTGCTGCTATTTGGTGCTATTATTGACAACTATATCTATATACACATACAACATCTGCTCAATACTGCAGCCATGTCTCCACTTCTGATTAAATTTTTTACCCTCCTAAATCAACGGTATTTTGGTTATCATATGCAGAAGAGGGATAATTTTGAACATTCTATAGTTATATCTTTAAAAACCAGCAGGTTTTAAGTCCTGCATAATTTAGCAATACGAAAACCAATCTAAATGAAAAATACATATTTAAATTAAACTTTCAGTGATCTCAGCTCCTAATGAGGACCTGTGCAAAGTATAGTTTGATGTCACTTACAGGAACTAGGAATAACTGGTGGAAAAGAACCCAAAGAACCAGTGCCATAATCTACAAGCTGCCTTTGTACTTCTAACTCTTTCTGGACCAGCTTCCCATAACCTCCTCTACGTATGTAGAATTAAGGAAACTAAAAGGAGACCTAGCTCCAACAGCACATACAAACTAGTATATAACATTCTTCAGGAATAATTTAGCAGTAAAATTTCCAGTTCAAGATTAACTGAAGGTATGAGAGTATTCATGACTCCAGATAAAGTAGTATCCACTGAAAACATAACAGAACTAATGCATTCTCCATTATGTGAGCATACAAAACCAGAGAAGATTATAAAAGCTAAGGCAAACTAGATTATATACACCTATTACGCACATTAGTCATGAACTAGACAAATTATTATATCTTTTTCTTTTTCTTGAACTTGGGATATGTAATGGATGAAAGCCAAAGACTAAACTTTCAAGATGCTCAAATTCATCTAAGGGGCTACTCTTCTATACACATGACCTAATAATCAAACCCTTTACCACATGCTTTAAGAAAGTTATTTTCGATATTGCCACACCCATGTTGGTATTCTTACAGTATTTTGACCATCAAGAATTGCCACATTTATGTAGTACAGAAAATCAAGCAAACAACAAATCACACAAGAAAGCAAATTGCAGACAAATCAATACTAAACAATTAAAAGGATATCAGGATCATAATCAGTACGATACTCGTCCCGGACCTGAACAAATGAACAGAAGCATTTACAATTAGCCAAGAAACAAAAAGTATAGCCGCAGAAACCCAGACACACTAGATATTTACCTGGCCACCACTCCTCCCACGACCCCATTGTCTACCATCCTGGAACCCCCAATCAAAATCAACACGAATAAGACGATCATCCAGTATCGTCCCACTTATGTATTTGCAAGCATCCTCGGTATCTTCACGAGAATAATATCTGTCAAATAATACATTCATCCAAACACACTCACAGAAAGAACCATCAACTAATACAGAATAGCTGCAACTAACAGTGGAATGGATACTCACAAAACGAAACAGAAGCCACAGGGTGTTTTGGTGTTCTTGTCCAAACCCATAATGATCTTCTTGATTTCCCCAGCGCGAGAGAAGAGCTCGTAAACTTGCTCCTCCGTTGTGTAAAACGACATGTTCCCAACGTAAACGGTGGTTGAATTCTGAAGCGCATGCTCAAAATCCTCTTGCGTTCCGGGGAATCTTCTGTCTCGATACGCCGAAAGCTTCGACGGATCCTAAAACACTCACCAGAGTAGAAAATTAGGGAATAAAAAAAAAGACAGAACTTTTGAATCAGATTACGCAGTTGCAGTGTAAGAAGTACCTTGAATAACAACGCCATGCTTATCCAGCAAGAAATTTCTGCAGAGAAAACCACTAGGGCAGAGAAGAAAAGCTCAAAAAACCAACCCGATATGTTGGATCCGGTTTCCTTTCACAAACTTATTGGATGGAAACAGAATTTTATAATTTTCTTAAAATTTAAATAGTATATCTTTCAAATATTTGATTTGACAATATAATTTAAATTTATTAAATTTTTTTTTATATCTATACTATACGAAGAGAATTATTTTTTTAGCGTACACATTTACTTTTCAAGTTTAGTAACGGTTTACTAATTTTAACTATAGGTTACTGTTTTTTAAAATTTAACCATTTTTTTTAAAACTAAAATAACTTTTTATAATAAAATATTACTTACAAAACATTGACAAAAAATAATTATTTTAATATATAAAAAAATAACTTCTATTAACATTGATTAACTTCTATAAAAAAAAATTAATATACAAATCACTAAAATTGATTGAAAATAATTTCACTACCATCAACTAAATCAGTATTAATATCGATTAAAAATTTATATATTACCATTAATTGGAAAACGCTTGGACATCAACTAAATTACCAATATTTTAGTCATAGTTAATCAAAAATAATTTTATTTTTTTGAATTAAAATCTGCAAGTAACAGATTATTATAAGAGTGTATTTCATGTTGGATTACATTTTTCTTTTTTTAAGTCTTCCCTTACCTTTCCACCTACTATTGAAAAAAAAAAAGAAAAACTAACCTTTAGGTAGTTAATAATTATCAAAAGACTAAATTTTTTAAATTTATTATTAAACTTTAATAAAAACAAGTCAAAGAAAATATAGAAAACAAACTAAAATTTGACATATGTTAATTTTAATGGTTATCTATTTTTTGTATCAGTATATAAAAATATGCATATTCTCACAAACACAATATAATTATTTGTATATAATCTCATATATTGTAAATGATGGATATTTTGTATCTTTTGTATTATATACTTTTATAATTTTTGTATCAGTATATAAAAATAGGCATATTCTCACAAACACAATATAATTATTTGTATATAATCTCATAAATTGTAAATTGATGGATATTTTGTATCTTTTGTATTATATACTATTATACATTTATATTTGTTAATTGTAACACTTTCCCATTTCTGGACTTGGTAAAGCCCATATTTCAAAAAGCCCAGATTTTAAAAAGCCCGTTTAGTTTTGGGGGTTCATTCATGAGCAGAAGAGTTAAGCGGGGTTTTAGTGTTGTAGAACCCTACACTAGTGGGGAGTGTGTGGATCGAACGTTAACCCTAAAATTTTCCGACAACGAAATGGCATCGACCGCTGGCGCCGCCGCCAGATCGATACTCCGATCATGTTCGGGTCGCCGCGCTGCGTTCCGTCTTGGCTCGGAAGCTAAAGCGGGTCGCTCTCCGTTCCGTGTTGCTTCCAATAAACCTCTCTCCCAATCAACACTGAGGTAATTTATCTGCTTATTGGTGGCGAATTTAGTGTTACTTCAGTTGAGTTACTTGTTTAACTGTTATGAATTTAGTTTTTACAGGAATTTCCGTATATATTTTTTCGCTTGAAATTGTCGTGGAAATACGTTAACAAGTTATGTTAAGTTTATTTAAGAATTCGAGTTTGTAATACAATACATTTTAGACTATTTTCAGGCGCTATATGTAAGTTCGAACTAACTGGATTGTAGTGTTATCTGGATTTAATTTTTGTGTATCAGTGATGAATTTATTGTTATTTGGTTTGTATGTTAATGCTGGAAATGAAATAATGGATCGATGTGATTTTGTGGGAGAAGGTGTCCCGTTGAATTGAGCTTTTGTGTGGAATCCATGCTGCCGTACCACACCGCAACTGCTTCGGCTTTGATGACTTCCATGCTCTCTGTGTCTCGCCGCAGCTACGGTTGGCTTCCTGAAGGTATAGCTTCTACTGAATTGTAATGAATCATTTTGGAATGAAAGATCAAGTTTATTTGCATTTGTTTACTTAATGGTATTGGTAAGTGGAAATGATTTTGAAGATTTCTGTCTGCAGCATTATATGATTTGTTTAGCATTCTTAATGTTCAAAACTATTTTCTTTTTCTCCTTTCTGTTGGCTTTGACATTGGAGTTTACCAAGTGTTGTTGTTAGAGGAGAGAGGGGGGAGGTTGAAGATATTTTACAGCTCATGTTGCGAAAAAAAAAAAAATTGGGACTACGGAGAGTATTATGTTATGTGCTCCCACACTTTGGGTCGCCTAGTCTGTGATCATTTTAATTTCCTAACAGTTGAATTTTACTTTTGAATTAGGTAGCTAAACATCTGTAGGATTCCTTGTGTTCTTTCTTCAATTTAATTTACGGGTAAGTTAGTGTTTCTTTTCTGTTTTTGGGTTAAAAAAAGATAGTGCTGTCAGATTTGATGTGTAATGCTTTGGAAAAACGTATGGCATATAATTCTTCATAGATAGAAAAAGGTGGTCCATCTACATAATGTTTGATCTTATCATTATGTAAATATTAGTCCTGTGTACCTAAGATTGATGGAAAAGTTATTCCCTGAATCTTCTACTTTCCCCACTGCAACTAAATCTTTTAGTGAAGCCGTACGTACTCCTTTTGTTTGTAGGCCAAGAGAAGACTATTTGAAGATCAAGAAGCAAGGTTGGGATGACATGGACCTCTTTTGATGTTGGGCTTTAAACAAAAAAAAAATTCTTATTAGGAAGAATTGCTAGATTTCTGTCCCAAAAAAAGCTTGTTGCCCTTGGATTCTTTGAAGTTGACATGATGAATGTCATTAAGCTGGATTTTTTTAGTTACTTTGTGTTCTAGAAAATAATATTTGTCTCCTATTTGTGAATCATATTGTTCAAAGTTCATGCATATTGAGTAGAATTGCCTGGTTGGCATAATTTTTTGTAGGTTCCAAGTTTATATAAAACTATATTAACGTTTTCAGACATAAAAACAATAAGATAAATACCATACAACTATTTTGTGAGGGTTTGTCTAGATTATAGTTTGTTTTAGGTACCTTTTGTGTTTAATTGTTTGAAATATTATATACTTTTTCTTTTGTGGGACTCTGCTGCTGAAATTGTCATTGAAAACCATAATTGGTGCAATTTTATTTCGCATCATACTTTAAAGCGTCAATTGATAGTGGAGGCGCATACTGATCATTTCTGTTTAATCAGATTGCAATGATGATGTGTGATAAATGTTCTGAAGATTGAAGCAATCTTTTATATACAAATCTGGTTCGTGAGACTGTTTTGACTGAGCCATTGGAGGGACAATTTGAGTCCCAAAGGCTGAAAGGAACTTTAAAAACCTAGATCACCTGCACTTCTGTTCTTTCTGGTTCAGATGTAGAAAAGGCTGCCATTTTATTCACCTGGATGTTGAGTCTAAAGGCAAATAAGTTGATATTGTATTGGTACATGTTGGATTAAGTTTTATCATGTTTGACTAAGTTATTTGAAAATTTCTTATTCAATCAACTGACACCGAATTACACTAAGAGGGGAAAGTTCTATATGTCCGTGCTTAGCTTGTGACATACATGCTTTCTGTCTATCAGTTGCATATCATGCCTAATAAAATATAATGTGACCCCATAGACACTCACTCACATTTTTTGACTTATATTAAAGGTGGTTTAATTTTTTTGTCGTCTTATGCATTTAGAAGTGGTCGGTGATGTTTTGTTTTCTCATTTATTTTATATTTTTTAACTTTCAGAAGGAGAGGGGTCATGATGTGATAACTACAGAATGCAATACAGATTATGCTCAAAATTTACTTGTGTACGAGTCAAAGTTGGACTGTTTTTGTAGTCACTATGCGTTGGATGCTTGAACTTCCATCTGTAGCTTCTTTCTTATTCTTTTAAAGTTCTGATAACCTTGGTCTATGACCCATAGCTAATTCCCAAGAGTTGTGTTAGTACTGAAAAATTCACAGTATGCGTTTTAGCGTGCAAAGTCTACCGATTTTATAATGTTAAAATTGGATTGAAAATTAAACAATATCTAAATTGAAATTAACCGATTGGAACGTTTTAATGTCGTGTTTAATAAAGCGGCAAAGAAATTTTTACGAATTGTTAGGTAATTGAGTGAACCAGAAGTAGGTTTCCGTGTAAGTTCATATTTGAAATTGAACCATAACTAAAAGTACTTAATTTTATTGTGTACTAATTTAGTTTTGAAATTAAATAAGTAGCTGATCAGTGTTAGACCATTGTCTAATTCAGTTTTGAAGTTGAACCAAAGACTATTCGGCAGAAAGATAGGTCTTAGACAATAAAGTATCAAATTTAATTTAAAATAGCATTTATTAAATGTTCTATGTTTTGCAAAGGTAATGAAATGAATCCTTATACATACTAACTCTTGAACACGCAAAGAAATCATTTCCGGATTCAACATCAACCCATCACCAATGCACAACTTTAATACGCCAAAAACAAAATGGCATTTGAATCCATATAGGTAGTGTTAAAATCGCTATTGTGGAAAACTGATTATATTATTTAACAAATATATGTAAGTAGTTATGATATTTTAAATTTAGATTATCTTAAATCAGTTATTTAAATATTTTATCTGTAGATTATAAGAATAGAGTTTTGTTAATTTATGCCTCTATAAATAAACTTATTATGCAACTTTCATAGACTGAAAATTGATTTACTCGATTCGAAAAAGCTCAACATTGGATCAGCTGCTTAACAAAATAAATGGTTTGACGGAACCGTACAGGTAACTAAGGGATTAGAAATATAATGCCAATTAAAAATTATTTGTTTGCTCAAAGAAAACGGTATACATTATTAACCGGGGAAACAAATATATTTACTTTTGCACTTAAGCATAAGCATTATCACTTTTCAAAACTGACCTGAAATATAATTCCTTGAATTCACCACAGCAATCTTAAGACTAAAGAAGCAAGACTGTACCATAAGAAAACTGCAACGCAGTCAATTGTTCAATGATCAAAATAAAAATTAAAACCTTTGGTAAACCCAACCAAAGATTCACCCTGAAGATAAAATCACTCTTCAACAACATTAACTAATTCATATTCAACTAAAGAAAGATTGTTATCCTCTTTAACTTCAAAATTTGCAGGTTCCGTGGCCTCAATACGCCCCCATCTATCAACTGCAAGCCTCATCGATCCCTTGAACATGTCAATCTTTGCATTACGCAGAGTTAAAGTAGCACCAGCATTCATTAGATCCACTGCAGAAAATGAAATGCATTAATAACCATATAAGCAAACCATACTAATAACTTACACCAAAACATGCTAAAACAGCAACATTTAGACATGTAGCAAACACTAAAGATGTGCGAACAGAATATACATGTAAAAACATTTTCGTGGGAGAGAAAAGATAATGAGTACTACTACAAAACAAACATTATCGATGTGTTTGGATTTTCACTTAAAAACCCTCAAACTATGTTCAACTAGTTACATCACAAACTGACTTCCAATAAGATGAAAGATAAACAAACATAACCTAACAAAAAGTATTAAAAAATGGTAAACGACAACAAACTCAGCGGTAAAGTTGATATTTTTTTGGCGACTGCAATGCAACCAAGACTGGGCCCATTATTCTACAATACATGGATGCACTAATACCATCGATATCTTTTAACGCATGACCTACACAGACATGGAACAGGCTTCCATGTTCCAACCTGAGATTCTCTCAAACCACACCAATTCAATAAGTTTCAAATTAATCCATGAAAAATTTTACACTGTCACTACAGTAACAATTTTGTTTTAACCGTAAATAAAAATTAAACCTTTTTAAACATGGGCATGATTACTCACACGTAGAACGGAGAAAAGCATTATTAAAACCCTAAATCTTCACGTCTCAAATGCTTGGAATTGCAAGGACACAAAGTCTTGTAAAAAAGTCAACAACTTTAAAGCATAGCCTTCAACACTTTAAACACACTGAAATTCAAACATCCATCACCACACAACGCAATGGTTTCCAGAGGACAGAAAAACCAAACATCATCTTACAAATCCAAACATAAGCATACCCTGTTCGTTGCGAGCAGTGAAGATTATGGTTCCGGTTTCGTCGCCAACGAGGCACTCGGCGATGCGCGACGGTCGCGCCGTGAGCACCGATGATCGACCGCCGCGGTTGCTCACTGTCTTCACCGGCTTAGAGCTCACCACCTTCACTGTCAGCGTGTGGCCATTGGTGCCAGGTTTTAGTTGATCCACCTTCACAAACACCGGTTTTCGTTTCGTCGTTGTTGTCGCCATGGATTCTAAGTTCGTTTTCCTTCTTTTGCGTGAGAGAGAAGAGAACCAATCCAAAGCAATTCCAAGTTAAACCCTAACCCAGTTACTCTCTGCGTTTGATTTCGGATTTGGGGATTTAATAAGCATTGGGCCTGTGAAGCCTTCTTATGGACTAGGTCAGCCCGTGTGGGGGCCCAAAAAATGCTTTTAGTTCCAACCAAAAGTAGAAAATATTATATTTGGTTAAAGTTGTCTTGACACAATATTATATGATGCTAAATAATAAAAATATTTTGAAATGAGGAGAGAACACAGTGGGAAAATGACATTTGTAGTACTACATTATACATATTAATATAAAAGATCTTCGATCATTCCACCCATGTTAATAATCTTCTACTTAGGAAGGTAATATTAAGCCTAAAAGATTAAGAAATTAATTCCTTACGAATCAATATTTAGCACCATTAGTGTTTCTAATATTCGTGTAATGGATTTTTTTTTTATGAAGATACGTATTCCCTACATACGTGAAAAGATTAATATTAATGGATCGTCTCGGTTAACTTTTTCACCTGAAGACCCGCTTTGTATTTTTCTTTTAAAATTTTACACTTTATTTATATGTGGAGAATGAAGAGATCAAGGGCAGAATGACGAAAAAGGACTCACTTATACGTCCTGCTTTTAATGAAAGACGCATAGACATATAAGTATAAAGTTTTTCATTACAAAATTTAAAGAATAAAAAAACGTAAGAGATGTTAACAATAACATATGTTTACTGTTAATAAATTGCATAATGTTTTTTTCGCGATAAAAACAACTATATATAATAAATTATATTGCAAACATAATTAAGAGATAATCGATTACTCAATTTTGTTTGCGGCATAATTATTATAAAATCTATTTTTTTATTTGTTAAAACATAATAAAAAATAATATATAAATAGTAAAACAATTAAATAAAATAATACTACAATAGAAGAAAAAAGTCTTTATTTTCTTAGTTTAAATAACTTTTATTTACATTTATATCCTACATTTCTCTCTCTTTTATTATTGTATTTTTCATAAATAAAGTATTAATGTAATGGTGGGTCTTCCGAGAGAGGGTCACTAATAAGGTACAACATCCATGAGACATGAGTCTCAACCTACACATACAGGTAAGGGATTGATACCATTCTTAACTCAAAATTTTTTACTCAATGTGGGACTTAGACTCGCACTTGAAATCCTAACAATTTCCTCATCAAGTGTGAGCATTGGTACTTTCCCCTTAAGCTAACTACTAAGTACCCTATCCATTCTTCCATAGTGTTTTTCTTCTTAACGAGACACACTTACCTGATTCCTGACCCACTGTCAGGATTACATTACTTTTGATACAAGGACTTGTCTACGTCAATCACCACATAAACCAAACTCTGATACCACTGCTGGATTTTTCGAGAAAGAATCATTAGGGAGATACAATACCAACGAGACATGTTGGTTATTAACATCAACAATTTTAGTAGGATCATCCGCAGGTTTTCCAACTTTAGAAGATCCACCGTTGGTATTATTATCCTTATCAATGTCTTTGAACTTCAACGAAGAAGAGGACTTGTTGATACTGAAATCTCTTTCTTTATGGCTTGTTCAACGTTCTAATTTAGAACGTCCTCAGCGTCCAACGTTCTAATTTAGAACGTCCTCAGCGAGAATCCAATTGTTCATCATTTGAGGAAACATCTTCATGTTGTTTTTTGGATGAGTGATGCCACAGAATATCATGCTCAGCACGATCTTCGTCACTAGATCCTTTTAGGCCCTTCTCATGGATTGAACCACTTTGATTTTCTTGATTTGTCTTGGACAAGCCTAAACTATTAGGATCACTAACATCACGTTCTTTGCTTTTTCTTGAGCCTTCTATATGCCTAACTTTTTGGTTATCTGAAGCATTAGTCACCACAACTACTTGACCTTTCCTACCTAGACCGCCTTTCCTCAGTACTATATTGATTTTCGCGCACAGTACCATCATCACACCCTTTATGATGTGTACTTTCATCCTGAATGTGGTCTCTTCTCTTCATTTGATCATTATGATACATTGCTTCTCTTTATTCATCTTTAGCCCTAACATGACCAACCCATGCTTTTTCTTCCGCTCCTCGTCCACTTCTTACATAACTTCGTCCTTCTTCTCTTTCATGCTTAGGTAGGAGTTCTTCATGGGACTGTTTCATCTGATGTCAATCCTCCCTATCCCTCTACCTATCATTCCTTCCCTCATAATCCATGCCTCATCTTTCTGCCTAGCAACATATTGATCATTAGGGTTATCTCTAAATCTTTGCAGGTCATCCCTCTTTCGTGAATCCAAAGCTTCATCTCTTTCTCTCCTACGTCGACTAGCATTTTTCCTGTAGTCATGCAGAATTTCTTATATCAATATGCTTCCTCCTAAGATATTCCTCATCCTTTCTCCTATTGTCATGGTAATACTCCACTCTTAATACCTTATCCTCAAGTCGTCATCTCTTTTCGTATGTGTTGAGTCTTTACCATTATCCAATAGTTTTCTAAAATAAAGATTATCTTTTTTGTCATTTCTCTCATTTTATAGAATGAAAATTATCCAATAATTTGTTAGAATTGATAAAAATTAGAATCTATTGAATATATATATATATATATATATACTAATAAAACTGAACGAAAATGGAACATGGTATTGGAGCGGGCAAATATTTCCTACTTATTTTGTATATCAAAATACATTTTTAACTTTTTGTTCATGTTTTTTATTTAAAATTGTTATTGAAATCACGATTTCAATTTTTTTTATGTTGTTTTAAATGAATAACAGCATTAAAATATATATATATATATATATATATATATATATATATATATATATATATATATATATATATATATATATATATATATATATATAACAAATACAAAAATTCATTTAGAAAAAAAACATAAGCAAATTTTATATTATATGATGCTAAATAATAAAAGTATTATATTTGGTTAAAGTTCTCTTGACACAATATTATATGATGCTAAATAATAAAAGTATTTTGAAATGAGGAGAGGACACAGTGGGAAAATGACATTTGTAGTACTACTTTATACATATAAATAAATAAAAAATCTTCAATCATTTCACCCATGTTAATCTTCTACTTAGGAAGGTAATATTAAGCCTAAAAGATTAAGAAATTAATTCCTTACGAATCAATATTTAGCACCAAAGTATTAGTGTTTCTAATCTTCCTCTAAAGGATTATTTTTTTTTTATGAAGATACGCATCCCCTGTATACGGTGAAAAGATTAATATTAATGGATCCTCTGGGTCAACTTTAACTTTATCACCTGAAGATCCACTTTTTATTTTTCTTTTAAATTCAATACAAAATTTAAAGATTAAAAAAACGTAAGAAATGTTAACAATAACAATTTGGGTATTTAGAGATAGGATCACCAATGAGGTACAACGTCAATAAGATATGAATCCAACATGATTAACACTACTCTTAACTCAAAACATTAAGATAATGAATTTATGAGTATTTATCTTTATATAACGCTCAACTTTTTCATTTTTACTCAATATGGGACTTAGACTCGCACTTGGACTCCCAACAATTTTGCCCTCAAGTGTGAGTATTGGTACTTCCCTCTCAAGCTAACTACCGAGTCCCCTACCCATTTTTCCATAATGTCTTTCTTCATAATGAGACACGTTTACCTGACTCATGACCCACTGTCAGTGTTACTTTTGATACAAGGACTTGCATAAGTCGATCACCACATAAATCAAACTTTGATACCATTGTTGGGTCTTTCGAGAAAGAACCATTAGGGAGATACAACACCAACGAGACATGTTGGTTATTAACATCAACAATATTAACAGGATCATCTGCAGGTTTTCCAGCTTCAGAAGATCCACTGTTGGTATTATTATCCTTATCAATGTCTTTGAACTTCAATGAAGAAAAGGACATACTGAAATCTCTTTCTCTATGGCTTGTCCAACGCTCTGATTTAGGACATCCTCAGCGAGAATCCAGTTGTTCATCATTTGAGGAAACATGTTCGCGTTGTTTTTTGGATGGGTGATGCCCTAGAATATCATGCTCAGCACGATCTTCGTCACCAGATCCTTGTAGGCCCTTCTCGTGAATTGGACCACTTTGATTTTCTTGATTTGTCTTGGACATGCCTAAAATATTAGGATCACTAACATCACATTCTTTGCTTTTCCTTTAGCCTTCTATATGCCTAAATTTTTGGTTATCTGAAGCATTAGTCACCATGACTACTTGACCTTTCCTACCTAGATCGCCTTTCCTTAGTACTATATTGATTTTCATGCACAAAAGCATCGTCATGCCCCTTATGATGTACTTTCATCCTAAATTTGGTCTCTTCTCTTCATTTGATCATTGTGATACATTGCTTCTCTTCATTCATCTTTAGCCCTAACATGACCAACCCTTGCTTTTTCTTTTACTCCTCGTCCACTTCTTACATAACTATGTCCTTCTTCTCTTTCACGCTTAGGTAGGAGTTCTTCATGGGACTGTTTCATCTGATGCCAATCCTCCCTATCTCTCAACCTATCATCCCTCTCCCTCATTATCCATGCCTTATCTTTCTTCTTAGCAACATATTGATCATCAAGGTTATCTCTAATTCTTTGTAGGTCATCCCTCTTTCGTGGATCCAAAGCTTCATCTCTTTCTCTCCTACATCGACTAACATTTTTCCTGTAGCCATGTAGAATTTTCTTCTGTCAATATGCTCCCTCCTAAGATATTCCTCATCCTTCCTCCTCTTGCCATGGTAATCTTCCACTACTTCATACCTCATCCTCAAGTCATCAATGTCTTGAGTCTCTACCATTATCCAATAAATTTCTAGAATAAAGATTATATTTTTTATCATTTCTCTCATTTTCTAGAATGAAAATTATCTAATAATTTTCTAGAATCGATAAAAATTGGAATCTATTGAATATATATATATATATATATATATATATATATATATATATATATATATTAGCACTAATAAAACCGAACGAAAGTGGAACATGGTATCGAAACAGGCACATATTTCCTACTTATTTTGTATATCAAAATACATTTTAAACTTTTTTTCGTGTTTTTTTATTAAAATTGTTATTGAAATCACGATTTCTATTTTTTTATGTTGTTTTAAATGAATAACAGCATTAATATATATATATATATATATATATATATATATATATAATAAATACAAAAATTCATTTAAAAAAAAAAGCAAATTTTAAAAGAACCGTGTATTTTTTTGATTGCTAAAAACGAATTTAAAAAACAACAGAAAAATATAAATAGTCAGGCAATTTCAGTTTTAAAAAAATATCAGAAATAGTCAACAAATGTATGATTTCATTTTAAGAAAAAATAAGAAAGCCAAAATCATGAATTAGTATACGATACAGACTTATGGTTTTGAATTGAATGAATATGGTTAACAGTTTTGAATTAAATGAATATAGTTAATATATCATACTTATATTTGAAAAAATAAATCCACCTGTACATACTCTAAACATCAACAAATGAAATGTAGTAATTATTATATATAGGAGAGGATGATGTCGTAATTATATATTGGAGAGGTTGATGGTTTTTGTACAAAATTTGTGCAGAAAATGCTTTGGATATCATATTAAAAACAGAAAATGATAAAGAAAAATATGAGAATAAATTTCTACTATCATTATGAAAATGTGAGTCAGTAGTCAAAGAAAATAGTAATGTAACAAACACGACAACAAGACATATTCTATGATATCAGTGCATACACACAGTAACAGAAAATGAAAATCTATATTCCAATAACTTTAAAATGAAATTGCACTACTTTCTTAAAATATATTCTTAAAAGTGTATATTAATAGGTTTTTGAAAAATGGTAAATTTTTTTTTGTTCTACTCAAATTAAATGATTTTATGAAAGGAAATGGCAAAAAAGAAATTGTATGGTATAACTATGTTGAAGATCCTACATTAAATAAAAATAAATGGTTTCAAATAGGTGTTTATTACCTTCCTTCGTTCTCAAATAGTAGTAAAAAAAAAAAATAGATGTAGCTAAATATACACTTCCATGCATGCACGAGACAATATATAGAGAATCCTTAAAAAAGCCAACTAGAACAACAACAACAACGTATTATTTAAGCGCATGCACCCCTCCAAATCTCTAACACCAAAATTCTTCATCAACTTCAACTTTCTCCAGAATAATCAAAGAAATCATTATATTATCAATGGCAAAGGTAGTTCTTACCCTTTTTCTGTGTTCGGTTTTGGTTTCCTCAGTTTTTGTTCATGATGCGGAGGCCACAGAAATCAGCAATGGAGCAATGAATCGTAACACTATCTCATGCAGCAAAAAGGCCTCTCATTCCTGTCAACTGCCATCGGCTAACCCTTATAATCGAGGTTGTGAAGCATCTAATTCTTGTAGATCCCCTGGATCACCTTCATAAATATATTCTTTTCAAATTTCGAGATATCGCCTATTCTAGAGTTAGAACTCTTAAGATATTATTTTTTTTAAATATCTTAAAGAATTGAAAAAAAAAATGTATTTATAAGCAATGTACATAAATAATACTTGTCTCTTTGACTTTTTTATCACCACCCATTAGAAGAGAACAGAAAGTTTTCATCTTAATTATATGAAAATAATTTTCTCTAAAATAGTTAAACAACTATTTAGGGGTGAGTCTGAGCTGAAGAAGTGTTGTTATCATGTTCCTTCTATAAAAATTTATATAAATTTTGACAAAATACGACATTTTCTTAAATTTTCAAGTAAAAGTATATATTGATGTATATCTCGCATTTCTTAACAAAATTGTAGATAGGTTTTTAAGTACGAAGGGTATCAAGACATAAAACCTGTGAGGAGTGTTATTAGCAAATTAATGAATATAAAGAAATAATAATCTCTCTATATATGTAATGAAATAAATTAGTGAAGAACAAATATAACATTTAAATAATATTAATACTATTATTATCATGTTTAACTATTTTTTTCAAGCTCCACCACTGCCTCAAAAGTATTTGATAATGTAAAAATAAACACCGATTGGTGTGCACATTCTGTGAAAAATATAGCGTTTGGCCAGAAACAATGAGTTTCTCACAATTGAATATGGTGTTTGTCCAGAAAATCAATACTACATATGTTGAAAACTTGAGCCACTCTGGATTATGCATGTGATTATGCATGTAGGATAAATAGGGAACAAAAACCTCATATGATACAGAACACAAATCAATAAGGTACTAGTTTTGGCTCCCTTGTTCCTTAACTACTACTAATGCTTTATGTGGTTCCTTCTCCTCTGGTTCTGGCATCACAGGTGCTTTCTGCTGTTCCTTCTCGCTTACTTGTGTTTCTCCATCTTCAAATTGCAGTGTAACCTGCTGCCTTAAATATCTGAACAGTACCAGCAATATGAAAACTGCAAAAAAAGAGTTATTTCACAAGAATCAACCATCATCACAAGTATAAAGAGTCCGATTTCCAAGTAGCCAACTAACTCTCTTACTAAGGACTTACTTGTGAAGATTCGAGTTTTGATAGAAGATAGATTCCAGAAGGCCATGATTACTGAAGCCAACACTTTCTTCTTGTGAGTGCAAGCACTCCATGTATTCAACAACCATAATTTCAAGCTCTCAGCTGCATAATCAAAGTTTCTTCTATTAAGCACTAAAAACTGGACATACCTACGAAATTTCCTACAAGTGGGGTGAGTTTACCTCTCTTATTTATATGAGCACTGTAGCAAGAATAGAGCTTTGGAACACTGAAACTGATAAAAAATCCTGTTCGTATGTATATATAAAAACTTTCTCAGTTTAGTAGGATATTATAAGACAAGAAATTGTTGGTGGAAAAGGGTTCCTCACCAATGGCACACAGCCTCCAAATAGTAATTAGGTGGCCGTACTCTGCTCCTAGTAGAAGGAAAGGAACTACCTGCAACAACAAAAACACCAACCAATTACTTAGGCAGCATAAATAATCATGGACCTGACATGTTAAGAACTCAATAAGAAAATTCAATCGAGCTATTGTGGAAAAATAGCTTCAATCACTGTGAATGCTTCTCAAGGCAGAATGATTCTCATGATCTCATCAGAGCAGGAACTTCAAACAGGGGATTCTTACCTACACCACGAGATATAAACAAAAATCCATAGGGTGGTGCCAGAATCTGAGAGTGAAGTTTTGTGAAGTATTGCCAGAATCCATAGGGTGGTGCCAATGTTGGGTTAAGCATGTAAATATGTTTTGTGTGGCTTTCTTTCTTTCTCATGGCTTCTATTATTAGTTCTTGAGCCTTTGAATCATTTCACATAACACCTATTATCGACTTTCGTAACAATTACTTTAATCTAAGGCCGTACCATATTAGCTGACAGATTTTACAATTACATGGGATGAAAAACTAAATTCTCAATATAAGAGAAGAAGAACTTGGAGGATTACTTTGAGGGTCATGGATGGCTCTCCTGAGAACAGCACCCTCATCTTTGAAATTGAAAAATTCACTGCAGGAAGACATAACTTTGCAAGACGCAAAATGTCATCTTCTTTCAGCTTGACTTCCCTCTTTTGCTCAACCATATTTCTGAAATAAAAACACCATAATCACAAAAACACAAAAAAGTTTGAAGCATAATAGCACAACCTATGAATTGAAAAGTAAAAATTGTACCCTTGACAAATCGAATTCGAGAAAAACGAAACACCCAAGAAGAGAATCCCAAATTGCGACAAGGCCGAGAAAATGCTGAAAAATACAAAACATCACAGATATTCCTCTACGTGGGTGAAAACAAAAACAAGAAAACACATAAAGTTCCCTGTCTAAATTTTGTCAAAAAAAAAAAAAAAAACAAAGAGAAATTGAATTACCTACCTAAAGTTCAGTCCTTGAGTAAAGCAAGAAGACAAAAGACAAAGCGACCCAAACCCAAACCAAAACGTTGACTTTGACGCATCTTTCCACATGATCAAATCACTAACCATCTGCCCAACATGATCAAAATCGCCGCCACTCTCTTCTTCACTTTCTGAAAAAAAAAAATAGGCACCCAGAAAAAGTAATTAAGATAAAATATTGAGAAGTTAAAGAAGCTAAAACATAACACCAAAAAATGCGTACTTGGAGATGAGGTTGAAGGTGGAACAGAGTTAGGTTTCTCCTTCTTAGTTCGCGCGGTTTGTCTTCTCTTCCTGGGTTGTTTCCCAACATCTTCGATCAACCCTGAGTCCTTTTCTTCTCGTACCTCGAGCTCGAAGCGTCGCCTCGGTTTGCGAGGGTTCCTCGGGGAGGCAGCTTGGGGTGCCCGGGTTTTGCAGCGGCGGCGTAGCCCAGCGGAATCCGGCAACTCTGGCGGCGGCGCGTCGATGTGGGTGGTGGATTTTGCAGGGGCCGAAGGGGATTTGGTGGGGGTTGAGAGGTGTTGTTGGGTGGGTTTGTCTTCAATTGGGAGAGAAGGGTTTTGTTGAGGAGAAGAAGAATCCATGATTTGCAATGGGTTTGTTGTGCTGTTTTGTGAGTGAGGAAGAAGAAGAAGATTGTTCAGGGTTCTGTGAGGTTCTTCGCAGTGTTAGGTGATAGTAGAATGAATTCGAATTAAGACAATTTAGGTACTAGCCGTTGGAAGATATCTGATTTTAAATTTTAATACAAAACCTACAATACTTAATAATTTTCTAAAACATCATCTGATCACAAATCAAATCACAACTAAATACGTAGTATATTAATTATTTTTAAAAACGTTGTATTAATGTTGTAGAAAAACAGGTATATTATTATTCATAATTTAATTACATAAAATCATTCAATTATTATCATTTTACTAATTTATTATCCAAATCAAAGTTTTTAGTATTAATAAATGTTATTCATATATTGAATCTTAAAACAGTGATGGCATGTCATTTAAAAATATAAAAACAGTTATATGCAATTGTATATTTGTTTTAAGCAATACACTAAAAAATATAGATAGTTATATGCAATTGTTGTTAAAATGTAGATAATTTAGAGCATATTTTTAAAATTGTAGTAATTTGACTTTAAATATTGTTAAATTATTATCATGTGACTCAATAATAATTGAATTGTTGTAAGGTGCATCAATTGTATGATGGTGGATGGTAGATGAGTCAAGTCACAATCAAATCATGACACTTTGGTTGTATAATCTTAAGTAAAAAGAGTTACACCATAATTATTAGTTATAGTTTTTTACTTAGTGGTAAGCGTTTAATCAAAAAAATTAGTATTAAAATTTAGTAGTAGAATCATTGCCTAAACTTAAGGTCACAGTTTATGTATATTGCCATTCTCTGGCTGCGATGAAGTTTCTAAACATGAGTGGAGAAGACTTCATCCTAGTTGTGTTTAGGAAGTCCACGTATGAAGAAATATACACCTCCATAATATATCCCACCAATGGTAAGAGTTTGTGGAGACAACACCATATCCTGATGTCTTACCCCCATCCAAGAGAATATTGTCAGGCAGGTCAAAGAAAGAAAGATTAGAGCAATGGGAGTTAAGAAGAGATGAAACACGATTGAGAAAAGGTGGTTTACATAAAACATGTCGTATTTGTAGGGAAATGAGGCACAATTGAAGAGCTTATCCTCAAGCATGTCAAATTCATTTGGCTCAATTAAGAGAATCGTCCCAACAACAAACTCCAACTGAACCATCTCAACAGCCAACTTCAATTGAACCATCCCACCAGCCAACACCAACTCAATCATCCCAACAGCCAACTCCTACTCAATCAACCCAGTAACCAACTCCAACTCCAACTCAACCATCCATCAACCAACTCCTACTCAATTAATCCAGCAACCAATTCCAACTCAACCATCTCACTAGCCAACTCCAACTCAATCATTCCACATCCCACCAACCACCACTTCCACCAAATAATCCTTCACGAGGTACATCAAACGCTAGAGTCAAACTAAATGCTAGGAGGGGCCGAATTGTTATAACATGACCATTGAATGCCATCTTTTGAAGTTGCATATGTTGTTTCCTATTTTATTATCTTCCTTTGTAAAAGTTGTGAACCTTTAAGGTCACTTGGCAGTTTCTTAATTTTTTTTATTGCATGAACACATCTTTTAATATTGCTACTAAATGGCTAGACCACCACTTTTGTGATGTATTTTGCATGAACCCAAGAGACCTTTATGTGGAATCTATTATTTACTTTTCATTATGAATTACGAGATGTTGATGTTTTTGAATAGTTGTATGTGAAATTATATTTATAATTAACAATTGAGGAATAAGATTATCAACTAAGCCAATTGAGAATTGATATATTTTGGTGGTTTTAGGTTTACAATGAATTCCATCATAATTTATCAATTTTATAGAACAAACTTTTATGAGATACACATTTACGTTATCAATAAACATTACATGAAACTTTTGAAATTGTATCTGTTAGGTTAACCAATTGTTTCAAACTTCTCAAATTCATTCATTCAGTTAAAAAAATTACATGGAAATAACCATCCTAAACAAGACATTATAACCATTAAACGACACTGGAATAGTACATCATGCATTCCTTATCAGCATTGATAGCACAATTATGTTAACCACATAAACAAAAATAACCATCTCAATCAAGACCTTTATCCATTTTTCAAATACTTGAACTGATTTCTCCAAATTACAAATCATTTTCCTACACCATCACTTTCTTCAGTCATCACCAAACTATCATCCCTTCCTTCACACTTTTCACTGTTACCCCTTACTCCAATGACATTTTCACTCGACCATTTAAAGTAATTGCACCCACCATTTACTTCCACTTTGTGCAAAAACAAAACAAAGAGTTAGCCCCTATAAAATTAAAAACCACAAACAACATACCTTCAACTTATCTCACCTTGTACTTTGAACAACCCCAAAATTGTTTTCCCATGTTCTTTGTTGTTTTCGTAGTTCTTAGATTGGTTTCTCTCCACAATAGTAAATCGGTGGTAAACCCAAACTCCTCGATCCTCCAACACCACGAGAAGATACACTAGGGTTCTTCATCCCCCAACCATTACATGTGCAAGACGAACAAGAATGGAAAAGCGACGTTTAGGACTGAAGAAGGAGATGCAACATTTGAAGAAGGAGGGCTTAACAAAGAAAATGAACTCATTTAGGGCTCACTCAATTTTATTAACAATTGACATGTAGGCTATATTCAATTTCAAACTTAACTAACACGTATCCGTTTTACATGTCCACCTTATCATCTGGAAATTTCGTTTAAGCAACTTTAACAATTATGGTTGAATAGTTGTTATTTTTCAAAATTAGGGACCCAATTGAGTCAAATAAAAAGAGGGGAATCTACTTAATATTTCGCTACAAAAATGAGAACTCTAGAATGATTTAACCTTATTTTTTTTAACCATACAAGTTTGAATATCTAATTTTTATTTTAAAATGAAATATATTTTTTTATATTTAATAGGTATAATTTTTTTATTTCATATGTGTCCTTATTAGGTAACAATTGTATATCATCTATATGCGTCTTTATCATCTCAAATATTAATTAAATATTTTAAGAAAATAAAAATAAAAGAACATTATTAATTATTCATTGTAAAATATTATATTATAAAAATTTACACGAATATTTGAATTTGAGATATTTATAAAATAAATAATAAATAAAATTATTAAAAAGAAATATAAATAATAAAATGTATGTCATAATAATCATCTGAGGTTTAAATACAATACATCATTTATAAAGAAAATGTAATTAAAGTTGTAATAGAAGGAAAAAGTATATTAAGGCTAGAATATTTTAAATAATAAACAAAATACTTTTTGATAGGGAATAAAAAATTGTGCGGCAAAGAAGAAAAAAAAAAGTTTTCCAATAAAATAAATCAAAAGACAAGACAGAACATTGAAAATAAGTTTGTTAAATTACTATTTTAGTAATTTAAGAGATGATATATCATATTTATATAAATAAAAACGAATTTAACTTTTATATTTATACATATCTATTGTTTTCGGTTGCAGAAGATCCTACGTTGGTTAGAAAAAGACCAAATATCTATTATTTTTAACTATTGAAGATCCCACATTAATATAGAAAAAGAAAACAAATTAAAATATATAAGTAAGAACAATTCTTACTTTACATGTCTGTAAAAAATATATAAATTGTATTTAAAGTTACTTTTTAATATAATATGATAATTTATTTCAAGAAATTTAATAAAATTGATATTTTGTGTGGAATTTAATTGTCTCCTAATTCTTGAGAACAATAAAAAAATTGATACACAACATAACAATGATCTTGATTTTGGTACGAGAAAGAAAACTTGTGCGAGAAGATGATGTTATAGATTAAGGATATATTTAGACATTGTTTTTTCTATACCACTTTTATAAAGAGAGAAAAACATTTTGTTTAAAGTTTCTCAATAAATGTTTGAGAATAAGTTATTCCACCTAAGATTTCATCATGCTTTATTGTTTGAAGTATGATACCACTATTGACCGGACAGTAGGACGCAGTGAATTAAAATAAAGTGATAATAGAAAAGACAAATATAATATAAAGGTTAAATTAATCTTTATTTTATTTGTCAAGTAATATTAACGTGGTTCTTTAGATTTTTTTTTTTCTTAATTTGATCCTTAGTTTTTTTTTAAAAATATTCAATTTGGTCATTATCGTTAATTTTGACCAAACGGTGTTAAAGTCAATGTCATGTGTCAATTTCTGAATTTTTTGATTTTTTTTTTACACATATCACCCTACATTGTCACACGTGTCAAAATGATTCAATTTGGTCCTTATATTTGTTTTTAATTTCAATTTAGTCTCAATTTGTGTAAAAATGAAGTAATATTGTTCCTTCTTAAATTAATACTCAATTTAATTTTTGTATAAATCTTATGATGATATTCTTACTAAAATTGAATTTTTTATTAAATATTTGTAGAAATATTTTTAAACAAGCTTTTTTTTCTAGTTTTATTATTAAACAAAGTTAAACCCTAAACTTAATTTCAACAATTAACAATTTTGTTATCATATATAAAGACATAAAGTGTATCATATTATCATAAACTTGTCACACATGAGTTTAGGAACTAAATTTCAAGTTTAAAACAAAACCAAAGTTTAATGTTTTGTATAGAATTTAAAGTTAATTTAAAATATTTCTAAAAATATTTAATAAAAATGTTAATTTTAGTAAGAATATCACCATAAGATTCATACAAAAGTAAATTGAGTGTCAATTTAATTTAAGGAGGGACAAATTGTTCCATTTTTTAAAAAATTGGGACTAAATTGAAACTAAAAACAAATATAGGGACCAAATTGAACCATTTTGACACGTGACACAATTGTGAAGTGATACATGTAAAAAATATAAAGAAAAACACAGATTTTGACACGTGGTGTTGACTTTAACACTGTTTGATCAAACTAACGGTAATGATTAAATTGAATCATTTTTAAGAAAATGAGGACCAAATTGAGACAAAAAAAAAAAAACTTAAAGACTAAACTAATATTAGTTGACAAAAAAGAGTAATTTGACCTAATCTATAACAATATATAAAGAGAATTTTCTCTTTTGTGTCCATATTTCATAATACCAATTATACCCTTTATAATATTATTATTTATTAAATTTTTTAAAATTAACGGTTATTTTTATATATTTTCTATAAAACTGTTTATCTTTTTTTTTATTCAACAACAATTAATTTCTCTATTCATTTCAATTTATTTTTAATAAATATAAATTTATTTTATATATTAACTTAATAACATTATAATATTATTACCTACTAACATATTATTATTTATATTTAAAAATGCGTACACACATACCTCATTGTCAATATAAATAAAAGCAATTGTTGTTACCTTCAGGACGTTTAACCTAAGTTCAATAGTATCCATTTCGTTTTGAAGTATTATAATTTCAAATTATTGTTTTAAAAAAAAGTAAAAAATAAAAGCTTTTAATTTTTTTTAACTTATATATCATTATATATCTTGAGTTCATATTTAACTTAATCTTATACTATACATTCATCATCTTATTCATTTTTAATTAACTACTACATTAAATTTTTAAATTTCTAAAATTTGGTTAGTCAAGCAATTCATATATGTCTGTCTGAGTGGGAATGGAGTCCAAGATCTACTTTAGATACAACCTATAAATAAAAGTGGTTAAAGATTCTTTCATAAAGTTAGCCTCTTTGTAAGGGTTAAGAGACGAAAATGACAAAATGGGAAGGTATTAATTAAGGGTCTATTATTCACGGTCATTCATATAACAACCAAACAAAAGGTAGTGAATAATTTTGCTACACTTAACCTATGTGAGAGGTGCAGCCTGAATTCTTTAATAATAAAACAAAATAAAATGAACAAATTGACTACAGGGTCAATTATTGGTAAATTTGAAAAAAAAAATATTGGGGAAATGATCAATTTCCTTTCACATGACAGAACCTTTTGTGTATATGATTTAGGGTTTCTGTAAATTTTTAATATGCCATTAGTTGAGCAATTACTGATCTGTAGTTTAAATTTGAGATGTTTATGTTCAACGACTGTGAAAGTAAAACCGAATTAAAAACTATAATTTCATCAAACTAAATTGAACTAAAATATAATTTGTGAACTAAGATTAACAGTTTGAAATGAATTATTTTCATGAACTTAATTATTTTGTTAATCAAAAGTCTAAAAGATAATTTTTTTAATTTGAATTTTTTTGTGGAGATTCGTTAAAATTTTAAAATATTTAATAAATATAGCACTTTATTTATGAAAAATTTAATTCTGTATTCCTTACTTAATACTTATCATAAACATTTAGCGGTAAACTAAAATTGATTATTGAAATATACTATAATATCATAATATAAAATAAAATGATATTCTTTACAGAATTAGTAAAGAAACTGATGTTTTCATACGCGGAATTACTATAATTCATTAGAAAGAGACTTGAACACAGTCACGTTAACCTAACAATTTGAAATAAACTCTTACACTAATTCATTCAGTGATGCTTAAGTGATAATAAAATAAAAAAAATAGCTTAAGTGATAATAAAATAATTCACAAATTTTTTTATTGTTGATTATATAATGAATTTTATTTGTCTTAAGATCATAGAGCATACAAAAAAAAAAATGTTCCTTATTTATTTTAAGCAATACAGACAAAATATGTTGATACTTATACTTATAGGTAACCAAAGTTAAAATGTTGATAGTTAAGATCACAATTTTAAAAATGTAGTAATTTAACTTTAAATGTTTTTAAATTATCATCATATGATCCAATATTAATTAAATTGTTGTATGGTGTATCAATTGTCTCGTGATAGAAAATAAATGAGTCAAGTCACAATCAAATTATGACACTTTGATTATTACAATCTTAAGCAAAAAAGAATTGCACATTAACTATATTAATTATAGTTTTTGGTTTAGTAATAAATTGTTTAATTGAGCAATTAGTATCAAAGTTTAGTAGTAAAATCGTTACATAAACTTAAGGCGATTATTGGTCACCGATGATAAGATTTCATTTTTATAAACTAAAATTTCATTAATAATAAGAAATGCTTATATTCTAACATAAGGCATAAATAAGACTCGATGGAGACACACAAATAACTTGCAAAACCAAACTAGCTACGAGGAAAAAGCTAAGCCAAGACGAAGACACCAAACAAATAAAGCATAAATTATACAAACATACGGCCACAAAGGCAACTCCCTTACATCATTAATAAATTTATACTATATGACTGCATGTGATATTTAGCTGCATAGAATGTCTTATTGTAACTCAACACACCCAAAAGTAAACACACTTCCCACCACCTCCTCTGATAGCATGACTTATGACAACTTCGCATGCCTAAGACCGAATGCTTTTATCCTTTCAAGGCCTTCTTTCAGATCAGAAGGGTCAACGGCAAGACTAACCCGAATCCAATTCTTTAGTCCAACGATAACACCTACAAGTATGTTATCATCGGTCACGACATCTTCATCATTTTGTCACAAAGTCAATGGAATTTCAATAATCACATGAGAAAATTCTTACCAGGAAAAAGAATCACAGATTCCTCTTTGGCTAACTTACTGCAAAATTGTACATCATCAACAATGTCCTCCAGTTGGGAAAGGTTAATCTCCACCTACTCCATCATTTTTCATTAATTGATAATGTTACTAATCCACAACATTATGAAAATTGTAAAGTTCTTCATGCCACTCACCATTACAACCATGGCTCCTTCTGGTTTCAGAGGGCATGTCAAGCAAGGGATCTCCTTACACCCATCATAGAATATATCTGCAACCTCTCTCAGTATACCAAGATTATTTGAATGGAAATCGTTTGGAGTTTTCTCAAGGATGTCTGGTATTGCAGCCTGCTGATAATGTAAAAGATGCAGTCTTATTACACACAAACACATAGTTAATTGGTTATTTTTATATCAGTTCGTTATTACCTGCACGATGGTCGGAGGGTTATCAGTGATCTCTATATACTCGATTATTTTGGACACGATCTAATAAACAAGAAAAAAAAATATTAAGATGTCTGCTGATAAATTTCAACATGATTGAGTGTTATCAGTTTATTTTCTTGTAGGTTAAAAACTTAAACTTTATTATATATTCATTGAGAATAACAAGTTTTCTATCTCTAGGTTATTCACACTCAAACAACTATTTTAGAGCCATAATTTTTTAAGCACAAAAAGGTTATGAACAAAAAACAAACCCCAGATTCTTGAAGGATTCCTTGAGGATCACATATGGCTATCCAACCGATTCTCCAACCAGGAATAATCCATCTTTTTGAAAAAGAACCAATCGTAATAACTGGCACTATTGAAGCAAACTCTCCCATGGGCACAAAAGGTTTGCTTCCAAAAACTACGTGAGCATAAACTTCATCAGAGATGACAAAGATTCCAAGTTTGCTTGCAATCTCTGCAACCTGCAGTTAATAGTCATGAAAAATCACTACATTTTGTTTTTCTCAAGTTCAACGTAAGTTCGAGATAAAAAAGATACCTTTTTCAAATGTTCATACGCAAACACATTCCCACAAGGACTACTGGGGCTGATGATGACCAAAGCCACAGTATTCTCATCTGCTAAATTTTCTAAAGAGTCAAGGTCAACTTCCCAACCTCTATCAGGCAAAAGATCAAAATATCGAACTTCAAGGTGACAACGAGAGGCACGAAGTTCGTATTGAGGGTACCCTGGCTTTGGAAGGAGAATGTTGGCCCCAGGACGTGCAATGGAAGGTAAGATTATATCTATGGCTTGTGTGCCACCAATGGTCAGAAAAACATTCTCTGCTGAGAGCTTATGTGGAAGATGAACTGAAACATGGTCTGCAATAACCCTGTTATGTGAAAAAGTTTTATAGTTTGTCAGAAACTGATGAAGTGATTATTGGTATTAGATTGTAGAATGATTTAGAAAGAATTTTGAAGAAATAAACCTCTTAGCCTCAAGTAAGCCAAGAGTGGGAGGGTAACAGTTGAAGTTAAAAGATTGAACTGATGTTGTAACAGCATCATGAGCCACATTTGTAGTACGAAAGAGTGGGTTATCAGTGGGATCTACGCGACCAAGACGAATCACAGGTCTGGTGTCTTCATTGTTGACGCTGTCCAGCAACATGTCATAAATTCCTCCCACACTGATGCTTGAAGCATTCAAGTCTTTGTTCTCCATAATCTTAGTTGGAATGAGGATGATGAGGGAATTATGAGGAGAGGGTAGCAAAGATAGCTAAGAACACATACTAGGAATGAGACCAATGTTATATATATATATATATATATATATATATATATATATATATATATATATATATATATATATATATATATATATATATATATATATCATTTATTAGAAGCTATAACATGACAGAAAAAAATGGTACTGTATAAAATATATAAAATCATCATCAGTATTTTTATACAGTTTTATACTATTATAATAAAATAATGACTCCTGTTATTTTATAATGGGATTTTTATGTTAATGAATTTCTTTACAGAATAATTCATACACCTTCAATGAAAAAATCTTCCTTCATTTCAAAAATTTAACCAAAAAGATTGCATGGCATTAATTTAAAAAAAAATGAAATTGAGAATAAAAATAAACTGAAGAATCAACTTATTTTTTAAAAAAACAAAAGTTAAAAAAGTAATTATACATAATTTAAACATAACTTCAAAATATTAAAATCATATGTTAAAACTTAATGATAAAATATAAAAATAGTATCAAAATTTAAAATAGTTGTTAACATAAAAATAAAAGATTAAAATTATTATTTTATTTCAGGGAAAGAAAAGTTAAAAAAAAAAAAAGCAATTACCTCTATATTATTCAATGTCATAACTCTGTGATTATGCGTGTTTTTGGAAAAAAATTATTAAAATAAAATATTAATAAATTAAAATTAATAACTAATAATAAAGTAAAGTGGTACTCTATTAATGAGAAATATGAAAAATACACTACAAAAAAATGTCTCATTAGTAACTAATTTTAATGACTAAAAGTTGTTAGTCACTATAGTGATCAATTTAGATACCAATTTACAAAATTAAAATTTATTGGTTACTAAAATAGTCACTAATATAAATAAAAAATTATAATTGATCACTAAATTTGTCACTAATTAATTAAAGACCAATTTAGTAACTAAGTTATTTTGGTAATCAAAACTTATGTAGCTAATTTTTAGTGACTAGTTTCCTTTGGTAGCCAAAACTATGGTAGCTAATTTTAAAAACTAATTTAGTGACCAATTATAATTTTTTATTCATAATAGTAACTATTTTAGTAACCAATAATTTTTTTTACTTTGTAAACTTGTATCTAATTAGTCATTATAGTAACTAGCAATTTTTGGTCACTAAAATTGGATATTAATGAAGCATTTTCTTGTAATGATACAAACTTTTATTCCATGAAAATTTTGTTACACACTAAACACTATAACGAACAACAAACCAAGCTACCTTGTTTTTGTCTTTGTCTTTAGAGGTTAGACTTCTATTGTATTTATTTTATTTTTTTCCAACGTGCAACTTTGAATATCTAATTTTCATTTTAAAATGAAAAATAACTTTTATATTTAATAGCTATAAATTTTTTATTTCATCCGTGTCCTTATTAAGTAACAACTGTGAATCATCTATATGTGTCTTTCTCGTCTCAAATATAAACTCAAAATATTTTAAGAAAAGAAAAATAATAATAATAAAATATTATTCATTGTTCATTGTAAAAAATATATTATAAAAATTTACATGAACA
The DNA here is from genome assembly GCF_037176805.1 of Vigna unguiculata. Lineage (NCBI taxonomy): Eukaryota > Viridiplantae > Streptophyta > Magnoliopsida > Fabales > Fabaceae > Vigna > Vigna unguiculata. The sequence goes on from NC_140796.1 coordinate 47,392,028, forward strand.
TTTGAATTTGAGATATGTATAAAATAAATAATAAATATAAATATTAAAAAGAAATATAAATAATAAAATGTATATCATAACAATTATTTGAGATACAATACTTCATTTATAAAGAAAATGTAATCAAAGTTGTAATAGAAGGAAAAAGTATATTAAGGATAGAATATTCTAAATAATAAACAAAATACTTTTTGATAGGGAATAAAAAATTGTGCGGCAAAAAAGAAAAAAAGTTTCCAATAAAATAAATCAAAGGTATAAATACATATTTGGTATCCAAACTTTTTCGGAAAGTTCAATGTGATACCCGAATTTTAGGAATGTTCAATTTGGTACCCCAATTTTCTAAAGAGGTTCAATTTGGTCCTCTCCATTAAGTTGGAGTTAACACCGTGTCCGTACAGGACACGTGTCAAGGCATGAAATTTTTATTTTTTTTTTAATTTTTTTTCAAAAAATTAATTTTTTTTTTCAAAAAATTTAAAAAACTGCCACGTGTCAGTTTATCATCGTGCCACGTGACAGCTTACAAGCATGACACGTGGCACTGTAATAGTTGTTTTCAATTTAGTACCCCAATTTAAATTTTTGGTTCAATTTAGTACCCAAATTTTTTAAAATGATCAAATTTCGTCCTTTCCTATTTGAGACCAAATTAGTAAATAAGCTTAATTATAATTTATATAAACATGTTAAAATAATTGTTTTGAATTTATACATCAAACACTACACCTAAATATTCAAATTATTTTATTTTTTACAAGTGTAAAAAATTTCATGTATAAAAAATTACAAAGGTTAAAATGAAAAAAATAAAATAATTTAAGTATTTAGGTAAAATGATTTGATGTATATATAATATAAAAAGTTATTGTAACATGTATATATATATATATATATATATATATATATATATATATATATGTTGTAATTAAGCTTATTTACTAATTTGGTCTCAAATGGAAGATGACGAAATTGAATGATTTTAAAAAAATTGGGTACTAAATTGAACCAAAAATTTAAATTAGGTACTAAATTGAAAACAACTATTACACTGCCACGTGTCATGCTTGTAAGCTGCCACGTGGCACGATGATAAACTGACACGTGGCAGTTTTTTAAATTTTTTGAAAAAAAAATTAATTTTTTGAAAAAAAAAATAATTTTTTGAAAAAAATAATAATTTTTTGAAAAAAAATTAAAAAAAAAATAAAAATTTCATGGCTTGACACGTGTCCTGTACGGACACGGTAACGGAGAGGACCAAATTGAATCTCTTTAGAATATTGGGGTACCAAATTGAACATTCCTAAAGTTCGGGTACCACATTGAACTTTCCGAAAAAGTTTGGATACCAAATGTATATTTATACCTAAATCAAAAGACAAGATAGAACATTGAAAATAAGTTTGTTAGATTACTATTTTAGTAATTTAAGAGATGATATATATTATATTTATATAAAAAAACGAATTTAACTTTTATATTTATACATATCTATTGTTTTCGGTTGTAGAAGATCCTAACTTATTAGAAAAAGACCAAATATCTATTTTTTTAAACTATTGAAATCCCACATTAATATAGAAAAACATCAAATTAAAATATATAAGTAAGAACAATTCTTACTTTACATGTTTGTAAAATATACATAAATTGTATTTAAAGTCACTTTTTAATATAATATGATAATTTATTTCAAAAAATTTAATAAAACTGAGATTTTTTGTGGAATTTAATTGTCTAATGGTTAATTTGAAACACAACACAACAGATCTGGATTTTGTTACGACAAATAAAACTTGTGCGAGAAGATGATGTTATACATTAAGGATATATTTACACCTTTTTTCTTTCTATTACCACTTTTAGAAAGAGAAGAAAACATTTTGTTTAAAGTTTCTCAATAAATGTTTTAAGAATAAGTTTTTCCACCTAAACTTTCATCATGCCCATTGATATAACAGTAGGATGCACTGAATTAAAATAAAGTAATCATAGAAAAAATAAATATAATATATAATGATATATAAAGATGATTACATCTGTTGCATCCATATTTTATAATATTAATTATATCTTTTAAAATATAATTATTTATTAAATTTTTTAAAATTAATGGTTATTTTTATTTATTTTCTATAAAACTGTTTATCTTTTTTCTTTTTTTTTATTTATCAACAATTATTCTTTTTATTCATTTCATTTTATTTTTAATAAATAAATAAATAAATATATTTATTTTACATATTAACTTAATAATATTACACTATTATCATTTATTAATATAAATTATTTATATTTAAAAAATCATTCGCACATACTTAATAAAGTACTTTTATTTCAGGACGTTTAAGATAAGATCAATAATGTCCATTTCGTTTTGAAGTTCTAGAATTTCAGATTCTTCTTTAAAAAAAAGTTTTTTATTTTTTTTAACTTATATATCATAATTCATATTTAACTTAATCTTATGCTATACATTCATCATCTACTGCATTGAATTTTTAAATTTCATCGAGCAATTCATATCTGTCTATCTGACTGGGATTGGATTTGAAGATCTAGTTTAGATACAACCTATATGTTAAAGTGGTTAGAGATTCTTTTATAAAGTTAGCTTTTTTTTAAGGGTTAAGAGACGAAAATGACAAAATTGGTAGGTATTAATTAAGGGTCTATTATTCATACAGTGATAATAGCTAAGTGTAGTTTTGTTCATAGATAGTTCAGTTATTAATAGTTTAAAGAAAAAAGTTATACATGGAATCATAGTTTTAATTTGTTTCATCAACCCTTCAACAATAAAGCATAAAGACAATGACTATAAAGGCAATATAATAAATAAATAAATAAACAGAGTGACTCCTACTTTATTTTAATCTTGGCTCTTGCCATGAGTCTAAAGTCATTTTATATAGACATAATAAAATCAATATAATCCTCTCTCTCTCACACACACACGCTCTGTATATATTTTAATAAGAATGTGTTTCTATAATAATTTTTCAAGAATTTATGTTCTATATAATTTTAAGAGATTCACTCATAATATGTTATTTATCTACTACAGAAATCTATTTAATTACCAACAAAAATTTTATTGATGAAAAAAAAGTTATCGGTAAATTATAATTTGAATTACCAAAAAAATATTTGTTAATTAATTTTGTCTATAAAATGATGTTAGATTTCTCGCTTTGAACTTTGATAATTTTGTGGTGAAATTTGTCATGGTAAATTTATCAATAACCAAATTTTTTAAAAGAAGAGTGAGAGGAGAAAGAAAATGAATAGGAGAAGAATAAGGAAGAGGCGTGCGGTGGAGTTGGAGGAGTCAGCAATGGCTTTGTCCGAGGAGAAGTGGAAGAGGAAGAAGAAAGAGAAGAGGAAAAATAAAAGGAAGGAGAAAAGGAAGAAAAATCAAATCCCAATATTTATCGGGTCAACAAATTTTTCTATCAATAATTTAACAAATAATTACTAATGGATTTGTAATTATTAATGGATTTGTGGTCACCGATACCTTTTGAATATCTGTGTAATTGAAGTGGTTTGTATTCGCTAGGATACCCTTTGTAGATCGGGCATGTTAAGGCCAGTAGAGCCGACAGAACTATAAGTCCCAGATGATCTTCCTTTGTGGGTTGAGGAATACTTTGCATATTGCGGCACTCTTTACACTTATGTTTTCTTGTACATGATAAAATTTTATGTTTTAAATCTGACAGAAACAATCAAACACTGCGCGTATTCTGGGTTATATTGCTTGTAGTGGGCATATAACTACGGAGTATATATTAAGAGGAGTGCTAACAGCACTTGGGTATAACAACCCCTTAACTCGCAGTTGAGGTACACGAAGTCAGATCCCAAAAAAAAAAAAAAAAAAAAAAAAAAAAGAGTTTTTGAGCCTTATGATTATTTATATTCTTTTATAAGTATTACTCTACAGTGTATTCCGTAGATTCCTGCCTTTTTATCTCCTACTACTGCTTTTCCGCTTTGCCTGCTTGCTACTGCTTTACTCCAGTTACACTGCTTTCTTATTTTTTTCTGTTTAAAATTTCTTTAATGGATAACATACAGCCATTTTTAGGCCCAGACTACAAATCAGCTTTAACAGCTGTTGAAAAAATTACAAACTCTCCTCCTGTAGGTTATAAAAAGCCTACTTCAGAAGTAGACTCTGTATACACAGTCCTTATAGGACAAAATAACACTATAATAGCTCTTCTAGAAGAAGTTTCTAGAAAATTGAATCATATGATTGATTCTACTAAAAAGACAAACTTCTCTGAAGACTTAGATGGTCTTATAAAGCAAATATCAAAACTTTCCTTAGGAACACATACACCTATAAAAACAACTTTCAAAAATTCACAGAAATTTATCAAAGTTATAACTAAAAAAGATTCAAAAGCTGCAAGTACCAACGCAGCACCTTCTACAAACAATAATGATAGTTTATAATGATGACACAACCCCATACGTCTACACAAACACAAACTGATAATAATAACATGAATAGCACAACAAGTAGCACACAAACACAAAGATTCCCCGGAATCTCCAGAAGATTAAGAGAACACCAGACTAGAAGCCAAAATCTTATACAACACCCAGGAATCTTAGATAGATTCTTAAATAGACAAAGAACTACTAACATCAGAAGATTAGAAGATTTAGTAGATATACAACAAAATACAGACATAGGATATAACTCAAGAATAGATTCTCTAAATCCTAGACAATTATACAACATAGGATGACTAAGTTCTGAACGAACAAGCCTTTACCGATACAGGAGAATAGAAGATTTTCATCTCCCTGACAACACCTACGAGATAATCCCTCTGATATCTCCACAAACAGGAAGACAATTACAAAACCAACAAGGAAGATATGTCCACATGGGATTAATCACCATAGGAGTCAGATCCTTAGCCAGACATATGATCGGAGCCAGAGCTTTGATAGTTCTACACGATTCAAGATTCCAAAATAATGATTCACAAAGTGTAATAGGGATTTTAGAGGTAGACTTAAATCAACCCTTCTCCCTTATTTATCTTGCTCCAAATTTCACATTAACTTTACAAGATTTTATAAATCACATAAACTTAGAAGTACAAACAATAGGATTTGGACCCAATTGGATGGGTGAAAATCTACATTTAGATATAACCTTCATAGGAAGAATAAGCAACCATATTTCTTCCATGTATAGAATAAATACTAGACCATTAGAAGAAGCCATTAGTTCTCATGGTACACAATTCTTACCAGCCCAAGCCTTCACAAGAAGAAATGAAGGACATTTATGGCAAACACATTTACCCAGAGAAGAAAATAACTCAATTACAGCCCCTTCATCTGCCATTTTACACAACAGGTCTAGAGGACTTAGTCTAAGTTTTGTAGATTACACAAATATACCACAAATTGACTTAGAACAAGATAGGTTAGTCGAAAATAGGTACAGCACCTCAGCCATACCTGATAACGAACACATCTCCATGATGAATATAATACAATACGAAGAAGATGAAAATGATGAAATGACTGATGAAGAATGGAATCATCATCAGGCAATTATAGCCATGTATAGACAAGGATCTTTGAATCCTTCCACAAACACAAATATTGAAAACATTTATGACGAAACAGACGATATCATAAATAATTTTCTTGAAAACTTACATTTAGACAAAGAAGACAACTTTTCAGTAATATCAGAACCTTTGTCTACAATTGGCCTTGTCAATGAAAGTATAGGATCAGTAAACCCTAACAGTTATCAGTTAGATCATAGTGGTACACAAGATTATTCTACTGGGTTCATACCCAGAGAATCCCCAACAAGCGTTATTTTTACAGATAACCAATATACCACACAGGGAAAAAGACTCCCAATAGAACCAAACTTCCCATTACCAAATCTTTTATTAAATATAGGAGGAATTGACCCCCAGTTGTTACCAACATACATTGAACAATGAACTGCTACTGTAATCCGTGATTATGGTATCCATTATGAAAAAGAAGTCCAATCTTCACAAGAAATGATCGCCAAAGGTGAAACCTATTTAGGTGATATAGCCATAGCATGTTGGGAATCTTTTAAACAAAAATACCCAACAGAATTAAATACATTAGTGATCGAACCTGGTCCCAATATTTATAACTTTTGTTCTCTAATACAAAGATTACTCACCTCCCAATCTGCAAATGATGGGAATACACTCAGACAACGAATTTATCTAGGACATCTAGAAAGGTTGTCTATAACATACTTTGGAAAGATTAAAGAATTTTTACAAGACTATCTCATGTATGCCTCCATAGCCGGATGCTTTCATGATATAAGTATTGGAGAAAAAATGTTTCTCAAACTTCCAGGAAAATTAGGTCAAAAAATTAGAGAATCTTGGAAAAACGATGAGGTAACCCCCATGTTAAATAACCTCTCAATAAGAATACAACACATTATGAAAATAATGGAAGACACCTGCACACATATTGCAATACAAAAACAGCTAAAAAATTCCGACTCTGGAATTTGTAAACAGATATACACTCCACAGCAATACCATCAAAACAGACCTAACAGAAAATATATTCCCAAAAGAAAACCTAAATATAACCAATCTTACAGTCAAAGATCCCAATCCTCTATACAAAAACCCTCAAATTCTAGAAAAACTTATACAGTAAGATCCTCAAATTCTAGAAAACCTACTCTAAACCCTAACAGGCACGTCAGAAAATTTAGAGAAAATAAAAATTACAAACAAGCATTAAAATGTTATGCTTGTAACCAAACTGGACATTTCTCAAGAGATTGTCCAAACATAGCAAATCTTTACACAAAAGAAGCAGAGCTAATCAAATCTTGCCACATGAATCTTCTTCCGATCGACGAAGATGTATCTACTGACTCTGAAATATTATCAGTAGTTAGTATAACAGAATTCAATGATGAAATTAATTTAGAAAAACAACCCAAAAATTATGATTTAATAAATGATTTCACAAATAACGAATTTATCCAACTTTACCCCAAAGAATACAATTTCGAATTAAATGACAAATATAACGAATTAGGTGAAATATTAGATGATTCTGGATATTATCTAATGAACATAACGGAAACAAATATTTGTCCTCATGCATTACAATATTTTTCAGGACCAACATCCATTCCCTGCCAGTATTGTGATAGATATTTTCATAAATCACAAAGGGCTCATTGTCCTTTATGTTACAAAAATTTTTGTATAAAATGTATCACAACACATTTAAAAGTACAAGAAATACCAATATTTTTAGAACAAAAAGAAAATATAAAGGATAAAAACATAATTGATACTAGGACTTCAATTTTAGAAACCAGGGTAAATAACCTAGAAGAAAAAATCCTTCGTCTAGAACAAATAATTCAAGATTCTGGATCAGGTAACATACAAAATAACATGATGGGAACAACAGAATGTATCCCATTAGTCTGTAATGAAAAACAACTAATATCTGTTAAAATATTAGTAAAATTAAACTTCCCAAAACAAAACAAAAACCCTGCTAAGGAAGAAATCATACAGGCCCTCTTAGACACAGGATGCTCTGAGACAGTCGTCTGCAAAACAAAAGTACCTCCATATTTGATTACTAAAAGTAAACATATACAAAAAACAAGAACTATGTCTGGAATAGTAATGATAAATGATGAAGAAATAAACAATATTTCTCTTCAGTTTAGTACAAATTGTGACCTATTTGGCCAAAAAATACACCTTAAAACCATACGTGTAGAAAATTTAGTCCCTTCAAAACAAAGCATGATTATTGGTTTAGATTTTATTTTAGGCCATAATAGAACTATCACTATAAACAAAGATTATGTCATTATTAGCGACAAAACACAAATGTCACCCATAATTAGCGGAGACAGCTATACAAAACCATCCCCTGATGAGTGTTCTTGTACAAACAATAAGTCCTCAGATAAATGTGACTGTATAAAAGAAGATTTAGAATCCATAGATTACTGTCTAGATGACACTATGGACTCTTTTTCATCCATAAAAATATCCAAAACAATTACTTTTGATAATATCCAACAAATTTTAGATAGGCTTAATAAAACCAGTATAATAGGAGAAGATCCCACAAAATTTTGGGATCGTGATCCCATTACTTGTAAATTAAATATAATTAACCCAGATTTAATTATAAAAACTAAAGATATACAGTTTAATAACTGGGAACAAGAAGAATGTCGAATGCATATTGATCACCTTCTGAAGTTGAAAGTAATAGCTCCAAGTGAAAGCCCTCACAGGAGTCCTGCTTTCATAGTAAATAAATCTTCTGAACAAAAAAGAGGTAAATCCAGAATGGTCTACAACTATAAACGTTTGAACGATAATACAGTTGAAGATGGATATACGATTCCATCTAAAGAAATTCTTATAAACCGAATTCAGAACTCAAAATGGTTTTCAAAATTCGATCTCAAGAGTGGATTTCACCAAGTTAAAATGGAACCAGAATCCGTAAAATGGACAGCATTCTCCTGTTCTGAAGGATTATACGAATGGCATGTCATGCCTTTTGGTCTTAAAAATGCTCCAGCAATTTTTCAAAGAAAAATGGATAACATTTTTAATGACTGCAAATCTTTTACATGCGTCTACATAGACGATATACTTATTTTTTCCAAAACAAAAGAAGAACATTATCTCCATTTAAAACAAGTACTATACAAACTTGAAAAATATGGTTTAATTATATCAAAAGGAAAAATGGAAATTTGTAAAAATTTCATTGAATTCCTTGGAACAGAAATAGGTAATGGAACTATTAAACTCCAACCTCATATTTCCAAGAAAATACAAGATTTTCCGGACAAAATGGAAGATATAAAAACACTAAGATCCTTTTTAGGACTTTTAAATTATGCTAGAAACTTTATCCCCGATTTGGGAAAATACACGGCTCCGTTATACAATAAAACTTCACTAAAAGGAGAAAGAAAATTCAATTCTGAAGACATAAAATTAGTCCAAGAAATAAAACAAAAGGTAAATAAATTACCTATTTTACAATTACCATTAGATTCAGATTACTTAGTAGTTGAATGTGATGGATGCGAATCAGGATGGGGAGCCATCCTAAAGAGAAAGAAAAATAAATATCTGTCTAAAAAGGATGAACAAATATGCAGGTATGCTTCTGGAAAATATACTGTAAAACCACAAGTTTATCAAACTAGCACCGATTATGAGGTCAATGCAATCATACATGCCTTAGAAGCGTTTAAATTATTTTTAATAAATAAACCAGAAATAACCATTAGAACTGATTGCGAAGCAATTGTTTCATATGGAAAAAATCAAATAAATAATGACAAAAAGCCTCACAGACGATGGCTACTTTTTAGAGACTATATAAATTCCGGAAAAATAATAAATTTTGAACATATCAAAGGATCTGACAATATGTTTGCTGATATCCTTTCCAGGTACCTCATACAAAAATAAGATTCAAAAGAATCTTCTATACAATTGAATACATGGATATAATACACATCAGAGATCCTAAGATCCCTCCTGGGTTCCGGATTAATTTCAGAATACAGGCACTTCAACCAAGAGAAAATAGTCCTAATTTTAGTCCCAATCCTGCTGTCGAAATAACTAGACTAATAAAAAGGTCTAAAAGAAAAATAGCCAAGTTAAGGCTGAGAAGGAATGAATTATTCTCACACAACCCCTTTCAATACACCTATACCCTTGCCTCGTATAAGGCCAACATCATAATCTTAGAAAAACAACTCAGAGCTCTTAGACATTTTATTGCCTAACCTTTGTGTCTTATTGCAGGTACAAAAATCCCAGAATGGAATTTATACAAAGTACAAAGAAAGGACCTCTGGGTCCTAAACCCGTAAAGTCCCCTTTTGTGGTGGACCAATACACAAAATATGGCAAACAAGAATTGCCAATACTTACAAATACCTACCATTTCCCTGGTAGAGACAACACAAACGTCAAATTAAATGTTTTAATTGACAATATTTGGAATATTCCAAAATACACAGTTCAGAATGAACAACAAGTCACTAAGGTGAAACAAAGCATCATTAGTGCATTATACAATTTCTGCAATGCAGACAACAAAGGAGTTTTGTTAACTTCACCATCCTCTCCCTCTGGGAAGGGATTTACACATTATGCCTTGATTACAGGGCCAAACAAAGGAGTTTATACTTCATACAAAGACCTCTCTGAGGCAAAACAGGACCAATTCTGGTCTACATACAAAGGTTTTAATTCCCTAGAAGAAGCTCAGATAGCTTTAAAACTAGGAACTATTGATGAAGAGAAAATAAAGATTGGAATGGCATTCGAACCTAAGACCCAAACACATACCTATGCTGCCTCTTGCAGTTTTTCACCACAAATAAACCCAAACATTTTCCTCGCAAAATTTGATGTCATACAGGAATTCTTGTTTGAGGTACATTCTGAAACACAAAATTACAACGGTTTATTTGTTAAACCCCAAACTTATTTTGATACAAAGACACCGTGCCAAGAGTCCTCCGACTATTGTAAAACAGTGTCCACAAAATGTACTTGCCAGATCAAGTTTATCTTTAGGAAGGCCCAAATTGACTTAAAGACCTTCAGAAACCAACTATACAGAGATGTTGTCATATGTCCTTCTCTATTATTAGAAGCAGGATGTCTCCAGACACTTATCATTCCTCCTACCGAAAAATTTAACTCTCTTACCCAAGAAATAAATTCGGTAGTAAATGAGATACAGGCAGAATATATGACCAACATCTGCCTCCAAATTACCTCTTCTCCCAAAAGTGCCAGTAACCCTGATAGCATGGCAACACATGTGATAAAACTATACACAGAATCAAATCCTGAGGCCCATGTCCAACTACAACACGGAACCTTGAAAGGATTATCTTTAAACAAAGATAAGCTTTACCAGTATCAGCTCTGGAAGGCCTACGTTGAAGGATCAAACTGGAATTTCTCTAGAAAGGATAACTCAGAATATATCCTTTTGAAGGAAACCATAAACACCAAGATATATTGGAAAAAGTTTATGGGAAATAAATTCCACCCTTTCCCTATTGAAGCTAGTTCGATACTAGTAAAAAGATTTGAAAAGGAAAGGATATACAGAGAGATCTACGAAGAAACAGGAATCCATGGACAAGGAACACCTGGATCTTCTTTTCCTTCAGACAATGAAGACTCTGATCAAATCCTTGAAGAAGACCATGAAGACTTAACATCCACTGTGGTCTCCAGAAAAGGACAATAAAGAAAGTTTTACCTGTGACACAGTAATTTTACTCTTTCCTGAGTAATAGACTGAAGGGTAAAACAACACAGTTACCACATTACCGACACTACAAGTATCCGGTCATTTAAAACCGGTTCAACAAGTTACAAGTCAAAAATTTTTCTATAAAAAGAGTCTGTAAGACCCTTATGCTGGGCAAGAAACTCAGAACCCCTCCCTCTCTCTAAAATCTCTTTCCTCTGCCTTCTCTCTAGTTCTCTCTCTCCTCTCTCAACTTTCCTCCTTCTGCTACTGTATATTCAACCATAAATAAACGAGGATTTTCAGATCTCACCTCCCTCCCTCTGGAATCAAAGTAAGTTTTTATGGAGTAGTTTCTTTATAGGCATCTACGGATGCCTTGAGTAATATTTATTAAAAGATGCGATAATCATTTAAAGGCTTAAAAACGTTTTATGTACAAAAATTTTATCTTTCCATATATCTTTCTGTTTATATTTTTACATGCTGAGACAAAAGTTTATGAGAGAATATCTAACCGGCTCTGCCAGATTTATATTCTCATAAATTTTTACCTCTTTTATGTTCTTATTTATTTATGTTTTCTGTGAGACAAAAGTTTATGAGAGAATATCTAACCGGCTCTGCCAGATTTATATTCTCATAAATTTTTACCTCTTTTATGTTCTTATTTATTTATGTTTTCTGGTATTCAAATGTATTCTGGTATCAATAATTTTTCTATCAATAATTTAACAAATAATTACTAATGGATTTGTAATTATTAATGGATTTGTGGTCACCGATAATATTTTATATTTTATGAAATTTTTAATCTATTAATAAAATTTACCGACAAACATTTTACCGATAAATTTTTTACTAATAATAAGTTGTTAATAGTTTTGATTTACCGACATGGCATTACAAATGCATTTTAATTATCATTAATAATATTTTTTCTCAGAATAATCTCTTTCAACTTTATTTCTAAATTAAAGGCTTAATTATTATTTTGGTCCCCTAATTTGTTGGGTTGGTTTATTTTATCCCTCTTATTATTTTTTGGTTCAATTTGGTCCTCTAATTCTTTAAAATGGTTAATTTGGTCCTCTAATTCTTTAAAAGGGTCAATTTGGTCCTGCCGTTAAGTCTACGTTAACACCGTCTTCGTACATGCCACGTGTCATTTTGTGGAATTTACAAATTTTTATTTTTGTTAATTTTTTAATTATTTTTTAAAAAAAATTAAACCGCCATGTGTCACTTTATGGTTGTGACATGTGTCAATTTGAGATTTTTTTATTTAAAAAAAATACTGTCATGGCAGGTCACGATTGTGCCACGTGTCAAGCTAACATTTGTTGTTTTCAATTTAGTCCCTCTATTTGAAATTTTGATTCAATTTAGTCTCCCAATCTTTTAAAATGATTCAATTTTGTCCTCTCCAATTTGAGACCAAATTAATAATTAAGCTTAATTACAATTTATATATTCATATTAAAATAATTTTTTACCATTTATACATAAATCACTCCCTAAATACCCATGTTATTTCATTTCTTACATTTTTCACTTGTAATTTTTTACACTTGAAATTTTCTACTCATGTAAAAATAATAATAATTTGAATAGTTAGATGGAGTAATTTAATCTATAAATATAATAAAAATTATTTTAATATATATATAAGTTGTAATTAAGCTTAATTACTAATTTGGTATGAAATTAGAGAGGACAAAATTGAATCATTTTACAAATTGGGGGACTAAATTGAATCAAAATTGTAAATACAGGAATTAAATTGAAAACAACCAATGTTAGCTTGACACGTGGCATAATTATGATCTGCCACGTGGTAGTATATTTTTTAAAATAAAAAATCTCAAATTGACACGTGTCACAACCATAAAGTGACACGTGGCAGTTAATTTTTGTTAAAAAAACAATTAAAAAAATTTTAAAAAAATTAAAAAAAAATAAAAATTCCACAAAATGACACGTGACATTTACAGAGACGGTGTTAACTTAGACTTAACGGCAGGGACCAAATCAAACATTCTTCAAGAATTAGAGGACCAAATTGAATCAAAAAGTAATAAGGGGACCAAAATAAACCAACCCAACAAATTAGGCGATCAAAATGGTAATTAAGCCTAAATTAAATTACAATATTAGTTAAAATAAGTTTTTTTTAATAGCATTATACCATAATATAAGTTATTTATCATAAGTCTAAAATATATTTTATATTTTATTAAAATTTTTGAATATGTATACTTTATGTATTCCAAAGTATTTATTTCGAATGTATTTCAGTTTAATAAAATAAACATTTTCATTGTAATGCACATGTGGAAAGATAATCTATAAACGCTTTTGTTGAATTGAATACTCTAAATACTCGTAATAATTATGTTATAAGATTATATACGTAAACCCTACACGTAAAAACATATATTTATACCATATTTCACGCTCATGTCAAATATTATAAGTTGATCTTGAATATATAATATAATAGTTGTAACATCCTGTTTAATTTATAAGTGTAATTAAAGAAACGCTACACATAGAGAGTATAATAATGTAGTCTTAGGGTCTTTAACGTCACCCTTACAAAACTAGGCACACCACGATGCCAACAGGAAACAGTTGAAAGGTCTAACAAATGAAGTAGAGTACTAAGCAGAAAATAATACATGGGCCTAGGCCCTAAAGAAAAACCCATCAAGAAATAAGATCCTGTCTATGCGGACTATGCAGCGAAACTATCACCACCCTCTTGTCCGCGAGTGTTCCTCGCATCTGCTCACACCAACAAGTTGATGATCATCGCAAGAGAGAGTACCACACAACAGAACACACAACAACAAAAGTAGGGTAAGCTAAAGCACAAAAGATTTCATCCATCAGATCAGATATAATTTCACAATATCATACACTCAATTCAACCAAGCATGTTATGACTTGTCAGGCAATACACTATGACTCGACTCGACTCATCCGGATACGTATAGCCAGGTCGGATTCAGCGGATGCTTGCACTTGTGGTGGATACCTCTGCTCACCCCCGAGCTATATGTTACAAGTGTTACAATGAAACAATTTTCCTCACCACAAGGTTAACCCTTAATGAAATTCAGGCCTCCTGCTACTCTCACCATAGGAGTCAGTCCGCTCTAAGTGAGACTAACTGGCTCCTTAGAGTGTCAAGATGCAATCCTTACCTTAAATCCTTACCTAGTTATACAGATGGGGCACCACCATGGACACCCACTAACAGGGGCCATGGAATTACGTCTCGACCACTGAAGCGTAACCTCGGAGGTCTCACCTAGAGACTCCAAGGAATTACACACTGACACGGCTAACAATCATAAATCAACAAATCAGAGAACAACTATTCATGATCACAATTCCATACCAACCACTGAAATTTAACTCCCATCCGTATCACATGTTGAATCCATACCACTGGTCATTACCACCCCATGAGTATAGGGCCTCATCACATATCAATACCATGTCTCTTTAATTCCAACCCACTCATTAATTTCACATGCCAAGTTCTCACAATATTCATCATTCACTATTCATGAATTACGTCATGCATACATAGCGATCCATTATATATATATATATATATATATATATATATATATATATATATATATATATATATATATCATAACAATCATGCTCGACAAATACCAATCATCCAAGGAAAATCAAGCAACCAAACAGCGCATTGCCTCGCCTAGCCCCTCGCTCAGGTTGAAGGGTCTCGCTCAGGCGAGTCCCCTTCGCCTAGGCGAGGGCTCGAAAAAGGAAGCAGAAACCAACGCGGGATCTCGCTTAGGCGAGACCCCTCTCGCCTAGGCGAGATACTCGCTCGCTAAAACATAATGAGCGGGTTGCCTGGGCGACCTTTCGCGTAATGGGGTTTGGGCGAGTTCTTGTTCACCTCGCATAGGCGAGACTGGCTTGTTTGGGCGAGATTAGCAGGTCTCGCCACTGTTTTCCTGCAACAGTTACCCACGCCAGTCCAAACCACGGATATTCATACATTCACAGTTATCACAACATCACACCAGCCACATAACCTCAAAACAACAGTTGCATGACAGGAAAGAAACGAAACACGAGAATGAGCCAGAGCTTCCCTACCTGGAAGAAGTTAGCGGAGACCTCGACGGCACGACAACGAGCACTACAACTCTATGAATGAACTAGAGAGCTAAAAATAGCAGAGAAACGGAACCAAGGGTGGATTATTACGAAGCCCTAATTGGAAAAATGTCAAGGAAAACAATTGAAATCATACGAGCTAGGAAGAGGTACTTACACGGAGTAGGAACTAGGTTTGGAGTTAGCTCAAAGTGGACCTTAGGGCAAACCCTAGCAGAGCGTTTTGTGCGGGAAAGGAGAGGTGACGACTGCTGAGTCTTCTGCAAGAGTGGAAAGTGTGAGTTAGGGTAACCTGAAAATTGTTTTATCAATTGGGCCCGTCCTAGGCCCAATTACAAGGGACATCCCTTTACTTTATGACAGAAAATAATAAAGCAACTTTAATGGGCCTTACAATAGTTTCTAACATTAAATTTTTTTTGTAGACATAATATACCGACCAATATACTAATTGCCACAACTCAAAAGATCAAATGAATTTTGATTTTCCTTTAGGTATTTATATTATATTATTTATTTACTTCTTACATTATCATATAATTTACTTAAATAGTTTTATTACGAGTTTAGTGCACTAAACAAATCGGTTATGAGTGTGACTATTTCATGATATAATGAATGATAATTATTACACAAATTAGTTATGAAACTGGTTGAGATGGAATAATATGCTATAACCCACTATTATACATGTAACAAAATTAATTACTTTCATATATACGCATTTTATCTTCATTTTTGTATAATTTTAATGACATACAACCAAAAGCATTAACATATATTCAATAAATGTGGACAAAATATTTTCTTCTTAGATATAAGAATGTGAAAAGTTAGAGGATATTGATTTATAGTAATTTGTTATCTTTATGATTTTTTTTTGGATGATTAGTTAGTTATTATTAGAAACTTTAAATTTTATATCATATGTGGTATAATGAAATTGTAAATGTTGTATTTAAAAAAACGCAATCTCATGTAACGATGACTATGGTAAAAAATCATCGTTATTGTTGTTTTTAATGACGGTCTTGGTAAAAAACAGTTGTTGCATGTATTTTTATTTTATTTTTTATATTTTTATTCCATATTCATTTTTAGCGACGATTTTTGCATCATCTTTCGTCGTATAAAACTTTTATTTTTGAATAGTTTTTAAGTTAGAATGATTTACAGCAACGATGACATTTAAATAACTTTCGTTATAACTGTTCACAAAATTCTAAATAATTGATAATAACGCTGACATTTATCAAACATCGTCATTCTTAATTTTTACGATGAGTTTATTAATTGTCATCATGTTTATTAGACTTTTGATGAAGGTAAATTCAACCATGGTTTTAAAATAGTAATAAAAGTGCTATTTTAAATGTCGTTACTAACACTTTTTACAATAGTGAGTCCAACCATTAATCAATCTAAGCTAATTTGATTCGTCAGATAAACAAACAATTTAATTTATATTGAGGTTTAATTTTATAAATTGGTCCATAAAGTACAATCCATTTTGTATCTCCAATATTAAAGAAGGAGAAAAACTCACCAATGGAGTTTTAGTGTATTATTTTTATTCTTTTCATTGTTTAGTATGTCATACTTGCTTATTTTGAAATATTTTGTTTATATTATTGTTAATAATTCATAGTTAAAGTATTTAAACCAAATATATAAACATAAAATAGAGTTATATATTGATTAAAATATTTTATTGTCCCAATTTTCATCAAGTTTTGTTAAATAAATCCTAGTTTTGTACTTAAATAAGTTCAAATTTTTGTCAATTTTGTTTTTACTAACACCGTTTAAATCATTAACAGGCAATGAACAATGATTGTCACGTGTTATTTTGTGTTTTTTTTTAATTTTTTTAATTTTTTTTAAATGTACATGTGTCAACTCAGCAATGTGTCAATGTCAAAGTCAATGTTTAATATTCAATTTAGTCCCTATATTTGTTATTTTGTTTAATTTAGTCCCATTTTTGTTTAAAATTGACAAATTTTGTCCTGTCGAAGATGAAACTAAATTTAATTTTTATATAAAAGTTATAATAATGTGAATTTTAATATATATATATATATATATATATATATATATATATAAACATTTAATAAAAAATGTGAATTTTAATATAAAAATTAAATTTTGTTTCAATTTGGATAGGGACAAAATTGGTTCATATTAACACAAATTTGGATTAAATTGAACAAGACTAATAAATATAGGAACCAAATTGAATATAAAACATTGACTAATGTGACACGCTCTTGGTTTGACACGTGGACAATTAAAAAAATTAGAAAAGAATTCAAAAAAATTAAAGAAATAAAAAAAACCGTGAAATGATATGTGACAATCACTGTTAATTACCGTTAATGATTTAAATAGTGTTAGTAAAAAATGACTATATTGAACAAAAATAATGGAAATTAAAACTTATTTGAACACACAAACCAAATTAGAACTTATTTAATAAAATTTAATGAAAATTGAGACATGGTATTTTGACCTTTTATATTTAAGTCAAAGTAGATCCCATCGAATATCTTTTGCGTAATATTTGGCACGGGAAACTGTCAACTAGAACATTTTCGTTTTCTATTTGGTCTGAATACGACATTGAAACCAATTCTTAAGTTGTATATTTGATATCATGTTGTTGAGAATATTACTTAATATCTTTTTTATTTAAATTTGTTTTTAGAAAATATTTCAGTTTTAGAGATATGTGTCACTTTTAAAAATTTGTTATTATTTTAGATCAGGAGTGAGATATTCTAAATATTTTATACTTGATATTTTTTATATTTTGCTCTATATATAGAGTATATTAATAAAATACAAAAACATGTTCCTCCGTATAACATATCACATATATCTCTCATCTATTTCATATCTCTCATATTTTCAAAAGCCCTAAAAATCCCAATAACTGGTATCAAGAGTCATTGTTCTTACTGCCGATAGAATGGAAGGAAATATGTCACACGTCACTATTCCACTCTTTGATGGTGAAAACTATGATCTATGGGCGGTAAGGATGCAAACATATCTAGAGGGGCTAGATCTATGGGAAGTTGTGGAGGAAGATGATGTTCCCTTGTCTGAAAATCCCACCGCGGCTCAAATGAAAGTGCATAAAGAAAAGAAAACGAGAAAGGCAAAGGCAAAATCATGCTTGTTCGCAAGTGTTTCACAAATGATTATGACCAGGATCATGACTCTAAAGTCTCCCAAAGAAATATGGGAATACTTGAAAGCAGAATATGAAGAGAACGAGAAGATTCGAGGCATGAAAGTTTTGAACTTGATAAGGGAGTTCGAGATGCAAAGAATGAAAGAGTCGGAAACAATTAAAGAATACTCAAACAAATTGTTGGGTATTGCCAACAACATAAAATTGTTGGGAAAAGAGTTTCTAGATTCCAGACTCGTTGATAAAATTATGGTGACGGTGCCGGAAAGATATGAGGCATCTATTGCTTCCTTAGAAAATACAAAAGATTTGTATCACCTTTACAGATGTGATACATGCCTTGCAAGCACAAGAACAACGAAGATTGATGAGAGAAGATCATGAGGCGGTTGAAGGTAATTTAAATTACACGGAAGATAATGCTCTCATAGTCAAGAAAAATAGAAGGATCAAAATTAGAAGATAAATATCTTTGGAAGAAAGTAGATGTCCAAGTGAAGAAAGTAGATAGAGGTTCATATTTTAATATTCACAAAAGGTCCAATGCCACTCCAATGAAATCCACACCGAACAAAGAAAAAGAAGATGATGCATATATAAGAAGAAATATGAAGGATGATGTCAAATTGAAGAAAGATGTGTTGGGAATAGTCCAAGTGTGAGTCAAAGTCCCACATTGGATAGAAAAGACAAAGTTAAACACTATATAAGAATAAAGGCCCATAACAACATTGCCGGTTTTGGTGTAAAAGTGGTGTCTAAGGTCTTATATCTGTAAGACTAATGAAATATAACCATATCGAACCACAATCTCTCAATGACCATGACTATAACTCATATATGAAAAAATATATAACCCATCAGTGGTATCAGAGGAGCCGATGGTTCGGAGTGACTGACCGCATAACCATAACCAAAGGGGTCACTCATACACATGAAGGAAAAATATATCATATGAAAAAGAAAAAAAAAACAAGGGAATAGTCCAAGTGTGAGTCAAAGTCCCACATTGGATAGAAAAGACTAAGATTTTGGGGTTAAAGTGGTGTCTAAGGTCTTATATGTGTAAGACTAATGTCATATAATCATATATGCCAACCACAATCTTTCAATGACCATAACCATGCCTATAACCATAACCCTATATATGAAAATATATATATAAACCCATCAAGATGTGATGCCATGGAAGAAGGAGAAAAACAAATATTACAAGCACAAAAAGAGGAGAAAATTAAGCATCAAAATATGGAGAATCAAATATGAAGATCAAGATGTGATGCCATGGAAGAAGGAGAAAAACAAATATTACAAGCACAAAAAGAGGAGAAAATTAAGCATCAAAATATGGAGAATCAAATATGAAGATATAAAATAAAAAGATATTAAGTAAGGAGGAATGTTGAGAATATTACTTAATATCTTTTTTATTTAAATTAGTTTTTAGAAAATATTTCAGTTTTAGAGATATGTGTCAGTTTTAGAAATTTGTTATTATTTTAGATTAGGAGTGAGATATTCTAAATATTTTATAATTGATATTTGTTATATTTTGCTCTATATATAGAGTATATCAATAAAATACAAAAACATGTTCCTCCGTATAACATATCACATATATCTCTCATATATTTTATATCTCTCATATTTTCAAAAGCCTTAAAAATCTCAATACATGCAAATCAAGTAGAAGAACGATTCAACTAATTTCTTTCACTAGTCTCAGTTGTTTGAGGAAGAAAATACTCATAAGTTTTACAATTTTTAAAAGAATCGAAAATGTATTAAAACTTACGAATTATACTTTTTGAAGGTATTATAGAAAAATATATATTCTGAAGATTTCAGATGTATAATTATTTTAAATGGAATATTCTAAACTAGTTCATAGTAATATTTATTATTATAGAGTTACTTCTCAGAACAAATTAAAATATATTACGGATTTTTTCATAAAGGTGTAAAAAAAAAATTGAAATCAGTTTCTGCAGCATTAAGATGAAAAAAACGGTGTAGAAAGACAATATGGAGTTGCAAACAGCAAATTATTCACTCTAACAGCCCATTTGGAAAATTTGAAATCGGATCACATGTATTGTATACGAATCACGCGTATACTATTACGTATCGGAGCAGAAGAGAAAGGAAACAAGGTCGTTCGTACACAGGTACGGTCTCTGATCATCTTAGACCCAACGCTCTCTGCGTAGGAGCCATAGTTTGGGGCTCTGATTTCGATTTCAACTTCGACTTCGATCGCTCTCCATTTTCTTGAATTCATAGCTGATTGACACTTCCTTCAAATTTCGTTTATGTATGTTTCTGATGAACAAAACGACTTCACTGCTGATTTCTTTTTTCATTCATTAGAAGCTTTAAGTTTTCCATTCAGGAATCAGTTGAGATGAACGGCAAAGAAGTTTCATGTCGTATTATTATTCTTGGATTCGTAGCTGATTTGTACATCCTTTTAATTTCCTTGATACATGTCTAGGATGAGCAAAACGACTTCACTGTTGGTTTCATTTTCGTTCATGTTAGGGTGCTTGATTTTATCGATCAGGAATTAGTTGAGACGAGCACCAAAAGAGTTTCATATTTTTATACTACTATTCGTAGATTCATAGCTGATTGGCACATCCTTCGAATTGCATCGATATATGTTTAGGATGAACCAAACTACTTCACTATTGATTTTATTTTTGTTCATATTAGGAAATTTGAGATGAGCACCCAAAAACTTCTATATCATATTAATATTCGTAGATTCATTGCGGATTGGTACTTTCCTCGATTTCTTTGATATGTACTTAGGATGGGGAAAACGGTTTCGCTATTGATTTCATTTTGGTTCGTATTACGAAGTTTGAGGTTTCTAATAGGAATTAGTTGAGATGAGCACTGAAAACATTTCCTATCGTA
The DNA here is from genome assembly GCF_037176805.1 of Vigna unguiculata. NCBI lineage: Eukaryota > Viridiplantae > Streptophyta > Magnoliopsida > Fabales > Fabaceae > Vigna > Vigna unguiculata. The sequence goes on from NC_140796.1 coordinate 47,413,674, forward strand.
TTACTATAGTATCATCCATGTTGACCGAGTTAAAATTGGTCCTATACAATCTTGGGGAGATTTGGTCCAGCTGATCCCCGGGGTTAGTTTCATTTTCGAGAATTCTTTTGTTGTTCTGCCAGCATACAAATTTTCAGTCTTGTAGGAATTCTGCCTCAGTGTACGACAGTTGGAACATTGAAAAAGAATAAAAAGAATTTGTATTTTTCTATTTTAATGTTGCAACCTAGTGTGTAGGCATCATGTACTCAACAGCATGGTTAGTCGAGTGATTTGGTAATTGGTTTCCTCCAGAAAAAAAAAGGATTAAATGTACTTTATGTGATATGGTATGGCATGCTATGGATTATGGAAGCTATTCTTCAGTAGCTTTTTTCATGTTAAATTGCCTGTTTCTTTAAATGATTTCTGTCATTCAGTTGTGCTTGGGCATAAATTAACTAACATAAGATAAAGGTATTACGTTCAACATATTTTGATTTGCATGCTGGATATTATGATAGTATTTTGCATTTAGATATGTCAAGAATAACATGATATTTAATATGCTTGTGTGTGGCTTGCGTATTGAGATTCCCAGTTTATCTTGAGAGTCAAAGAAAATACTTTTTTTTGAATTGGATTCATCCTTTAATGTTGTTATCTTTGTTTGGTGATGTTTCTTGGTTTTATTTTTCACGATAACAAGTTTTATGTGCAAATCTGAATTTTCTCTCTCTTTCAGGATGTGACTGGTTGAGGTTTCTTCAAAATTGTTTTACTTGAGCATTGCAATGAAGCTGTAGAAGATAATCTATACAGACAGATGCTCATAACTCAACAATGAAGCGTTATGTTTATATTGATGATGATGAATCATCTCATGATATATACTGTGATAATCGTATATCAAACAGAAAATATACCGTATTAAACTTTCTTCCAAAAAATTTATGGGAACAGTTCAGGTAATCTTTCTCCCAACACTCTTTGTTTTTCATTTTTTTAATTATGTGTAATGATATGTTGCACATGCATTTGCACACCTTTAGGGTTCTTCTGTTTTATCGTCTCTTCTATCTTCTTTGATATTCATTTTGTTGGATATTTTGTGCAATTGCATAGGCAATGTCGAGCTTGGTGTGAGACAAGTAGATCAATTTCCCGACCACCCTTTGATAAAATTGTCGATTGATCCACATTTACACCTTCAATTGATTTACCAAGCATGTGATTTTGTTTAATAGGTGTCTCTACTGGTTTACAACTTAATTTAGCAGTTTGAGCCAATAAATCCAATCCAACACATAATTTTGCTGGGAGATGAAAATATCATTATGGGAATGAGCCACTTCAATGCCCAAGAAATATTTCAATCTGTGTAACTCCTTAATTTCAATTTCTGTTATCAAACCTTTTTCTTTAGGCTTTCGTTCGTGTCTGGTCATTTTCAAATACAACTATATCATCTATACAAAGAACTCTGAGCTAAATGCTTAATAAGCAATGTATAATCACTTTGGTTTTTCTTGTACCCTATGGTCTTCATTATAGTAGTAAACCTGTCAAAACATGCTCTAGGAGAATGTTTCAACCCATAGTGTACCTTCCTTAGTTTGCACACCTTTCCTTCCTCGGCTTTAAATCTAGATGGGACCTCCATGTAAATTTCTTCCTCAAGATTGCCATGTAGAAAGACATTTGTGATATCAAATTGCTGCAAACTCTATGCAGAATTAGCTGTTAGAGACAATAAAATTCTAACAATATTCATTTTTTCAATAGGTGATCAAGGTAATCAATCCCTTACGTTTAAGTATGTCCCTTAACTACTAACCTTGCCTTTTACCTTTCTAAGTCGTCTTGTATTTAATAGTGGATACCCACTTAGGGATTGCAAATGAATCCATTCCCGTGAGTATTGTCTGAACTTATCTCGAGTTTGATAAGGACTCTCCACATTGATTAGGTACGAGTACGAGTATCGACATATCTGATTTTTTAAATTGGTTGAGACAAAGATAGGCATGTACATATCTATCCGCCGCTGTCCGTCCCCATGGCCTATGTTTGCACTCAACAACTCTATTTTGATTATGGGTATGAGAACATATTAACGGTGATGAATACCCAAAGAGTTTAGATATTGAGTGAAAGGTCTAAATTCACCACCCCAATCAATTTGGATTTCTTTAAATTTATGATTTAATTGAAGTTCAGCAAAGGCTTTGAATTGTTTGAAGGCGTTCAAAGTGTCAGATTTGTGTTTAAGAAAATAAATCCAAGTATATCTACTATGAGCATTAATAAAGGAAACATAATAATGATAGCCCATGGAAGACGAGACATGAGAAGGATCCCAAAGATCACAAAAGACAAGTTGTGAAGGTGCAGTGTAAGGAAGTATGAGAGGCTAATTGATGAGACTTGCCCATACAACATGCTACACAGAAATCTGCAGTAGTTTTATTAGGTGGGGAAACATTACAACAGTGATGAACATTATGTAAAACAGAGACAGAAGGGTGGCCTAGCCTATTATGCCAAATAGAAAACATAGTGAAAGTGTGTTGTGGGTACAGTGGAAACAGTGGGGGATGGGGGAATAACAGAGACAGTGGACACATTTGTAGTCATGTTCTGTGAATGCAGCAGAATCTGAGGGTTAACTAGGTAGCTTTGAAGACGATGAGCTTTGATGACCAGTTCAACTTGTTGTTGCTAGAGAAACAAATTAGTGTCTTTGAGTTTCTCTGAAACAAAATAAGAGAAGAGGACAGGCGTGGTGGTCGCCATGGAAGCAGGACCAGTACATAAAGAGGGCAACTCACGCTCTGGATATAATGTTAGAAAACCTAATCTACTGAGAAAGAGAGAGTATGACAGTGGAATGAAAATGTTATATTCACCATACTTCTAACATTCTGTACAGTGTCCTTTATATAAGGAAAAACATAAAAACAATAAAATAAAAAATACAGCATTTAAAATGGTAACAACCCAACAGCATATCAAAACAGAAAAGATATTGTAGACAAGAATAATCTAACAAAAGGATTTTGTATCAGAAAACATTATATGCTAACACCATGCTCCTCCCCATCCCCATCCCAATATCCATCCTTGTTTTAAATTATTGAAGTACTTTAATTTATTAGGTAACCTAAAAAACTTATATTAACTTTTCTTTAGTTCTTAGTTTCATAACTTATTTATGGGATACACATTTGATTATTTTTACTATTTTATATAATTATTTGACCTTTATCTTGTTATTTGATATTTATAATTTATTTCTTGATATTTGACATTAGAAAAAAAGAAAATGTGTATCATTTTGACATTGAGTACTTGAAAATATAATGTTTTCTATGCTCTGCTTTTTACTTTTTGTAAAGAGAATTATTTAATAAATATCTGGAACAATAAAAGGGTGGGTATGGCAGCGGGATAGGTATGCCCATTCCTCGATAGGAATATGGATGAGATAGAAATTTTATACTGTTAGGTATGGGGATGGAGATATGGGTAAAGTTTTACATCTGGGATGAGGATTAATTTTTGTATTGCCATCCATCCTACATCCAACAATATTTTTTCCTTTCGGTAGATCCACCAGCTCCCAAGTTTTATATTTTCTAGAGCAACCATTTCAACCTTCATAGTACTTTTTCAGTCCATACTATTCCATGTGTTTTGGATGGTGACAGTATTTAGATGCCTAAGAAAGCTTTTGTGATTAGTTGATAGTTTATCATAAGTCACAAAGTGTGACAATGTCATAGGACACGTTAATGGGATAGTTTATCACAAGGAGGTAATTTCATTTTGTTGGATATTTTGTGCGATTTCATAGATTCTACTTTCAAGGCATGAATCATCATATAGTTAACACTACGAAGGGAGAGTTCAGAAGATTAGTGGACAATGCCATTAATGGGGAGGATCCAGACAGTTTTAATTTGACATTTTTGTGTAACTCACTCATCCTATATACTAGGGACTCAGCCTTGTTCTTATTTTTTTTTGTTGTGATTGTTGATAGAAAACGCTGATACAATGATTTATTTATTTATTTATTTTTAAAAGTTACAAAAGACACCGAGACTCTGTTTACAGGAAACTATATAGACAGAGCTCAGTCATAAGTTAGTTATAACCTTATAACTAAAGCAATTGCACTAATTAGAGGAGAAACTATGGTAACTGCCTCACAAACAGTTACACTAAATAAAACAGAGACCAACAGCAGTTGTAGCAGCTAACCAACTCAGTAACATTGTGTAATAGAAGTATAACACTCACAGTTGTTTTGTTTACTGCACAAGCTTCCTTATGTGCACGAATGATTAAGGAACTTATTTTTTATTGAACATAATGAAGTTTTTCCTTGGTGTTAAAATTTTGTGTTGATTTTCTAATTAAACATAACGATCTTTTAATCCATCTGATTTTTCTCCTTTTTCCAGCCGGTTCATGAATCAGTACTTTTTGCTCATAGCTTGCCTACAGTTATGGCCTCTCATTACTCCAGTAAATCCTGCCAGTACATGGGGTCCACTTATCTTTATTTTTGCTGTCTCTGCATCAAAAGAGGCGTGGGATGATTACAATAGATATCTTTCAGACAAAAAGGCAAATGAGAAGGAAGTCTGGGTTGTGAAGAAGGGCATTAAGAAACATGTATAAAACGTATTTAATTTTCTTGAATATATATTTTGCTGTGTTTCCAGCCCTTGATCATCATCATTTGAATAACTATGCATGATTTTGACTTTTATTATTTACAATAGAGTATAATCTGTTTATCTTTTCAAGATATTGTTACTTTTTTATTCAGTTGATGGTTTTAACTTCAATCTAAATTCTATGCACAATGTATGAGGTCTGCTGGTTTTAAAATATCAGGGTATTATCTGTACGTATACTTTTGTGTTTGAGCAGTTTAATTATGGATATATGTGTATTTTCTCAAACTTTTTGACATTTCTTGTCTTCCTTTTTTTTCCTTTTCTTTTTCCATTCCCATTTATTTTTTGTTCTAAAAGGTCAGAGACTAATGCATGTTTTGTTGGTTCATTCTTGTAATGATTAATTGCATAGTTATTTTCTCCTCTATATTCTTATAGTTATACATAAACAACAAAATAGACCTTTTAGTTTTTAAGAAAGGCATGGATCGTAAAAGGGTTAGTGGTCTAACATTGATATGGGATTCTTCATTCTAATCAATGGGGCCATAGGCAACGATGAATGACCTTATCTCTCACCCAACTACAGATTATTTGAACTCCAGCATGCAGCTTGTAGTCTATGTATGTACTTATTGGCCATATAAAGTTATGTGTCATGTTCATTGTTACCTCTCCTGCCAAAATATGAGGTGATGTTTGAGCACATTTTGACGCAACATTTTTATTTAACTGTAAGAACCAATGGTCATGTTTATCTATTAGAGGATTACTCCTTACACTTGCTTGAAGGATCAATTTGTATGACAGTGATAGTGATTCTAACTAGACATGGCCCGAAACCTGCTTGTGCCATTTAAATAATAAATGGTCTGTTTGTTTATGCCTATTTAGTGAAAAAGTGCTTTATCAATTAAAAATTTCTAAAAAATAATGATAATAGATAAGAAGCTGTTTTATTGCTTTCTTAAAACATGAAGATGTTTTATTGCTTTCTTAAAACACGAAGAGCGAAAAGAACTTTTAAAACAAGCTACATCATAAAAACACCTTCTTCATTTTAAAAAAAAGCTGAAGCTGAATAGACTTCAAGCTTCTACTTCATATCTCATGTACACCTTGGTCTGCTTCATGTCTTGTAGGAAGGAAGATTTACATAAGCTTTAACATTTGATATTATATAGTGTTTTCTTTTATATCTGTAGATCTAATGATTTTTTCTGGGTGGACGTGGTTCCCTTGGTGGTTTTGCAGATTGAAGCCCAGGATATTCATGTAGGTAATATAGTATGGCTACGTGAAAATGATGAAGTGCCTTGTGACCTTGTTTTGATTGGTACCTCTGATCCTCAAGGAGTTTGCTATGTAGAGGTAATTATGTTGTGAAACATGCTAAAGTTGGTCTTCTCTCTCTGCGGCATTGCAGGGGAATTGGAATGTAGTTCCACTATGTTTCTTCTAAATCTTCTTCTCTTTCTCTCATTTTGGGTGAGACATTTCATTATATTCATTTTAAGGATCTTATGATGTGACATGTCATTCAGACTGCTGCGTTGGATGGTGAAACGGATTTAAAGACACGGGTCATACCTTCTGCTTGTGCGGGAATTGATGTTGAACTATTGCACAAAATTAAGGTAAAATTTTATCTACAGTAACTATGCTTGGTAGAATTTAATTGTGATAATAATTAGATAAGATGTTTGAATGATGTTGGGAGATCAGCTTATGCCTGTAATCCTGTGTTGGTAGAATTTAATCTAAGTAGTTAGTTGTGTTATAAATGCTTCTATTGTATGAATTGCTAACTAACAACTTACAGTTACTTGTGTGAATGAACTCATTTTTAGTTTATCAGAATCACTTTATTTTCTATCTCTTAATTTTCTCTCAACTATTAATTATTAATATATGACAACTACTTAATTTCTCTATTCTATATTTGTGTCTGTGTCTAGGGTGTAATTGAGTGTCCTTGTCCAGATAAAGATATCAGGAGATTTGATGCAAACATGCGGTTGTTTCCCCCATTTATTGATAATGATATATGCCCTTTAACCATTAAAAACACCATTCTTCAGTCATGTTACTTGAGAAACACAGAGTGGGCTTGTGGAGTGGCTGTCTATACAGGCAAGTCCATGTATACAATCTATTAAATTCTTGGAACTGTGAATATTTTTTCAGGAACAGTTTAAATTTTGTATCTGACATGTAATTAATTTCTTCAGGTAATGAAACCAAAATGGGCATGAGTAGAGGTATACCAGAACCAAAGCTCACTGCTATGGATGCCATGATTGACAAGTTGACTGGCGCTATTTTTATATTCCAAATAGTTGTTGTTCTTGTTCTTGGCATAGCAGGGAATGTTTGGAAGGAGACAGAAGCTAAGAAGGTATGATACAGTTTCTCAACATAAGTTTCTTGGGCACTGATAATTGTATCAAATCTTGTACCTATCAGGGTATGCTCACCAGTGTTTATTATTTTTATTTTGCTATATTGCCCTTTTATTTACCTGTATTTTCATGGTAGTAGCATGCACCCTTTTCAATTTCGATTTTGTTTCAACATAGAGCATATCGGCTTCGCTGGTTGCTTCCTTTGTGCTTTCATGTGAATTATTTAGTTGTTTTACTCTTTGTAAGCAGACTTTGGTTTATTTTAGGAAATATTCCTGATTACCCTTTTAGTCCCTATGTCAATGAATGCTCAGGCATCGTTGTTTCATTTTTCTTTTTCTTAGAATAACCACTATTTCTGTAATTTCCTGTGTTATCATGATATTTAATCATTAAAGGATTTTTTTTCCCCTAAATCTTACTTTTATGGGGTGTTTGGAACATCACCAAAAAACACATTCTCAAAACCGTGTCAAAATTGAGAAAAATATACAGAAGCATATTTATATTGGTTCTGCCTTCTTGTTTTGGATGGGAATCAAAACATGATATTAAACTTTTTCCCTGTTTTGATGTCTTATCTTTCATAATTCTATGTAAGTTTCAGTGTTTTGCAATGATCTTTAAGATTCATGTAGGTGAATCCTCATGTTTTTTCTTTCTTTTGTTTTCAAAGCAATGGTATGTTCTTTACCCTCATGAAGGTCCGTGGTATGAACTGTTGGTCATCCCTTTGCGGTTTGAGCTTCTCTGTTCCATCATGATACCCATTTCAATTAAGGTGAGCTGATGGTAAATATTTAGCGTACATTATGTTACATATTTCATGCTTGGCATTTGGATAACAGTCATAATATAGATAGCATAGTGGAAGTCCTTTGAGGTAATAACATGTATGACCTTAAGAACTAAATGAAAATATCATTAAAACTTAAGTTCTAATTAGAAATAGGATTTTCGGTTGATAATACTAGTGTGTAAATATTTTGAGGGTAACTTTCTAAATTTGATAGAGCCAACTGTTCCATCTCTGTCAGGTATCTCTTGATTTGGTGAAGAGCTTGTATGCAAAATTTATTGACTGGGACAATCAGATGATTGACCATGAGACTAGCATTCCTTCCCATGCAACAAAGTAAGTAACCAAATGATCCTATTACCAACTACTTTTAGGAACTTGTACATTAAAAAATTTAAAAGAAGAGAAATTTTGTAAGCTGTAAAATGTCTTGTATTATTAAGGATTGAGTTACAACACAAGTATTTATATAATCGAATGGCATGAGGTGCAAGGTAGTTGGTTGAGATCTCTATCTGTTCTAACACTAGACTCCAGCAGTCCTAACATAATGAAAGATGGATAGCTCGAGGTAAAAGCTAGTGAGTCAGATCTAACTGTTCTACAACAGACTCCAGCTCTCCTAACGAATAACAGCTGACTACCTAACTATCAAAGGATGCTGACTCAATGCTGAGTCTGCTTAATATACGAGCAGAGAATGTCTAATAACACAAAGTATACTATCATATAAGCATACTTTTTTAATTAATGATGTTTGTTATATTTGACAGTACAGCGATAAGTGAGGACCTGGGACAAGTTGAGTACATTTTGACTGACAAAACAGGAACGCTGACCGAGAATAAGATGATATTTAGAAGATGTTGTATTGGTGGCAATTTCTACGGAAATGAAAATGGAGATGCATTGAAGGGTATGGTTACTCGGGGAAACTTTTCTTTTTGCCTTGTGAACATAATGATCTAAGAAAACTGAACTGAATTATGATGTTTCCATCTACCAAGAAAAAAGGTTACATATATGTTTCCTTCAACAACAACACCGAAGGGCACATGTATATACTAAATAAATTGAATTGAAATATATAAATATTATGTGCACATTCAAGATGCTGCAAAAGCAGTGGACACTTATTTGGTTCTAACATAAAATTGTGTAATGACTTTTCTAAAAATCGAAATCAAGGCAGCCTACTCTCATACTTATGGTAGTGAGATTTCCAGCCTTAACAGCTCCAATGATTTCCTTGGTTTACTAAGATTTAGCACTTTTAGTTTTCTTCTTATTGTCATGTATCGTTATTTATTTGAATAATATATTGATTTTCTCAACTAATAGTAATTAATACCATTTGACATGAAAAAATGGAACATTTATTTTCGCTGAAAGATGTTTCTGGAACATACTGTGAATGTACGGGAGAAAGTGTAAATTTGAAGATGAAAGGATTCGTTCATATTTATTTATGAACACGACTGAACTCCTATTCCTTTTCTTCCTTTACTGCTTATGGATGCACTAATTTTTTGTTTTAATCACTGACTATTTTCTGAAGATATATTTTCTTCTTTAATTGTTTCAGATTTCAAGTTTAACCACCTGATTAGTTACATGTTGTGATGTGCAGATGTAGAGCTTATCAATGCTGTGTCAAGTGGTTCTTCAGATGTTGTACGATTTCTTACAATTATGGCAATATGTAATACTGTCATACCTACGCGAAGGTGATTCTACCTTTATCTTTGCTAGGATACCGGATATGACAACTGTTAATATTAACAATTTTCTTAGTTGGGATATTTTTATAATATAAGCCTTTAGTAGGAAGTTATTAATTTGTGCTTGATTTCTTGTTGTCATACTTAGCAAAACTGGAGATATCTTGTATAAAGCACAGTCTCAAGATGAGGATGCCCTTGTTCAGGCTGCTGCTCAATTGCATATGATTTACTTTAATAAGAGTGGAAATATTCTTGGTACTGTGCTTGCTGTTACTTTTTAAAGCATAACTGACTAATTGGTTACATAAGTTCTTTTAATCACTTTTTGTAATTTTTCAGAAGTCAAGTTCAACTCTTCAATACTTCAGTATGAAGTCCTGGAAACTCTAGAGTTCACCTCTGATAGGAAAAGAATGTCGGTAGTATTGAAAGATTGCCAAAATGGAAAGATCCTTCTATTGTCGAAGGGAGCAGATGAGGCTATTCTTCCGTTTGCTCGTGCTGGTAAGGATATTTGTGTTTCCTGTTCATTTGTAATTTATGGTATTCAAATAACTACACAGGGATTTTCTTTCAATTCATGATTATTTATACTTCTCCTTTCTTCTCACGAATATGGCCAGCTGTTGGTTTAGAGTCAGAGAGCAGTATAATGATTTCAGATGAGTAGGGAATGGAATACTCATGCGCTATTGTCTTAATTTGTAACTACTTTTTGTACAATCCTTGCCAAATATTGGTGCTAAAATGTTGAGTTCTTTTCTTTTATTTTACCGTCCCATTCTTTTTCTCAGACCTGTTTGCATGTATTGTAACTAACTTTTCAACTCTGATCCGGCCAGAATTGATCATATGATTTAGATTAATTGAATGACTTTTAACCGAATCGGACTTGAACATATTATAAGGTCTGGCTTTGGCTATAAACTTGTGAATTTTTACAAGGCCCATCCCTCTTTAAAGGCTGACAAAAGATCTACATTAGATAAAGGGGAAAACTTGGTTCTGTGTCTAGGACTTACAACCGCTTACCAAATTGAACAGTTTAAAATTTTGGGGAGGATATGGTACCTCAATCTATGGTAAGGAAAGCTTTTGAGGCTTAAAGAGAGTTTACAATGGAACTTACATTACATCTACTCCATCTCACCCAACAGGGACTAGTGGGACTTGAACTCGTGACCTATCAAATGTAAGATATGCCTTGTTTCTCTTGGGCAAACCATCAGGGATGTATAGGTGTTATATCAGTTAGTTTTATGTTGACTTCTAAGGCTTAACTGAATCTTCTCCCATTATCTGGGTTTAGGATTGGCTGTGAGACCATTGATGGGGTTATGTAATTATATATAGAAGTGATTAGTTTTGTGTCAATTATGGAAAGATATCGGGGAATCTAGTAGTTAAGGTATGTGCAAAGAAGGCCCCGAGAGGTACCAGTAAGAAGAGTCGATTTTTTGTTGAATATTTTTTTATCAAGAATTATATATGAAGGCTTTATTTTATTTATATGGAAATCAACATATTGATAGAACATTAGCAAAACAAGAAACCTATGAGCTAATAATAAACTGATAAAAGGTAATAGCTATAAAATAGGATAAAAACATATTTATCCTATCAGTTAACATGACTTTTATTTAAAATAAAATAGCATAAAAATCTAATGTATTCTGTTTCTTAATTAATTCCAACAGTTTTTCTTCGACACCCCTCCTTGACTTCAGAATTAGAACTACAAATTCCAAGTTTTTGTCTCAAGTATTAAAATCTAGCTTTTGAAAGTGCCTTGGTCATAATTTCAGCGCTTTGATTCTCTGTTTTGCTGTATAGTAACTTCAATTCTCCTTCACTTTGAAGAAAAACTTGCTCTTAAAATGTTTAATTTTTCCATAAAATACTGGATCATTGGCAATTGAAATTGCAGCTGGTTGTCTATAAAAACCTGTATACTTTCTTCTTGCTCCATATGCGAATCTGTCATGATGGTCCTGATTGAAAGAGTCTGATTCACTGCAGCAACAACAACTATAAAATCAGTAATTGAGCTATAAAATCTTGCTTTTTATAGTGCTAAGAAAAAACTCCAGACCCAAAAGAAAACCAGTAACCACATGTGCTTTTCACATGAACACAACCTATCCAATCACTATTATAGTATCAATGAAACTTAAACTCATGAGAGTGAGAGGACATCATACCACAGTCTAAGAGCCTTTAATATATCTAACAATTCATTTGGCAGCTCAAGAATGAACATTACCAGCACTATGCATGAACATTGAAAGAATACTTACTGCAAACATGATATGAGGTCTTGTAGTAGTAAGATCCATTAGGCAACCAATTTAGCTTTTGGAATAACGTTCATCTTTGTTATCGGTTTCATCATCTTTGCAAAATGATTTCTTCAGGTTAATTGGTGTATCAATGCTTAGTCCTCCATGCAGAACTTCTTTAGTATTTCCTTTACACATTTTTTCTTTTGACATATAAAAGCTCCATCTTTATCTTGCTTTACCTCCATTCCCAAGAAGGACAATAAACCAAAATATGTCATTTCAACTTTAACTCCTTTCTTAGTGTCTCATCAACCCCTGTCACAAGTAGGTAATCAACATAGATAGAAACTATGATTAAATTAACCCTGACCATTTTCACTTATAATGTACCTTCAATTGGACTTTTAACAATTCCAAATGTTTTAAGATAATCATCAATTCTACCATACCAAGCCTTGGGACTTGTTCATGACCATACAAGACCTTCTTTAGCTTGTACATATTCCTTCACTTTAAGTCCCTCTTTGTTGCTCCACAAATATGTACTGCAAATAACCATTTAAAAAGGCATATTTTACTTCTAAATGGTAAATTTTCCATCCTTTTTGTGCGGCCAAAACAAACATCATTGTGATTGTATCAATGTGCATCAGAAGCAAATCTTTTTGAAAAGTCTACCTCCAAACACATAAGCGCATCCTTTGACTACCAATCCCACCGTGTAATTGCTTATAGAACCATTTGCATTAAGTCTGTTTATATAAACCCATTTGACTGCTATAGGTTGTTTGTGTTGAGGGCTTTCCACCATCTCCCATTTGTCATTTTTCTCAATCATTTTGAGCTCTTCCTCCACAGCTTTAGTAATCAAATGTGTGCGGTATGTATAGTGTAGGGATGTGGTAACCACTTGAACAAGCTTCTCTAGAAGTACTTCTAGAAGATAAAAAGAAGAAAAAATGAAATGAACTTTTCTGTAATAAAGCACAATAAATTAAAATAATAGTAATAAAAATTAATTAAAACACAATAAGCTAATTAACAATAATTAGAAATAATATAATAATAAGTGTATACATACATAGATAAATATATATATATATATATATATATATATATATATATATATATTTGTATGTATGTATGTATGTATGTATGTATGTGTATACTAAAGCATTGGAATAAGTACCAAAAAAAAAATATAATAGCTGTCATCTCAATACCACTACCTGCTATCGAGTTTTCATTTCCTTTGGGGGGGCACTGCTCCACAATTGACACCATTGATTATTGCAGGGCAGCAGACTCGACATTTCATTGAAGCTGTGGAGCAGTATGCTCACTTGGGATTGCGTACATTATGTTTGGGTTGGCGTGAGTTAAAAAAAGATGAATATCGAGAATGGTCTTTGATGTTTAAAGAGGCCAATAGCACTTTGGTTGATAGGGAGGTAAAGGGCATATACTTATGGCTTTTTTATGTACTTTTACTCAAAAGCTCCATTCTCAGATTAGTATCTTTAACAGTGGAGAGTAGCTGAGGTCTGTCAACGAGTAGAACATGACTTGGAAATTCTGGGTGTAACAGCAATAGAGGATCGTTTACAGGTGAAAATTAGCTGTACTAGCTGATAACAATCTCATAGATAATACTTTTAAATTCATGTAATTTTACTGAATCCTCATCAACTTTAGATGAAATGGAAAAATTAAAGAATTTCCCCAGTGATTTTATGTGATGATCATTATGATTTATTTTTTTGTTTTGCTTTTAGGATGGAGTGCCTGAAACGATAGAAACTCTAAGAAAAGCTGGAATAAATTTTTGGATGCTAACTGGAGATAAGCAGAATACAGCAATACAAATAGCTCTGTCATGTAATTTTATTTCCCCAGGTGATTCAGATTTGAGATCATGTTGTAGAATATTTTTTCTTCTTAGTGATGTGCAAATAGTACAACTATTGTATGTGTTCATCATCAAGTAGCATAAGAATCTCGAAATGGCCCGTGGTTAGTCTGCCATTCTCTCTGTTTATATAAAAATAGATAAACTTATGTTTGTGTTTTTGTTTTTCTGCTGTATATCTTCCTTTTAGTTGGGGAGTAAGTTTATGAGTGGTGAAACTGTCCCAACTGTACAAAATGAGGAACACCAGATGGTTGTTCTCAAGACTCCACTTTAGTGCTAGTAGGGTGGAGTTGAGCTTAAATTTTCTATTTGGGGTAGCCAAAGAGAAAGAACATAAGAAGCATATTTATTCTGTTTTAGAATAGTTTGGCTATGTTTGTGTTTACACATTGCTTTAAATTTTACTGTTTGATTAGCATTCTTCATACTTAATTGGAAGGTTATTAATTTATGTTGGTAATACTGGAGAGGCTTTGTTCTTACTATTCCCTGCCTCTAGAACTAAGAACTGAATGGATAACTTCTATCAATTGATGGGCATAAAATAACTTCTTTTCAGCCAATAAAAACTTTGGTAATTGAAATGATGTAAAAACTCGAATAAGGAAATATCTAGAAATATACCTTCTTTGAGTTTGAAATATGTCAAAGTCCTATTCTGGATGCTTCAAAGGTTCATAGCTTTGCTTACCAAGATAAATGACACCGTTTCAACTTCAACTTAACTATGTGTTGTGCATAGTCCCATTCTTTAAGAGCTTTTCTGTGTTTGTGCACAAATTGCTTTAAATTTTATTTGTTTGATTAGTATTATGCATCCTTCTTTGGAAGGTTTTTAATTAATGGTGGTAATATTGAGGAGTCTTTATTCTTACAATTCCCTCCCAAAAACTAACAGAACCAAAGGGACAGCTTCTATCAATTGATGGAAAAACAGAGGAAGAGGTCTGTAGGAGTTTAGAAAGAGTGCTACGAACTATGCGGATAACTACCTCAGAACCCAAGGTATTGCTTATTAGTTTTTGTATTATCTTAGAATCCACTAGTTTTGTTTTCCTGTACCATTCATTTTTTTATTGTGTAGTTTCTATTTTGGAGGACATCTTATTATTTGCTCTTGCACCTTTTCTATCCCTTTCTCTTGTCCAACAAGTTTCTTTTCATATCTAAAATAAAATAAATCTAGTAATGAGCAACTTGTACGGACACATAAGGTAATCTAACTAGGAACCCATTTTTTGAAGCATGTGGTGAGATCAAGATAATTTGAAAGGTTTTGGAATTCATCTGATCATTCTTTTCTCAAACAGGATGTGGCTTTTGTTGTTGATGGTTGGGCACTTGAGATCGCACTTACTCACTATCGTAAAGCTTTCACTGAGCTGGCAGTTTTTTCGAGGACTGCTATATGTTGTCGTGTGACACCATCACAAAAAGCACAGGTTTTTCTTTTCACCATTTTATCTGCTTACAAAAATATGTTGCTTCTGTTTTTATAAAGCTAAGCTTTGCATTCCTTTCATTTTTAGTCGCCATCCATGTTAATAAGGGGTGTCTGGGCTCCTTTTAATTAACCTATTGCAATAAGATGGGGGATGAGATGACCAATATCCTATGTTTTTCTCTAATGGGAACATAATACTTCTATTTGTATTATTCAATTCTAATTTATTAGAAAATAATGGCACTAATTTGTCTTGTATACTATTTCTTGTTGCAGCTTGTTCAGATCTTAAAATCATGTGATTATAGAACATTGGCTATTGGTGATGGTGGAAATGATGTAAGGATGATACAACAAGCTGATATTGGTGTGGGTATCAGTGGCAGAGAAGGATTGCAGGCAGCAAGAGCAGCTGATTACAGTATTGGAAGTAAGCCATTTTACTCCTTTGCTGGTGCAATCTTGATATGTATACTAGTCCTTCAACACAGTTCCCCAGTTACCGTCTGTTTCTTGTATTTTGAATTTGTTAGATACTTCACACATATGGTTCAATTTCTGATGCTATTCTGTATCTAGACCTATATCAATGGCTTTTCTTTATTGTTCTTGACTATAATTTATTCAAAGCTCTTCTACTAATTAATCTTTTTCAGTGGTTGGAATAAGACAGGGCAGATTAGTATTTCTCATTCTTTCATTAGTTGCTTATGACTACCAGATTTCATCTCTTTGATGTTATGGTTATTCTGTTCATTTTCAGAGTTTAGATTTCTGAAGAGATTAATTCTGGTCCATGGCCGCTACTCATACAACCGCACAGCATTTCTTTCTCAATATTCATTCTACAAATCCCTACTGATTTGCTTCATCCAAATCTTGTGAGTTTCTTTGACAAGGTCTTGAATTTTATTTTTTTTCCTGACAAGCATTAAATGTGTCCCCAGCCAGAATGGGCTGCGTAGCTGTATACAGTAAGTTTCACAGAAACACCCACAGCTAGCTCAGAAAGAAAAGGAAAACAATGTCTGTTGTTTATCCATTCTATTTCTTGTGGTTATTCCTAATGATTATGACTATTATAATCATCCATGCACTTCAGGAATCTACCTTTAAAAGCTAGTTTTTAAGGGAGACAAATCAAATACTTAAATATTCCACTCAACATCTCATATTATTTGATGTAAGATTTAGGTAACCTATAGTACCCAAGTCCCATCATAACATCGTCATTGATATTGTCTCGGCAGATATCACTTTATGACATTCTACTTCATAACACTTCTGAGTTTTTTTGTAGGACCCTATCACTTTATGACATTCTACTTCATAAAACTTCTGAGTTTTTCTGTAGGACCTTCTATAAGTAGTTATTTTCAAAATATCAACAATTAATTCTGATACCAAATTATTAAGCAATCAAACATTTGAGGAACCCACTTTAACTGTTAAGGGGGGTGGAGAATCAAAGAGACTCCACCAAACATTTCATATTACTCACTGTGGGACTTAGACACCCCATAATGTTGAAGTCCCTATTAAAATGTTGTGATGCATGAAATGCATTCTAATCTTCTTTATATTGATCTATTCTCAAATTTTTAAGGTTCTGATGGTTGCATCTCCAGTTTTTCATTTATTTCAGGTGTCTCTGGAACTAGCCTCTTCAATTCTGTTAGCTTGATGGCTTACAATGTTTTCTACACCAGTGTTCCTGTTCTAGTCAGCGTGCTTGACAAAGATCTTAGTGAGGAAACTGTAATGCAACATCCGCAAATTTTATTTTACTGCCAAGCGGGAAGGTTTGTAACTGTGCTGCTTTTTGTTATAGATAGCAGAACTATCAAAATGTATTACAACTGAATATCCCTTCAATTAACCGAAAAAGGAAAAAACTTTTGTGGCCATTTCATTGAGTAAGCATTTGACTATAAATGTTGAAACAGGCTTCTGAATCCTAGTACATTTGCTGGATGGTTTGGTCGATCTCTCTTCCATGTGAGTTTTATTTGATATTAAGCAATTGTTTATAAATTACTTAGATTATAGGAAGCTTATAATCATGAGTCGTGACCAGTGTTATTAAAGGCGCACTATATCGCTGCGGCCAAAATTCTGCCATATGCATGTGGTGGATGGTTTAGCTGCAGCCTATGCATGAACCAAGGTGGACAAGATAAAAATAATATAAATGTATAGTAATTAAGTATTAAAGCAGCTATTAAATTGATAAAGAATAATAAAAATTTAAAAAGAGTGTCACGTATTAAAAAAGAAAGTATAAATATTAAAATGAATAACAAAAATAATTGAAAAAGGAAAAAAATAAAAAAGAAGTATAAATATTTATTTTGCTGTATAAATTTCAATTCTATTTATTATTTTTCTCTACTTCAAAATTATTTAGTATATGTGCCTGGTCATTTCTCATTGGTAGTGATTGTAATTTGCAGGCAATAGTTGTATTTGTGATAAGCATACATGCCTACGCATATGATAAAAGTGAAATGGAGGAGGTTTCAATGGTTGCACTTTCGGGTTGTATATGGTTACAGGCTTTTGTAGTGACAATGGAGACCAAGTAAGCTTTAATATTGGTAGCCTCTGATGCAACTGTTAATTCGACTTAGAGTGCTATGCTGTTTGTAATGAACTGAAAGAACTATCTGGTGTATAATGTTTCCATTTTTAATGAGAAGAGTTTAATTTTTGGTGGTGCTGGAGTTGGTGGGTTTGTTTGCGTAGAAATCCCGAAAAGCTCATTTTAGTTTAAAGCATTTTGCTTCAACTCGTTGGAGAAGTTTCTGGTTTGATTACCTGACTCTTATTTTTTATGCCTACAGTTCCTTTACTATATTGCAACATATGGCTATATGGGGTAATTTGGCTGCCTTTTATGTCATTAACTGGATCTTCAGCGCTCTTCCTTCATCAGGGATGTATACAATTATGTTTAAGTTGTGTCATCAGCCGTCATATTGGATAACAGTATCTGTAAGTAGCTCCTCATTTCTTGCCCCTTAAGTTCTTTACTCTCATTTTGCTCTTTCTCTTTCCTTTCTACTCTCATCAGGGAAGCATTCAAGATTTTGATTTTCTATTTTTTGTTTTGTAAATGCTTTAAAATTGGAAACACCATAAAAATAGGGAGATTTTTTTTTATCTTTTATTTTGAGTAAACCAAATTAAACACGTCCATGCTAGTTCCATGTTCTCCTTTCCAGTGTTAGATCACGAGATTTCACATTCTACAGGAATCTTGTCCCAAACTGAATGGCATTGAGTTCCATATTTTCCTGATAAAATTCACGTCTATTTCTTTGCCTGTGAAAAAAATCAACATAGATTGCGCATGGACCTGGCAAGAAGCCAAATTCATTAACATTATGACATTGAGTTCCTTTATTTTTCCTAATAAAGTTCACACATCTATTTCTTTGCCTGTGAAATAAATCGACGTAGGTTAGATGGCCCTAGCGAGGAGCCAAATTCATTCACATTTTCTTTTTCCTAAATACGTTGATTATGGTTTTGATGAAACTATTATTCTATACAGCTCATGGTTGCGGCAGGGATGGGTCCCATTCTAGCTATCAAGTACTTCCGATATACTTACAGACCGAGCAAAATCAATACACTGCAGCAAGCTGAACGTGTGGGCGGTCCAATTTTGTCTCTTGGCCCCATTGAGCCTCAGCCGAGATCTATAGAGAAAGATGTTTCTACCTTGTCAATAACACAACCCAAAACCAGAAATCCTGTGTATGAACCTCTGTTGTCAGATTCCCCGAATGCCACCAGAAGATCTTTCGGATCAGGAACACCATTTGATTTTTTCCAGTCACAATCAAGATCATCTCTGTCTAACTACACAAGAAAGGATAACTGAGATTAAGGAGCAACTGGAAGATCACCAGATGCCGCATCTTAGTTAAATATCCTTTTCGATAAAAAATTAACAAAGTACATTGTTAGTTACGTGTATACTAATGTTATTTTTGTAAATTGGGCACCTCTGAAGTGCCATTAGATTATTGTCGATATAAAGCGAAAAGGAAATGATTATTCAACGATTCAATAGATTATCTGATTGTTTTTATATTACTATTATTCTTATTTTTCCAACTTCTGGTTGGAGACATATTTGATTTCTTCGCTAGCGAAATACATTCTGCACCTTATATTCTCCAGTTATGGTTTTATTGCATTTATTAAAGAGTAATACAACAGATGGCTATCAAGAAAGTGGGCAGGTCAAGGAAATGCTAAATTCGTAGTTTTTTTCCTTTGTGGAAGCATCTGGAAAATGATGATTCGTTGAGGTTAACACGCTGATATGCCGGTTGCAGACAGTTTTAATGCTTACCTCGGGAGAACTTAATCCTCTACAAGTATGCTCCTCACCAACCGTTGTCAGAACCCTGCTACAAATTGCATGGCTATTGGCGAGTTAGCGATGATTATATCAGAGTAAACAATTAATTAGTCTCTGCAATTACAATTACTCGTTGTAGTCCATGAAATAATGAAATTAATATTTTCTTGATAATGTTGTTAGGCATCAGTTAATTTATCTTTAAATGTCAGGGATTAAATCACATCAATTTGGCAATGATTGTTAACTTTAATTAAATTGACTACTGTTAATTTCTGGAACTAAATTGTTGGACATTATGGAAATTGGGGGTTAAATTTTTATGATCTTAGAAGTTTAATCGATTGATTTACAGTTTCGAATATTAGTTTAATTTGATGCATTATTCCAGTAAATCAAACTGTATATCAAGACAGGAATGGAGAATCTGTCAGTAACAACCTCGGCATTTTGCATGCATAAAATTTCTCTATCACCAAAAAAGCACTCATTTACAAGGTACCAACAATTCTGTGGGTGAAGAAAATCGCAAGCATGACATGAACTATGATAGTCCTACACACGCTCGTTCAATGTCTTGTATAATCGAAAATTGACAAAGAAGACAAAGCTTATAATGTATGGTTTTAGCATGGGCTGTTTCCTTTTATTATACCATCTGGTGTAAGTTTATGCATCACCACCTAACCAAGCTCACAAACCAGCAAATCCCGCCATAAGAATTATTCCAAACAAAACGCTATGGATCCTTCCTTACCCCACCAACCTAGCTGTCTTTCGAATAAGTCTTCATGGTTGCATCCTAAGACGCTATCAACAAACAAGGCTTATAATGTATTAATTGCATTATGCATTTTGGATCTCAGAATTATAGTCATGAAATTGAATTTCATAAGTGGCATTGTAGGCCCCTACTACCTATGTCACACTGCCTTCACTTGATTCATCTCATCTCCATTTTAGGGGTCTCACCTCAGCAGTACCAGCCTTTTACTTTTAACATTTTTGTCTGCATCTTTATCCTTATTTTACTATGAAATTAACTCAAGTATTAAAGGGTTTTTAAAGTATCTCTACCATTTTTTAACCGTGGGACCACCATGGTAGATCAGTGCAGGTGTAGAATCTTATGGCGTCCAAAAGTAATCCAAGACCACCCCCTCAAATACAGAAATGAATAATGATAATAATAAACTTCCAAATATTTCTCAACATTTTTATCTTTCTTGTCTCTTTCAGAGTCAAAGCTGGACTTTGAAATTACTTATATTTTTATGTGAATCTTGAATTGCTTTCTCACTTTATTCATTTCCCAGGTATCTCTTTCAAGAATTACTTCATCTAGTGCAAAAGTTTTATTCAAATTCTTTAAAATCCAACTCTAAATCGGAACAATAATCAACCAAATTCTATGTCAGTGATTAAGAAATGGATTTGAAGGATTATTCACAATTTAGATCTTCCAGACTAGTGAGGGAAAACAAATGAATCTTAGGTAGCTACAAATGTCTTGTACGGAAGGTAACCTCAACTGCATGACCATGTCAAATCATCAAACAATCTTCAACACCTTTATTACTCAAATGGAAAAAACCATATCCATTCAAATGGTTAAATCTTCTCTCTTAGAGTTATTTTTTCCTATCTATCAATGTGGGATTTTTCTTATAAATTTCATGGGATCAAATTATAAAATAAGTATCTTTAACAGAAAATATGTTATTTTCTTTATAGTGCATGTTTCTTAATATTTTCTTTAATTAAAAGAAAAATTAAAAAAAATTACAGACCGAGGTAAATATTGAAACTCCAGATGAAAAAACAGTGAAAAAACAGACAAGGTTATATAAAGTCTATCAAAATTATAACATGTACAATTCTTAGGTAGTACATTTTAATTCGATTCAAATAAGTTAGAACAGAGATGAATCTGCTTGTTACCTATAACTTTTTCGCGCTTATCCATTAACTTTGTTAACAGGCTTATCCACTAACTTTGTAAACAGCCTAATTAACCTTTCATATATTATCCAAGGGTTAGAAGTTTAATAAATAAAAGTAATTTATTAAGCAATTAATGGAGCAATAAAATAGCAAAACTTGTTAGATTTTAACTTTTAGTTGGTTTTCTATTTCTTCCTTTTTCCCTTGCTAAAGGACAGGACCATCAAAGAGTTTTAATATCTTTACTAAAAGAAGGACGCCAATGTTTAAATTTACAACTGTAAAGATACTTTCATTTCCCTTTTCCTGCAACTCAAATTTATTTTTCAATCGACTTCACCAATTAACAGTTTTTCACCTCACTAATTCAAAGTCCATCATCCCCTAAAAAAACAAATGCTGAAAGAATATAAAATATCCCAGATTTATCTTTATCCATAAATCCTCATTATAATATTGTTTCTATTTGATGATGTGTTGCCACGACAAAGATTGCATGCTTGCCATGTCTTGGAATCCACTTTCTGCACTTGTAAAGGCCAACATAACATCAAAATATCATGATTTCCCATCCAAGAGATTTAGCTTCTTGAGGGTAGGTTTACCACGTAATTCTCACCACTCGGTGGAGAAAATAAAACTAAAGAATTTCTCATTTTTGAAAGACAAAACCAATCACCCAAAATATTCCCTTATGCATTGAACAAGATGAAATCAAAATTACATAAATTGTGACAAACTTAACAAATTCAGAAAGCAATGAACCTGCAACAATAATAATTAAGAATAGCGATAGACTCCAGAGACACTTTATGTTTCTCCGCGGTATTTACACTTTCATTCACTGTATTACGAGTCATCTCACTACCATTTTCGTCACCATCTTCACCTTCTACATCAACAACTCGTTTACCCACGCGAGATCTGGGACATTTGAGTCAGTACCGACAACCTTGTTGTCGTTGCCCATGAATCTGTTGCCGCAAAATGCAACATTTGTCGGTGTCTGAGTGGAGGATGGTGAAAAAATAAACTGCGGCTGATCTTCGCAGCCAAAAGAAGAAGCAATGAGTGGTTGTCGTTGTTGCTGCTTCTGCTGCTGTTCCTCACAGTTCAGAGAAACATCAACCCAAGGCAAGTTCAATGATTTGGCACCAGAAACAGGAGAACCCTCGTTCAAACTCAAACCCTCCAAGGACTTCACAAATTCAGCGAAGGCTTCTTTGTAACTCACCACCCCATGATGAGGGTTCACATTCGCAGCACCATAGCGGGAAATGGGAGAAACAGAAACCCCTTTTCGGGGTTTCAACGGAGAAGGAGGTGGTGAGGAGGAGGAGGATGGAGATAGCGGTGGCGAGTAATGAGACATGTTGAAGAGGGTTGAAGTTGGAGAAGCGGTGGATGAAGAAGAGGAAGAAGAAGAAACACAATGACAAAACAAACAACAGTTGTTGGTGGTGGTGGTGGATCTTGAAGCATGGTTGAAGAGATTGCTAATGTTCTTCTTGCATGACATGTCATTTGAAGAAGGAGAAGTTACCGGTAAAATCCTCAGCTGACGAGGTGTGTGTGCAAAGAAACACACCTTCCTCTTGCAGTTCTTGCCATCCTTACATGCCTCAGTCCTGTATCTTGCAGGGTGCAGCCAGCATTCAAACACGCCATGAGCGAATTCACATGCATCACCACGATTGCACCCTCCGCGGCGATAATCAGGACACACAGTTCCCGAGTAGTGAAACCGCCGAGGGTCACGGCGGCGAGCCTTTTCTCCGGGGTGAGCAAAAGGGCAGTCAGTCCAGTCGTGACTCCGGCTGCGGGTGCACCGGCGGACCTTGAACTCGAACATCCTGAAGTGGTCGGAGGAGTAAGGGTCGTCCTCGTCGGAGTCATCAAGGCTGTTGGAAGGAAGGAACTTTTGCAGCACGGTGTCGTCGGAGAACAGCTCCGATGCACCACATGCAGCGGCGGCGCGGCGAGTGAGGAGCTTCCTTGGCGGGATGTCGATCTCTCTGAAGGTTTTGTTTGGAGAGAGGAATTGGTGAAACTTGTGCTGGTCGGCACAGACACCAGTCATGGTGGTCACCTTGAATGATGAAAGAGAAAAGGAATAATAAGAAAGAAAGAAAGAAAGAGTGTGTTAATGTGGAGGGAAAAGAAAGGGGTGTTGTGAGTTATATAGGGTAGTTGCAGAGAGAGAAAGTGAGAAGAAAGAGAAAGGATGGGGTGTGGGGACAGTGAAGGAGGTGCGTGGCTGAGTAAGATTTGGGATGAACATGCGAGGGTATGTGGCAGTTTCATAATTCATTGGAAGCACCAATTTTTGCTATGTGTAATTCTCTTACAAGTTCTCTCTGTTACTCATATCTCATCCCATTTTCAGATGCTGTCATCACATCTAACATGAAAATTCTAGATCACGTTAAGAGGGCTCCATCTAACTCACTTTCTTCCATTTCTTACTTCATTGCACTTGTTTCTCTTTATTCTTCTTCTTTTTTTTCTTCTTCTTTCTCCTTTGACTCAAAAGAAGTGTATAAAATTTTTGACTAATTGTCCCTGCCTAAAAACCAAGCAATTCATCATAGATTTAAGGTTTAAGGTTTAATTAACGTGTGATTATGAGTCTGACATAGTAACAAAAGGGATAGAGAGAAAATTCACGTTGTCTTTGTAAAATAATGGTTCAACTACTGAAGAAGGGAAGTGGTTGAACCTTAAAAGAGATGTGATAACATATTCAAGGGATGAGAAACTGTGAATTGTACTGGTTAGACCCGCAATTCACTGCACCAATTCAAAATTAATCTGTTTTAATAAATTATGAAACACTGCTACATTTTTTTACCTTCATCATGTTATAGTGTCATAGTGTCATGGTTTTATGCGCTCATACCAGAAACAGTAGCGTGTCCTATGGACAAAAAAGCTCATTTCTTCATCATTTCATACTAATAATGACCAGAAAATTAACACAAAAGAAACTGATGACTGATAAATAAAGCAATGATGGAAGCAAATACAAGTCGAGGTTCCTGAGGTATCCATGTTCATCCTAGAGAATTGAGTTTTTGTCGTTATTGTTGGCATGTTAAGGTGAAGTCATTTGTTTTTGGAGCTATCTAGTAATGTTATTACTGTGTCAGTTTGAAGCTGTTGAATTGAATGTATGCAAATAACGTGAGGTTCCCTGGTCTTATGGGAGTTAGAATTTGAGGAAAAATGAAGCAGCAGACCAAACTTTAAGGCTTATTTTTCTGCTTTTAAAAATTTCTGCACTTTCTCTTACAATAAAGAATAATCAATCTACATAATGGATTAAATCATAACTGACACTTCCTAAATTCAAAGTTCACAACCTGAAGTTTAGGAAATTAATTACAAGATGAATTAGACATAGTGAAAGGTGTTGATTTCTCAACCTCTACCTCAGAACTCATTAAATTCATTAATTCTCCCTTATTTTAAGTTGGAATTGGTTTCAGGAGAAGGGTTCAAGTTTAAGGCATTTGATTAGTTTCTAATTGTTCTAATTTGTTCAGGTATATTAGCATGATTATTATTTAGGATTGTCATTATTCATGTTGAAAAATATATATAAAAAAATGATTTTTTTTTTGAAGGAGTGCCATCATTTTTCATATTTATGTAATTCTTTTATTAACATATTTCTAGGAAGTCTTTCTATTTTTTTTATTAAAAAAATTATATGAATAAATTTTACCTCTAATAAATTAAAATTAAAAATAAAAAAACATATATTTAGAATAGTGATACATTAAATTTTCAATCATTTGTTTTTTTTTTCTTTGTAAATGTAAAAATATCACATCAAAATACTTTACTTGTATAACAGTAACTTTTGGAATTCAGTGCTTCCTTCATCAGTTTATACTTAAAGACATATATTAGGTTAATTAAGAAATAATAAATTAAAAATCCCGAATTATTTAAGAATTAATACAAAAAAATTGTTCATATATATACATTTCTCTCTTCTAGCTTATAAAAATATCTTTTAGAAGAAAAACTGTGATTAAACATATCATTTCTCAAATTAGCAATATCTTATAATTAATGCTATATTTGATTTTAGAAGACTTAATATTAAATAGAATCTTCACACAATAACTTGTGAACCTCCAATTAAAATTTACTTACCTTAAGCTGATAAATTTGTTTTCATGTCTTGGATTTAAATTTCTAATATTATTTAACTGAGGTTAGTGATAAATTAGGTAAGTCATTGTTGACTTGTTGACTTGTTAACATGTTATATTAGAGTCAATAGTTTGAAACTGATGTTATGAGAAGTTGAAGCTTATTATTTCATTGATTGCATATGACGTCAGCTCCAATAAAACAATGGAGAAAGTAGAACGGGTAATGGTGTATTTATGATAGTAGAAAACAT
The DNA here is from genome assembly GCF_037176805.1 of Vigna unguiculata. Lineage (NCBI taxonomy): Eukaryota > Viridiplantae > Streptophyta > Magnoliopsida > Fabales > Fabaceae > Vigna > Vigna unguiculata. The sequence continues at coordinate 47,439,646 of NC_140796.1, forward strand.
AACAATTTATTAAAAATATATTAAATTGAAATGAAGAAGAAAAAATAATTAAGTATAAAAGAGTCAGGTCAATAATGGAGTCTATTTATGAAGGGTTCTAGAAAGTAAAATTAGTAGAGTTGTTTACAATATATAATAAAAATTATATTTTTTTATTAAATCATGTTAAATATCTCTGGAATTTTAGCATTCATCTAACTTGGTATCTAAAATTTTAATATTAATCTTATGAGACATATAATAATGATCTCTAATTGTTTAACTCTGTTTTATTAATAATAAAAATTAAATATATAAATTTGAGTGTATCATTTAGACTTCTTAGCATAATAGGTCAAAATCCGTCGTATAAAAAAAATTAGATAACTTTTAGTTTATAACTTACTCAATCTTTTATTTTTATTTTTTTTATCCTTTAAATTTTATTATCTTTAAAATATTTAAATATATTATTTTGAGTATTTATAATAGAAAGTTACATGTTCCAATAGTAAAGCATGTTGAACATTAAGTATTAACTTTAGTGATTACATTTTTTTTTTCGTTTTTTTTATCGGTTTAGTAGTTCAAATTTTAGAAGATGCAACTTTATAAATTAAAACAACTCATATTTAGTTTTATCGTTAAAGTAAAAATTTAAACTTTTAAAAATTAATGAAAATCAAATTTGATTAATACTCATTAGTTCAACTAGTTTAAATAAAAAAAATATACACAATTAAAAAATAAAAAACACTAAAAATTTTAATTATTCTTTTAAATAATATAAAATTATAAGTAGATAATAACCTTTTTTGTTAAAAAATATAAATTTTATTTATATAATAAACCTTACGTATTACATTCTTTTGTATCATTCTACATTTAGCAATTAGCTTGTAAATTAATTAGTTTATTAAACATGTAAAATTCAATAAAGTAGTAATTTATACCATTTCCTCCCAATTTAGTTTTTCGGAATCATAGAGGATGATGGAGAAATAATTTCAGTGATGCAGGATCATCTAATTTTTGGAGTAAAAATTGGTGTAACATGAATTAATATAATTTTTGTTGAGAAGAAAATTGAGAAGCATATAGTGAATGTGAAAGGAGAGGAACTAAAAGTTTAGTATGAAAGTATTTGTCTATTAGTTTGAAGGAGAATATTTAAATAATTTGGGTTTGGCATCACTTCACCTGAGAATAAGGTTTTCTTCCATGTCAGAACAAATTTGCAGAGCAGTGTGGTTGTTCAGGAATCTACACAGAAAGAATATGAGCTGGAGAAAAACTCAAATCAATAAACATTTTTGCATGTCAAAAATAATTCTACATTTTCTTCTGTTTTACCAAACCCTTTTAGTTTTTAAATTTTAACTCATCTCAGCATTAGAGTAACAAATTTTTCATTTTCATAAACTTATTAAACTCTCTTTATATGTAATGTTTTGTGTTTGTATTACTTATAAGTGCATGAAAAAATGTTATATATAACTTAATATATCATCATAAAAGTATACATTTATATTTTAAAATATTCATAGCTCTTAAAGAATTTTAAATATGATAAATTTCAAACTGAATTAAATATGTATTTGTTATTTCTTCTTTTAACTCGTGATAAGAAGATTTACTATAAAATAGGAGAGATAATCGTTTTCTTTAAGTCAGTAAATAAATATTTTATATAAAGTAAAATAATACCAACAATACTTATCAATAATGTCAGAATTTTAAGCACAACCTATAATGTACACAACTCCAAACCTAAAGAAAAACACGAGGAACAAATCATAATAAATTTAAGTCAATATATAATAGATTTGAAACAAATTCGTATAAGAGATTATAAAATTATTTTTATCTTAAAACTTTAAGGCAATATATTTACCATAACCAAATATGCTGAAAAAAGAACCTAACAAATAAAACAATACAGAGAGCATCAAAGAGAGTTCTCAAATATACAAGAGGAGTTGAATTGTGCATTTAAAATTTTTAAAAACATTTTTGCAAACTTTTCATATATGCTTCCTAGCAAAATAATGTGTGAAAATAAATTAAATATACAAGAGGAGTTGAATTATGCATTTAAAATTTTTAAAAACATTTTTGCAAACTTTTCATATATGCTTCCTAGCAAAATAATGTGTTGAAATAAATCAAATATACAAGATGAAGGATTAAATCAAATCTCTCTTATATTAGTTACTGATATACAAATATAAGAGTAAAGACAGAATAGCATATTGATAGCAATTAGAAAAGAGAGAGGGTCAAGAGAGAAAAACAGAGAAAAAATAGAGATGATGGAGGAATTATTTTCATTGTCCTTTTCGATCCCAAAACAAGACATATAAAGTCTGTTGTAGAAAACTAACATGCAGAATCCAAAAGAAAATACAAAACATAATATTGAATATGGTTACTGCAAAATCTAGCAGAATCTATTTTCTTCCGTATTTGTTGTTATTGCGTTTAGGATTGTTGACCACATAATCTTTCATCCACTTTGGCTGCTCCCCTTTCCTTTTGGGCTTCACATGCTGACTGTATTGGTCTGTTAATTCCTCATTTGGGTTAGAGCCCATTTCAATTTCCTCCTCTTGCCCTTGGCCCATATCATTCCCATCCCGATGGAAAAACACCTTGTCCACAAGGTGTAATTCAGGAAAATCTACAAGCAACTAATTTAGTGATTCTCAAGTTGAATCTTCTGAAAATAACCCATCCCATTGAACTAATACCAATTCTTGTGGAGGGTCACCTTCAACCTTAGATGCAACAATAGCCAATGGCTTAATTTTGGTTGATTTTCAACCGAAGCAGAAGATAAAGCCAATTCCTTGTTGTCTATATCACCATGAAAGGGTTTAAGTTTAGAAGCATGAAAAACTGGATGTATCTTGGATTCTTTAGGCTGTTCAAGCTCAAAAGCTACTTCTCCAATGCATTTCTTAATAGGGAAAGGGCCATAAAAATGTTTGGACAGCTTCTGCACTCGTTGCCCTGCCACAAAAGTTTGCCTATATGGTCTTAGTCTCACCAAAACTTGGTCCCCCAACTTGAACGGATGAGGAATCCGATGCAGATCATCATTTTTCTTCATAGTTGACTGGGCCTTGAGCAGATTGTCTTTTAGTTTTTCCAGAATATATTTCCGCTCACTTAATTCATGTTCCACAGCTTCAAAGTTACTGGATCCAGTAACATATTGTGGTAATGAAGAGGGTGGCTTCCCATACACAACTTGATGATGGCTCATTCTCGCAGTAGTTTGGTAAGCTGAATTGTAGTGCCATTCAGCCCAATGAATAAACTTTCCCCATCTTGAAGATTGGTGGTGTACAAAAGCTCGTAGATATTGTTGCAAGATGCGATTTACCACCTCAGTTTGTCCATCTCCTTGTGAGTGATAAGCAGTTGTCATACGCAATTTAGTGCCATTAAGCTTGAATAACTCCCTCCAAAACTGACTCATAAAAATAGGACCACGATCAGATAAGATGCTCCTAGGCATGCCATGTAACTTACACACCATCTCGACAAATAATTGCGCCACTTGAGCTGCATTAAAAGAAGATCTCAACATCCCGAAATGTGCTGCCTTGGATAGTCTATCAACCACCACTAAAATGACAGTATAGTTTTGGAATGAAGGGAGACCTACAATGAAATCTGTGGATACATCTTCCCATATGCCAATGGGAATCGGTAATGGCTGTAACAAGCCATACGGAGAGTGAGTGGGAACCTTGGTTTGTTGGCAAGCCAAGCATTTAGACACAAATTCAGCCACATCTTCATTCATTCCTGACCAATAAAAATTTCAGACAATCTACCAAATGTTTTCAATATACCAGCGTGTCCCCCAATGGGTGTTGCGTGAAAATCCTCAATCAACAATAGTTTCAAGTCAAAATTTGGTGGTACATAAATTTTGCCTCGATACAGCAAAATTCCTTGAGTAAAAGTATAATCAGAGTAGTCAGCAGGGTTATTTTTCATTGCCTCTAACAACTTGAGTAATTTTGGATCAGTTTTATAATGAACTTGAATCTTCGAAATGACTTCAAAATGAGGAATTGTAATTCCAAAAAACTGAGCTGCTGGTTTATAAATGATTTCATAGTTGTACCCCAACAATTTGGAGAGGTAATATTGTTGTTCAAGTGTTTGAATTATTTGTGTCATCAATTCTCTTAAACTTCGTTGAGTTGTGTGAATCAGAAACTTGCGCCCAAGCAAGTAGGCTCGCCATTTTTTTACAGTCTTTGTAATAGCATGTAGTTCCCGAACGTACGTTGAGGAGTTTAGCATCTTGGCACAAAATTTCTTGCTAAAAAAGCTAATGGGATGACCATCCTGTTGGAGCACTACACCCATACCAGCCCCGGAGGCATCAGTCTCAATAATAAAGCCCTTTTCAAAATCTGGTAACTTCAAAACAGGAGTTGTTACCATTGTAGTTTTCAATTGTTCAAAAGTTGTTTGTGCTTCATCTGACCATTTGAAGGAATCTTTTTTTAGCAGATTGATTAGAGGCAGCGCGATTGAAGCATACCCATGTATGAATTTGCGGTAAAATCCTGTGAGACCTGGGAATCCTCTCAATTGCTTCAGATTCCTTAAAATTGTCCTCTCCGTCATCACATGAATTTTCTCTGGATCAGGACCCACACCCTTCCTGGACACTATATGACCCAAGTACTCAATGGATGGTTGAGCAAAAGTGCATTTGGACTTCTTCAAATAAAACTGATTAGTCATCAAATAATCGAACACGCCCTTTAAGTGAATAACATGATCATCTAAAGATTTACTATATATTAAAATGCCATCGAAGAACACTATAACAAACCGTCGCAAATATGGTTGAAACAACACGTTCATGGTGGCCTGGAAAGTAGCTAGGGTGTTGCATAAGCCGAAAGGCATAACAAGAAATTCATAATGCACATCATGCATCCTGAAGGTGGTTTCTTTTACATCTTCGACATGCATTTTGATCTGGTGATAACCGGACCTTAAATCGAGTTTGTTGAACCACTGTGTCCCATGCAGTTCATCGATCAACTCTTCGATTGATGGAATGGGAAAACGATCCATACTTGTTATAGCATTTAAAGCACGATAGTCAATGCAAAATCTCCAACTTCTGTCTTTTTTGCGGACCAACAGAACTAGTGAAGAAAAAGCATTATTGCTCCGTAGAATCAAACCTGAATCCATCATCTCTCTAATTAGTTTTTCCATCTCTTGCTTTTGGAAGTAAGGGTACATGTAGGGTCTCACATTAACAGGATTGATGCCTTAAAGCAAGGGTATTTGATGGTTTGTTGGTCGTTGTGGGGGAAGTGTCTTGGGTGTGTCAAAAAGGATGCTAACTAATTCTAAAAGATTGGCAATGATTTCTGGGTAAGGTAATGGTTCAGTGGATTTTGGGGCTAAGGGTAAAACTTGAAGATGAAATATTTTTGCTATGCATTGTGTTGTGGCCATTTGTTTGAATTGGGCTATTGTTGCCTCTAATGGATTGAGCTTAGTTTGCCCTTTTAATTGTACCCCTTTGCCATCTTTCATGAATTTCATTGTCAAAGACTCATAATCCGTTAACACTGGCCCGAGAGATTTCAACCACTGGATCCCCAATACTAAGTCAGTACCACTAAGAGGCAAAGCAAATAGGTCTACCTAAAATCGATGACAATCAATTTTAATTCCCACATTCGGGCAGTATGAATCACATCTGATCTCTTCACCATTTCCTACCATCACTGAGAAAGAGTGGGTTGCTTGCACATGTAGGCCCAAAAATTTTGCAACTTTATCTTGTATAAAATTGTGGGTACTCCCACTGTCCACAAGAATGACCATTGGGCTTTTACCAATTACACCTTGAACCCTAAGTGTTTGAGGGGTTGTGTGGCCCATTAAGGAATGAATATTGATTTGGGCATCTGGTGGGTCAAGAGAAGGTTTTGGGTCGGATTATGGATTCTCATCCTGCTCAAAATAGTTTAAAACTTGGTGAGCTCATCATCAACAGGTCGAAATTCAGGTGTTGTGACTAAAAGATGAAATCGCTTTTGGCATCTATGTCCTAGAGTAAACCGTTCATCACAGTAATAACAAAGCCCATTTTCCCTTCGAGCTTGTAGATCCGCAGGACTAAGTTTGCGTATCTGAGAATTTGTAGGTGTTGGCAACAACCCTTTTGTGCTTGTGGTTGTGATTGATGATCCTACCATTCTTGAAGCTATAGAATATGTAGCTTTGAAAGGAGTCGTGGTCGTTGTAGCAACATACCCGGATTTAGGTTTTGTCGCAAAAAGCTTTTCCTCTTGTAACTTTGCAAGGCTGATGGCTTCCGCAAGCGAGTTTGGCCGGAATGGTATTACTTCGGGTCGGATCTCCGGCTTGAGCCCGAAAATAAAACAGCTCAAATTAAATAGTGTTGATAACCCATGAACACGATTAGCGAGATTCTCGAACTAGGCTTGGTAATCTTGAACTGAATCAATTTGGCTTAGTTTGAAAAGCGCTCCTTGAGGATCATCAAAATCTGAAGGTGCAAATTGCAATTCCAAAGATCTGAGAAATGCTGCCTAAGATGAGAGTTGGCCATTGGTGTGCATTCATTGGTACCAACTTAGGGCTTCTCCCTCCATGTAGAAGGAGGCGATTCGCAATCGCTGTTCATCTGTGGTACGATGATAATCAAAAAACTGGTTTACTTTAAATATCCAACCCAATGGGTCCTCGCCATTGAATCTAGGTACGTCCAATTTGATGGTGGTGGGCAAGTGTAACGGGTTGTCGATTTGGAGTTTTGGCTCAGCAATTTTGCTTTCCAATGCATCAAGTTTGGTGGATAAGGCCTTAATAGTATAAATAAGAGCTTCCATGGTGGCGGCATCGTTAGCAGAAGATAAGTCTGCTATGTTCTCTCAATGAAAGCACCCGATGATAGCAACTAGAAAAGAGAGAAGGTCAAGAGAGAAAAACAGAGATGTTGGAGGAATTATTTTCATTGCTCTTCTTGATCCCAAAACAAGGCATATAAAGTTTATTGTAGAAAACTAACTTGCAGAATCCAAAAGAAAATACAAAAATATAATATTAAATATAGTTACTGCAAAATCTTTGTATTGGTCTGATAATTCCTCATTTGGGTTAGACCATTTCAATTTCCTCCTCTTGCCCTTGGCCCATATCACATATTATGTTATTATTTTTTATACTTAATCGTTTGATAACTCATCTTTAATTCACACGATCAAGGTTCCACTAAAACATGTTATTGCAAAAAGATACAAGGCAGGTGTTACTTGAATCCAATACCTCACGACTAAACTATAAGTATTTTTTTTGTATACAACTTGTAATTAAATATTACATCCTTCATCTTTACTGATTTTTTTATTTTATTTTATCAACAATAACAAATAAATTGAAAGGTGACAATAGGGTTATCCCAACCCTCGTATGAAAATATAAAAAGAAAAAAAAAAGCAAAAAAACTTTTGATAGTGATCACCTTTTGATGTGTTTAAGCCATGACAGTAATATAGATGAAAATAAAAACATTGAGGAACAGAAGGCACTGAAACAATTGAGGGCAATATGCACAAAACCTCTTCAAACTTTGATTAGTCTCATTTTGTGAACGTAATTTATTTTCATTGAAGTTGGCATTCTTATTTTACTTCTGTACCCAAACCAGTTTGTGATATATAACAATGTTTTATTTAACAAAACCAATCCTTGGATAAAATGTTCATTTTCCACAATGAAGACGAAATTTGCTACCATAAATACTACTTCTTAAGACTATGATAGTTCTCACAGTGACATATTGAATACACACTGATTGATAGATCAGGACATGAAGTAAAGCAGGAAACCTAACTAGTATTTCAGAAGGTAAATCTAAACTACAAAAGATATCACAATGCTTGCATAACCTTTTCGAAGGTTCTTATAGTTAGTATGCTAAAGATTTTTTTTTTTTTTTTCTTTTCGGAGAATGCAACAGGGAACTCTTCTTTTTATGTACATACTAAAGAAATTTATGACATTGTTAATGTCAAATGTCCGCCAATCAAACCAAGACTATGATACTTCCTTCCGCCTGTATGCAAGAATCTGAAACAGCAGAAGAAAAATGTGTGAAATTAGGTTGTTACCTAAAGTAATATTAGGGGAGAAAACCACCTTAATACTCACCAAATGCCCCATCTTGGATATACATTTGGATCTAAGCCCTGCCAGAGTCTCGTGTTCTTGTAAAACTTCCAGTTCATCTTTGTGTGGCTCTATGACCAGCGTTGATAGATCATCAAATATCAGTGAATTCTCATCAGCTGACTTGTCACGATTTGTGCTGTGGCATCCTTTGACTGCCAGTATCTCGATTCCTTCAACTGGAAAAGGTGTCTGACGAGCAACATACTATGTATAATACATAAAAATGTTAGACAATCATCATAAAGGAAGAAAACCAACACTGGCTCATCAACAGAAGCATACTATGCAATCATTTTTACTTTTTATCAACACGATACAGAAAAAGTTGGTGTATATTTTAATGAAGCATCTTTTGCAACTTCAGCTGACAAAGGAGAAAACAACCAAATCAGGCACTTGTTTCACAATTATGGTGTAAAACAGTACTAGGCCATCTTGGTGGAGGCCAAAACAAACTTAAGATCAAATAAAACGAGAGCAGCCACCGCCAGATATAATTGATCAAAGACAAGAGGATCTTACTTCGTAAAGGTGCTCCACAGACAAAGTTGGTCGACAGCAAAGGTAAGGTTGTGGCAAACTTGGCGTATTTTGATGATCAAGGGAAACAAGCATGAGATGGACATCAAACTGTGAAAAAAAAAATAGCATCTTTATATTCAACTGAAATAAGAATAGAAGCATTCAAAAGTAACATCTGTCACCTATTAGACGAGGGGATGGGGTAAGAACCTATACCTCATTAGTGTTTTCATCCAAGCTTCGGAGATGATCAACAAACTTAGACAGTCGACTACTGCGAGAACTTTTGCTATTGCTACCACCACCACTGCCATGCCGTGTGTGACTTCTGAAACCACCCCTTCCCCAAGTAAGCTTTCTATGTTTTGAGACCTGCCTTGAAATTCCACGGTTTTCTCTACTTATATCCATGTCACTATCATTGCCTCCATCTGGACTTGCCATGGAAGATGAGGGTTGAGAGGGGCGAACTCTAGCCCATCTCTTTCGCCTTTTCTGCCTGTGTTCTGTACTTCGTTCATCGGCTGAAGATGAGTCCTTTTCATTATTGTCATTGTCCTCCTCGTTGTCTTCCGATCCTTCAATTGTTTGGGTTTGTCTCCTAGAATGAATGTTTCGTTGATTACGCTGTGATCTTGTTAGAAATACTCCTGGTGTATCTTTACGTCTCTTAACAAGTGCTTCTGATTGCCGTTGAACTACTTTTGCTATTGAAGCTTGAATCTGCCAGAAAAGCTAGAATGCTGAGATTTGACAATTGAGATAATGTTGACAGACCAATGATAAGATTTAAAATTAGTAAGGCACAAGAATAAACCTTAGCAATTAATAAATGTTCATTGATAAGATACATATTTAGGAGTTAATATGTCATGGGCTCGTGGCAGTCATACAGATTGTCAATCACTCAACATCAATCAGTAAAAGTGTTGCGATTTATCACTACACATCTGAATGTTGAAATTATGCTTAATTTAAATTTGTTTAATCAATAAATATTCACCTGCTTATTGCGGTTCTTCTCCTCTTCACGAAATTCAAGCTCCTGTAATGGAATAGTGAACAGTATCATTAGTTGAATGTGAAAGCTTTACCTTTATGTAAACAAAGTAGAAAATGAAGTAATAAACTGGTCAACTTATACCTCTTCTTCGTACTTCTCAATATCTGGATATAAAGCAGCAATAAGGGCATCATAATTTGGATCATCTCTCAGCGAACGGCGACTGGCACAATGTGTGCGGCAGGCTGGACATTCATTATTCCTAGGACAATACGTAAATGATGAATGTGGCTACAGAGAGTATAAGGTGTTTTTCTGATGAGCACCATAAAGGACTTAGACAGAAATTAACGGCAGCATATTAAATAAATAAATAAAATGCGTGGAATGGATTCATGGAGCCTACCCCAGTCGCATTGATTTGTCAATGCATTCCCTGCAAAAGCGGTGCAAGCATTCCATGACAGTTCTTGTCTTCTTGATAATGCCTGTTCAAGCAGTAGTTAGTTCTTCAGTAAACAAGATATGCTATCATTCAAGCATGAAGTGAGCTGCAAGTTTCAAAAACACTTTTCATAATGAAATCCAGAACTACAAGTGCCCAAATCAATAGCCAATCATAACTTTGTTAACTTGAAGAAAACACATCTAGTTCATGAAAAAACCACATCCAGTGAAAGTACAGTACATACAATATATATGATATTTTCAGTCAATTTGAGATTTATTTTATCTTGACAGTTTTTCCTTTCGAGCAAAACATTTTACAGAGCAATGCATGCTTATAGGAATTACCAAATCAGTGTACAACTAAGAGCTCAAAGAATCAGTTACAAAGTAGAGTTGTGAAACTTATATACCTAAATTTAACACGGTAACACAGGTCTAGGAATTGTAAAATCAGGTTAGTTTCCTAGTTTCCTGTTTTTATTCTATTTTCAGATTAGGTTACTAGTTTTCGAAAGAAGATTGTATCTAGAGACAGTAAGACTTAGTTTGTTAATTCTAGTGATCAGTTAGCAGATATTTTCACTAAGTCTTTATAGGAAACAAGAATTGATTACATTTGTAACAAACTTGGTACATACGATTTCTATGCACCAACTTGAGGGGGAGTTAGATAAATTATATTATTGGATATCTTAGATAGATATCTTATATTTATCTTTAATCTTCCGTTACTTTGTTATTATTCTTTATTTTTATTTTGGACTGAGTCCATATTTCCTTTATTATAAATATAGTACCCTTATGCGTATTTTTTACACAAGGAAGATTAATCTCAACCCTATTTTCACTATATTCAATAAATACAATTGAGGAGCCTTCTATTTATAAGGAATACAAGCATGCTTAAGAACCTAGACTAGTGTGCTTTTGAAACAAAAAGAGAGCTTTTCTTGGCTGAGAATTCCTAAGAACTAAGGTTAGGAGCTGGAATTCCTTGGATGTAATCATGAGATGCTTAGCTGCATAATCTAGCTCTAACTATTTGAAGTTAGTTTATAACACTTAACTACTTTGTTCTAGAATATGTTAGAAGCTTCTAGAACTTTCTACAAGGATTATTTCTTTAGAAGAATTTTAATCACAGTATTCAAGGACCATTTTGAGAATATTCTAAAAAGATCCTTTTAAGGGAAACTTTTAATTCCAAAGTATTTTAAACCGAAGGAGGGATTCATAAACCAAGAAGAGTTTCATTTTCACAAAAGAAATTTACATATTATGTACTATATTTTCCAATCTCCTTCTCTAGTTCTCTTAATCTTGCTCTTATCTTTCTTCCTTCATAGGCTCTTTCTAACCCTTCCTCCTTTTTCTCCTCAGCCATGTTTCTTGTAAGGACTCCTTGATGTTCTTCCATCCTACTCTTTCCCTCATCACAAAAAAACTACAAAAATAGATGCAAACCTCACCTTACATGCTAAATTTACAAGGTTGAGTTGGGCCTAAACCACTTTGTAAGACTTTGAGACTAGCAACCAGCATCAATACTAGTTGATAAGCACTTGTAGAAACCCCCTTAATTCAAAGGAAAGAACTAAGCCACTTGAGTACTCGACCGAGCATCTCATACTACTCAATGTAGTATTTAAGGAAACTATAATACCTAATCCCCACTACAAAGGTGATGCCTTTTTTTTATTTAACCAAGGTGGTAATCATAAACAACTACAAAATAGAGACTTTCGTCAGAGAATACCACCAAAATTGGATTGTTGCTCTTAAGCAAATAACTACCGATTGACTACCAACTTGTTATGCTTCCATGTGCAATCTTTACACTAAATTTTCTTGATTGCATTCATAATGTTGAGAACATTTTTTATTACATAGAAATTCCATAATATCTCAATCAATTAAGTTAGTGGAACATAAATTGAAAGAAGGGGTATCAACACGGTGGTAGCAATTACCATATTGTTGACAATGTCAAAAATCGCAACATGTTAAAACTTAGGAAATTATGAAGTAGTTAGCAGTTACTTCAACAATTCCTACCTCCAAACTATGAAAAAATATTGTACCAAAATATTGGGATTGTCAACAAGCAAGCAAAGAACACGATGAGTGGGTACATGGAACACTTTTATTGAATGCTCAGGTTAATACATACGAGACAAAACCAACTAATTAGAGGTTCTAAGATGGTCATTAAAGATTTGTTGAAACTTAAAGGATTATGGATCATGACCAATGTATTTAATTTGGCAATTAAAGTTGAAAAACAAATTAATAGATATTTTGTGCAATCTCACAACAAATATAAGTACCCAACTCGTTCAAAAGCTACCTTGATTATGGACACCCTTGACTTGCCTTAATTGCAGCCTCTTTACGAGTTATCTTAATTGTAACCTCAAAGGTGGTGGTTTAATCTTACATTGATCAGATATACAACTTAAATAAAGAATATAAACCTTGGGTAATCTTCACCTTACAAGTTGACTGTGAGATTGATGTAGGAAATTAAACACGTCTTTAAGATCATATCAAAGTCAAATATAAACCTATCATTGGGTCACATGTATTTGCTACACTCTAGGATGATAGCTCTAGATGTGAAGGGAGCATAGGAAAACCACTTTACCTGCAGTCGCCCCAAGTCCACTTTAGTTGTAGCCCCGGACTAATTAGATATACAGGTTATATAAATCCATATTGTTGGAAGACCCACATCGATTAAAGATAAGGGCATTTCATAGTATATAAGTGGGATACAAACCTCACCTTACAAGTCAGTTTTGTGGGGTTGAACTAGACTTAAAGCTCACTTCTAACATGGTATCAAAGCGAGATTAGAGCCTATCCTAACAATATTTCTTGGACTATCCGCTATCGGGCCACTAATGAGCCATCCACTTCTAGTCCCACGCACGAGATGTATATACCTTAGCGTGAGGGAGTGTGTTGGAAGTCTCACATCGACTAGAGATAAGACCATTTCATAGTATATAAATGGGATGCAAACCTCAACTTACAAGCTGGTTTTGTGGGTTGAGTTAGGCTTAAATCTCACTTCTAACACATATAAAGGTTCAACAGTCCTTACCTGAAAAGTAGATTTTGTGAAATTAAGATAAGAAACAAAAGCTAATTCAAGGTGGAAACTAGGCCCCTCTTCCACCTAATATATCCCAACAAGCCAATAATAGCCCCATGTGTGCCTAACTTTGAGAAAATTTTTCAAAGCAAAGAACTTGAACTAAAAAAAAAAAAAACTACTATATTTATGAGGGTGCCAAAATGTGAAGGAGATCAAGAGGAAGTGGTAGTGTGCACTGTTCATTGCCTTTGCTTGTGCCCCAATTATATAATATAATTTTGTCATATCTCAAGTCAATATGAAATCTCCAACAACTATTTGCCCATGGTAAGCAATTAGGTTAAAAGCATATTTGTTACAAAACTAGATTTGTCACTAAAAAATCCTCCTGCAATCTCAGCATTTCAGTTGCACGAAACTACCAATCCTACTAATTACTACGAAAAAATATTGTCTTTAGTACATTCAACAAGAGAAAAAATGACACGACCATTACTACAACTATCTCCCTACTTGACGCCTCCTATAGTATTTCAAGAAAAATATGAGGTTTCCAAATATCCCTCAACCTAGTTGTTGAGAGTGCACAAAGAAGGTGTAGATCATTGTCATTTGTTGCTTCTCTATGGAGATCTAAGAGCCTTTGTACAATTAGCTTGTTCCATGAGGCGGCCGTAGATTTGAGATTGGTGAGTGTTGATTGATTTGTAGCTTTCTTGATCTCGTAAGCGACTACAAGTTGGATGGGGAACCTTAAACGTCTAGAAGAACGATATCAAAAAGCCTGAAAAGAATTATAGGTGTGCAAATAATTATGGCTTGGAAAAGGTAGTTAAGAGCCACTAGCTCTTTACGTATATGACCATCATCCAAAACAGATGAGTGAGGATGAATTAGTGAATCATAAATAAACTGAAAGGCACTCATCTTGGTCTACAGGAGGAGTCTCTGTTCCCATATTTGCTTCCAGGCGGGTATTGGAACCTGAAATGCCTAAGAATTTAGAAGAATGATGAATCAAGTTATAGGTGTAGATCGTGATTTGAAGAGGGAATTGTTGGTTCTTATGCTTTGATTGACAAAAAGAGACAGAAAGGAAGTTGTATATAGTTATTTGGTCTCAATACCCACCTCAACCAAGATGAGTGCCTTTCGGTTTATGATACACTAATCATCCTCACTCACCTATTTTGAATGATGGTCAAACACAACCATTGCAATTTGATCAGCCACGTTTAGATCAACAATTTTGCAAAAACGGTGGACCAACTAAACAAAAGTTAGACATGTCAAAGTGAGCCAACCCGGCTCACACGGGTTGGCTCACTACGAGCCAGGTTGAAAATGAGTGAACCCAACTCGGCTCACTTTATGGTGAGCCAGAAATTTTGCAACCCGGCTCAACCCACCACGGGTTGGTGGGTTAAGTGAGTTGGCTCACCAACCCACATAAAAAATTATTTATATATTTATTTTTAAGTATTGAAATATTTAAATAATTTTTTAAGGAACCCATGAGATGTTAATCAAAGTAAAATCAAGAACCAATGTTTTCATCATGCTCATCACCAATATATGATGAATTGTTTCCAAGAAAGTGTCCATATTGTCCAAGAAAACATGACTAATATTACACATTTTTTGTCATGTTATTCAACAAAATACAAATAAAAAAAACTACACATTTTTGTCATGCTAATTTAAAAAAATTTGTTTATAAGACCGTTGCTTGAGTAATTTACTATAAAAATTATATTTAAAGATTAAAGTATCAACATATATAACTTGACAATCAAATTAATGAAACATTCAAACTATTCGAATATTATTGAGCAACATTCTAGCATTTAAAAATATGAAATTGTGAACCTATATAATTAGGAATAGTAAACAATTATTAAAAAAATTGCAAAAAAATGTTGGTGGGTTAAGTGGGTCAACCCACCATCAACTCGGCTCGAATCCATTTAACCCATGGGTTAAGTGTCTGGGTTGAGTTCAACCCACTTTTGAAAAAATTGAATTTTTCTCAACCCAACACGGCTCGAACCCGTGGTGAGCCGGATTGGCTCATGGGTTGAAACCCATTTTGACATCTCTAACAAAAGTCCAGGGACAATCACTTGCTATAAACTTGAACGCAGAATACAATGATCAGGTGTCCGTGGATGTATCCTCTAGATACATGACCACAACCAACATGATAGATTGCAATTGTTATTGACCACATCCCAATGACTTTCCCTTAGCTAAAAAGGCATTTACATTATCCGAATTCCATCAGCAAATGTTGCCACTACATACATTATAACGACTAATGCTGCAAATCTTATATTATAGAGATGGGGCTCGTAGTTTCGAGGAGCAGAAATGGCCAAAGATCCTGGTAACACTTGATACATGATTTCCACTTTTGTTTTAGAATATTGATGTTAATAGTTACAACCAAAAGGATTCATGAATTAACTACATAGGCCTAATTAGGAACAATATAATTTGAAATGCCTATGAATTTTGAAATAGCAAGACTGGTCAACCAGGTATATAGGTGCAGATCTTGATTTGAAATGGGAATTGTTGACAGCTCAGTTTCAGTTGATGAAACATAGAATGATTTGGTCTCAGACCAAGATGAGTGCACTTCAATTTATTTATGATGCACTGATTCATCCTCAATTGCCTATTTTGGATGATGGCCAAATACAAACAGTTAGTGGCTATTGACGATTCTAAAAAAATTACTCTTGTAAGCAATTGATCATAAGGAAAGCATGAATTAGGGTTCCCTTATAACTAGGATTTTGAACCATGTTGAGAAGAGAGAAACTGAGAAGGCATATGATGAATTTCGTATGTTTAGACCATAGTGAAACTATTCAATATATAGGGGAGAAAACATAAATCAGAGGATATTCATTTTACCCTATTTTAGGTTAAAAACATAAATATATAATTAATCTAATTGATCCTGATATTTATTTACAGTTATTATATCTACAGGATGTTAACATATACACAAGATTTTAACAATACCAAACTATTAAGGACCAATAGTAGTTTCATAATCACCCAATAATCCATTAAGAACAATGAGAAGTATCCAAGTGTCTTTTATGAAAAATAACCTATGTAATACTCCTACCCCATCCTCTCTCTCCTCCTAACAAAACATATAAGTAGCATTAGTATAAAAGACTCTCCACCACACATTAGGATCTTTTTATAAACATTAACTACCTACTCACAACATATCCTTACTGCAAAAAACTGATAATGGTAAGTATATCCTACCAAACATCTCTAAGCAAATGCGAAGTCACAACAAATTAATAGCCTAATTATGCATTCTTGAAAGGGAAAACAAAAAGCATACCAAGGCAAATTGGACATTGGACATCTTTACGTATTTCCAAAAGTTCTACATACACGAATCTGCAAACAAAATAAGAGTACAAGACAATAAGCATATATTAACATAAAAATAATAGAAAGAACAATTTAACGTAACATACACCTACAAGTAGGGTAGTTATAAAAATCTCAAATCCCTAGTGACTCAGACAATCCTTAGAAAGTGGATTTAAGCTTAATTTAACATCTGAAAATCAATTTGTAAACTGAAATTTACAATCATGCATATACTATAATTTGACCATATCTCTCGATATAAGATCTCCAACATACCCTCTCAAGCCAATGATTGGACATCTCAAGCATGATACAAGATATTTGTGAGTGCTCCAATAGCAACTCAATAATGGATAACACGATAAACCTAACAAAACTTGCTACACTAAGCTTGGGTACCATCTTAGGAAGTGGATTTAGCCTAATTCAAAGTAACTTTTATATTCCAATGAACTTATAAATGAAATGATTCTTACAAGGAAAAAAATACAGTACCATAGTATTTTCCACACTTGAATTGGAACAGCACATTAATGCCATTGCAACTAAGAATTTAATATAGAGCTTAATTTGTTACACTGTTAGTTTGAACCAATGTCATCAATTGCAGACTTCGAAAAATGACAGGAAGTTGATAATCCAATATATCATACAGAGATAACATTGCGTGCATATGGCAGAAGTCAAATAACAGTTGAAATATATGGTATATATCAAATATATATGCACTAAAAATTAAGTATACAAGTAAAAACAAAGATACATAAAAATTGGCATTATATTGACTCAAAAGTTTAATTAGCTGAAGACTTATCAAAGATGACAAGAGGATGCAGGACACATGTCACAACCACAACAACGACAGCAGCAACAGCAACCAGAGTTGCAATTGCAGATTCAAACATTCAACCATGCAATAGCACTATAGTGGCTATTTAAAAACACTGGTGTAATATTAACA
Source organism: Vigna unguiculata (assembly GCF_037176805.1). Lineage (NCBI taxonomy): Eukaryota > Viridiplantae > Streptophyta > Magnoliopsida > Fabales > Fabaceae > Vigna > Vigna unguiculata. The sequence goes on from NC_140796.1 coordinate 47,457,322, forward strand.
CTTTTATAACAAAACAGCTATTTCCAATTATATGGAAAATCTAAGACATGAATGAGAATGTAATTTTTTTCTTACAAAATCAGTGTGTTCCAAGTAAATTCACTTAACATATTGAGACTTACTTTATGCACAGATACTTTAGAGAGTATTAACTGCAATAGAAACAAGTATTAAATTAATCCCTGTATAAAATAACCAAAACTTTCTTTTTATCTGGTGTACTCAAGCCATCCATACAAAACATCATGGAAACTGAAAAAAAAAAAACATTATTGACAATGACGAGAACAATTTAATCCAAACAAAGAACTCACCCTAAAATGCTCCACAAAATCAAGAATATGCCATCATTCAACCATATGATAAAGGATCAAACTAATAATTCGAATAGTTTTCTGGAAGAAAAACAGTGTAATGCTGCTATAAAAAGGCACATGACAAAGATGTGTCTAAGGAACTAAATCAAGATACAGAGGAGTCAGCCACTCTTTGAGTGTGTCACGCTTTGGACACACCTTTTCATACTGACATAACACACCGTTAGCACTTTATTAATTTATTAATAACTAACAAAGGAGAACAATCAGAGTATATCAACAATCTAAATTTCAAAATATTATGCTTAAAGAGTGGGGTAATACTGCCAGAAGTTAAAATATAACCCTTTGTCCGTCACTTGTCAGACTCTCGTGCTATCAGTCATGAGCAACAAAGGTGTTAATTCAAATACGGTGAAACATATGAACAAAAAATAATCCTAGATAGTCAAATACGGTATTCTTTCTTTTTCTAATATCGGGCACCTATCTTTGGTGAAACATAGGAACTATAGCCAATCTTGCCTCAAGGCCCCATTGCGTGGTGCCTTTCATCTTTGGCAACTTGGATAAACATTGAAGAGATGCAGAGAGGACAGGTCAATAACTGTAAGCAACACGGCTAACTATGAAATACAGCTACAGGGAAGCAACAATTACTGGCCAAACGCAGGTCTTTATCAAGATTGTAAAAGATAGTCTATGATCAAAACATCTTGGTTTTTGGACCCTCCATGATTCAATTCGTATGCAATTTCTATACAATGTCAAGGATCATAATAAAACTACAACCGCAAATAAAACCAGACATGATATTCAAAAGTTGACCACTGGTACCATGACAACGCCTCAAACAATTTTTGATTTTGAACTCTTGACAGACAAATCAACGCAATAGAAGTTTATATATGGCTACTTAGAACATTCTGATGGATATGACTTGAACACTTCTCTACGCTTCCTAGGAAAAAACAATAAAGTTCCAAAGCTGCAACTGTAGCAATAATGACAAATGATTGTAGATGCTGATTGATGCTTAACCCGACGCTATGAAAATGACACAAAGGATTCATATATCCGATAACAAAAAACTACGCTAAAACAATTACTTCATTTGAGCAGGCAAGCAACTAACAAGTTTCAAGCATAAACAAGACAAAAATCCAAACATGCAAACGAACAACAACAAATCAAATGGGAGGATTCAGAAAATTCAGACACCCCAACTCAAACAGCAGGAACAAGTATCTCCCCTCTACACCGTCAAAGCAAACCCATCACATCCCATAACACAAAAGTTCAAATTCAAAGGAAGAAACACAGAAAAGGAAAAATTGACATGCTGCCACGATCCCGAAACAGAAGCATGGAATAAAAACGTGAATCTAAAAAAAATAGGCAACGAAACACAGAACAGAGGCCTCGAAGCAATGCACGTGAGAGAGAGCATATGAGATAGAACGAGTGAGTACTCAGGTTTTTCTTCAGAGCCAGAAGATGGGGTTTCGTCGGAATCTGCGAAAGAGAAAAGAAAAAAACTTGAGCACGTGAAGAACTGCAGAGGCGAAACAAAGCGCGACCCAGTTGAGAAAAACCAATTGGGGAACCAAAAAATAGCACGTAGTCACGAAGAAACAGAGCGAAAAGAAAAAAGACGAGAACGACACGTAACCCTGTGGCGTTTCCTTGCCATCGTTATCATGCGCCGCTTCTTCTACTTCTTCGTCTTCTTCCTCCTCGTCATCGTCTTCTTCTTCTTCTCCTTCCCCATCTTCTTCTTCTTCCTCTTGTTCCTCCTCTTCATGGTGGTGATCCTCGTCGTGCTCGTGCGACTGGTCCTGATGTTGTTGCTGTTGTTGCTTCGCATGTCGAGAATGGAAGAGGTTGTGGTGCGAGGTGTCCCCTTCGTCGAGGGAGTCGGGTAGAGAGCGCTTCTGGGCAGGCATTGCTGGTCGAAGACAGAGGGATTCGCGAATGCTATGCTCTCTATGTGTGCTGCCGAAGAAGAACAAGAAGAATGAGATTGAGATTTTGGTTCTCTTGCGTTATTATTATTATTATTATTATTATTCAATAGCATTTATTTATTATTAATATTAAATGCACCATCATTTTTCTCCCGTGTATATTACTCTCTCTCTCTCTCCCTCTCTAATTTTTCTATTTATTTATAAGAATATAATAAAATTATTTAATTAGATAAGTGGTGTTTAATGAAATTATCTAATTCAAAAGGCTTTTCAATATTTTAAAGAATATTTAACACTGAAAAAAATTATATTTTTATTTGGCAGACTATTTAGGAGAAAGAATAACATTTATCGTTTATTCAAGTAAATAATGTATAAATTAACTATGTAATGGACTTATACACTGTTATTAATTTTAAATTTACATTGGTTGACTTTTTTTAATCATATTTCAAAAGTAAAAAAAAAAAAACTGATAATATATTTTTGCTTTTCGTTGAACACAGAACTGTTTTGTTTTGGATCCGGATTCATTAGGCCATGGAACCTTCATTTCTTTGTTTGGAAAGAATAATGCACTTTTTATTTTGAAAGTAAAAGATTAGGTTTGGAGAATGTGAGTTATCTTAATTTAATGTTCTAATGATACAAAGCTATCTCAATAATGATTCATTTAAAAATAATAATAATAATAATAATACTAATTCTCTCAAACATGTTTTTCATTCAGATTTAATTATTAATTGTATGCGCTAAAATATTAATATTTTATTGAGAGAGGTCAAATATATTTAGTTTACTCTAAAAAAGACACTCTATAGTGGTTAGAGGTTGGTGACGGTAAACTAAGAAGGTCTGTGTTTTTCATTTAACATTGATATTAAGTTTTGCTATAGTGTCGTGACTTTAACTTAAATAAAAAAAAAGTCGCCACTTAGGGGGAAAATGACCTAATTATCAACTTCAACTTGAAAAATATTTTCACAATTATACTTGAGATAGAGTTAATAAAAAAGAAAAAAAAATAATATATATATATATATATATATGTGTATATATATATATATATATATATATATATATATATATTAATTATAAACCTTACACTAAAAAACATGTCTTGTGCAACCAACAAAAAAATCTGAAATGTTAAGGTTGTTTATGTTAGTGCAATTATGATATAAAGGAAAATAAATTGTTAAGATAAATTTTGTGTGTCATATTAACAAGACATGTTAACATTGATTATTGATAATATACAAAGAGTTTAAATTACCATTATTTCATATTAGTGCATACAGGAGTGATTTTTATTTTGTTTTAATAAGTTAAAATTTAATGTATATATTAATTTTAATAGTATAATTTTATGGGTTAAATATGTTTTTATAATTCTTTCATTTTTAGTGAAAATTGGAATTAGTATTTCTTCAAAACTTTAGTCCATTTTATCCCCCAATTTTAAAAATGAATGAATTTAGTCATTTTAATTAAATTTTGTTAAGTTTATTTAATATTTTAAATTTGTTTCATGATAGCATTTGAGTTGTTTACACTATCAGATGTTGATGCTCCAATGCAATCAATTTTTCCAACAAGTATATTAGATAGTTTGTAGTACAACAAGTGTCGTATCCACAGGGATTTAGTAAAAAACACAAGGTCTAAACTAGTTTAATTTAAAGTGTTTGGTTTACATAGAAAGTATGAAAATAAATTTATTGTAAAAAATAACTTTAATCTAAAGCAATAAAATTTGATTAAAAATATATCTGAATGAAGGTTATCAGTTCAAATTTAAAAAGACGTGTTAAAGTCACCACTTTGTCCCTCTCTTGTACTAACTCAGTCATCATTCACAAATATTCAATCATTCATGTCTTGGGAGATTTCTTTAAATATAACTCTGAGTTTATTCCTGACACCTAGAGTCTAGGACCATCAGACTTTAGTACGATTCTCAGTGACTGCTTCAAGACTCTATAATCAGTTAAAGCCTTAGATCTATTCCTAGCCTTTAAAAGCAGAAGGAGGATCAGGTTGAACACAACTTAGAACCAGTTCTCACTCAATCTCAAACTAATGAAATAAAATGAGTGATCAATTCATCCAACAATAAGCATAAACTAATTCACAAACATGGAATAAAAGCATATTTTAATAAATATAATAGTACCAATATAAGAGAATTTCAAATTACTTCAACACTTGAAGAGATTTAGCTCTTCATAATATATGAAAACAATACGATATATTGAAGAGTCATCCTCTTTTTTATTCTCAAATAATATTTATTATGTATAGGAACAAAATGTATACAAAACTCTCTAAAAGTATCTCAAAAAACATTGTATAAACTTAGCAATGCAGTTATATCATTGTCATTTCTAAGCGTTGTAAAATTAAAATATTTTTCTTTAATTTATGCTCACGTCATCATACTTTCACTTTTCTTCTGTAAAAAGTTATAAAACATTGTTGTAAGAACATGAAAAATAGGTAGGGGTAAAACTAGTTTTTTATAAATGATACATGATTAGTGTATTGTTAAAATGTCAAATAATAAATAGAAAAATTAGTTAATAATAAACCTTTTTTTACCTTCTAATTTATTACTACTTTGGTTATTTCTTTGAAAACTAGAAATTTCATAGGAGTCTTAGTATGGACCACAACATTCTGTTATATCACAATCTCCAATAAAATAAATTCATCTTTTATCATTTATTTTAGAAAACCCCTTACATTGGGAAGAGGAGGGTGCTTGCATGCGTTTTTGTATTCAAGTTGAGTCTTTATTTGTCTTTCATCATCTTCAAATAATTGATTTGAGTTTTTATATATAAATATTATATTTCATGTGAGTAGAGGTTTTTAGAGCCGTCACAAAATCATAAGAAATGTTTAAAAAAATTAGTGTATTTTTTCTACTAATAATTTTGGTTGAGTGAACTTATTGTGAAAAAATTTATGATTTGTTATTTACTAAGTACATATAGTTGTTCTATGAACAGAGTGTGGTTATATACGTATTAATTTATTTGAATCGTGTAATTGTGTGAGTATTACTTAGATATGATACATCTTTTAAATCAATTAGTATAATATTTAAAGTCATTTTTAACTAATTAAAACACTTTTAGCATGAGATAAAATTGTTCAGAAGGGAGCAATTAATTAATTTGATGTATGTATTGAGTTTTTAAAATTATGAAAACTCGTCGAGTGAAAGAGATTTATTTGCTTAGTAATTTTATATTTTGAAAGATTTACTTTATTTAAAAAATTTATATATAAATATATTTAAAATAAATACTATAAAGTAACTGATAAATAATTATTTAAGATTAGACTTGAACCTTTTATTTGATTAGCAGGATCTTTTTCCGCACATCATTGTGTTTATTTTGGATGTATATATATGTACTACAACAGTTTTTGTACGCCCTGTCATTTTACTGACATATTATGGAACTGTGATTTTTATTGAATGAAATTCAGTTTAACAGTCAGTGGAGGATTACACACAGCATCTGGTTTTATATGATTAGAATGCCTTTTAAACTTTTGTAGACTGTGCACATGGTGTGGAAAAGAGCTTCTTAGGGTTTTAGTTGTTGCATAAAACTTATAATAAAACTTATTATATTACTATAAAGTGAATTTATTATATTATATTAATAATTTTTAGGATTAAATATATTTTTTAGTTCTGATCTTTAACCTGAAATTAGAATTGATTTCTGTCAAAAACTTTGATAATTTTTATCTTTAATTTTAAAAAAATAAATGAATATAATTATTTTAATTCAATTATGTTAATTTTGTTTGACGTGTTAAACGCGTTTCATGCATTTGATTTATTTGGTTTGTTTATACCATTTGAAGTATTTTTACTTCAATGTCAATTAAAAAACATACACGTTTCACTTATGTTTCACAGAAAATATTTAATGTAATTGAGTTAAAAAAGACTAAATTGATTTGTTTTTAAAATTTTTAGACTAAAATGTATCGAAAATTTTAACCGGAACTAATTTGAATCTTACATCAACTTCAAGGATTAAAAACAATCCTAATTTCTACCTTAACATCCATTAGACTATATTATTTTGAAAAATTAGTGTAAGTAATACTAATATTGTTAAAAGTAATATTAATAAATAAAATGATTATATATTAATATTTTGTGTGCACATTCAAAACACAATTATAAGTTATAAATAGTATTATAGATATTCTTATATATAATATAATTCAGCATAAAAGTGGATACTCTGTTGGTGGTGGTGGTGGTGAACGAAAGTTTGGGGTCCAAATTTCACCACCAACACCATATAAATTTCTTCCATTACTTTTTGCAAAAAGAAAGTATATATTTAGAACTATTTTTTAAATATTTTTGGTACATAGATTTTTTTAGTGTTGTGATAAACACATCCATGTCTCAATTGTAATGCACTGCTCAAAGTTGAGTATGTGAAGAAACATTATGACAAACTTGTAGAAGTTTGAAAAAAGATACAATGAAGATAGGAGAAATTCAGTTGCTTACAAGTTTCAGTCATTCGTGTTACGTCAATTTTGAAACATCATTTTCAGAATAGTGATGCTATTTATGTACCAATTATCATTTGATTGAAGTACCTCTTCATGCACAATAAATCGAATATGTTATCTGCACATATCCTTAGGTCGTTTTCCTGGGTTGGATTCTCAAAGTTGGACACTGCACATGAAACTCTCCTTCAGAAGTTATTGTACAGTTCCATTTTAGCTTGTCTCAACAGTTTTGGGCTAAAAGGAATCGATCAATAGCAATAGGGGAGAAATAAAAAGGGCATTATTCTATAGTAAGGCCATCTTTTTCCTTTGTTCTTTCGGCATGCAAAAGCAATTCATCTCATTGTGCGTTCGGCACATTATTATCCCATAGCAAATTGGCAAAAAGGATTCTCATAGCCAACTTGAGCTCTAGTGTAGGCCAAAGCTATATTTAGGTGACAAAATATGCATGTAGCTTTATTTTCTCTAACCAAAAGAGAGAACCAATGTTAGTAGCATCCGGGATTGAATTTGAAAGTAGAAAAAATTCTGCTGCAGCACCATTAAGTTAGTTTTATTTTTGAAGTTATTTGTCTAAATACAATCTTCAGCGTGAATGTGACACAGAAACTGTTTCACCAAGATGACAGAAGAGAGAGAGCAACATAAGGACAAAGCAAATCTTATCTTATTTGAAACTTTTTGTAAGCAGAATTTTCCTGTATCGTTATATGAGTTCTCCCCCTTTCATTAGCCTGACCACAAGCAATGTCCTTCAGTTGAGGGACCTCTGACCCTTTGTGGTGGTGGCTTGACCCTTCTGCTTGAGATTGATCACAAGAGTTCTTTCTCCTCCGTTCATTGTGTACCGCCAAACGCCTGCGGCAACTTCTTTTTGCATCATCAAACTCAGACAACTCGTGGAATCTGCATAACAATTTTCTATTTCAGATACATAAACACAAACCCTTCAATACATGATCTTATACTAGCCAATTTTGACCAACAAAATAGGGAGAAAGTACAAATAAGATTATATAGCTAAATTCTAGTAGCAGAGTTGTCTTCTTTTTTACTTCAGAAGAGGAAAAAGAAGACTGTTATAAACTTCAGTATCCTTGACTTTTCATATTAACATGTCCAAATTATTATCCTTTCTGAACTTCATGATTCCATAAAGTAAAAACATCTTAGGCTCATGCAAAAGCGTGTCTTTCAGAAGACATCAAACAATCACACTTCACAGAGTAAGACGAGTTTGATTACAATTTCAACTTAATAGAAAGCGAAAAGTCCTCTAACACTTAAGTCTTTGATTCCAGTGTGACTATATCAGTTTTAGATCATCATTTGAGTTCAACACATACAACAACAAAAAACCATTAAACCGACCAATTCAACTCAAACTCGATTAATTGCTTCCAAACTATCAAACTCTAAAAAGTGGAAGCTTTGAATTTCAAGATGACTCCTTCTAAATTCAGATCCAGTTTTCTAATTACTTTGGTATTCTCTTACCAGCGATATAGAATTTCATCTTGATACTAAAAAACCTCCATAACAGGAAAAACAAACTTAGTATAGGTGTTTGTAACAGGTTAAAAAACGTTGGATCAACGTTCTCTCCATGTTTGATGCATGAATACGCAGAAGTATTAAGCTTCTGATCATTGACGTACAAAGAGAGAAAAGGTTAAAAACACGAAAAGTCGAACCTCCCCAAACCTGCTACATTGCTGACAGAACCGTTGTTTGGTGCCATGAACAAGAACAACCTGAGCCTTGGCATGACACTCACACACCTTGTGCCTCCTGTGGTATTGCTTGGCCTCATGCAGATCCGCGTTGCACTTCTCCGCTTGACAACACAGCATGCCACCATCACCACACTCTTTCTTATTCTTCTTCTTCTTCTTCTCCTGCCGAAGCTCCACGTACCCTTTTTCGTTATCACCACAATCTACCACATCCCTCTTCAACCTCTCACCCCTCGCCACCACCTTTGCCTCCAACCCCTCCATGGAAGAATAGCTGCAATGGTCTGATGGCAAAGGAATTATATAAAGGAGGAAAAGTGTTAGAGATAAAGAGAGAGAAACGGAGGACCACCACAAGAAAGTGCTCCATATTTTCCTCACCTCTCCCTTAATGGTTTTGTTTTCTTGCGACGTGGTGTTACATGGAACTAGAAGACGGTGAGGGGTGTGAAAGTGAAAAAGAGACTCAAACCAAATGAATCTTTTTTTTTTTTCTATGTTCACTTTGAAACCAAGTGGAATCATTGAATGAAGGAGATGGAGTGTGTGAATTGTGGTAAAGTGGCGGGACCGTGACAGTTGTGACAGAAGAATAGACCACGATGTTCTTGTGTGGTTCATTGAGCCTCAACATGTCCTGTCGTAAAATAAATAAGTCTTTCATGTTAAAAATCTTCATCAAGTGCATACACAAACACATATATATGAATGATGAGATACTAATGAACACATGTTATGTTACAATTTTTTTTTGGAAAATAAATTTTTGACTACTAAATTTTGACAATTTTCTCTTACAATCTTATGTGTTATTTTATAAGTGGTTTTCCATTTTTCTAATTTAAACCACTTAAAAGATGACACCGATGACACCTCATATTGTAAGAGAAAATTGTCAAAATTTAGTACTCAAAATATCATTGTCTTTTTACTTTCTCACGAAAATAAAGATATACAATATTGCGAGTTGTACAATTGTTCTATGGTGTAGGTTAGGTGGATCAAGTCAGAATCCAAAAGTAAAATTCTTAGTAGGACAACCGGTGAGAGATTGTTGCAGATGGTATTAATTGTCTCACAACAGAGATTAAGTGGATCGGATCATAAATGAATCCTGAAGTTTGGACTATTACACTCTTAGATAAATAAAAATTGTGTCCTGACTAATAAATATAACTTTTAATCTGGGGATGATGAGCAATTCGATCCTTTAGGATAGTGATAGGTGTGAATGAGAATTTGTAATTAAGAGTGGCTATTTACCATTCAAGATTACGTAGAAGTGAAGATGCACATGTTTATATAGTTATCTCTGTCAGAAAACCAACTGCAACAATCTCATCAATAACACACTTAAAAATTGCAGATCACAAAATTTACATTTTTAAGGTGATATGAATATACTAAATCTTTCCCCTGACAAGTGCATATCGTATTACAGAGAATGACATTTTCCATTTCTATACCTTGTTATTGCCTAGAATGATACCATTATATAATGTTGTTTCTTTTTAAGTCCTCAAGTATCTATTAGAAAGTGATGCTGAACAAGACCACAATAAGTGATAAAATTCAATTTTCCGTTATTTAGTGTAATTATATATTTTTATTCAAACTAAAAATTACTGGTTAAATTGTATCGAATTTGTTATCAATATTTTTATGTATATCTCTACAATAATAAAACAAATAAGGCAATATTATAATAACTAAAATAATGTAATGTAAATAGAACAGGGTGTGCATCGAGGTAAAGATGGTTTTTTTTGTGGTTATTCTAAATTTCATTAATCATTTATACTCATGTAGAGGAGGATGATTAAATACTCATAGTGACAAAGCTCCTATCATAAGAACGTTCTCAAGATTTGTATGATCGTAACACGCGCTAACCTTGTGTTTGATAATTCAGTAAAACAGAATTTTACCTCCACAAATACATGGCTTCATTAAAAGTGCATATGTATGTAGACAAATTTGAGTATGATTATATATATATATATATATATATATATATATAAGGTTTATTAAATACTTAAATATGTATCTTGTGCTCTAAATTAAGTATTCTAATTTTCTCTTGTTCAAAATAAAATTTGTTAATGACATGGATAATTTGGCAAATATAGATTTATTAAAAATGCATTATATTTAAATTGTTTGCAATTAAATTTTCTTCATTTTCTAAATAACTTGTTTGGATAAAGAAATTAAAATACCTTACATTTCAATTTCTTGTTTGGATAAACAATTGAATTTTTTATGAGATAAAATTTCATTTTAACAATATTTATTTTAGGCTTAATTATGTTTTAAATTCATGATAAATTTGGAAACGAGCTTGAGGACTCAGATGGGTCGAACCAACCCAACTACCCAGCTGAACTAGTCTGACAGGACGACCCATACGGGTTAGGTCGATCTGGAAACCCAGACGGACTGGATCGACCTGACGATCGAGAGAGGCCTAACCAGCCCGACGACTCATACAAGTTGATCATTCTTGTCAAGTTCGTCAGACTGGTCAGGTCGGCGAGCTGGTTGGAAATGTCAGAGTTGTTGGGTCGGTTTGGTTGTACAGATCCTTGAGCCTACTAGACACGTTTAGGTGTTCGAGCCCACCTAACAACCCTAGTTTACCCGGCCCGTGTGGGTTGTCGGCCCGCGCGACCCGTTTGTGTTGTCGGGTAGCCCAATATGTTTGGGTCGTGGGGCCTGCCCGACTTGTGTGGATCGTCAGGCCTGTCCGACCTGTCTTGGTTGTTGTGCTCGTCCGGTCTGTCTTAGTCGTCAGACTCGTCTTGGTTGTTGGGTCCATCTTGGTCTTCAGGCCCATCTGGCCCCTCTTGGATGTTGGGCTCGTCTACCCTGTCTTTGTCGTCGGGTTTGTTTGGCCCATCTTGATCGTCAGACCCATCTTGGTCAGCGAGCTTGCTCGTCCCATGTTGGTTGTCAAGCCTGTCTGACCCGTTTGGGTCATTAGGCTCGCTCGACCTATTTTTGTCGTTAGGCCAGCCCGATACGTGTGCGTCGTCGAGTCCACCCGACATGTGTGGGTCGTCGGGCCTGCCGACCTATCTGGGTCGTCGTGCTACGCTGGTTCGTCTTGGTCGTCTGGCACACTTGACTCGTCTGACTTGTTGAGTCATCGGCTTGACTCCTCGAGGCCACCTATGGACTAAACTTAATTGACAACTTTACAAGAGATATCAAAAAGTGTGAGGTTGAGTGAGAAGAATTTCAAATTCCACCTATTTTGAGGGTATTTGAATTTTTAGTAATTTAATTAATTGAAATACTTCAAAAAAAATGCTTGCATTTTAAATGTTTTTTAATTTCTTTATCTAAACAAAGGATTTCATCACAAAGAAATCAAAATTCTTCAAAAAAATGAATTGTGTGTGTGAATACAAAACATATAATTATATCTTCGACGTTGAAAATTAAGCAGTGCAAAAACTGTGTTAACCATTTGGTATTGTGAATGAAATATAACTAGTATTTTAACCGTTAAATGGACGAGACTGTTTTTTAAAAATAAAATATATTTATTATATAAATTTAATTTCTTTAAAATATTATTAAAAATAATATTTATTTTTTATTTTGGAAAATTAATAATAAGAGTTTATTATTTTTAATGTAAAAATGTATTTAAATTATTTATATTTATACTTTTTAATGAGATATACATGTTACACACAAAAATAAAATTAATTCAAATAAAGAAACTCAATTCAAACTAAACTTAATAATTATTAAAAATTTATTTTATTCTATAATTGACTCTAAATCCATGATGTTCCTTGCCCTAAGTCAATGACGCTTTAAGCTAGTGTTTGACTTTTCTTATACTCTTGTAGTAGGGTGTTGAGGTCTAGTTAAATTCTTGTTCTAGAGAGTGTGAGTGTATTTTGGGTCAAAGGGTAGAGAGTGTTTTCTGTGTGTTGTACAAATTTGTACATGGTGATTATTCTTTAGTGATTATGATTTTTCTCCAATTTTGAGGTTTTCACGATTTATTGTTGTGTTCCTTGTTTTGGTCTTATTTCTCTATTAATAGAATGATTCTTGGGAGTAAAAACGGTAATATTCTTAATTGATGATGCATTTTTTCCTAACAGACTAAAACCTCCTGCTACTTTCACCACATAAACCATTCTACTTGATTTGAGTGTGAATGATCATTAGAGTTTTAGGATGTCACCTTACTTGAATCCATAATCTAATGCATACACTAAAATAATGTCACCATAAAATCTCCTCATGGAAATTATGAAATTACGTGAAACACATACAATACTCATATATACATATATATATATATATATATATATATATATATATATATATACCTATTATGATCACAAATTCACAATAATACTTTGACAATCATATTTTATTTCTTTTTACGCTTGAAAGGCTAGCTTGGTTTCTTTTAATCAAGCAAATTTTCTAAAATAAAAGAACTTTAGATATATTGTTTTTAAATAATATATTAAAAAAATAAAATTGCAAAATAAATAAAATTAAAAAAAAATTAACATTAATAAAATTAAAAATGACATAGAATAAAAACTAGAACAAAAAAATTAAAAGAAAAAAATACCGGATTTAGAAATCGTTATATATATATATATATATATATATATATATATATATATATATATATATAAAAGTTTATTTTTAATTTTTGTTTGTTTGTTGTTAATATTAATTTTATTTTATTTTTTGTAATTTTTAATTTTTTTTGATACATTATTTATAAATTAAATTAAACTAAAAAACTAAAACAATATATATATATATATATATATATATATTTATTTATATATATAATTTATTTATTTTTGTTCGTTTTTTTTGTTTTTCAATTTTATTTAAAGGATAATATTTTTTTTTTAGTTTTATTTACTTTTTACTTTTTTTTTTAATTTTTTAATACATTATGTAAAAACAATATATATATATACTTTTTTTTAAAGAAAATTACATTGATTTAAAAATTAAAAAATTAAACTACAAATTAGTTTGAATTGTTCAAAGCTTGAAAACTTTAAAAGGAAAAATGGAACATATTGGGTCTATGTATACCAACGTCATATAAATGAAATATTTTATTTAAATAGTTTAAGTTTAACTTGTATTGTACACAATTTTCATTTGAGTTTTTACATCATAAATTATTCAAAAATAAACGCAAATATGATTTTAGATTATTATTTCAAAAGTTAATAATTTATATTAAATTTATCAATAAACATGTAATACAATTTACAAACTTTCTAAATTATATTTGCAGTGATCTTTTGTCAGTTTATTAAAACCTCGTAATAAATGTTAATAACATTCTTACGACACTTTTTCCTAATTAAATTATATTAAAAGTTATTAATAATTTTTAATTAATAGTAAAAAGTTTATTCAAAAACTTACACGTAGTATTTTATACGTGAAAGATGATAAACGAAAAACAATAGTGATTTGGTAGGATGAGAAAGGAGGCGAAAGAACAAAATTCAAGATAATTTTGTAAATAAAAAGAATCCACATAAATATGAGAAGAAAAAAGTATTAAAAAGTGATTGGAGATGTAACATAATATACTACGTTGGCAAAATAATTGATTAGTTGGGATAATTAATTATGTGTTTTATTCTTAAGCATAGTATCTCCATTTTTTATAAGTTTATTAATTATGTTGTCAAGAATAAAAATATATATTTAAATATGAAAACGAAAATAATTATGCTGCTAATATAATCAATTATAATTTTTATATATTAATTTTTAAAATAATAATATAAATATAATGAAAAGTAAATTTATATATTTAAAAAATATCATTTTTTTCATTTTCATACTTATTTATTTTATTCATTTTTCACGTATTTCCTTGTGTTGTTAAGAATTTTGGAATTTTGGAAATATTTATTATACATAAAAGTTAATCTAAAAACTAAAAAGAATATTATACTGATACTACAGAAGGGTGTGAAGGGTAAAATAGTCATTAAATAAAACCCTAATTCAGCTCCCATTTATTCGGTGGTGAGTGCGGTCTCCTTGCATTCGCTGACGATCAGAGGAAGACACGAAGCCTCTTTCCAAACCCTTCTTTGGGTATTGCTCTCTCCATTTTCTACTTCACTTTCCCCTTCCTCTTTAAGATCTGCATTCTTTTATTTTCGATCTATTTCATATTTTATTACTAAGCTTAATAATTCTCTCTTTTTTGTTTATGTTTCTATAATTTTCGTTATGTTCGCTTAGATAGTAAGCTATAACCAATCATTTCGATTTGAAGTATCAGTGTCCCACACTGAACATAAAATTGTTCCGGATTTTGTTTCATTTGCTTCTGATCTTCTTTATAGATGTAGAATTTGTGTATCTGTATCTGTAGATTCTGTAGATCTTGGATGTGTAGGTTAAGTGAACGAATCATAGTAAGGCTGCTAGAAAGGACAGTCGTTTGTTTGATCTCTATTTTCTTTTAGAAAACTGTTTTTTTGGAAACAATTTTAAGATCTTGATAGATTTTGGATGGGATTTGCTGAGTACATGAAATTGTATTGGAGAATACCTTTTAAATCTAAGAACTGAGAAGGGAATCAACCACACCTGAGTTTTTTTTGTTTTTCTTTCTAATTTCTGTCACTGCTGATGTGATTTTTGTTTAAATGTTGATAGGTAACCGTTTAAAGTGCAGCGATGGCGGATGGATTGCATTCACGGCATCCATCTGTAGTTCAGAAGTTATCTGGACAATCTTACTTTATGTCCAGGCTTGCTCCTAATCACTCCAGAAACTATTCTACCAGTGGTAGTTACTTCAATGGAGGCGTGCAGTCTCTGGGCTTGGTTCCAGTCACAGCACATGCACCAGCTGAGAAAGGGGTGTCTGGGTTTTTGGTGGATTTCCTCATGGGAGGAGTGTCAGCTGCTGTGTCCAAGACGGCTGCAGCTCCGATCGAGCGAGTCAAGTTACTCATCCAAAACCAGGATGAAATGATCAAGAGTGGTCGGTTGTCTGAGCCATACAAGGGAATTGGCGATTGTTTCTCTCGAACCATGAAGGATGAAGGGGTGATTGCTCTTTGGAGAGGAAACACGGCTAATGTTATCAGATACTTCCCTACTCAGGTGATTTTTCTTTTATGTGAAGTTGGAATGTAGGTTAGGTTTTTGATTTTGATTTTATTTCATTTTTTAATTTTAAGCATGGGACATCTGATATATTGTTCACACCGTCTATGATGTTGTACTACTGTAGTGTCTCTATGTTTCTTTTGTTTCACATTTACAAAACTCGTACATATGTGCCACTATATTTTTCCTGGATCTATGCAAGGATAGATTTCTTTTTTGCACTGCACACAGTGGCTCTGCATATTTGTTCTTCACATTGTCTTTCAGGAGTGTTGTTCATAGTGTCATTCTGTTTTCAGAGTAGTTTATGCTTTATGGGAAAGGATTTTAGAATATATTTAGTCATAGCTCTCTTTAATTTGCATCCCTCCTGTTACTTTTATTTGATTTTGATGTGATGAATGCAAATTTATATTTGGCATTTTTTTCTTATTGGTCTGCAGTATGTATTTGTTATTTCTGTATCGTTAATGCTATCTTTTGTTTTTGTTTTTCAGGCTCTGAACTTTGCTTTTAAGGATTATTTCAAGAGGCTTTTCAACTTCAAAAAAGATAAAGATGGCTACTGGAAGTGGTTTGCTGGGAATCTAGCGTCTGGTGGGGCTGCTGGTGCTTCATCCCTCTTGTTTGTCTATTCACTGGATTATGCTCGAACTCGTCTAGCAAATGATGCAAAGGCTGCAAAGAAGGGTGGTGAGAGGCAGTTCAATGGCTTGGTTGATGTTTACAGGAAAACCATCAAGTCTGATGGTGTTGCTGGTCTTTACCGTGGTTTCAACATCTCGTGTGTTGGAATCATAGTGTACCGTGGTCTTTACTTTGGAATGTATGATTCTTTGAAACCAGTTGTCTTGGTCGGTGGACTGCAGGTAAATATAAAATTTGAATTTGAAATCTCGTATGTTTTATTATCTGGGTAAAAACTATTCATCTTCATATCAGTTTTGTTTAGATTTATGTTTTTCAGTTTTATTTTGTGATACAAGCAACTTAATTAAATGTTCTTGCTACATATATATGCTCGTAGTTTTCTGGTTCCTTGATATTTGTTGATATGCCTGACCAGATTTGGTTTAAACAGTTTCCTAATTATTCTTTTCTACATGTTCTTATGTTTACTTACAACCTTGGTTATTCTTCTGGTTAACAGGATAGCTTCTTTGCAAGTTTTCTTCTGGGATGGGGAATCACAATAGGTGCTGGCTTGGCCTCTTACCCCATTGATACCGTGCGTAGAAGAATGATGATGACATCTGGAGAAGCTGTAAAATACAAGAGTTCTTTGGAAGCATTCAAGATAATTATCGCAAAAGAGGGTACGAAGTCACTCTTTAAAGGTGCCGGTGCAAACATATTACGTGCTGTTGCTGGTGCCGGAGTGCTTGCTGGTTATGATAAGCTTCAGCTCATCGTGTTCGGAAAGAAATATGGCTCTGGTGGTGGAGGCTAAGATACAGATAATGACGACAATAACGATCTGGAGCAGTGTTGTTGTTTCCCTTTTTGCATTTGAATAATTTCGATGAAAAACGGTTTTGAATTTTCCCCGAATGTAGGGGCTTTAAATTAGTCCTGCAAACTTGAATTTTAGTTGGATATTACCTGTTAAGCTTATAATCCGTGAATTTTTTTAGACCTTTTGGTTGATGCAGTTTGAAGTCTACTGCTTTATTTGTTCCATGTTTGTTTGGAAGGTTTTAAGAGTCTAATTGAAGTTGCATGTCTTTGCTACGTTCAAATTTATTTTCGTTTTTATCTTACAGCGGCTTTGGTTCTACAAATTTAACAAAATTTGTTGGCCCCCGTACTATACAAATCCTGCAGCATTTTCTCATTTGTTGAGATATTGGGAAATATTACGGTCAGTGAACCATTGTGTTGAGAAATTGAGAATTGAGTTCTGTGGGAATTATTCCTATCTTTTATCTGTTTAATTTTAGAAGACAATTTTATTTTACTTATCTATTTTGCTAAAACTTCAAAATTAAGTTGATTATATTTTCAATTATGTTTTTAGCTTCCCTTATTAATTCGTACACAGTTAATTCACTTTTAATAAATAAGAGAAGATTATCCATGAAGTCATATGAAGGACTTCAAACTATAATTGAATATAAGCTTCAGAATGAGTTATAATACTATCTACAAAATTTGGCTATCTAGTAGTGAGCGAGAGAGTTGAACACTTAAATAATCCATCAAATTAATATAGTAAATTATATTCGATATAAAATTAAGATAACCTGTAATATCCAAGCCTCAATTTTAGCACTATTCTTGGGAGTCAAAGTCTTGAAAATTTTTCATTTAATGTTACTTGGTGACACTTCACTCACTCTCATTGCTCAAAACCATCCACTAACGATTATCCCTCCAAGGTAATGTTTGCAAGATATCAACAACCAATTTTGGTATTAATTGATAAGCATATAACCCACCCTTAAAAGATTAACTTTGATGGTAGATTCCCCAATGTTTGAATGTTTAACAATTTAGAGTTATCACCAAAAAGGAAGTAGAATAAAGTGTTAAAGGGTAAAAGTTATTTAGATGTAAACTACAAGAAACAACATTATGATAAAGACTTGTCTTGTAAGCATCTTTAGAAACGTGTCAGTACAACGGCAACTGAAAAAAAAAATCTGACACTAAGGAGGAAATTAAATAGATTATCACCTGTTAGCTTGTTCCTTACATTTTTTTATTACAACTTTATTCATATAGATCATATATGAGCATTAAATAAATATTGAAATATTAAACTTCAAACCGATAAAGTTTTCTCATAATTTTTTATCAATAAACATATTATTTTATTAATATGGATCTCATGAAATATGATTTCCTTAAAATGAAAAAAAATTATTTATTTAGGAAACTTTCTTTGTTTTAAAGAATTTGTTTATTGGATCCATATTAACATAATACTTTTTATTAATAAAAAAACCGTCATAAAAAAATTCTATTGAAAAGGATCTTATACAGTTTACGGAAGTCTTGATTCAGCCACATGGTGCCATTACACTCTGGATTCTGTCCAAGGCAAACTAATCATGTACTTATTTATGATGCAATCATGCACTCAAGTAGAAACAATTTTAGGATTGCCATTGGACTAAAAAGATATGACAAATTGAAAAATCACCATAACTTCACGTTGAACAATCACAAAGGAAGAATAAAAATAAATTTTTGTATTGATAAAAAAATACAATTAATGTTCATGGCCCTTCCAAATTATTTACATGCACTTGGCATCTGGGATAAGGTGGCAAAATCAAATTACAAAATTTGTATGAGCAGAAGAAACATTCAGTCCTGAACATGAGAAGAAAAAAGGTTGACCACCAAAGGCCGTGTGATTTCCCTTCTGTGGTGATATTAAATGTAAAACTTTGTCACTTGAACATATACTAGACTATGAAGTTGAGCAGGGTCAGTTGATCCTATTGACATAGAGAGTGTAGAAAGGTGTCTAGGCAGGGGGTAATGGGCGCCGGCAAGTTGGACACTCCATCTTTATATCCATCCATCTTTGCAAACAGCCAAAGTGGAAGAAATGATCACAAGGTGTCACCTGTAACACTCTCAATTAGAATAGTTTTATGTTGTAAAAGTTTGATTTGAATTGACAAAATTATGGTTATACACTCCTCATGTTTTTTGAGATTGCACACTTTTTGTCTTTTTAATGCTTACAGTAATCCCCTTTACATTGTTACAGGATTTAATGTGTTTTCTTGGATAACATGAAGTGTCAGTATAATGTATTTCAAAAACGTTTAGATTCTCTGCTGGATTTTTTTTGTGTTGTCTTCTGCCGAGCATTAAAAATACTCTGACGTTGTACTTTAGAAATCTTTTTGATATATTTTCAAATTTCAAAACCAGTGCTCATCAATGTATTTTGAAAGCACAGCAAAGGAGCAACATATAAAATCCAGAAGAGAATCCAAATTCATTACAAAAGGGTTACTATAAGGGTTAAGAAGATAAGGGTATGGCATGCAATATTAAGAAACCAGAGCAAGTGTCAGAGAAATTTGTTCTTTATATTTATAATCACTTACCATGGAATCATTAGATCGCTGGGAAAGATCAATGGCTGTCATGCAAATCACACAGTCTGTAGCCTGTCTTGTTTCCTGATCAAACCTCCTATAATAGCTGTATTTCTCAGGGAGAATCTGCAAGTCATGAAGATAAAACATTCATGCAAATTCAGAATGAAAAAAAGAAAACAAAATGATGGATGATGATTTAAATTCACTAAGGAAAGCCTAGAGCCAGGTTCCTATATGATGAGGATAATACAATGTTCTTACTGGTTGCAACATAGTTACATAATCATGGTTAGGGTCAAGGATGTGTATGAAATGGTTCAAATTATTAACCAAACCTTGGTTACAGCAAAAGTATACAATAACAGGAATTTTCCCATTAAATGGGGCTTGGTGCATAAGCAAAATGATGCTCTGCTATGCTCGGTTTAAGCTCAGCCTTCTAGAAGAGGCAACTATATTTAAGAATTGTGAATGTTAATGGTTAATTGGTTATAAAAGTATTGAAAAGAGGTAGTTGAGCCTAACCTGACGAGGAATGAACCAACGTGACCCAAGATAGTGCTGAAGTAGGAGAATTGCAGCTTGAAGTCCAATAAATACAGCCAAACAAACACACCAGCTCTTGTCTGGTTCTATGCGCATGAAGTTGTTAGGGCAACCAAAAATATATAATGGGATTGCCAGCCTAGTGACAGTTATCCCTAAGATATAATGAGGATGCAATGGTTTACGCGAATCGCGAATAACATTGGTGATTATCTGAGGTATCCAGAAAGAGTACATAAGAAGAAGAATAGGTCTCAAATAATTATGGAACTCATACATGAGTAGAATGCCTCCCAACAAGATGCCATCTGCAGAAGAAATTAAACTGTTAAATTTGAGCCCCTCTTTTTCATGACAAATATCTCCATTAGTTGAAACAACAAGAAACAAATAGATATAGTTCTTAGGAACTCTTCTACAGTGTAATATACAACAACAAGAACAAAGTAGGTGAGATCGGTTACATAGATTGCATGGCATCTTTGAATCGGTAAAAAACCAAAAGTTCAGAAATATTAATAGAAAAAATATGTTGGAGAATATTAATTCTAGATGAGTACTTACAGAAACGACTGTATAAAACTGAAAGTTCTCGCCTCATTGTTTCCCAACCTTCACCATTACTGAAAGGCCTACCTGCCTTCCAGATTGCAAGGAGATATCTCATCTCAAATATTGAGAAGACTACAAACTTGAAAAATGCAGCAGTTGCAAAAGCATTGAATAAGGATTCTGCAGTGCAGGAGGCAGCAACAACCATTCAGCAAACAATCTTATTATTACAAAACAATAATAATAAATCACTGATGAACAATGACAATGAATTGTACTATGACATTACATATTACAACAATCAATGAAACATATCACAACATATTCAATTTGCATCAATAATCTTCTTCCCATACCATGAACAATCCCTGTCCCCCCCACCCCAAAAAAAAAGAAGCTGAACTTTTAAAATGAAACATACAATAATTATTTTTAGATGCTGTATACTGTAATGTGTAAACTACAACTAAGTGTCGTATCAGGGACTGAAGAACGAGTAATAAGATCTGGTCAGTATTGGAGTATAGTTTTACTACTGTTGTTTGTAAATATAACTTCTATTTTTTTATGTAAGACTATTGACAGCTATACTCTGTAACTAATTCCTTGTAAATTACAGGTTGTTAGTCTCTTTAGATCAGCTACATATAGCTGACTTCACTCTATTGTATTTTGGCTTCCAGTTTTTCAATAATACAACACAGTTTCTCTTTATTCTATTAGTTACAGGGTGCAAATATGGTATTACAAAGTGGAGGCATTGGATTGTACAAACTGGAATCTTCTTTCCATGGGGAATTGACCAATTTTCAGGTATGAATGTTTGGGATACTTACACTGATGACTATCCACAAGGTAAATTATTTTTAAACCTGTTGGTTAAGTGAACAAAATTAAGGGCACAGAAAAGATTCTAGAGAGCCCTTTTTCCATTTAGAAAGGATCTTCAATATATTTTTCACCCCAAAACTGGTACCTCAGTCCATAAACAAAATGGATTTATGTTAGGAATGGGAGAGAGAAAATAGTCGGTAGAGCAACCTCAAGTTGTGAAATTCATAACTTACCAACTAGTATTCCTGCAGTGAGATGTAAAAGGCAAAGATAGGCATCCATAATTGCTTGCTGGCCAATCATTAGTATTGAAACCTTAGCAGCACCCTGTAAAGGTATATCTGAATCATATTCATCTTCTACAATCACATGCACATAATTGCAGATTTAAGAAATCTATGGCATGTAAACCTTCAAATATTGCTTGGTACATTCATCTCAACTATTGAAAAATTTTATATTGATTCCATTAAATATTGAACCTATGGCAGGTGAAATTTCAGAAAAAATCCAAAGAAAATTCTTACAGATTGAGTGCTGCTATGCTCCATTTGACGAATTAATAGAAGGACTTGCAAGAAAGAAACCTGATATAGGTATATTAAGGAGCTCACGCCATAATGGACTGTGACAGAGACATAAAGCTATAAGAATATTCATGATTGAAGGATACAAAAGTAACCATCAAGGTATAGTTCACTGCTTTGTTATAGTAGACCTCAATTTTGACAGACGTTGCATTTAGCAGTAATGGTGAGAAGCAGTCCCCATCATCATCCGCAGAGGGGCTCTCCATTAACCCTTCTAGATGAAAATTATCATGTTCACCTTCTGTAGGAAATAAAGTAAAAATTTAGTAAATCAAACGAACAACAATATAAAAAAATTAATCCACAAGAAGAATGTACTCAATGGATAGAAAGTGGTTAAAACTAAGTAATGTACATATAATTTTACATTCATATACGTAGCAATTGGTAATATTAAATCTGATAAAATGTTTCATAATAGCATTACACTCATACTGTGGACACCAAAAAATGGTTATAATAATAATTATTCTATTAGAAATGGAAAAAAGTATTTACTTAGATGATAAGAAAACCTTCTAAACAAGATACAGAATACAAAAAGGAAGAAAATTATTTGTGTAAAAGAGATCCCTAATCCATGTATATGACAGACTCCTTACTATAGAAGAAAGTATCCATAGGCAGGGAGAACAAAAGTACCGTTATTTGATGATGGCAAGCGTGAAACCTGAGCAGCAATTTCGATATTACAATGTTTCTCCGCATCATGAATCAGAGCTGCAGTAACCAATACGAGAAAGTAGCAAGTCAATAATATACCTACAGCTATAAATAAATAAAACAGGAGTGGGGTGGGTTGGCCTTCAAGATATACTGGTATTTAGAAAAATTACAATGTTTTCTTCTCCACATTCTATCTCTTGAAGAATCTTGCAGTACCTGAGATGAGAAAACTCCAAGCTGTGTACAAAAGACATATACGAAGCAAATAAGTATTTCTGACTGCTAACTTTTTATATAATAAAAGACAACTGTTTAGTCAAAGATGGAAAAATACAAGTAATTTGAAGGATAAGGGAAATCCTCCATTCAAAAAAAAGGAATCACAAAGTAATGGTGAAAAGGACAACATGAATGGAGCAAAGCTGGTCAATCTGTTTGCATATTGTTAAGAAAGCCCCACTATGAAAGACCATTTTTGTTCATATTCACATAAAAATATTATGGATTTGCTACCAGCTACTATCTTCAAATGAATTTGTTTAAATGAAGAAAAGCTGTACAACTTAAGATATTTACATTCATGTCCAGTTTAAAGAACCCAGATATGGTCCTAATTCTGAAACAAGGTTTTAAGATGATAAAGGATTCTAACATCTGGACATTTTAAATAATGTTGATACTGGAAATTTTAAACTGCACTTGCACTTCATATGAAGAGAATCTTATTAGGGTATTGAGATGGATATATTGCAACATAGATATTTTGATTTCCATTCCAACTTCAAATGTTTGACAGCAAATATGAGTAATCCAACAAAGAAAAGATCATTAACTGGCAGGCTTATGACACTTAAAAAATCAAGCCCGTGAAAATGGATTGAACCTATCCATTCTCCTTGAGATCTAGGACTTGAAAATATCAATGAAAAGAGTAAAAAGAATATCTGAAACAGGAACAGATATTGACCACCCAAATTGAAGTGCTGTTAATATTATTGTAAGCCATGTAATGCAATCAGATTATAAAATTTAAAAGATCAAGGATGCAGGAAATAACAATGTTACCAGATGATATGGATTAGATAAAATATAATCTTCATTCTGATTCAGCTCCCCCTCTTTTCCACTGCAACATGAGGAAACAAGATATACTCTTCAGCACATTCAGATATTGTAAGTTTTACTGTATGGAAATATAGGCATTTCAGTTAGACTCAAGGACTAAACAGACAGAAATAGTTATATTTTACTTCCATAAAATGGTTTACAGATCAGATTTGGAGAACAGGACATCAACTACAAAGAGTTTCCTCCTAATGAGGAATTTCCTCCTAAATCTCCACAAATAACAGACACATCAATCAACAACCTCCTGTAGGTCTGTCATGCAATTGCTTAATACAGAATTGCAAAGCCTACATTTTTTTTTCAAACAAAATCTTCAATGGCCTCAGGCCATTTCTCTCGGCAAGCTCAACAGAACTTGGCCAGTCAATTTCATTCCAAACAGAATTTGTCTATGAAATAAATGAAAAAAATTAAACAAGTATAACAGAACACAAAAACTGATTCAAGATGAAATGTCAAATTTGGACAAAAAGAAGTTTTAATTTTAAACAATCGAGACAATACAAATTTATAAACCAATTTGAGCTTAATATAAAGTTGGTCTGCAGATCACATTGATGATATCCATGAAATTTACCTGTTGGCGACCATTCGAAGCTGTCTAAAAGGCCATATGTATACACCTTCTATTCTGATTTGGGCACCACTGACATCGTATTCATTGTCAAACACATCATGGAATATAACCACCCCCTGATGAAAAACAAACCAAAGAAAACTGTTATAGAGGAAAAAGGACTATTTTACAGAAACAGTAATAAAGATGTGATTGAAACTCTAATTCTGCACAAAATAACCGTATTATTGTATAGTGAGATGAAAGGGTCCATTATTTGCTCTAGGATATTCAAAATATAGAGATCCGGCCAGATTATTGTGCATTCGTTTGTGTATGTATTAGAAGTATGAAAAAATACACTTGGCTCAGCAACTGAGACTGACGCAGTAAACAAAATGGTAGCTAAGATCTCTACAGATTATTAACCTCTCTAACCATTAAATATGAATACAATACTTGTCCAGAAAAGAGTAAAACGCAGTATAATGACAACTAACAAAAGACAGTTTCATTCAATGGAGAAGGGCCATTGGATAAGTTTTAACTGTTCTTTTTCAAACATGGACAAATTAGAGACGTAATGTTAAATGAAAAGATGAAATTAGAGACAGAGAAAGCAAAAGATGAAAACCTAGAAGGTATAGGCAAAATTAGAGATGTAGTTTTACTAATAATCACATGTCACATACTTACATTTCCAAACAAACTAGTTTACAAAGTTCATTATCATCAGAACTGCTGCATTAAGAAAACATAGATAGTTTACTCTAATCAAGGTCAGCCTTTTTCAAGTTTGACTTTTAAGTGTATATATCATGTGTTATAAATTTATAACAGTCTCTCCATTCAATAAAAACACTTAAGCATCCATAAAAGGACAGCCTAATAAAAAACACAAGCTGACCTCACAATGACAGAAACTATAGTTTAGTAAATGAAATAATATAAGAGTGAAGACTTTTTAGTTCTTCAGAATAGAAAAATGATAAGATTCATAGGAACTTTAATAACTTCAAGCGTAATGCAAAAGCCATTGATATTTCAAATAAATGCATAGTAAGTGAATACAGTTTCAAGTAGAACAAATAAGAAAATATACAACATATGAAAACCAAATTCCTGTGAAATTAGCAATATAGTTCAACATTGCACCTGAACATAATGTACTCCGCTTATCTTTGTCGGAGTACTAACTAACTCAATTACAGAATTTCCATTTGTTTTTCTGATGTCTGGAAATCTGGAAGAGCCATTTGTGGTATCCAAAAATTTCCAAGACCCTGCATTTCAAGAGGTCAACATATAAACATCCTCAGACTTCAATAAACTTATAAATTTGTCCCACAGCAAATAAATTTGTTCAAATGACACCTTTTAGAAATGAAGCATATTTCAGTAAATTTCACATAATTACTTTCAAAATTACATGATCTTTCAAAATGCCTTAAGTTCATTTAGTTAATTTGAGGCAACATGTAACCTAGTTTTAGCGTGGATGCTGCTCCCTCTGCCTTTATTATGCTGTGTCCAATGGTAGAAGATTAAGAACATGTAAAAATAGGCATAAAGGTAACCGTAGCATTTAGCAACATGCTTGCTCCCAAAAAAGAAAAGACAATTAAAGTATGGACTAATTCAAAATATCAAGCAGACACAGAAAAGGTTTTTTAAAGGTCAATAATATTATAAACCAGTAACTTCTTCATAGATCTGAGTTAGTTCGTTATCCAATCATAAATCCTCTGAACAGATATCAGTGAAACATATGTTCAGCATGGTACTTACATGAAACATGAACTGACCAAAGCTACAACTTGAATATAACAGAAAACCACACATACACTAAGGTTAGTAATGAATACAAACCTTTGTAAGTTCCTGTTATGTTCCATTGTGAAAAAGGACCTAAGTTGTTCTCGTCCTTTCTTGTAAAGAGCTGCTGAGAAAGGTAACATATCAATAACATACAAATGAAGTGAGTTCACCTTCAGTCAGATTTTGACTCAATCATAACAACCCCAATTTGTCAATTCAAATCATTTTTAATCATAAGTCAGGGTTTGGGAAAATTAATATCAGTAAAAACTAAAGAACAACTGAGTGAAAATCCTTGGACGTAATTATAAATCAATAAAAGTGACAACATTATCCTCCATCCTTTACCACAAACCTGATTGCAAATGTATTATTTGTTTTTCATTTCAAGATTCAATGTCCTTTAGCTACCTTTTATACAGGTCCTAAAAACATTGTTTAACTAAAAAATGGGCAGAAAGATATTATTCGGACAAGAAAAAAGAAATTTTACAAATGCCCAATACCAATTATGATTGCTGATTGTCGATTGCCCAATATATAAATCTATAATAGCATATATATATATATATATATATATATATATATATATATATATATCGATATAATAATTAATAGTCTTGGACACCTTATGAGTTACATATGAAGGATAAATTCAAACGTATGACCATTTTCTGAGAAGAGTACCCTGTAAAGCCCCAAAAAAACATACCTAAAGCACACACTGGCATACAATTCTATAAATAAAACTTAAGTACCTTGCAAATGCAGCTCTTTGCTTATTCTTATCCTCACAGATTCTCTCCCAACACCATCTATAAACATTCTGACAAACTTAATAAACACATATCACTCTTCTCTCTAGGTTCAAACATTCTAAACACGCTCAATTAACATCAGTTTTAACAGAACTAAACTTTCAAATTTCCTGTTCCTAGGGTCTAGTCTAATTCACAAAATCACAACTGCATAAAGCAAAATTACTAAATGCAATCCCTAACTGACAACAATTAAAATGCAGGCGCACATCTTCAACATTACAACTTCAAAAAAAAAAAACATCAAATGCACGTGCATCCTAATTAGTTAAGTTAAATACTCATTAAAATAAACTGAAATTAAATAAAGCTCCTAAACAAACCTCATCATCCCAGGACCTAGTTCTCTCCCTCAAGGGTCTGAGACCCGCCACAGGATTAACTAACAGTAGAACCACCCACCACCCAACTGCAATCTGAAACAAAAATTCAAGCCCCCTCCTCTTCTTGCACAAAGAAAACTCCAATCTTTGAGTGGCAACCATATCAAATCCCTAAAATTCAACTCCAATTCAAGGACCCACTTCTCAGTCGAAGCTGAACAGAGGGAACCCAGGGGAAAAACCCAAGACCCACCATAGCAAATAGCTTTAAAAGGAGGCAACAATAAAAGGGTTGCTTCAGAAGAAGTCAAAAGGGTCAGGGGAAGCTTGATCAGATAGAGAAAACGATAGACCAACGACTTAATTGGTCACCAAATGCGATTTTTGAAGCAAAAAAGATGCGTTCACCACTTAGCTTTGCACCAAATTTAACTTAAGTTGTACTAATCACAATCACTAGTAGTAACAATTAAAAAATTATGGTTTGGGATTTGGGTTTGGAGCAAATTTTTGCTTCTGAGAGATTGCCCCAGAGTTGGTTGTTAACTAGTTTTCTGGGTTTTGGTTTTTTAGTAAAAAAAGCTCACGGTCTGCTCGAACAGAAGCAATCACGCTCTTTGTTAAGGCGATTCCTTGCACGCGCTAAAAACTATTACTTACTTTCCTGGTGGTTATTATTTAGTAGTATCACTAACACTATTATTAAGTAATAGAATATTTGGGTTAAGTATTTTTTTTCAACTCTCTCAGAATGACTCTGTACTGAAAATAATATTTAAATTATCTTTTTCAACTTAAAGAACGACTCTGTATTATAAATAAATAAATAAAAAGGATGGTGGATTGCTCCCATCTCAATGTTAGATACCATTGAATTGGTCATTTTTAATGTCATTGATCTCGAATCAGAATTTTGAGACAAAATTATATGTACCAGTGTTGTATATAATAATGATAATAATAAAAATAATTTTATATGTATTTAATTTAGGCTTAAATACATTTTTCGTCCTCATTTTCATAGTGTTTGTTGCGGATGGTCCTCATTTTGACAGAATGTTTAAAGTAGTCATCATTTTTACCGAATGTTTAAAATGGGTTTTGGTAAGGAATGTTTGGACAGTTGGTGAGTTTTGACAATCTTGTTCCTTCATTCCCAATTGGTGTTGCTGCAATCTTCTTCCTGCAATCCCATTATATAGGTATGTTACGTCCCAGTCTTCTTCCTTTACCTCTGATTGTAATAGTTGGAGGCAAACATATCACTTCGTGCACGGTTGGCGGTTGGCGGTTCAACGAGAAATAGATTAATCCCGATTTGTAGCTGCGGAGAGATGACAACTTTGAGGATGACAAGAACTCCAAAGAATATTGGTAGGGTTTAGGAAGATGAAGAAATCGCCTCCAAGAGCGCAACTGCAATACAACTCAAACCCTAATTGCAAAATTTCTCCCAAATTGAAATGTTAACATTAATTAACCATCTATACAGTACACGTAACACACCCGATGCAACGTAATACAAACAGTGTCACATGTACAATGTTCTGTTACTGATTTAAACGGCGTCACAAAAAAGGACTAAATAAAAAAAATGACCAAATAAAATACGAATTGCGAAAATGAGGACTATTCTAAACATTCTGTAAAAATGAATAATATTCTAAACATTCTGTAAAAATGAATAATATTCTAAACATTTTGTAAAAATGAATATCATTTTAAACATTATGTCAAAATGATGACCATTTGCAACAAACACTACGAAAATAATAACAAAAAAGGTATTTAAACCTTTAATTTAATATTCAGGTTTCGAACTATAAATTATTTATCTAGAATAATTTTTTAGTACTCCCCCAACAAACTCAAATTAGAATAATATCGTTGCATAAAATATTCATATAATAATATTGCCATCACATGTGATGGTAGGTTAAGTCATAGATCATAATCTGTTCATAGTCAATCATTGTTTAAATTATGGAATCAGTTACTCAAAAACCATTCTAAAGAAAATGTTGTGCTACCTTTGCATGTATCTGGCAATCCATGATTTACACAATAATACACATCCTTTTTGTATTGTTGTTATTTTTTTATGACATGAAATAAAAAAAATTCAATATAAATTGATTACATAAAAAATCAAAGACTTTTATCTACTTCAATTATCTCTGTCTCTGTGTTTCTTATATAATAATGGTTCTTTGTTTCAGCTTCTGGATAGTGCAATGATGATTCATACCAAAAAGGAAAACATGAATAAAAAAAACATCACATACTTTGTACTTATTAGATCAACATAAACCCTAGACATACTTTTTTTTTTTTATGATTTGGTTAGAACTAATACAAGGTGCCACTTACCCAATAAAAGGTACAACATTAATTTTGTTTTCTTGTTGATAATTACGATAAGGGAAAAAAAACTGCAAAAAGTATAATTGGCCTAACAGTCTCTAACTAACCTAGATTGGGATATTCTTCACTTCAAAGCTTGACATTTAAGTGTTGTGATTAATATTCATCATTCCAAACGAAACAAACAATATGGCAGGTAATTCGATTGTTTGTATGTCGTTGTCTGATGGCATTAAGAAGAGAATGAAAATATGATTTCATATATTTCTTTAGATCTGGAAATTCGTAGAAATATAACTTCTTTTTCTATCTTTTTAATAAATGGTTTTTCAACTTTATGTATGAGAAGAAAATATAATACCACGAAGACTTTATAATTCTCCATTAACAAAAATACTAACAATTCATACTTTATGATAACAAAAAATAAAGATTCTACAATCTTTTATATCCTCTAATTTTACCATTAAATCAACTTTATAACTTAATAGTAAATGACATTTTTGTATTACGTATTCTTTTTTTATATTTGGATTATGTATATGGGTTTGAACAACCTGTTACTTTATTTAATTATATTTATTCGTGCAGACAAAAAATAAATTCTAAATGAATTCAAATCTTCCTTTATATCATTGCCTAACAAAATCCCAACGTTTGTTCATGGGAATAATTGTTAAAAGGAAAAAAAAGGAGTAATTATGGGTTCAATGGAGAAAAATCAAATAAATATAAATGTGAGGATATATCATATTAAAGTCTATAAATGATTTCATCAAGATTAAAAATAAAAGTTGCATACTTTGACAAAACTATAATGAAAACAAAATATACAAGTGAAAAGTAAAATATAATAATTTATGATAACAAAGATAGTTATAGTATTAAAAACAAATGTAACATATTACGAGGATGAAAAAAATATCTATGACTCAATTGTTGGTTATGAATTAATAATATAAGTTAATTATTTTTTTTCTATATGATATATAATTATTTGTTTAATTTCTTTATTATAGTGTATTTTTTTGTATTTATCATTATTTTTATTATAATGTTGGTATTATCATCGCTTTTATTATAATTTTTTTTGTCATATCTTTTCACAGTAATTGTCATCAAACAACTTTTTATGTTATGCTATTATTATTATTATTATTATTATCAATGCTGTCATAATAATTACCACTTATATTAATGTTGTTATCACTCTCATATCTATTTATCATCTTATTTCAACTATTATGGTTATCATCACTTATCTCATTATTATGGTTAGCAACATTATTTAAATATCGTTATTTATCATTCTTATATTTATATCTCTTTTTTATTTTTTCCAAATTTTCATCTTTTCATAAGATTTAAGTGTGAACAAAATAATTCAAATTCTATTGCTACAAAAGATATACTGAGTAAAAAAAAAACTATATACCCATTAAAGACACAAACACTCATAAAACTTATTATTCATATTGATACCGAAGGGTGATAATTATGTAGCTACATTAGTCAACCATATGAATTGTAAAATAGGTCAAAAGATGGACTGACTATTTAATTCATCATTTTTTTAATATATACATCATTATTTTTAATTGTTCAATTCAAAATTAAATAGAATCTCCTAATACATTATATATATATATATTACAACTTATATGATTGAAAGACTAATTTAATTTATTTTTTTAAAAACAAAAATTAGTAATTTTTAAATATTGTAATTTTACATTGTAAACTATTTAATTAATTGTAACAGGTGAATTTGAAGAAGATTTATATATTATTCAATTGCAAAATCATTAAATAACATTTATTTGCAAATAAAACTACCAGTTAATTTATATTTATCACCTTCAATAATGAGAGAATTAATGATGGATGTTTGATATTCATACATTTACTAAACAAATCTATTAAAAAATAACATATCACATTTTTTATCCTTTAAACTTATAAGTTCTATAAATATAGTTAACAACCGCTAAATCTTATATTGTCCTCCTAAAATACTATTATAAATTGTCATGGGATTTTTCTTTTTCCAAATTGGTTAAAAAAAATTGTAATAATTTTTTTTTTGCCATATTTCTTAGAATCTTAATAATTCTTTCATAGGTAATTATTTTCTATAAAATTATAAAATTTGTAAATATTTTTTACAAAATTTGTTACAAAAAATGTTTTATACAAAATATCTCGTAAAAAAAATGACAGTAATTTCTTGTAATTTTTTTATAACAAAATTTGTAAGTATTTTTTTTAAAAAAAATCAAAATAAAATTAACAGAAAATATGAATTTTTTAGTAGAAAAAAAGAAAAGAAAGAAATAAAATTTCTAATAGTAATAGTAAGAAGATATAAATGAGTTGAAAGTTTTTTTATATATATATATATATATATATATATATATATATATATAACAATATATAAAGATGATTTCTTTTTTTTTATCAACATTTCATAATACTAATTCTACCTTTTACAATATAATTATTTATTAAAATTTTTAAAATTAACAGTTATTTTTACCTATTTTCTATAAAATTGTTTATCTTTTCTTTTTTTTATATATCAACAATTAATTTCTCTAATCATTTTACTTTATTTTTAATAAATATAAATTTACTTTATATATTAATTTAATAACATTACTTTATTATCATCTACTAACATACTCGTTTATATTTTAAAAATAAGTACACAAAATGCGATAGCGTACGTTTGAAGACTAACCATTTGCCTTTTTCTAGCAGTACGTTTGAAGATTTTTTCTTTCCTAAGAGGTTTGGTGAATGGTTTCATGTTAGTTTTACAAGATATGTAAGGTTTTTATACAATAAATACTTGTCACTGTCAAAATGGTTTTACTAAATTTAGTGTTTCAATTCAATAAATACTTACCTTTATTTGTTAGAAATGTAAAACTTGATGTGGTTGAATATATATTTTGTGATTTTAATTTATATGTTGAGTACTTTTTACGTAATAGTAACAAAATTTGAAATAGATACTTAAAAAAAAGTGAAAATGTTTTTCTATCAAATTGTAAATTATCCCGTTTAAAAAAAGTGGAGAAAGATTAAAATACTAAGGATATCATATGTTAATTTGTGAAGAAACATTTTTATATTTTTCAATTGTCTTTCAATTATTTGCACTTTATTTTGTTTTTTAGGGATTGAAAAATAATGTCTCTAAAACCATCGTCATTTTTTCTCAAAGATTACAAAAAAAAAAAACAAAAATCTCAAGCTAGCTATAATTCACCACTACTAAATTTTTTTTATATTGTAAATTTGTTAAAAGAATTTGCAAGAAAAGACTTTTGTTTGTCATTTTTCTAAACATTTTAATTGGTATATAATTCCTTGGATCATTATTTTCTGCAAAATTATAAAATTTGTAATTATTTTCTACCACATTTGTTGCGAAAAGTGTTTTATACAAAATATTTTGCAAGAAAATTAGTAATAATTTCTTGCAATTTTTTTTCTCAACAAAATTTGTAAATATTTCCTACAAACAAATTTTCAAAACAAAATTGACAGAAAATATGAGTTTTTTTAGTAGTGCACGACCTTCTATTAAACATTCCAAATAAAAAGAAGCATTAAAGTCTTAATTAAATAAAATTAAACTTGTTATAACAAATCATCTGTAAAATTTTAAAATGTGTAAATGGTTTATTTCTTAAACTTTTTTTTTAACGTTTGAAAGAGAGTTTAAAAACGATGAAACAAATAAAATAAACAGAATTTTGAAATATCTATATATTCACAACGATATAATATTTGGATAACATGTTGCGCATACCAATATCTATATATTCACAACGATCACCTCATTAATATGCAAACCTTTCATCTTTCTCTTTCTCACTTCCTTCATTTTTCAGATTAATTTCTTCTGCTACGAAGAACACCTCAAACATGGAAATGGGGTACTCTAATAACAGATTTCTTGGCCTTTTTCTCTTCTTCATATCTATGTCCATTCTCTTTTCTTCACCAGCAACAGCATGCACATTTTTTCAACTTGATTGGCTCCCCAACCCTTCACAACATTACACTCACTGGGCACAGAGAAACAGGTTTCAAGTCAACGACACTCTTTGTAAGTCAAACTTGCTTCTGTTTTCAAACCTAAAACACTACACTAATTATGTTTACAACGTTGTCCAATTTAGTTACATACACAATACTTCTTCAAATTTTGTCTTTTTGGTGGTGACATGCAGTGTTTAAGTATAAGAGTGGGTGTGATTCAGTGTTGGTGGTAAAGAAGGAGGATTACGATTCATGCAACACCAGCAATGCCATGCAAGAGATGGACGGTGGTGATTCAATGTTTACTTTTGTGAAATCGGGTCCTTTTTTCTTCATCACTGGCAACGCTCAGAACTGCAAACGTGGTCAGAAGCTAACCGTCGTCGTTTTGGCCGTCAGACATAACAAACACACTCACTTGCTTTCTCCGGCGGCAACACCGCCTACGGCGGGAGCCGAAACACCCGCAGAAAATGGGCCATCTCCAAGCTCTGATGTTAGCCCATCAGGCCCAACTTCTTCAGCGCCGTCTCAGCCGAAACATTCGGGCTCTATGAGGTTTAGGGGTTCGGTTGGTGTCGCTATGGGTGTTGTTAGCGTTGGGTTGGGCTTGTTCTTCAGCATCTTGGGCTAGCTTGCTTGGTAATGGGCCTCAATTTATTTGGGCTTTTGAACTTTGTTGCCTTTTTTTTTCTGAAGTAAAAAAGTTGTTTTTGGTTTCCGTTTTAGTGCATGGCGATGCCTTCAACTGAACATTTTTCCAATACACCAGTTTTTTTTCTCACAAAAATAGTTAATATATTTTAAATCTAATGTATAATTCACTATATTAATTAAGTTTTACAAGATATAACTATAAATATCATACATGAGAATTAATTTCGTTGAATTAAATCGTGGTGGAATTGTGGTTGTTGTCTTTTGGAGTAGAGCAACTACACAACAATAAATTCAAAATTAATTATTTTAAATATTTTTTACTCCAATTATCTCAGAAACAATTTTCTCTACTTGTTTAAACAAATAAATGCGTGGGATGATAAACGAATTAAGTAAATGATCTAATTGTATATATTTTTTTTATTGTTTTATTCAGAAGTTTAAGAATTTTGGTCTTACAAATAAGATAGCTGGGAACCAGCTTCAAAATAAGATATTATTCGTAATTGTACTTTTATACTTACGTATTAAATGTGACTATTTAATAAAATTAAAACATTATTAAATCGATGTCTCACATACGTAAATTTCACTTTTAAAAATTTATATTTATTTATTTATTTTTATTTAGTTATATTCATATTATATGATTTTATCATTTAAAAAATATTTATAAATATTGTATAATATATCGAAGTCAATATTACATATTTCTTAAATGAACTCAAATTTTTGTGGTGCTTACCTATATTTCTGTGCAGGTTCTATCTGAAAAATATTAAATGTAAATCTTATTATAATTGTTATTATTATTATTATTTTCATTTTCCGGAGTGAGGACAAAAAGGTTTTAGTTGTAACAGTTATAATAAGAAGAAAAGTTGTAAGTTCCAATAGTCCACTGAATACTTTTCCACCACAAAAGTTTTTCCTAGGTCACACATTAATTACTTATGATAGTGAGTTTTATTATAAATTATATCGTTTTTAAAATTTATTTTTACTGAAACTAATGTCAAATCACAACTTATTCATATTCATAATTTTAAAATTTACTTATTTTGAAAAATAATTAAATGTGAAAATCTATAAGATCCCAGGACGTACTATAAATGAGTTTCATAAGTTCTTTTATTTCTTTTCACCATGATCCCTCTAGAACTTAACAAATATTCTCAAATATGTTAACAAATAAGTGATATATTTATCTTGATTTCAACTATATAATTTATAACATTAACGCATATTTAAATTTTTTATTTTGAACAATAAACATGAGATTAATTAAAACGTTTGTAATTTTTAAATTAATTTATATCTTTACTTTCTTTTTTTGAATTTTAAATAAACAATGGCATTTTGTGTAGATATTCTATAAAATATTCAAAAGTAGATAAAAATAATAATAAAATCTAAATAAAGTGATGAAAAAAATGGTAAAGATATAAAACTCGTTAAATTAAAAGGATTCATTTTACTTGTAAAATGTATCATTTATTTATTTTTATATATTTACTATGTTTTCTTAAATAATTAATTCTTTTTAACTTCTTGTTCCTTCTTTGTTATGAAATTCATCTTAATTTATTTTATTACGCATTCTTATTCTTATTCTATAGTTCATACTTTTCTTATGAACTTGTAATTGAAATCATTTACTCAAGTTTTTCATGAATCTTTCACGATTTAAAAAACAATTGGGGAGATTCAATGTATCTAAATGCTATGTTTTATATGTTAAAAATTTTATATTCTCATATGATTCTTATCAATAAGAGATGCAAACACAAATATGTAAAAATAAATAAATCTCAAATGTAAGTTTAGTTGAAGGCACAGTCGGTATATATGCTTGTACAAATTGAACACAAAAAGCACGTTTTCAAAATATAGATGCATTAAAGATACCATCACCAACTTCAATAAACAAACACAAGAAAATTAAGAATGACAATGATGTTGTTATTTATCTTTTCTTTTTTAATTATGTATTTGGGTTTATGTTGATGATAGTGAGTTTGAAAGACCATTAATGTGGTAAAAAATTACTTGCTTTTAATTAATTATTCAACAAAATTTATATATTTTTGTATTTTTTTTAAGGATAAATAATTGATTTAGTATAATAAATATTGTCATATTTAATTTTCAGTATTTGAATAAATTGTTTATAATTAGTATTTTTAATATGGTAAAAGTTTACATGTTTTTAATAAATTATTTAACAAAATTCATATATTTTTTATATCTTAGTTATAAATAGTTGGTTCAGTATAAATATTGTCATATTTCAGTAAGTAATTTGCGATCAAACTTTTAAGGAAATAGCTAAGAATATTTCTCCAAATTTGCAAGGGATGGGTTGTTATAAATATGTTAAGAAAATAGCTAAAAGACAAATTGCTACCAATTCCCTAAAGAATAATTAAAATAAATTGATTTGTAGGAAAAATTACGACAAATTTTTAACTGAAAAGCTAGGAATATGTAGCTATAAATTTATTATAAGAAATAGATAAGGATAAGTTGCTATTGATTTATTTAGGAATAACTAAAGACTAAGTGCTACGGAGTAATAAGCAAGTGTTGTTACTAATTACCGAATGTATGTATTATCATGCTTTTTTTATCTTATTAGCTAGAGACTTGACAAATAATCATATATATATATATATATATATATATATATATATATATATATATATATATATACATATTAAGATTACGACTATTACTCCCTGCTTTTTAATGGAGATAATCATTATTTCATGGGAAAATAATTATTTATTTAAAGAAAGATTTTAAATTTAGAAAACTTAGAATTTGGTTTTTATAGTAACATCAAAACTTGATACGTGATAGACATTAACTAAGTAGGTCTTATTTCTCATCCTCAAATGACATCGAAAGTAGAATGTATTTATTACAAACGCATTTTTTAAGGTCATGATTTTATTCATTAATTTATATTCAATTTTATTTATGATGGAATAAAATAATTTGATACGTGATAGACATTAACTAAGTAAACTTAGGAATCTTATACATAATCTATACTTAATCTTAAAAATAATTCCGTGTATTGCACGGTAAATAATTAGTTTGTTAGAGACGCATCTCTCAACTTGTTTTATATACTTTTAACGTACAATATTTTAGA
The DNA here is from genome assembly GCF_037176805.1 of Vigna unguiculata. NCBI lineage: Eukaryota > Viridiplantae > Streptophyta > Magnoliopsida > Fabales > Fabaceae > Vigna > Vigna unguiculata. Next base: position 47,495,195 of record NC_140796.1, read on the forward strand.
GCAAACATTTCTTATATTTTACGACTTTAGAAGACGTGATGCTATGGATCTTCTAGAAATTTTGTCTACACACATTATATATATATATATATATATATATATATATATATATATATATTATTAATCAAATAAATTATTTTTATACCATTGCTATTATTTTTAGACTAACCATTTGCCTTTTTTTAGCAGTACGTTTGAAGATTTTTTCTTTCCTAAGAGGTTTGGTGAATGGGTTCATGTTAGTTCTACAAGATATGTAATTTAAAGGTTTTTATACAATAAATACGTCACTGTCAAAATGCTTTTACTAAATTTATTGTTTCAATTCAACAAATACTTACCTTTATTTGTTACAAATGTAAAACTTGATGTGGTTGAATATATATTTTAAGATTTTAATTTATATGTTGAGTACTTTTTACATAATAGTAACAAAATTTGAAATAGATACTAAAAAAAAAAAATACAGTTAGCATCTCTTAGACTAATGCTAACTTTATATGGTGAAATTAGAATCCGTTTGATTGTTAAACTACGTACTTTTGACTTCATTTTCTTTTTTTTTTTCAAAACAATGTTAGATTCCAACTTAACGTTGGACTGACCAACCAGTTGATGTTGAACGCAGTTTTTTTGTTCTTATATTGTGACATCGACTTTTAATCAATTCCAGTGTTGGATTTTCTAATATTACTTACTTTTATAAATACGAAAAAAATTAAACCCAAACACATTTTTCAAAGTGAACTATCTTAATTATATGTATTTTAAGATCTTAATTAGATTTAGTTTGACGAATCAACAAATCTTTTTTGCAAAATGTATCATTTGAAAATTTTAGATAGTTCATTACGCATTTTTGTACATGCCCTATCACTTGAATTCGTAGAGAGTCTACTGTTTACATATTTTACAGATATATTAATTTTCTAATTTATAAATCATTTTTTACGTTTATTTATTTAAAATTTAATTACAAACTTAAAATTATTTATTATTTTTTTCTCAATTTCTACTTTTTTTAATATATATATAACAATATATAAAGATATTCTCTCATTTGTGTTTACATTTTAAAATTTCAATTTTACCCTTTAAAGTATAATTATTTATTAAATATTTGAAAATTGGTCATTACTTTTACAAGTCTATTACATATTAAGAAAAGAAGATACCACCAAAATTACTACAATACCCATTTTCTTTTATTGACACGTGTCATAAAAATTAGTTTTTTCGTCATTTGAAAACTCTGGTACAAAAGGACCTGGGTTAAAATCCTACAAAAGTCAATTTGTTTTTATTTTTTTCTTTTATTTATGATTTCCACTATAATATTAATTATAAATAATATTACTATTTGTTCTATTACATATTAAGAAAAGAAGATACCACCAAAATTACTACAATACCCATTTTCTTTTATTGACATGTGTCATAAAAATTAGTTTTTTCGTCATTTTAAAACTCTGATACAAAAGGAACTGGGTTCAAATCCTACAAAAGTCAATTTGTTTTTATTTTTTTCTTTTATTTATGATTTCCACTATAATATTAATTATAAATAATATTACTATTTGTTTTATTTTTATAAGTATTAGTATTTCTAATTATTAATAATATATTATTATAATATTATTTATAGTGATAGAAGTAAAATTATAACAAATATTAGTATTATTATTATATGTTACTATTATATATTATTACTATTAGTATTATTAACATGATTAGTAGTAAAGTTATTATTCTTATTTGTAATATATAATATTATTATTATTATTATATATTTTTGTTAGTAATTACATCTGAATTTTTATTAAATTTAAACTTTAAAAAAAAGGTATATTGTTAAATATACGATTAATTTAAAAATTTACTCCAATATTTCATTGTTGATGTTCATACCCATTCAAATTTGAAAGATTTGTCGACCATTATGGAATTATGTCAATCTTTGACAAAAATAAACAAATTAAAGATATTTTACTTCATTAATTGTCTGATTTATTTTATTTAACTCTTAATGTTTCATTTTCTACAACGAAGATTATCAAAACAAAAATCAGAATAAAATGAAAGATGAATTTCTTGAATGCAATATGGTTATTTCCATTCAAAAAGGAATAACTGGAGATTTTTATTCCGAATAAATTATTGATGAGTTCAAAGTTTTTTACTATATAATTTCAACTATAATATTAATTATAAATATATTATTATTTGTATTTTTTTATAAGTATTAATATTTCTAATTATTAATAACATATTATTATAAATATTATTTATAGTGATAGTAGTAAAATTATAACAAATATTAGTATTATTATAATAATAATAATAATAGTTATTATTATTATATGTTACTATTATATATTATTACTATTAGTATTATTAACATTATTAGTAGTAAAGTTATTACTCTTATTTGTAATATATAATATTATTACTATTATATATTTTTGTTAGTAATTGCATCTCAATTTTTATTAGATTATGATAAATTATTTTTTTGTCTTAAAGTTAAAAAAAAAAGGTATATTGATAAATATATGATTAGTTTAAAATTTCACTCCAATATTTCATTTTTGATGTTCATATTCATTCAAATTTGAAGGATTTGTCGACCATTATTGAATTATGTCAATCTTTGACAAAAACAAATAAATTAAAGATATTTTACTTGATTGATTTTCTAATTCGTTTAATTTAACTCTTAATGTTTCATTTTCTACAACGAAGATTATCAAAACAAAATTCGGAATAAGATGAAAGATGAATTTCTTGAATGCGATATGGTTATTTATATTCAAAAAGGAATAATTGGAGATTTTTATTCTGAATAAATTATTGATGAGTTCAAAATTTTTTACTATAATTATTTTGGGTCATTCAAAATTATTGGTCAAGATCCGTCACGAGTTATTATTATCAATTATAATTAATAATCATTATTACTATCAACTATAAATATTATTATCATTATTATTAATTATAATTATTTCTATTATTATAGTACTAATATTATTATATTAGTATTATTATTATTATTAAGAACTATAATTATTATAATAGTTATTATTATTATTATTATTATTGTTTTTATTATTATTGTTAGATACACATATTTAGGGATGTCAACAGGACGAGTAGGATACGGTAGTAGTTCCCCCATACCCTACCTGCTGGATAAATATCTGTCTCGTATTTATTTCTATATTCGTCGGGTACCCGCCTATTTTTTTCATATCCGTAGGTATCCACGGGTACTCACGGATACTTACAAAATTATTTAAGAAACAAATATTTAATCATAAATTCAAATAAAATAAAATAAAATACATCACTGTCATAAATTTTAAATAAAGTTCAATAAACTCAAGTTCATACAAGTCCAAATAATTATAAAAATAAATATAAAATGACGTTCAACACAATGAAAATTCTTTAATTAGTGTTTTGATCAATAAACTCACTTTCTCCGATTGATTCCTGAAAACTAAACAAAATAAACAAATAATAAAACTCAACTGTCACGTGTTAAATATTCTTATTTTGATTCCATCATTTGACAACAAACATACCATAAACGTCACTGTCTATATAGGGTTTGATGTATATACCCAATTTCAAATAAAGGAAAGAGAATAATGTCAAGGGGTGTATCTAAAAGAAAACAATGTACGAATACTTGAAGTTGGAAGAATGAAGACAGAAGAGAAGACAAGATGTGTAGCTTAGAAAAAATTAGGTCAAAATATTTTTTACTAATATATATATGGGTATTTCTATGAATTAAAGTTTAGCGGGTATGGATACTATGATACCCGTACCCGCCCTGTTAACATGCGAGTATAAAAAATATCCGTACCCGTGGGTATCCATTTTTAATATTCATTTCCCACCGTTGCGGATACCTGCGGGTACATATTGTTTTTGACATCCCTACACATTTACTTTTACTTACTATGTAGGAATCATGTTTCAATTACTTATCATTTTTATTTGTTTCGTTGTTCATTTATCTTTCCATTTGAACAATTATTTTAATTCAACTACATCATATTGTGATATTAATTTTATTTATTATATTTAAAACTGAATTTACAAATTCATTTCATTGATAATAACATTTACAACAATATAACCTAATTTTCATGATATTTATTATTTTTTTTATATTATTATTATTATCAATTATAACTCTAATTATAGTTATTATTATTATTATTATTATTATCAGATGTAATTATAATAATAACAAACAAATTAAAGATATTTTATTTGATTAATTGTCTAATTTATTTTATTTAACTCTTAATGTTTCATTTCTACAACGAAGATTATCAAAACAAAAATTGGAATAAGATGAAAGATGAATTTCTTGAATGCAATATGGTTATTTACATTCAAAAAGGAATAACTGAAGATTTTTATTCCGAATAAATTATTGATGAGTTCAAAGTTTTTTACTATATAATTTCAACTATAAAATTAATTATAAATATATTATTATTTGTATTATTTTTATAAGTATTAATATTTCTAATTATTAATAATATATTATTATAAATATTATTTATACTGATAGTAGTAAAATTATAACAAATATTAGTATTATAATAATAATAATAATAATAATAATTGATATTATTATTATATGTTACTATTATATATTATTACTATTAGTATTATTAACGTTATTAGTAGAAAAGTTATTACTCTTATTTGTAATATATAATATTATTACTATTATATTTTTTTGTTAGTAATTACATCTCAATTTTTATTAGATTATGATAAATTATTTTTTTGTCTTAAACTTAAAAAAAAGGTATATTGATAAATGTATGATTAGTTTAAAATTTCACTCCAATATTTTGTTGTTGATGTTCATACTTATTCAAATTTGAAGGATTTGTCGACCATTATTGAATTATGTCAACCTTTGACAAAAATAAACAAATTAAAGATATTTTACTTGATTAATTTTGTAATTCATTTTATTTAACTCTTAATGTTTCATTTTCTACAACAAAGATTATCAAAACAAAATTTGGAATAAGATGAAAGATGAATTTCTTAAATGCAATATGGTTACTTACATTCAAAAAGGAATAACTGGAGATTTTTATTCCGAATAAATTGTTGATGAGTTCAAAAGTTTTTACTATAAATTATATTGGCTTCCCCAAAATTATTGGCAACTATAATTAATAATCATTATTACTATCAATTATAAATATTATTATCATTATTTTAATTATAATTATTTCTATTATTATAGTACTAATATTATTATATTACTATTATTATTATTAAGAACTATAATTATTATAATAGTTATTATTATTATTATTATTACTATTGTTTTTATTATTATTGTTAGATACACATTTTTAGGGATGTCAACATGACGGGTAGGGTACGGGTAGTAGTTTTCCCATATCCTACTTGCTGGATAAATATCCGTCCCGTACCCGTACCCATATTCGTCGGGTACCCGCCTATTTTTTCATATCCGCAAGTATCCACGGGTACCCGCGGATATTTATAAAATTATTTAAGAAACAAATATTTAATCATAAATTCAAATAAAATAAAATAAAATAAAATACATCACTGTCATAAATTTTAAATAAAGTTCAAATAAACTCAAATTCATACAAGTCCAAATAATTATAAAAATAAATATAAAATGACGTTCAACACAATGTGGACACAAAAGAGAATCCTCTTTATATATTTTTATAGATTATTATTATTATTAATTAGAACTATAATTATTATAATAATAATAATTATTATTATTATATTATTATTATTATTATTATTATTATTATTATTATTGTTTTTGTTATTATGTTTACATACGCATTTTACTTTTACTTACTATCTATGAATCATCTTTTAGTTACTTGACCCTTTTATAGTTTTGTTGTTTATTTATTTATCTATTTGTATATGTAGTTGTATTATTATTATTATTTGTTTATCATCACGCAATATTATTTTAGTGTTATTATTATTATCTATTATTATTATTACTATTATTATTATTATTGTTGTTGTTGTTGTTGTAGTTAAATACACATTTTACATTTATTTACTACGGGATCATATCTTAATTACTTGCACTTTTTATTTGTTTTGTTGTTCATTTTATTTTTATATTTGTGTAATTATTTGAATTATAAAAATAGTCACTAAAATTATTAAAATGAGAAAATAGATAAATAATTTTTATTATGAATAATTATTTTAATTTAACAAATAATAATTAAGAGGATAAAATTATATAAACAAAAGATGACACAACAAATGTATATATCTTTATACATGCAGTTATTGTATTACTATTATTTTTATCACTACGATATATTATTATTGTTATTATTATTATTATTACTATTATTATTATTATTATTATATTTAAACACACATCTTAAATTAATTTACTACGGGATCGTATTTCAATTACTTGTCATTTTTATTTATTTTGTTGTTAATGTATAACTTTATATATAATTATAAATTATTATAGTTGATATTAGTCTTAGTGTTAGCATTAATATTAATATTTATAGCATAAATATTATTATTATTATTGGTATCATTATTATTTTTATTATTATTATTATTATTCATAATGGTGTTATTATTATAAGTGTGTTTTTTTTAATTATAGAAAATGTTGTTTTACTAAATACTTTTGTTAAATAGAGTTTTAATCTTTTAAATTTTTATAATTTATATTAATATTATTATTAGTATTTTTAATGGTTAAATAAATATAATAGCAATTATATTATTATTCTAAAAAATTTTAAAGTAAAAAAATGTTCGCTCAATTAACTATATTATATTGTGATATCAATTCTATTTATTATATTTAAAACTGAAATTATTATTGCATCACTTAGATTTACTATTTCGTTACTTGAATAACAACATTTACAATAATATCACTTAATTTTCATAATATTTCATTACATAATACTTTCAATATTTTATTATTTAATATACAAAATAAAAAAAATACATCCCGTGGGTACGCACGGGTCAGTATACTAGTTTTTTATAAAATCATATCTATGCTTCTCTGCTTCTTATCTTTCTTTTTTAATTTATCAACAGTTTTTCTCTCATCTTTTCTATTCTGATATATTTTACTTTATTTTTAATTTTTAATAAATATAATTTCATTTTATAAATTAATTTAATAAAATTATAATATCAGCACCTACTTATATAATATTACGCATATTTAAAAAATGTGTAATACTAATCTAAAGAAACACACAACCAGATATCAGCACGTGCGTTTGCAAGACTAGATTTTCATTATATTTATTGTATATACCAAAATTTAAACGTTATTTATATTAGAATTGTACCTACATTTTTTATTTTCTCAGTCTCACCTTCTCATATCATATTAATTAATTATGTGATAGATGTGTGTGGATGAGACAAACTTAGGGTAGATATGTTTCTTTCCCGCTATAATTTTGGTCAACATTTATTTTTAGTGGATGAAAATTAACTAAACAGATATGAAATTTGCATAGAAAAAATTATATACAGATTATTAATATATTTATGTGATTTTAGCAAAAACATTTATTATTTGTTTATATAACGTGTGATGTCATTGATTGATATCAACAAATGAGAATTTACAAATACAGTTTCTGAAAACATTGCATGTGTCTATGTGTCTGTCATCAGGTTTCTGTAGTCTATTGCATCACCAATTAGCACTATTTGTTAAAACAAAGATAAAAACAAAAACAAAATTGAAATCAATTAAAAGTTTGATTAAGGACTAAAAGATACAAATTTCAAAAGGCTCACAAAATAACAAAATCATCATAACTCTACCGCTTGGTTTGAATTACAGGAAAAATGAAATAAAATAAGAAAATGCGAGTAAGAAATTAAAGTTGTTTAGATTAAGAAAAAAGAAGTAAAAATATAAATAAAAATTTACTAAATTTTTTTATAGGTATTATTAATGTAATATTTAAAAATATTAAAATTAATTATGTAATATAATCATTAACAAAAATGCTTTTGATTGTGTTTTAATAAAAGTGGGTATAAATTAAAATTGAAAATAATCATTTATAAAAAAATAACTGATTAAATATGTTTGTAGTCTCTAAACTTAGATGCGAAGTTGAAATTCATCTGAGTCCTAATCCCTAATTTTGAAAAAATGAATGGATATATTGTTATTTTAATCCAACGATATATTTTTTTTGTTATGTGTTAAACGACGTTCAAAACTGACATTTGAAGTGAGATATATCAAATGGTGTAAGCAGCTCAAATGCAGTATCAAACACCATTTTTCACATAAAAAAAACTTAATAGACTTGGGTAGTTGGGTTATAAGGATTATATCTATTCATTTTTTAAGTTTGATGATCAAAATATATCAAAATTTGAGACATGAGTGAATTACAATTTCATATTTATGTATACATCAAAGTACAAGAACTAAAAACATATTTAACTCAAAAATAATCTATGAAATGGAAACAATATTTTTTAAGACTATTTAATTTTTTAAATTCATTTTTATAAATAAATAATTAGCAATGATGATCATAATTTTCCAACAAATTTTAAAAAATAAAATAAAAGTGTAATAAAACGTTTTAAAATTTTAAAATGAAATTTGTAGATTAAATTTAAATATATAGAAAAAAAAATTTCCAATGTTCAATTGGTGGAATAAAATAGGTAAAGAAAATTTTACTACATGAATGAAAAAAGAATTAAAACATAAGTGTATAATTATAGGAATAACTTCATTAAAAAATAAAATATATAAATGGTATGTTATAATTTATATTAGTTTTTCTTCTAGGAAGAAGAGACACATTGCATACTCCATGTCCACTAATAACTTGAATAAGATGTGGAAAGCATTTAATTAGTCATCAATAGCACACCACAAATGCAAACCGAATATTTGGTTACAAGTAGATATACGTGGACAACATATGGAAGCACATTTGAAGGTACATGTAGATATGAAACACAAAATGCTTTTTCAAAATACTAATATTTTCTACATTAAAAATAGTATCACTACCTTTTATAAAAAAACACGAAAAAAAATTTAAGATGTAACATTCGTTGTCCTTTTTTTTTAATGATTTAATTAGTTAAATAATATTCATTTTTGTTCAAATATGTCAATTGTGATTTCGCAAAACTAATTTTTCTATGTTGTTGACATTGAACATTTCTAACGAGGTAAAAGTTTACATTGTTAATAAATTGTTTAACTAAACTTAAATATTTTCATATTTTTAATTTAAAGTTATATTATAGGGACATTTTGCTACAAATTATAGCTATGGATAGATTGTAGCAAAATTTGTTATGGAACATAGACAGATAATTTTATCTTTTAATTGATTTAGCTCTTATTTTTTTATTTTTAATAAAGTAAAAACCTAAATAAAATAAAGAAGATTATAGAAATAGAAACAAAAAATGTACACATTAAAATGACTTAACTAAAATAACAAAGATTGAAGCAATACTTGTACATACAAACCAAAAGCCAAACAAAATTTTATCAATAATTTTATATATTATTGTTTTATAATTATTTATTAGGGTTAAATATCTTTTGACGTTCCATAACTTTGATGTGAAATTGAAAGTTTTTTTTGTCTAAACTTTAATACATTTTAGTTTCACAACTTTAAAATTGAATTGAATATAATCTAATTACGTTAAATTTTTTTGACGTGTGAAACACAATTTTCGACTAACATTGAAGTAAAATGTATCAAAGGATATAAATAATTCAAATACTAGCATGAAATACGTTTGATATGTAAAAAAATATTAATACAATTAGGTTAAAATGACTATATTTGTTTATTTTTAAAGTTTGAGGAACATAAATGTATAAAATATATTTACTTGATACTATTTAAGCTATATGATGATATCATAAAGAATTAAGTCGAATTTTGAAAAGTGTTTGAGCACAATCAACACAATAAGTCCTGTAAATGTACAACAACTTATGGGTCAATTGAGATGCATGCAAGTAATAAGCTTTTATAAAAGTTAAAAAATTCTTGGCTCATCCTCTATAATCTTTTTGAAGTCGATACCTCAAATTTCATTGATCTTATACATCGCTGTGATTGATTCTTTCATCATAAAAGGTATCAAGTCTTGTATACATTTACGAAGGAGAGCACAATCTTTAAAGTACGAAGATTTTGCAAAACTTGATTTGCAAAACTATTATATATGTGTTGGAAGTTCCACATCGACTAAAGATAAAGTCAATTCACAATATATAAGTGGGTGCAATCCTTATCTTTCAAGTTGATTTTGTGGGGCTGAGTTAGGCTTAAAGCCCACTTCTAACATGGTATCAGAGCCTGATTTGCTCAAGGTTCAAGCAAGTAAAGTTATTGTTTTAAGCCGTGAAAGAAATATCTAAAAAATATTCTTTTAGTAATAATTGCTTTAAGTCTTTAAGAAAAAAATAATAATTTTTTTAGTATTAATTATTTTAAGTTTAAAAAAAAATGTCTTAGGTATCATAAACCCTTAAGTTACTCCTGTGCATGCATAGTTGTATCATTAGAAAACAATTGAACCATAGTGAGATGGAAAAAGTTATAAGTTATGACTTTGCTCTATAAATATATTGGCTAGAAGTTCTTGAATATATTTTGTTTGAGAAAAAAAGAGGCTAAAATCTCTGTTCCAAACAACTTCTATTCCCAGACAATAATGTAGAGAGTCAAGATTTTTTAATCTTAATCAACAAGATATATTGCTTAACAAACTAACTCCTAAGAATCTATTAAAAGCCTGTTTGACTAATATTATTTTAACAATGTTACTTTACAGTGAGGATAACATATGAAAAATTTATAAATTTTCATCCATATTTTCAAAATTGATTATCTAATAACTGACGTAAAATATGGTAATTGAAAAGTTGCTGCAATACATGCAAAATTGGCGATTCTAAGAAAAACACGTGAGTCAATAAAAAAAATGTTTCAATACCTACTAAATAAAATTAAAGTTTCCTAAGTGAATGTAATGAATTCACATTAAATTTCAAATACATGTGCGCTTAATCTGAATCTAGCCACCTTGGAATTAAGTTCATTTCCATCACGTCCAAACATTTAATACGAAATTTCCTATTCCTCCATGGAGAAAAAAAATGCCAACTGTCATATATATATATATATATAAGTTAGAGAAAATATATATAAAAAGCTAAAACATAAAATAAAAAGACTCGACAAAAAACAATTTGTAAAAATATTATAAAAAAGAGGTTATAGTCGATAATATAACTCCTTAAAATGTACAAAATAGGTCATCAATTGAAAATGTGAGTTTAAAATTACAAATAAAGATTCATTCTGATAATATAATAATTTAACCAAACAACGCACAGTGAATTCCTTTTCAAAAAAATAAAATAAATTAGTTATGTTTTAATACCTGGACATTATCAAGGGTTTGAATGTTGTTAGGTAGGATGTTATAATTGTATTAGAAGAATTTTTATAATCAAAACTAGTCCAAGTTCATTAAATGCGTGTATGTCCCATGTTGTTGCTTTGCATGGTTATAAATAGCACTGCGTAGGACTCTAAAATAGACTCGTGCTTTCCTGGTTTATTTTGCAGACACATTAGCTTCGTTTGCAAAAGAAAAAAAAAAAAGAAAGAGAAAAAGATGAACTGCTTCGAGGAAGATGTTCCAATGCCTCTGAGTCCTATGGCAGACTACTTTAGCAGCTCTCTGATAAACGTGTTTGTCATGGCTGTTGCTGAATCTGAGATTCCAATTGATGAATCAAAAGTTTTACCTCTGCTTAAGAACAAGTTACTTCCCATCTGCTCCAGATTCTCTTCTATCATGGTACGTATAATTTATTATTAGACATCTATATCTATATATATCTATCTATATGAAACAAAAAATATCATCTGATATTGTTACTGCATAACTTGAACAGGTTACTGAGAAGAATGGGAAAAAAGTTTGGAAACAAGTTGATGTTAATCTAAAGGATCACGTCAAGATTCCTAAGTTTACATCCAACAACCGAACACTCAAATTATACGACGAGTGTTTTGATGAATACATGGAAAAAATAGCAATGGAACAGATACGAGAAGATAAACCACTTTGGGAAGTGCATTTGTTTAAGTATCCAACGAGCAAATGTGAAGGAACTTTCATATTTAAGCTCCATCATGCACTTGGAGATGGCTTCTCTTTCATGACAACTTTCCTTTCGATAGTGGAAAGTGCTGATAATCCTTCTATTCCAGTAAAATTTCCTTCAAGTAAATCATCAGCAAGCACCAATGGCATGCCAAAACAATTATCTCAAACTGCTTCTGTGATGTTCAAGAGTGCAGTTGATTTTGGCTGGAGTTTGTTGAAAAACAGCTTGATACCAGATCAACAAACACCATTAAGGTCAGGGCATGAAGATGTAGGGTTTCGACCTATGAGAATAGTTAACGTTTCCCTCTCTTTGGACAGCATTAAAGAAGTCAAAAATAAAATCAAAGTGGTACGTTCAAACTTTATAGTTTCTCAAGTGTTATTTTTTTCTCTGTTTCATTATATTATCTAAAGTTGGAGATCGTACATTGAATAAACACAAGGCTATCTGGTATATAAATGGTGCAAGAGTCTCACTTTATAAGTTGATTTTGTAAGGTTGGGTTGAACTTCAAATCCATTTTTTAACATGATATTAGAGTAATGGTTTAGCCTATCCTAGTGAGATTAATTTTTTGTTGAATTTATCGTGTCATCTGTACTGAGTTGTTATCGAACTACCCATTATAGTTTCTAGTCTCATTCAGCATGAGGGGTGTGTGTTGAATATCTCACATCGACCAGAGATAAAATTTACAATGCATAAGTGAATATAAATCTTACATTACAAGTTCAACTTTATAAACTTTAGTTAGTTTTAAAGTTCACTTCTTATATTATTTTTTTTCCCACTGTTTTGTTTTGTGTACATGCAGAGCGTAAATGATGTGTTGGTTGGCGCAATTTTCCTTGGCATTGAACTGTACATGAAGGCAAAGAACCACAGATCAAGAAGTGGTGAGAGTACAGCATTGGTGCTGCTGAATACCAGGAAAATTAGGGCTTACATACCAGCGAAGGAGATGCATGCTACTAACTCTACGACACCTTGGGGGAACAGATTTCACTTCATGCATGTCCCAGTGCCCATGTTAAGTCATAACAAAGAATTGAACCCACTTGAGTTTGTTTTAGATGCCAAGAAAAATATCAACAGACAGAGAAATTCTTTGGCAGTACCAATGACTGGTGTGCTTTTACGCTTGTTGAACCAAATCAAAGGACCACAGGTTTGAAATAATCATGTTTAGTTAATGCATCATTTCTCTTTAATCAATTTTGTAAGTTTGAGCATTATTAATGAACTTTAATATTGTTATTTTGTTTAATAAAAGTGAGTAATAACAGAATTGTTTATAATAATTATTTGGTGTTGCAGGCTGCTATAAAGTACATGTATAAGATAATGAATAATGCAAGTTTGAGCATCTCACACATGGTGGGGCCATCAGAGAAAGTGTCTTTGGCTGATCATCCAATCAACGGCTTCTACTTCATGACTGTTGGTTTATCTCAGGTCTCTTCTCAAATACTCAAACAATAAATAACTACCATAGAATTAATTTATGAAAAGATTGAAATTGGCCTATTTTTAAAAAAATGAACTATAATATTTTGGAACACAAAAATTATATATTGTAGGTACTAAATAAAAATTTTAATTTGCTAGGTCAATCTTTCTTTGCAAGCATTTAATATAAGTTTAGTTTACTCAATACATTAAAGATGATTTAATAATTTAAAATGAAAATAATTACAAAGACAATGATGGGTATCGGAAAGGATATAAAACCGGAGAGAGAGCGAATATACATAAATTCATCTTTACTTTTGACCTAATTTAAAAAATAAGATATTATCAACATTCACACCTATGTCTAGTTATACATAAATTTTTCATCGATCTAAGAAAAAGTTTCAAAAATAACTGTGACAATATTTGTCCTTCCTAAAAGTTATGTTATTGGTGTAGTTTTTCTCCTGGTTCACGTTCTTCATTGTCAAACATAATAATAAAGTTTGGTGCATCATTTTATAATTTGGATTCTCTATTTATTTTTGTGTAATGTTCTTTTCCTGTGTCTTTATAATATACTGATTACCACTAATTTTAATGTTTTAAAATATATTAAAAAGATATTTAAAATATCAACACAGTGTATTTTTAATACTTAACAGAGAACATCACTAAACAAACCAGTGGAGAATCTGAACTCATGATTTTATCAGATACTAATGTTGCAAAAACATATTTTGTGATTTATTTACAGAGTATGACAGTGACTATAACAAGCTACATGGGATATTTAAGAGTTGGATTTGGAGTAGAAGAAGGCTTCATAGATGAATACCAACTCAAGGCATGTTTCGAGATATCTCTGCAGATGATATTGGAAGCAGCAAAAAATTTACCTATATGAAAACTATATTGTTGATCAAAGAATAGTTATTTCGTACTATATGTTTGAAATGTTTGATAGCATATATTAAATTTTTAAAAAGCAAAAATAATCAATAAAATGGATAATAAAAATCCAACGTATGTGATCCATGTTTGGTAGTAGTTAATGTATTTGTGTTACTTGTATTGTAATGTTATGTAACAACAATAAATATTTGAATCAATTATGTTTTGGTCTTGAGATGTATTTATATTTTGATTTTTATATAAAATTGTTTAATTTTATTTTTTTAATTCATTTTGTTCTTATTATTCTATTTTAAAAAATATATCATAGAAATAAAAATGAACACATTAAAATAAAAAAGATTGAAATAATATTTTTATACGAATCAAACGTTAAACAATTTTTTTTAAAGAAAAAGAAACGGTGTAACTATATTTCAAGCAATATATTCAAGTGTAAATATTAGAATATTTACGTCTGCTGTATATTATTGTAAAAGTAGCTGAAAAAGTGGGAGTTACAGTATGTTCTTCTCAAGCCAAACCTTCCGAATGGAAGCGCTGGGTTTCTCTGGACTACTCTTCTACCATTCATTACCCTTGACATGAGAGGTATATCGTTACCTTTGATCTCATTTCCATTTTTTTTTATTTTGCAGAGTCTCAGCTCTTTCCTCGAGCCCCACGGGGTCCTCTCAATCCCGCTCTCTCACTTCTGTCGCTATAAGTGTGCTCCCCCTTTGTGCGCAGAACGCCGAGGGTGTTCAGGTCTTTCCCCTCTTTTATCTTATTGCTTTCTTTTCTCCATTTCTCACTTGGGTCTAATTGCCAGGTTCAAGTGAACCCTCAGTAGCTTGAACCTGGCAACGGTCTTTGACACATCTATTAGCTGAAGAGGCCTAACGCTGGTCTTTTTATTCTTCCTATGACTAGCCGATGTAGACTATATCCATAGCCTTTCATATTAGTTAGGGTTGTGTCCTTAACGAATTTGTGAAACTCGTTTAGGCGAATCGATCAATATAAGGGCTTATACACCTACCTTTGAATGAAAGAAGTGTTGATTGTATGCCTGGAAAAGAGAAAGAGTGACTTCCGACGGTCTGACGATTGATTGCATTTGGTTCAATTTATCTTGCTTGAGAGGGCAAAGGCAGGAAATAGAGTATGGAGTTAGGGGCTTGCTTAATGGCTTTCCTTCCGGCTTCAATGCTCAAGGCATTTCTTTTTTCTTTTTTTGGATTATGCTCTAGTGTTTGAATCATTTTTCTATCTATTCGTCTTTCTATTGATCTATTTGTTTTGCTATCATTCAGTATCAGTAAGATTGATTAGTATGTGGATTACGTGGCTCGCTCTCGCTCTTTGAGTTCTTGGTCTGAAGGTGAACGAGCTCTTGGTGTCGTAATTCCTACTCGCTTTCCTTGTATTAGCTACAGCCACCGAAGCATTCTTTCGTCAACACGAGTTAGCTATTCTCTGATCTTTGCCTTATTCTTTCTTCCTTTTCGTATATATTTTCAACCGCACAACTGGAACCAAAAATTTCATTGCCTTGAAGAGCCTTCCATTCTTAAGCCAGCCAATCCAGTCAATCAATAAAGGGGCGAAGCGGTGTGAACATGGCCTCATTCTATGACGAGTTGGAGGAGATAGCAGGCTACGGCGAGGAGCCGCCCTACGAGGAAGACAAAAGGGACACTGAGGTCCGAGGACCGGAGGCCCACGTATATGCACTCATGAATACTTATCAATTCAAAAAATTCTTTGATCGTAGAGCAGGCACGTTTCGCCGCTACGCTAAAAGGCTCTTCTATTATGGATCACACGTCCAATTCTCTGGCTCAGAAAGGCTTTCGATGTTTTGTTTCGCAGAACGCGTTGTATTTTGTTTTTTAGAAACTCCAAGGTAGGGGCTTCTTCTGGTTCCCTGACCCCGGCGGGTTGACCAGGAGCCTCCCCCTCTTGCAGCTCATTTATATCATTCAGAGGTTGTTGGATGGGGGCCAGCTGTTCGACGGTACTACTGGAAGCGGCGGGTCCCGAGCGGGAAGGGTGATGTAGCTCTTGGTTGACGCTGGCTTCAGAGCCAGCATCAGCCCCATACATTACCATAGGAGCCCCATCGGCAGTTAGGATAGCCTTGACCGCCAAACCAATGGCGAAGGCCAGACCCCCTGAAAAACCGATTTTCCCAAAGAGAAGGGAGAGGGATCGCCCTGCTAGTGACCAAAATATCTGCCAAAAGAAGGAAGGGTGGTCCCCCAGGATCATCGAAATCCAATAGCATACCGCCATGAAGACCCTCCTTCCGAGGGTTAGGTTCAAGGGTTGATTCGAAGACGCATCTCCTCTCTTCGGGAAGCTAACAAATAAAGAAAGCTTTTGGCCTCCTTGCCTCTGTATGAGCCTTTTCGCTAATATGCTCGGTAAGGGTTCCTTGCTTGTGGAGTTCCTTCTTGGATTGAGGGAGTACGGAACCAAGCCCGGTGTTCTCTCCCATTAAGTTAAGCAATTTCTAAATTCATTCAAGGCTTGCTTTTAGAGCAATGAAGCTGAAAGATGAATTGAGAAGATCCAGAGCGAACTAATGAGTTTGAGTTCATGAGGTTTAGAAGCTAAATTGCACGAGCATTAGAGTAGCTAGGATTTGATACGAGATAACTGGAAGAGAGAAGGAAAAAGAGCAAAGGATTTACAAGTCTAATGCGAGAGGAATGGCTGACACGTTGACTGCCTTCGAGAAAAATAGAACCCAAGCGGTCTAAGCCCCGGGACGGACCCCAACCGAAAGAAAGGCGCTAGACGGACTAACGGCAAGCGAGATAAAGCAGCTGGCCCTATGTGTAAAACCTTGCCGCGGGAGAGTCTTTCTCCAATGAGAATAAAGCCACTTTTTGGGCAAGACAAGAAAGGAACTCGCCCTTTGACACCACACCAAGGGATAAGAGCTGATTGCTGGCGATGACTTGGTGAAAGGAATCTATGAGAGAAGGTTCTCAAACCGGGTTCCGACCGAATAGAGCGCGGAGCCAACGAGTCTTTAAGTGGGCGAACAGCGTAACGAGTCTAAGGGCGGGATCAAGCTTGAAAGGAATGGACGGGCGTAGGCTTAATAGTGAACGCAGACCCCCCTGCTTATAGATATGAGATCAATGACTTAACAGATGCCGAGAGAAACTGTTAGACTTCTTGCGTTGCGAAGAGAGATCGAAGACGAAGATTTTATGACGCAGTGCGGGCACTGGATGGAATAGACAGATAATAATCAATATAACAACCCACCGGAAGGGCATACCTCAGGAGCACCAATCCCCCCCGGCAAACATCTATCTGCACGAAGCCGACCTATGCTATGGGTAGAAAGAAAAATGAAATATGAAAAAAAAAAGATGGGGAGTGTGAGATACGCGAACGGGGAGTACGCAGCCGAACAACCGTAGGGGCTTCCAGCAGTGATAGCTGAACTAACCAGATGGGCCGCCCAAAACATGGAGCTGACATTTAAATAAATAGGAAATCAACGTCGGATCCCGGCTATCCGATTCTTCCTTTAGCGGCTGAGAACAAAGAGTAATCCCAATCCCTGAACGTAGTCCAACCTTCGGTCCTTCTGAAGCCGAGAAGGAGACTCCCAAGCATCCGAGATGCGAAAAGAAAAAGGGACCTTTCTCTAAGCCATTTGAAGTAGACAGGGATAAGGACAAGAGGCTCGCTACCGAGCTCGATGCTTTGAATAGGACCCACGGGGCGGTAATCTCAGATGCAGCAAAGAAAGAGGAAAAAGGCCAGGTTCTTTATTCCCATAGGCACAGAATTACTTTATTGAAAGTATGAGAATGAGAGTTTGCATTCCGATTTATTAGAAACGTGTCTAATATATAGAATACAATATCCCATAATATGAGAGAAAAACAACACTTAATATGTTTTATCATAAAACAGAATATTCAGAATATTTGATAATAATAATAAAAGAGAATAAAATATATGATATCTCTATCAATAGAATTAAAACCCGAGGATATATGATATCTTTATCACCCCTCTCATGATGGGCATGAAAATTATGAAGGTCCAACTTGGAAGTAGTACTTTTGGGAAGTAGTAGGATGAAGAGAATTTTGAGAACCTTTAAAAGCTTTAGAACCTTGAGAATTTCTTTTTTCATTGCTGATAATTGTTATTAACAAGAAAGAGATATATAAGAACAAATGCATCATTTTCTCTTATACGAAGAAATAAAGGGTGGGGAGAAGCAAAACTCGTCCATGAGTGAAATTGCTAAGAGAAGGTAATGGCAGCCAATGCTTTTCATCTGATATCATTAATATCATTAGTATTTGATAAAACACAAATGAGAGAAAGTTAGGAGATGAATACTTTATTGAAAGTATGAGAATGAAAGTTTGCATCCCGATTGATTAGAAATTTGTCTAATAGATATAGTACAATATAATATAATATATAAGGGTTAGAGTAATCTTGGTAATCTTGTAAGTATGTGTGTATAAGGGTTAGAGTACTCCAAGTACTCTATTATATAAGTATACATATTTTTGGGGACCAAAAAAAAAATCTCATAATACAAGGAAAAAATAAAACCTAGTATGTATCACCATAAAACAAACTATCTAATAATAAAAAAAAAATATAAGATATCTTTATTAATAAAATCAAAATAAGAAGATATATGATATATTTCACATGTTATTTGAAAGATGTCTCAATCACACATGTTGGTTTAGTTGGGATTGGACTTCAGATCCCACAAATTGAAAAAAAAACATTTCACTATTATTTTGTTATGTCACATTGTTTAGTTGTCGTTACATGTTATTTTATTATTTTAAAACTTTATAATGCATAATTTATGATTTTATAATTTTTAAACTTTATAACTTTAATTAAAAAATATATAATTATATAATTATAATTTTATGATTTTAATTCAAAGTTAAAAATATATCATAATCTAATATTTCATACTAAAAAACATAAGATCATAGAAACTCAATACCAATTACAAAATATTCAAATCCCAAAACTATGTGATGATATTTCTGTGATTCTAAATCCCCAGTCTTTGTTATTAGAAGTCTTTTCCGACCTTCACATACTACTCCAACTACAATTTTTAATTTTTAATTCAAATTATAAAATCACAATTTTATAATTATACTATTTTGAAATAAAATAATAAAATAATAAAAATATATAAACATACAGTTATAAAATTATAAAATTATAAAATTATAAAATTATAAAATCATAAATTATAAAATTATAAAATAATAGAGTAAACTTTGGTGACATATCAACATATGACAAGGTTAGATAATAACCATGTTAACCACTTAAACAATCACATCACCTAATTATTTAAAAGTTAACGAGACTCAATTGAAAAAAATAATTTTATTGAGTACTCAATAGACTACAAAAATTTATCAGGGAATCAATTGATGTATTTTATTGATGTATAATTTTGAGAAAAATTTAGGATGACAAATAGGTAAACGATTATATAACAAATTTCAAAGAATTAAAGTTTTTGTTAGTGACACAACATCCAATAAAATTGAATTCTCTAATCCATACATTTTGTACTAGAAGAGTAATAATATTTAGTAACTTTTTGGGTGATCACATCAGTATCATCCAAAATCCAATTAGGTATATCCCATCCTTATTAATCATTTAAGTAAGATAAATTGATTACAAAAGAAGAAAAGTTTCAGCGAGTACCTGTCCAAGCCAAGCTAATATCATGGTGTAACCTTACTCTTTCAAAATAAGAAATTCTAGCCATTTTGGATATACAAATGTAAGAATACCAACAATCATTTCAAAGACTAATATAATCACCCTTACCTATTGTCTACAAAGTATTTTCAAAAACATATGCATGTCAAATTGACAACGAGTCAAAAAACATATATTTATGATACTTACGCTTCGCATGAGTTTAACCCAAGTCATTTTGCCATAAGCAAAGTCCCATGCACTATTGCAGGAAAGAGTTTTGGCACCAGTTGTTTTGGCTATTATACCTCGGTTCAATAATCGAGGCATATTAGCACGAGGTAGAAAGGGGTGGGTTTTTGGCCTTGGTTATCAACCGAGGCATAAACTTCAATCTTAGGCCTCGGTTCTAGAGAATCGAGGCATAAAACCAATAATAAAAAATAAAAAAAAAGAACCTAGGAAAGCTGAACAACAATGGTGATGGAGGAGCATGCAATATTGGACCCGTTTTTCAGAGCTAATCAATACCACCAAGGGTACCTAGACACCAATGACTGCAAAAAAACTTAAACTTTACTAAAAAGAACTCAAGAATGACATAAACTTCATCAAAAACGCAAGTAAATTTGAAACAAACGCTCACCAAAGTTAGACGTTGAGTGGCGGTGTGGCGGAGTTCTACATTTACGCGACGAAGAATGGAGGTTGGGAAGAACGATGGAGAACAACGGAGAACGACACAAAGGAGGATGAGTGAAGAAGAAGAAGAAGCGGCGCAATGAAGAAGAAGAAGCAACGCAGTGAAGAAATGAAGTCTATGCAGCTCTTTGAAATTTAACCCTGAACAGAATTTTAGGCCTCAGTTATTTAAACAACCGAGGCATAAATCTTTGCGTAAAATAAAATAATAAAAGAATGATAATTTTGAACTTTTAGAAAACTTATATGCCTTGGTTCTAAAACAACTGAGGCATATACCATGTATAGGCCTCGGTTCTCTAGCAATCGAGGCATATAAGTTCGCAAAAATTTCAAAATTGCCACCACGATTTTATAGGTCTTCGTTTCTTTAAAACCGAGGCATATCACTCATGTTAAAAAGTAAAAATTGCACTTGTGATGGTAAACATAACATGTAAGCTTTATTTTCCAATTGAATATTAGTAATTAGCAAACCACCATTTACCTTATAACCACATAAGATAGACCATTTAACAATCCTTATTTTTGTGGATCCTTAGTCAAAACAAAAAAATTAACTCATTGTTGGCATCTGTAAACTTGGAAACTATAAAACAATAAGCCAACATTCATAAAATTAACTAGTTGTATTCTCCTCGTCATATTAAGCAATTTCACTTTCCAATAAGTCATTTATTATTAATTTTATCAACCAAAGCTAGAAAAAAACCACGTCTTAGGAGTTCCCACAAAAATTGATACATCCAACTAGTAAAAGGAAGAGATCTTTAATCACAAGAGAGAAATATCTTGAGTCATCTAACAAAAGAAGAATAGGCATCAACATTGTAAAATTGACATTTAACCATACTTACCCACTGATAAGAGAATGTGCTTACTCAAGCAAGGAAGATGTCAAATGCCGCAGGGTTGTAGTTTCTCATCTATAGAAAACAAATATATCATCGGTATAGAGAGTATGAGAAATTTTATCCCCTTAAGACCAACCATGAAAAGCATAAACTTCATAAAAATAACATTTGAAATGTTTCTACTCAAAACCTCTTCAATAAAAAAAAAGTACATTATAAGAAAACTATTAAATAATGACTAATTTCATGACCAAAAATATGTCTAGAGACCAATTTAGTAACCGATTTTCTAATTAAAGACTAATTTAAAAACAAATTCTTTTGGGTAGTCAAAACCTTGATAACTAATGTTAGTGACCAATTTATAGATTAATTCATAATAGAAACTATTTTAGTTACTAATTTAGAGACAAATTATATTTTTTGAAACTATTTTAGTTACCAATAATTTTTAATTTATAAATTACTATCTAAATTTGTTAGTATAGTGATTAATTATTTTTTGTCACTAAAATTAGTCACTAAACAATCATTTTCTTATAGTAGGAGAAAGGATCATAAAGAAATATTTAATAAATACTATATCTTCATAAAAGTTATTTAACTTTTTCAAAACATTTTATTTTCCAATTTTAACAAACTCTCACATATATTTTACTGTTTTAAGTTCGATCCCAAACATTATTTTTCATTATATGATATTTATCGTCTCTACCCACATTTCAACGTTATTTATATTAGAATCGTACCCTTCTCGTATCATATTAATTAATTATGTCACAGATGTGTGTGTATGAGACAAAGTTTGGGTAGATATGGCCGCTATAAATTTTGTCTAACATTTCTTTTAAGTGGATGAAAGTGAACGAAACAGATGTGAATTTTGTATAGTAAAAATTATATACAGATTATTAATATATTTATGTGATTTTAGAAAAAAGCATTTATTATTTGTTTATATAACTGTTAAGTTAGTAACATCAATAAAAAAAGTTCATATTAGGTTAATGAAATTTTACTTATCCATTAGCCCGTCTAATGTTATTGATTGATATCAACAAACCATTTCGTAGGTTTGGGATGCTAGGACACAGTTCTAAAGAAAATTTTGTCTGGAGCACAATATAGGTGATTATATTATGGTGTATATGGATCCATAAAAATAATTTTATAAAATACTTTAATAAATTAATATAAGAATACATAAAAGAAAGACTTGTGCGTATGCCGGAGAAAATTATCCAAGATATTTTTCTAATCAATTTGATGTTGATGTGTTGTTAAGTTGCACATTAGCATTTAAGGTCACAATGCAACTTATAAATTCACGTGGTTCAATGATGAAAAGCTCGGTATTATTTAGTAGATTATATGTCTACTTCACTTGAAGGAGATCAATATATATAATTTCTATTGTCACGTAATAATATATCAAAAGATATAAAATAAATCAAAATATATATATATATATATATATATATATATATATATATATATAATATGCTGTGAACTTTTATATGTTATAGTTATTATTACCAACGAATTTGTTGATAAATTTATCGATAAAAGAAGTTGCAAAATTTCCATTCAAATATAGATTTATTATAAATTATTAATGAAATAAATTGGTTGGTAATTACATATTTTAAAATTTATAGATAAAATTTATCGATAAATTAAATTTCATACTTTATTTGTAAATATGTCAGTAAAGGAATGGCAAAATTTTCACCTAAATATGACGAGATAGATATCGAAAATTAAGTTAGTGAAGGAAAAAAGAAGAGAAGAAGAAAGAAAGAAGTAGAAGAAAGGGAAGGAAGTGAAGGAAGAGAATAAGAAAAAGTGAGAGAAGAAAGTGGAGAAGAAAAAAAAGAAGAGGAGGTGAAAGAGTTCATTCACTCTACATATTTTCAATTAGATTGTCTATACTCAATATTTTTACTAGTTCACTCTATTTATTTTTACATTATCCATCATTTTAATTTTTAGAGAGTCCATTTTACATTTTTTACATACTTTATCACTTGAATTCTTATAGAGCCTACTATTATATATTTTTTAAAATAATTAAGTCATTTTTCACATTTATTTTATTTAAAATTTAATTATAAATTTAAAAATATTTATTATTTTCTTTTTTCAATTTCTAACTTTTTTAATATAATATATATTTACTAATCTAAAAAAACACACAAACAAATATTGAGTATGCACGAATTTATGACTACATTTTCATTATGATATTTATCGTATATACCAAAATTCAAACGTTATTTATATTAGAATTGTACCTACAAATTTTATTTTCTCTGTCTCCCGTTCTCATATCATATTAATTAATTATGTGATATATGTGTGTGAATGAGACAAACTTAGGGTAGATATGTTTCTTTCCCGCTATAATTTTGGTCAACATTTATTTTAAGTGGATGAAAGTTAACGAAACAGTTATGAAATTTGTAGAGTAAAAATATATACAGATTATTAATATATTTATGTCATTTTAGAAAAAAACATTTATTATTTGTTTATATAAGGTTTGATGTCATTTTTTGATATCAACAAATGAGAATTTACAAAACATTGCATGTGTCTCTCTAATCAAGTTTTTATAGTCTATTGCATTACCAATTAGCATTATTTTTTAATGAAAAAGATAAAAAAAAATCAATTAAAAGTTTGATTAAGGACTACAAGATTCAAATTTTAAAGGCTAACAAAATAACAAAACCCTCATAACTATCTATCGAGTGGCGAACGAATCTTGATCACATAAATTTTGAAAGAGTAAAAATAATATACTCAAATTTCATATATTTAATTATTGTTACTAATATAACAAAAGTATATATAATTTAATATTAAAATCTCATTTTACATTTTTTCTTACAAAAATTATAATTATGAAGTTGTATTTGATATGAAATTCATTTGAAATAAGTTTTTCTAATTTCTTCTCTTTTCCTGAATATTCTCATAATTGAGAGAGTTTTCTTTTTAAAAGTTTTAAAGAATTAATATAAAAATTTTCACTTTTAATTCAAAAGAATTAATATGAAACTTTTCACTTTTAATTCAAAAAAATTAATATGAAACTTTCCATTATATAATCCTTTGAATATTAAGGAATGGTTAGCTAATTCAATAATTGAACTCGTGGTATGATGTTTCAAAATAGGTGAAGAAGTAAATTTGTATTATTTTCATCTTCAAGGGTATCTTCCTTTTATCACTTAAAAAAAATAATATGTTATTTTATTCTTCATCAATATACCTATTTAAAAAAAATAAATACTAAAATATAATTTATCAAAATGTAATAAAGAATTGAGAGATATAATTACTAAAAAAATATGATAATCAAGTCACATCTAGAAAATGGTTATGAAAAAACATATAGTACATGACTTTTCTTTTTATATTCATAAAAAAATAAATATACAAAGAACTCATAAGATGAAAAAAAACTAAATATCAAAATAATATTTTCCTATCAAGAGAAAAAAAAGAGTTACCCTTTTTATATTAAAAGAGAAAACATGAGAACTGAGAGTGAAGAGAATGAATTTATATCTAACTTTCTATTTCTTTTTTAAAACAAAACACACAAAAATAGACGCAAGAGTGTAAATGTATATAATACGTGAAAAACTTAAAATGAAAGAACAAAAAAATATCTCAATAAATTTTATTATTCTTTATTATATTTAATTTTTTATTTTATTACTTATTAACATTAAATATTGTATTTTATAAAAATAATAAAAATTAATGTCAAAAAATATTTTAAAAACATTTAAAAAAAAATTTAATATTTTTTTAAATATTTAAAAAATCTTGGGGGGACCATGGCCACCTAAAGACCTTCTAAGGTCCGCCATTGACTCTACCGCTTGGTTTGTGTTGGAAATAATGCAAGTATGAGTCAAAATGTCATATGGAGTAGAAAAGATAAAGTTAAACACTAAATAAGATGAAAAATTTATGAACCCATTCATTGGCGGAACTACATGGTGACAGAGGGGAGCCATGGCTTCCCCAATTTTTTTTTTTGAATTTTTTTTATATATATTTATATATTTTTTTTAAATTATATTTATATATTATTTATATTAAGTTTATATTATGAAAAATTATAATAAAAGATAAAATAAAAAAATTTAATGGAGACATTGATTTATAAAAGAGATTATCTTTTCACCATGTAAATTATCATGAAAGTGTGTGAAAATAAATAAATACAAAGAGATAGATTAGGAAATAGAGGTTGAGAAACACATAGATTGATATTGAAGTATACATTCTGGCATGATCTCTCACAGATCAATGTTAGTCTCTTATTATGATTTATGTATATTAAATCTATGATTCTTTTTAGGATGTTTCTCCCAAATTAAGTTTATCTCAAATTAATATAAACCCTAATTATGATTTTAGGGATTCTTTTATGAAATTGGTATGAACCCTAATTATAATTTTTCCAAATTATTATAACCCTTAATTATGAAATTTAAGGATTTTGTGTTTTTCACTGCCTATGGTATTTTTTTTTAAGTTTTGAATTTATACAATGTTGCTTATTTAATTAGAGTGATATGAGTTTTGTTATGTTTTGCACTGTGATAATTGTGATCTGTGAATATAAATTTTATTTTTTCTAGATAGGCGAGAGGTGATAGATTTATATTAGAAAGATTATGATAAAAAGTAGAAAAAATGATTCTTTTTTTTAAAAGAGGAAGGTTTGTGATAAAGATGAAAAAAGTGCATTTACGTTAACTAAACTTTAGAAATTTCATGAAAACCAAGAATTCAAGACAATAAAAAACAAATCTCTAAAGTTCTTAGAGTTACATATAATGAATTTAAAAATTCATCTGAACACGATCCAGGAAAAACAACCTCAAATTTGACAATACCACCAAATCAAATTAATGAGGTACGAAGGACTTATCTAAAATGGTATTCATGTTTTGGTATCATAATATAATAGCGAATGATAGTAATATTTTTTTGAATTCTACTATTATGTGTGCTTGTTTTAAGCATATGAAATAAAGAGAAAAGATAAAGAGCTTGTTTTTCTAACTAAAAACAAATTATATATAACAAATCTAATTTGACACCCCTACATTTTTTTGCCCAAGTTCTGTCACTGAACTCATTGTCTTAAGATTTTGGATTAAGAGTGGTGTCAAATAATTTATGTGTGTAAGACTAATATTATATATATAGAACTACAATCTCTCAATAACCTATACTTGAAATATAACGCATCAGTTCAGTGGCAGATGTTTGTGGTGGCAGGGAGGGGCCATGGCCCCCCCAATTTTTTTTTTTATATTTTAGATATTTTAAATTTTTTTATATTATAGATATTAGATAATATATTATAAATTAATGATGATTAAATTAAATATTTTATTTCTTTTATAAATATAATAATTAATGTTAATAAATAATAAAATATAAAATCAAACATAATAAAGAATAAAGAATAAAAAGATTTATCAAGATGTTTTTATTATTATTTTTCATTATGGTTTGAGCTTTTTATAAATCGTTTTCATTTCTTATTCTCACATATTTTCTTTTGTTTTTGAAGTGAAAATATTTATTCTTTTGCTCTTATTTCACTTCGTTCTCTTTCATTCACGAGGAGGGAAATAATGAAGTAATTCTTTTATCTTACTTGATAGTGAAATATTAGTTTAAAAATTTATTTAATAAGTCTTTTATATTAATTTTTATTTTATGAACATAGAAGTAAAAGTATCTTACTGTGTGTTTTTTTTATAACCGGATTTTAACTGTGGTTCCATTATATGACTTGAGTTTCTCACGAATTGTTCTCATCTCCCATTTTTACATATTTTCTTTTGTTTTTGAAGAGAAAAAGATCTACTATTTTTGCTCTCATATATAAGTTGTTGTCTTTCATTCTCGAAGAAATAAAGGAGAAGGTAATTCTCTCTTGTATCACATGATAGTGAAATATTAGTTTAATAATTTATTTAGTGAGCTTGTATATTAATTTTTTATTTTATGAACATAGAAGAAAAAATATTGTACTGTGCGTTTTTTATAACTGGATCTTAAGTGTGGTTTGATTATCATCGAATTTTCTTTTGGTATTTACATCTCTCAGTTTTTTATTAGATTATGAAAAAATATTTTTTAGTCTTTTTTTAAAAAAAATAGGTATACAAATTCAACTCTTCCATATATTTATTTGTAGTCTTATTTCTTTTTTAGTTATTGTTATACTAAATTATCTATTCATTTTTATTATATTAATGACAATAATTAAATGTATACATTTTAGACGTATTATTTTAATTCTCACAACAATGTTGGTCAAGATCCGTCACTGCATCAGTTTGTCATCAAATTTCTATAGTCTATTGCATTACAAATTAGCATTATTTTTTAATTACAAATATAAAAACAAAAAATAAAATTGAAACCAATTAAAAGTTTGATTAAGGACTAAAAGATACAAATTTTAAAGGCTAACATAACAAAATAACAAAATCCTGGTAACTCTACCGTTTGGTTTGAATTACAGGAAAATTGAAATAAAATAAGAAAATGCGAGTAAAAAATTGAAGTTGTTTAGAATAAGAAAAAAAAAGGTAAAAAATAAATAAAATGGAATAAAATTTTTTATAGATATTATTAATCTAATACTAAAAAATTAAAATTAATTATGTAATATAACCAATAACAAGACTACTTTTACATTTTAATAAAAGTGGGCATAAATTAAAATTGAAAATGATCATTTATGAAAGAATAACGGGTTAAATATGTTTGTAATCTTTAAATTTAGATAGGGTCTTGCTAATCAGTGCCCTCAGGGCATTGATTAAGGATAGTTAATATACACGAAATTCTACAAAAGTACAAAACTATTAATGTAATTTTATTTTAATTAAAAGACAAAAATACCCATAAGTGTTGTACATATGTGTTTAATATTTTATTTAATATTCATTTATAAAAATTAAAAAATAAATGTATTTTAATGTTTAAATACAATTAAACATAAAAAATTTGAAATTAACAAAAAAATCACGAAAAAATAGTGTTGAGCATCTAAAATTATAAAAAAAAAACAATTAAAGTATCAATTTTGAATAGAGACTTTAAAAATTCCAGAGTCTTAATTGTATTAAAAACATATTGTCTAAAAATTAAAAGGATATTTTTGTCTTTAAAAAATTATAATATGCATTTATACTATTTTAATTAATGTATTTAATTATTTCAATTTTCAATGTAAAAATTATAGTATCAATACACATTAATGATTCCTTAACCAGTGTTCTTAGGACACTGGTTAGCATTCTCCATTTAGATATGAGATTGTTATTCGTGTAGGTCCTAATCCCCAAACTTTATAAATGAATGGATATATAACTCTTGGGATTTCATACTAGGTCCACTTATTAAGATACCTGCAAAATTGACAAACCATCCATCAGATTCCCTTTGCAGTGTTAGCAGTTGAACTGCTTCAATGATTCCACCCTGGTGTCCTCTAATACAAATTAGGTTTGAAGAAGTACGACATGTGTGACCAAACGACAAAGTGAATGGTCATTAGCGTTAACAAGTCAGTAATCAGGTTTAAAAAGGAATAAGATCATGATTAAGCCGATCCTAATCACTGACTCGTGTATAAAACTATAAATACAAGTCAAATGTATGGTTGTTAGAACTTTTTCTCTCGCATTTGTTACATTTCATTGCTTTCGCTAATTGAATCATTGTTGACTTTAATATCAAAGTGCCTTTAACAGGTACACCCGGTTGACAGATGGACAAGAAGACGGAATAGATGACTAGACTAAAGATCATATAACTTGACAAATTGTTTAGGTAGATGTTTAGCCCTTATACCCAAAACATATTTAAAAAAAATACTTATGAATTAATACCTAAAAAAATTTAGTTATGAATTAATACCTGGACTTTTTTGCAAGGGTTTGAATGCTGTTAGGTAGGATGATATAATTGTATTGGAAGATTTTTTTTTTCTAAATTAGTTCAAGTTCATTAAATGCATGGCTCACGCGTGTATGTCCCATGTTTGTTGCTTTGCATGGTTATAAATAGCACTGCGTAGGACTCTTAAATAGACTCGTACTTTCCTGCTTTATTTTGCAGACACATTAGCTTCGTTTGCAAAAGGTAAAAAAAAAGAAGAGAAAAAAAATGAACTGCTTCGAGGAAGATGTTCCAATGCCTCTGAGTCCTATGGCAGATTACTTTAGCAGCTCTCTGATAAACGTGTTTGTCATGGCTGTTGTTGAATCTGAGATTCCAATTGATGAATCAAAAGTTCTACCTCTGCTTAAGAACAAGTTAATTCCGATCTGCTCCAGATTCTCTTCTATTATGGTACGTATAATTTATTATTACACATATATATCTATATATATCTATCTATATGAAACAAAAAATATCATCTGATATTGTTACTGCATAACTTGAACAGGTTACTGAGAAGAATGGGAAAAAAGTTTGGAAACAAGTTGATGTTAACCTAAAGGATCACGTCAAGATTCCTAAGTTTACATCCAACAACCGAACACTCAAATTATACGACGAGTGTTTTGATGAATACATGGAAAAAATAGCAATGGAACAGATACGAGAAGATAAACCACTTTGGGAAGTGCATTTGTTTAAGTATCCAACGAGCAAATGTGAAGGAACTTTCATATTTAAGCTCCATCATGCACTTGGAGATGGCTTCTCTTTCATGACAACTTTCCTTTCGATAGTGGAAAGTGCTGATAATCCTTCTATTCCAGTAAAATTTCCTTCAAGTAAATCATCAGCAAGCACCAATGGCATGCCAAAACAATTATCTCAAACTGCTTCTGTGATGTTCAAGAGTGCAGTTGATTTTGGCTGGAGTTTGTTGAAAAACAGCTTGATACCAGATCAACAAACACCATTAAGGTCAGGGCATGAAGATGTAGGGTTTCGACCTATGAGAATAGTTAACGTTTCCCTCTCTTTGGACAGCCTTAAAGAAGTCAAAAATAAACTCAAAGTGGTACGTTCAAACTTTATAGTTTCTCAAGTGTTATTTTTTTCTCTGTTTCATTATATCATCTAAAGTTGGAGATCGTACGTCAAATATAAATAAGGCCATTCTGTACATAAGTGGATGAAAGCCTCCTTTTATAAGTCCATTTAATAAGGTCTAGTTGAACTTAAAGTCCATTTTTAACATAGTATCATGGACTAGAATCTATTATGTGTTAGGCATGTTGTGTCACTCACTATTAGACCACCTATTAATAAATAGTCATACACTTGAGATGTATATTCTTGGATGCAAATGAGTGTGTTGAGGATCCTATGTCAACTAAAGATAAGATGGGTTTATAATATATAAGTGAATTTCAATCTCACTTTACAAACCAATTTTGTAGGATTTAGTTAGGTTTAAAATATACTTTTTAACATGGTATCAGAGTCATGATTTAGCCTACTCTAATGAGATTAATTGTTTGTTTAGTTTATCGTGTCATCTGCTACTTGGTCATTATCGAACCACCCACTATAGTGTTTAGTCTCATTCAACGTGAGGGATGTCTGTTGAATATCTCTCATCAACAAAAGATATATTTTACAGAGTATAAGTGGATATAAATCTTACTTTTATAATTCAGCTTTGTAAAATTTAGTTAAATTTAAAGTTCACTTTTTAATGGTAGTTTTTTCCCACTGTTTTGTGTACATGCAGAGCGTAAATGATGTGTTGGTTGGCGCAATTTTCCTTGGCATTGAACTGTACATGAAGGCAAAGAACCACAGATCAAGAAGTGGTGAGAGTACAGCATTGGTGCTGCTGAATACCAGGAAAATTAGGGCTTACATACCAGCGAAGGAGATGCATGCTACTAACTCTACGGCACCTTGGGGGAACAGATTCCACTTCATGCATGTCCCACTGCCCATGTTAAGTCATAACAAACAATTGAACCCACTTGAGTTCGTTTTAGATGCCAAGAAAAATATCAACAGACAGAGAAATTCTTTAGCAGTACCAATGACTGGTGTGCTTTTACGCTTTTTGAACCAAATCAAAGGACCACAGGTTCGAAATAATCATGTTTGATTAATGCATCATTTCTCTTTAATCAATTTTGTAAGTTTTAACATTACATACAGATTAAAAAATCGATTTTTTTTTGTTTAACTTAAAGGTTTGGTGTTGCAGGCTGCCACACAGTACGTGTATAAGATAATGAATAATGCAAGTTTGAGCATCTCACACATGGTAGGGCCTTCGGAGAAAGTCACTTTGGCTAATCATCCAATCAAAGGCATCTACTTCATGACTGTTGGTTTATCTCAGGTCTCTTCTCAGATACTCAAACAATAAGTAACTCCCATAGAATTAATTTATGAAAAGATTGAAATTGGCCTACTTTTAAAACATGAACTAAGACATTTTGGAACACAAAAATTATATATTGTAGGTACTAAATAAAAAAGTTAATTTGCTAGGTCAATCTTTCTTTGCAAGCATTTAATATAAGTTTAGTTTCACTACCAATCCAATTATTCACTACAAGAAAATGTTTGATTAGTAACTAATTTTAGTCACCAAAAATTTTTAGTCATTATAATGACAAATTTAGATACTAATTTAAAAAATAAAAAATTATTGGTTACTAAAATAGACATTATTATAAATAAAAAATTACAATTAGTCACCAAATTGGTCATTAATTAATTAGAGAGAGATTTAGAAATTAAGTCATTTTGGTATCAAAAACTTAGGTAGCTAATTTTTGGTGACTATTTTTTTTTTAGCCAAGCTAATTTTAAAGACCATCTAGTGATCAATTTAATTTTTTATTCATAATAGTAACTATTTTAGTCACCAATAATTTTTTACTTTATAAATTGGTATCCAAATTGATCATTATAGTAGCTAACAATTTTTACTGATTAAAATTGGTTACTAATGAAACATTATCTTGTAGTAATTGTCTACTAAACCACTTTAAATATGAAATATATGAGTTACTCACATATTTACTTTTGAAGACAATTTTTATTAAAAAACAAGTATATCAGTAACTTTATTTTTATTAGTTTAAATTATTAATTAATTTTTTTTATCAAAAATTAAAAATTACAAAATAAGAATAATAATATCAAGTAACTATATTTATATACAAAGGATTCTCCTTTTTTTATCCAATTTGTTTTCTGATTTTATCCTTTGAATACTTTTTTAAAATTAAAATAATTATTTTATTAATTTTACTCTTTAAGTAATTATTTTTTCAATTTAATCTTTTATTGATTTGACCATTTTTTTAAATCAATCTTTTTTTAATATAAAACTGCCAACAAAATAAAAAACTATTTACAATAAAATTATAACAATTGTTTATACTCAGTTTTATAATTATAATAACAATAATTTTTTTATCGTAAAAAAACACATTTTTCACTATTTAATATAAAAAGACAGTTATTTTTTTCTAGTATCAAATATAAAAGAAATAACTTATATCAAATACTAATTAAATAAATGCCCAATAGTTATAGAAAAAAAAGTATGAATAATCAAAAGCACATTAGAAATAAATTATCAAATTAAGGATTAAATAAGATTTAATATAAATTTGTTAGGTTACTTAATAGCTTAAAGATTTTTTATTAATTTAAAATAAAAATATGATATGATGATAAGTATCGGAAAGGATATGAAAATGGATATTCATCTCCATCCTCGTATCTAATTCAGAAAAGTCAGATATTATTAATATTTATATCCAAATTTAGTCAATATAAAAAAAATTTCATCAAATTCCGGACAAGAAAATAACTGTGACAATATTTTTCATTCCTTTGGTGTAATTTATACCCTTGTTCACATTTTTCATTGTCAAACAATATTTTTTTTTACCAGCAAAAAATAAAATAAAATTAGCAGAGCACTTGAGAGGTGTTCTAATTCTTATACAAAAAATCTGTATAATTTGATGCATTAGCTTAGCATTATAACATCACCAGCCACAATCCAACCAAAATACTTGATCAGAGTCTATATAAACATTATGATCCACAAACAATAGGACCATAAGTGAGCATTTATATCATATTACCTAACATAATATATACAAACACAATAATAAAGTTTGATGCATGATCAATAGCATCTTGTATATTATCTAAATTTTTAGGGTCATTTTAACCGATACTAATGTTGCAAAAACATATTTTGTGATGTATTTACAGAGTATAACAGTGACTATAACAAGCTACATGGGATATTTAAGAGTTGGATTTGGGGTAGAGGAAGGTTTCATAGATGAATACCAACTCAAGTCATGTTTCCAGACATCTCTGCAGATGATATTGGAAGCAGCAAAAAAGATTACCTATTTGAAAAGTATATTATAGATCAAAAACATAGTTATTTCGTACTATATGTTTGAAATGTTTGATAGCATATATTAAGTTTTTAAAATGCAAAAGTAAACAATAAAATGGATAAAAAATATATCCAGCGAAGGTGATCCATGTTTGGTAGTTGTATTGTTTTTTTTTTGACCCTAGTTGTATTGTACTGTTACGCAACAACAATAAATATTTGATCAATTATGTTTTGGTCTTGAGATGAGATGTATTAATATTTTGATTTTGATTTTGAATTTTACATCAATTTGTTTAATTTTATTTTTTTAATTGATTTTTGTTCTTATTATTCTATTTTAAAAAATATATCATAGGAATAAAAATGTACACATTAACATAAAAAAGTTTGAAATAATATTTTTATACGAATCAAACGTCAATTTTCTTTTTAAGAATAAGAAAAAGTATAACTATACTTCAAGCAATATATTTAAGTGTAAAATATTTGCATTTGCTGTATATTACTGTAAAAGTACTTGAGTTGTATATATGTTTTATCTTATTGATGTATAATTTTCGTTTTGGGCTTTTATTTCTTAAGGACCAATTCACCCAATTTATGACAAGGATATCTGAACGGGTCTGATAGGGTTGGTTTACTTTGTTTCGAAAATAAATCTCATCACCATTGTAAAAAGCGTAATTTATTTTTTGTTCAAATTTATCAAAATGAACAATTTTTTTAAAAGAATTACGAATATGACTAAATTAAATCGATATATATAATTTGATTGTAAAGAAGTGGTGATGATATTAACAATTGGTACGATACTTTCTAGGAAAATACTCATTGGTATGATATTTTCACTTGTCCTATCTTTAGGTCAAAAATGTGAACATGTGTAGTCTACAATTTAGAGCCACGCAATATACACAGATAATATCATTGTCGATCGACGTATATTTTTGGTAATATATAACAATTACTTTTTCAAGATGTTATAATTGATTGATATTTATGTCATAACATAACATGTAATGATATGTCATTTTCAAGAGAGAATATTTAAATATTTAAATATGTAAATAATTTATGTTTGACTGATAAAATATTAATTTATTAACACATGTTTTAACATAGGATACATAAAATAACAAATTAATCTAACTAAATAAAAATAATAACATAATAACATAAAGAACCTCGTGCATGCTTCGAAGTACTCTCTTATCGTTGACTATAAATAATTCAAGAGTCATACATCACTCACTTCTGTTATGTTAATAAATAATTCAAGGTCATGTTAATACATCTCTGTCCATCTATTAGAAAGTAAATAAACTTACATAAATTTGACATTAGTTATGCTAACATATATTAAGTCTATAAATATTTTTTCATTATATAAAAGTTTATTAAATTATACATATAAGAGTCACATTTGTTTTCTTCCTCTCCAATTTCTTTAAGTGAGTCACATGTTATTACTTTCAAAAAAAATATTTTTTTTAAAATGAAAAACTAAAATTGTCGATCTAATAGAATGGAATCAAAAATCATAAACTTGATATTATAATAGGAGAAAATGTTTAACTTGAACATAATTAAATATTACTTGTTACGTTAATTTATTTCATGTTGCGTCATAAATCAACCGTGATTTGGGCAAATATTTAACAATTATATTAAAGTAATAAACTTTACAACATTAAAAGACCAGAAGCTCATAAATAAAATTCAGAATAATAGAATTATGAATTGAAAAATACTAAAATTATGTTTTTAACCTATTTAATTTAATGGGAACTATTAAAAAGTCAAATAAAACGACTGAAATTAAATTCTCCAAAAGAAATTGTTGTTTGCAATGGTTTGTTTGATTCGATTTGGATTCAGATTCGATTTGGATTCACGTTTGCGCGTTTAGCTAATTTGTTCTTTTTTGTTGGTGACTTATGGACTTGTCCCTTTCAAACACGTGGAAAATTAGCGATGTCATGTACAAAATGGGGAGAAAAATATAAATGAATGTAACAACTGTGATCAATTTACAGGACATTTATGTTTTACAAAAATAATCTGTTTTAAAAAAATTGACAATTTTCAGTGAAAATATTTTTTAACCCCTGTTTGTTACTGAAAATACACGTACTCTTGGTATATTTGCTTGTTTATTGTATTGTATTAAAATAATATAAATTTAAAAACTTTAAAACTAAACAATTTTGTGTGGATAAGATGGAAGGATTTATCCCATTATTTTCTATTTACTCAAAATAAAAATTCACTTTAGATTATATACAACTAATTAATTATGAGGATGAGTATGAAGTCCAAACAATCAGCTCAAGAAAGTAACATATTCGTGACGAAATAATCAAAATTTAACTTCTTATTAATTTATTACGAAATCTTTTGTAAGAGATTTGCTAGGAAATACCAAAGAAATGTATAGGTAGTCAAGCAGCAAGAAACTAGTCCCTTATTGTTTCCTTGCAATACGAGAACAATCTCACTCTAAGTGCTCATTTATCAGTAAAAAGAAAGCATATTAATTAGTTATAAGATTTGTTTATTAATTTATAATAATTTTGTAGCAAAATTTTCAAGCTAGTTTCTATTATAACAAAAATGTCACAAGTCATGAAGATTTTAATGTATAAAAAAGTGAAGTTATTAAAACTCATAATAATTTAATTTTTTTATACATTAAAATCGATATAACTTGTGATATTTTTTTTAAAATAAAAAAAGAAATTATAATGTATCATGACAATTTCATTATAAAATCATTCTAATTCATGTCATATTCATCTTATTTTACAAAGATAATAAAAATAAATCAACCCAAATTTACAATTTTTATTTCGAACCAACCCCTAGATGCTAGAAAATCTGCTTGAGTTCATTCAACAAAAAAACTACATCATATCAGTGTAAAAATTAATCACAGAATGTAAAAATTTTCAGGTTTCCTTCCATGCACATAGAGAGAGAAAGAAGAGACCTTAGGATTGTAACTAGGGAGAAGAGAGCTGAGTTCAGAATAAAGATTCTTCATTTGATTTCTGTAGGATCTTTCTTTCGACTCTGATTGAACAAGGTTGACTGTCCAGTTGCAAATCCATGTGGCAGCAATGATTGATCTTGAAATTTGAAATTTAGAAATTAGGATTATGCGAAGATGCTTAGTTAGTTTTGTATTTATAGTAAAACATTATATTGATGATAGGATTAGGGACATTCACTCCTCACACTTGGTATAGTAAGAAAACAAACAATAACTGATTACTATCGTTACTAAATATTAATTTATAAACTTTAAATTATTAATATTTATTATTTAAATAATTTTACTATAAAATGAATAATATTAACTAGTTTATTAGTTTTTATTACTAAAATGAATTATTATTTGAAAATGTTATTGTAATTATGACTGACCCTGATGTAAGAAAATGGAAATAGAAAGCTGTGGTCACTTGACATCATTATCTTTGGTAAGCTGTGGTCATAGTTTTTAAAATGTTCAAATTCACACCTAAAGTCGGTGTGTGCATCTCATCTGATCCTACTTTGGATCCTCTGACTGGACCACAACAATAAATGTCTGTCATTTTCGTCGTGTTCAACAACGTTATACTGTTCAAAGTACAACACAGGAAAATTTTTATATTACTTATTAAATTACAAAATTAAGTTTTCTGATTGGATCGTGTGTACTATTCTTTTAGTTGAAACCAGGTTATTTTTATCTTGTGGAGTGGAAGGGTTTTGCTTGGAGGATATGTTGAAGCATGTTGTGAAAACAGGAGTATTAAAAAACAATCCATCCCCTCAGAAGTTTCCCACAAAAAATCAATCCTTCTTACAAAGTTGGATGCTATTTTTGAATTCCTTACAAACATTTCAAAAAGAAAAAAAAAATCTTGTATCTTTGAAAACTTGTATAGTAGATAAGTTATTAAAAACAGTAATCATTTAGAAAAAAAAACTGATATTGTTGTACTCTTACTCAGATATAGAAATATTAATTAACTATTTTTAATTTCATCTTCAAAAATATTTTCTATTAAAAAAATGTCCAGAATATTATTTATTTTTCACTGCACCGGAAAAACCTTATAGTAACGAAAAAAACCATCTTAGTTATCGATAGAATGTATTATGTTATTTTTTTTAATTCACTTTTTAAACCAATTTTTTTTAATAATTAAAATTAAAGTAATTAATTTTAAAAATTTATTTAATGATCAATTATTATTATTTTTATTCATAATAATAACTATTTTAATAATTTTTAATTTTTAATTTTATAAATATCAGAGAGAGTAAATCGCAAATCTAGAACTCCGGCTAATAAAAGTCCCACAATGAGAGTTACAAATCAGAAACACCCTTAGTTATGGGAAGTAGGTACCAAACACCAAGTAACCACGAAATTTCATTCAACAAGATTAAGAAAAAAAAAATCAGCTTTTGCAATTCAAACACCAAAAGATAAGTTTGAAACTAACAGGACAGTAAGTTAACGAATTCAATAAACATCACACTGCCGATAGAGATAGAAAGAACAAAATTAATATTAATTTCATATTGGCTTTCCATGAAAGGAGAGAGATAGAAAGAACAAAATTAAAACAATAGCATAAGCTAGGACAAAATAGATCGTAGTAGAAAATGAAGCCATTTTAATGTTTTTTTTTTAAACTGCAGTTACTTTTAATTATAAGACCACTTTTTTTTTTTTTTAGTTATTTAGCTGTTATCTATCTACCCACAGTTAAGTCTATTTATTTTATGAGGATGGTTACCTTGTTGTAATTTTACATATAGACACTTACATATTTAATAACCTAACTTCAACATTTTAAATGTGAAACAAAGAAATTGACCTAAAAGTCAAAAAGTTTGGAGTGTTTGTTTTCAGAGAGTTAACTGAATTAAAGGAGCATGAAAACCTAGGTCTTTTTGGAGAAGAGCAAGTTAGTCTAAGTCTTTTTAGTCTACCATTAAATATAAAGTCTATTTCGTTGAATTTGGATAAAAATGTGTGCTTCATAGAGTCCTTAGTGATAAAATACAAAAAAAAGAAAATGCTAAATCCTATCAATAATGTTCTATATCTCTCATCTCATACTCTCTTTTTTATCCTTCACTTAGTTATTCCTCTTCTTATAATGACAACAAAGAAGGGTGAGGTGAGATTCATTATCCCATATTCATTTCTAAAACAAAAATTCGTTATCATCTTCGTCTCATATTTGGTATAAGATTTTTGTCTCATTTTTCATCCCTATCGGATAATATATATATATATATATATATATATATATATATATATATATATATATATATATATATATTCGTATATATATCTATACTTATTTTCTTTATGTTTCAATATCAATTAATTATTGTTTATAAAAAGTAAAACTAATAGTAAAAGAAACATAACTAATACAAAATA
Source organism: Vigna unguiculata (assembly GCF_037176805.1). NCBI lineage: Eukaryota > Viridiplantae > Streptophyta > Magnoliopsida > Fabales > Fabaceae > Vigna > Vigna unguiculata. Next base: position 47,534,971 of record NC_140796.1, read on the forward strand.
TTTAGTATTTAAAAATGCGTATTCTCATATCTTCAATGTCAATTATCTAGAAAGAAATTATAATTTTATAAAATTTAAATCAGAATACCAAATGACAATTGGACAAAAGTAAATGATTTATATAAAATATTTCAGAATTATACATAAATAAAATAAAATTTTATGACAACCAAAATACTTAATGAAACAAAGTGAATAAAGTTAAAATTATTTTTAAAAAAGTATAAAAAGAAAAAAATTCAAATTTATAAATATTTCAAATGTAATGATGCCTAGCATAATATTTAAGAATTTCAATATATATTTGATGGTGTAAACAAAATTTATGATCATAACATTAAATTATTATATTATAGTGGATGAAAGATCTTTTTATTTCATTACGGTAGTAAAATTACACATACGGGAATGAATTATAAAATATAAATAATTATATAAGAAATCATCAAAACAGCATTATATATAATAAAAATAAACAAAAAGTATAAATATTAATAAAAAATAAAAAAGATCAAACGATTTGGTGCACCACTAAATAAAATCGCAAAAAGGAATAAAATATATAGATAAGATTACAACAAGATAAAAAATACTTTAGAGATTTGAAAAAAATTTTTAGATATCAAAGTTTTGGGGTATATATATATATAAAAGTTGTGGGAGAATTTGTGGGTTCAACTCCCCAACCTAACAAAGAACTAACAGCTAACATTTGTCGATAAAAAAAATCCAAAGGAGACAATCCATTAAGAGATAATGAAAATTATTTTATCAAAACAAAATTAAGGATCAAAGTAAATAGAGAAGATAAGTTTTATATCACCTACTAAATGAAGAACTTAAGTGATTGAACACTTGAAACCAAATTTTTTTCATTTGAAAAATAAACAATAAAGAAAAATACTAAGAATGGGTAAAAATAATCAAATGTGAAACATAAAATATTTCCTAATATTATATTTGTGCATAACCACACAAAAGAAAAAAATAATGTCTAATCAAGATAGTACTGAGATTGAAAAAGATATGACTAGATTTTGTAAATGTAGAACAAACCAACCAATTAGAGATGAGAAAGAAAATAATATATATATATATATATATATTCTTTTTACCTAATAAATTATATATATTTTAGTAATTTAAATGGAAAAGAGATGAGGATATGATATATACTAGTACGAGTATGTAAAAAGAGACGAGACAAGTATGTACGCACTCATCTCGTCTCCATACCAAATTAAAAATTAGATATTATTGATACTCATACATATCCAATCCATGTCGAGATGGTCCAACAAAATGTAGACAAGTTTGAATAAAATAGAGATTCATTTGCCATAACTACCTCTTGTCTTTTCAGAAATATATTAATTTAAAAAGTGTTAAGGAAGGGTAAAATGTAAATAAATTTTGGTATATATCCATAATTTATCATATTTTTTAGGATAAAATTTAAGGAAGGAGAGACAGAAGCAACCCTTGGTTGTCTGTTAATTTTTTTGCAAAAATATTTTGTATAAAACACTTTTCACAACTAATTTTGTAGAAAATACTCACAAATTTTATAATTTTTTGGAAAATAATTATTTGCAGAAGAATTACTTACTAATTAAAATTCTTAAAAAAAATACAGAAAAAAGTACTTTCTTACAAATTTTATAACAAATTTACAAGAAAAATTTCATGTAATAAATTTTTTTACTATAGTGTCAGATTCATTGGGTAAATCAAATTTTAAAGGAAATTGATAAATAATAATTTTAATCTAATGAAATTAATCAAATATTCTAACCCAACCACAATAAAACAAATAACAAATAATATACTAAGATTTTTCATTTGAAAAAATCTTTGATGTTATAAATACAAAATATTTAGGTGTTTACTACTTTGAGAGACGGTTTTAGTAGTCTACTAGAGATTTTTTTATTTCTTTTTAAATAAGAGTTAAAATTATATTTTAGGTTGAGATGCAAAATAGAATTTTAATTATATAATTCTACTTTTAAAAACTATAGTTTTTCATCAAAGTATTTTCTCTAAGATATTTTGAAGTTAATATTTATCCATTCTTTCCTGAGACAAAAAGGGTGGTAGAATAGCAATTTTTTAAGTATATGATAAAATATGTTATTTTTTTATGAAATTTTTATGAATAAGTTATTTTTAAGTTATATGATTTTGATATTTTATAATATTTTATTAATATTTGGAGCTAAGTAGTTTGTTGAATTGTTTTTTCTAGGAAAGCACATGCACGACAGACTTTGCAATGCAAGGGAGTTCTCAAAGTTTTAGGACAATGGAGTTTAACATTTGTGGGAGATGAGGTTTGTAAATATTAATGGATGTGAAAATGAATAACAAAATGTGAAAAAGATGAAAAATGAAAAATCACGTGGAAAAAGTTGTCAAGTTTTACTGATTTTTTTTTTTAAAATAAACCTGACACTTATCAGGAGTCAAGATACCTCTGATGTGTTTGTGTTAATAAACTTCCCACTAAAATTTAATGTTGTTGTAGTGAAGTTTAATTATGAAATAAAAATTTGATGAATTGTTATTAGCTATTATGTTATAAAATTCATCTTAGAGTAATTATTGTAAATAAATGACTACTCATTAATTAATCGTACAATATATCAGTTATTTTATTAATTTAAAAATATTATAATATATAAAAGTTAAAAAAAATGATATTTTATCTTATTTAGTCAGATTGAGACTAATTAATCCTTGGTCCAAAATTTATATACTTAAAACCCTTTGCCATGCATTATAAGAAAATTAAATTCAACTAATTTGTTGTAGTGTTCACAAGATGTTTATATTTTTGGCCTTCTTCACCCTGAAGCTCAATTATTATCAATCTCTTTCCACAGGGAAATATTGTACAATTTCGCCTACATGTACCATGGATTTTTTGACTAGAATGTTTGAATTATTTTTAAATTTTTTATAAATATAAAATTATAAAAAAAAAACAAGATGAACAAATCATAAGACTTTAAAATGAAGTCGTTTTTCTTTTTTTATTTCTACCAATCTATATTTTTTTTCCCCAAAAATTATACCTGTTGGCACATTTTTTATTATTAATTTTTTTATTCTAAAATCGTGCAAATATTTACTTTTTTTTTCATTTTTGTTCTAAAGTGCAAAATGATGTTAGAAAAATTGTGCTGAGAAACAATCATGTACATTTTGAAGAATATATATATAGGAGTATGAAGAAGAAATGGTTTTGATAAGTCAGGAGAGTATTTATATATAAAGTGTACAAACAAATATGATAAGTATGACGATCCAACGACACTCATTAAACATTATTAACCTAACATGATTAAATAATATTCTAAGATATTATTAGTACAAATATTCATATAAACAAAATATATGATCAAATTGCTATAATTTGATTATGATGTGATATTATCATGAGAATATATGATTGTCGAATATTATTTGATGTTATCTGTTTTTATCACATAAATCATAGGGTTTAAAAATCTTATAAATATATATGATATTTCACTAGGAACACATCTCACATTTCTCTTTCTTTTACTCAAAAAATCCAAACTTATAATTTTCTTAAGAGTGACGGATCTTAATCACAAGTTTTGGAGGGGTCAAATAGTATAATTCTTTGATCATTAAATTTGTTGTGTTGGATCATTAGTATAATGTTTTAAAAATTGGTTCCTCTAACTAAATAATTTGATCTTTAGTTTAATGTTGTGAAAAATATAATTTATCTTGTTTTCATCTTCGCGAATAACTTCACTTTTATCATTTTTGAATAATGAATCTATTATTTTATTCTTCATCAATATACCTATTTTTAAAATAATATTAAAAATAATTTATCATACCTTACTAAAAAAATTGAGAAGCATAAATCACTACAAGAATGCGTGATTTTGGCGTCGAAATTATGGCGTCGGATCATTGTAGGTCGCAAAATATGTCGGTCAGACCCACGCAAAACTAACGGTAACCAAAAAGTTATTTATAAAAAAAATTTATCTATTCGTAAAAATGAACAAAATATTAATTTTAGATTCTCGTCAGTTTTGCCGACGCAAATCAACCAATCAGTTGCGTTGGATGGTCCACGCATAACAAATTAAATTGTTTGTGTCGGCTGGCCCACGCATACACTACTGAGATAAACAAAATTAAACTTTAGGTTAAAGTATAGGGGGAAAACATCAGATTTCACTTTTGCCCCTTCAGCTTTCCCCTTCCCTCGAGTCAGCCTCGACGTTTCCCTCCTTCTCTATGGCATGTGTTTTCTTCCATGAGTGGCAAAACTCCATCGAGGCAAGTGGGCTACAAGAACAATACTCCAATGAGGCTAGCTTCTTCGAAGACGCCACCTGCTGCGAGGAGGCGAGGTTCTGTGACATGTTAGCTGCTCTTGCAAGACAAATGTCGTGATGAGCATGGAGGCTTGGGCGAGAGAGGGTGCACCGACAAGCTTCCTTCACATTGCAGCTTCTCTTTAGCAACATAACCAACAACTCTCTTCTCTGCCACGAAGTGTATTTTCATAAGTGCGGTTTAGGGATTTTCGTTCGAATGCAGCAGATTTTTGAAGCATCCAGGTTAGTAATTGTACTCCGATTGATTGAACTTTACTACATTGTTGATTGTATTCCTATTGATTGAGTAATTTTTTGGTTATGAGATCCAAAGGTTTTTAGAATAAGCTTTTTAGGTGGATTTGTCTTCTTTGGATTTTAGACTTGTAGATTTTTGTGAGACTGTAATTTGATTTAACTAAAGTCACAATTTACTTAATTTTGTGTTTGCAATTTCGCTTCTAAATGAATCAAATGATATCATGTGTTGCTAGATTGCTTGAAATGTGTTTGGATGCAGGTTTTGATATTATTGGATGCAGATTTTGCGATGTGCCTGGAAACAAACATTTGCGTGGACTAAGCCCACGCCAACAATTATAGGAAGAATTGTTTGAGTCGGCTAAACCCACACAAAGCCCTCTAATTTAGATATTTTATTTCAATCATTTGTGGGCTTGGCCTACGCATAGGGAATCATTTGTGGGCTTAGCCCAAGCAAAATTTTAAGAAATTTTCAGGTGTTTGTGGCCTTGATCCATGCATACGAACTTATTATTATATTTTTTATATGTTTTCGTCGGTTGAGCCGATGATAAATAAGCAGCAAATGTTCGTCCCCATTTAGCCGATGCAAATGAGCTTTGCATCCAGAAAATGGGCGTGGTCCATGTTGCCATTGCTGGACCGACGTGATCATCCTCTTTTCGTTGGTTTTGCACTAATGGCGTTCATTTTTTGCCGACAAAAAAAGCCTACATTCTTGTAGTGAATATTAAAGAAAAAATATAGTATAGTTAAGTCACAATTAAAAATCGGTTATGAAAAAACACATAATAGATTGTTTTTTCTTCTATATTCATAAAATATGAATATACCAAAGGCTCATGAGATAAGAACAACAATGTTAACTATTAAATTAATATTTCATTATCAAGTAAGATAAAATAAAATTACTTTTCTTTTCTTTAAAAAAGAAATAAGACAAATGAGAAATGAGAGAAAAAAAATAATTACTTTTTTTCTTAAAAAAATGAGAGTGAGAAATGAGTACAATTTTTGTAAAACTAACAAGACAACAAGAAATGACATAAAAATATCTTAATAAATATTTGGTTTAACTATTCTTTTGATTATTGCTTTAGTTCAAAAATGTTAAGTTGGTCCTCCAATTTTGTTTAGTTTCAATTTGGTTCTGAATTTTTAAAAACTGATGCAATTTGGTTATTTTCATTAAATTTCTTGAAACGGATAAATATTTTTCATTAAATTTAAAGTTGTAAATAAAGATAGTTTATTTTGTTGGTGTAATTAACGTAATCACTATCAATCTTGATGAAAATCCTTGATCCGCTTTAATAAATTTAATGAGAATGACCAAATTGCATCAATTTTTCAAAAGTCGGAACCACATTGAGACTAGAACAAACTTGAGAACCAACTTAATATTTTTAGATGATAATAGTGACTAAAAGATTAATTAAACCTAAATATTTTTATTCTTTATATATTTAATTTTATGTTTTATTATCTATTAACATTAATTGGTTGTATTTTATAAAAGAATTAAAAAGACAAACAATTTACTTTTCTTCCATTTATAAAATATACTACCTATAATTTAAAAAAATTTAAAAAATTTAAAAATGTATATATTTAAAAAAAAATCAAAAATATTTGGGGGAGCCATGGCCCCTCCCAGCTCCTACTATGCTCCGTCTGCTTCTTACTAACTTGAGCGTCCATATTTTATTTAACCCAAATAAATAATATTAAAAAGGAAACTATTTCTTATAGACTTAAGTTGGAAAATAATGTTCTACAAAAGTAGTTTTAATTTAAGAATTATGTGGTACTAATATACTTTTGTATATTCATCAGTACAAAAATAACATTTAACTACATTTAATATGTGTTACGGCTCAAAAAAAAAATATAAGATACTAAAATACGGTGATAATTTTGTACAATTTCTGAAATGTTATAGACTACGTCTTTATTAAACCGTAACCTATATTGACTGCATATTATGATTATGATGCTTATAGGGGCACCCATCACACACCTAGGTTGTTGGAATCTAAGGAAGTAGGAATGTACTCAGTCTTGAGGGATTTTTACCCTCAGGAAGCTTTACATTAAAAGGTGTAGCATGGAAAAGAAATATGGCATTCTTGAGTTACGAAGACTAACATGGTATTTGTAAAGGGATATGATTTATCACATAGACTTTGAGATCTAGAGTGCTTTGTTTTGTTGTAGGTGTAGTATTCAATTTCTACCAAGGAAGACTCACTTATGGATACCTTTCATGGACGCAACATCATTCATGTCAGAGTCATTAAGAAAGTTGTTGTAGGTGTTTAAATAAGATGAAAAATTCTATACATGCATGTATATGAAGGCAAGTTTTGTGATGAGCTTTTAGTGGAGGATTTGTGTTATGCTCTAGTATCTTAGTAGATTAATGTATTCTATTTTCCTCTTGGTAGATTGTCTGGTTATATACTATAGTTTGTGGTAGTTTTATTAGGCAGGAGGATAATTTTCATAGGTTTTTTTAAGTACAAACTTTAAGGTCTTTCATATGCATATTATGTATTTAAATAATCTTGTAAGTTTGTGGGTATACAGGTTAGAGTACTTCAAGTATTCTATTATATATGTATACATATTTTTGTCAAAAAAAAATTATGATGCTTATAGAATATTAGATCTACCCGTTGTTAATTATCTTCCATAAGAGTTGACCACAACATAAAATATATACATAAATAATGTTTTGTCTTGTGCAGGGGAGAGGGACAAGGTTTAGTTTTTTTAAACACATATCTAGATTTAACATGTTTTATATTTATATTTATATTTTCAATGTATTTATTGATATTTTTATGTTGTTTTATTTATATATTAGTTATTGGTGATTAAAAAATCGATAAAACTAAACAAAAATAAAAATGGAGATCAGATAAACTACTTGTTGTGCATATCACCAAAAGATAAATTCCCTCTCTTTCAATTCCTTGTTCAAACTGATTGGGACAATTTAAATGGATACTGTAAGGCCCACTTGTTATATGCCCTTAATTTAAAGGAGCTGCCCCAAATCAGTTGGGCCTAGGGCTGACCCATAGGGAGCCAAACACCCTAATCAGCCCTAACCCACTCATTCATCCCATTTTCAGAAAACAGTTTCTCATTTCCTTAGAGTTGTTGTCATCCCTCTGCTAGGGTTTGAGACATCCATGTCTTCAAGAGAGTTCAACTCATTTCCCGTTCATGTAAGTTGCTCTCAGTTCATGCTCTTTTCCCTTCAACTTATTCTTCATGGTTCCTTCTTGGATTCGTACTAATAAATTCATTTAAATCTGTTCCGCTACATTTTTCCAGCTCCGTAATCTATTCCTGAAGTTGTGGTGCTCTGCTATTCGGTGCTGAGGTCTTATACTAGCCCTTTCCAAGTAAGGGAAGTTAGGGTTTCGCGTTTTAGACAATGTTCAGCTTATTCTTGGGTATTTTTCGTGTTTTAGTATGCTTGGGTGAAGTTCTGATAGTATGAATGCAAATTATGTGATTGATACGATTAAATGGCTGAACTGAGCATGTGTGAATAGTGGAGGGTTCTGGTCTTCTCGCTCAAGCGAGCGTGTCTCGCCTAGGCGAGATTAATAGTGACTTGCCTAAGATGTTTGCGCGAGCTGTCGCTCAGGTGAGTAGCTCCCCTTTTGAGCGAGAGTCCATCTCGCTCAGACGAGGAGGTCTCGCCTAAGCGAGAGAACGCGAAGGTTACTGTTCCTCTTTTTCGAGCCCTCGCCTAGCCGAAAGGGACTCGCCTGAGCGAGAGAAGCCTCTCGCCTGAGCGAGAGTTGGGCGAGATGGTGTTTGGGTATTGTTTCTATCTTTGTTTTTGGGTGTTTAATACATGTTTTGTTGGATGACTATGTTAAAGTATGAGATGAATGAATATTCATGAGTAAGAGGATGTATGAGTTGTGGATGATGAACTTGGATGATTCTTGGCATGTAATGAACATGAAATGGTTGGTTATGAAATTGACATGGAATTGGTATGAACATGAATGTGATACTGATTAATGGATTATGTTATTGGTATGGTTAGGACGTAATTCCACGACGGTGTCGTGGTGCTACCTCATTGGTTAGGACATAATTTCATGAGTCTCTAGGTGAGACTTCATGGTGGTTCCTCAGTTGGTCGAGACGTAATTCCATAACCCCTGTTAGTGGGAGTTCATGTGGTGCTCCATCTATATAATTTAGTAAGGATTCAAGGTAAGGTTGCATCCTGACACTCTAAGGAGTCAGTTAGTCTCACATAGAGCGGATTGACTCTTGTGGTGAGAGTAGCAGGAAGCCTAAAATCCATTAAGGGCTAACCTTGTGTGTGGGGGTTGAGACATTGTAACATTTAGCTCGGGGAAGAGCAGCTCGGTAGAGCAGGAAAATCCACCACAAGTGCAAGCATCCGCTGAATCTTATATGTATCTGAATGAGTCGTGTCTCAAGTCTTAGTATATTGTTTGGAAGGTCATAACATGTTTGGATGATGTATGTATATTTGACTGTGAAAGTGTATATGATTGTATGATAAATCTTTTTTTCGCTCTAGCTTACCCTTTTGCCTGTCAATGATCATCAACTTGTTAATGTGAGCAGATGCGAGAAACCCTCGTGGTCAACAGGGAAATGGTGACTCTGTTGCATAGTCGTTTGGGCTGGATTCCTTTCTTGGGCTTTTCTCTAGGACTATGACCCATGTAGTGTCTTTTCTCTGGATTTTATTTTGAACTATTGTTGACCCATTTACTTCACCTTGTGACTAGCATCGTGGTATGCCTTAGTTATCTCCTGATTACTTTTGGACAATTGTAAGGAGTAGCATTTACACTCTCAAACTTGCTTCTTATAGTTGTATTTATTTAAGTTTAATATTTAAATGGGACGTTACATATCCGGTATAGATTTCGTTTGTGTTTCACAATATTTTAATTTAAAATAATGATCTTAAACCCCAATTATGTTGCATAGATAAATAAAGCATTACATTACATAAATTTTACATTTAAAAGGTTTTCCTATAATTACTTAATATATAGAAAAGTTAATGAAGATATTGCGCTTTTCTTTTATAAAATTAATGAAGATAACTTTTCAAAAACATAACATTACACGTTTATAAATATAAACGCTAGAGGCCAAATATCTTACTTTCACTTATTGAATTCTATTAATAACATTTTTCATGATTTAGTAACATTTTTTTAGTGTTACTCTACATTATATATCTAGTAGTGCATCAATTTTATGCTATTTCAATAAATAGACTTGTTGAATTCATCAAGTTCCTACAACTTGACAAAACCGCCGCATGTTTGACATAACTTTCTACGTGTGAATTTTATATATATGTATTATTTTATAGCTTATTAAATGATATAGTAATTAACTCATAATTTGCGTGATTTATTTCATAAATTTAAATAAATATAAATAATAAAGAAGATAGTAGAATGAGTGAGGCAAAGAATTTCTTGGAAATGTTCCTCGCGTCCTCCTCCTCCGTGGAACACATAATTTGATAGTGAAGGTTCCAGAATATTTAGTTGTGAATTATAGAGACGAGACATTGACTTCATAGGCTGCAGCGCCATTGAAGTTAAAAGACCAAAGCAAAAACAAGAGAACTGATAATTAAAGTTGATGATAAGATGTTTGCATTATAGGAAAAAGGAAAACATGATGTTCTATAAAATTAGGGCTAATTGAGTTTCTTATACTGATTATAATACATGTATACTAACCTCACCCTGCACAGCATGGATCATTGAATCTCCCACCATTGTAGAATTGACAGTGACGACCTCCACGTTGAGTTCGCTGAGTATCCGAAGAATTTCACAGAAAATGAAATTGTTATCGATCCCACATGTCAGAATGACTTGAATCGCAGAACCCGTTTCATGAACCTCCATTTTTGCTTGTGCTTCAGAAGCATTCAAGGTGCAGCCACTAAGAGTTTTCTTCTTTTCGAATAACCTTTCCTTCTTCTCTTGCGCCATCTTCAGTTTCGTCTCCAGGCTTTTTATGTACTTTATCGCTTCACCTATTTGAGCACGCAGTGGTATGGCTTCCTGAAACAATTAAACAAACAAATCACATCAATTGCAACAAAATATCAACATTTTTTGGGTTCATATTACACTGACGCAACACAACTTGGCTTGGTCGGCAATTTTTGGCACTATGGAAGATGGATCTTCCGTGCATCAATCTGAAACTGTCTCTAGGATCACACATTATTTTCAGAAAAAAAGGAACAAAATTAAATTATACATGTAATTTCCGTTCATGCATGCGATATATATGCAGAGAAAAGACCTTGGGATTATGAGAAGGGAGAAGGGAGTTGAGTTGGGAATAGAGGTTCTTCATCTTTTCTGTCCTGTTTCTCTCTACGATCTTTCTTTCAACTTTTGTTGATGATTGTTTGTTTCTCTCTGCCTGTTGTTCATCATTTACTCTTGAAATTCTTAGATTGCTTACGATCAACATTGTGAGGTTTTGGCGTTCTCATTACATGGTTTTCTAACTGCGTTTTATAGAAAAACGTTGGAATACTATGGTTTCACTATTTCTTTTAATAAAAAGCAGATTAAGCAGTAATTTGTAATCCATAAGAGAACTGGAACAATAAATATTGATAAAATTATTTAATTATATTTTTTTCTCAGAAGTCATACAATCTTATAAATATTTATTTATATTACTCCCTCCATTTTTTTATATGGCCAATTAACTAATTTATTACGAGAAATCAATTATAAGGTAACTATATTACCATTACATTTATTATTTTTAAAATTATCGATAACACTAATGAAAACATATATCTTAAAATCATGATATATATATATATATATATATATATATATATATATATATATATATATATATATATATATATAAAACCTTTTTTCATAATTAATATAATTATATTTTAACTTTTATTCACAAAATCCATCAATGTGAATAGAAAAATAGTTTTTCAAACCTTTCTATTTGATTGGCAGGTTTTCAAACTATAAGATAAATCATGCTTTAGAAGACTCTAATAGAAGTAGTCTTTAATTTTTTTAATTTTTTTATTTCTGTAACTTTGAAGATTCTAATTAGAAATGTTTGTTATTTTTGTACTAGATTAAGTTTCGTAATTATTTTTTCATATTACAATATTTTTAATTAAAAATTGACAAAAAGGTAAAAAATATCAATGATATATAAATATATGCAATTTAATAACCTTATTATAGCATATAATTTATAAACCTCTATAATATATGATTTTATAACCTTACGGAACAAGTAAATCCTTGAATAATGACTCGTTTTAGTGAAAAAATAATAATTAGTCATTATAGTGATCAATTTAAATATCAATTTATAAATTAAAAATAATTAATAACTAAAATGTTTTCAAAAAATTATCATTGGACTCTAAATTGATCATTAACACTAGTTACCAAAATTTTGACTGTCAAAGAAATTTGTCTCTAATTAAAAAAATGGTCTCTAAATTGATCTTATGAAAGGGTTTTCTTCTAGTGTTATCTTTATTTAATTAAATTAGTAAAAATAATAAATCCTATGAGTAGAGATGATAACTGAGCTGGGTGATAATGGGTTTCATTATCCTACAGTCAATTTGAAATAAAAAATTTATTTTCATCTTCGTACCTATATCTAATGAGTATAAAATTTTTGTCTCATCTTCATTTCTACCGAGTAACATGTATATACATATACTTATATCAATACCCACTCTCTTATATTTCAATATTAATTACTATTTTATAAAAAAAAATTAAAATCACACAAAACAAAACATAATATTTAAATATATTCTTATTTCTTCAATATCAAATATTCAAAAATAAATTATAATTGTATATATCTTAAGTTATAGAGTATCAAATAAAATTTCTTGACAACGAAAACATTTATTAATTTTCCAACTATCAGCAAAATGAAGTAGATAAAATTCAAAACGTATTTTTGAAAAGTTATAAAAAAAATCAAATTCAAGATTAAAAAATTTCAAACATCTTTTTACTTTCTTTCTCTAAATTCTAATGAGATTTTTTTATACACTAATAAAAATCATTTAAGTCAAATTGCACAAAATATAAAGATCAAACTAATAATAATTAAAATTTAGCATAGATTTTTTCATCTCTTGAACTTTAATTTACATTGGATGGTGATAAGCAAGATTTAGAATAATGATATTAAATTATTATATTATAATAAATGAAATGTCTTAATGTAATTATAATGATAAAATTACACTTATAATAATGAGTTATCAAATAAACATATCTATATAAAAACTCATCAAATCCATCTTCATAAATGAAAATTAAAAAGAATTTAAAATGATTAAAAGTGTTTCTTAGAAACAATTTAATACAACATTACAATTTAATACATTATTGAATGAGATGGCATAAAGGAAGATAAAGTATAATTAAGAGTATGATTCATCCATCTAGAACAAACATTAAGCATGAGAAACAAAAAACACTAAACTTAAATAGAAAGACATATGTATGTTTTGTAAAGCAATGCTTATTAGATCTCAATTTAGACGATTATATCTAATCCCAACAACATGAATCTAGTTCTTCATATTGTCATGAAAAACACAAAAATGAAAAAAATAAACAAGGGAGGAAGGTGGAGAGCCGATAAAGAGAATAGAGTTCTTTAAGGAAATCCTAATAACCCAAAACTCACCCGATCACATCCCAACTCAATCCAAGCTAAGAATTAGAAAAATAGTTACCCAATGCATGCTACTCTACTGGCACATAAGAAGGAAGTGTATGTCTTTATCCTAGTGGTGTTAAGAGTACGGATGGTCATGAATTGAAATTTTAATGATTCAATCTACGTTCATTTTAGATCTAAATAATTGGATCAAAATTTCAATATAAATCTATTTTTTCGGTAAAACTAGTTTAAATGTTTTTTAAATCCAAATCCAAATATTTGGATCAATATTTAAATTCAATCCAAATATATTGATCAAGTTCAAAAACCAGAATCCATTTTCTATAAAAGAAAATTAAATTGAATATTCTAAAACTTGTGTCCTTAAGGTCGACACGACTCAGCCTATCCCAAGGATGTCAAAAAAATCCGTACCCGCGGGTATCCACAGATAAAACCCGCAACGGATAGGAAATGAATATTGTAAATAGATACCTGCGGGTAACGGGTACAAGTATTTTTAATACCCGCATGCTAACAAGGTGGGTTCGGGTATCATAATATTCGCGCCTATGGATACCCGTACCTGCTATACTCTAATTTAAATTTAAAAAATTTTAAAAACATTATTAAAATATTAACATATTCATTTTGAATGAGTTAGTTTTTTATCAATTAGTTTTAAAAAAAATAATTTCTTTGTAAACTATCATTCAACACTATTTAAATGGGTTATTTGGACTTTGTTTAAAATTTATGAATATTAAGTATTGTATTTTATTTAAATTTAAGATTAAAATATATTGTTAAATATATTTTTTTTGTAAATACCTGTGGGTACCCGTGTGTATTAAAAAATTATGCGAGTATCGCATAATGGATGTCCAATACATTTCGTACAGGTCATTAGGCACGACCTGTCCGAATGGTCGGGTCGGCCCAACCCATTCCATCCGGGTCTTCGGGCCCGCTTGGCCCGTTTAAGTCATCGAGTCTGCTTTGTTCGTACGAGTCGTCTGGCACGGCCAGTCTGATTCGTCGGGCTGACTCAGCCGTCGAGTCCGCTCAACCTATCAGGGTCGTCGGGTCCGCTCAACCCATCAGGGTCATCGGGCTCGCTTGACCCATCAGGCTCGATGGGCTCGCTTGGCCCATCAAGATTGTCGGGCCTGCCTAGTCTGTACAGGTCGTTAGGACAAATCGTCCGAGTCGTCGGGTCGACCCAACCCAACCCATCCGAGTCTTTAGGCTCGCCTGACCCATATAGGTCATCGGGCTCGCTTGACTTTTTCGGGTCGTTGGGTCTGATCGACTCGTCTAGTTCGTGGGCCCGCCTAACCTGTTCGTGTCTTTAGGCCCGCCCATCCCATTCTGGTCGTCGAGCCCGCCTGGCCCTTCAAGGTCGTCGGGTCTGCCCAATTCTTACAGGTCGTCGAGCAAGGTCCGTCTAAGTCTGAATTTAGTGTAGTCTATCTCAATCTTTAGCCTAACCCAATTAAAAACTTAAATTGAAAATTTTGATTGAATATTTTGGATTATCCATATTTGAAAATCTTTATTTAGAGAATGTATCTGATCCATAAAATATATAAAATGTAAATTAGATTGAAATCTAGATCTATTAAAATGAATTTTAAATTGATTGGATTTGTATTAAAATGGATTTTAAATGGATTGAATTTTTAATAAATTGAATTTTGAATAGATTGAATCAGAACAAAAGCGGATCCAATCAAGAAAATTAGATTTTTTGTCCACCCTTAATCAACAGTAAGTTAAGTTGTTCCCAACATTGTGGAGCCCACTGTCCCACTGCCACACAAGTAACATTCAACATAAACAACATAACTTTTTAACATATAAAAATAACTGTGTTTTTCTTTTTTTTAGTTTAGTAAGACACAAACCTAGCTAATATGACCAAGGAATGAAAGATTAATTAGAATTTGCACCAGGCCTTTGTAGTCACGAACAAAAACAATACTTTCTATATTTTATAATGTTAATTTAAAATATTTTCCCATTATCCACACAAATTCTTCTAGTTCCAAATCCTTATACAATTACAAACCACACATAATTCACACATACTTGTGTCATTAAGGTCATAGAGGTGTCAATTTGGCCCAACGACCCGAACGGGTACGACGACCCAAACGACCCAAACGAGTCCGATGACCCAGACAGGTCTGACGACCCGGACAAGCTCGACGACCTGCTTTGGTCTTTGGGCCTGCTTGACCTATTTTGGTCATTAGGCCTGCCTGGCCCGTTTGGGTCTTTGGGTCCGCTTGACCCGTTCGGGTCTTCAGGCCTGCCTTACCCGTTCGATTCTTCGAGCTCGCCTGACTCGTTCGTGTCATCGGGCCCGCTTGACCCGTTCGGGTCTTCGAGCCCGCCTGACCCGTTCGGATCTTCGAGCCCGCTTGACCCATTCGGGTCATCGGGCCTGCCTGGCCCGTTTGGGTCTCGAGCCTACCTGGCCCGTTCGGATCTTCAAACCTGCCTGGCCCGTTCGGATCTTTGAACCTGTTTGGCCCGTTCGGATCTTCAACCTTCTAGGCCCGTTCGGGTCTTCGGGCCCACTTGGCCCGTTTGGGTCTTCGGGCTCGTTTGGGTCTTCGGGCCCACCTGGCTCGTCGGGTCATTGGGTCCGCCTGACCCATTCGGGTCATCGGGCTTACTCGAATTTTTCGGACCGTTGGGCCCGATCGACTCGTTCAGTTTGTCGGGCCCGCCTAGTTCGTTCATATCTTTAGGCCTGCCTAACCTCTATGGTCGTCGGGCCTGCCCGATCCGTATAGGTCGTCGAGCAAGGCCCGTCCGAGTCTGAATTTAGCCTAGTCCATCTCAACCTTTATAGTCTAACCCAACTAAAAATTTAAATTGAAAATTTGGATTGGATTTTTTTGGATTATCCATATTTAAAAATCTTGATTTATAAAATGGATATCCAATCCATAAAATATATAAAATGTAGATTAGATTGAAATCCAGATCCATTAAATGGATTTTAAATGGATTGGATTTTTAATAAAATGGATTATAAATGGATTGGATTGGAGCAAAAGTGGATTGGATCAAGAAAATTAGATTTTTTTTGTCCACCCCTACTGTATTTTGATGATAAGAAGTTTTGTTTGTCTCTAATATATATCATTAAAATAAAATTATATTATGAATTATATATATCAGCAAAAAGATAATAAATTCATTTAAGGTGATTTTCAATTCTACACAAAATAAGCTTTCTTAGACAAGAATTGCATCATAACTACAATAAAAAATTAATATAAGTGAACTAAATAACAAGAGTTGAACCACTTCGTGAAAATTTATTTTGTATATCAACAACTTTCTTGCCTTAGACTTTGGAATTGTAAAGAAGGATAAGAAACATAATAATGAAGTCAACAATAAATATGAAAAAAATCTAACCACAAAAGTTAAGTATGTACGTTTTCAATACGACAATTCTTTTTTTGGTATATATACTTTTGTATGATTGGTATCCTAGCGAGAGTTTTTGGACATTCTGTTCTACCAATTATCGTTATCGAATCATCCATTTCTAGTCATACGCACGAGATGTATATATCTCGACGTGAGGGGGGGTGTATTGTGGGGTGCAAACATGGGATACCTATGGGTTTCGGTCTAAGAAGGGGAAGAATTTGTTAGTATTAAGCTTTAAACTTAACTCAACTCCATCAAAATCGGCTTGTAAGGTGAGGTTTATATCCCACTTACATATTATGAAATTGTCTTATCTTTAGTCATTATGAAACTTCCAACACTAAATCCAAAAAAAATAAAAACAAATATACCTTCAAAAGAATTACTTTTAAGTTCTAATGCTAATTGTGCAAGGGGCAATAAGAGGCTACCAATATAAGGTTTTCTAACTTTTTGCCTAAACTTTATGGTCTAGAGTGCTGGCTTTTTCCTTGCAAATTTGGTCTTTCGCTCTCTATCTATGGATTAATCAATCTATTCTATGTTTTGATGGGCTCTTTGTAAAGTAGGTGCAGGGAGAGGTCTACCTAAGAATTCATTGAACCACTTTTTTCACTTGCATGTTCAATACACAAAAGAAGTGATTGTAACTTGTGATAGGTCGATATTCTGTGTTTGAGGACTGAGTAAAACATAGATGAGTAAAACATAGATGAGTAAAATAATATCTTCATGTACTCACCCTACTTAATTATATGTATAAAATAGTATTCATAAACTCTGAAAATTTATAGAAAGATAAAATGTTGTTGGTAACTAAAATTATACACTATACTTGTTGATTTTGTAATTAATAAACTATTATTTTTTTGTATAAAAAAATTAAAGCATTCCAAATATTTTATTATTAATATATAATTTATTTGTCGATTAAAAGAAAGTTCTGACGGTAATCTCGCAATACATTTGATGACCACCTCATTTCCCACTTAATATACCAAATACATTTGAGGACCACCTCATTTTCCATCTTTATATACCAAACAAATATTGATTTAAATGTAGACTAATTTTCTGATTTTTCCCCCTACTTTAAATAATACATAAAAATGGTCTCTCTCTTCCTTCCTCTTTCTTTCTTTTTTTTTTTATTGCTTTTGTCTCTCATAACATATTCGCCCAACAAATTATATTTTGCCCAACAAATTTAAGACAGTGACTTAAGATTTTTTACAATCTGATTTAGTGAATTTTCCTTTGTGTGTTAAGTATAAAAATTCCTAAATAAATTTATTTTCTCATTTGATGTGCAAGTAAGTTGAGAACTAAACTTTTAGATTTTATGTTATTTAAAAACTCTAATTTGAAACTTGTGAATTATTCCTTCGTTATTTATGTAAGTTGCAATTAAAAAAGACACAGTAACGTGGGTAATGTTCTATATTCAAACATCTACTAATTATGTTGAACTGTACGCCCCACATGCCATGTTTGTTCCCTCTTCTCACCGTTTTTGTTACGTTCAATCTTCCTTCTTCCACGTTCCTTCTCTGCACTAACATAATATACAAATGTTTGTCTCTTTTCACTATTTTCTAAAACATATAACTCATCTTTGACGAATTACACATATTGATCAAGTTTTTTCGTGGATTCAGTTACAAGGAACTTTCAGCAAAAATAAACATTGGTTAAATGAAGAACTAAAATTGTGCATATAATAGAAAGGAATCAAAATCATAAACTTGGTATTATAGGAAAAAATGTTTAACTTGAACATAATAAAATATTGATTGTTACGTCAATATTATGAATTGAATAATAGTATTATGAATTGTAAAATCCTGAAATTATATTTTAACTTATTTAATTTAATTGGGACCATTAAAAAGTCAAATAAAACGGCTGAAATCAAACTCTTTAATTGAAAGTGGTTTCTTTTAAATGGGCTTGCTTGGATACTTGGCATGTTCTTTTGCACTTCTAGATAATTTGTTTTTCTTTAGGTGACTTTATTGGACTTTTTCTACTCCAAGCGCCTTTCCTTTAGAAGACATGTTTTTTTTTTATCATATATATATATATATATATATATATATATATATATATATATATATATATTTTGGAACACTAGGGTGTTCCAATCTGAATATAAATACAAAAAGTTTTCATAATATAGTGTACTTACAATACAAAATATCAATGCAATTATAAACTAAAAAAATTCTAACTTATATTTCTCCATCAAGACCGTCTAACTATAAATTCAAACACAATATATATGTTAATTACTTAAGTGGTGGATTATATATGGGGATTATATATGGAGTAGAGAGGAGCCTTGGCCCCCCAAAATATTTTTGATTTTTTTTTAATTATATATATTTTTAATTTTTTTAAAATTATAAGTAATGTATTTAAAAATTGATAGAAATTTAAATTGTGTCTTTTTAATTTTTTTATAAAGCACAATAAATAATAAAATATAAAATTTAATATAATAAAAAGTAAAAATATTTAGGTTTAATTATTTTTTTCTTTATTTTTGTCAAAAAAATATCAAATTTCGACTAAAAAATCATAACCAAATTGAAACTAAATTAACTTGAGGACCACCTTACATTTTTGGAAACAAAAACCAAAATAGTAATTAAAACAAATATTTATTAAAATATTTTTTATTTTATTTCTCATTGTCTTTTTAGGTTTTCATAAACTTGTACTCATCTTTCAGCTTCATATGTTTTCTTTTTGTTTTTGAAGAAAAAAAAAAGTTAGACACAAACTCTTTACTTTTGCTTTCATTTATCATTTGTTATCTTCCTTCCTTGAAAAAAAAAGGTAACTGTCTTGTCTCACTTGATAATGAACTATTAGTTTAATAGTTATTAATATTATTTTTTATTTCATGAACTTTGTATATTTATTTTTTTTATAAATATAGAAGAAAAAATAATGTATTATGTATTTTTTCAAACCGATTTTGTGACTTGATTATAATATATTTTTCTTTTAATAATTACGACTCTCAATTTCTCATTAGATTATGATAAATTATTTTTTAATATTAATTTTTTTAAAAGTATATTGATGAAGAATAAAACCATAGATTCATTCTTTAAAAGTGATAGAAGAGAAGTTGTTGGTGAAGATGAAAACAAAATAAATTTTACTTCTTCACATATTTTAAAGTATTGTACCAATGATCAAATTGTTCAGTTAGATGAGTTATTTTTTAAAGCATTATACTAATGATCCAATCTAATAGTCAAATAATTATATTGTTTTGGCCCCTCCAAATTTTGTAGTCAAGATCCACCACTATTACTTACGAAACTTATTTGTTTAATTTCTACCAAATGTTTTTAAGCTAATTTTTTGAAAATTTGTAACTTTATATCTTTAATTATTCTTTATAAGTTTTAAATTTGTAATAACAGTTCCAATTTATTTCCGACACTAAAAAAAATTCTTGAAAATAGTTTAAAAAATTATAATTAAACTTTAAATTAATAATTAAAATAATTTATATTATGAATTGATTTTTAAATTGATAACTTTTGTTATCAAAGAAATTAGTCTCTAAATTAATTTTTAATTAGAAAATTAAACTCTAAATTAGTTTCTAATCATATTATTTTTCTCTAAAAAAAGTCATTGTTTAAAATATGCTTTAGCTATCCCTAGTTAATTTGTAATGAAATATTTTAATGTATGAATATTTGTGTCTAAACGAATCTTTTAATGTATGAAAAATTTGTCTTGAAAAATTTTATTTGTGTTTGCATTTTTGTATGTATCGTGTAAAAGTATTTTCATTTATACTTATTATTATTATTGTATTTGTGCCTACATTTTTTTCTCGCATTTGTACTTGAAATTTTGATAACATATCTGTGTTTTTATTTTCAGCAGAAATAATTCTGTTAAGATGATTTGTTTTTTTTTTTTTTTTGGAATCTATACTTTTTTGCTTATGATTATTGTAGGATCTATATTGACAACAAGAGTGGTAAATTAAGTTCATGTCTCAAATCTCCTTTTTTGATTATGTTTTTTTCTTGTAATTTGGTGGACAAAAAATTATGAAAGAGAAAAATGTATGATTTAAATTTATTCTTGATGATTTTTTTTTCTTTCCTTCTTTGTTTTTATTTTATTTGAGTTGCTCCTACTAATATATTTGCTCTTGCTCATAAAAAATAAATGTATCTATGTGTACCTTCAATTAAACTTGTATAAAATATTAATATTTATAATATGTTGTATATTTGATCGCCATTGTCAATGATATGTATTTTAATTTTAGATGATTTAATATTTCTCACACTAATAATAACAATACTGAGAAACATTATTCTTGTAACCTTCCAAAAATTATAACCTCAAATTAATAAGACGTCGCATATATAAATATTCAGATAGAGTACAGAGTTTGGAATATGGGATGTATAGTACACCAAACATATCCATACAAGTAAAAAGAGGTCCCACATGGCCTAAAATAAAGTATAGAGTTTCGTTCAGAACAAGAGAATTCTAAACTACTAAACCACACACAATCATACAAACAAACGAAAGGGTAAGCTAGTGTAAAAGATTGTTATATCATAACACTCAACATGCAAGTTCATAGTCAAGCATAAATAACAGACATTCACACATGAGGTACCAAACCATATAAGACCCCAAGATTTGATTATCCAGATACGTATAATGAGGCACCACCACGAGACCCGTGGAATTATGTCTTAACAGTGAGGCACCACCACGAGGCCTTCGTGGAATTACGTCCGGGCCTTGAGGCACCACCATGACGCCCTCGTGGAATTACGTCCTTACGTTAAGGCACCACCATGAACTCTCACACCGAGGTTCATGGAATTAAGTCCAATAATGAGGCACCACCATGGACTCTCACTAAGAGGGTCCATGAGATTACGTCCATATGATGAGGCACCACCATGAGTTCCCTCTATAGGGGTCATGGGATTACGTCCTACCCAAACCTTATTCATGCCTTAGCAACAAATCATGAATTTCCCATGCATACCAATAACATGTCATTTCGTATGAATAACCAATCATCAAACATATCTCATGCCAAGCTCACTACCAACTCATTAATTCCAAACCCATAACATACGTAGTACATGCATATTCACACCCTCTATGTTTAAAACCAAGCAAACCAGCCAATCAAACAACCAATAACATTCGTGTAAGGAAAATAGCAAGAACCTGAGCTAGGTCTCGCTCAAGCTGGGAGCCCTCGCTCAGGCGAGAGGAGTACTCTCGCTCAAGCTGCAAACTCTCGCTTAGGCGAGACTGTGACAGTGGCCCTGGGAGATTTTGCGAGCTCTTGCTTAAGCGAGGCTGTCTCGCCTGAGCGAGATAATTCATCGCTCAAAAACACAGCCCCTCGCCTGGGCGAGTGCTCGAGCAGAAAACTGGGCGAGTTTCTGCTATTCTTGCCTAGGCGAGACGAGCTCGCTTGGGCGAAAATATCAATTTTCACCCCTGTTCACGCATATATGGCAACACACCAAAACCCACAAAGTATCCAAACCATTTTCATACGAATCCAAACATCATACAAGTATAAGGATCATGAAATAGCAGAAGAATAACCAATAATATGCCAAAAATGTGAAAACCCTAGCTTCCCTTACCTCGAGTGAGGTTAAAATGCTAGCTCAGAAGTCCACTGAGAAGAGGGGAGTACGACGACTCAAACCAATGTAGTAAAACTGAAAAACAGACGTACAATACTAGCATAAGGTTTTAGATTCAACTCCAGACAGAGACCAAGGCATTGGAATGGACAAGGGAAGGGTAAAGCCTAAGTTCAACTTACCTGGAGGAGACTTTAGAGTGAAACATCAGTTGTTCTGATGATGTCCTAGCAGAGCTCTACGTTTTCAACTGCAAGTGAGTAGAGGAGCAATTTTCTTTGAAAGTTGGCAGAATGAGGGTGTTAGGATTGGTTTAGGTGGTTTTGGGCACCTTATGAACCGGTCTTAAGTCCAACAGATTGGAGCAACCCTTTAGCTACTAGGACAAAAATTAATGAGCTTTACAATTATGATTTTCGAGATGCAAAGACACCGTTCTATTTATAACAAATTTCAAATCATAATGGTTATGGGTGAATTTCGTCAAACAAACACATTCCAACAAACATTTGAAGAAGAGATATATTTGCCTTTGAGATATTGCACCCCCTATCGTAAATCCTTGTCCATCGGTCAATGGTGGTCATTGGTTAATTTTTTATAAGATGAATGTTTACAATTTTTTTTCAAAATATAATTTATATTCAAGATTTTGTAAAATAAAGTGAAAGAAAATAGTAAAAGAAAATGAAAAAATGTGAAAAAATAAATCTTTAAAAAGGAATGGATCAAAGCAAATAAATTATAGAAAAGTAAAAGTAAGCAATAAAATAAAGAGTGTATGATTGAAACAAAGAAAATTACAAGAAAAAAAAAACAAAAATAAAGAATGAAATATTTAATAAAAATGATTGAAATGAAATAATTGAAAAGAATATAGTACCTAATACATGACTGTATATCCAAGTGAAGTGACTTTAAGATTTAAATAAGTCTTGATAAGTTCATATTTTACAAAAATAAAAGTTTAATATTTATATAAATTCTAATCATCCATAGCTTCTTAATATATTCAACAACTTTTACTTAACCGTTTCAATATCCTTTATGATATTCTCAAGTTGATTTTCTTAAACATGGATTTGGATCCCAAATAAGTATCTAAGAACATTTTTTTTTTATATTATGGTTTATGTTTATGCCTAAAATCAATGTAACTATAAACTTAACATTTTAAATTCTTTCGTTAATTATTTAAGCACGTTGAAAAGAGTGTCACCAATACGTGTTTTGTGTTTTGTTTTCTATGCTATTATAGTTTTTTTCTTTGATCCTTTTTTTGTGTTTTCTTATTGAATTAGTTATTTTTTGGAAGTTTAAACAAAGTTCAGAAAGCTGAGGACGATAGGAACCATGCTTTTTTCAAATATTAATATGTATGATTCATTTTTTGAACATATACTATTATGATTGTTATAGAATATAAATTATAAAAGTAAAGTTCAGTTTCATATGATGTTAATATTCATTTTTTTTTTTTTGCAGTTTTATATAAAAAAGCAAAAATTATATTCAGTAGCGGAACTTCGACTAAAATTGTAGGGGGCCAAATTAGATTTTTTATATATAATTTTTCTTTAGAAGAAAAACTATTCATTTTTTTCTCTTCATTTCCTCTTCTTAAAACAAACACACATAATAGTAGAATTCAAAAAAATATTACTATCATTCGCGCTATTATATCATGCTATTATATCATGATACCAATTCATGAATATCATTTTAGACAAGTCATTCGTATCTCATCAATTTGATTTGGTGGTATTGTCAAATTCATTATATGTAACTCTAAGAACTTTAGATATTTGTTTTATATTGTCTTAAATTCTTGATTCTTATTAAATTTCTCAAGTTTAGTTAACGTAAATGCATTTCTTTTTCATCTTCATCATAAACCTTCCTCTTTGAAAAAAAGGAATCAATTTTTTTACTTTTTATCATAATCTTTCTAATATAAATTTATCACCTCTTACCTATTTAAAAAAAATAAAATTTGTATTCACAAATCACAATTATCACAATGCAAAACATAACAAAACTCATACTACTTTAATTAAATAAGCTATACTGTATAAATTCAAAACTTAAAAAAAAATTTACCATAGGTAGCGAAAAATACAAAATCCCTAAATTTCATAATTAAGGGTTATAATAATTTAAGAAAAATTATAATTAGGGTTCATACTAATTTCATAAAAGAATCCCTAAAATTATAATTAGGGTTTATATTAATTTGGGATAAACTTAATTTGGAAGAAACATCCTAAAAAAAATCATAAACTAACATACGTACATCATAATAAGATACTAACATTGATTTGTGAGAGATCATGCAAGAATGTATACATGAATCTCAATCTATGTGTTTCCAACCTCTATTTTTCCAACCTATCTATTTGTATTTATCTCTCTTCATACACTTTCATGATCATTTACACGGTAGAAAGGTCTTATAGTCAGAAAAAAAAACCCTAATCTCTTTTATAAATTAATGTCTCTATTAATTTATTTTATTTTATCTTTTATTATAATTTTCCATAATATAATTTTAATATAAATAATATATAATATAATTTTAAAAAATATATAAATATATATAAAAAAAATTCAAAAAAAAATGGGGGAGTTGTGGCTCCCCCTGTCCTATCCTAGTTCCGCCCCTGATTATATTGCTGTTTTCTTTTGTATAGAGTGTAGATATGGATGTCAACGGGACGGGTATGATATGGGTAGTAACTCCTCCGTACCCTACTCGCTAGATAAACATTCGCCCCATATCTGTATCTATATTTTTTTAGTATCCACGTATATTCACGGGTACCCGTAGGTATCTACACAAGAAAATTTTAATCTTTAATAACAAATTTTAACCATAAATTCAAATAAAAATAAAATACATATATAATATTTATAAATTTCAAACAAAGTGAAAATGACCCATTTAAATAGTGTTGAATGACAATTTACAAATAAACGGAGATTTTTAAAACCAATTGATAAAAAATAACCCATTCAAAATCAATGTGTTAATGTTTTAATAATTTTTTCTTAATTTAGATTAGAGGATAACGGGTACGAGTATCCACGGGTACAAATATCATGATACTCGTCCCCGTCCCATTAACAAGTGGTATAAAAGATACCCGTATCCGTTACTTGCGGAAATCTATGGTCAAATCCATTTATGATCCGTTGTGATTTTATCCACGGATTATGCAGGTACGACTTTTTTTGACATTTCTAATTATAGATGAGTTAAAACAAATTTAATTATTTTTGTTTAATATTTGTTTTTGTCAGGTAAAAAAATAT
The DNA here is from genome assembly GCF_037176805.1 of Vigna unguiculata. Taxonomy (NCBI): domain Eukaryota; kingdom Viridiplantae; phylum Streptophyta; class Magnoliopsida; order Fabales; family Fabaceae; genus Vigna; species Vigna unguiculata. Next base: position 47,560,793 of record NC_140796.1, read on the forward strand.
TAAATTTTTAAAATTTTACCCACCAATTGATCTCGACCCTTATTATCAAAACAATAGAACTTTATTTCTTATTTTGGACAAAATGAAGTAACACTTATTATAATCAGTTTGTATAATAAAGAAATACACTAATGAAATAATGCGACTGGTAACAACATAATACCATTTTCTTTTTATGGAAATTACATGCAATTGTGCTCTTTTTTTTCTTGCACGTATCAGAGGCCGAACGCGATTATACCTTAATTTCTGCACACATAAATTTATGTTGTTTGTTCTTGGTTTCAATTTTACTAAGGATTTGGTGGTAAGGCATTATCTAGGGTTGGATCTAGAAGCAGCCATGGAAGAGTAGTTCCAACTTCTGAATCCCATAACCTTCCAGCCTCCATTTCTTCATTACAGATTGATCCATTTACGAACAATTTCAGCTTCTCACTCACTTTGCTAACTCCAGAATGGATCATAGATTGCCCAACCTACATAAAGTAACCAAAGAGAGAAAAATGGTTATAGATTTCTTCATGCTTTTGTGCTAATCCATTTTCTTTTTTAACAATTAAGACACAGATATATACTAACCTCTCCGTGCACAACGTGAATCACTGAATCTCCAACATGTGTAGAACTGGTAGCGATTACCTCAACATTCTCTTCATGCAATATTCTGATAATTTCACAGAAAACAAAGTGGTAATCGACCCCACATGTTAGAAAGACTTGAAGCACAGAACCCTTTTCATGAATCTCCATTTTTGGCGGTTTTTGGCTTCCTCCTGCTTGAAAACCACTTTCAGTTCTCTTACTTTCCATTAACCTTTCTTTCTTCTCCTTCGCCATCTTAACTTTTTCTTCCAGCCTTTTGATATACTCCGTTGCCTCATCTATTTGATCGGGCACCGCCACCACTTGCTGAGTTCATTCAACAAAAAACTGCATCATATCAGTATATATATTCATCACAGTAATTTCATCCCATAATATAAAAAAAAATTCAGGTTTTATGGATGCATGATTAAACAAAAGAAGAAAGTACACATGATTTATTTCCTCCCATGCATATAGAGAGAGAAAGAAGAGACCTTGGGATTATAACTAGGGAGAAGAGAGTTGAGTTCAGAATAAAGATTCTTCATTTGGCTTCGCCTGTTTTTCTCTACGATCTTCCTTTCGACTCTGGTTGAAGAAGGTTGACTTTCCTGTTGCTGCTGATCCATGTGGCAACAATGATCTTGAGATTTTAAATTTAGAAATTAGGATTGTGAGAAGATATGCTTAGTTGGTTTTGTATTTATAGTAAAAGATATTACATTGATGATAGGATTTGGCGACACTCACACACCCTAATGGTGATGAGTGAGTCCGATGTTAGAGGTATGAGACGCGAGACCGGAATAGAAACCTATCGTCACTTAACAGACATCACTATTTTTGGTAGGCGTGATGCGGGGCTTGTTTTTCGGCTGTGTTAAAGTGTTTGAATTCACACCTAAAGTCAGTGTTGTGCATCTCATTTTGATGAAACTATGACTGCTGTAGGTCCTCCCTCCTACTCTGGCTACTGTGGCTAGGTACCTTCCCCTAACTTCCACCGCAATAATCTCTCCTTTTCATCGTGTTCAACAATGTCACACCGGTGAACGTACAACCCTAAAAAATGTTACAGGTTAAATATATTTTTATTTTTTAAATTTTGATCTGAATTTAAATTTTGTTAATATTAATTTATTTTCTAAATTTTAAAAATGAATGAATGAAAATCTTTTAACTAATAATATTAATTTTTTTTACTTGTTAAGCATATGACATTTGAGTTATAATGTTTTAAGAGTAAACAGATTAGGTTAATTTGAAATGTATTTAAGATTTCAAAATTTTTAAGATAATTTGATTAAAATAAGTATACCTCTTTATTTTTATTCATTTTTTAAATTTAGAAATTAAAATATATCAAAATTTAAAACAAAAATAACTATAATTTAACATTTAAGTTAAAGGACTACAAAATTATTTAACCAATTTATACTTACTAGTAATATTTTTAAATTAAATATATATATATATATATATATATATATACTAATAATATTTAGTTTAGAAATTAAGACTAATTATTTTTTATTTAAAGATTTTATTGTAAGTTTACAAATTTATTCCAGATAAGTTTTTAAAAACATTAATCATTTAGATCTTAAAAAATGGATATTGTTGTACTCTTATATCTAGAAAAAAATTAATTAACTATTTTTAGTTTCATCTTCAAAAAGGGATTTTATTAAAAGAAGGTTGTCCAAAAATATTATTTATTTTTCACAGCACCGCAAAAACCTTATAAGAAAATAAATCTTATAGTTACAGGCGAGATGTATGCATGACATTATTCTGTATGTAAGTAACTAAAGGTTGATGTTACTTCTATCTATGCATAAATCATGGCTATTATAATCTGAATTCAGTATTGTTTAATTGTTGGTTTAGATTGAGTGATTATAATAGGATTGTTTAGTCTGAGGGGAAAGGAAATAGATTTAAATGGAAAATTTATAATAAAATATAATGGACATGATTAAAAATGAATTATCTTATAATTTTTATTGATATTTTAATTATATTATATCTTTTTAATTATTTATTTATTATAGTGCATGTATTTATTTTTTATGATAACAAAAAATATAAAGTTTAATTATAAAAATTAATATAAATATTTTGTATAACTTTATTATAGATAATTTTTATTTATTTTTACGTAACTTCTTTTATCATAAATAATTATTTTAATTTTAAAAAATTTAAATTTAAAAAACTGTCACTTACAAAGGATACTGATAAACTCTAACATCCTGAACTTGTACGTATTAAGTATTAATCGATAGATCATTACATAAATATATAATATGTATTTACAATACTTCGTGAATATGAATTATGCATTTTTTATAATATTAAATTTTTCAATAAAAAAATTATAAAATACAAAATTATATACATATGTATCATTTATATTTTATTTGAACATTAAATAATCTCACTGTTTTTCAACCCTACATGCACTATTCAAAATATTATTGGAAAGCAACTTTCGTAATTATATGTGAATAAAAGATAATAAAGATAGGAGGAAGATTGAAAATTAGTGAGATTGCTTGACAGTCTGAATAAATGATACATATATAGTGTTATATTTTATAATTTTTCTCTGTTAAAAGACTTTATTTATTATGAAAGATATATTATTAAAGATGTATTATTGACATTCATGAATAACTTTAAATACATATTGTATCTTTATTAAATACATATATTGTAAGTTATTGTTCTGGTTTATGATTAACATCTAATTTGTAATAGTTCAAATTAGTATTATAAATATATTAAACTAGGATGTTACATAAACAATTACTTATTAAAAATAATTGAAAAATAAATATATAACAATATAAATAAATAAAAATAAAAATATTAATAGAAAATTAGAAACATTATGCATAATCAATTATTTGAAACGTTTTATTTTTACAATTTTCTTCCTAATTTATCGCAAAAAAGTTTAAAAATTGTTTTGAATTTGGTGATTTGTTTGTTTTTTTTCTTCTGCACTCGTAAATCTGCTTGTTGCCGTCATCATTCGAAACAAAACAAACATGGCCTAAAGGAACTTTCACGGAAGATACTCTTTTGACACTTATTTCAACGTTCCAAAAAACTGATTCAGATATTCAAACTCTTAAACAAAATAATCGTGGCCAAATTCTCTGTAACTAATTCAAAGACTCACATTTGAATATGAAAGACAATGCTCGTTGAAATTTTATAAATTTGAATCTAAAAATCCACATTTTCTAAAATATGTTTACAAATCCAAAAAGAAAAAATATTTAATTACTTTAAAATAAAAAAGTTTATGTTTTATTAAACAAAATAAATAATTTTTTCTCTCTTTGTCTATTTGATTTTTCATTTTAACCTTTGTTTGTTGTTGTTGTACACATGGTTGATCATTTCATAGAATTCTTTGTTAAATCTTGGCTCTAAATCCTCCAATGAGATAATAAATCCTTCAAAACTTATTGTAGTGTTTTTCTGCCTTTTTATTCTTGGCCAAATTGATCTACAGTGTTGTTATGCGTGTTTCTTGTCTTGTTTTTACACAATAATCCATTGATCAAGGGTTACTCATTTTCTATATGTAGGGTAAGACATATTCCATGGGTTTATTATTGTTTTGTTGATCTGGTTTGAATGTTACTTCTTTAGTTGAGTCTTTGTCTTTATTCTTGTTGTGATTTCTTTTGTTGTGAAGTGTTTGAAAATCTTGTGCAGAATCTAAAGTAATCTCATTCTCAAGTTTGATGTAAAGTTTGTGGACCACAGAAGATGTCTGAACTTTTCACGACCATTATTGTAGTGTAATTTCATCTATTTACCTAGACATGTCAAAGTGAGCCAACCCGGCTCATACGGGTTGGCTCACCACGAGCCGGGTTCAAAATGAGTGAACCCAACCCGGCTCACTTTCTGGTGAGCCAGAAATTTTGTAGTCCGGCTCAACCCACCACGGGTTAGTGGGTTAAGTGGGTTGGCTCACCAACCCACCTAAATTTTTTTTTTATTATTCAAATATTTAAATAAATTTTTAAGTAACCCATGAGATGACAATCATAGTAAAATCAAAAATCAATGTTTTGATCATGCTCACCACCAATATATGAAGAATTATTTCCAAAAAAGTATTCATTAATTTAAGAAAGCATGACTAATATTACAAATTTTCTGTCATGTTATTCAACAAAATATAAATAAAAAAAAAACTATACATTTTTTTCATGCTAATTTAGAAAAAATTGTTTATAAGACGGTTACTTGAGTAATTTACTATAAAGATTATAGTTAAAGATTAAAGTATCAACATATATATAACTTGACAATCAAATTAATTAAACATTCAAATAATTCAAATATAATTAAGCAACATTCTAGCATTTAAAAATATGAAATTGTGAACAAATATAATTGGAGCAGTAAATAATTAAAAAAAATTAAAAGAAAATTTTAAAAAAATAAAAAAAAATTGTAAAAAAATGTTGGTGGATTAAGTGGGCCAACCCACCTTCAACCCAGCTCGAACCCGTTTAACCTGTGGGTTAAGTGAGCCGGGTTGAGTTCAACCCACTTTTAAAAAATTAAATTTTTCTCAACCCAACCTGACTCGAACTCGTGGTGAGCCGAGTTAGCTCACGAGTTAAAACCCATTTTGACATCTCTATATTTACCCAAGTAACAGCACAATCTCCAAAAGTCGGTTCTATCCTAATTTGTGCATTTTGCACGCTAAATCAATCGGAATTTAATTTTTAAGAACTGAATTCTAATATAGAATTTTCAAAATTTTTAAATCATAAATTTAAATATAATAAATATAATAATTAAAATATATTATTTAATTATGTGTTGAGTTAAAATACTCAATATTAATATTTATTTATTATAAAACACATAAAATAAAGAAAAGTCAGAAATAAATATGCATTGGTGCAAAAATATGATTTGATGTTACCTAATATATTAGGCTTTTAAGAAAAACTAAACTTATAATGATGTGATGACATTTTTTAAATATTTACACGATTATAAATAAAAATTTAAGATAATCGAAATCTATATCTTGATCATATTTGTATAAGTTTCGATTATTAATTGAAGTCTATAATAATAAGTGACATTTTTTAAAAATATTTTTACAAATATAAGTTTCATTTTTTTAAAAAACTGAAGCTTATGCTTATATAAGTATTTTTGAAAATGTGTCATCAAACTTTTAAAAGACTTACGTTTCTATATTTCCTAAAGTCATCTCTCTACTAATAAAATTGTTTTTCATTACAACTTTATTGATAAAAATTCATCAAGCAAAATGTTGAGTACTTGATAATGTTCAAAATTTTTAAAATTTTGCAAATTGGTCATTACCATCCCCTCTAATTCTATTTATTAACCTTTTATGAGTTGACTTTACCCTGTACTTTTCTAATTCATCTATCTTCCAGAACCATTCATTATTCCTTTTCCTTTAAGATTTGCACTCTTGTATCTCTTTGATGAATTCTTCCACCACTAATTTCTTCCATTCAAACCATTTTCTTCGATGTTAAGTTCAATTAATATCGTCAATCAAAATATAAAAATATACGCACTTGATTTTTTATGATGGATTATTTAAAATGAATTAATTGTAAATATATAAGAATTAATTTCTTAACATATGTAAATTATATTTTTAATGTTCTAATAAACAATTATAACATCCGAGTATTATATATAGTTTACATAAATGAAATAAGTGTCACATCTCTATTTTTATTACTTTTATTGGATAAGCAACTTATATATTAAACAATTGAAAACATTATAAAGACTAAATGTAAACAACCAAAATAAAAAACAACAAATTAATGCGAGACTTCTATGATAGATACATTAGCCACTGCGTTGAAGATTTGTTTGATTGTTTTGATTTCGGCTTGATTTCATATCTTATCAGATCTTTAATGAGAACAAGAATGAACACAAATCTATTATTGTATCAGATGCGGCACCTTGATTAATTTATCACTATGGGCCGTGTATATACAAACTACTTAATGCACCCCTATATTCCATATCACATATATTGCAGATAAAGTGAATATTCACTGACCAAGTAATAGAGATAGAATAATTATTAGTTAGGCTATATCAACTAATAATGCAACACAAAAAGAAAAAGTAGTTAATATAAACTAAAAAAAAAAATACATAAAGATCAACAAAAAATCTAATCCAACAAATAGGTCCAAATTCTATTAGACCTTTTAAAAATGCACCTCTACATCATACGTTAATTTTACACATTTCACAATATTTTTTATATGTATTTTGATTTGTTGGTTGGTAAAGTTCTTTCTCATATTTTATATGATAATGTTTTTATCTATAAGGTAGGTATATCCTGTGTACATAATTATGTTGTATTATCTACTTCTTTTTTAGTTATTATTTCATGTGTAAATCTATCGAATATTCTATTGAGAAACATGAAAATGTCGATTAAGGATCTCTCCAGATCAAATTTTAGCCTTAATTTAGTTTTTATATTTAACACTTTTAGTCTGAAAAAAATACACAGATTTTAAAATTGGACAGTCTGAACTTTTTATAATTGGAGAGGATCGGTGTCCAACAATATCACATTTTAAATATTTCTTTATATTCAAGCTAAAGTCCTAACCACAAATAATGATGAACAAATAAATGAGATATATCCTAAGAAAAACTTCACTTAACGCGATTTATTTTTATTACTCATGAAATTTTTTTTAAAAATTAATAACTGATATTTTATGATAAATTAATATTTTATTGATTAATTCTATATAATTTAGGGTTTTTAAAATTAAAGATGAAAAATAATGAAGTGAAAAATGAGAGAAAAATACCCAAAAGTGGAATTATTTGATTTAACGTAACATAAGCGAAAATAGTTCAAATAATTCAATTTTTCTACTAGCTTGTTTTGGAATCCTTACAAATTATATACGCCAACACAAGAATTTATTTTACAATGATAGATCGACAAATATTAGAATATGCTCGTCACTAAATTTAGTTAGACAAGATTTGAAAGCAATAAATGTATGAAAAATATAAATAAATTTTATTTATTTACTTGTAAAAAAGTTGTAATTTTTTTGGTTTTACTAATTATTATTTAGAAATACCTAAAAGAGTATTAAAATAAAATTGAGTTTACTTTGCTGTATGTTATTCTAAAATTCTTAACAAAGAGTGCCACTTGCCCTAATAATGAAATGAGATTAAAATATAATTCGGTGGGAATTGGGCTTAAATCAAATCTCACTATAGCTGAAGGAACAAGGATGAGTAGTAACTCAGCGATGGAACTTCTCTAACACAATTGCTAAACAAACTCCCTAATTTTACGTATACACCCCCTGTCACTCATTTTTTTTTTTGACAGAATATAATATCCTTTTTCAACAGACAAAAGTGAATATGTCAAGAGGGTGTGATATCTAGGCATATTTGGGAAGCGATATAAAATGTAAAAATAATCATTATAAAACGTTTTCTTTTTTAAGTATTTTTTTTTTCCATCGTGACAAAATTTAACAAAATTTAACAAAATTATTCCCCGTGACTAAAAAAACCTTGAGTTATACAATTTGGATACCTTTATTTTTTTTATGTACCTATTACACATAACTACATTTTTTGATTTAAATTTTTGTTTACAATAATTATTATCATTTGAATACAATATTTTATTATTAAAAAGAATTATGAAGTAGTTGTTATAAACAAAAATTATTTAAAATCCTTTGAGTGTTACAAACTGAAGTCAAGACGCGGAATCGTTTTTTAAAAGCTGTATTAATTGTAAAACTTGTGAAGACGCGTCGTCATTGTGAATTAAAATTTTGCATTTCTTTTTCTTTTTATATCACTTTCAGAAGAAAAAGAAGAAAAGACAATTTGTTTGGTAATTTTCTTTGTATCAAATAATTTGGTCTACAAACACATAATTCGTGTGGCAGAGTAGCTGAAAGAGTCTTGTGATATTGAAAGTGATCACGAAAATGAGAAGAAAACCTAACGTCACTTCGCATACTCATAATTTTGCCAATGAATCACAGGTCAAGTTTCTGTATCACTTCGTGTCTAACAATAAAAAACAAAAGATTTATTTCTCCTCCCACTACCCCATTATATTTCAATTTCATAAACCATTCACCCCCCTTCCTCATGCAAGAGTGAGAAGGGGAAAAACATAGATATCTAAATTAAAAATCATGTAAAAAAAATATTAATGAGTAATTTAATTAATATAATAAATTTTAAAACTGTAAAATAATGTATTTTATGAATTAATGTCAATTAAATATTAAATTATAGCTTATAATGTTATAATTTTATTGTTTTTATCACTATATCTATTAATACAGTATAAAACGTTGAATAAAAAATTAAAATATAAATATGAAATTAAATTTTGATTCACATATTAACCGAAAATTACGCAAACAAACAAAGGAAAATCTGATGATTATATTTGATCACTTATATCGAAGGAACCATTCTCGAGGCTAAGAAAAAAGAAGTCGCATTATTAAAAAAAATACACATTTTTTGACAATTTCTTTTTTATTTTTTTAGAAAATATTTAGAAAATTTGTTATGAATAGTAATTTTAAAAAAATTGTTATTAATTTTTAAAACAATATGCTGCATAAAACATATTTTACAAAAAAATAGTAAAAAATTCTTCCAAATTTTATAATTTTATAGAAAATAATTATTTATAAAAAATAAATATTAATTAAATTTAAAAAAGAAGTATCTTTTTTATAAAAAATTTATGACAAATTTAAAAGAAATTTTTTTGTGAAATATGAAAAATAATGTAATAAATTCAACTATTTTATCTACGTGTTTCGTGTTTTAATTTAAAAAGTAATAGAGGAAGAGAGTGTGATAATGTTGGAGACTTATTACTTATTTTCAATATCATATAATAGTCATTAATATTTCACGTTTCATATTTTCGACATGAAAATATAATATCTTTTTGGTCAAATGTACGTTTGTATCAAGTAAAAATAAAATTAATTTATAATTAGGATGACAAATAAATTTATCTTCTTTGGTATTGTCTGAGTATGGAGAATAAATTTTGATATTGATTGAGTATATATAATTCGTTCTCATTTTGACAATAAATTTTTACATTGATTGAGTATAGAAAATATCTAATTTTTTCAATTGAGTATGAGAATGGTATGAGAATATACATATTTGTATCATCTCCGTCCCCATATCCCTTATAATAATCATCTCTGTTCTATTCTTGTCCCAAATATATATCCTAAAAGGTAGGAGTCAAAGGTCTATGTTTTCTTTGAACCATGAGGGTTAAGTTAAGAAGGTTATGATATATGATATATATTTAGTTTTTGATTTAATTTTTGAGTTTTTGAATGATGATATTGTTTAATGTAACCTTTTTAAATTTTCACTCATATCTTTGTCGATCACCATACATACATATGAGGTAAAGTGGTGCTTTTTACTATTTCGTTTCTTTAAATGCATGTGCAATATTAAAAAAAATGTACCATCACATTTTAAAAGATTTTTTATTTATTCACGTTGTATCCTACTAAACTAAAATTTATCGTTTTTATTTACATTATAAATAGAGACGTCATCAAATGCTACTAATCATAATAGTTTCAAGGTGACCAATTGTATTATCAACGAAATGATATTTATATTATATTAAAATATCATATTAATTATAAATTAGATCAAATTATAATATACGAAATATGTCCAATTCATACCTTAAATAAGTTAGAGGCAGTAAATTTGAGAGAGGAAGTGAGTTGACATATTTGAAGAGATTATACTGTTATTTGCATTAAAAAATTTGAAGCATGGACGAAAGGATTTAAAGAGAGAGTTTCTGAATTATTTGATGAATATAACAAATAGTTTTGAATAAAATATTATATTTTTATTCCTATAGTAAAAATAAAGTGAAAATAAATTAAGTTTAGTTTAAATTAATTTTATGTTAATAAAAATGTACTCCTATTAACTGCAGAGTTGAAAATGGACTCTTAACGCTAAAAATGGACTGCAACTACCTGCAAAAAAAAGTCCAGGGTATGGGTAAAAATGTCATTGGACTTTCGATAAATTGGTTCAAATCTTCTCAATTTTAAAGGATTGCATTTTGGTTAATTGCCATCGAATTCGCCCTCTCTGTTTCGTTCAAATCCACTGATCCAAACAAGGTGTTTTGGTACAGCTACATTTAATAAGTCTTAACATGATAGAGTTTCACGCTTCTCCAAGCGGACAAAATTTTGAAAATATTGTGGTTGTTCTTAAAAATGCTGTTAGACGGATTTGCCTCAGATCGAAACATAGGTACTGTTTATGGAGACCATAACTCTTCTTATTTTTTATTGGGATTTATTTTGGTATACTTTCTAAGTCTCAGACCGTTTAGGAATTAAGATCAAACATAATTTAAGTATTTTTTTCTTAAAAACCTAAAACAAATACTTTACCTACTTGGACCTTGACCTGCCTTCACCTCACATGATATTCGGCCCCTGATGAAAAGGATAGTAGTTATACATATAAGAAACAAACTAACAAATTACACTTAACTATATTCAATAGAAATATACACTTAAACTTATATTTCATTGACTAGTCCACTGTAATACCAAATTAGATATGTTTTTTTTTTCCTGTATGGTAGTAATTTACTTTGATTAAACATAGATTTTTCTTTTCTATACCCTTATATATGTAAAAAGAATACAATGCAACATATGGTAATAGGTTGTATTTCTAGATGTCAAGGAACATAAAGTCGGAATACAGATTACACTATTTTAAATATGGAATAAATAATAATAAAATAAGTATCCTCTATTATTGTGTAATTAGGACTTTTCAAATCAAACAATCCAACAAGATAATTGAATATTAATATATTATTAAATATTTTAATAATATAATATATTACCAATAATTTTAATAATATAATAAATATGTATAGAAAATAAAATGATTTATTACTATACTATATTAGTCCATCATGTAAAAAGGATAACATCAAATATATAAACTAAAACAAATTATATAATAAAACTGCAAAACTGATTTAAATCAAATAGTAAAAATTAGTTAATTTTTTTCCGTGTTTAAAGTAAACCAAATGGTATTAAATATAATATTTATATTTAGTTCATATGTGTTTTACGGCCAGCATGGTTAATGTATTAGGTTTAATGAGATAAAATTGACATGACGTTTTGAAGATAATAATGGTGAATTAGATATTTTGCTATAGTTCCTTACCTAATTAGTGAAGTATTACAGAGAAATCGTAAATCATATTCTCCTTCACCACTAATAGAGAAACATGATTAGATAGAAAAGAGAAATGGCCTGCGTAGTTTCAGCAAGGGTTCTAGCGTGAAACTTTGACTTGGTTCTGGTTGAAAAAAGAACACAGTATAGTGATTTGTGAAACACGTTGAGTTCAGTCTAGAGTCAAATAACACGTTTCTCGCATTTTCTCTGTGAGTGTCATAGGTGCCAAGATGTCCAGAACATTATCATGGGAAGTTAAGGAAACCTTCCATGACAAGGAGGACGTACAAGTTATATTATCGCACATGAACATAAGAGTCTTGTAAAAGAAGTCAATGTTCTCTGCCAAGAGAAAGCCAACTCCGAATTTTTCTTTTCAGCTATTATTTCCTTTATATATATATATATATATATATATATATATATATATATATATATATATATATGATGTAATTTATGGCCTTTTTTTTAAATTTATTATAATTTTATCCTAGTTATAATTTGATTTTGTCCTAATATAACTCTATCACATCTTAGGGGTAACAAAATGGGATAGTCCGGCCCATTTTGGCTCAATCTGTTTTCGGCTCGTAGAAAATGGGCTAGGTCGAACCAGTTTGTTAATACATCACGGGTCATAAAATATAACTCATCTCATTTTTGAACAAACTAAGCCATTAGCCCGTTCTTTTTGCAGAAAAGTTATAACTGTGATTAACTACATTTAGTAGCATGGACAAATAAAACAATGATATGGGTCACTCAGGTCGACCCATTTCTCTTGATGTTCAACTTCATTTTTCCATGGTAAAACATGTTACGGGCATCCACGACCAATTTGTTATACGATCCAACATGTTGATGAGCCAAACGGGCCAGATTGATAAAAGTTTATGGGTTCAATATTCTAGCCCAACCTACCTTATTTCCTGACGGGTTAACGGGTTGGCCTATCTGACTCAACTTGCTTTGTCACCTCTAATCACATTTTTATTTAAATATAAGTATTTTCATATATAATATTATAATGGACATAATTTTTATTTTTAATATTTACATATACTTTTAGATTAATTATTTTATAATTTTTTGATGAATAGATTATTATTTTCATATTATTGAAATTTATATGATATATTTTTTTAAAATAAATTAATGCTATTATTTTATTGATATTCTTAAATATCCATATTTTTAAAATTAAAAAGTGTAATGAATTATAATTTGTAAAAACTAGTTAATTTATGTTTTGTTTCCGGTTGAAGAGAAAAAAAAGAAAAGGAAAGAAACAAGTTCAATAAAAGTGTAGCCCGACATATATAAAAAGAAAAAAAAAAGTCTCATGTTTTCTTTCTTTAAAACAAAATAAAATATTTTCCCTCCTTTATTTCTAGATTTCACCACTAATAACTATCTCTTTTATAATTTGATTATACCTCAGAATAATTAAGGAGTTCGAGAACAATTTGGTCCAATTAAATTTTCAAACATAAAATTATTAAATTTTTAAACATAAAGTTTTTAAATATTAGGTAGCTAAATTTTAAAAACTAATTTAGAGACTAATTATATTTTTTTATTTATAATAATGATCATTTTAGTAATCAATGATTTTTTATTTTGTAAATCGTTATCTAAATTTGTCACAATAGTGACTAACAACTTTTGACACTACCAAAATTCTTGAAATTATTGACGAAATTTTACCGAAGGAAATATTTTCATCCGTAAATTTGATTTATCGACGGATTTTTAATTTCAATTATCAAATGATTTATTTCTGTCGATAAAATTTATTGATAATACATATTTCATTTACCGATGGATATTTTCTCAGGATATCTATCGATAATTACATATGTCAAAATCTGTCAATAAATTCGTCGATAATTGATCCAGTCAAATATTTTATTAATTTTTTAATTTGATGTTACTTAATTCATTCATTCATTTAAATTTTAATAATAAAAATAATTTTAATTATAAAAAATATTTTTTATCAATTTTTTCTTTATATATAACAATTTATTATTATTAATTATTAATATTAAATTATTCACTAATTAATGTGTTAATTAAGTAATTCATTCAAATCTATTAGTTATAAAAATAATTTATAAATCATTTTATTTAAATTATTGATAAAAATAATTCAATTTGTGTTAATTTATTTTTATGTTAATAAATTAAATAATTTTTTTAAATTTTAATTAATAAAAAATATTTATTCCAAATTTTATTTTTTTATGATATAAATTTTATCACTATAAATTATTGTCGTTTTATTATTTTTTAATTTTTTTGGTTAAAGAACTAATTCATTCAAATTTATTATTTATAAAAATAACTTTAATTGTTGGAAAATTTTTATTTTAATTTCTTCTTATAATATAAGATTTTTATAACTATTAATTATTGATATCTTATTCGTTTTTTAATTTTTGTGTTATATAATGTTACTTATTTTAAATTTTATATATTTTATAATATAAGAATTTTATCGGTATTCATTTTGATAGTTTATTATTTTTCTAATTTTTTGTGTTATTTAATTTATTCATTGAAATATATGATTTATAAAAATTATTTTAATTGTAGAAAAATTATTTCAGAAACTTTTCCTTTATTATATAAGATTTTTGGCATTATTATTTATTGATATGTTATTAATTAGTTATTTAATTCATTTAAATCCATTAATGATAAAAATAATCTTAATCATAAAAAATATTTTTTTCAAATTTTCTTTCTTTTATAATATAAATATTTTATTACTCTTAATTTTTAATATATTTTTATTCTTCCAATTTTTATGTTAATTATTTAAATAACTCATTTAATTTTATTGATAAAAATAATTTCAATTATAAAAATATATTTATCCCAAATTTTATTTCTTTCATAGTATAAATGTTTATCACTATTAATTAATGATATCTTATTATTATAATATAAGATTATTGTAACAATTAATTATTGATATCATATTAATCTTATAATTTTTAATTTTTATAAGATTATTAATATTTAATTTTAAAACATATATAATAAATTTTAAAATAGTTGTTAAATAAAATAACTGTTAAAAAATGTTTTTAGAATAACGATCAAAATAAAAAAGATTTAAAAAAAAGGTTAAAGATAAACTAATTATAAAATAATAATTAAGGGTAAAATTGGAAAATGAAAAGTGGACACAAAAAGAGGAATCCTCTTTATATATTGTAATAGATAATAATATTTAATCTAAATTTTCTTTCTTTTATAATATAAGATGTAGTGTTGGTTTTGGGATGAAAAAATGGGATGTAAAAAATTGATAATTTTTTTAAAAAATTAATAGATAATTATCAACGGATATTTTAGTCGATAATTACAAACAAATTTTATCGACGAAAAATATTCTGTCAGTAAATTTTACCGATGACACTTTTACCAACGATTTTTTGGTCGTTGATAATCCGTCGATAATTTTAATTTATTGACGGATTTTGATCGTCGGTAATATTAATTTTTCTTGTAGTGTGATCACTAAAATTGGTTGTTAATGAGACATTTTTTTAAAGTGTACCTTTCTCCCATACTCAACACTAATGCATGATGAATTAATCCAATCTCGATCTATACATATATCTATTGGCATTGAATGAACAAATTCAACATTCTCTAAATGAATTATCACCTCACTTTTGTATTCAAGTTGTGACATATCTCATTTAAGAAGATTCACTTTTTTTCAGGTTACAAGAAATGAAAGTCGTTATCAACCATAATCAAATATGCACTCTAAGAGATCAATACAAAAACACACTTAGAAAAAATTAGTGAAATTTAACATATATATATATATATGTGTGTGTGTGTGTGTGTGTGTGTGTGTGTGTGTGTGTGTGTGTGTGTGTGTGTGTGTGTGTGTGTGTGTGTGTGTGTGTGTGTGTGTGTGTGTGTGTGTGTGTGTGTGTGTTGTGTGTGTGTGTGTGCCTAATCTTCTTAAACTAATAAACTAATAAAAAGAGATTAATCTTCTTAAACTATCTAATTGGACAATTTAGGATTCAATACATATAAATCATTAGTAATGCCTCATCTTATATTAATTTAAAGAAATACACAATTTTTCCAAAAATATGAGGCAATACATAACTTTCGTATTGAAGAAAAAATAAGGCTCATTCGATGACAACAATTTCAAACAAACTAAATTTAAGTATACAATAAATCATATGTAACTAAAAATATATTAAGTAACATATTAAGAAAAGAAATAACAACATTTCCAAACAACCTAAATTTAAGCATATACAACAAATCAATTTTAAATAAAAATATATTAAAAGACATATTAAAAAAAATAAACTATTCAAATAATTAAAACATATAATCATATATACAAATTTTAAAGCCATGTGAGGAGCAAGGCATGAGAGAGAACTTGGGAGCATGCTTCGAAAATGGGAGTTGGACAATGGGAGAAGCAAGGCACGTGCTGGTGGCACTAGAGCAAGTAAGGGCTTTTAGGAATTCTACTTCGATTCTTTCATCGAAGTATATTCAGATAAGGTAAAAAAGGTAGAACTTTAGGCTTCGGTTCATAACCGAAGTCTGTTATTCACTTTATGCTTCAGGTCTTTCTTGAACCGAAGCTTATTCCTTTTTTTTCAAAAAAAAAAATATTGTTTCAATTTCTTCTCATCCTCACCTTCCCAACATTTCCCATCATTGAACCACCATAGAATCATTGCACTCCCCACCAAAAAATAATGCCACCACCACCCTCCCCACCCCAACATTGAATAAAAGGCATTAAAAAAATACTCGCATTAGGAAGAAATGATTATGAAATAGAAAAAAAAAAACACATGACAAGAGAACGAACCTCTCGCTGCTTTAGAAATGGGAAGGAAAGGTAGGCTCACAATGACGACACGACGACATAGTTTTCATTGGCGACGAAGAAGAGAAAGGAGGAAAGTGGAGGAGTGATAGCGAAAGAGATGACATGGTTTGCGTTTGGCGACAATGAAGGGAGGAGATTGTCTCTTGTAGTGAAGGAGTGATGCAACGACGCAAATAGAAAAGCTTTGTTGGGGATGCAAAATTTGTGAAATTTTAACCCTAACAAACGAATAGGCATCAGATATTTAAAGAACCAAAGCCTATAATTGTGCAAATATTTTAAAAAATTTCACTAGTGGCAATTTTTAAATTATTTGCAAAATTATAGGTTTTGGTTCTTTGAATAACTGAAACTTATACTAGTATATGCTTCATTTATTTTAGAGTCAAAGCCTACAGTTTTGAAAAGAATTTCAAAAATGTCATTGCATTTTGAAAGACTTCATTTTTCTTGAAATCAAAGCATATTAGATGATTTCGAAAGTGTTTTTTGCACTAGTGTGGGTTGGACAATGAGGGAAGATGAGGAGCAAGGTGTGCATGCGATGGTGAAATCTAATGGCGCGTGAGCAATGAGAGAGAAAATGATAAAGAAGACTAACCAAATGGTGGTGATGAACTTGCGAATGTATGTGAGATACTTAGATGAACAATGAGAGAGAAAATAAGAGAAAGAGAGAGAGAGACCTGAACACACCTGAGAAAGAAAACTAGAGAGGAATATATATATATATATATATATATATATATATATATATATATATATATATATATATATATATATATATATATATACACACAGATGAAATATGCGAGCCAAGTAAAAATGTTGAAATTAATCCTATTTAAGGAGTATAGGCTACAATTTACTATAACACTGTGGTCTATTGGGTGTCTAAGTATAGGTTACGGTTCACTCAAGGAACAATAACTTATACTATGACTATTTGAGTATAGGATATGGTTCCTTAATATTCTCAAACACCAAGAATATAGGCTATGGTTTTATTTGAACCGTAGCCTATATTTTGCCAGTAATTTAAAAAATGTCACCCCATTTTTATAGGTTATGTTTTTCATATGATCGTAGCTTATATTGCATAGTTAATTGATATATTTGCACTAGTATCACTAGATTTTGGTTTCTATGCAAGAATTGTGATTGATTGAGAAATTGTTTAAATGCTTGAACTAGAATATAGTTGAATTTTGTCTGATAATTGCTTGTTTAATAGGGTTTTAATTGGATATTCTTAGATAAGCAAAGTAGATTCTATATTTGAATTTATGAATTTGATGTGAGTGTAAACATCTATATTTGATGTGAGTGTAAACATTTATATGAGTGTAAACATCTATATTTGAATTAAGGGACCAAGATTGATTTGAAATAAGTAAAACACTTTAATAGATGATTTGAAATAATCAATTAAGTTGTTTAAAAGTAGCATTACTTTTTGAATTGGTTTGATTTTGGGTAATGTGAATATAGTGACTCTTAGAGAGGAAGTACTACATTGATATAATGATGGGTAGTGTATTGAAAGGAATTTTGTATAAAGACTATCTTGATTCTACTAGAAGAAGATATATACTTGTGAGAGTCAAAGAAGGTTTATACAACCCATAACTTCGATATATATGAAAAATAATCAAACATTGCATATATAAAGAATTTACCTTAGTCATGCTTGAGATAGACCTTCGATCTTGATATATAAATCTATAGCTATAACTCTTGAGAGGTAAGAGTGAGTCTTGATGCATAGTCCAAGTTCATTTAATACAAGAAAGAGAATGCAACAAGGATTTTCATTTTTCTTTTGTTTTCAAATGTTCTCATACTCGGATTAGCACTCGAGATAAAACACGTAGGATCCAGAAATTTTCCACGTGTTGGGTATGTTTCTGAAACGAAGCGTTGAAAGAATAATTGTTTACAGATGTCTGATTCAATTTCACACTGAAACTACTGTTTTACGTCATAAATAAAGTAGTCCGAGTAAGCTGAAACTCCTCTTATTTTCAGATATTTCTGCTTTATTCATGTTTTATTTTATAATTATTAAACAAAGCAAAACATTATCTCACATTTTCTCATTCACATAATTCTCTAAAACGATATAAACAGTAAGGAAGAAAAAGAAAAAATATTTGAAAAGAAGAAAGAGAAAATACTAATTGTACACACAGAAAAAAAAGAAAAGAAAAAATGAAGCTATTTATAGTAAAGATTAGAAAAATAGGGTCTTGAATATGTTCGAAGTTTTTGGTCAGTGATATGATACGTTAATAAAGTTTTTTCTTACAAACTTTTGACAAACTGCTCATTTGGATAAAAAAATATTATTTTATTATTTTATTTTAATTAAAAAATAAAAAATAATATATTTTAATTTTATTTAGGGAAAGTTTCTCAACCTTATCAAAATATTTTTTTCAAAAAGATAATTTTCCTTTCAGTTATGGGACAAATTTGGAAGACTTACATTATTATGGGTCATCTTCTGTACCTTTTCTGTTTGTCGTGTTTCGTTCAATGGTGCACGAACCAGGTTCAACAAAATCCCACCAATATGTACTTTTCAATGAAAATTTTGTTTTACAACTAAGAAGAATAAGTCACACCTAATGGTCAATGCTTTTGTGTATTTGATTTCTGTATATTGTTTTGGAATTTTCTTAGTATGTAAACATACTAGGTGTCTCCTTGGTTTATATTTTTACTTTTTGTGTGACTCGTTCTTTGTATATATACTATGATGTTGTATATGGATTAGAAGACCTCATTTATTCCTACATTATTATATATATATATATATATATATATATATATATATATATATATATATCATAAAAAACTATAAAGTAAAAATTGTTAAGTATATTAATTGTTGAAAATTAAAAGTTTTTTACTATTTTATTATCATTTGAATAATTTTATGTAAATTAACAAATTTATACGATATTTCTACTTTACAAGAAACCGCTTTTAAATAAAACTAAAGTTTAAAACTAGTTTTTACCAACCGGTTTAATTTTAAAAGGAACTTTTTTCAACTTTTAAAATAACATGGGCAGTGGTTTCTGTCGTGTTTTAGTTCTTACTTTTAAGTCTGGTTTGGGAAATAACTTTTGTGTGGGAATGAAAGAAAAAGGCTTAGACAAGAGAAAGACATAAAAAAAAAGGAAGTGAGATATAAAATATCATAAATCTCATACTTTTTAAAATTCTATTTATTTTCTCTTACACTAAGAAACCAACATTAATTTCCATCAGTTTTCTTTTCTTTTTCTTAACCTTAAGCACAACATATTATTTGCATGATTAAAGGTTAGGCAGTGGCTAATCTTCAAAATATATTTTGAGATGCAAAAAAATTTTCTTTTATAGATGTATATAAAATTGAAAAGGTCAAATATATAAAATTTATAAAATTTATAAAAGAAATACTTTATTTATATGTTAACTTTTGTTTGTGTAAAAAATATTTCGGGGGACAAAGCCTCTCTAACGAACAAAGAAGCTTTACACCGGTTATAGGGTTAGGACTTATTTGAGAAATTTGGAAACATAAAAACCGATAATATTCTACTTTTACTTTCTATTTGTTTTTTTTTTTTAAATTGCATGATTTTACTTTCTATTTTAATCTTTAACGAATAAAAAATGTGAAATAAAAACGCCACTACTAAATAAATAATTACAATAGGAGTACTTTTTCTAAAAAGAAACAAAGAGAGTTCTAAATTCTCTATTATTCGATTCTTATAACAACAACAAAAAATCAATCTTTAAATAAAATTTTATTTAACTTTGAACACAATCAATTAACTTTTATAGAGTTCTTCTAGGTTTTAAACAAGTCATTATTGATAAAGAATATAGGTGTAAAGCATTGCTTCTTAATGAACCAAATTTGTATATTTGATGGTTTACTATTGATGAGGAGTAGTGAGTGAATGTGAAACTCAAAAGACAAGATAGACTCATTATTATTAACCTTCTGCATTAATTCAAAAAGCTAGGGCATTCATATTCAAAAGACAACAACCACAACTTAAAGTTCTGTGGCTGCGTTATACGAGTTACATCTGAAATGGGTTGATGATTGGATGTATAAACCCAAAAATAAACATAAAATTGTGACATTTCAACAGTGTTTCAAGCGACCTACTTTCCAAATGGGAAAATCTATGCGTTTCCAGTCTCCACATGTCCGTCCACAAATCTTTTCAGTCTCTCAATCAAAACGGTTGTTCCTAAGTTACAGGATTGCTGAATCTGCATAAAACAAGAAACAACAATTGATTAATGAAAGAAAAAAGAAAAAAGACAAAGGGAATATATCTGAGGCAACACGGTTGGTACCTCCGCGTTCAGAACATGTAGCGATGAGGTCCCAGATGAGCGTGAGGAATGAACCGTTTTGACTTCTATGTTGTCTTCATGCAGCATACGAATAATTTCCCTCAAAATGAACTGGTCCTCGAAGCCACACACCAGAGTGATTCGTAGCGAGGAACCCAGTTCATGAACCTCAAGTTTTGTTGATGCAGAAGAACCAGAACACCCACTACGAGATCTCTTCCTTTCCCTTAAACTTTCTCTGTGCTTCTCCGCCATCTGCACCTTACTTTCTAGGTTCTTGATGTGGTTGATAGCCTCGTCTATTTGATCAGCACGTGATAATGGTTCACCCTGCGTTCAATGTTGTGTGAGTTAATTACCCTCAAACCATTGCACACACACAACTTCAGCGATACTGATGAAGTTCATACTTTAGATCTGGATATGCAATAAATGAAACTACTATAAATCAAAACACACATAATGTTTTACAAAAAACATGACTTTTTCATCCAAGCAAGATGGTTGAAAGAGAGAGAACAAAACAAACCCTGGGATTAGTGTTGTTAGGGAGAAGAGAGTTAAGCTGGGAACAGAGATTCTTCATATGGATTCTCCTGTTTTTTTCTATAGTTTTTCTTTCCATCGCTTTGGATGAAGAGGGTTGATCTCCCTGCTGAAGATCAGCCATTGATGGTGTTGATATTCTAAGATTTATTACAATCTAGGGTTCTATGAAAATGGTCTGGGGAACCTGTAATTATATAGTTATATAATAATATTTCCGTGTTTGGATTCTTATTTGCTTCTAGCTCTTTAAAATTTACTTGGACTGTTTTTTTTTATAAGCTAAATTCAAAATAGTTGTATTTTATCTTTACATTTATAAAGAGTAAAATAAATATATAATAAGGAATTTTTATATTACTTTGAAAAGAATTGTTCAAATATAGGTTCTGAATAAAAGTCCTGCATTTGATTAAGTTGGATTATTATTTTAGCTAATACTATACATTCTTTTATATATATATATATATATATATATATATATATATATATATATATATATATATATATTTGTATGTATTAAATTTTGTTATTGTATGTATTTATCTCGTTTTTTGTTACATCTTTTATTTTTTATTTTTCTCTTGCCCAATGAGGTGTAACATTTTAAAAGAGAGCATTTTTTTATTATATAGTTTGAATTACTTTTGTTATAGAGAGAAAATAAGAAATAACAAAAGAAGTTGAACTGGGGAAGGCGAAAATTTTACAGAATACAATATTTAATAGTTATGATTTATTTTAAAAGAGAGATAATATATACATAAATAATGATTTTTTAAATGACTTATTTACATAGAAACTCAATAATAAATTATTATTACAATAATTTATAAATTCTTATCATTTTATTATTCTAATAACCATTTTTTTTCAAACTAAGCTAATTATCTATAGTAAAACAAAATTACTAATAAAGTAAATTAAAAGTATTCAAAAAAATTATAAAAACTATTTATATTTATAATGTTAACCAAGAAGATTCTTTTTTAATGTATATGAATTATTACTATTTTATTTTTAAACTAATTATCATAATAAAAGAAATCACCTACAAAAAGATAAAAAATTATTTTAAAAATTTATATGTACTTTTATATTTATTCTGTTCTAATAGTTTTTTATAATTTAATAATATTTGTTATCTATGATAGCATCAATGAAGGATATTATCTTATTTTTGGTATACAAATTCTTATATTTTACTCGTAACTAATTTTTAAAACTAAAATAATAACTTATAATAAAAACAATGTCTACAAAATGAATAAAAAATAAAATATTATAAAACTTATTTATATTTAATTTTATAGTTTTTAGTGATTTTTTTAATTTAATATATATTTTTTAGTTTTAGTTATTACAAAAAATATAAACGTACATGTATTTCTATTTCTACTAGTATTATATAATTAGTAAATAATAAACTACTTTTTTAATTAATAATAATTTTCATTACTAATAATACATGTCTATTAGACTTTATTTTTTTAATTGAAATCACTAAATTGAATAAAGGTAGTAATATAATAAAGTGTTAATATTTATTAATAAAAAAGAAACTATAATAGGTGTTAGAATTAATGTTTGAAAAGTCAGTACGTATCATCTGGGTTGATATAATAACTTACTTAGAAAGGTACCCACTTCATTTTTGTTACCTTCAATCATAATTAGGGAATCCGAAACTCTAAATCAGACTTATTATATATGCTAATAATAACTTTCCTTTTATAGTCTGTCTTTGTCAAGACAAAAGTCAGGCCTAAGAAAAGTTGGACCTAAGAGTACGTCGGAAGTCTATTTAATTATAACGCACGGGAAAGTTAATTTTATTATATTTATTAAAGTAATTAATTAAAATGTTTTCTTATGTAATACTAAAAAATTTCATATTTTTATTAATTTTATTTTAATATTTTTGTAAAAATATTTACAAATTCTTTATAAAAAAGTTATTAAGAATTTACTATTAATTTTTTAAAATATTTTTTATAAAATACTTTTTAACAAAAAATTATAGAAAACACTTGTTAATTTTATAATTTTATAAAAAAAATAATTATATTTATAAATTATTAAAAAAATATAAAAATATTTTTCTTTTTTTACAAAAAGAAAAATATTATGTAATATAAAATTTTTTAGTTATAATAATAATTAGTTTATAATATAATAAACGTGTATAATATAATAAAGTTATTTATTTAAAAAACTATTTTTAATAAGACATTTTAATAAAAGGTAATATGTCATATCATAAGTTGAGAGGTTTTAGATAAACCTGATTGACAATTTAATTAACAGGTAATAAAAGTGATATAAATAAATAAATATATCACTTGCATTGTAATAAATTTAACATGATAATAACAATGCAAACAAATAGTAAATATTTATATTTTAAGAATAAGTATGTTTTCAGTTTTTGAATTTTGATGATAAATTATAATGTGTGATGTTCTAAACTTTGATAAATTTTGGTCTTTAAACTTCAAAAATAAGTATATGTAGTCATTTTAATTTAATTACATTAAATTTTTTTTGACATGCCAAACACGTTTTATGGTAGTATTTGAGTTATTTATACCATATGACACATTTTCACTTCAATATTTGTTGGAAAATGTGTTTTACACGTAAACAAATTAACGTAATTGGGTTAAAAGAACTATATTCATTTTTAAAGTTTAAGAAACAAAATGTATTAATGTTTCGGACAAAGACGAATTTCAATTTCATGACAAAGTTCAGTAAGTAAAAAAATAGTTAACCCTTATATTTATTTTAAGATACTACTCCATTAAGCCTAAATTTTGTTAATGACATGATATTTGACCCTTTTAACTAAGTACAATACTGTAAAAGTTTAAGTTTCATCTATTCTTATAAAAAATAATTCATTGTAACATTTAGAAAATACTTAAAGAGTAAAAATAACTTTTATAAAATATATTTTATTATTTTATTATTGAAAAGATTGAGTTATAAGTAGAAATTTGTTAATTGAGTTTTATTTAAAAGACACTACTATATCTCTATATAAAGTAATTCATTTTTATCTTGGTACTCTCCTTAACTATTTTATATTCTACATATCTACTTGAAGATCGATGTTTCTTGTGAAGAATAACATTCTTATCCAATCAGAATCTTGAATAAAAATAAGTTCATATTTTATCTTTTTTTAGTCTCTACATGTGGCATGTTCTAATGTTACATGTGTTGTCTAAGAGCTTAAAATGAATTTATTTTTGATTAAGATTGTTAGAGTGCGTTTAGATCATTGATCTAAATTTTATTGTGCAAATATTGCATCTTGTGTGAGTAGAGGTGTATAGGATCAATGAAACTTTTGTGTTAGTAGCTCACAATTCGAATAAAAGAAACTAATCATTTAAATTGATTTTATGATTTTTGTTGTGATTGGGTAAATTGATGATATGTGATATATTTGTGATTTGATGATAGGTAATTATCGACAGAAATATCCTTCGATAATTATCGTCGGACGGATCTGTCAGTAATGACAGTGGATGAACGAATGGATTTTTCGACGAATGTGGTCGTCGGTAATTACCGACGGACAGGTCTGTCGGTAATGGTCGATGGCTTGGTCGACGGATGTGTCCGTCGGAAATTACCGGCGAACTTATATAATCCATCAGTAAAGTATTACCGACGATGAGTTTACTGACAAATTTTTTGTTGTCGAAAGTTCGTCGGTAAAACATCATTACCGACAGATTAGGGCCATTATCGATGAATTCTGACTGTTGGTAATAAGCATTTTTCTTGTAGTGGTAGTAATGTTAGTTGTGTTATGCTATGTTAAATTATTGTCTTGATGGTGTGAATGGAATAAGTTGTATGTGATTAAGGACCAAAGTAAGAATATGTATATTATTTTAGATTGAATTGACTCCTTTTGTCTAATTTTGAACTAATTTGTAGCTACTATGGTTGGTAAAAGAGGTAAAAATACCTAAAGGAATCAATTATGCAAACTAATATATTTTGCAAAATTATGGTTCTATGTAGACTCGTTGGATGAGTCAAACCACCATTCGACGAGTCAAACCACCATTTGACAAAAATATTAAATTTAAAATCCAATGAATTCTAGACATTTCACTCATTGAGTGAGCCATACAAGCCTACTAAAAATGGGCTCCTAGGGGCTTGGTCATAGGGCGAGTGGAACTATTGCTATACGAAAAAATATTTTGAAAATCCAAAAAGCTTGGGGTGGTTAGGGTTATTAGGCGAGAGTTGGGATCAGTGGATTTAAATGAGAGATTTTTCCTCCCGTGGATGGTGTAAGATCCGCGGAATTTAATTAATTACATAAATAATTAATTAATAAATGCGAGTAGGTTGTGCAATTATGACATTAAATTCTGTTATGTGGAAAAGTACTAGCTCAAGTGGTTGAGAGTACTTTGATTGTGTGAGAGGATTTGGGTTCAAGTCCTATGTATGCCAATTGTATGTATTTTTGTTATTATTGTTTTAATGGTATGTTGGGCCACATTTTTGTATGAGATAATGCTTGAATTGTGTGTCTTAGCAAGAAACATAAGTTGGCCTGGTGGTTTAGCTTTGATTTGGCATTGGGAAGGTCATGGGTTCAAACCTTGGTGAGTCAAATTTAACTCTTTTTGGTGTAAACTTTAGCGGCCCCTTGAAAAGCAATAAAACCAAATTTAATCATATTCCCATTTTTTTTTTATTAACCAATTAGTAAGACCTATAAAAGGCAAAATTTGAGAAGAGAATAGGGTTTTGGAAGGCTGTTTTCTGAGAGCTTTAGAGGGAGGACGAAATTTGGGAGTGAAGTACAGAGGGTAATTGAAGTGTTGATAAGGCAAGCCTTGGTGATCAAAGGAAATTTCCCAATTTAACAAGTTAAGCTAGGGATTTTTCAGGTTAGGGGAGCTGAATCCGAACCTTATCTTAACTGCATTGTTTTTGTATGATTTTGATGAATTGCTGCCATAAATTTCGTGCTATACTTGAGGGAATTCGGGATTGTGGATTTTGGGGACTGTTGCATTGGAATTTGACCTAAGAGTTGTCTATAATGGGATGATATGTTGTGCATTCTGTGATTATGCAAAGTTGGGTGGTTTGTGATTATTTTCGTGTCCAAATAATGCTCATGTGTCTATCTAAATTGTGCTTAATGAATTGGTGTGGTTGAGATATGTTTTGGGTCGTTGGTGCAATGTGTATGTGCGTGAATCAATGCCAGAACCTGCAATTATCGCTCAGGCGAGCTAGGCTCGCCTAGGCGAGACATGCAGGGACGTGTGTTCTCTATTTTGCTCGTGCATCTCGCCCAGGCGGTGTGATTTGGTTTTGGGCGACAGGTCGTCTCGCTTAGGCGAGTATACCTCGCCCAAGCGAGAATTCGTGGGTGTTTTAGGTGGTTTGATTGGACATCTCGCGTAGGCGGGATCGATTGTTGTTCTGAGCGGAGTGGCGTCTCACTCAGGCGAGCACCTCTCGCCTAAGCGAGATCTCGAGGGAAGGTTGGTGGTTATTGTTGAACTCGTCGCCTAGACAAGGTATATTAATTTTGGGCGAGTGGGAGTCTCGCCCAGGCGAGAATGATCTCGCTTAAGCGAGATAGGCTGGACAGGTTACACAAAGGAGTTTATTTTAAAGGAGTAAGGGTGTTGGGAAACTTCCAAAGCATGTGTTAATGCTATATTATTGGGATGAAGTGGAAATTGTAAAGTATGGTCTATAAGGCTTCTAAGAATATCTCGTTGGTGGGCTTGCTGGTGTTCCAAGGGTTGTGGCCCAGAACGTATATTTGAGTTATTGCTCAGGATAGGGGTTAAGCACGTGGCATTCTATGGGTTGTGGCCTGGAATGACTTTTCTTGAGTTGTGGGCTCGGGATAGCGGATGAACACGAGGAACCTTGAGTTGTGGCTCGGGTTGGCGAGTGTGCCGGTGTGAGTGTGCTGGTTGTGGCCAGTACGGATGGGTCCAGATGGATTGCCCTCCTCAGTGGTTGCTGACGAGTTTGGTAGTCCTGGGACGTTAGGAACTATGTTTGTACTAGGGAACTCCACCTGGCGTTACGGTGTGTGATCCGTAGCATGTTTTTCGCACGTGCTCTATCGGTTGTGGCTGATAGGTGTGGCAGCAAGGCACCTGGAGATACTCAATAGAAGATATAGAACACTACTTACATGGTTATGGTCATGAGAAGAACTCGAACGAGGTTTCCTGATGTACCTATTATGCATGGTGGTGGCCATGTGGAGGGAAGGTAACGAGACTTCCACTAGGTGCATCGGTGTACATGGTGGTGGCCATGTGATGGAAATGGAGTAAGGTTATGTGGGAAAAGAAAGGATATGTTATATGGTTGTGGCCATGCAATATAAAGAAAGAATTTGTGTTGTTGTTATATTATTTGTAATGGTTATACATGTATATGTATGTTGATATATATTTTTGTGTGTTTCAACTGTTAGCTCACCCTATCTGCATGTGTTTGGCGATGATCGTGTACGCGGTACACGTGAGCAGGTGATGATGCAGGTGGAGCTGGTGAGGCTTAGCTGCGGAGCGAGGATGTTTATGGGAATTTTTATGTTCATGTTTTTATCACTCTATTTTAATATATGATGTAAAGGCTCATGACCTACTTGACAAAACTCACTGTTTTGTATTTATGGACTTGTTGGTAATACAATGAAGTTTTACATTTCCCGTGTTTTGGGAAACGAGACATTATTATTAAATGAGATTTTAAATAAATGCTGATGTATTATTTCTATTTTATTTTATTAAATTCGTAATATCCGGACGGGATGTTACAAATGGTCGTTAAATGGCACAGTTCTTGTCGAGCAAACACTTATTTTCTTGCATATTAGATTGGTTCAATTATATATATATATATATATATATATATATATATATATATATATATATATATAAACAATACTTACCTTATTCAACCAATTTAACAAATGCAATACTTACCTTATTCAACCAATTTAATAAATACAATACACCACAGTTCAATTAAAACAACTTATTAGATAGTACAACACTATTCCACATATTCATTTCAACCTTCACAACTCAAATATCAAACTCAATATACAACACATTTTTCTCATTTAGCCAATCATCATCACATCAACCAAATCAATCAAGTGTCACATACCAATTTAAAATCTAAAACACAATATCGTACCAACCAATTATTCTAACATAAAATCCAAGAATTAAGATTAGTTTCTCTTACCTTGGTTAAACTGTCATTTTTACTCAGTTGCTCCTTAGAACTTTATTTCTCACCGGATATCCTATCTAGACAAAATGATTAGAAATCTACACCAACACCATTCCTAGGCCATTTTTCTATATTCTCACAAAACATACAAAAAATCATATATTTAAGTTAAAATATATTAAATAACATATTAAAAAAATAAACAACAACAATTTCAAACAATTTAAATGTAAGCATACACAATAAATCAATTTTAAATAAAAATATATTAAATAACATTAAAAAAATAAATTTACCAAATAATAAAAAGATATAAAATTTAAAGCCATATTCAAAAATGGGAGTTGAACAATGGGAAAAGCAAGACACACACCATTGAGTTGGACAATGAGAAAAGACAAGAAGAAAGGTGCGCTTGTAATGGTCACCTCCAATGATGCACGGGTAATGAGAGAGAAAACAATAGAGAATAAATTTTTGGTTAAAATATACATTTGGTCCATATTTTCGCTTAGTTTTGTCATTTTATTCCTAATATTGTTTTCTTGTTCAATCAGATCTTAATTTTTGTCAATGTTGTTCAATTTAGTCTTTTTTTGCTAATGTTGTTTAAATGATTAACGACAATAAATGGTGATTGTCATATGTCACTTCATATTTTTTTGTTTTTTTTTATTATTTTTTATAATTTATTTTTATTTTTTATTTTTTATTTTAAAAAATATCCACCTGTCAACCCAACAACATGTCACATTTCAAAGTCAATGTTTTATATTCAATTTGGTCTTTATATTCATTATTATATTCAATTTAGTTCCAATTTTTTTTTAAATTGAACAATTTTGTCCATCTCGAAACTGAGACCAAATTTAATTTTTATATAAATGTTATAATGATGTTTTTATTAAAATTCACATTTTTATTAAATATTTTGGTTCAGAGATACAATTATTTTAATATTAGAATGAAAATTTTAAGGATGAGGACTAATTTTAAAATTTTAGATCAACGGTGGTGTTAATTCTCATCTTCAAATTTTCGTTCTAATTTTAAATTAATTGTAACCTTAAACAAAAAATATATAATAAAAATGTAAATTTTAATAAAAACATCATTATAACTTTTATATAAAAATTAAATTTGGTCTCAATTTCAACAAGGACAAAATTTCTCAATTTTAAACAAAATTGGGACTAAATTGAACAAAAATAACGAATATAGAGACCAAATTAAATGTAAGACCCTAGAAAATGACGTTTTAAAAGTGATAATGATTTAAAAATAGTGAGACTCGATTATTATAATATTAAAAGGTTTTAGTATAAATAGAATTGTTATAAACGAGTTTTATTATTTTAAAACACATCATCTCTAGAAACCATATTTCTAGAGTTCTCTGACTTCTCTCTAAGGGTTTTTCCCTTCTGTTCGCCTGATTGAAGATCTGAGAATGTAGAAGTGATCCTCACGACAATGTCTTCAAATTGGACGACGATCAGTTTCTCCATTCGCTTAAGTTAGGTTTTAGTCCTTTTTCTTTGGTCTTCTTCTAGTTTTTGACACATGTGAATCTTTTCTACTTGCATGTGTTCTTTTGATCTTCTATATGAGTATTTGTTGATCAGTGATCGTAACAATTGGACCTGATCATTCTTGTATTGTTCCTAGGTATAGATAGAGCATCTTGTGGAGCTAAAGGTGTTAAGTTGTCTTAGGGTTTATCCTAGTTTTCTATTGAATTGATCATCTTGATAGTTAATTTTGATGTGGTTTGTTGAAATTTTGACAGTTGATCCTAGACATGTGAATCTTCACTTTGACTGATTAGATCTTTGTTTTGAAGTTTGTGGTAAGAGAAATGATTTTCACCATTTTGATGTACTTTATATATAGCGTTATTTGCCCTGTTTTGCATGTTTCTCTTGTTTGACTGTTTTAAGGATTTTTGTGGTTGATGTGAAGTATGTTTATGGTTCTCATTACGATGAATTGAATATAATATGATGTGGTGAGCATATGCGATCAAGTTTGAAGGATTTCAAGGAAATGCTTGGATACAGGGGAATCTGGAAGCAGGCATCCTGACTCTAATAATCATTCAAACTCACATAGAGTTGAATAAGTTATGTGGTGAGAGTGGTAGGAGATCCTAGCCTTTGGACTTGTTCTTCGGTCATAGGCTAGGATTAACCTTGTGTGCTTGGGTGATGACCCCTTGTGTCTTAGTACTATACGAAGACTAGAAACCATCATAGGTGCAAACCTTTAATGGTACTTATATCTATGATATATATTCGGATAATTGAGTTTAGTGTCAACTGCTCGTGTGATTATAGATATAGATATATTATATACCATGTTTGTAGGTTTTTGGCATTATATAATTATATGTATGAATATTTCTTTGGTACCCTAGCTTACCCTGTTATGTGTTTTTGTGTTTTATTATATTGTTTGTCTCTTCTTTTGCGATGATCACCTATTTGGTGGGAACAGATGAAGTTGCAGGTGTTGCAAGACTTGTCTGATCAGTATATGAACAAACTCGTCTAATGTGTTTTCATAGACTCATTTAATCAATATATGGAATAACTTATCGAAAGTTTTTTGCTATACTCGTCAAATGTGTATTGCTAGACATGTCTTATATTTCTCTCTATACTCATCTAATTCGTGTATGAACATGCTTGTCTAATATCTATAGCAAGATTCATCTAATCAACGAATGAACAAACTTGTCTAATGTGTATTAATAAACTTATCTAATTTATGTGTGGAAAGACTTGTCTAATGTATATTGCTATAGTCTTCTAATCAATATACGAATGACTCATCTATTGTGTATTGTTAGATTTTTCTAATCAATATATGGAGAAATTTGCCTGTCATAATCGAAATTACGACGTGATTACAAACCAAAAAAATAATTTTAAAATGGAGATGTTGGAGTCACCACATAGTTTATTATGAAAAAACTATAGAAAACCATAAAATAAGACATTGTCTACGAAAACTGGATTTTGAATCTAGGAGTCAATTACACGTAGGAAAAATGTTATCACCCTGCAGCGGTTGTCCTCGTCCAAGGGCAATATCTTTAATTAAACATGCAAATGGATATGATTTTAAAAATATTTTTTTCCTCAATGAATAAAAAAAGAATGGACAATAATATTTGTTTGGGTTTTTAGGTACGACAAGGATTAATCCTTACACCTACATATCTCCATTCAAAATGGAGATTCATAATTATGTAGTTATTTTGAAAGATTTGTTTGTTTGAAGATGTTGATGTTTTTAATTTTTGACGATTTTGTATTTTTGATATTTTTGAGAAAATGAAAAAAACTAATTATTAGGGCAACACAAACGGTCAAACGATTACTTAGACCTTTATTAAGATGTCACATAGTGCAGACGACCATAGAAACATCCAAAAGAAGAGCTTACTGTACAATTCTTTTGAAAAAGAAAGGTACAAAGTACTACGATGATGCGATCACATCGATACTCATACCTTTTAAAATGTATATTTTGATTATTTGAAAAAAATATTAAGTATTAAACAACACTGACATCACATGAGCACTCATATATTTATCTCGAGATGTCAAACAACATGAACCATCATACAAATATCATAAAAGAAGCGTGGAAAATAATCTTTTGATTAGTTTTTTTTTCAAAAAAGAATTAAATACTAGAAGACGTAGATGAGCATAAAAATATATAAAATTGATCGAAAGCTTGTGAAATTAATTTTAATTTGATTTTTATTTATTGATTAATAAAAGAAATTGGGTCATTAAAATATAATTGTGGTTGAAATAAAATGGACCTAATGGAATGGGTCAAAATTTTGAGCAAATAAAAAGTTCTTGTATGAATAAACAATGGATTACGGATTGGTATCTGGATAAATCATTTAAACACCAACACCTTTCCCCTCCCCCAAGAAGTCAGTCATATGCATCCAACCTAATCACAGCTCACCCAATCGAACCAAAACAAAAACACAACTTCTGTCAAACACAGCTATTACCTATTTCTCATATCACACGCTTGTGTCCCAAAAGAGCTAACGGCATCAATCATCAACCATTAACCCTCAACATTCAATCATTCAAATAAAGCACATAATTTCTTTACCAATCAACACATTCGTACCCCAAGAACTGCAATCACAGTGGGCAGTGATCAACATTACCCTTAATCACAAACACACATACAATGTCATAATCAAATAAAACAAATACCCACCCACTCAAAGCCACAAAACAGAGCAGGATCAATTTAAATCACATTGATTCAACCTCAAAATCACATTAATGAAGGTGTGATTGGAGGGGAGGCAATGAGGGAAATGGGTGGAGAAAAAGGAGAAGCTTGGGTTTGTGTTGGAGATTGAAAGAATTGGGAGAAAAATGGCATATGGAATAAAGGTTCTGGTGTTCTGCTTCCATGGGAGAAGAATGAAGAAATTTTTTAGGAGATTGTTTTTGAGTGAAAATTAGTCAGGGAGAGAGAAGAGAGAATGCCATGTGGAGGGCCATGAGTGGAGAGTATTTTGTGGTGTCAAAAGTAAAAGTGTGGGTTTGATAAAATGAAATGCAATGGACCGTTGACCCATGAAGAAAACAAAAATGCGTATTAAAAATGTCAAAGTGTAGTTATTAAAAATAATATGGATCTAACTAGAAAAAAAGTAATGTGTAAAAAGAAAAAAAACACAGGTGCAGATATTAAAAATTAATTGGCCAAAACAAAAATGTAAAAGGAAAATAATGGTGAATGGAAATAGATTTTGGCTCTTTTTTTTATTAACTTTTTCTTCTTATCATCACCTTTCTTATACTTTTATTTACTATTTATTTTTTAATTTTTAATTTTTTGAAAATAAATTTATTTATTCGAATGAGATTGGGTGTTGATATGGTCTAATGTTAATTTTTCTTTACTCAATGTATTTATAGACTTGTCTAATAATTTTTTTTATACTCATCTAATTAACTTATGGAATGACTTGTCTTATATTTTTATGTTTAAATACTATTTTGGTTTCTGTTTTGGTCCAATTTGTTCAATTTGATCCTTTTTTTCTTTTTTGTGTTCAATTTGATCTCTCTTTTTGTTCAATGTGATCCCTGTTTTAAATTATGTTCAATTTCACCATTTTCGTTGACGCCGTTTAATTCGGTAACGACATTGTTCATATTTCGTAAACTATTTTAAGTATGACTATTTGTATTTTGTTCAAATATATTCCTATTTTAATTCAATTTGTTCAATTTATTTTCACCCTCCATTTCATTACTCTCGCACTTCATCATAATCCTCACCATTCATTCCTTCATCACCCTTACCTTTCATTTCATGACCTTTCACCATTGTCACCATCATCACCACTATCACTACCACTACTACTACCTTCACAACCAAACTAAAACCACCCCTATCACCTTATAACTACCACCACCACTACCACAACCACACTAAAACCACCACCATTACCAAATTAACCTCACAACCCCCTACAACCACATTAAATATTGTGCTTTATAAATAAAATAAAAAAATATCTAATTTAATTTGAATCAACTCTCAATATATATTACATTAAATTTTAAATTTTCAAAAAACTTTGAAAACTAACTATATATAAATTTAAAAAATTCTAAATAATGTTGAGGAGGCCATGACATCCTCTTGCCCTTAAAAGAACTGTTATTGTCTGATACCATATTAAAAAGTATATTCTAAGTCCAATTAAATTTTACAAAACTGAAATGTAATTTGCACCTACATATATACTATAAATTTTAGTGTAGTTTGCACCTACGTATGTACTATAAATTTTAGTGGATGTGAAACTTCTAACCATTTTATTTAATTGATTACAATCTCATTAACAAGAAATGTTATTATTCTTCATGAAGATTGAAATAGAATATTTCAGTTTCAAATTAAGAGTTATTTATTTTACTTAATTTATAAGTGAATCTTCTATTTTTTTTAATTAATTATAATTTTTGTCTTAATAAATTTGCTAAAAGAAATTTAATACAATTATTATTTTTGTATCAATATTATCTTTTACATATAAAAATATTAAAAATAAAATAAAAACTATTAAAAGTGATTATAGATGCTTAAATGTAAAAAGAAAAAAAGAAACATTTGTTTTAAATTATTTTTATTTTGCAAACAATTATTTTTCTTGCAAAAGACAGCTTCTTTTACAGCTTTCTAGATGATTGACAGATGAACAGAAAAAACGAAATAGTTTGTGAAACACATTCACTTAACATGTGTGTCTTTCTTTGAAAATGGTTATGTTGAAGTTCCAGCCGTGTTGAAATATTGAGTCTTTAAATACTGTACGTTCCTTATTCTACATTATTAATATAGTACAAACAAAGAATGAGGAATCTTCTTTTTTTCCGCAGACATATACATGAATGAATGAATGTGACCCACCAACAGTCTTTCATGCCCTGACTGAATTTTTAATTTAATATACACATTTATAACTATTTTTACTTAAAATTGTCAATTTATAAATAATATTATTTAATTTTAACAATATACAACATTCTTTATAGTTTTTGTTATAAAAA
This sequence comes from Vigna unguiculata, assembly GCF_037176805.1. Classification (NCBI taxonomy): domain Eukaryota; kingdom Viridiplantae; phylum Streptophyta; class Magnoliopsida; order Fabales; family Fabaceae; genus Vigna; species Vigna unguiculata. The sequence continues at coordinate 47,596,439 of NC_140796.1, forward strand.
TAATTTTATTTTTTTATCATTTTAGATTAACTCAACTACAATTTACTTTCCTTTTGATGGTTTTTTATTTACAGTGATTTTATTTTCTTAAATTGTGAATAAATAATCAAACTAGTTTACTAACATTTTTTCTATTATATTAAGAATTAAATATTATTTATTAACCTTGTTAATTGATTGAATGTACTATTATTATATATGTAACTTAGAATTTGAGTTTAGTTAATACAATTTTTTTCTATCATTTTTAACATTATTTTTGTTTTCTAGTGTCATTTTTATCGTCATTGTAAATTTTATAAGCACACAATTTAAGCCCAATGTATTACATAAACATTAAAAATAAATACAATAATGTGCATAATTTATTTTTTATGTGATAATGTATATTTATTTTCTTCTTTCTAAGACGAATTATTCTTTACTGTTGTTGGTTACTATTGTCTTAAAACACAATTAATAAGTAATATAATTTATTATAATTTAGTTGATTTTCATTTAATAATTCGTAATAATTTTTGAAGGAAAAATTAACAAAAATATCATTTTTATAATAAATTTATGAAAATTATATAAAATGGTTTTTTTCATTTCTATATTTGGATCTTAAAATGGATAATATGTTTTATAAAATCATATTCTCTATTATATTTTATTTTATTATTTTAATTTATAAAATAGTGATTATAATTGTAATTTTTTATCTTTATTTTATTTTATTATTTTAATACGTAAACTTAGCGATTTTTATTTGTAATGTTGGATCTTAAAAAATATTATTATTTATAAAATTACATTCTAAACGTATTTTTTGGATTATTTTAATATTTAAAAATTTTAGATTTTTATTTGTAATTTTGAATTTTAAAAAATAGAATATTTATAAATTTATATTTTCTACATGTGTTATATGGTCATTTTGAAATATATAAATATTTTGTACAAATTTAATATTTTTTTATAGTCTAAAGTTGATACCAAAATATTTCAATACTAAAGTCTATATTCAGACAATTAGGGCATGCATAGGTTTCGGTTATTATAGTCGATACTAAAGTTGATTATTTCAAAAAATGTTACTGTATTTTTAAAGATTTTGTATGATTCTCTGAGTATTGACTTCGACTTTATAGAGAACCGGAGTCGTTATCCCTCTCCATAGTTCATTTGTAAATTTTTACAAGTCCGTGAAAGGCCAAGTTGCATCATGTTTAGGAGAACTTGTTCTTCTTCTCCTCCACCTATGCAGAACTCGGATTTTCATCCATTCTTTCTCCATAAGGTCATTCGTTGAGGTTCATTTATCTCTTCCCTCTTGTTCTTTTTTTGTTTCGTTGAGGTTTGTTTATCAATTCAAAATTCTAATGTTTGTTTTCTTTGTTTTAGTGTTGTTGCATTCCGAGTTTTCCATTGTCACTATGTCATGTTTGGGGTGCTCTCATGTAACCATTGTGACCTATTGTTGTGATCTCACTCTCGCTTTTAATCTCTCTCATTCTAATTCTGAGGCTCTCTCTCGCAACAATTTTAACAGTTTTACTCTCGATCTATCTCGTACTCGCTCTCACTTCTGCTCTTAGGTTCCTCTCTCACAACAATGTTTTGTGAACGATTTTGGGTTTCCGTTGTGTTTATAACCGAATCCATTTGATATAATATAGGTTTTGGTTGGGATCCATACCCTTAAACCCTTAAACCTTCCTCTTTATTACGGTGGGATATAATTTAGTTCACCAACCGTATAGTATTAAAAATAACATATGTCAAAACCATTTGCTGTACTAGTGTATCCTTTAAATACATATTAATAAAATTTAGAGATAGAGGTGTTAAAATTTGGATAAAAGTGGGGATATCACCTTTATATCATTTACTGGATGTTGAAAAAAAAAATCTTAAATTATAAAATAATTTTTATAATTTTATTGTGTAAATATATTTTTTATTATGAGTAGTTTTTAAATTTTTTAAAAATATGATGACTTATGGATAATGTTGAAAAAAAAACATGTATATAATAAAATAAAATGATTTTATTATTTAAAAAAACATGTATATAATAACATTTGTTTGTAAAATAAATTCAGGAAATAAATACAGATAATAAAGAAAGAAAAGATATTATATTAAATAATATTTTTATCCAAGGTTTTAATTATTTTAAAATTTTAAAATTCTTAAGTTGTTATTTTAACATTTCTTATATAAATATGAAATCTTTCAATACTGATCTCCTTTAAAAAAAAATAGGTCACACAAATAAATTCACTTCGGACAACAAAAGTTGAAAAAAGAACATCTTATTACCCAAATCAATATAAAATATATATTTATACATATATTTTATACCGAGGTTTGTTCCTACTCAAACCAAAACAATCAAATCTATTTACATCGGGTAGATATAACAATCTATAAGCAGCATACAACAATAATGTTCACTACAAAAGTTTGGGGTCTAAATTATTCTCTTAGACCATCAATATTCCTTAATATTTTTCTTTTCACTATTATTTCTTTCTGATAGATCAAAATACAGCCACTTCTTTTTCTGATTGTCTAAAGAAAAGAACATAACAAACAACATAGTTTTTGGTAACTGGGGCTGGAATGAAAATAAAATAATAACATTACTATGAGATCTCTATTTTTAACTCACTTCTGCACTATTTTATGAAAAAATGGATATTTTTTACATAAATACTAGAGAATGAATAGTTTTTGCTTTTGATATGTTTTAGGTTTAATTTATATTATATAAGTTAGGAAGAAGTTAAAGAACATATAGAGAAGGAGTAGACTTTAAGTTTAATTCAATCTTACAAAATCTAATTTATAAGGTGAAGTTTGCACTTATTTATATCGAAAATGATATTTCAACATAATTTTTGAACTCAATTTTGACATGGCTTACGTGGCAACCTTTTTTTATTTTTAAAGTAATTATTTTAAATGAGACCAAAGTGATGTGCACGTGCGCGGAAGTTACCCTGAAAGTTGTTTTTGGCAAAATGAAATTGTTGGTGAGACAGGGAAAGAGAAAGGCGGAGAAAGTGGAGACAGAGTAAAGTGTTGGTGAGACAGGGAGAGAGAAAGTCGGAGAAAGTGGAGACAGAGTGAAGTTCTGGTGTTAGAGAAGCGAAGCGGGAGGCCGTCACCGTGAGAGGAGACACCTGCGATAGCGACGATACTGGACGAGATCGATTCCAGTGGAAGCGAGTCGACAACAATGATAGCCATTCCACCGGAAGCCGTTCTGCAACGCCGTTTGAGTGTAAGGTTCCTGTTATTTCGTTCAACATTGGAAAAGGTTTGAGCTTTGGGGGAAAAACTTGTTTTTTATTTTCGTTTTTGGTGGAACATTGTTTGACTGAGTCCTTGGTGTTGTTTGCACTGTGGTGTGGTTTTGTAGTCTCCATTGTGTAGTCGCGTGTTGTGGTGTTTGACAATGGTGTGCCTTTGGGCAACACCAAATTTTTCAAAGTAGCACATTTGGGGGTTTTGGAATTTTGGTGGCCGTATGTTACTGACTTATGGTGGGAGATGGAAAATAGGAATTTTTTATGTTTCACAGGATGGGTTTTGGTGTTTGATTGGCTATAATTTGTTGGTGTTATTATGTGTTCTGATGATGTCAGGTGATGATGTCAGGTGATGATGTTCTGGTGGTGAGAACTTTTATTGAACTTTATTTACAAGAATGTGATATGATGATGTTGTGCAGATGATTGGTGTGTGTTCCATTTTTGATATCAGAATCTGTAGACCAAAATATTTGATTGCACTCCCCACATAATCTGAGAGCACTCCCCACCTCTGGGTGCAGTTTTTATTTTTAGCATTTGAAAATGCTTCCAACCGAGGATGAAGAACGAATTTTGAGCACTTTGTAACTTTGATTTAATTTGATGTACATGACTCAGAGATCATGATGTTGTGCAGGTTATGGTGTGTGTTACATTTTTTATTTTGCCTCTGTAGACCAAAATATTTGGTTGCACTCCCCACATAAATGGAGGGCACTCCCTACCTCTGGGCGCAATACTTTTTTTTTATATTTTAAAATGCTTCCAAGCAAGCGTGCAGAAGGAATTTTGAGGACTCTATAACTTTTATTGGCGAATGCACACCAGAAAATATGGAGGCATTCTTAGAGAGAGCATCCACGGACCCTGGAACAACATTGTTTGCGGTGACGTTGACTAAATCTCAAGCAAAAGCAAGTCACCTGGTAATTACTCTTCTTCTAATGTGAATTCTCTTAAATACGATTAATACCTATGGATTCCACATATTTTTGGTGACGTTATTGTTGGTTATCTTAACAAGACTTGAATGTTGCTTTTGTTGAAGTCATCAAGAGCCTTGAAATGAATGTCATATATCTGGTTGCACAGAAAAATGGAGTGGAATGCAAACTTCTTGTGTCGCGAACGAAGAAATCAACTAAGTTTGGACAAGGCTGGAGGAAGTTTTATGTTGAAAATAGTTTGAAGGAAGGAGACAAATTGGTGTTTGAGGTAGACCATCTTCAAAAACAACCTATAGTTGAGGTTTACATTAATCGGTGTTACTGTGACGTTGCAAAGTCAATAGATTTAGTCTGATGTTATGACATCCACACAGATGTTTTAACAAGTGTTTTGTGTGTTTAAGTTCTCGTTACAAAAATTTAAATAAATTGTGGCATTTTGTTAGGTTTTTGTAACTTGGGAGTCATTTCTTTAATTAACATGTATTTGATGTTTCAATGTGCAAATACTGGTGAAATATTTGATACTTTGATGCAAACAAATTATTCATATAAGCAATACATTAGGTGCAACCTTATTTGGATGTAGGCAATCATGATTTAACAACAAAACAAGAGTAACATCAGTCCCAGAATTTCAGTTCCAACTATGGAGTCAAGAATAACTTCATGTGGAGTGGTGATGAATATTTTGGTTTTCGGTTCCCAGTCTTGTGTTTTGAATCCATCAACATTGTCAACATATTACAATTTTATTTACTAGGCAGAAACACGCATTTCAAACTCACAATTACGTTAAAAATTGGGGACTGAAACTACCCCAAGTGGGGAGTTCTTTTACATATTTTGGTTGACACAACCAGTACTTTTAACCAATTATAATTTCAAGGTTCGTATAACCAATTCTAATCTAAAAGTTTACAATCACGACAATGTGAACATATTACAATTTTATTTCCAACGAAAAAACATGTTCTTTAAACCAACAATTACGTTATAAAGTGGAGAGTGGAACTAAAACGAGTGGGGAGTGATGTTACATATTTTGGTTCACACAACCAGTTTTTATAATCAATTCAAACTTCAAACTTTTTTTAACCAATTGAAATTTCAAAATTTTTATTGACGACAATGTCAACATATTACAATTTTATTTGCTAGGCAAAAACAACCTCTTTAAACTCACTATTAGGTTAAAAAGTGGGGAGTGGAACTAAAACGAGTGGGAAGTACTGTTACATATTTTGGTTCACACAACCACTTTTTATAACCAATTCAAATTTCAAACTTTTTATAACCACTTGAAATTTTAAAGTTTTTATTGATGACAATGTCAACATATTACAATTTTATTTGCTAGGCAAAAACATCCTCTTTAAACTCACAATTAGGTTAAAAAGTGGGGAGTGGAACTAAAACAAGTGGGGAGTTCTATTACATATTTTGGTTCACACTACCAGTTTTTATAACCAATTCAAAATTTGAAGTTTTGATAACCAATTCAAATTTCCAATTTTTTATAACCAATTCAAATTTCAAATTACAATTTTATTTCCTAGGCAAAAACATCATCTTTAAACTCACAATTAGGTTAAAAAGTGGGGAGTGGAACTAAAACAAGTGGAGAGTTCTGTTAAATATTTTGGTTCACACAACCTGTTTTTATAACCAATTCAAATTTCAAAGTTTTGATAACCAATTCAAATTTTCTGTTTTTTATAACCAATTCAAATTTCAAATTACAATTTTATTTCCTAGGAAAAAACATGTTCTTTAAACTAACAATTACGTTATAAAGTGCGGAGTGGAACTAAAACGAGGGGGGAGTGTTGTTACATATTTTGGTTCACACTACCAGTTTTTATAACCAATTCAAATTTCATGTTTTTTATAACCAATTCAAATTTCAAATTTCAATTTTATTTGCTAGGCAAAAACATCCTCTTTAAACTCAATTACGTTAAAAAGTGGGGAGTGGAACTAAAACAAGTGGGGAGTTCTGTTACATATTTTGGTTAACACTACCAGTTTTACGGATTTTGTTACGGACCCAGTGACTGTATGATGCTAAAAATATATTTCCATGAAAACATAATTTGCACATCGTCTTTCATCCCCACCACATTCCTTAATGGGTACACAAGGTTGGTCACGGAATTTTGACAAAAAAAATGAATTCAAAACTGGGGACTAGAAAACAATTAAGTGGGGAGTTATGTTCAACATTCTGGTTCAGAGACCCAAAAGGCTTAAGCAATTTTTGAATATATGCCAACCACATCGTCTTAAGTCACCAACACATTCCATAATGGGAACAGATGGAATTCTGAAAAATCAAAAATTTCATAAATGGGTCAACCATCGTTGTTGTGGTGTGCCGGAGGTGTTGGATTTTTGAAAGCCTTAGTGGTCGTCTTCTTTGATTTACTGTGCAAAAACTTCCAAACATACTTTACACTTCAAACGTGAAAATGGTGGAAACGTCGTCGTGGATGACTTCTAGTCACACCTCTGTTCTCTGGCAACCACAAACGTCTTCTTCTATGACTTTTGATCTCTCTCTTTCTCTAATTCTCTAACATCTAGAGTTTACCCATGCCTTTTGCTCTCTCTGTCGGTCTGCCTTTCTCTCTCTTTGTCACACCAACAACTCCACTTTCTTCCCCTTTCTCTCTCTCTGTCACACCAACAATTTCATTTTGCCAAAAACAACTTTCAGGGTAACTTACTTCCGTGCACGTGCACATCACTTTAGTTTCATTTAAAAAAATTACTTTAAAAATAAAAAAAGGCTGCCACGTAAGCCATGTCAAAATTGAGTTCAAAAATTATGTTGGAATATCATTTTCGTATTTATATACTATAAATTTCTTATCTTTAGTTTATGTGAGACTTTTAACACATCCCTCACGTTGAGGTATATATATTTTGAGTTTAGAACTTGACATTAATAGGTGTATGTCTAACAAACATCGAATTTCACTAGAAATAAAACAATTTACAATATATAGGTGCATGGAAATTTCCTCTTATAAACTAATTTTGTAAAGTTGACTTAGACTTCAAACTCAGCTATTAACATATTTGAATGTAATAATAAGAATCAAAAGAACTCATCGACTGGTTTGAATAATTTCGTTGAAGTCACTACAAGCAATAGAAGTACCAGTCATTTGTTATTCAATCTCAATCTGACAAACAACTTCAAATCAACAGCATCTCATGGCATTTAAACTTCAAATGGAGAAAGCATAGCGCGCCTTAAAAGCTCTCCCGATGTTCCTTCACAAACCTTTTCAGTCTCTCGCTCATGGCGGTTGTTCCTTGCGGATAGAAACACTTGCAGAATACAAATTCATAAACAAAGAGGAGGGTGAAGTGATCATATAAGATTTGCATGATTAATGAAATATTTATCTTAAAAGTATACTTGAAGGGGTTTGATTAATTGATTTGTGAACTAAACAAAGCAAAGGAAAAATATCAGTGATTATGCATACTTGTGCTTGCAGAACTTGTAGCATTGAGTTTCCATTGCGTGAAGAATGGATACTCTTGACCTCAATGGTCTCTTCCTGCAGTATGCGAATGATTTCTGTAAGAATGAAGTTGCTGTCAAATCCACACGTCAGAATGATTTGCAGAGAGGAACCCATTTCATGAATCTCAATTTTCGGTGCTTGAGAAGTGCTGGAACAGCCACTACGAGATCTCTTCTTCTGCATTAAGCTTTCTTTCTTCTCCGCTGCAATCTTCACCTTTGTCTCTAAGTTCTTGATGTAATTGGCAGCCTCGTCTATTAGATCACCACGTGATAATGCTCCACCCTGAATTAACAAAAAGTTACCCTCAAACAATGCACAGGCATACACATAATTTTTAGAAAAACACTATACTATATTTTTCTTGAATAAATCCATTCATGCATGGTGCAGGGAGAGAGCGAAAACAAGCCCTGGGAATATTTATGTTAGGCAGAAGAGAGTTAAGCTTGGAACAAAGGTTGGTCATGTGCGATCTCCTGTTTTTTTCTGCAATCCTTCTTTGGACCCCCTTGATTGAAGAAGAAGGTTGATCCCTTTTCTGCTGATCAGCCATTGATCCTGCTGATGTTCAGATATTTACAACTATTTAGGGTTCTGAAAGAATGGTGCGGGGAGATCCCATTTTAAAGATGTATACGTCTACTGTAATGTGAACGGTGACTACATTTCTCAATCTTTTCCCACCCTCTCTCTCCATCGTTCATATTATTACTGATACACTTAGTAGTGAAAAACATATGATCGTGTTTCACTAATGCAGAAAGGGTCTTTGGCAGCGATTGTTTTCACTATTCTGCACCGGTTCGGGAACCGAAGCATATTGGGGCGAGGCCAAAAGGTCATAGTTTTTTGCCTCGGTTAAGAACCGAAGCCATAGAGTCCCCTTTGGCCTCGGTTTTGGGTACACCCGAGGCCATATGGGCTTTTTTGATACCCTTTTGGCCTCGGTTTTGGATGCACCCGAGGCCATATGGGACAGCTTCCTCCAGCAGGGTTCCAGCCAGACGAGCCCTCGAGTCCCCCACCAATCCCCTTCTTGGCTCGCCGAATCCCGACACAGAGATCCCCGTTTTCTGCCCTCAAAAACACAATCGAGTCTCCTGCAACAATCAAAGTACCTCGGAACAGAAAACCCCCCGCCATTGTTGGCATCAGATTGGGTCAAGGTTTTCGCAAATGAAGCAGGCTTGTCCTGAGCGCGCTTGCGAGAGAGACCGCGCGAGAGAGAGAGCGACAGAGAGAGAGCGACGGAGAGACGCGAAATGGAGGGGGCTCGCGCACTGGCCAGAGGTGGTCGCAGGTGGCCGGAGATGGTCAACAGTGGTCGGAGGGTGTGGTGGCAGTGGGTGCAACGGAGAGAGAGAGAGAGCACGCGAGAGAGAGAGCGCGCGAGAGAGAGAGAGCGCGCGATGGTGGCCGGAGGAGGAGGTCGCGTGGTGGTTGCACTAGCCGGAAGGTGTGGTGCAGCGGAGAGAGGCAGCAGAGAGAGAGAGAGAGAGATAGAGTTGCAGAGGCTGGCGCGGGGAGAAAGAAGAGGGTTCGCGATTTTTGAATCCTAAATAAACCCTATGGCTTCGGTTCTTCGAACAACCGAAGCCATTGACCCCTTTTGGCTTCGGGTCCTGATGGACCGAGGCCTATACCCTGACTTCCAGCCACCTTTTGGCTTCGGGTCTTGATGGACCGAGGCCTAAACACCTCTTTGGCACCGGTTTTGAGCGAACCGCGACCTATACCCCTCTTTGGCTTCGGGTATTTGGAGAACCGAGGCCTAAAACTTGGTTGTAATTGCAAAAATGCCACCGCGCCATTATATGCTTCGGTTCCTGGCCAACCGAGGCATATAAGGCGAGGTAAAATAGGAATTCTGCACTAGTGTTTATTATTGTTTTTATAATTATAAAAGTAAATTTAAATAATTTTTACAATTTTATTATATATAATTTTTAGTTTTTTCATAACTATTTTATTATATATACTTATTTTAGTTTAAAAGAATAGTTAAATTAAAAAAACAATTATTTAGAGGGTAAAATTGGAAAAATAATTATTTTGATTTAAAAATCATTAAAACTAAAAACAAAATGTGTGTACACCATGAGATAGAATCTCTTTGTATAATAGTATAGATAGTGTACATTATTATTATTATTATTATTATTATTATTATTATTATTATTATTATTATTATTATTATTATTATTATTATTATTATTATTATTCTTTTGAACTTTGATACAATACAAGAAAACTCAACAGTAATCGATTTTAGTGACTAATTTAGATACTAATTTACAAAATTATAAATTATTGGTTATTAAAATAGTTACTATTATGAATAAAAAATTATAATTGGTTACTCAATTGCTCTTTAAAATTAATTACCAAGGTTTTGGCTAACAAGGTTACTCAAAATTAGTAGTAAGGTTTTGGTTACCAAATGAATTAATCTCTAAATTGGTTTCTACTTAATTAGTTAGTGACCAATTTAGTGATCAGTTATAATTTTTTTTTGCATGTCAAACACGTTTTCGGATAGATATTGAAGCGAGAATGTGTCTGTGTAAACAACTCAAATGTTAGCATGAAACACATTTAATACATAAAAAAATTACTTAAATTATGTATGAGCGGTATCATGAAAATCTCCTAACCAAATTGTTATTTCACAACCTACCATGAAAACAAAGGATTTAGATACTATTACTACTAAGGCAAAATCTATTAAAAAAAATATGATTCACCATTATTAAATAAGTTTATGCCTCCTATTTCAATGAATTGTGACAGTCAAATTGTTATATCTAAAGTTTCTAGCAAAAATGTTAATGATAAAAGAAGACATATAAGAGTGAGATACAAATCTATCAGAAACTTAATTACTAATGGTATTATCCCTTTTGACTTTGTCCGGTCAAAAAGAAATATTGCAAATCCATCTACCAAAAGATTGATGCATCAACAAATACTTGATTCTTAAGTTGGAATGAGACTAAAGTTCATAAATTAGTTGTAATAATGACACACATCTTCACAATGAATGGAATTTAATGAGTAAGAACTAAGTTGTTTACTGACTAAAGTACACAAGCTGATTTGAATAAAGATTATGTCTCATTCATGTCGTTAGGCCTACTTTAAATTATGGCAATAATCATGTTGGTTGAGGTATATGCATTATTATGTTTATTTTTTTAGAATATCTCTTAATAAACTCAATGACAATTAATGTAGGTGTACAAGTCATAAACTACCTTTAAGGCTTTACCTAGTGAGTCTGATGGTAGGGTCTTCTTATGAGACATGCGAGCATCTCTAAGTGACAATTATGAAATAAGATATATACACAAGGTCGCAATGTACAACCACGACTTAAAACCTAACATGAACACTAATATGGTATGTTACTTACTAAAACCTGATTATAGGGGATGTAACTCGGGGCAATTTAAGTCTATATATTTTCTCGAGTGAAAGCTTATAAGCACGAAGTGTAAGGTTCAACCTGGAAGATTTGTTACGCTGAAATGCAATATTTTATCTTAAAAGATGATATATTTTATTTTTTTTATTTTCTAAATGATGTAGTGATTATTAAAAATATTTAATATAATTTAAAGAATAAATAAATAAGTAATCCTATATTAACTCCAAGATGTGATCCTCAACTCAGACTATTTCCTATCCTTCTTCGTTAAAAATTTATCCCATATTTGTTATAACAAATATTTACCTTAATCTATTTTCTTTTATCATATTTCTATTTTATTATTATTATTATTATTATTATTTATTTTTATGATTTATTTTGGTTATTTCACTAAGAACTTTAAATAAAAGTCACAATATCATGACACACGAAGTCTTTTCAGAATATCTAACATCAGAAAATAAAAATAAAATATAATCAATTATTAGTAAAATAAAATTTATTAATGAAATATGCCAAAATTTGAAGTCAAATAAAATTGTACATATAGAAAGAGTGGTAGTAAATTTTAATATTTTTAGTCCTTACTCGTAGTAGTCAGGAGGAGGAGCTTAACGTCATACAACTTAAGCAATTTAAACATTTAGAAAAGAAAATATTACTTTCTATTCCCGTTGTAAGAAAATGGAAATAACAGCACAACTCTGACCCTTCATTTTCAACAAATCTAAAGAAAAAGTTCATCAATTATTTTCATTTTGACATGTGCAATAAGAGTGTTTTTTTCTTGGTTGAATTTAATAAGTTTCAAATTCACATTGGGTCACCTTCACATTTTTCTCCAATACCTAATATCTTTTGTTTCATATAATATCTATTCAAACGTTTAATCAAACTAGTGTTCTGTATTTGTTATCACGTGCAAATTGCATTGTCAGCTATTTAATTGTAATTTACCTAACCCTTTGAAGGAGCCGTGGTAGGTTTTTACTTGAGTCCTTAGCATGGTTCAAATGAATTTGATTATGTAGAATCTCTAACATTGATGGTGATTGAACATAAATGATACAAATTGAGTAGGACTTTCAGAGGATCTTACTATTAACATAAGATTTGAGACATTAAGTTGTATTCAGTTTTAAGGGGATGGTCCATAGTCATTATTTGGATCTTAAGGAGATTTGTCATAGTTAGTATTTATCTTTATAAAAAGATCAGTTGTAGTTAATATTCGATCATAAGAAGACCGTCCATAGTTAGTATTCGATTTTAAGGAGATTGATCGTAGTCATAAATTGACATCTTACATTATTCTAAGATAATAATAACAAAAGATGTATACAATTCATAATTAATATAGTTCCAATACATTGTATACCAAAAATATTAATTGCATCGTAAAATTTTAGTTATTACAAAGGCAAATAAAGGAGCTGAATGGTGAAGGAAAACAACAAATGCAAAAACAATAGGGTTGATGTAAAGAAGATCGACACATTGCAATGTTATGTTTTGTTCGTCTAACATAAGAATAAGAATTTAGATGTGGCAGAGGAAAACGATGGAGACGAATGGCAGAGTCGGAAATATTAAGGTTGATACGAAGAATAAGATACATTTCTCCAATAGTCTTTAAGTTTGTTTGTCTAATGTCAAGGATGAGATGCAATGGAACTAAGTAGAGGTGACAATATGGATCTGGTCCAGTGGGTTGACCCGCATACCTATTAAGAAAATATAGGGTGGGCCAGGACATTGAGTCTTGGCTCGTATGAGTCCGGCGTGCAGAAGTCCACAGTTTGTGTGAACTGGCTTGCGGCTTATGCGAACCGATCCACTAGCTCACATAGAAAAAATTGTACTTGTGTATATCACTTACTTTCTTTTTGGACTTCTTCATGAACATTCTAAATTCTAATGTGACTGAAAAATGCAAGTATTATGTATTTTTGGATGTGATAAAATTTGAATAACATATCATGTATGTCAAAGTACAAATATGAATATGATGAATGTTGAATTATCAATTTATCATCAACTTCCCAAAGTCTTTGCTTAATATTGTGAACTGGTTAACGTTTCTCAATTTGTTGAACATTAAAACCTTTATGATAAGATTATTTTAAAAAAAAAAACACAGGTTGGTTTGCAGACCCGCATTTATGCAGGACAGGACAAAATTTTCAACTCACGTTGAAAATGCCAATCTGTATTTTGCGGACCAAATATGAAACTGGCCTAAACGAGCCGGATCAGCCTGCATTGTCATCCCTAAAAAGAAGTAGTGAAAGTAAAAAAAAAAAAGACGGAGACAAAACAATAAAAGATATAAAGTTGTTGAGTTTTAGATTTAATTAAACTTACCATAGTTACAAGTGGTAGACAAACATAAATCTCATATTATTCTTATTAAACACGGTATATAAATAAATTAATTTAAATTGGATTAAACTTGACTAGATAATAAATGATACAACCTAATTTAATTTAATTCAATTCAATTCAATCGAATTTAATCTTCATTTAACCCAACATATAATCAATCCGTGTTATATAAGTTCAATGAAGAGTATAACCAATCATACCGTAAATCTAATGACAAATGACAAGTGTAATACTCAATTTAGCTGTAGTTTATTTCTGATTCAAAGTGATTTTCATAATCCTATATAATATAAATAATAGAGATCTAAATTAGTCAAATTGCGTACTCTGATTTTATTTTCCTGATATATATATATATATATATATATATATATATATATATATATATATATATAAACAGGTGTAAGTATATCTACCTTCCAATGAAATGTTTCCGTAATTAAAAATTTTATTTAAATATAAAAAATATTAAAAATAAATAAAAATAAAAGTAATAATTATTTAAATATAATAGTTTTTACAATTGAAAAAATGTAATAATTATTTAGTTTTTGTGATGAATTATAATACTTCATATTAATATAGATCTATTTATAATAAAAAATAAAAATGATATATAAAATATTTTAAATAATAAAGTATAACAAAATTATTTTTTTTTTAATTTAAATCAATATTACAAGAGATTAAAATTGACACTAACATCATATAAAAAATTATCCAGTTAGTGTGAAAAAAAGTGTATTTAGTGTCGACCTTTTTTGTCTAAAGCTTACGCAAACAAACAAGACTCAAAATTATATAAATATTAGTGTTAATTTTGCGTTGTGCACATATGTGAGTTAAATCATGGATGTTAATTGATAGCGTTGTCTTTTTGAAGGTTGACTCTAACTAACATCAATGTAATCGATGTTAAATTATCACTAATTTTTAAGTTAATTTTTTTAATTAAAGCAGTAAAATATTTCTATTGTAAACTTTTTTGCATCGACTTGATTGATGCTAATGACAATAACTTAAAATAATTGTACAGTACCTTCATATTCAAATCATATAAATGAAAGTAAATAAATAAATTATAATAGATTAAATAGATGGATGTAGTGAAGAAGATGAACATGAATGAAGAAGATGAGTATAAATGAAGGAGATAGGTTGAAGAATGTTGATGAAGTAGATGGAAAAAAATGTAGATGAAAGGGATATCTGGATGAAAGAGATTAATGTAGGTAAACAAGATAAGTAATAATGAAATATATGAGTGCCAGAATATTTATAAATGTGAACAAAAAATATTACAAAATTTATATAGAAAGTGTAAAAGTAAAATTATGAGAGAGGAAATTTGTCACTTTAACTTTGAACTTTTAGATTAAAAATAATTAACAATTCATATATAATATTAAAAACATATACGGATTAAAATATATAACTTATTGTTCACTTAGTCAAGACCAATTTAAATAAATATAAATATTAAAAATAAATGGAGTTAATATACTTTAACTCCGCACTAATCTTACTTATTTTAGTTTATATTATATTTAATACCAACACTAACTTAAATAAATAAAGTTAGTGTCCATTCAGTTACATAAACTTATCTTTTTCTTTTTATTAGTATTTGTTTAATTGATGTTAATTATAATAAATAAGATATTAAAATTAAATAAGACTATTACATGTTAAGTCGATGTTAACCTTATTTTTTTCATATTTCTTTTATACTTAGTCCCAACCTAGTCAACACTAAATTAAAGAAATATAAATTTTAAAAGAACATAATATTAGTGTCAGCTAAATAAAGACTAACTTTTTTTTTTACTTTTAATATTTAAGATTAAATATACTTTTATCTCTTAACTTTCATCGAAAATTGAAATTAAACTTTGAAATAATTCAGTCCTCCATTTTTAGAATGAATGAATTTGGTTATTTTAACCAAATTTTATTTAGTGTATTTAACGTTTCAAACGCATTTTTCATCTAATATTGAAGCGCAAAAATATGTCAAACAATGTAAACAACTCAAACATTATCGTGAAACGTGTTTGAAACATCTAAAACACTTAACAAAATCTGATTAAAGGACTATATTTACGCATTTCTAAAAATGAAAAATAAATTAATACAATATTTGAAAAAAAAATTAATTCCAACTTTTAATAAAAATTAAAAGATTAAAACCATATTTAACTCTACTCATTATTTCAGTTAATATTCGCTAAATCGACACTGACACAAGTACTTATTTAATAAAAAGTTTAAAAATAATTTTACATATTTTTTAGTTTTTTTTAATTAATCTTTTCGTCGAATTAAAGTTAACTAAACTACAGTTAACATTGCAGTTTGGTTAATACTGATATTTGAAAAGTTATATTTATATTTACTTTGTAATGATTAAAATGAGTCAAATTTTTGACCCAAACATGCAATATCTGACTAAGACAATAACTACACCAATTACCACAACATATAAGAATACCCACATTCAACTTTCTTATATATATATATATATATATATATATATATATATATATATATATATATATATATATATATATTTTTTTTTTTTTGTTTTAATTATATTTATGTCTTTCAGGCATTTTCCTTCAAATAATAAAAAATTAAATACTTTTAACGAAATATTCAAATATTTTTAATAAATATAATTTTACATATTATTTACTAAGCTTTTTTCAAATATTATTTAGTTCGACAACTATTCAATATATGTTGGCTAAATTTTTACATTTTAATTACTATATTTAATTTCAAAATTTAATATTTTTTAGATTTTATTATTTTAAAAAAAAAAGTAATGTAACTTTTATTTTCTATTTTTTATTATAGTTAAATAAATATAAATATGAATTTGTTTATCCATAAAAAACTAAATAACAATTACATCCTTTTTATAGCTTAATTGAAATATTTCATATATTTAAATAAATATATTTTATTTCATTTTAAAGATTATTACATTTATTTATATTTAATTTAATATTTATGATATTTAAATAAGTATACTTTAATTAATTTTTAAACAATTATTACATATATTTTATATTTTAATTTTAATATTTATTATATTTAGATAAATATTTTAAATTAATTTTAAATGATTATTATATTTGATTATATTTATTGCATTTAAATTAATATATTCCAATTATTTTTTAAATAAATGTTATACATTTTTTTATTATGTTAATGATTTAAAAAAATTTCATTTCGGAATTCAGTTTACATGAAATCGATTTCTAACTTGTAAAACAAGAAAGTAAAATACATTATTAGACTTCCATTTTAGAGAACCAAATTCCAACTTGTATACAATAAAGTCTTCTACATTGATAAATATCGTGCATAAGTGCGTAATTAATTGAAAAGAAAAATACTAAAATAGAAACAAGTATAAATATAACATACTATCTAATTATAAGAATAGTGACAGGTCTAAAATATAAAAGTATTAAGTCATAATATTCTACTTTTGAATAAAGATTTGTGGGTTCCCTCAGCGCCTGAATGCTAATTTCAGATAAATAGGGGAAAATAATTTGTTATTTTGATTCACCGAAGCCGAAAGTTTTGACAAATGATAAGAGATCAGATCTATGGTATCTTGATTTGACTGATTAGTTTCACACCATATTCCAGGAGACTTTTTCTGACACGTCGTCTTGTTGCATCATCAATGACATCGAATTGAAATATCATGTTTCACTTTTGTCTCATGTTCTATCACATCACACACAACAGACAAAATCTTTTCTAATACAAAATATCTACACTTTTTATTAGTTTATTTTAAGTCGTGTTCTTTTCTGGTAAATTATCGTTTAAACCTAATTGTGAGTGTTGCTTCAAAAAATTTATTATATTATTTTATATTGAATAGAAAGCGGTGGAAGGTATTGATTTATGAAATTGATCTCATAACAGTATTATAATTTGCAATAGAGATTTAAGAGTAATAGTACCTTTTTACTAAAATATTTTGTTATTTTATTAGAATAACATACTCTTTTATTTTTATCGTTAGAGGTCTACTTTTCTTTCCATCATTATTATTGGTGAAGGTCATAAATGATTTCGAGACAACATAACATGAAAGTTAATTTATTTTGAAATCAGATATGTGAGCGAATGAAATCAATTTTATTTTAATTGGAATCTATTCTATTTTGACACAACACTCATGAAACCAGTTTTGTTTGACTTGTATCTTAATTCGTTTTCATGCATGTTTTTTAACCTTTTTCAAATATTTAATTTTTCAAATCAAATATATTATAATATTAATTTTTTCAATTAATAAATATTAATAATTTTATTTGATACAAAAATATCAAAAATTAATTATAACTTATCTAAATATCATTTTATATTAATTTTTTAATACTAAGGACAATTAGGGAACCTTACATTTTCATTTATGAAATTTAACTTTTTATTAATCACATCAATCAAATCTTTTACACTTCACTATCTCTTTCAAATCTTTTAAAAAACAACATAAATTTCACCCTCCAATCAATCTAAATCAATCATCTTCCTCTCACTCAAATTATTCTTCACAACACACCCTTAAAGATATTAGTCAAATTTATCAAGTCAGTCGTATAATAACAAAATCCTTTTAAGATTGATTTTATTCACTTTTTTATCTAAATAAAACCTTAGTATGATATATTTTTAGAGCAATTTATCCTTAAATAAAAAAATTACAGTTTTTATAAATATAATTAGAATAATTCAAATTAAGTAAAAATAACAAAATTATAAATACTCTAAACCTATAAATAAAAACAACAATTCAATTATACAATGATAATCGTAATATCAAGTAAAAATAATAAAGTTAAATATTATACAATGATAATCGTAATATCAAGTAAAAATAATAAAGTTAAATATTATATAAAGAAAAATTTACATCAACTTATTATATTAAGCTGATGAGTAAAACAACGACATAAACTCATTTAGCCGAAAAAATTAACTTAAGAAAGATATGATAAAAATTAATCATCTAAAATTAAATAATTATAAATTTTATTTTAGAACTTGGAAGTTGATTTCCTTGGGCGTGGGATGCAAGTGTTTGACCATATGTAGCTAATATGACTTAAATGTTCTTCACCACCATTTCAAATCTCAGCTTTTGTTTCATTCATATCAATCAACCGTTGAAAGTCTCTGCAACGGATTTCAAACTCTCACGTGATCTCTTTATTTTGTATAACGTTGTTTTTCATTAACAACTCCGATTTTCTTCACGCCCCCTTTACTGTTGACTTTTGTCTTTAATCACATGTGTATATATATTTTCTAGTACTTGTATTTAGGACAAATATTAAGGTTTTGGATGGTAATACTAAAAAGTGATTAAATTAAAAAATCAAATTCAGGAAACATACGATATACTTTTGTATTTTGAGTGATTAACACTTTTTGATTTTTTTTCTTTTTCCAACAATGTGAGTTTGTGATTATCCTACTCCATGAGTAGTGACGGATGTTTTGAGGAGCAGGGAGGGGCCATGGCCCCCCTCCCAAATTTTTTTAATTTTTTTATATTATATGTAATTTAAAAAATTTTAATATTTTTTAAAATGTTTAAATTATAGGTAGTTTATATTAAAAAATATGATTATTAAATTAGGTATTTTTTTAATTTTTTATAAAGTATAACATTTAATAATAATAAATGATAACACATAAAATCAAATATAATAAAAATTAAAAATATTTATTAAGATACTTCTTTTTTTTATTATCTTTTTGAGTTTTTTTACATATTAGATTTATCTCTTATTCTCACATGTTTCTTTTTTTCGCTTTTAAAAAAAATGTTGGATACAAACTTATTATTTTTTTTCTTTTAATTTCATGTTTACTCTTTTACTATTGAAGAAAAAAAGGAAATTCTGATCATGTCTTACTTCATCCTGAAATATTTGTTTAATAGTTAGCATTATCTTTTATCTCATATGAGTCTTATATTTATTTTTTATGAATATAGAAGTAAAAGTAATGTATGATGTGTTTTTTCATAACCGATTTTGACTTATGACTTTATTATCATAAATTTTTTTAGGAATTCTCATTTTTTATTAGATTGTAATAAATTATTTTTTGATTTTAATCATTTTTAGGAACTCTTAATCTTTTATTAGGTTGTGATAAATATTAATGAAGAATAAGATAATAAATTCATTGTTTTAAAGTGATAAAAGGAAAGGTATATGTGAAGATGAAAACAAGACTAATTCAATTTTTTACATATTCTGAAACATAATACTAATGATCATATTGTTCAATTAGAAGATCCTTTTCTTAAAGTTCAACGAGTTACATGAGAAATTTCCTATTAATTATTTAGAAAGGTTTTCATATTTATATTAAAAGAAATAGCTGAAAATTTTAGTTTTTATTTAATTATTGATGAGTTCAAAAATCTGAAAAAATAATACTTCAGATATGTGTGATTTGTTTTGTAGTTACAGTTATATTAAATTATGTATTAATTTTTATTTTATAGTGATAATAATTAAAAATATAAATTTTGAGTATATTTTTTGGCTCTCCCAATATTATTGGGCAAGATCCGCCACTCGTACATGAGAATGCTCCAATCAATCATCCATTTTTCCTTTTTATGTTTCATATTGTGTCCTATATTTTTCTTTTCACAAATACTCAACCATATGATAGTGGGATAACTGTTCTATATATTTATTGTGTTAAAATTAAATCTATGGTTGATTTTAAGAATTTCATCAATAAATAATGTATTAATGCATGAAAAAAAAAGATGTTGATTATAATAATCGAAACTAAATATTCAGATGTTGAAAAAATTATGAAAAAAGAAAGTAGATTCCTTGAAAAAGTTTTGAAAAAATTTACAATTGCAAAGACTTAATTAGCTGATAGAAGTAATGTTCTAAATTGTTTGAAATGACAAAAACTAATATTTAATTCCTAGAAGTAAATATTTTAAACTATGTTTGCGTGCGTGAAGGTGAGTGTAGATGTGTGTCTCTAAAACTAAATTATAGGAACTAAAAATTAAGAAAGGATATTGCAAACAATAAGTTCAATTATACATCTAGTTCTTTTATGCTGCAATGATACTAAGTGAACGTTGGAAACAACTCAAACCAATAGGTAAAAGCTAATTACCCACAAACCCCATATACAAAAAAGTTTGTAAGTAAAGATATATATTGTTGGTAACAATTATCTTTGGATTTTAAAATTCATTAATATGTAAGTAGCCATATTTTTTGTGTGTATTAATAAACTTGTCATACATGTTTATTTGTAATTAGATAATGTAAACTCCTTTTCAGTACTATTATTCACTAAGTTAAAAATAATTTCAATAAAAGTCAATAAAAAACTACGTAATGTAGAAAAATCTTGTAAATTGTAGTCAAAATAATAATCTCATCCAATATTAATTAAAAAACATTATTAATTGGTGTTTGAATTATTAGATATTATTTCATATTAAAATGAAACATTATACTTGATTGTATGTAAGGGTTATACTCTATCCAAATAAAAAGAATAAAATTTAAATTATTTAAATTATTTTATCTAAAGAAAATATATAAAATTTAAACTAAATACAATTTGAATTTAACATATTTAAATTTTCTAAAGTTATAAAATTTATTATTCAAACATTTTAAAAAGTTTAGAGAGGTATTTTGTGAATTGAATTTTAAAAAAATAACGTGTTATTAATTAAGTGGACATCTTTTGTTCCTTTATTGAAAAAAAAAAGTTTATATTTCTTTTGTTTCTCTTGGTTGCAGCTTCGTGTTCTTTGGTTATTGGCTGCGCTTCTGCCTGCAATTCGTTATTTTCTTTCTGCACCCCTTTTCTTTCTAAATTTTTCCAAATGAGATATTTCATCCTGGTCGAACACTCTATTTTGAAAGTATAAACATTTCAGATTGAATATTTAGAAAATTATTTCAGATTCGGAATATTTTTCAAAATATTTAATCAAGAAAATATTCCTTTTATTCCGGATTACGTATTTTAGTAAATATTTTTAAATTCAAAAATACTTTTCAAAATGTATTTTTCTATACTTTTCAAATTTAATGTTTCGGAAAATATTTTTAGATATAAAAAAGAACCTTTCGAATTGGGTTGAAACTTCAAGAAATAGGGGTGGCAATACAGGTCGCTTAGGTCTGTTTAGGCCTGTCGCGCATTTAACCCACACAATGTGAGATGGCCCGTTCCATCCTGCATTTTTAATGCAGGCTGAAAAGTCTGGTCTGTCTCGCATAAGTGCAGACCGACGGTCCATGAGCTAGTCCGCTTTTTTTTTATGATAAAAATTGTATTGTTCAAAAAATTGAGAAACTTTAACCCGTTCACAAAATTAAGAAAAGACTTTGTAGAATTGGATGATAAATTGATAATTCAACATTTTAATCATATTCATATTCGTATTTTGACATACATATTCTTCAAATTTTAGCACACATTAAAAAAATACATAGTATTTGTCTTTTCCAGTCATACAAAAATTTAAAACGTTAATATAAGAGTCCAAAAAAAAAGTAACTAATATACACAAATATAAATTTTTTTTATGTGAGTTTAGGTACAGTGGCACAAACTATTCTGACCAATCCCACGTTATTTTCGTGGGACCGAGCAAGCCCATATTATCACGCCTACCAAAAACCAAGCCTCAACCATCTTCTTTACACCCATGTCCACATATATGCTGGTTCATGAGCTTCTTGATGCGGACGTGTCCTCCTGGATGACAATAACACTGTAGATTCGGAGATGTTGCACCACCACTTGCATCCAGCCTCTGAGGTGCTTGGTGGTGCTTATGTTTGGGGAAGATCTTCTTCAACAAGACCACTGGGGAGGTAAAGACAATGCATTTAGAAACTTGGTCGTTGGTGATGATGAATCTTTTAAAACATGGAGATTTTTTTAGTGACAAAGAAATAACAATGAAATTATTAGGGGTTTAAGAGTTGCAACAATGAGAAAAAAAAAAAAAACAAACAAACATTGATTTAGCTGGGAAATCCCATTAATGGAGGAAACACCATTGCAGGGAAACAAAAGTTATTTTATCTTCAAAAGCATCTCACCGTTGAAGAAAATGGAGGTGTAAGGGTTGAAGTGCGTGAGTGGCAGCGCTGTGCAGAGAACATGCAGAGAAGAAGTGGAAGATGAAGTGATTTATTTTAGGTCCTTTTATTAAAAATTTTCATTAAGGGTAGTGAGGTCATTTTCATAAGGCTATGGTGTACTCGAAGGGGTGCAGGAAGGAAAGAAGCAGCCTTGGTTATTCATGATGTCGATTAAATAAAACGTACGTTTGGAACTATGTCGTGAATTAGAATTAAAAGATAAAAGTAGCTCAATTTAGATTAAAAATTGTTGATTTGAGAAAATATTCTATATCTTTTTGCATATTATGGACTAACTTTTAAATTAAGGTATTTAGAAAAGGTAATAAATATGTGTTTACGTTTTACCTGTGGTCATGTTTAAATCTCACACTTTGTGATGACAATCGTTAAATTAAATAGCTTATTTTTTGTGCTTGATTTGTCATATCTTTTGGAAAGTTGATCCAATTAAACTCTAAAACTTAATTAATTGAGAAATTGAAACAGAAAGTTAATCAAATATTAATATTTAAAATGTAATTATTTCGGCGAGTCTTGATTCATTAAAAATAAGTAGTGGATTTGAAATCCATTTGTTTGTTTTAAAAGTATAGTTAATACAGGTAGTTTGATTACAAGAAAATATAATCAATTATTTTGTTATTTAAATTATTCTCTGACAAGAGAATATTATTATTCCTTTATTTGAATAATGATTGTTTATCAGGTATTATACTTAATTATTTAATTATTCGATGATACAAAATGACCAAAATCTAAAACTAAGAAAAAAATTATAATATTACATCATATATTAAATAAATAAATAAATTATCTATCTTTTGAATACAATTCAAGATTAAATAAAAAAACGTAATTATTTAATAACACAAAATAATCATTATAATATTTAAAACTAAATCGAAAAATAAAATTGTCTAAGGTAAAATTACACACTAACTCGAAAAAATAAATTGTCTAATGTTACGTTACATCTAACTTATAAACATTGACATACAATCCAAGATGACAAAAATTTATAATTATTTAATGACACAAAGTGACCACTACACAATCCAAAAACCAAGCCAAAAAACAAAATTGTCTAATGTGAAATTACAAACTAAACCAAAAATTAAAATTGTCTAATGCTATACCACATCAAATTTTTGAACCCAATCCAAGACTAAACCAAAAAAACATAATTATTTAATGACAAAAGATGACCACTTTAAAATTCAAAACTAAACCAAAAAAATAAATTTGTTTAATGTTATGTCACATCTAACTTCTGAGTAGTGACACACAATACAAGACTGAATCAGGAAACAAAATTATGTAACGACACATTATATCTAACTTTTGAGCACAATCTAAATTGAACCAAAAAACACAATTATTTAATGATATAAAATGATTGCTCCAACACTAAAGTAAAAAAAATATATATATCTAATATTACATTACATACTAAATCAAAAAGTCAAATTGTTTAATGTTATGTCACATCTAACTTTTGAACAGTAACACATAATCCAAGACTGAATCAGAAAACAAAATTATATAATGACATGTTACATCTAAGTTTTTAATAATGATAAAGTTACAAATTTCTTACACTTACTTTATTATTAAAATATATTATTTCTTTAAAAAAAATGAAATCATCTCCATGGTATTGAAAATGCAATTTACAATTTACAAATTGTGCATTTACAATTCTATAGCCTTTTAATATTACATCATATACTAAAGAGAAAAAAAAATTATCTATATTTTGAGTACAATTCAAGACAAAATTAAAAAATGTAATTATTTAATGACACAAAATGATCACCATAAAATTTAAAACTAAATCAAAAAATAAAATTGTCTAATATTACATAACATACTAACACGAAAAATAAATTTGTCTATAGTTATATCGCATCTAACTTCTGAGCATTGACACACAATTCAAGATGACAAAAAATAGAATTATTTTTAATGCCACAAAGTGACCACTAAACAATCCTAATCTAAGCAAAAAAAAAAAACAAAATTGTCTAATGTTAGATTACAAACTAAACCAAAAATTAAAATTGTCTAATGATATGTCACATCTCATTTCCGACCAAATCCAAGACTAAAGAAAAAAAACATAATTACTTAATGACAAAAGATTACCTATTCAAAATTCAAAACTAAACAAAAAAAAATTGTCTAATGTTATATTACATCTTACTTCTAAGCAGTGACACACAATCCAAGACTGAATCAGGAAACAAAATTATGTAACGATACATTATATCTAACTTTTGAGCACAATCTAAATTGAACCAAAAAACACAATTATTTAATGATATAAAATGATCGCTCCAACACTAAAGCAAAAAACAAACAAAATTGTCTAATATTACATTACATACTAAATCAAAAAGTCAAATTGTTTAATGTTATGTTACATCTAACTTCTGAATAGTGACACACAATCCAAGACTGAATTAGAAAACAAAATTATATAATGAAATATTACATCTAACCTTTGAATAATGATAAAGTTACAAATTTCTGACACTTATTTTATTATTAAAATATATTATGTTTTCAAAAAAGAAAATGGAATCATCTCCACGGTATTGAAAATGGCAATTTACAATTTACAATTTGTGCTTTTACAATTCTATAGCCTTTTAATATCACATCATATACTAAATAAATAAATAAATATCTATCTTTTGAGTACAATTCAAGACTAAATTAAAAAACATAATTATTTAATGACACAAAATGATCACTATAAAATTTAAAACTAAATCAAAAAATAAAATTGTCTAATATTACATTACCCACTAACTCGAAAAACAAAATTGTCCAATGTTATATCGTATCTAACTTCAGGGCATTGACACACAATTCCAGGTGACAAAAAAATAGAATTATTTTTAATGACACAAAGTGCCCACTAAACAATCCAAAACTAAGCCAAAAAAACAAAATTGTGTAAATTTAGATTACATACTAAACCAATATTTAAAATTGTCTAATGCTATGTTACATATAATTTCTGAACCCAATCCAAGACTAAACTAAAAAACATAATTACTTAATAATAAAAGATGACCACTTCAAATTTCAAAATTAAACCAAAAAATTAAAATTGTCTAATGTTATGTTACATCTAACTTCTGAGCAGTGACACACAATTAATGACACAATATATCTAACTTTTGAGCACATTCTAAATTGAACCAAAAAATACAATTATTTAATGATACAAAATGATCGCTCCAACATTAAAGCAAAAAAAAAAAAACAAAATTGTCTAATATTACATTACATACTAAATCAAAAAGTCAAATTGTTTAATGTTATGTCACATATAACTTCTGAACAATGACACAATCTAATACTGAATCAGAAAACAAAATTATATAATGACATGTTACATCTAACTTTTGAATAATGATAAAGTTACAAATTTCTGACACTTATTTTATTAATAAAATATATTATTTCTTTAAAAAAAAATGAAATCATCTCCATGGTATTGAAAATGCCTAAATTTAGATTACATACAAAACCAAAAATTAAAATTGTCTAATGCTATGCCACATCTCATTTCTGAACCCAATCCAAGACTAAACCAAAAAAACATAATTACTTAATGACAAAAGATGACCACTTCAAATTTTAAAACTAAACCAAAAAAATAAAATTGTCTAATGTTGTGTTACATCTAACTTCTGAGCAGTGACACACAATCTAAGACTGAACGAGGAAACAAAATTATGTAATGACACATTATATCTAACTTTTGAGCCACTCTAAATTGAACCGAAAAACACAATTATTTAATGATACAAAATGATCGCTCCAACACTAAAGCAAAAAACAAACAAAAGTGTATAATATTACATTACATACTAAATCAAAAAGTCAAATTGTTTAATGTTATGTTACATCTAACTTCTGAACAGTGACACACAATCCAAGATTGAATCAGAAAACAAAATTATATAATGAAATATTACATCTAACCTTTGAATAATGATAAAGTTACAAATTTCTGACAATTATTTTACTATTAAAATATATCATTTTTTCAAAAAAAAAATGGAGTCATCTCCATGGTATTGAAAATGGCAATTGTGCTTTTACAATTCTATAGCCTTTTAATATTACATCATACAGTAAATAAATAAATAAAATATCTATCTTTTGAGTACAATTCAGGACTAAATTAAAAAATGTAATTATTTAATGACACAAAATGATCACTATAAAATTTAAAACTAAATCGAAAAATAAAATTTTCTAATATTACATTACTCACTAACTCGAAAAATAAAATTGTCCAATTTTATATCGCATCTAACTTTTGGACATTGACACACAATTCAATATGACAAAAAAAAAGAATTATTTTTAATGACACAAAGTGACCACTAAACAATCCAAAACTAAGCCAAGAAAACAAAATTGTCGAAATTTAGATTACATACTAAACCAAAAATTAAAATTGTCTAATGCTATGTCACATCTAATTTTTGAACCCAATCCAAGACTAAACCAAAAAAACATAATTACCTAATGATAAAAGATGACTACTTCAAATTTGAAAACTGAACCAAAAAAATAAAATTATCTAATGTTATGTTACATCTAACTTCTGAGCAGTGACACACAATCTAAGACTGAACGAGGAAACAAAATTATGTAATGACACATTATGTCTAACTTTTGAGCACACTCTAAATTGAACCAAAAAAACACAATTATTTAATGATACAAAATGATCGCTCCAACTCTAAAGCAAAAAACAAAAAACAAAATTGTCTAATATTATATTACAAACTAAATCAAAAAGTCAAATTGTTTAATGTTATGTCACATCTAACTTCTGAACAGTGACACACAATCCAATACTGAATCAGAAAACAAAATTATATAATGACAGATTACATCTAACTTTTGAATAATGATAAAGTCACAAATTTCTGACACTAATTTTATTATTAAAATATATTATTTCTTTAAAAAAATGGAATCATCTCTATGGTATTGAAAATGACAATTTACAATTTACAAATTGTGCTTTTACAATTCTATAGCCTTTTAATATTCATATACTAAATAAATAAATAATCTATCTTTTGAGTACAATTCAAAACTAAATTAAAAAAAGTAATTATTTAATGACACAAAATCATTACTATAAAATTTAAAACTAAATCGAAAAATAAAATTGTCTAATATTACATCAGACATTAACTCGAAAAACAAAATTTTCTAATATTATATCGCATTTAACTTCCGGGCATTGTCACACAATTCAAGATGATAAAAAAAATAGAATTATTTAATCATACAAAGTGACCACTAAACAATTAAAAACTAAGCCAAAAAAACAAAATTGTCTAATGTTAGATTACATACTAAACCAAAAATTAAAATTGTCTAATGCTATGTCACATCTAATTTCTGAACCCAATCCAAGACTAAACAAAAAAACATAATTACTTAATGACAAAAGATGACCACTTCAAAATTCAAAACTAAACCAAAAACTAAATTATCTAATGTTATGTCACATCTAACTTCTGAGCAGTGACACACAATCCAAGATTGAATCAGAAAACAAAATTATGTAATCACATATTACATATAACTTTTGAGCACAATCTAAATTGAACCAAAAAACACAATTATTTAATGATACAACTCCAACACTAAAGCGAAAAAAGGAATAAAATTGTCTAATATTACATTACATACTAAATCAAAAAGTCAATGTTTAATGTTGTCACATCTAACTTTTGAATAGTGACACACAATCCAAGACTAAATCAAAAAACAAAATATATAATGACATATTACATCTAACTTTTAAATAATGATAAAGTTACAAATTTCTAACACTTATTTTATTATTAAAATATATTATTTCTTTCAGAAAAAATGGAATCATCTCCATGGTATTGCCAATGGCAATTTACAATTTACAATTTGTGCTTTTACAATTCTATAACCTTTTAATACATCACTTATTACATTCCATAGTCTCATTTTAATGATAAAGAAATTACTAGAATAATTTAAACTTGTAAAAATATGAAAAGGCTATTACAAATTATACAAAATAAACCACACTTAACATAAAGTATTCACAAATATTACAAACCAGGAAATTAAAAATTGAGACAACAAGTGCATATTTCAAAGAAACCAAAACAACATAATAATGATAATATTGATAACTCTTATTCTTTTCTACTCTCCATATTTCAACATAAACTAGCATTTTAGATCTTGATAAACCATATAAAATCCAACTCTAGAAAGAGACTGGTCTTGACTTTTATTGATTGTCGTTGCAAAATATAGTGATATTGAAAACAATATTCTTTGAAATTTAAAAGGCAATTAACCTATATCAAAAGAAACTAAATCCATTCTTAGGATAAATATTTTGTCACCAATATTTTTCCATGTAATTAAAGTTGTAAAAATGACAGTCTTCCCTAAATGATTAACTTACAATTTTGTGTCATTGCAAAAACCTTTTGATTGATCAATATTTCTCAAAAGCACGATTGGTATTACTATTTTCAACTTCTATCGATGATTTGATATGTTTAAACATTTGATATCATTTAAGAATTCAAATGTAAACCATTAGATTTTACATTACTTTTTTCAGAAAGAAAAAATATATATGAATGTACCGTAATTCTAAATTTTATCTTTAACATGTTTAATGAAAATTATTTGTTATGTTCTCCATTGTAATTATAATTAAGGGAAGAACATAATTTTTAACAACTTAAAAGAACCTTTTAATGTAAACAAAATAATGTAACTACGATTTTTATCAGACCTATATTCTCCATAGACTTTTGCATAAAATATTTTCTGCATAAGCTTCTCTTTTTTTTTACTTCTGTTGAAAGGGGGAGCCTTTCATCCATAAATGAAGAACAGTTTTGATGATGTCTACTGATCTAGGATAAAATATAGCTTGGTCCAGTTAGGATATGCATTAGGCAATTAGCTTCTCTTTATCAATTGTATTTCAGGCCTGCTGTGTAATCCTGCACATGATTAGTTTCTGAACTAATGATTTAGCTGTGAAGTCTGGCACAAAGTGAGTGAAAATGTACTCACGATAATCGATTAGATAAATGGCTAATTGAATTAGTGACAGCAAAAACCTTTGTATAAAAGCTGTTTTAGAATCTGTTTTGTGCCTGGAATTTTTGAGATAGATCACGCAGTCTTCATCTGGAAAAGAGCAATCTGAGAGACACAAAAAGCTTCAGAAGATTCTGCAATAATCCAAGCACAGATCCAAGAATGATTGATGATTGACTCTACCATGATGGATCTTGCTTGACTCAAGGAGCATTAAGTCAAATCTGCACAATTTAGGTGTTTTCGTTTCTTGTTTTGTTTTCTGTATCTTTGATTACAGTAGCTTCAGTGGTTGAAGTGTGGACCTAGGTGCAATTGTGTGGATGCATTGCTCCTAGGGGAAGTTCTTGATTGTTGAATCAAGTTCTTGGGTTTTGGGGTTAGAATTACATAGGTGTGCTTGTAATTCTTGGAACCTTTGTGTTTAGTGGAATCCTCCTAAGTGTATTACTTAGGAGAAGACTGGATGTAGATTCGCCTTGAATCGAACCAGTATAAATTGTGTGTTTTGATTCCTCTTATCTCTTTTAATTCTTCTTGATTGTCTTAAAACAGTCCATTAACCCAGAACTGTGTGATTGATTAACTAAGCTTTAAACCTTAAAGACTCCTTCAAGATTCACATTAAACAAGTGAGAAACTCATTTATCAACACAGATCCCTTTGTGGTTAAGAGTATTGGACAGATCTGTTTTAACAATTGGCACCAGAGCTGGTTAATCGCACGCTAATCGATTAGAAAGATCCTGTTATGTCTAATACATCTCAAACCTTTGCTGAAGGGGCATCCATTAACAGGCCACCTCTGTTTGCTGGTGAAAACTACCCTTTTTGGAAAATTAGAATGAAAATTTTTTTTGAATCAGTGGACAAAGGGGTCTGGGATGCTGTAGTTAATGGACCTTTTCAACCCATTAAAGTTGTGGAAGGCAAAACTGTTCTTAAAGAATTCTCACAATGGACTCTTGATGAAAATAAAAGGGCACACTATGATGTTAGAGCCAAAAATATTATATCCTCTGCACTAACTTTGGATGAATTTTACAGGGTATCTGTGTGTGAATCCGCCAAAGAGATGTGGGATGTTTTGGAGGTCACCCATGAGGGCACGAATGAAGTCAAAAGGGCAAGGAAGAATACTCTCATTCAAGAGTATGAGATGTTCAGAATGAAGGCTGGAGAAAGCATTTGTGATGTGCAAAAAAGATTTACACATATTGTAAATCACCTCCTAGCTCTTGGCAAGACCTTTGACAAAGAGGAACTCAATATCAAAATTTTGAAGAGCTTAAATAGGACATGGCAGCCCAAAGTGACAGCAATTTCTGAATCTAGAGATCTCACTAGCATGAGCATAGCCACTCTCTTTGGAAAATTGAGGGAACATGAATTAGAGCTTGGAAGACTCAAGGAAGAAGAGGATGGAGAAAAGAGGCACACTATAGCCTTGAAGAGTGCAGTGAAATCTGCAGTAAAACTGAAGAAAGCAGAAATTGTAGATGAATCTAATGATGATTACAACTCTGACAGTGAAGCCTTGAGACTAATGGTAAAGGGGTTCTCAAAATTTATAAAATACAAGAACAAAGCTACCAGTAATTCTGCAGAAATTAAAAGATCCTCTAGGAAGCAAGAAAAACATGTTCCAACTTGCTATGAGTGTGGAAAAATGGGACACATCAAACCTGAATGCCCTGTCCTCAAGCTGAAGCAAAAATTAGAAGAGAAAGGTGAGACAGACAAGCACAAGAAGAAAAGGAAAGCTTACAATAGTGACTCCAGCTCATCTAGTGAATCTGATGGAAGCATTGAGGAAGAGACCAACCTCTGTCTTATGGCTGGAACAAGCTCTTCTAAGAGTAGTGTGAGTAGTTTCAACTCCAATGATGATGAAAATAATTACTATGAATTACTTGATGCTTTTAATGAATTGCATAAGGAAGCTACAAAATTGCAAAAGTCAAATAATAAGCGTAGAGGAGAAATTAAATGGCTTGAAGGTAGAGTAAAGCAACTAGAAGAGGAAAATGAAAATCTGATAACAAGTCTTGAAAAACTAGAGAAATCTAAGAAACACTCTAGGTCCAAAGATGACACAAGCTCTCCCCAATGTGAAAAATGCCTAGGACAGCTAGAAAAGATAGATTATCTAATGAAAACTCTCTCAAAATTCACTTTGGGAAGATCAAATCTTGATGTAGTGTTAGGATCTCAAAGGAGTGTGCTTAATAAAGAGGGAATAGGTTACAGTGGCAAATCTAATCCATTAGGCACCAGAAGTTTTCTAGATATGAGTAAACCAACATCTGTCATTTGCTCCTACTGTTCTGAACCTGGCCATTTTTCTAATTCCTGCTACTTTAAAAATTGTGGGGTTCCTAAAGGAGAGTACAGATGGGTACCTAAAGGAACACCTCAAACCACTAACATGAAAGGACCCAAGTTCAATTGGGTACCTGCATCTTCTCTTTAATCTTTGTTTCAGGTGTGTCTTAATGCAAGGAAAACAATGTAGCTTTTATATAATGGATGCTCAAGACACATGAAAGGAGATGTGAAGAAGTTCTGCAAGATATCTTACAAAGCCAATTATTGGTCATGTTACAAGAGGTGTTAATAACAAAGGTCAAATTTTAGGCATTGCCAAGGTGAAAAGTTCCTCTTCTATTGTGATATTGCAACTGATTATGGCTGTCTGCACTCTGATGTTAACCTGCGCTACTGATTTCACCTGCTGCGTTGGTAGTATTGTCATACATTGTATGCCTATTGTGTTCAAACTGTGTAGCTGCTTGCCTAACCTTGGCCTTAATCCATTATCGTGCTCTATCTGAAGCCTAGTCTGTGTTAAGTTCTGCATCACATAGTTGCTACTTAATTTCTCAAAAGGAGCCCGCTAATCCATTATGCGAAATTGCTATGCATTCTGGTTGTTATCCTGGTTGTTATGCATTATCTACTGCTGCATCTTTTACTTTGCTGCGCTATTTAGTTTTTTTTTTCTGTCCCATCTTGAATATGTCTTTTTGCTACTGTCCAAAAAGGGGGAGAATTATTTTGCCACTACATTGATAGGCTATACTGATAGGGGGAGCATAAAATTAAAGTGATATCTGTTATATGCCTATGCTGTTGTTTGCCTTGTGTGCTTGTACTGCTGTTGTGTTTGCTTAATGTGCTGCAGGTAGGCTTATCATAGTCCATGTTTTGGACATCATCAAAAAGGGGGAGATTGTTGAAAGGGGGAGCCTTTCATCCATAAATGAAGAACAGTTTTGATGATGTCTACTGATCTAGGATAAAATATAGCTTGGTCCAGTTAGGATATGCATTAGGCAATTAGCTTCTCTTTATCAATTGTATTTCAGGCCTGCTGTGTAATCCTGCACATGATTAGTTTCTGAACTAATGAATTAGCTGTGAAGTCTGGCACAAAGTGAGTGAAAATGTACTCACGATAATCGATTAGATAAATGGCTAATTGAATTAGTGACAGCAAAAACCTTTGTATAAAAGCTGTTTTAGAATCTGTTTTGTGCCTGGAATTTTTGAGATAGATCACGCAGTCTTCATCTGGAAAAGAGCAATCTGAGAGACACAAAAAGCTTCAGAAGATTCTGCAATAATCCAAGCACAGATCCAAGAATGATTGATGATTGACTCTACCATGATGGATCTTGCTTGACTCAAGGAGCATTAAGTCAAATCTGCACAATTTAGGTGTTTTCGTTTCTTGTTTTGTTTTCTGTATCTTTGATTACAGTAGCTTCAGTGGTTGAAGTGTGGACCTAGGTGCAATTGTGTGGATGCATTGCTCCTAGGGGAAGTTCTTGATTGTTGAATCAAGTTCTTGGGTTTTGGGGTTAGAATTACATAGGTGTGCTTGTAATTCTTGGAACCTTTGTGTTTAGTGGAATCCTCCTAAGTGTATTACTTAGGAGAAGACTGGATGTAGATTCGCCTTGAATCGAACCAGTATAAATTGTGTGTTTTGATTCCTCTTATCTCTTTTAATTCTTCTTGATTGTCTTAAAACAGTCCATTAACCCAGAACTGTGTGATTGATTAACTAAGCTTTAAACCTTAAAGACTCCTTCAAGATTCACATTAAACAAGTGAGAAACTCATTTATCAACACAGATCCCTTTGTGGTTAAGAGTATTGGACAGATCTGTTTTAACAACTTCAAATATGATGTTTTATTTGATCGATAATGTTAATTGCTAATAGGGAGAATTGAAATCATTTCTCTGAATTTTTTCTTCCAAATCTATCAAACTAGTCTTATATCTTTTAAGAATAAGGAGTTGAACTCATAACATTTTTTATTTTTTATTACAACTTTACTATCAAACCAACCTTATTACTTCGTGTTTTGACGCCGATGATGATTAAAACTTCATAACTAGTGGGGAAATTTTCAATATCAATGATTTGAGAGGAAAAATTATTCTTTAGCTTCCATTATAATCTTCCAATTGCAAATTCACTGTCCTCAGGTTAAACCTGTTTGTTTTCACAACAAACGTGGCCATAACCATATATGCTATGTTACGAAAATTATTCAAATGGGGTTAAATTGTTCACCATCACCAATAATCACCCAACCTCAGCAAAGTACAACACAGCGAAGCCTATTTTCTACTAAATCGCAAGTGAGCATTGAAGCCTTATATTTTCGTGGTCTTGAAGTGCAAACAGTGGGAAGTGGCACTGTTATGTTTCTATCTGTCATGCCACGCCACTTTGCTTGCATGTACCTTAGTTTTCTCCAAGGTCCTAAGTGCATTTTCTTTTCCTTCATGCATTTTTTTGCAGCTGAGCACATAATATTAATTATGACCTGTAACCTCTCTGTTTTTCCAACAAATACCTCAGGTAACCTGTTGATTAATTTGTTGTATTCTTCACTGGCACGTGCCATCTCAAATTCTGCTCGAAAATTCAATTCAATTACCACTTTTACTTCTCTTTTAGTGTTTGAGTTATCCTTCACTTCCAGATAAGTATGCTCCCCTGAAAAGATTATCAATGATATTAAAAACCAACTTGATTATCTTTAAGTTCAGTTAATATGTAATACAAACTTATGGCTGTCCTTCAGACCTGTCCCACCTATGACCATGTTCTTATCTTTGTAATTTAAATAATACAACTCACATTAGACATATAGTAAAGAACATATATGGTTGTTCTTAAATCCTTTCCCACATATACGTCACAATAGAAATTACTCACAGGTTCACTTTCTCTGAAATGAAATTACTAAATTATTTACCAAGCAGGTTTTCATATATAGGAGCTGTAAAAGGTTTGAAATGATAATGATTCGATACAACATAGTTTTGGTTTGATTTTTTTAGAATTTAGAATTTCCTCCTTAATCTCTTTGGTTTGTCTCAGTTGTAAAAAATAAGGCTCACTTGAAAATTTTACACTTTCATAATTGATAATTGATGATGCAGGTGTCGGCAAACATTTTCTGAAATTATTCATATGTAAGAACATAATATATGCACATTAGTTTAATCTCAGTCTCAGAAATAAGTTTGTTTCAAACATTACAAATTATTTCTGGACACAATTCATATTCCTAAAAGCATTATTTCTGAAAAAATATTTCGTTTCTTTAACCACATTTGCTTGGTTAATCAACAGTCGACACGTTATAAGAGAGCCTTTGTCACAGTACAATGACAGCCAAAATCAACTAACTCAGTGCTAGTGGAAAAAATAGAAAGAACAGTCTGCTATAAACACTTTATGAAAAGTCAAAGTAGTGAAACTTTTGATGATGTTAAAGACAAAAGTGGAGAAAAAGTTAAGATGAAAAGTGTATTTTAACCAAATATTGTTCATGATAGTATACCTGATATTTGGATTTCCGAGGAAGTTCTCCATTTAGATGTGCAAAGAGCAGAGTTGTAACCAAGGTTCAACAAACGATCACATATTTCCCTCCTCAAACAATTCCTACAGCTCTTAACATTCACTTCCCTCGGGCAAAGGCACTGCATATCCCACATTTTTAACTCTGTTAGAGCTTCCTTTGTAGCTTGCCGAACTCTTGTCTCAATCGAGCTACTCCCGCATAAATTTGTCTGTGAAAATGGAAAAAACAGAATGTCAGGAACTTCCATAGGTTTATCATGTTAAGAAGTTTATCATGTTAAGAGAGATTTTAAGTCTAATTTAAAGTTACAAAACAGACTTGTAAGATAGGTATCTACCCTCTTATTTATTTATAATGAATGCAAAATTTTCAACCACCTCCTCACACTAATATATATATATATATATATATATATATATATATATATATATATATATATATATATATATATATATATATATATGAGTAGTTTCATAGTAATCTAATAACAGATAGATCAATAAATTTAATAAACAATAAATTTCATCAAGATGAACTTTAACTCATAATTCTGGTGGTACTGTATCATTTCAAGAACGTATCTATCGTTAAGCATATTAAAATACTATATTTCTACTCAAAATCATTAGAATTAAGTTAGATAATTACGAAGGATATATATATATATATATATATATATATATATATATATATATATATATATATATATATATATATATATATATATATATACTATTTTGAGTGATACCACCACACACCTATCACATTTTGAGTTTTTAAATTCATAAAACTGGACATAAACATGAGTGATCCAATATAGTAATCGCGAAATGCTTTCATAGTATTTTAGACTTTTTAGTTTGGATTTAGCTAACAAGGTACAGCATCGGTAAGTAAGATGAAAAAAAATTCTTCACATATGCAAACTTTTTGACAAAATCGGAGTTCAGACTTCATAATTAAATTCTGATGGATCAAATTGTCATGAGTTTATGGTTGCGCGATATAGTAAGAAATGGGAAAAGACAAATAGAATCCATTGAGTAATTGGCACTGTTGTGAATGAAATTATACCTGGAGAAGGAGGTATTGTTTTTCCCAGAATGCTTTGTGATCGTTTTCCACAGAACAAAGATTCTCATCGTCGTCACCAAGAAGGTTGCCGGAGTTGGATGAATTTACCGGCGGGTCCTGGAGATCCTCCCAGAAGCCAAAAACGGTGTCGGAAAAGCTTACGAATTCTTCATCAGAGTCCATGGCTGTGCACATTGCTCTCGCAGGGGCTTATGTGTAAGAGAGAGGGAAACTGATACTTCAATTTATACAAAAATAACCGAAGATTTACGTGCCATGGGGACCCACCATACGCCATCATTGAGTTCTTCCTGAAAACTTCTGAGTAATGTGTCTATGGATTGAATTAGATAAACCCTAAACAATCCCCTAAAAATCGTGAAACTGATGATAAAGTTTTATAAGTTAAATTACCTTTATTTTTATTTTATTTAATTATGTTGTATTGAAAAGTTCAATTTGATTCCATATTTCTTAAAAGTTTTAGTTGCTATCGGAGGTATAATTATTAAGATAGAAACACTAAAAAAAACTCTTAAATAATGATAAAAACTAATTATTAATATAGAAACACTAAAAAACTATTATAATATAAGGATAAGAAGTTAAAACATTGGGTGCTAATGAACGAATTTATAATAAAAATTATTTTAGTTATTAATTATAATTTTTTTTAAATGATTTTAGTTGTCAATAATTTTTAGTTTAATAAATTTGTATCTATATTGGTCATCATAGTGACTAATTATTTTTTATCATTATAATTAATTATTATTTAAGAATTTTTGTTAAAGTGAAAAATTATAAATATTTGCCATCACATGAAAATTTATTAAAAAGAAAAAGTTAAGCAATATAAAACATAAGGAGACCACACCAAACCCTTGATAAAAGTTACACGGTAGAACATTAGACCACTTGTATTATTCTTTATGAATCAAAGTTAAATTGACTAACTTTTCAACACAATGATTTCCCTCAAAGAAAAATATGAGAAACTTTGAATTGCATATGTTTACAAAAATGCAAGCATCGACGTCATCTCCCTCTAAAGACTCTAAGAAACAACTCGTTGATCCAAAAAATCAGAACAAACTAAAAAAAATCACTCTTTAATCAAAGCATCTGAAAAACCTCCCTCGAAGCATGTTCCAAAACATAAATGACCCCATAAACTCAGCATAAATAGAAGTCAACACCCATAAAAAAAACTGAAAAACTACCTACATATTCCTTTCAACTTCCTCAAGATATATTAGCACATGAAGTTAAATTAGGGCAACTCCTAGTTGCACCATCATTATTCACCTTGAGCCAATTAGCAGATGGAACTTTTCATATTACATCTGTAAATGAAATCACTCTACCATACCTAGAATGAATATTGAAATATATGAGCACTAGAAAAATTATAGATAGTATTACTCATGTGTTTTGTAGAGTTATTCTATATCATATGCACTAACTCCTTAATTTGAGAAATAGTAGAATAAAAAGTAATTGGATCCTAAAACCTACTATGATTTATCATCCTCCAATTAGGCACATCCTCATCTCCAGTAACCATTAAAAAAGAAAATTCGCATATAAATTGTCAATAAAAGAAGGAAAATTCCAATGAGTACTTGTCCAGACTGAACTAACAACAGAGTATAACCTTGCTCTATCAAAATAAGGAATTCTAGCCAATTCAGGTAAACAAATGTTAGAACACCAACGATTATTCCAAAGATTAATACAATCACTTTTACCTAGTGTCCAAAATGTATTTTCAAGAACAACATCATATACATGCTTAATATCATGCCAAATTGATGACGATTTAAAGGACATTATTTCTAATACTTAGACTTAAGAAATCTCATATGCATGAGTTCAGTCCAAGTCATATTGCCATAAACAAACTCCTAAGCTAAACGTAATAGATATGCTTTATTCTCTAACCGAATATTTGTAACATGCAAACCACCATTCATTCACCTTAGAAGGACACAAGATAGACCATTTAACAGTGAGCAGCCCCCGTTTCTGTGTATCCGCAATCCAAACAAACTTTCGAATCCATTGTTCCACCTCAAGAAGAAGCTTAATAGGTAATTTATAAACTTGAAAGGTATAAGACAACAAGCCAATAGTTACCGAATTTAATAGCTGAATTTTGTCGGTCATACTAAGCGATCTTCCTTTTCAAGAAACACCTTTATTACGAATCTTATCAACCAAAGGCTGAAAAACTGTACTTTAGGAGCCCCCACAAAAATTAGCACACCCAAATACGTAAAAGGAAGAGATTCGTGATTGCAAGAGACAAGTCTCTTGAGATGTCGAACAAAGAAAGCAGAAGCATTAGTAGTATAAAAGTGACATTTAGCAAGACTTACACATTGACTAGAGAAAGTGTCATACTCATATAAATAAAATTTCAAATGTTGTCTCTCCTCTGCAAAAAACAAATATATAATTAGTATACAGAGTGTGAGAAGAGAATTGTATCTCCCGAAGACAAACCATGGAAATCATATTATTATTTCATAATGTAGATATTTAAAATTTAAATTAATCATTATATTATAGTCTTAAAAGTTCCCGTGTTATTTTATTATAATTTGAAAATTACAACAAAATAAATTTCATATTTAAAATTTTTGTTATCTATTGTTTTCTTTTTTTTTTCTTTATTAGCAAGAAAATGTTATATTAATAAGAGGTGTCTCAACTCATTTATAAACATAGACAAAAGTTAGAAGAAAAATAAAACCGATTACACAGTAAAATTTGCTTCTTATATATTGTTTTGTATGCTTATTATTAGACCAGTACATATAACTAACTGATTTTAAAAAGTAAATAGTTAAATTGATCTTTTAGTAATAAAATACTATTATACAAAATCAAACTATTATTGTTTGGGAAATAAAGTTAGAATTAGTTTAATTTTACGAAAAATTTCTGATATCCACTTATATCCATGTTTCATAATTAATAAATAATGAAATATACTTATTTTTTATTATCAATACATTCTAGTGCCCTTTTATCATTTAATATGTGTAATTTATAAATATTTTTATACTGCCAATAATAAATATGTAATAATTATTATAAAATTAATACTTTGTGATACTTGAAATGCTGATAATTAAAGATGTAAGAAAATATTTATATACACTATAAGAAAATTGTGTATATTAATGATAGATATAATTTGTTCATAATAGCAAAAATTTATCAATAATTTGAATTTATCAATAAATTATTGATGACTATAAATTTACATAAATTTTATTGATGGATATTAAAATTTGTTAGTAATTATTGACAACTACAAATCTATCAATAAATTTGTTGATAATTATAATTAAATTCAGGATATTGATAAAAGTCGTGATAGGATTATTTTTCTTTCCTCCTTCTCTTCCTTTTCTTTTTCTTTCTTTTTTTCTTCTTCCTCCTCCCCCATCCACCATTACCATTATTACTACCACATTCATTGTCATCATTCAATGCCTCTTCCTCTTCCTTCTCATTCTTTTCTTCAACTCCTTCTTCTCACTCATCTCTCTTAATATGCAAAATTTATCGTCAAGCCAAAATTTACCAACGTAATCATCTCCCTTAATATGCAAAATTTTTCGTCAAGCCAAAATTTACCGACGTAATTGATTGTTGGATAAGTTACTGACAAAAATATTTATTAGTAATACAAATTATAAATTAGCGAGAGATCTTATTGACAAATTTTATTAACAGATTCATTACCTATAAAAATATTTGTTAATAATTTAAATTATAAACTCTATCGATAAAGTTCATTAATAAAATTGAATATAAATCGATGATTTTATTTCCATATTAATAAAAATTTATATGGAAATTATTGTAGTAATAATCAAATTAAAAATATTTATATCATAAAAAAACTCATATTTATATTATTTTCTAAAATGTCCATAAATGTTCCAATCAAATCATAAATGCTACTAAGTAAATGAAAAGTATCTCAAAAATTCCATTTACAATATAGTGAATTAAATATAAAACATATATACTCCTCCCGGAAAAAAACATAAAAAAATCTTAAAATTAATAAAAATAATATATAAAAAGCCTTTCATAAAATATTCTTTTAGGAAAAGATATTTTAAATTTCCTTTTTACGAGGAAAGACGTATAATTAAGTTGAGTTTATAAAAGCAATTAAAATTAATTTCACTCAATCTTAACTTGGTATATTGTTTAAGTATAATTACATGGATAAGTAGTATTAATTACTACTGTTTTTTGGTGGTATTTTAAAAAGTTCCATACTTTTTTACTTTAATTTTACTTTAATTATAGTTTTAGCATTATAAGTAAGAATGTCAACGGAGCGGGTAGGATACAGATCCCATGTACCCTACCCACTAGACAAAACTTCATCCCGTACCCATACTATATCCGTTCGAATATTCGTTATGTAAGTACCTGCATATTTTTTAATATTTCCGAATATTCACGGGTACCCGCGAGTATTTACAAAAAAAAAATATTTAACAACAACTTCTAATCATAATTTCAAATAAAACTACAATGCATAACATTTATAAATTTCAAATAAAGTGCAAATAACTCATTTAAATAGTTTTGAATGAAAATTTACAAATAAATGGAGATTTTTTTAAATCAATTGATAAAAAATAACCCATTCAAAATTAATGAATTAATGTTTTAATCATTTTTTTTTAATTTAAATTATAATATTGTGGGTACAGGTATCCACGATACGGATACTATGACACCCATACACACCCCTTTAACATGCGGGTATAAAAAATATCTGTACCCGTTACCTGTGGATATCCATTTTCAATATCTATTTCTTACCCATTACGGATTTTATCCGCGAATACCCGCAAGTATGGATTTTTTTAACTTCCCTAATTATAAGTCTCAAGATAGCCTATAGAAAAGAAAAAAGAAAAAAAAAACTTATGTTAAGGTAAAATTATTTCACTTTGATAAACGTGGTATAGAAGATCCATATCTGGATTTGGACTATTTGAAAAGCTAGTATGCAGTACTCTAAGGTTGATCGTGAGAGCTCTCTTTTACTAATATATATGTCTGATTCAGATATCCACTAATATAAATAATAATTTATGCCACAAGATAAGTGAATGTGTAAACAAGAAAAAAATAAAACCAGCTCTTATCCTTCTCAAAGGGTTATGCATTGCAATTGACTGAGGTTAGTAATAATAAATAAAAAAATAAAATTGGCTGAAGCAAAGAATACTGTAACATAAACCCTAAACCTAAAAGGAAACTGAAACAAATACAGTATACGAAATAGTATACTAAGAATTCTTAGTTATTATTACTATATTAATATGGATTAAATATGTTTTTAGTCCCTTAACTTTCAGTGAATTTTGGAATTAGTCTATTTTAAAACTTTGGACCAATTTAGTTTTTCATCTTTCGAAATGCATGAATTTAGTCTATTTAATCAAATTTTGTTAAATTTATTTGACATTTCAAGCACATTTCATAATAGTATTTGACTTAACATTAAAGCAAAAATGTGTCAAACATAATAAACAACTCAAATATAATCTTGAAATGCGTACGAAACATCAAATAAACATAATAAAATTTGATTAAAATGATTAAATCCACGTATTTCGAAAGATAAATGACTAAATTGGTCCAAAGTTTC
Organism: Vigna unguiculata; assembly: GCF_037176805.1. Classification (NCBI taxonomy): domain Eukaryota; kingdom Viridiplantae; phylum Streptophyta; class Magnoliopsida; order Fabales; family Fabaceae; genus Vigna; species Vigna unguiculata. The sequence continues at coordinate 47,639,071 of NC_140796.1, forward strand.
AAAATGGACTAATTCCAAAATGTACTGAAAGTTAAGGGACCAAAATCATATTTAACCTTATTAATAATAGTTAAAATTAAAAAGAGAAGTATATTTTAAAAGATTTATATCATCACCACCTACCTCTTGAATATTTCACAGCTCCTAATCTAAACATAAGAAATGACTTGGTGAAAGATAAAAGTGGTAATTTTCTTCAATGAACTTATTTATTTATCTTTTTTTCAAATAGAATAAATGAAATTTTATACATTATCTCTTATTCATTTTTTTTTAAAATTGACCTTTTCAGTGCTTTTGACATGAAATTAAAAGAAAAAAAAAAAACGTATTTTTACATCTCTTAATCCAAACACACCCTCAAAATCTAATCAAATGAAGCATAGTCAAAGATTCCAATCATGTTCATATATATAACATAATATTACCCATCTCCATTTTCTGGAATGTACAAGACACAAAATCCAGAAATTTGTACTGTGTTTGGTGAAAAACCTGTTGGGGATTTAGAGATAAGGTTGTGTTTGTTTTATTATGAAAGCAAAGATTAAAAGAACAGTTAAAGTGCAAAGTAGGTTGGAATGAAGCAGTACTTTGTTGGGAAAAGTAAACCATTCATCCAAAGTTTCCTGTTAAGGAGACAAATACAAATTGCCAGGCTCCACCAACTTCACAAATTCTACGTTGTATTTGTGAAATCCAAGAATATAAACCTTTATGGATAACAACAAATAACTACAATGTATTTTGAAGCAAAAAGCTACTATGAAAAACTGATCTATAACTTTGAGAGTTATAAGTTATTAATAATTCATTGGTGGAATTCTCATATTTAAACAATAATAAATCAAATGAACCATACATTAGAAGATAAATTATAAATTCACCTTGATCTATTTTAAATCACATGCATTAAACAACATTTAACTTGAAAAAGTATAACTAAAAAATATCAAAAAGTGAATTTATTCTATTTTAAATTTTGATCTTATGAGAATTTTTTTTACATAATTTGATCTTCAAACAAATGAAAGATGAGATCAAAGATAGAAGAAAAACGAATTTTTTTTAAAAAAAATAGAGAAATTATATTTTTTATAAAATAAAACTCAATTAATAAAAATTATATTTATAATATAATATTTTAAACAATAAAATAATAAAGTACCATCTTTTAAAAATCACTACTACTTTTTATTATTTATTTATTTTTAGAATTCACGTAACATAGTTATTTAATCTCGAAAAACAATCATAGAAAAGGATAAAGATCTGGATTTCATTGTCCACACTACAATTATTTACATTAGAAAGTAATAAATAGTTACTTTAATAAATTGACCAATCTAATGATGTCTAAATAGCAGTAAATCGTTTAGAAAATTATAAAATTAGTGATAGTTGAGAAATCATCATTGCGTATATTAAACGAATACAAAAAAACTGTTGAAAATGTATAACAAAAACCTATAGAAACAGGAAAAGGATGTACTCACAAGTCGTTTTCTTTCATATCTTATAATAACACTTGTAAATAAAAATACTATATTGAACTAAGATATTTCCAAAATAAAACATAAATTAAATCAAAATTAATAAAATAGGTTTTAGAATTTGAGCACAATATGAGATGTTAACTATGTCCTTAGAAATAAGATAAAATGTACTAACTTAATTAGCTTTATCTGAATTCGAGTAAGGTAAGACAGAAGAAAATAACAGAAAATAGGTCAAGCTTAGGATTCTTTAAATTAAGAGAAAGAGTATATTTAAACAGAAACAAAGATGAAAATTATATTAAATATGATTGATGTAATTAACAACAACAAAATGTGTAAAAAATGACATAAATGTCCTTGCATTATTTTTATTAAAAGTATGTATAAATTTCATTTAAATAGTGAATAACTAAATTAGAATAATTATAACAGTTGTAAAAAATATTATTTAAAAAATTTATTAAAAGTATGCAATTATATATATACATATATATATATATATATATATATATATATATATATATATGGGGTTGAATTTTAATTATAAATATTTCAATATTACAGGCACTAAAACCCGTGCATGACAATGAATTTTTTAAAATTTTACTTTTAATAGTTTATAAATTATGGTAAGTGTGGATGAATTATATTAGAAAATATAAATTGATTATGTAAAGAAGATTTGAAAAAATAGTGTCAATTAAAAAAAGTATTTGAATTAATAAATTTCTGCCAACAACTTAACTTTTTACTCACAATAAGATTGTGATTCTCCCACAATTTCAAGAATAACTATATAATTCAAATCAGAATTGAAAGAACAAATATATCTATACATTCAACCAATTATAATATTTTATAAAAAAAAATTATTATTTTTTCTATAAATTTTAATTGTTAGATAATTCCTTTATAGATAATTATTTCTTAAAAAATTATAAAATTTGCAAGTATATCCTGTAATTTTTTTGCAAAAAACATTTTGTGAAAAATATATTGGAAAAAAATTGATAGCAAATTCTTGCAAACCATTATTCATAACAAATTTTGCATGTTTTTCCTAAAAAACAATTTTCAAAATAAAAAGTTGGGAGGAAATATGCGTTTTTTAAATAGTAAATTAGATACCAATTTACAAAAAAAATATATATATTAGTTACTAAAATAATCTCTACTATGAATAAAAAGTTGTAATTGTTTCTAAATTGGTTTCAAGATTTAACTACCAAAGTTTTTCCTACCAAAAAAACTGGTCACTAAACATTAGTTACCAAAAGAATTAATTTATGTTGGAAAAAACGCAACGTCAATTAAGAATATTATCGTATTTATCTTCGATAATCACCATATTAATTGAGAAATAGGATAAAAATAAGGAACACAAGAATATAACGTAGAAAGTTCAAATATGAAAAAAAAAATCGTGGTTGTTGTCCAAAGATAACTAGAGAATAACCACTATGTACAAATTTTTACAACACACAAAAAACACTCTGAACCCTTTAATCCCAAGTATACCCACACTCTCCCGAGTAAGAATTTAACTACACATCACAACACCCTACTACAAGAATATAAGAAAAGTCAAACACTAGCTCAAAGTGTCTTTGACTTGGGACAATGAACATCATGGAGTTAGAGCCTATTATATAGTCACTAACACCCACTCCTTAGTTTATCTTAGCGATGTGAGACTTTCAAGATGTATTATTTTCATCTGTCCAACATTCTTCACCTTGGTTAAAATAAACACATCCCGAGTAAGAATTTAACTACACATCATAACACCCTACTACAAGAATATAAGAAAAGTCAAACACTAGCTCAAATTGTCTTTGACTTAGGACAATGAACATCATGGACTTAGAGCCTATTATATAGTCATTAACACCCACTCCCTAGCTTATCTTAGGCTATGTGAGACTTTCAAGATGTATTATTTTCATCTCCCCAACATTCTTCACCTTGGTTAAAATAAACACATCTGCATTGCCTATACCAGCAATCATACTCCACCATAAAGATTTCACTTGGAATTACCTAGAATTTTCACTTGGATTTAAGTCATCCTAAGAATTTCCACTTTGAATTAAACCATCACAAGAATTTTCTCTTGGAATGAAATCATCCAAAGTATTTCCACTTAAAATTAAACCATCCCAAGAATTTTCACTTGGAGTTAAACCGTCCCAAACATTTTCTCTTGGAATTAAATTATCCCAAGTATTTTTCACTTGAAATTAAACCATCCCAAGAATTTTCACTTGGAATTAAACCATTCGAAGAACTTCCATGCATCATGCATCAATGCTAACCAATGTCCGTATATAATCACCACACACCTTGCATCAATATTAGTCAATGCTTGTTCATAAACATCATACACCATGATGCAATGCTAATCAATGGCCATGCATAAATCTCACGCACCTTGCATCAATATTAGCCAATACCCATGTATAAAATTATCGCAAGAAAAATTCATCTAAGCAATCACAGTCTACCCAACCAAGAATTACCACGTGTCACAATCTGTTGGAAGTCCTACATCGACTAGAGATAAGACTAATTCACAATATATAAATGGGGAGTAAACCTCACCTTACAAGTCAGATTTGTGGAATTGAGTTAGGCTTAAAGCCCACTTCTAACATGGTATCAAAGCCAAGTTAGAGCTCATCCTAATAAGTTTTTTTGGACATTCTGTTCCACCCGATATAGGGCTACTAATGAACCACTCATTCATTTATAGTCCCACACACGAGATGTATATACCTCGGCGTGAGGAGGTGTGTTAGAAGTTTCACATCAACTAGAGATATGGCTAATTCACAATATATAAATGAGGCGCAAACCTGACCTTACAAGCCGGTTTTGTGGGTTAAGTTAGGCTTAAAGCTCACTTCTAACACAATCCTCCAATTTCAAATATGACCAACCAATAGATACCACATGTCACAATCCTCCGGTATCAAATATGACCAACCAGAAGTTGTCACATAATCTTCTTCTTCCTCAAGTAGATCTGCAACATAGTGAACATTTTGCATCGCACAACCACCATCAGCCCTCCATGCAGTCACCGCAACAACCAAATCAACACCCTTCGCCAGAAACCACGTCGCCATCGTATCGCCACAACACCCATTGTCAATAAAGCATTGTGCAATCCTTGCAAAAGGTCGCCATAGAGATCTCGAGAGCTCCATCGTTTCCACACAGATCTAACGTTACCAAATGCTGCAATCCATCACACACAACAACCCAAATCCCTAAGCTACACCACACGAACAAGATCTGTAAACCACAGAGCACTTCCTCCATGCACATGCCGCAAACTACGACTCACATAAATAAGACCTCCATGCACATACCGCAAACTGCGACTCACACAAATAAGATCTTCATTGTGCATCACTCACTAGACCACACAAGTACCAACAACGGCATCCCCTACAGATCCAGGAGCACACTCGACACGAAACACGAACTCCACAACAAATCAATGACTCACCATCCTTGCACTTCACGAACCCAGTTGTAGATTCACCACGCCAGCACGACGTTGACAATGATCCTTCCATCAAATTTCTCATTAAAACTTCAACAAACAATGATGATTCTTTAACAATAAGTAATTAATCTTTTCTAATGTGGAAGATCAGACTAAGCTGCAACCAAAGAGCATACTAAAAAAAAAAATTTACCGAACCATAACTCTTGATAGCACTTGTTAGGAAAAACGCATAATCAATTAAAGACATTATTGTCTTTACCTTCGAGAATTACCCTATTAATAGATACAATACAACAAATATATAAGATAAAAATAAGGAACACAATAATATAACATGAAACTCCAAATACAAAGAAAAAACTACGGTCGTTGTCCAAAGACAACTAGAAAATCACCGCGTGCAAAGTTTTACAACACACAAAAACACTCTCAACCCTTTAACCCCAAGTATACACACACTCTCCAAAGCAAATATTTAATTACACTTCACAACACCCTACTACAAGAGTATAAGAAAAGTCAAACATTAGCTCAAAGTATCTTTGGGCAAAGAACATCATGGACTTAAAACTCATTATATAGTCATTAACATTCATTCCATAGTTTATCCTAGACAATGTGAGATTTTTCAAGACGTGTTATTTTTATCATCCCATCAGTTTCTACTTAATTAGTAACCAATCTAGTGATCAATTATAACTTTATATTTACAATATTGACTATTTTAGTAACCAATAATTTTTTATTTTGTAATTGATATCTAAATTGATTATTGTAATGACTAACAAATTTTTATCACTATTATTTAAACGTTTTTTTATAGTGTTTAAGAAGCTATTATAATTTTAAAAAATTTGAATTTTTTAAAATGTCTCATGTCAAGTAAAACTAAAGTTAAATTATACTATTTAGGTGAAATACGATTTTCATCTCACATGTCAATTTTATTTCATAGTTAAATTTTTAACATTTTCATTATTCCCAATGATGAACTTTTAACAAAATTAGTAAGAAAATATAACATTTATAATAGTTTAAAAAGTAAAACTTTTCTCATGCGCACACTAACATTTTTATCTTCAACTAAGATAATCCTATGCAAATCAATTTGCTTTTAAAATACGGAATGCAAAGTTATAATAATTGAATCTGATGACGCTACATCCACATAAGGTCACTTTATTTATGCATGATAATGCTTCATCGTAATAATGTTTACGTCACATTTTCCACTGAGATATATTGGCAATATATGAACCATTAATTATCATACAAGGCCAAACCTATTGGAACCTTAAAAGTATACAAAATAATGAAAATTGTGATGACAGGATCAGTATCGGGATATACCCCTACTATTTTAGTTTTGTATAAACCATTTATTTGATTCCAGCTTTCTCTAATCAAACCCTAATTTATCAAATGAATATTCTCCGTATTTAAAAAAGAAAGGCATAAACATGTCTCAGCTTCAAAATAGGGGTAAGAAAAAAATGAAAAAGAAACTGCGTGAACGTGGATCGAACACCAGCTTTCTCTAATCAAACCCTTACAAAAAAAACAAAAACATGTTTCAGCTTCAAAATAGGTATAAAAAGAAAAAATGCACCAGCCGGGAATCGAACCCGGGTCTGTACCGTGGCAGGGTACTATTCTACCACTAGACCACTGGTGCTTTTGTTAAAAATTTTGTATTGTATGTTTATATTACTAAATTTTATTTGGGCCTTAGGTTTGGTTCATTTTAGTTTGGACTCAAAAATTGTGAATGTGGGCTGAATGACTTTTGAGGCTTTTGATGATCCTGGTGCTACTTTTTTTTGCAAACTTCAACGTCTGAGACTCCTTTTTTAAGAAGAGTTGGTTTATAATTAACTAAAAGTATGAGTGCAATGCAACCATCTAAGTAAGTTGGAGGGGTTGAATAATAGCCACATGTTTATTTTATATTATATTTAAGGGTAGAAATTAAGTTACCTCATTGTTGTCTTTTTTAAAATGGATCATGTCACACGCTTATCATACTTAAATGTTCTTATGGTTGGACCTAAATACGAAAAAGGTTATGAAGGCAAATGAGAAAGTTAAGGTAGAACAAACCCACTCAATATATAAATAAGTAAAACATACCAATAATAACGTAAGACTATATGTATCCTTTCAAGTATACTTTAAGTGAAATTTCAAATAATGACAAATAGAAAAAAAAAAATGGTGTTGAAACAGTTGTTATTCCAGAATTTACTTAATATAAATTAATCAATTTTAAAAATGATTAGCAATATTAAGAATTTTAAGATAAAAATTTGTGTTTAGAAGTGTGCATATAGAGATCGCAATGGGAGCACCATGAGTTTACCATCTCGAAGTAAAAATTTATTTACATTTCTATTTTTATAGGTAATGGATATAACTTCTTGTTTCATCATCATTTCATTAAGGGAATGGAAACACACATTATTCAAGTCGGAAATCTACATGTAAGTTTAAATTTCATATTAAATAGGTGAAAAATCAACAACATATAAAAGAATAGTCATAGACTTATTATTTTAAGGTTTTAGAATTAAAGTGATATCCATACTTTATGTGTGAATTTGACTTATATTTCATTGGTGTTGTGGGTGAATTTTGTCTCGAAAGATCTATCAAAGTCAAATGTTAGTCTTGGTGACGAGCTCAGACGAGTCCCTCTTTAGACAAACATTATTTGTCCATTTAATATTCTAAGTATTAATTAAATAAAATGTTTGCATAAAATAAAAAATATGATATTATTAAGTATTCAATGATAAAATGATACATATTTTTTTTCTCCAATATCAAATATAAAGAAAATAAATTTATAATTATTTAAATAACTACTAAATAGAAGTCAAATAATTATAGAAAAGTAAAAATGATCAAATGTGAATCTTAGAAATAAGATACAAAATTAAGAACTAAATAAACATTAACATATTATGTCATCTAAATAAAATAGATAGGCTTTAGTAATTTAAAGGAGGGATGAGTGCATGAACCATTGTATATCTCCTCCAGGGATGTCAAAAAAAATTTGTACACGCGGGTATTCGCAGATAAAACCCGCAATAGGTAGGAAATGAGTATTGTAAATAGATACCAACGAGTAACGGGTATGAGTATTTTGTATACCCTCATGTTAACGGAGCGGGTACGGGTATCACGGTATCCATACCCGTGGATATTCGTACTCATTATATTTTAATTTAAATTAAAAAAAATATGATTAAAACATTAACACATTGAAATTGAATGAGTTATTTTTTATCAATTGGTTTTAAAAAAATCTCAATTTCTTTGTAAGTTATCATTCAACACTATTTTAATGAGTTATTTGCACTTTGTTTGAAATTTATAAATATTATGCATTGTATTTTTATTTGTATTTATGATTAAAATATTTTTTTAAAGAATTAAAATTTTCTTTTGTAAATATCCACAGATAACCGTGGATACTTCCACGGATATAGATACAAGTACATGACGGATATTTATTCAGCGAGTAGGGTATGGAGGCTCTATTACCTGTACCCTACTTGTCATGCTGACATCCCTAATCTCCTCCCTACACGATTTAAAAAAATGGATATTACTCATATTCATGTCTAATTAATTTGGAGATTTGTTTTTGCCTAACGGCGCTTAACCAGACAAATTCAATCTCTTGATCATTAATAACTATATTTTGATGGCTAATTCTACTTTTTGTCCATTTATTTCATTCTAAAAAAATCCTTTGTTTAATAGAATAACACCAAAATATATATATATATATATATATATATATATATATATATATATATATATATATATATATATATATATATATATATATATATATATATATATATATATATATATAACACCATTGTATCTCTAGGATTGAATTTAAAAAATATGGTCAAATTAGAATAATTATGTATCAGTTGATTTACACTATGTTATTGAAGCTATTAGGAGAATTAATTAAACGAGGTAAATAAAAAAAATACTGTACATTTAAAAGTAGAATTTATTTTTGTCTGAAATAAAGTAATCAGATGTGAGAATAATAAATTGAAAGAATAAAAAAGTAATTCAATACAAAATGAAATTCTTTTTAAAGCTAAAATTTCACGCACTTTGTTTACACTACAAATTTGACAAAAATCCGTTGATTTGAAATTCATGAATAGGGGGCAATTTTTGTGGTGTTACCTTTTTCGGTTGGATTGTGTTTCAGAGCAAAGACCCAAACATTCTGTTTTTGGAACTCTGGTCAACCTTGATGGTGCCATTTTCGTCAACTAGGTTAAAGATTTTGTTTCTTTTTATCTGAAAAGCAAAAAAGAAAAAAAAAAGAAAAAAATTGTGTGTGACGTCTACTTTCGAAAAGAAGGTGAGGGGAAAATGCATACTTGCCACAATAATTGTGTAGAAGGAAAGAATTATGAATCCACGGTTCAAAGAAAAGAAAACAACAAAAAAACTTTACAAAAATAACAAAGAAAAATGTGATTCCCACATGTAGTGCAATAATCAGTTTTCGCGAAATTCAAAATAAAAATATTCTTACAATCTTGTTCCTTTATTATATTTCAAATCTCAAATCAATGATTTGTTTCTGTCACATTCAGATAATTCAGCCTAAAGAGTGAGAGACAGAGGTGCCAAACACCTTTCTTCGAAGCTACATATTCAATATTCATACAAGTTATTAGGCATGGCTTTTAGGGTTTCTTCCAAGCTTATCTCATCATATGAAATAAGCCAAACCATAAGATATATTTTATAATTTAAATTGTATTTTCCTCACTGCTAACCTAATGGTTTTTATTATATGCTTAAAATGGCTACGTTTCATATTTAATTAAATATTTTTATGTTTGCTTCTTTAGTTTATCATGATGTTTGCTTATGAACTCACACTTAAAACGTGCTTACCTTAATTAAACATAAACCAAATTCTTTGTATTTAGGATTTAGTATATGCGCGTGACTCTCTTTTTTCTTTTTCTTTTTCTTTACACATTTAGAAGACTAAAATCAAATATTTATATATTTAAATAAATTAAAAGTATATTTAATTCTAATAATGCGTACTAATATTCAGATAAAATAAAGACGGAAGAGTTATTACTATATTAATATTTGCAGCATTTTTTTACTCTTATATTTGCAGTATTATTATTGGTTTAAAAATCAATTCTCAAATATAATATTTAATAACGGCTTTTCGCATAATTTAAAAAACACGTGAGTTCTTTTTCCAAGGAAGAAAAATAGTTGTACTGTTTGAATTTTTAGTTAAAGAATGACTTAACTAAAACAGGCAAAAAAGAAAAAAAATTCTTCTTCTTCCACCTATAGTTCCTTTTCTATACCAAAGAAAAAACGTGTTTTAGGTATATTGACTTCAATCCTGTGCCAAAATTCTATTTGAGGATATAATTTGGGACAAATTTCTTTGAAAACATTAAAAAAAAAAAAGAACAAAAAATTAGGTAGATTTTTTTCGTAACTAAAATGAGCTTATAGTTTAATGTATAAGCTAATTTATAAAATTTTTGTCCAATATTTTTTTTAAGTTTTAATTTTTAACCTAGATATGAAAATATTAATTTTAGTTTATAAATATACTACTTTCATTTTCTATATTGTAAAACTTGCTAGTTTATATAAAGAATTTTTTTTTCTTCTAAAAATGCTTATAAGTATATTTTAAATTATTAAATATTCACGTAATATATTATTCTAAAATTACATAATGAGTGCAAAAAAAAATTCTAAACGAGTTTGTTCTTAATGTATTATTTGTATAATGTATGTTTTTATTAGTGTAAAAAATTACATTATTAATTCTAAATGAGTTTAATATTAATATATTATTAATTATAAAAGAAATTTTAAATATAATTGTTCTAAAAATAATATATTAATATTGTAATGTATTTTAATTAAATTCAATAAATATTTAATAGAATAAATATGTCAATTATACTTTCTGTTTGTCTAATAATTTGAAACGTATACGACTTTAACTCCCCCAATAACTTTCCACTCAACTTGGATATTCTTATTTTTGTAATTGAACAAATGTAATTTTTTCATCAATCAAATTAATCATTTACCAAGTTGACATAGAGAAAAACAAAGTATTCGTCAAATTATTAAATAATCACGTGTTGTTGAAAACGTATGAGTTGAAGCTATGTTTCCTAATAAAAATTTATTATCATTCACAGTATGTTAAGTTGAGAAGAAAAAATAAACAGAAAAATATAATATATTTATTGACAATATATATTTAAATAAGTGGTCGTGTAAATTACATTAAATATTTAATCACTGATATATGAACATGTCCATTTGCATATAAAAGATGCATGCTTCTATATGAGATGCATTGAGTCTTAAGTGTGAATATGTAAATATTATTTTGAAAAACGCTTTTATAAAAAAAGTTAGCTAGATACTTTTTTTAATGGAATCTCTCTTTCTAATTATATTTTTCATATAAAAAATTCACCAGGAGATCGAAGTTGGATACCGTCCATCTATATTACTTTAAAATTATTTGGATTTTTTAATTAGAAGTTGAGATTAAGATATTAAACAATAATTTAAAAATTCGACCATAGGCAAACACAAACCAAGAGGTAAATGAGTGTGCATTTTTTAAAAGAAAAAAATAAATAAAATGAAGTCCCTTTAACTAACCCACTCATTACACTTCAAATCCATGACTTCTTAGGGCGGTGTGGTTGGATCTTTGTCGGAAAAATAAACTATTTCACCCATCTCTTCTTCCTTAAATCTCACTCTCTTTTTTTATTTTTAGCAAATGCTTGACCATCACTAGTGTCCACTACTTATTTTATTTTATTTTAATTATTTATTTATTTAATTTTGTGATTTTTTCCATTGCTAAGTTTCTTTCAACTTTCCAGGAATTGTTGTCTCGCCGCCAGCTACCAACCAATGCCAATGTTCGGCTAAATTCAAGAATCAATGAAACTAAATCTAAAACTTCATCCAAAGTAAACACAAGGTCTTCTTCTATTGTTAATGTTCGGTGTAACTGCATCATTAGTTAGGCTTAGACGTATTTGTTCTTCGTTCTTCCCTTTATCTTCAGTTCTCTTGTTCGTTGCCACCCACAATGTCTTCTCCTACTTTGTTTTTTCTTGTCCTTAATTTGGTTCTTCAAGTTTTGAGTTCTGTGTCCGCAAATGAATTTGTCTACAACAGAAACTTCAACTCCTCTAACGTGAAACTCTATGGGAATGCCACCATCCAGAACTCAGTTCTCACGCTCACAAACAAAACTTTCTTCTCCATAGGACGTGCCTTTTACCCTCACAAAATAAAAACGAAGCCATCGAACTCTTCCACCGTTCTTCCCTTTGCAACTTCCTTCATCTTCTCTGTTGCCCCTTGTGAGAACTTCCCTGTTGCTCATGGTTTTGCTTTTGTTTTCACCCCGGTGATGGCCGTAAATGGAGCACTCTCGGGGAACTACTTGGGTCTGTTTAACCGCTCCACTTCAGGTAACTCCTCCAACCATGTTTTTGCGGTTGAGTTTGATGATTTTAGGAACGAGGAGTTCAACGAGGAGAATGATAATCATGTGGGTGTGGACTTGAATTCGATGATTTCTGAGTATTCTGAGCCTGCTGGGTTCTGGGGTGGGAGAGAGGGCGAGGAATGGGAGGATTTGAAACTGGCTGATGGTAGAAATTATCAGGTTTGGATTGAGTTTGAGGATTCGGTGATTAATGTTACTATGGCACCAGCAGGGAAAAAGAAGCCTCGCAGGCCTTTGATTAGTAAACCTATTAACCTTTCTTGGGTCTTGTTGGATGAAATGTATGTGGGGTTTTCTGGATCAACAGGGAGAATGGTGGACTATTGTAGAATCTTGGCTTGGAGTTTTAGCAATACCAACTTTTCAATTGGTGATGCTTTGAACACCAAGCATTTACCCGTGTATGTGCATCCAAAAACGTTGCTGTTTAGAACAAATGGTTTCATCATAGGTGTAACTTTCGGGGCATTTTTCATGGGGGGTTTCTGTGCTTTGGTGTTTTTCTGTAGTTTGTTCAAAACCAGAAAGGAAGAGAAGCAGGAAAATTTTGAAGACTGGGAATTGGAGTATTGGCCACACAGGATTAGCTATCAGGAGATCTGTGATGCAACAAGTGGATTCTCTGAAGAGAAAGTGATTGGGATTGGAACGAGTGGGAAAGTATACAAGGGAGTTTTGAAGGGAGTAGTAGTTGCGGTGAAGAGCATCAATCACGAGACACAGCATGGAATGAGAGAGTTTCTGGCAGAGATTTCAAGTCTTGGCAGAATGAAGCACAGGAATTTGGTGGGTTTCAGAGGTTGGAGCAAAAGAAAAGGAGGAAAACTTATACTGGTTTATGATTACATGGAGAATGAGAGCTTGGACAAAAGGATCTTTGAGTGTGAAGAGGCAATGCTGCTGAGCTGGGAAGAAAGAGTTAGAGTTTTGCAAAATGTAGCTGATGGGATTTTATACCTGCATGAGGGTTGGGAAGTTGAGGTCTTGCATAGGGACATCAAAGCTTGTAATGTACTACTTGACAAGGACATGAATGCTAGATTGGGGGATTTTGGGCTTGCAAGGCTGCATCGCCAGGAACATGTGGCAGACACAACAAGAGTGATAGGGACTCTGGGGTACATGGCACCGGAACTAGTTCGAATTGGGCGACCGACGGCGGCGTGTGATGTGTTCAGCTTTGGAGTATTGGTTCTAGAAGTGGTGTGTGGGAGAAGACCAATCATAGCAGATCAGCCACCATTGGTTGATTGGGTGTTTTCCCTTATAGAGAAAGGGGAGTTGAATTGTGCTATTGATGAGCGTTTGAAGGGTCAAAGTGGCTATAATGCTGAGGAATCTGAGAGGATGCTTCATTTGGGTTTGTTATGTGTAGGTGATGATCCTGTTTCTAGGCCAACAATGAGGCAAGTGGTGAAAACTTTGGAGGGAATAAAATGCACCGAGTGCAATGAAGAGTGCATCCATTTGGGTCTGCTTGGAAAAATAAACTCAGCAGCATCATGGTCTAAAAGTTCTACAAGTTCTTCCTATGTAAATTATCCTACCTTTGATGAAATTTTGCAGACCAAGTTTTATTCTACAGCATCTTTAAGCGTCTCTTGTCCCAGCCCACAGCCACAGTCAGAGTTTGTCTCAGAAGGAAGGTGAGACCTGCAATTGATTAAACCACTATGTTAATATTGAACTTGCAAAGAGCTAATGCTGCTGTGATCAAGTTACAAACATGTGTAAAGTTCGAGCACTTGTTGCTCCAAATGTCCGAGTTTCGCTAAAATAGTGATCTCAAGTCTCAACGACTGATGTAGCTAAGATTTGCATAAAGTTGGGGTGTTTTTTTTTCCCTCTGCTACCATAATTTTTTTTTTTTCAAATTTCTTTCTTTGGTGTTCTAGTTCTTTGAATACTACTTATGTTGAACGTTCTTTCTTTGACAAATCTTGAATGAAACAAAAAATTTAATTTAAACGTGGTGTCTCATTTTCAGTATTTATTGCATCTGAAACAGTGGTCCTTGCAAATATTAGTTATTTCATTTCATTCCAGCACATCTCTGCATGATTACAGCATACGATGACTTTTGGCAACTTTTATGTTACTGTGTTTTTTTTTTTTGAACGACAGAAACACATGATTAACAAAATTTTGAAGATACTCGTGTGTAGCAAATAATTACGATCTATTTCCCAAGAAATGATTAATGAATGGAACCTATTTCCCAAGAAAAATCAATTTCCTTCTTTTTTTAACCATACTTTTTTTCCTCTTTATTTTCTAAGACCAAGCACACCCAAGTATCTCGTGTATGCAGGACAAATATGTAAGACCAAGCATACCCAGGTATCTCATGCGTGTAGGACAAAAATCTAAGACTAAGACTGGTTTGGGATTGGTGATTATTTGTTGTATTGCTGAGATAATGATGGTATCTACCACGAATTTAATTTAAAATTAGTTGAAAATAAAAAATATTATAACAATGCTTCAACAAACCTTCAATAAATATTCACTTTCTTATAAAAAACTTGCAAGATATTTTTCAACCAGACACGTCTTGATCACCTTAATGGTCCATCTCCGACGAAATAAATGCAAAATTTCTATGACATGTGTGTGTGAATTGACAATAAATAACAATAACCTGCGTTGGCCGTTACCTCTTGCTTTTGAAGGGTTAAGCAGTTGCAGAGCCAAAGATTCAGATATATATGCAGCAGCCAAGTTCAATTGGGCAAAGTTTTCCTTCCATTTTCAGTCCCTTGCCAATGTCTCCATTGAAGCTCCTTGTCATTCTTCTTCACACTGCAACCACTTTGTGTTCAGTTTCCACCACCGAATTTGTCTATAACACAAACTTCAACTCCACAAACATCATTTTATATGGAGATGCCTCTGTAGAAACCTCCATTCTGACTCTCACAAATTCGAGTTTCTTTTCCATTGGCCGTGCTTTTTACCCTCACAAAATACCTACCAAAAAAGCCAACTCCCCCACTTTACTCCCCTTTGCAACCTCCTTCATTTTCTCAATTGCTCCCATCAAAAACTTTTTCACTGGCCATGGCTTTGTCTTCCTATTCACATCATCAAGAGGTGTAAATGGTACCACTTCAGCAGAGTATATCGGTCTTTTCAATCGTAGCAACGAAGGCAATCCTCAGAACCATGTTTTTGGAGTTGAGTTTGATATAGTCCAAAATCCAGAAGAGTTCCATGATATTAGTGATAATCATGTCGGTGTTGACATAAACTCGCTTCGCTCTTTAACTTCACATGAAGCTGGTTATTGGGGAGGAAAAGGTGACAAAAAGTTTAAGGTGTTGGAGCTAAACAATGGACAGAACTATCAGGTATGGATTGAATTTATGCACTCTCAACTTAACGTTACCATGACTCGGGCAGGACTAAAGAAGCCTAGAGTGCCTCTTATCAGTAGCAATGTAAGCCTTTCAGGGGTTCTTATGGATGAAACATACGTTGGATTCACTGCAGCAACAGGGAAGATAGTAGACAGTACTAGGATTCTTGCTTGGAGTTTTAGTAATTCAAATTTTTCAATAGGTGATGCTTTGGTGACAGAAAATTTGCCTTCATTTGTACATCATAAAAGGTGGTTTTCTGATAGGCGAGTTTTGGCTGCAGGTGTGACCATTATTTTGTGTGTGTTAATCACTGGCTGTGGTTTTGTAGTTTTTTTCATCCTGCGCAGAGGCAAGACACTAGAAAAAGTTGAGGACTGGGAACTGGAGTATTGGCCTCATAGGATTGGTTTCCATGATATTTATGCAGCAACAAGAGGGTTTTCTGAAGAGAATGTGGTTGCTGTTGGAGGGAACGGGAAGGTGTATAAAGGGGTTTTGCATGGAGCAGAAGTTGCAGTGAAGAGAATCCCTCAAGAAAGGGAAGAAGGGATGAGAGAGTTTTTGGCTGAGGTTTCAATTCTGGGCAGAATGAAGCACAAAAATTTAGTAGGATTGAGAGGTTGGTGCAAAAAGGAAAGGGGAAACTTGATTCTAGTTTATGACTTCATGAGCAAGGGAAGTTTAGACAAAAGGATATTTGAGTGTGAAGAGAGAATGGTGCTGACATGGGAAGAGAGGATTCAAGTTCTGAAAAACGTAGCCACAGGGATTCTGTACCTGCATGAAGGTTGGGAAGTTAAGGTCTTGCATGGTGACATTAAAGCATGCAATGTTCTTCTTGACAAGGACATGAATGCAAGGCTGGGGGATTTTGGATTGGCTCGTATGCATGATCATCATGGACAAGTTGCAAGCACGACAAGAGTAATTGGGACAATAGGATACATTGCTCCTGAAGTGATTCGAACAGGAACAGTGTCAACTATGTCTGATGTGTTTGGTTTTGGAATATTGGTACTGGAAGTAATTTGCGGGCGAAGATCAATTGAAGAACATAAACCAGGTCTTACTGATTGGTTGGTGTCTCTAATGGTGCAAGGCCAATTGCAAAGTGCTGTTGATGAAAGGTTGAAGGCTAAATGGGGATACAGCGCAGAGGAAGCTGAAAGATTGCTTCATTTGGGTTTGTTGTGTTCAGATTCTGACCCTAGTATTCGACCAACGATGAGGCAGGTTGTGAAAATGTTGGAAGGGGAAATGGACAACACTGATGAAGAAAACATGGAGATGAGTTTGCTTGGAAAAGTAAAATCAGCTGCAATGTGGTCTAAACCTGAATGTGCTTTTCCTTGCAGTGGTTACCCAACTTTTGATGAAATTAAGATGTTCAGTTTCAGTTCTTGGACTTCTGGGAGTGGCTCGAGTACTTTTCCAGGATCAGAGTCAGAAATCATCAGAGTAAACAGATGATGTTTTTACTATTTCATTGTTACAGATTTTAGTTACAAAAAACTAAAGTAACCAATAGAGAATATTCTAGGTGTAGCTTTCTTGCTTGTTTGTTTGGATGTAGCATGCATCACCAAAAAGAAAGAAAACATGAGATCAGTTACTTCAGGGTGTGATTTCTCTGTTTTTATGAGATTTTGTTATATTAAACTCTGCTAAGAATTGTCTGGTATTCATGAATTGTGAATTAGATGAATGAGTATTGAATTGCCTCCTTTGATTATCGATGAAATTAAATTCTTGAAACGAACCAATTTGAAAGAAAATAAAATTGATTGTGCATTGTTTGACTCATGGGAATTCTTTTTCTTGTAAATATCTACTTAGTTCTTGTATATAGATTTCATTTTCAGTAAATTTTGTGGGTTGAGTTAATTACTTTTGAAATATCCTCAGCTAATTACCAAAATTTAATGAGATAAGCTTTCAAGAAAAAAAATATTAATGAGATAAAACTTTTTTTTTTTATTGTTAGGATTGGTCATAAATTGCATAAATCATTGTTCTTTCTCCATACATTAATTGGTTAAGTAGCAAAAGGTTAAGGAAAAGAGAGATGTTTAATTTCCAAAATATTAAACATAATGTTAGAACAACACTGCAAATTATTCAAAGAAATATATATATATATATATATATATATATATATATATATATATATATATATATACACGTACATGTATATATATATATACGTACATGTATATATATACACATGTATGTATATATATATATACATACATGTATATATATATATATATATACGTACATGTATATATATATATATATATATATATATATATATATATATATATATATATATATATATACGTACATGTATATACGTATTCGCGATATTGTGCCAATTCAAGTTTTAAACTACCGCAGACTTGTTTCATAGCTTTCAACTGAGAGGCAGATCCGATGCGACTGACAGATAAACCGACGTTAATAGCAGGTCTAATTCCGCGATAAAAGAGCTATGTTTCCAAACATATTTATCCATCAATAATGGAGATCACATTGGTTGGAATATAGGCCGATACGTCTCCCGCTTGTGTTTCAATAACGGATAAGGCGGTCAAGCTACCTGCACCTGTCTGGTCCGATCGTTTAGCAGCTCTTTCTAAGAGACGGGAATGTAAATAGAAAACATCGCCTGGGAAAGCCTCACGACCTAGTGGTCGGCGTAACAATAATGACATTTGTCGACATGTGTATATATATATATATATATATATATATATATATATATATATATATACACATGTACATAGATATATACATATATACATATATATATATATATATATATATATATTAAAATTAAATTTAGGGTTAAATATATTTTCAGTCCTTGAATTTTTGATGTAAGATTGAAATTTGTTTATGTTCAAAATTTTGATATATTTTAGCATTCAAACTTTAAAATTTAATGGATATACTCATTTTAATTCAATCATGTTAAAAAAATTTAACATGTCAAACACATTTCATACTAACATTTGAATTGTTTACACCATTTGACTTGTTTCCACTTTCATATCTGTTTGGAAAACAGGTTTTACACAAAAAAACTTTGACATAGACCAAAAGATATCAAAGTTTTAAACAAAGACGAATTCTAATTTTGTGTCAAAGTTTAGGGACTGAAAACATACTTAACCTATAAATTTAAATTTGTTTGTTTTATGGTGTGTGTTTTTTTTTTTACAAAAATGGGTTGTTTTTCCCATTTATTACAAAAATGGATCAGTTTACTAATTAACTACATCGTAGGGGCAATTTACTACAGATTTGACTTCTCTTTACTTTTTCTTTAACTTTTATATAATTATAAAGTTTTGTATACTTTTTTTGAAAATAAATTTTTAATAATTTGATTAAAAATATTTTAAATAAAATTTTATTATTGCAAATTTTATAATAAAGTTTAAAATATCTAAATTTTAATAAAATTTTATCATTTTAAATTTTTTAATAAAATGCAATAATAAAATTTAAAATATTAAGTTGTAAAATATCTAAATTTTAATAAAATTTTATTATTCTGACTTTTATAATAAAATGCAATAATAAAATTTAAAACATTAAGTTTTAAAATATCTAAATTTTAATACAATTTTATTTAAAATATTTTTAATCAAATTATTAATTTTTTTTAAAATGTATATAAAACTTTAAAAGTTATATAAAATTTAAAAAATATAGAGAGAAGTTAAATTGTTAGTAAACTACCCTACCATATAATTAATTAATAAACTGACATAATTTTGTAATAAATGGGTCAAAGCAACTTATTTTGATAAAAAGATCACTTATTATCTTAAGATTTTTATTAGAAATCGTGTCAAATGTATTATTTATACATAATCTCTTAATGACTACCCCGCATAAAAACTCATCGTTTTTAATGAACTCAACTTGGAAGGTGAGAATCAAAATGCAGTTTGTGATGTAAGGTTCTAAATTCCAATTAGTGTTTTGATAATAGTATTGGGCGCAAAGTGAACTGGACTCGACGGTCCAGCCTGCTAGCCCGCTAAACGGATAGGTCGAGTTAAATTTTTTAATTTATTTTGGTGTAACTCATTTTTAATTTTTGGATTAAATATATTTTTGTCCCTTAATTTTTAGTAACTTTTAAAATTAGTCAATTTCAAAATTTTGGATCAATTTAGTCATTCATTTTTTAAAATATGTAAATTTAAGATTATTTAATGATTCGTACTATTATGTTTTGTCATAATTGAATCTAATCGCAAGATAAGGATAATTGATCATAAAAATTTTAAAATCATCAAGTAACCAAATATGTCTTTATTGTTAACTTTCTCAAGAAAAACTTCCTCTCGTATGACAATGCTACAATTCACAGATTCATTTTGACTATAGATACGATTTTCTGCACTGCTATGCCATGCAATTAACCCTTGAACTCAGTGTTCCGACATTCACACACCCAACTTCTCTCCCATCAAGCTTTCAATATATTCTTTTTCTTCCCACATTATGTCACTGTCTTTCTATTTTCTCTATACATCCTTGTCCTCCTTCCACTTTTGGATGAAATAATGTTGGAGCTTTAGTAATACAATTTTGAAAATTTGGATTGCATATACAAGAACGTGAATGGAAGAACATCAAACTCTTGTTATAAAAGCCTCAATTTACACTATATCCCTGTAACTTACAAAGGAAGAGTAATGAACAGTGAACACACTCCTTCCCTTCTCTTTCTATAATTTTGATATAAATTTTGTTGTCATTTAAAATATATCTAGTTGTATAACTAGAAAAAAAAATTTATATGTAATTGACTAATAATCATCCTAATTTTGGTTTGCACGAGCTATCTCACCCGACTTGTTCATTCGTGCTCGTCTCGAATATTCTTGGATCTTTCGATCACGCTCTTTGAGCATCTGATCCACATTGTTTGATGAAACCAGTAATGGACCAGAGAGGTGGCAGATATTGTTCCCCATGGGTCCATGGCCCTCCTGAAATAGGGACCACCATCAGGAACCAGCAAAAACCCAAGATAAATGACATATGCATACAAATTACAAAAATGTGGAAAACTGGGGACACAAAAAGCAAGGTTTTTTCATTGTTAATTGCTAGCTAGAAAAAGCTATTACCTTCATGTGGATCAAGTACAACCGAAGTTAAAAAATTTAACATTGATTAAGAATGATAGTTAAGTTCATTACATATTCTTGATTTCAGATGATAAAAATGTTTCTTTTTTATCATTTATTCAGAATGGTGGTTAGGTTTAAAGATGAAAGCTTTTTTTGAAACAGAAGCATTAAATAGGATTTAGAAAATTTAAATTTGTTTAAATTCCAGTCCACTATAACCATTTTTCACTTGTATTTGAGTTCAGAGAGAACAGTAATAAACATTTGGAAGGTAACAACAGTTAAAAACTAACCTGAATTAATGTTTGAGTGGAGACTCTAGCGTTTTCGATTTGCCTGTGATCAATTCTCTGAGAATGGCGCTTCTTATCATGCCTTCTTCTTGACTCTGATCCAGCATTAGTTGACTCCAAAGATCTTTGTGCTTGAATTGCTTCTCGGGGTCTTGAAGAAACATGGTTTTCCTTTTTATCTCCGGATAATGAAGTCCTAGATGCCACTCCAGATAGTTTTGGTAGGGCGGCTTTGTTTGAAACATAGGGCTGCTCACCAGCTTCCTTTACAGCCATTTCCCAGCTATTGCCTGGAACCAATGGACCTGAATGCATAGGCCTCTGATAAAGAGGCCCGGAGAAATAATTTACTGATGATTTATGATCCTCTGACACTTTCTGTGGAAAAACCAAATGTCCAGAAACAGGTTCTCTGTGAGGGTTGAAGAATTCGTTCCGGCTCCTTGAGTTAGGAAGGCGTTGTCCTTGCTGCATCAAATAAAATTATGATTTACTGAGATGAAGAAAAGAGACAGATTGCAGAGCACTAGACAAGGCAAAACACAAAAAAAGTAGTGCTTTCTAGAGGGATCTGGAACAGTGTAGTGCTTTTATGTTCAGTTGATGAAATTCAATCTTTCTTGTTTTTGATACCAGGTCTAACAAAATTCTATACACAATTTTTTTGTTGTATTCTCCTATGTGCCTAACTTTTAAATATGAAGATGAATAAGGAGAAACGGTGGGTTTAATTTTGTTTCCATTACCTGCATTGATACGCGACAGTCCTCATTGTCTTTTGATAAAATAAATGTCTGAGGTTCTTTCTCTTGCCGAACTCTTGGTCCATTTTTCTTCTCCTTTCTCCCATCAGCTCCTTGCCTAGGATGATAAACAAAAATTTATACTTGTTTACAATAGTCTCAGGTAACAAGGTTCCCATCTACCATAAATGGATGAATCCAATGGAGCAGAAAGCAAATTCAAAATTAATCATGCAAAATATATTTGCAGTTACATGACTGCAAAGCTTTAGAAATCAAATATATGCACTTTTTCAAAGATTTCAACAGTCAAATTCAACTATTTACACAAAATCAATTTCACTACTTGGCAGAAGTTAAAATCACATCAGAAGAAATTAGTATTGAAAACAAATCAAATTGTCTTTGGCTCAGCATCCTTTTCATGTAAAAAGCATATCATACAGCAAGTACCTTGTTGCTTCTTCCCAAAATTTAGTGTCCATCTCTTTGCAGGGAGGATATTTTGGTAAACTTGATGGATCGCAAGGAAGGGGTTCCGTTGAAAAGAACTGTCAATGAAGGGGTGAAATGTCAAAATGGAGAATCAAGGGCCTCATAGAAGTTTAGATTGGAAACGAGTTCCTTCAATATATTGAAGAACATTGCATAAGAAATTCGATAATTTTTTCCACTCAAAAGGTAACAGAGGCAGGAATCAGCAAGCAGGCTTCATCATCACAAGTACACACATGAAGCTCAGAAATTGGTACTCAAAACTCACGCAAGTATAAGTACATTGCATGAGTGCTTCACTTATTGTAAACAAAAAAGACTAACCTCACTCTTCAGGGCTGTAGCTGCTGTTCCTCGAAGTGTGGGATCTAAAGCAAGTAGGGATTCAATGAGCTTTGTGGCAGCAGATGGATATTCTTTAAATGTTTCAGCAACACAACGCCTATAATGATGGGGAGGCCTGAATACTGTTGAATGTGGTGACCGCAGCTTACGCCAATAGTCTTCAGACGGTGAGCCACAAAGTTTAAAAATCCTATGCAATTGCTCAACCTGCAATGAACAAAAATTAAACTTCAGGCACCTAGCTCTGTTACTGTAATAAGATCAATTTGAGAATTGACAATATTGCTTTAGAAACTGAAACTGTTCACATCAGTGAAGTAACAGTGCACGTATTTATGATGAGTAAATGATGAAGACTAGATTCTTAATACCTCTGTTTTTCCAGGCAAAATAGGCCTGCCACTATATAATTCCCCCAGTATGCAACCAGTGCTCCATAGATCTACTGCAACTCCATAATTAGACGCTCCGAGTAAGAGTTCTGGTGGCCTATACCACAGAGTTACAACACGGCTGGTCAATGGAACCTTGTGATGGGGATCAATAAAATTTGCCAGACCAAAATCTGCAATCTTTAAGGTGCCATTATTGTCAATGAGAAGATTTGAGCCCTTTATGTCACGGTGGAGGACACCTCGACTATGACAATGATTCAATCCACTAAGAAGCTGCTGCATGTAGCATTTAATCTGATACACAAGAAAAATCACTTAGAATTCAAAAAACTCATAAGGATAAATAGTTCCCACTATTAACTCTGACATCAGTATACAGAAGTGTTAATGACCAATTATCCCAAAAGCTTAAGCTGTTAGGCAAAGGCTCATTAATGGTTTTATTACATCTCTAACATGTTTGAATTACGGATAATGCACAGGCACAATTCTTCCATGTGCTGAAATTCAACTTTTCATTTTAGAAGAATCTGGGCAGCAAAGATCAAATTCATAGCAATTTGTTCATAAAGCTTTGATACCATGTCAATGACCAAATATCCCAGAAGCTCGAGTTGTTAAGTGAAGGCCATGAATGGTTTTATTACATCTTAACTAGAGGAATCATGACTCCATGTAAAACAGAAGACTGCAAGAATATAAGATATATCATCAATACCTGAGGTTCGGAAAACTTAATGCTAGGACTTGATGCAAGTCCTGTAAGATCATGTTCCATGTATTCAAAAACAAGGTACAAGCTGCGAGATGTCTGCGACGTTATCAATCCTTCCAGCTTTATTATATTTGGATGGTCAAGCCTACGCAGAACAAGAATCTCCCTTGCCATAAACTTGACACTCTCAGCATCAAAATTATCAAAGCGTACCCTCTTCAATGCAACGATCTTTTGGTGAGTCAAATCACGTGCCTTATACACAGAACTGTAGGTTCCTTGGCCAATCTGCATGGTTGAATGCCATCCCACAGGTCGTTTAATAAGTGAGAACAAAAAACAACATTAACCATTTATAATAGAATACTATTTCTTTGTCCCTCAAAAATAAGTTTAATCACCCTAACTCACATTTTTCATCCTCTACTTTTGACAAAAAGCTTTAATAATGAAAAATAATCCTGAACTCATTCCCATTACACAAAGCACAGCAAAATAAAATGTACAGAGTCCATTGTACGAAGGACTTAGTTTTTGTTAAAAAAAGTTAAAATGAAAACTATCCAGTCCCTTGTTGCGCTCTTTCCTTTTGCAGTTAGAAAAAGATACAAGAAAAGGTAGATACAAGCCGCATCTAAGCTTCATACATAAACACGAGCACAGGTTTCTGAAACACTCGTCAACAAAAAACATTATAGGATTAATTTCATAAGCATGCAATGTTTTGAAACCTTTGACAAGTGCGTTCACATGATGGTAACAACAATTGGTGAACTACACGACAGTTGAATAATAATGCAATCACAGAGTATGCAGCCAAGGTGAAAACTTACTTTACCAAACCTCTCAAAAGTGTCTGCCCTCCGTGGTATCCATCCTTGGATAGCTTCACCAGCAACAGAAGAAAGCCAAGTTGGCCAACCTGCTGCGACTTGCTCTCCTTCTAAACCCTTGGGAACCCTTCCAACACCAGGATGATCATGAACAGCCGATTCAGGTTTCTCCTTTTTCTTCTTCCCATTCTGATAATCAAACAACCGCATCGAACCACCAGATTCCTTGCCAATTAGTGAAACTTTCATATCAGCACCATCTAAAACCTTATCTTTCCCCCAAACTCCATCGACCCTTTTCTTGGAACCCAATGCAGAAGCCTTTATCTCAGATGTCCTTCTGCTAGATGAAGTTAATTCCCTTGCCACACCCTCCCTGCTGTCATCAACAGCTGCACTCTTGGAAGCTATGCACCCCATGTTGCACCACGAAGCTATTATTCAACTATACAATAATATTATTATCCTTCAATCAAGAACCACGATCGCAATCTTCCACCTACAACTCCATCATGCAAGTCACCAACTAATGCTCATGCATCAATTTGTTGTCGTCCTTCAAAAAAAAAAAAAACAAAGCTGGGAATTTCCCGTCCCTGAACCCTTAAAAATAAAAAATGGAAAAAACCACGCTTTCTCTGCCCCCTTTTGAAACTTTCAAACTGACCCAATTGCAGAGTCAGATATTCCAATCAAAGACGCAATTCAGAACCCTCCAGTAACACTGCGCCAACAATTGTCAACATTCAAAAAAAGAGGGTGGTGATGATCCTAACATTGGTATATAAGGAATGATAAGAGTGATTAATAAAGAAAATAGTGGGAATGAGAAAAATAAAAACTTGAGTGGATCTTTAAAATGGGGTTAAGGGTAAGAATGGAATGGTTGGTGAAAAGCTTAATATGAAAGAAAGTGTTTGATTTGGGTAAGAGTGAAAGTTCAACGCGTATTCATAATTTCACAAATTAGAGAAATGAAATATTAATATCTCCCTAACAACGGCTTCTGCCGACTAAACTCAGTCAACAGACCCCTCTCTTTCCTCTCAGGGGCTAAGAGTCTGCCATTGACGTTATGCAAGGAACAAATTTCCCCCTTTGACGGATTATTTTTATTTTTAAATAAATAAATAATTTTTTACAACCTAATATTTTATTTGTAAATCTCATATAACTGCAAGTTTTTCTTCTATTAATTTATTTATTCAATATTATCATTGATGAAAAATGCTACAAGAAAAATATATAAATTTATTCATGCCCTATTCATGAGAAAATAAGTTCATGATTTATTCGTACTTTTTAAAAGCTAAATTAAAACTCCAAAGAATGCAACATGCAATTAGTAATATTTTAGTAATCGCTCCACTTATTTAGCCTGAAAATTCTTTACACATAACTTTAGATATTTAATTAATTAATATTTTAGATATTTTAAAAAAATAATATTCATGTAATTTTCAAATCCGTGAAATGGTTTGAAGAGTTTATTTTGCTAGTCTCATGGGATAATGCATCTCTAGGCAAGTGAGAAAATATTAAAAATATTTGAGTATAATTTTTTTTTCTGAATTTTGTATTCTTAATTTATGATATAATAGCTACTTACTTTATATTCTTAAAATAATTTTAATTTTATTTCCAGGACACATTTATAAAATAACCAACATTATATTATTAATCTGAGTGAAATGAGGTTTAGTTTCTTTAAGTAAGTATTGAATTTGAATTCTATGAATGTAAAAAGTATTAAATTATTAATTAATTAGTTCCTCTAGACTGTAATTAATTATCAACAAATTAATTAATATGTCGTATTCTGTTTTGACAGAATTAATATGTAATACTTATAGCACTATAAAACAAATATTTAAATAAATAACTTAATTAAAAATTTATTTAATGTTTTCGTATGATAGAGAGTTTAATTATATCACAAAATTTATTGAAACAGGTTGAATATATATAAATTACAAAATCATTCCTAGGTCTAAGTTTAATTTATATGTATAGTTAAAAAAAATATACATAAATCTAACATAACTTACCGTATTAGCATTTATTAAAGAAGAGTAACATGGTAAAATGCTCAGATTATATTAAATGTTTGTCGTAAAACATTGTATATACGCCAATGATGGACATAAATTAAATTCGTTATACGTTTTGATACGTTTTACATTAATAATTAATTTTAAAGGGTTAACTCATAATCAATAAAAACGGGTCAAAAACCAAAACAAAAAATCCACTCAAACGTAAATGTTCCGTTTTTTCTTAATTATTTTCAATTTAAACTCAATTCTTTTAATGCAAATAAAAAAAAAAAAAAAAAAAAAAAAAAAAAAAACAGGTATTACACGTAGAAATGCACTAGGTTGTGGCAACCATGTTGTGAGACAATAAACCTTGTTAATTACATCTTCTCTTTATATTTATCTGCATTCATTCTGAATGTACAAAAATGGAAATTAAAACATAAATTTCTATGAGAATGACGCGACTGGAGCAGGTATATATATACAAAAGAATGTGTGAACTAACCTAGCGTAGTGAATGAACAAAAGAATGATCAAAAAAGAAAGAATGAAAGAATAGGGTTATGTTGTGAAATTGATGTGTTTGATCACCATATAAATGTGGTCTTGTTGTGTCTGTAGTGTGGGGGCACGCCAGGGAAGCAAGGAACCCCAGTAGCACGAACCCAATCGAGTCCATGGAAGAACTTGGAAGGTGAGAACAAACGTGCAGCTTTTGAATTCAGGTTCAAAATCCCATTCCAATTCACACGCTTTGATTTGTCTGAACCAGGGCCAGTGTTGTGATACTCTGCATAAAAGCAAGTATCCATACCAGTAGGGCCATCTAATCCCTGCCATGGCAAATACCCTTCACCTTGAATCAAGTCATCGATGTAGGTATCCATGAAAATGGTTCTCGAGTAACTCTTCCATGGACGAGCTAGGTAAGCTTTGTTATTAAATCTCACTGGGTGAAACTCAGGGTCGGACACAATGGAACCTCCTTGGATCACTATTCCAGATGGTTGTTGTTTCTCTTTTCTTCCTTGTGCTGTCACAATGCATTGTTGATGTTCCATTGGCTTTCGGACCATGAAAGTGCAATTCTGGAAAACCACAAGTGCATTTCCGAACACAAAGTCGATGGTACCGGAAATGGTGCAATCCCTGTAATACTGACGCATGGCGTGTACGTAAAGTGTGTCTTGATACCCATCCATTGAACAGTTGTAGAACACAGACTTGTCTGCTTGAACTCTCAATGCCACTGCCTGATGCTTCTCGGGTCCAGCAGAGTTCTCAAATCCCATGTTCATGCCCACAAAGTAATCTCCTTGAATAGCTGCATGGATATATAAGGTTATAATCATCATCAGTCAAATTTTTATACTTTTACCCTTGAAAAATACTTGTTTGATTAAATTCCATATATGATGTATATGGAATTTGAAAAGAAATATGAAAGAAGACATACCAACTGTGGCAGATCTATAAGTGGTGACACCATCCATGTAGTTTTTGTTGCCTGTTATTCTTGTCTTTTTCCCACCATCACCGATGAAAACCACATGACTCATCTTCTTTGTAACTTCAACATACTCTTGGTAGATACCCTCCTTGATGTAGATCACAAATGGCGTTTTGTTTTTCTTGGGCACTTTCTGCAGTGCCTCATTGATGGTTCTGAAATCTCCACTGCCATCTTTGGCTACCGTCACATTAGGCTTGCTATTCAACAACAGAGTTGCATTTAGTCCTCCACGATTACCAACCGACGAGGGTGACTCAGAATCTTGAAAGAGGCGACGCCCCAGTACTTTTGTGGCAGTCAAATTTGTGAAAGTATCATACAACGCTGTTATGATGCCAAGACCATTGCTAGTCATATGCATGCCCGTGGTTAATAAATCCTGCATCTTTTTACCAGCATCGCTCGTTGTGTTCTCAAACTCATCCAAGCAAGTGTCTTGGTATGTAAGTGCACCACTTAACCAAACTTTTAAGTTCATCAGGAGTTTATCAACAGTGAACAGGTTCAACTCGCTCATTCCGCTAAATGCCCTTTCTAACTCCCAAACCGAAAGATCCATCAGTTGTTTGCATGTTTCCAGTGCCATCTTGGCTCTGGGATCCTTCTCAATGTCATGCAAGACCTTCGTTTCTGCGAGTTTATCACTGATTTTTTCGATGGTTATATTGAAGGCAAGTTTGATGAGTTCATATGGATTTGTAGTTGTGCTGTTTCCCGCACCTGCTATGAGATTTTCCTCACATTCTTCCTTGTAATTCGTGGGGTGACAAAGGGATTCCACGGCTTTTACAGTGGCAGCAACATGTTCATTTTTGGTACTAACAATTTCTTTATTATCTCCATTTCCATTTGAATTTGAATTCGAACCATTCTGAATGAGGTTGATACCAAATATGATAGTCCCAACTATAGCCACCAAGAACAAGGTTGAAACAGCGATGATGATCCTCTTTCCTTTATCCTCATTTCTCTCCGACATTTCAAGTACGTAGCTCCTATCATACGTGGGTTTAGTGTAAAGTTAGTGGATTTCACAAAATAAAAATAAGACATCTCATAAACATGTTTTTGAAATCTGAACATGATCTTGTTTTATTTTGATCATCGTCTTTTAGCGCTAGCACGACATGCAACTAACGTTAACAACTAACAACAATGTGTTATCACTGTTTGCATATATAATGTCATCATCAATAATAAGGACAATATTTCAGAAATTCTAAAGATACAAACAAATAAACGATTTTTTCTTCTGAAATAAAGTCACAGTGGCATAAAATAATCATATATTGCATTGAATAAATAATAAATAATGTGTATATATTTATTTACGTACTATGTGAAACAAGAACCTTACGAAGAAAAGTGGAGAGAAATGAGATCTTTAGCTAACAACTACTCTTTGTCAAAGTGTTTGGAAGAATGTGCTTTCTTCCGTGTGCTGAGGTGCAAAGTGGAGAAGTATTATATAGCCAAAAAATGGTACTTAACCCCTAATTAAGTTAATCATTCTAATGCCATTCGTGTTTTGTCAAAATACCAAATAAGAGGAACGGATAAAAAACACAGATACTTGTCTTTTCCAAAATAAGAGGGGATAAGAAAACACAGATACTAAGTTGTATATATAATTGGTATTAGTGCAATTAGTGTTTTGTTAAAATGCCAAATAATTGTCTTTTCTAAAATAAGAGAAACACATATAAAACACATTACATATTATATATATATATATATATATATATATATATATATATATATATATATATATATATATATATATATATATATATTATTATTACTGGGTGAACATGTCTTAGGTAATGTTTAGATTAGGGGGTAGACATGAGGAAGAGTGAGTGAATGGATTGAGAAGATAAAGAAAAAAAAAATTATGGTGTTGTTTATATTGAGAAATTTGGATAGTTGAAAGGATCTGAAAGAAAAATGTGAGAATTTGTAAATGATATGATGGATATAATAGGTTAAACATTTTAATCGATAAAAATAGAAGATTGCCAATTTACCTTTTCATACAAATTTGATATAAATTTAAATTTAAGTAGCGAAAATTATATTAAAATAAAATTAAAATTGCTGGGATAAAAAATAAAATTGTAAAGATTGCATGTGATTTTTCCTTACATGTTTTACGGCTTCTTTGCCTTTTATTCAAAGAAGACAAAGTCATATCCCACAATTGTATTTTTTCAAACTAAGTAGGGACAGTTTTGTCTTTGCTCATCACTGAACAGTCCACTTACTCTCATCTTTACATCTAGCACGAATCAATCCATCACTCTCTCACCCAAATTTGCTTCCTCAAATTGGAAAAAAATCCTGAAACACATGTGAGAGAAGATTCAAATTAATTTTGGTCTATATTTGAATTCACTTTGTTAACAATGTCGAGTTTGATCGACAAAATAAATTCATATTTGAGTCGAGGATGACAAGTCTTATGTATATTTTTTTCTAAATTAACCCCTTTGATTTTCTTAATTTTAAATAAAATTTATGAAATAGTAAATATATGAGATGGAGAATGGAAGTGGAGAGTGAAGACGAAGGAGGAGAGGAAGAGAGAAAGAAGAAAGGAAAAGAAAAAGGGAAAAAATGTGAAAGAAAAGGAAAAAAAACTATAAAAATTATTTTTTTAATTAATTAATTTTGGTCTATAATATTCAAATAAACTTAGTTAACAATGTGGACTTCTTCTTCACTTTAGTCTCTTAGGAAAGTTTAATGAAAGAGAATTGGCATTGACTCTTCATTACTCAAATGCTCTAACATTTATTACATTGTGTTCACATTCAAGTAATTACCGTTGGAACAAACGGATTCGAAATACTAAATGGATGTGTTGGTGTTACCTGAACTACCTAACACTAAAATGATATACACAAAATAACAAAACTACGTGATACTAGAGATGACAAATAAACCCGTCTCCGTGGATATTGTCCGAACCCGTCTCCGTTTTGACGGGGAATCCCCGCATTGACTGAGTATGGATATGGGTATGGGGAATCCCCGACTTTTTCAGTTGGGTATGGGGATGTACATATACCCGCCATATCTCCATTCTCGTTTAAATTATTAAAATATTCACAATTAATCAAGTAACCTCTATATATATATATATACATATATATATATATATATATGTATATATATATATATATATATATATATATATATATATTTTTTTTTCTATTTTTTATTTCTTTTAATTATTTCATTTGTCATGAAACTCATTCTCATCTCCAATATATTTTTTATCTTATCATAACCTTTATGTAATTATGTTAAAATGATGTATGTTAATTAAAAAAAAATTATGCCTCACATTTGAATATTTATATTATTTTTTAATATTTTTATTTATTATAAATTTTCCTTTCACATGAGAATGTTTATACTCTCAATTTAGGGTAATATAAAAAAATTATTTACTTATTATTATTATTAATTTTTGTTTAATTTGAAGAACTCTTTTGTTTCATTAAAATAATTTTCGTTATTTTTCAACCATTAAGTATATATGTTGATATTTGAAAAGTTTTCTTAATTCTCTAAGATATTTTTCGTCTTATTATACCTTAGTTATACATTTGATTTGTTTTTTTTCGATAGTCTCTCAAATTATTTCTAAAACACACATTTGTTAGTTTTTTAATATTTTTATTTATTGTTTTTATTTTCATCATGTAGAATAATATTTTGATATATTCTATCTAATTATTTTTTATTTTATAACTTATTATTAATCATAATATAATTTTTTCACTTTAAATTCTGTTTGAAGTGGTTAAAATTATATATATATATATATATATATATATATATAATGATATTTAGGAATAGTATATGATAATTCACTACAAGAAAAACATGAAATGGTGACTGATTTAGTCAGTAACCCATATCAGTCACTATTTTTCGTCATTGGTGGTAGTAGTTGATTTATTGTCTGAATTAATGACTAAATTAGTGACCGATTCAATGATCGAATCGGTACTTGATTTAGTGACCAATTTAATTACTAATTTATTTGTAATTTAATGACAAATTTTTTGGTCACTAATGATATTTCTATTTAATTTTAACCACTTCAAACATAATTTAATAATTAGTTCTCGAAGGTATTTTTCATTTTATCATACCTTAATTATACATTTGATTTCCTTTGTACGATTTCTTTCGACAATCTCTCAAATTATTTCTAAAACACACATTTGTTAGTTTTTTAATATTTTTATTTATTGTTTATTTTCATCATGTATAATAATATTTCGATATATTCTATCTAATTATTTGTTATTTTATAACTCACTATTAATCATACTGTAATTTTTTTCACTTTAATTGTATAAATAACTTTTATTTACTACAATATAAAAATTTAATGTAATTGCTATGAATATTTTTTTGTCACTATCCAACATATATTGAAGGTCAAAAGATACAAAATCTATGTTAAAATTTTATTATTATGTTTATTATTTGTTCTTTGTGTCATTTTGATCAAGTGATGTATTATAACTTTTATTAGTGTATAAAAAAGAGATTCATTATAATTTAAAAAATTGAAGTAAACAAACATTTAAAATATATTTTAATTTGAATATTTGTTTTCCTTTTATTATTATGTTTATTATTTGTTCTTTGTGTCATTTTGATCAAGTGATATATTATAACTTTTATTAGTGTATAAAAAATAGATTCATTAGAATTTAAAAAATTGAAGTAAACAAACATTTAAAATATATTTTAATTTGAATATTTGTTTTCCTTTTATACTTTTTTGAAATATTTTTTAATTTTATCAACTAAGTTCATCAATGTTGTAGTTTGCAAATTTAATAAATATTTTGGTTCACATGAAATTTTATTTGGTATTTTAATATAAAATGTAAACAATTATAATTTAGGTTAAATTATACTTTTAGTCCCTATTTTTGTAGCAAAATTTGAATTTGGTCCCTCAATTAATTTTTATCTCAATCTGGTCCCTATTTTGGGAAATTTGACCCAATCAAGTCCTTTCCGTTAGTGGTGGAGTAACGGTGTTAAATGGGGTGCCACGTGTCAGCTTCTGGATTTTTTGAATTTTTTTTTGAATTTTTTGAATTTTTTTTTTATTTTTTATTAATTTTTTTAAAATTTTTTAAAAAATTAAAATTTTGCCACGTGTCAAGCTGACATCGTGCCACGTGGCAGTGACAGTGCCACGTGTCACTATTTGGGAGGTGTCATTTTCTCATTCTCAATTTGGTCCCTGTATTTTATTTTTTGTCTCAATTTAGTCCCAATTTTTGTAAAAATTGTGCAATTTTGTCCCTCTCCAAATTGAAGCCAAATTTAATTTCTATATAAATATGCACAAATATTTCTATCAAAATTGATAATTCAAGTAAATATTTTTAACAAGATTAAGTTTATTTTAATTTATATTTTACGTTAAACTTTATTTAAAATTGTTTTAAAGTTGTTAATAGAAAATAATGTTAATAAAAACATTCATAAATTATATTGATATTTTATTACATTATACTTTAATATTGTTTTTTATTTGAATTTATATTTTAAATAATTGCATATTTTTAAAATGTGTAAAATTCAATAATTTCTATACAAATATTTTAGTTAGTATAAAAATACCAATTATATAATTTAAGAAAAATTAACTAGTTTATGTAACAATAAAAAACAAATAAATTTAAAATTTGAAAACAATTTTAAGTAAAATTTAATGTGAAACAAATTTAAAGAAACTTGGTTTTATTGAAAATATATGATAAAAAAATTAATTTGAATAAAAAAATCAAATTTAATAAAAATATTTGTATAACATTTTATAATTTTTGTTTCAATTTGGAGGGGGACGAAATTGCATAATTTTTACAAAAATTGGGACTAAATTGTGACAAAAGATAAAATACAGGGACCAAATTGAGAATGAGAAAATGACACCTCCCAAATAGTGACACGTGGCACTGTCACTGCCACGTGGCACTGTCACTGCCACGTGGCACGATGTCAGCTTAACACGTGGCAAAATTTTAATTTTTTAAAAAATTTTAAAAAAATTAATAAAAAATAAAAAAAAAATTCAAAAATAAAAAATAAAAAAAATTCAAAAAATCCAGAAGCTGACACGTAGCACCCCATTTAACACCGTTACTCCACCACTAACGGAAAAGACTTGATTGGGTCAAATTTCCCAAAATAGGGACCAGATTGAGATAAAAATTAATTGAGGGACCAAATTCAAATTTTGCTACGAAAATAGGGACTAAAAGTATAATTTAACCTATAATTTATTTTAAGGTATTTGGCATCGAAGAAAATCTTCCTAATATTGAATATTTCATAATATTTTGTTTTTTTTACTGTAATTTTTTTTCTTTTATAAAAATTAATATTGAAGTAGTTAGAACACGGGTACGGGTATGGGTACGAGATTATACCCGTTACCCGGTGGGGATGGGGATGGGAAAAAAGTTTGATACCCGTTGGGTTTGGGTATAGGGATGTGGATGAATTTTTTATGCGGGGATGGGTATGAGATAGCGAAACCCGTCCCCGCCCCGTTGCCATCCCTACGTGATACTCCCAATTTTATTAAAGTCATTTTACCTATTCTCACCATAATTTTCATTTATTAATACAACTAAGACCACAATTTTACCGTTTCAACCAATGATATATCAACTCTCAATTGCATAAAAAAATTAATATAATTCAACAACTATATAAATTAACTCAAATCATTTTTACGTTCAACTTAGAAGTTTAAATCATTTCAATAAAACACAAACAATTTTCCTTTACAAACAACTGAAAAAGAAAAGACTGAGAACCCTAAATTACATCACCTCACTAAACAAAAATGATAAAAAGCTAAATAAATCAAAATAAAACATTATATACTAGTATAACATATTAACCTTATAATATGATATATGGGACAAAAAAAATAAAGAAAATGTATTAAAAAATAATTATCCTTAATTAAATTTTTATCGGAGGAAAATGATTTAGATAAGAAAAGTAAAAAATTAAAAAAAAAAGCTTTGAAAAGTTAAATAAAAGTCATAAATAATTTTAAAAAAATTACAAACATATGATAAGTTTAAAAATAAATAACTAAATAATTTGAATACTTATTAATAATTTGCAATGTTATCATTTATTCTTTTTAAAAATATTCAAAGTAAATCAGAAAAATCGGTTCTAATATTTATTAATAATTATGTTCACATTTAAAAAAAGACTATTTTTTAAAATATGTTGAAATTTTACCATAAAGTATTTTTTTTTCAAGTGTGTTAAAATTATAACATATTTTGAAAGCATTTTATGATTGATAAATTTGACACATTCAATTAAAATTTTCAAAATAACATCAATTGTCTTTTAAGTCCTTATATTTTTTATGGTGGATACACATACTTTCTCAATTTCATTTTTCAAAAGAAACTCCAAAAAGTAAAAAATACGAAAATTATGTTCGCCTGACAACATTATCATCATGAACGACATGTAAAGATACGAAAATTATTATTTGACTTCTGAAGAATTATTTTTCTAGTGTGTTAAATTTTAATTCACTTCTCCAAGGACTTTCTGAATGTCTTAAAATCTCTGAAAACTATTTTTCAGAGTATTAAAATATTAATATATTATGACCAATCATTTTCAGAGAAAAGAATTATAAAAGAAGTATATTAGTGAAGTTAGAAAAAAAAATATTTGTAATTACTATATTACTTTTCAATTTTAATAGCAAAGATTAGGGTGATAATATGGTGGGTACCAAATTTCTCTATAAAATCCATTCTCATCTTGATTTTTACATCCAATGGGAATGAATTTTTATCGTATTCCATCCTAACAGCGTACATTAATATTTATGTCTGAATTCGTCTCTTAACTTTTTTAGATATGACTTAAATATTTTTATAGAAAATAGATATTATTAAATATTAAATATCAAAGTAATATATATTTCTTTTTTTCCAATATGAACATAAAAAAATAATTATATAAATATTAAATAAAAAATTAAGGTATAATTACTCGTATAGTACCCAGTTTAGGACTAGTGTGTCAAATAGGTACCCGGTTTTAAAAAAGTGTCAATTGCATCACAACTTTTGAAAATTGCTTCAATTAGGTCTCTTTCAGACAAAGTTGACTAACGCCGTTAGTCAACGTGCCACATGTCAATCTGTGGTTTTTTTAATTTTTTTTTTAAAATTTAAATTTTTTTAAAAATTTTTAAAAAAATAAAAATAAAAATGCCACGTGTCAAGTCTGTGACACCCCGACTACTATACTAAATAATTATTATTTGATAAAAAAATATGGAATCAAATTTTTTTTTCCATACGATTATCCTTGAGAGAATATTAATAATAACATAACTTCATATTCATATATGTAGTTTGCATCTATGTAATTGTTCATGAAATATTACAAAAATATATATTTGTTAAATATTAAGAGTCCTACATCAGAATAGAAGATTTTCTATATTTTTAACATCTCCTAAAGATATTAATAGAAATTATCCATGAGTCAATCTTCAGAAGATCCACCAATAATATCCCGAACAACTCTCACTGAGCAGGTTCCTCTTCTGCTCATGGCTCATGCAACAGGTACATATGAAAGAAAAATATGAAAGGAGTGAGGTCTTTATAAGCCTTAAATATCAATCTTAATAAACTCAACAAACAATGCAGACACCGGGGGCCTAGATTTGGACCTATAACCACCAAACTTGATCTTGTTTTACCAGACATATGGATCCATATTCCACTTCTGATGATCCAATCTGAACATCAAAAGTTGCTTTGGGAAGTGATTAGGTAGTTGAGTATTTCTCATAAAATATTGGTACAATCATAATTATTTCTTTCTCGAGAATATTAGCCATTCATCGGCTCACAAAAGAGATATATACTCACTACCTAACCTTGGTGATGCCGAGCAGGTATCTGATAGTTCCAAGTTTGGCCTATGAATATCCTAGTCCAGAGCGCTATTCTGAACTATCCAGATATTCACCTACTTGGTAAAACTTCCTTAGACCCCACCATGGTCCCTGCCTTTCATCCCGCAGTGTACCAAACTGTGACTTCCCAAATACAAATACTTTGACACTGGTTTAATCTCAACTTATTGAAACCAGACTTAACTCTTACTTAACTGACACACTCTTGAGTATTTTCAAAGGTCATAAAATGTGATGACTATCAATTCATGTCATTGTATAAACAATATACAAAGAATATAAAACAACGATAAAATGTATATGCAAATTTCTTCTATCCAAGCTCACTAAATAAATAATATATACTTTCACTTCACATTTATTTATTTTTAATTGTAAAAATAATGATAAAATAAGAATCAAAGCAAGAACTTTAAATAAATAATTAGATAAGGGTAAGAACGTTATAAATAAACAAAAATATAAATTAAACAGGAGCAGTACGTAATTGGAGATTAAATAAAATAAATAAACAGGACCAGTGCATAACTGGAGATAAATTAAATTAAATAAAATAAATAAATAGGACCAGTGCGTAACTGGAGATAAATAAAATAAACTAAATAAACAGGATCAGCGTAACTGGAGATAAATAAAATAAATAAACAGGATCAGTGCGTAACTGGAGATAAATAAAATAAAATAAATAAATAGGACCAGTGCGTAACTGGAGATAAATAAAATAAAATAAATAAATAGGACCAGTGCGTAACTGGAGATAAATAAAATAAAAATAAATAAATAGGACCAGTGCGACTGGAGATAAATAAAATAAAATAAATAAATAAGACCAGTGCGTAACTGGAGATAAATAAAATAAATAAATAAATAGAATCAATACATATTTAGAGATTAAATAAAATAAATAATAAACAGGAGCAGTGTATAATTTAAGATAAAATAAAATAAATATAAGAGGATAATAAATGAAAATAAGTTAATAGAATAATATATGAGTCAAAATAAATAAAAGATTAATATAAAACCCATGAGCTTATCAAGATTAATATATAAGAGCTTAACCTCACTCCCCCTTACCTTATTGATTGAAGAGCACACTAATAATATTTGTAGAGGATTAGGATCCCTTTAAATTTTTGCTCTAAACTTTATTTTCCTATTTTCTTTTTCTTTCTCCTTTCTTTCTTCTCTCTTTCTCTCTCTTCTTGTCTTTCTCTCTCTTCTCTCTTCTTTCTCTTTCTCTCTCTTCTTTCTCTCTCTCCTTTCTTTCTCTTTCTCTTTTTCTTTCTCCTTCTTTCTCCTTTCTCTTTCACTTTCACGTAAGCTCCCTCCCTCATCCATATATATAATTTATGCATGTGCTATTTGATTTTTCAAGTCATAATTGCCTTCATTAAGAGATAATGTTTATCTCTTCTTATCTTTTTTTTTTCTTCTTTCTTATCTTTTCTTCTTATCTTCTTTTCCCTACTTCTCCTTTTATTTATTTTTTTTCTATATATTTTTATCTCTTTTAGAAAATTCATATATATATATATATATATATATATATATATATATATATATCTTTTTTTTTACACACACCTATTTAATAATATTTTTAATGTTTAAACTACATCATAATAAAATACAAAACATTAGTAAACATAGAAGATTTTCTAAGTGTTTTATTTAAAATAAATAATACAGTTTATTAAAAAAAAAAAGATGTTACAAAGTCCCTGTGTGTGACACGTGGCATTGTCAGTGTCACGTGGTATTGTAATGCCACGTGTCAGTGTCACTATCAGATGTCATTATGTTGATCTCGATTTAGTCTCCATATATGTCTTTTTGTTTCAATCTAGTACCTAAATATGTGTAGTTGATTTAATTTTGTCCCAATTTCTTTTTTAATAATTAAAATATTTTTGTAATCCATTTTTTATAAGATTAAAAATAATTAAGTATAAATATTTTTACAAAATTAAGTACTAATATTTATAATGTTTCTCTCAATTTCATACCAAATTTATTATTTGTATAAATGTTATACTAATATTTTTATTAAAAACGACTTTTTAACATATTACTTTATTAATTACTTTTTCATTAAGTACTCATGTTTTGTTAATTTTTTTTTAAAATAGAATAATATTGTATCTTACTAATTTTAAATCAAAATTTCTATTGGTATGATTGTTATACTGATTTTTTTTTATTAAAAATGACTTAATAAAATGACTTTTACCACTAAATTTTAATATAAATATCAAATACTTAATTTTTGTAAAACTTTTATACTTAATTACTTTTAATTTTATAAAAAGATATTTTAATTATTAAAAAATATTAGGTCAAAATTGAATCAAATACACATAAGTAGGTACTAAATTGAAACGAAAAAACATAAATGGGGACTAAATCGAAATCAACACACATCTGATAGCGATACTGACACGTGTCATTGCAATGCCACGTGACACTCACAATGCCACGTGGCACTCACAATGCCACGTGTCACACACAGGGACTTGACAAGTGGCATTTTTAATTTTTTTTTTAAAAATTTAAAATTAAAAAAAAATCAAAAAAACCACATATTGACACGTGGCACGTTGACTAACGGCGTTAGTCAACTCTGTCTAAAAAGGGCCTAATTGAAGCAATTTTCGAAAGTTGGGATGCAATTGACACTTTTTTAAAAGCGGGTACCTATTTGACACACTAGCCCCAAACTGGGTACTATACGAGTAATTAAACCAAAAATTAAATAACAATTTGATAAAATTAAAATAATTATATAAAAATATATCAAATATACTTTAGAAATAAACTACAAAATGTCATAAAAAAATATATAATAATTTAAAGAATAATAAAAGTAGGATTAAAGTGTGTTTTCTTGAATTAGATATGAATATTCACGCCAAATTGAGATTGATTTATATTTTAAAATTTGATATATTTTGGTTGCTAAAACTTTAAAGATAAATGAATATAATTATTTTAATTTAATTAAATTGAATATTTTTAACGTCTCATATATTTTCTAATTAATATTGAAGTGGAACGTGTCAAAGTATACAAACATTTTAAATGTTAATGTAAAGTAAAATATTTTAACACGTTAAAAAATTTTAATGTAATTAGATTAAGAAAACTATATTCATTCATTTTTAAAGTTGTGAAAACTAAAATATATTAAAATTTCAAATATACACAAATTTTAATTTCACATAAAAATTTAAAAGACTAAAAATATATTTAATTTAAAAATAATATAAACCAATTAATACAAGAATTTATAATCAATTCAAATAATATTTACAGAAACAAATAGTTTCATTTATCATCATTTTTATAAGGTAAGAGAATTTCCAATTCTTTCGTCTAACTTTCAAGTTATCAAAGGTTAAATCATGAAGGTGACAAAGATAATAGATGTACTCAAAGTAGAAAAGAGCAATACTTATTCAGAAGAATTAATTTGTTATCCTATCTTACAATCCATCTTATTAATTTTGTAATCAATCATTTAATTTTTATTTTAACTTAGTTTAATATGTTGACATCTCACTTTTTCTTTTATAATTCTTTAGCAATATTAAATAAGAATAAAATATTAATAAAATGGATTGTAAGAAAGAAAGGGATAAGAATTTAAACGGTTGTAAATGCTCACCCAAGCATAATAAGACATAGGTGCACTCCACTAAATTGCCAACAAGGGTACAATTTTATAGCAGTAACTTCATTTTCATGGTCCCAAAAGCCAGAGATAGCGTAGTAGCAACAATAGAGAGGTACCCAGATTCCAGAAAAGAAC
Source organism: Vigna unguiculata (assembly GCF_037176805.1). Lineage (NCBI taxonomy): Eukaryota > Viridiplantae > Streptophyta > Magnoliopsida > Fabales > Fabaceae > Vigna > Vigna unguiculata. The sequence goes on from NC_140796.1 coordinate 47,680,400, forward strand.
CAAAACGCGCTTATCGATGGAATAGTACAATAAAGTTTTAAACTTAGGAGAGACAAGCAAAACCAGACTGGCCATTGGTGGTACTAGTTTTCCGAGGTTGTCACAAGTCCATGGGAAAAGTGAAAGAGCAACCCACTTCACCAATCAAACCATCTTCTTCTTCTTCTTCTTACGTTATACTTCTGCTTCAAATCATGAGCAAAAGGAGAACCTGGGTATGTGTTTTTGTGCTTGTTTATGGCTTGCTCTTCACATCTTCCTGGAACATTCTCAAGTCCATGATTTCGTGGTACAAGTTGCAAGCTGAGTCATCATCATCATCATCTTCTTGTTGGTGGCCTGCACTCTCTGCCTCGCTGCTTCTCGGAGCTGTTTTTGGGGTTCTTTCAATGGTGGCAGCTTTTGCTGTGGTGGTGCCTGCGGTTCTGGTCACGTGGATCGCCATAGTGGTGTTGTTGGCTTTCTTTGGTAAGCCTAAGAGGACTTTGGTTGTGGAGGGAAGGAAGATTACGAGGGAGATTTTCAGTTTTGTGGTGAAGGTTTTGCTGAAAGAAGGGAATATAGTGGCTGCTGTTTGTGCTGTTTTGGGCTACTTTGTTCTTGGGAGAACAAATGGAAAAGGTGTTGACTCAATTGCTTTAGATTAAGTTTCATAATTGATTTTGATTCTGAGGTTAGTTTTTAGGATTTGGGTTGGTAAAGTGTATTGATCTCTTTATTTTGCATTGATTTAGATTAAATTCAGATTTAGATTAGGTAAAGTGTCTTTAATGAAATTGTTAAATTGTTAAATATCATTACCTCCTAAACTTTATTTTAATTTTTAATTATAAAAATAAATGAATATAATTATTTTAAATGTAGTATGTACATGTGTTAATTTTTTTTTACATGTTAAATAATGTTTGAGTAATATATTTAAACTAATATGTATTCAGTGATATAACCAATTCAAATCAGTTTTTGATACATCAAAATATTTAACATAATTAAATTAAAAGATTTTATTTATTTATTTTTAATATTTAAAAGTTAAATTATATAATTTGGTGTAACAACAAATTTCAATTTTAAGTTAACTTAAAAAATAAAAATATATTTAATAAAAATCTTCTATACTCGATCGGTGTAATGACCTTTCTGTCTTATTCTTTGTCTCGAATTTTTCCAAAGATTGGTCTTGTTTGTTTGTCAGCAAACTATTTTCGTTCAGCAAATTGTTACTCTGAAAATTTGAAGCTTTGATCATATACTGAAAAAAGGAAACTAATGAGCTACAAAGTTTGAGAGTGGACAGTGCTAGTGTGTCAATATTCAAAAATCAAATCAATAAGACAAAGCTTGTTTCTTTTGTATTTTTGTTGAATAAGATAAAGTATAAAGCATTCAGAAATAGTTACTATTGGAGGTGAATTAGTGGAATTTAGTTGTAATGTCCTTAGGAAAGTACAATTAACAGTGAAATTAATTCTAAATCACTCAATGATATATAAAGGTATATCTATCTCTATCACTCAGCCCCTGATTTCACCGTTGATGCTAACAAATTACTCATTGCAAGGAAACATACAAGAACACTTGGTTTACAATGTGTTGTTTAAAGAGATGAAAATGTGAAGAAAAAAGTAAAGACCATTTTCTCATTTATTTAGACGAATGAAAGAAAAAAATAGAAATAAATTGTATAAAAATGTGTCCAAATTAAAAATATCTACATATTTAGCGTAGAAAATGTGATCTTCTGCTCCACCATTGTTTAATATAAAACTGTTTCTATTATATTTTTTATGTTAAAAAAATACTATTTTTCAAAAAAGGTTTATAAGAAAAATAGCACTCCCTTCCTCCCATGTTTCTAATAACTAGAGATGGGAGAAAAACTAAAGCCATATAAAAGGACAGATCAACAACTCAAAATGCTGTAATCTAACAAAAAGAAAGAGATAAGAATAAATTTCAATTTTTTACTGTCTAGAATGAGAATGGACATGAGATGAATTTAAGAACCTCATATAGGCCAATATAACGCAAAAACAAAAGAAAAAGTGGGTCTAAACAGATTTAGCTGAGGACTTTTTTGCAGTAACAATCTGGAATATACGAAGGCCCCTGCCAAATGCCTCGTTGAAGAGAATCCTAGTTTGCATGGGCTGAAACCCAGGCAACCATGAGAGCAGAGCCACAGGGACCATAACAATGATCCCAAATAATGTATCATATAAACGAGCCAAGGAAACAACAACATTCCAAACTATGCTGTGCTGCAAAAATGGCCTGAATACTTGTGCAATCAGTATCATGCCCCACCCTGTGGGAATGAATGCCACCAAGCTAGTAAAAATGTCCATGAACTTGAATTTAGTGAATTTCATCAACACAAGTATCAAAAGTATGGCAAGAACTATCACCAAGGACTGGACCAACCGAAAATACAGGTGCTGTTTTGCTTCATATTCATTCCGGGAATAAGCCACCACCACATAAATCCCGAACACAAAGAATACATAAATCCAAGATACAAAGTAAACACCAATGCTGGTACTTCCCGCAGCTATGTCTAGCCGGTACACAATACCGTATTGGAATATTAAGAACCGTAGATCTAAAATTATCTCAAAAAGCTTTCCCCAAATTCCAGTTAGCCTTAGATGATCCTGTTCTTCGTACCACCACCTTTCCCAGCTCTGTTCAGCTTTAGCAAAGAAGCCTTGGCGTTGCCAGATCCAGTTCATAAACTCGTCAAAATCACGCACGGTTTTCAGCCAGTCAAAGCCACAAGGATTGAACAGAAATGGTGTCATAATCCATGATGCAACTAAGAACCAACTGGAGAAGGTCATGGCTATGTAAACAAATGTGTCAGTTGCCACAGTACTTTGTGTTGAATAAACTATTAGTATTAGCCCCAGTTCAATTGCTTTCACAAAATGGCTGCGAGCATACAGTCTATAGTTTTCGGCAAAACTCTTGTGCTCTACCACAAAACCACGACCTGTGGCTCGGTATTTTGCCCCACCATGCAGGATGGTTCTTCCGAAGAAGTGGCTACGCGTGCCCATAGAGAACGTGTAGAAAACTGATGAAAGTTGGAGCTGCATGGTCAAGAAGTCCCATACAGATTGAAGGAACCCTTGTTCAAGGGAATTCTCCACAATCATTGGAAGGGCAGTGAAAAGTCCAATTTGTACTATGAACTGTTGACTCAAAATTATACTAAGTGCTTTATTATTGCTTTTTACTATAGCAGCTTCAATACCACTGAGAGCAAGCATTAGCCTGCCCCACAAAAATGCATATACTGTAAGAACAATCATCATTGTGTTGAAAAAGAACCCTACTGTAGTGTAGAAGAATGACAACATCCTAAAGAAATCTAGTTTGTGACCCAACCTATACACATCTCTGCTTAGGACTTGTTCCCCATTTCCACTTGCAACCTTTGCTTCAAACATTGAAACTTGGTTCAAACCAACATCTCTTCCCTTTCCTACCTGAATGTACTCATGATGTGTGACATTGCCACCACGAAGTGTACAGTTAAACCCTGCAAAAATGTCCTCGCTTATGTTGATCACTCTTGAGGCTTTGCTAATACCACCTCTAGTTATGAACCAAAATCTGTCAAACACATCTGGGTGGCCATAATGCATTCGAACTTTCAGAGGGTTTGCCAAAACCCTTTGTCCCAAGGTGACAAAACTCATTTCTTGAGCTGACATGAACCATGCAAGAGAAGAAACAGAAGCAGTGAAAATGTGTTCTCTCACTCCCAAGATAGTGGGTTTCCTGATACCATAGTAGTACCTGTATTCTTCCAAGAGATTTCGTATTTTAAGTGCCTCCTCGAAGTAGTTATCCTGGTTCATATCAATGGTCTGAACTGCATCCCCGCGAGTGAAGATTATGGCGTGGTTTTGATTCTCTGGCTTTCCTTCTCCAAGTTTTATGGGACCTGGCAGCTTCACACGGTAAATTTCTACCTCCTTTTCCAATTCTCGATCATACTTAGCAAGAACAGAATAATACTCCTTCTCATCACTTCCAAAGGGAACCTCATCAACATAAGCAACTCGAAGGGCTTCGTTGTTTTTCATCAGATACAAAATTTCTTCTGCACGGGGGTCCTTTCTTTCTTTCTGAGCTCCATATATCTGGCAAGAAATCACATATGTGAATTTCATTAATGCAGTCCCACAGTCATGGCCTTTGAATGACAATCTTGCTGAACTGTTTTCTCTACTTAAACTCATAGGGGAAGATAGTGACTTATTGGAGGTAGATCCATCTGAGTTGTCTTGATTCAGTGAAACAAGTTCACGTGTTCCTTCTTGAATCTCTACTTCAGATGCAGAATCCAGAAATGCCAAAAGCTTGAGGCCCTTATAGTAGTACATCATTCCTCTAACAGTCCTTGATAGTGTCTGGCCTCTATAGGATGCCCAAGACCTCAAATCTCCAAGTTTATCAGTCCATATATCACTTTCATTCTTCATCCCCTCCCTCCTCATCCTCTCCATAAAATTATTCCACTCATCATCATATATAGTCTGCAAATAATACAGGGTTGATATCCCATCTTCGTTCCCAACTCTTAGCTGTTCTTTACTGTAAACTACTTCTTCACTATAGTAAGGTGTTAGAACACTGAAAGCCATCATTTTCTCTACCCGGGGGGCATGGGGCATCTTCATAAAAAGCGAATTAGTAAAGAAAGTAATCCTTCGTCTTGCTTCAAGATTAACTGGGACGTTTTCCATTGAATCTCTAGATGTGAGAATAGTAAGCAAGCGTCGAATCTCTCTGTAGAAATTCTCATTGACAGTCTCAGGCAACTGAATGGCATTCTCGAAAAGTAGAACTTTAGAAGAATCTGGATTTTGTGGAGCCAAACCGTCCTCCCTAAGTCGTTCAATATTCCTTCTTTCCTTGAAAAAATCTCTGACAACAATCTCATAAAGGGCCTGAAGGGTCTTAACCATTTGGCTAGAATCTGTTTGTTTCTTGTTCAATAACTCCAAAAACTTTATCAACTTGATATGGAGTTGGAGAAGTGCAGTGGTTTTGAAAACTTTAGTAAACTTCCCGATCTCGAGAGAGTGATCAATTTCTTGAAACAGAACCATCACAATAGAATGTTCTTCACTGTTAGGTTTGATGATCTGAAGAAGCAAGTGTTTGATGCAATCGTAGGTTTCTATGACAGCACATCGCCTAAATTCATGCTTGCATATCTTACTCCAAAGCCTCTTATCAGGAACATCAACTAACTCTTTAGCCTGGCTGAGCGCCAGTAATAACTCATTGCAAAGAAGAAAACATGGCCAACGAATAACCCTTACGTTCCAAGAGTTTTTTGGCAGCTCCAGAAGCTCAACCTCTCTGTCAGATATGATGTCCTCCTCCCTAAAACACATAATTACCTCATTCCATAACAATGCAAACTTATTAGCCTCTCTCTGATTAGACTCAAGCTTCATATAAGAATGACCAAACCCGTACCGTAGCTTCATCCTGTGAATCACATCCTTAACTTTGTTACTCAATGCTCTGCTTGCATTCAACGACTGCTCCTCTGGCATTAGATTAAACAAAACTGCACTAGCGAAAAACTGAAACCTCAACTTCAGCTGTTTCATGCTTCGAATCTCGCCCAAGTGTGCAAACAACCCCACATTCGCCCCAACCAAAGATGAATATATTGAATACCATATTTGAATATCCATCAGATAAATCAAAATAACCGGAAGCCACAGTAATCCGAGAGCAAACCAAATACCGTTTCGAAAAAGCTCATGCCACAGGTAATTGATATCCTTAAGGTTCAAAATCATCTTCGATGGACCAACCATTGGCCTAATCTGCAAAAAGTAGCTGAAACAAAACTTCGAGGCCAGAACCACAACCCAGAACAAGGTGTACCCAATGTTGTCCGTAAGACTTTCACTCAATCCACGACCAACGAATGTCCTACTTTGAAACCACCACGACAACATGAAAAATACCCTCCAATCCTTCTTCTCAATAAAATTCCTGACCCAAGGAAGAATAAGAAGTACCAAAGCCAAAAGCTCCGGAACCATGAAAACAAAAACAACCTCTAGAAATTTCACCAGCCGTTTGTTTGCTTCAACAGACCAATTTCCATCACGGTTTCTCTGTTCCCATATTTTCTGATAAAAAATGAAAAACACAATGAACCATGCGGCGGCAACCACGGCTTTTAGCACCATCTTCATTCCAAGTCCAATTTTCTCCACGGAAACCAACCTGCTATGACAACATATACGTTATATTACAACTTACAAGTAAGGCTCGCGGGATAGATACATATATGAATGCATGAAACGAAACAAAGGAAACCAACGATGTTTCAGACCCAACGTTACCTCCATTGCATCACTATATCGAGCAAAGACTGCAAAAACCTGAGAGCACTCCACGTGAAGAAGATGGTTAAAACCCGAACCTGCAAGTCACGATCCCTCAATGCATGCCAAGGATAGCTTTTATCCTCCCATGCAACAATCAGAGCAGCCTGAAGGAACAAAACCAACATAACCCAAAGCCTATGGAAACTCCTAAACAAGTTCCAAAACGACCGTCGTTCCACAAACCCGATCTTCCTAACGCGCTTGTCGAAGAAACCACTCCCAATATCAAGAGGCCACTTGAGCTTCTTAAAGCAACGTTTATCCCAGAAAAACTCGTTTATGTCATCGTAGTTTCTCCACTTACAGTGAGGCACGGTTCCGTTCCTACTACTCTCAACCTCGGAGAGTAGGACTCGGTAAATCGGTTGCACCACGCGATCGAGGAAGCTTTCCCGGTGAAGTGAGGCTTGATGGAAGTTGTTATCGTCATCATGGTTTTGTAGTAATTTGTTGAGGTCCATGGCCATGTGGTGAAAGATGTAGGAGAGGCATTCGGGGAGGAAGCGGAGGTTGGCCGCCTCCCCCCAGATGAGGAGGTAGAGGGAGACGTAAAGGAGTTCGAGGCGGTGGTTGGACGAGGAGTTATTGTCGGAGCGGTAGGAGATGTTGACGGCGGGTTTGACAAGGAGGTAGGAGCACCAGGAGGTGTAGTTACGGAGGAGTTTGGAACGGAAGGAGCGGAGGAGGGTAGCGTCGAGGGTTTCTTGGGGAGGGGAGAGGCGCATCTGGGCATTGGCGAGGTGGAGAACGAGGTTCTCGCGCTGGTTTCGGACGTTGTCGTTTTGGAAGCCAAAGAAGAAGCCAAGCCAGTCCAGGAGGTCCATATCAGGGTGCCATTGCGAGGGGAGGCGAAGGTCGCCGACAGAGCGAAGGGCGGCGACGGCGGCACAGACCTCCGGGAAGCGGAGAGAAGGGTGGTCGATGGTAGGGGTGTGGAGGGGGAGGATGTTGTATGGGTGGTCGGTATCGTCGTGGTGGTGGTGCTGATGAGTGTAAGGCATGTGATGGTGAAGAACGAGGATCTACAACACACTGAGCTTGTTACGCCAGTGTCACGGTTAGCCCAAAACGACAGAAGACGGGTTAGTTTGTTATAAACTCTCATAAATTATTTATTACATTTTCGCAATAAATATATAGAATTTGGTTAACATATTAATACACTTAATATATTTATAATCTAGCTTTTATATATTTTATTAGTTAGTTTTCTTTATTTTGAATCACATTAATTGTTAAGCTTCTTATTTTTTCTATATATTTTTACTAAAAATAACTCTTAAACAATAACCAATTTAAATCACAGTCATTATAATAATCAATTTATAAAAAATATTATTAAAATAATTATGGTTACAAATAAATATTATAATTAGTTAATAAATTAATTAGAAACTAATTTAAAAATTAATTTCTTTGATAGGAAAAATTTTGGTCTCATTAATGTTTAGTAACCAATTTTTTTTATAGTCTAAATCTTGGTAACTATATTTTTAAAACTAATTTAAAAATCAATTATAATTTTTTATTTATAATAATACTTATTTTAAAAATTAATATTTTTTATCGTCTAATTTGGTATCTAAGTTGGTCTTATCACTAAAATATATTATAAATTATTAACGAGAGATTATCTTTGTAGGGTTTTATCTCTGTGCAACCCAAACTTAGGTTTACATTTGTTTTTTAATATATATTTTGTTTTAGACAAAGATAAAAGAACAAGAATGTCAGGTAGAAATAAAGCGAAAATATCATTAAAACAAAGTAAAGAATGAGATGTGAATTTTATATCTATTATAAGTATGGATTAATTTGTAGTGGATGCTACAAAACCAGAGATGGAAAGAGAAGAAATTTGCATGTTGGTCAATACAATAGGGTCCAAAATTCATACTTCAAACATACATACAAACACTGCATGCAATGTGCATGGTAATTAAATTCTAATGTTGAATCTAATAATTTTTAATATAAACAATTTTGATTAATCGTCGCTGTAGACAAGAATTACCTTTCACAGGTTGATTTCTAACAATTTAATTTCTTTATGAACAAATGGATTCGTATAATTCCATTCACGGAATCAACAATAAATCTTGTATAATAATCCTGATTTCTAAAACACGTTATATTACATCCAAGTTTAGTATTACATGCATGATAAAACACGCAATGTTTTGAGAGTTTGAACAGAGCATCCCACCATTGTTCAAACGGTATATGCAGTAGAGGCACTTCACCCTGACCATCCCCTCTGAGGATTATGCACCTTCAACCGGTCAAGTACAGAATTAAAATCAATATGCTGCTCAGTTTCTTGCATCCTCTGGATCGTGCTTATCACGTGATCACCTCTATATCCTATGCTCACAAATTTCTCGATCAGTTCATTGTTGGGATTGACTCGAAGAAATTGTGACTGGCTAGAATTCTGAACCATAAAATTATGTGGTGCAGAGTTGTGAAGGGAAGCACTAGTTGGAGGATATCCACCTTGAGCAGTATGAGAAGGTTGTTGTTGTGACGGATAATGTGATCTTGCATTCTCACCATCATACACCGTGAAGGAACTAGCAGGAGGATGAGTGGTGTAGATCCCGCTAGTTCCATACACATGTGGTTGTGCTGAAAAAGAGCCCTTCATGTGTTGGAGCGTAGGTTGTTGGGGAACTGTTCCACCACCTCCACTGTATCCATGTGGTAGAACCTCACCATGGCTGGGTACTTGAGGTGGAATCCCTGAATAAGAGAGTTGCATCGGCATGCTGTTCCGTGGTGGTGGTCGTAGTGGTAGTGGTGGTGTTTCTGTCGGAAGATGATTTGTAGCTTGGCTGGTAGAATAAGGAGTATAAACATTTGTGACAGGGGGTCTTACTTGAGACTGGATTGAGGGTGGTTGGGAAGATTGCACATCCACCTGCTGTGGTGGTAACTGTTGAGGCCATTGCAATTGTTGGTGCTGTGGCTGCTGATACTGAGATAACTGTTGCCCGGGTGGGGATTGGGTTACCGGAGACGATGAAGTTGATGGTGGAATTCGATAGTGTGGATCACACGCCAAATATTGATTCCAAGCTTGTGGATTGGAGGGGGTAGGCGGCATCAGATAATGACGAGGTTGTTGAGTCGCTTGACTCACATTTGGGGGTGGCACTTGATGAGGTAAGGCAAGGGCTAACTCTAGGTTGTGTGTGTCAGATGCATTATCAATTCTTCTTGGATCAATGGAAGAAGGTGAAGATCTCTCCTCATTAGACTGTGTATGGCTTGAGGAAGATGATTCTTTACGAATGAGTTGAAGCTTGGCTAATTCTTTCTGAGTCTCTGCCAGCTCTTGCTTGTCTCTCAAAATTTGCACAGACCTGTGTACCTACATCAACAAGACGGTTAGACGTGGACTTTAAACCTAATTCAACCGTACAAAATCAACTTGTAGGATGAAAATTGCTCTCGCTTATATATATATATATATATATATATATATATATATATATATATTGCGAATAAATACATGACAGACTTAGGTTTATTCTAAAAGTTTCTGCAGCCAACCATAGGATTCATTTTACTGTTTACCATACAGGATGCGAACACATATTGTAGTTACTCATCCACCAGAGAGATAGTTTCTAACTCTAAGACAAATCTATTAATCAAGCAGATTAAAAAAACGGAGAAATAAAAGCTAACTTAAAGGACATTGCAGATTCTATCAATTAAAATTAAAACTTACTTCTTGAAGGTGTTTATCAAGAGATTTGAGTTTTGAATCTGCCTCTTCATGATCACTGTTTAAATCAGATCGCATTGCTCCAATTGATTTGTCAAGATTGTAACAATATAATTCCAAGTTTGACAGCCTTGAACTGATTCCCTCAAGAAACCGCAGAAGGTTATCGGTACATGTTTTCATAGTCTTCTCAACAGTGACAATCACATCCTGGCTCAAAGAACCCTCGGACGAACTATAGGCAGTAGCAGGAACTGTGGATGTTTTTGCCATCCTCGATGCATGAAAATCCTATAAAAAAGGCAAAATTTGGAGATTTGAGATACACTTGAGGACACATGGATAGGATCTTCATATTACTATTTGCACAAAGCTACCCTCTATCATTATTCTCACTGCTAACCAGTTAGCCTCGTCATTCTCGCATCGATGCCTAAAACTGCAGAACACTTTTCCCAACTCAAACCACATTAGAAACACACATTCTTAATTTTATTCTCGACGAACCAGTCGGTATATATTTATTTTCATCGTGGTGTTAATTAACCAGCTCATGCATCCATGCGTCTACTCAACAAAAATAACACTTCATTTCATTGCACTAACATGCTAAAATAAAAACAACCAAAAGAAAAATAGATATAGCAATGAAAAAAACAGTCCCCCACCCGTGGTCACAACATAGTGCCAAAAATGAAAACTTTCCCAAAACCATAGCCATTTGTGCATACCCAGATTTGGAATTTTCCTTTAAAGGGCGAAAAACGCAAAGTCAACAAGGAAAACCGTCACGGGTATGTTTGTGTTACCTTGGCGGTATCGATGTAAATGCCGTTAGAAGAGCCGTTGTTGGTATTATTGTCCTCGTAGGAACATAGGATGTCACCAGAAGTAAAATCAAAACCCTTGGAAGCACCGTTGGCGAGACCCGACGGTAAAGACGCCATGAACGGAGGTGAAGGCGGCGGGTGAGGTTGAGAGAGAGAAAGAAAGAAGCTTTGTGTGAAAGATATAGGAATCTGTGGAGCTGAGATGGAGAGAGTGTGTAACGTTGCTTGTCTGCTAAAAAAGGAAGTTTCGTTTGTATTTGAAAGATTAGGTGAGATGAGAATTAAAAAAACGTGGTACATCACTATTAAATTAATACATTAATGGAATTAATTATTCATAGTTTAAGAAATGTAGAGTACCATCTTTTTGACTGCTTCGTACGTATATCAAGAGAATAATTATGATATTAGCACAAGTTAACTATCCAAAAAAATTGATGGTTGAGTTCAAAAAACACTTCATTGTAATTTGCCATGAAAAAAATATGAATTACCAACTTTGAATCATAAGAGAATTGTGTAAGTTTACGTCTCATTAAATGTTAAATACAATGGAGAGTTACCTATAAAAATATACATTATACACATATTATCTTATATCATGCTTGGTTTATAATGTTTGTGACATTATCTTATCTTATATGTGTCTGAATTATAAGATATTTCTTAAATTAAAAAAGTTAAAGAGTGTTGTATACGTGTTGCATGCGTGTTGGTTGTGGCTCGGTTCAAAGTATTGTGAGAAGAATTGATTAAGCATGCCACGTGGTGCCGTCTTCACACGCCACCTATCTTCTACTCCAAAGGCATTGATTAAAAAATTATGACAGATCTTTTATCGAAAATTAAAAAATTATGAGAAATTTTTTTATCAAAAATCATAAAATATATTTTTACAAGAGAAATATTTTTGTTGAAAAATATTCGTAAAGACCACAGTTTTTCCTGATGAAGATGAAAACAGAACCTTCTCGAAGATGGCAGACCATATAATCTCGAATCTTGACCATGGATTCCATTCCACACAAAAAAAAATGTTAACATATGTGAGGAAAATATACGTGTTAAAATTTGAGTCAGGAAAATTTAGGTTAATTAATATCAACATATCTGAAACTGAAGAAAAAGTAATTTATTATCATTTTTAAGTTAATTAAAATCTAAACACTTCCTAAATCAAACTGTTATTATGACTGGGTAAAAGTATTATGTCAATGATATTGTATCTTCGCATTTCAAAATCTAATGTGTTGAAAAGAATAATAATTAAGATTTTTCATTACTTTTAATTTCTTTGATGGAATATCTTCCTGCCTAATTAAGTATTTAATTTTCAGTATATTCTATGAGTATATTTTTTTTTATTTTTAACAAAATATGATTTACGATTTAGTCAACTTGTATGATTGACACATGTTACTCTACCTATCTGAAGTTGAGAATTATGACATTTTCGATATTTATAGAAAAATGCTAGTAATATATTTGGACCCATTTTTTTATTTCTTTTTTCTTCTTCTTGCATTATATATAATAAAAGAAAAATTACTAACTGAATAATGTGAAAATTTACTAAAATAATAGATGTGAAGAATGTCATGAGAGTGTAAAAGAAAGTGGGATGTGAATGTATGAAACTCCTATATAATTAATTTAAAATCTGTGAAATCATATGTGTGCTTTTCTCTTTCTTTCTTTTTTTTTTCTCTCTTTTTTCTTTTTTTTCCATCATACTCTTTTCTTATTTACATATATATATATATATATATATATATATATATATATATATATATATATATATATATATTCATTTTTGTTTTTTAACATTTCTTTTTTTCTTCAACTATTTCTCATATTTTTTTGAAAATGTTATCAACGTTAAATGTATAGCATTTTTGGTCCTGTCATTTCAAAAATAATATTCTTTTAATTAATTCACCTTTTAAATGTTTTATGTGATATCCCAATAGATACTTAGAAAATTAGTATTTTTCAATTTTTTTTTACATATTATTCGGTACATAGATTATTGTGAAATGAAAGAAACTATTTTTCATTATCATTATACTTAATATAACATACTTAAAGTTGTTTACTAGATAAGAACCCGAGACTTCACCAATACCAGACTAAGACCAAACAATACTGGATTTTCTAGGTTTGGATTTAGCCTATGTTTGTTAACGGTGCTTTGTTTTACTCTTTCTTTCCGTCATCTTATCCCATTCATAACCTGAATACATCCATTTATCTTAAATTTCAATAACTAGAAATAGAATTATTTTAATTTTATGAGCTAAAAATATTGAGTACGTTCCCCTGAAAATATAAGACTTTCTCTTATAAAATAAAAAAAAAAAAAAATTAACCACTTACAAATTGATAAAAGTTTCTCTACTCTTCCTTCAACTCATTTTATTTTAACTTTTTTTTTCTTGCATCTCATTTTATTAATTGCACCCCATACTCTACCAGTAAAAAGATGAAAATATTCATTTCAAAAAATATCTCATATGTTTCTGAAAGCTTGTTCAGAAAATTTTGTTCCGAAACACATTTCATACATTTTGAAAAGCTTTTTTCCCAAATCATATTCCAGAAATTCTATTATGGAAATTTCGTTCCAGAATTCACGTTCCATAAATTTCAGAAAAATTTTGAATAAATAATGCGAAAGTTCCTTTTATGAAAGATAAACTGGTGATTTTAAAAATTATGAGGTACAGAAAGAAAAAGTGTTCTATTTTAATCCAATACACTAAAGTTTGGGCTTACATTCGGCTTGTCTTTTAGCCTGTAATATCATTGTTTCATTCGTTAGTGACAATCTCTCAGCAACCTATGTATATAAATTATTTTGAAATATTTTATATTTGATCATATCAATTTTCAGTCTGTAAATTATTATTATTATCTATTTTAAAACTTAAAAAAAAAAATAGAATGTCTTAAACTTGAAAAAGTTGTCCAATTTGGGTGCTCATTTTTCCTTTCTGCTATAGTCACAGTTGACTCTCTTCACCTCCATTTTGTTCAGGTTTTTGGTTAATCAAAGTGAAACTTTCGTTTTCAAGGAATACTCAAACAAACCATTTTGGTTATTTGGACTTCTTTTTCCCTTAAAGTTTGGTTTTGCTGTCTCCACGTTAATATATTTACCATTTACAAGTAAAATCACTTTATTGGTTCATTCAATGACTCGTTCCACTATATATTTTATCAGAGCCTCAACCAATTTCCTACCAATGTGTTTAGGGTTTAGGGTTGTTTAGTGTCAAACTCATTTTTTCGAAACCTCAAAATAAAATAGAAGAAGCCGAAACTAATGAAAGACAAATATTTTTGTTTTCTCTATAGAGTGACAACATGTGTTTCCTGTTGCAGCAAGACGATCAAACAAGGAGTACAAGAAAAAATAAAGGCTCTTTATTACCTTGAAAAATCACCCTTTCTACAATTATTTTAATGAGAACAAACCCAACATATAATTTCATTGAGATCATTCTTGCAAAACAACATTAACCTTGTCACAACTCCTTTGATTAGTTGTCTTCCACCATGTTCAATGATGTCCTCTAACATCACATCAATACAAAAAAAAATATAAATTTAGCTTTCAAATATTAGTATCATTCAAATTATAATATTATTAATATTGACTTAATCGACTCTAGTATGACACAAAGATTAGTTTAAAAAAGCTAAAAAAGTGTAAATTTATTTTTGATCTTTTTCTTCAAATAAACTTTTGAGTTAGTATTAACTTTGCAGATGCTGCATAAAATAATTATTAGGCATAAATAAGGTTAATCGACTTGGCGAGAGCTAACATTATTTATTTCTAATGTTTTTATTTATTTAAGTTAGAGTTTATTAAGCATATGCTAATTATAAAAAAAAAACTAAATAAATATAAAATATAAATAAGGTTAAGCAAATTTAAAGATGATAAATCTTTTCATTTATAATATTCTTTTCTTCTTTATATAAATCTCATCATAGTCATCTTTTTCGTTGACATTCATAAATCATTCACACTTATATCTTTCATCCACACTTATTTCTTTAACTCACATTCATCTTTTTCATTCACCCTCATCTTTTCCATCCTAACATCTCTTTTATCTACATTTTTTTTCTCATCTCCTTTGTCACATTCTTTTCATCTTTCTTTTATTCATATTTCTTCTTTCGTTCACATTCATCTTCTTCATTTATATTACTCTTCTTAATCTATTATAATTATTTGTTTCTTTTTCTCTTATATTATAAGTTACTATTATTAGTATTGGCTAAGACAACAAAAAAAATTAAAATCAAGACACTTTAGCACCAACCAAGCATACGCCGAACTGCTTTGATAAAAAAATTAGGTATAATTAGTCGCAACATACCCACTTTTGTTCTAATGTGTCTAAATGGTACTCGTTTTTAACTTTGTGTCTACTTAGTACCCAAATTTGTTAATTTGCATTAATGTAGTCCCTTTTTGTTGACGTCGTTAAATAAGATAACATCTAACTATGTGGACCTGGTCAGTGAGGAAAAATATTGTGATGTGGCACGAGAGTTGTGTGTGATGTGGAACAGTGCAGCATAAGACAAAAAAAAAAGAGTCACACATTTGTTCCCATTTCTCTCCATACGTTAGTGAAGAGGGGGGAAGAGGGTTTGCTGAATTTGGGGGAGTTCGCGCGATTTGGACAAAATTGAAGTTGCATTTGACATTAAATTGGCTTCGAAATTGGATCGCAAGTGCAAACCAGTATTTGTGGTTGTTGATTGCATGATTTGTTGTTGGGATCATGGGGTTTAGGGTTTTTGTTTGAACACACAAGAGGATGATGATAATCAAACCCAACAAAATAATTAACTAATTATCCTAAATAAGTACATCAGACACTTCTCATAATCAATCAACTCTTTCTCTAGATTACGTATCCTTTTTCTTTGTTTAGCAATGGTTGCATCTCTTTCATCCCCATTATCTTCATTGCACCATTTGAAGTAATTGCAGCCTTTGAAATCTCCATTCCCAGTCCGTTGTTAACAAAAATCAAACCAAAGATGTTTTTCAACAACAAAATTCAGCTCAAGATGAAGAAGAAGAAGAATATGACATTGGAAATTAGGGCTTTCAAATGGGGGAAATCATTTAAAATAAACTTTAAAAGAGAGATATGGCACGTTAAACCAAAATTGCCATTGTGCAATTATTTTTGTTGACACTATTCGTTTTGCAATGCCACATTAGTGCATTGTTAATGGCATTTCTGAAAACTTAAGGGGATGGACTATATTGATGCAAATTAACTAATTTGGGTATTAAGTAGACACAAAGTTAAAAGCATATACTAATTAGACACATTGAGACGGAAGTGAGTATGTTGCGATTAATTATACCAAAAAATTAATAATAACTTAGCATTGACTAAGTCTATGTTAATTAGAATTGGCCTTCAAAAATCAATTCTAACAAATAAACATCCATAAGTCTAGCGTGGTATACATGCGACACAAAAGTGACGGCTAATAACTATTTCTTTTAAGTTTTTGACAGATACTAAATACGTTTTTTTTAGCAAAAAATGTTTTTTCTTCTAAGTACCCTTTCTTTTTCACCAACAATTTCCTTTCACTTAAAATTATTTTCATTTACATCTAGGTTTAATTATTCGGACGATATTCAATTTGATAGGGAAGTGTTAATTTGGTATCCGCCTTTAAAAAAATGTCAATCGCGTTCCAACTGTTGAAAATTGTCTCAATTAGATCCTTTTAAGAAAAAAATTATTAACACTATTACCGACGTGCCACGTGTCAACCTCTGATTTTTTTATTTTTTTTTATTTTTTTTGCAAAATATTTTTGTTGTTATGTGTCAAGTCTATGGTACGACACGTGTCAACCTTAGTTTTTTTATTTTTTTTTTAATTTAAAATTTTTTTTCAAATTTTTTTGTTGTCACATGTCAAGTCCTTAGTGACATGTGGCACGAAAATTGTCTGGATCTCAATTTAATCTCCATCTTTGATTCAATTTAGTTCCCACTTTTGCGTCCTTGGTTCAATTTTGTCCCAACTTTTTTTAATAATTGAAATATATTTTTTAATCCATTTTTTTATAAGAGTAAAAATAATTAAGTATAAATATTTTTACAAGATTAAGTACTCTGATATTTATATTAAGATTTATTGGTAAAAAAATGTTATACTAATAGAGCAATATAGGGCTTTTTTGTATTTCAAGGTCCATTTAGATTGAAATTTGTAAAATTGAGTCCATTAATTTTTTTTTTTGCAAAATTGGGTCAATAGGTGAAGTCGTCCTCCACCATGTCGGTTTCTTTTTTTTTTTTTCAAAAAGTGAAACCGTGTTGTGGGAGGCCAGTTCGTATTCACGTCAAAAGTGAAGTTGTCATCATACATGACGACTTCACTTTTGACTTTTTATAAAGTTGCAGAGTGGCGATGGGAATGGAAATAGTGGTTTGAGTTCAGTGGAAGCAGCAACAACTACTGGTGCACCCACACGTACTGGATTACTTGTTCAAAACATTCCAGAGGTAAAATGACTTGTTCCATTCCTTATTTCATATTATCTCGTTTCTAAATAATGGATTTCTATGCATTTCAACAAACAAATATCGTGCATTAAAAAGAAATAATGTGCATTAAAAAGAGTAATAAAGGAAAAACAAAATTACAACTTTTTCTTCTTATTTTCTTATTAAAGAAAGTGTAAACTTTGTAACTGCAGTAGGATCGCAAACTATCCGGGAAATAAGATAATAATATGGTTAAAATACTTCTCTGGTTCACGTTTTTGTTCAAAAATCTCAAATTGATCCTAAGATTTTTTTTTAGTCTCAGTTAGGTCCATATTTTTTAAAATGTGTAACAATTAGGTTCATTCCGTTAGTATGGTGTTAACGGTGTTAAGAATGTGTCACGTGTCAGTTTCTCATTTTTTTTAATTTTTTTTTTGAAAATTTTTCATGCCATGTGTCACGTCAATATTGTGCCACGTGTCAAGTCAGTAAGGTGACACGTGTCAAATCATTGTCTGAATCTCAATTTGGTCCATATATTTGTTACTTTTATTACATTTTAGTCCATTTTTTTAAAATTTTTTAAATATATTAATTTTAACTTTTTACAAAATTGTTTTAAAATTTTATATTTAAATTTATAAAAATTTTATTTTTAAACCAACTCTAACATTTGTATATAAATTATTTAAAACAATTTTGTAACAAGTTAAAATAAATATTTTAAAATTTTAAAACAAAATATAAAATAAACTTAATATTATTAAAATATTTAATAAAAATATCATTATAAAATTTATATAAAAGTTAAATTCGATCTCAATTTGGAAAGGATGAAATTGAAAAATTTTTAAAAATGGAATGAAATATAATTAAAATAACAAATATATGGACCAAATTGAGATTCAAACAATGACTTGACATGTGTCACCTTACTGACTTGATATGTGACACAATATTGACGTGACACGTGACATGAATAATTTTAAAAAAATAAAAAAATATTAAAAAAAAATTCAAAAATTCAAAAAAATGAAGAGTCTTTAACACCGTTAACACCATACTAACGAAATGGGCTTAATTGTTACACATTTTCAAAAATATGGACCTAGTTGAGACTAAAAAAAATCTTATGACCTATTTGAGATTTTTGAACAAAAGCGTGGACCAAAGAGGTATTTTAACCTAATAATATCCATAGTGTAACATTCTCTTTACTTTTCATCATTGAAGATCTCAAAGGAAACCAACGGCAGTGGTTGAAAGTGATGCCAATCTTGGTCAACACCCGTGTAGGGTGACGATGGAACGTAGTAAGAAGGATACAATATGTTACAAGCTGCAACACTACTTTCTGGATACAAAAGCAAATACGTGTAGGGTTCATATTCATTAGGCCCACAAGATCCTGAAACTGCAATACAGTGCATGCGGGTGCACCAGTAGTTGTTGTTGCTTCCACTGAACTCAAACCATTGTTTCCATTCCCACCACCATTATGCAACGTTAAAAAAAATATAAAAAAAAATGAAAAGTGAAGTCGTCATGTGTGAGGACGACTTCACTTTTGACGTGAATAGAAATCGGCCTCCCATAGCACGGTTTCACTTTTTGAAAAAAAAAATAGAAACCGACATGCTGGAGGACGGCTTCACCTATAATGTTGTCCTCCACCAAATAAATGATTTCAACAAATCCAATTTTACAAAGATCTTGATAGGGCCAACAAATCCAATTTTACAAATTTCAGTTCAAATAGACCCCAAAATACAAAAAAGTCGCAATATAGGCACCCAATTTTTTTTAAAAAAATAAAGCAATGTCTCTCTCCAATTTCAGACCAAATTTATTATTTGTATAAATGTTATACTAATATTTTTTTTATTAAAAATGACTTTTTAACATGTTACATTATTGCATATTATTAACTCATATGTTGTTAATCATTTATTTTACCACTAAATTTTAATATAAATATCAGTACTTAATTTTGCAAAAATAATTAACTTAATTAGTTTTAATCTTATAAAAAATGGATTATAAAAATATATTTCAATTATTAAAAAAAATTGAGACAAAATTGAACTAAAGACACAAAAGTGAAACTAAATTGAATCAAATATAAATATATATATATATATATATATATATATATATATATATATATGAGAACTAAATTAAAATCAAGACAATTCTCCTATCAAGTGTGGGACAACAAAAAATTATAAAAAAAAAATAATTTAAAAAAAAAAATAGGGGTTGACACATCATAAGAACGTGACATATGACAACAAAATTTTTTTTAAAGAAAATTAAAAAAATTAAAGTTAACAGGTGAAATACTGTTAACAATATTTTATTTTTTCTGAAAGGACCTTTGAGACAATTTTAAAAAAATTAAGACACTTAATTTTTTTTTTAAAGGGGGTACCAAATACTTTCTTAATAACATTTGAGTTATTAAACCTTACACCTTTTACCCTAAATAACGTTGACAATAACGTTGTCGTTTATCTCAACATCAAACATTGCGAATTTCAACAAATCCTAAAAATAGATAAAATATTTGCAACAAATGTAATGTTGACTATTCAATATCACGGTCATGTGAACACGCTAACAAAAAGTTCAAACGGTAAGAATCTTGAAAAAAAAGTACTAAAAACCTGAAAGTATTTGTTCGGTATTCAATTTTTAAGAAACTCAAATATCTCAAGAATACGAAACTATTTTATTCTTACCATCAACAAAAACTTCAAAATAAAATAAAAAAAATGTTTAATTTGACATTTACAACGAAAATTGAATTCATGTGAGTCTATTTTTTTTTTCTCCTGGACCAATTTTTATCTGAAACAAATTTATCTTTATTTTCACCTAAACAATGAATAATGTATTTTACATTGTCTAGGTCCTTCTAAACTAGTCACCTCCGACGTTATCTCTCTCTCTGTGTCTCATCAATAATTAAATTTTAATGTTAATCCCATGCTTACGCGCTAAATGGTGTAGAAGATTAATTAGGCTATAGTTGTAACACCAACAAATTAATTGGATAATGTTATCGTCTGTATTTATAAATAATTTCACTACCTGATATTCTTTGGCATATTGCATTCCGTATGTAATGTAATTTGTTAAAAGAAAAGTATATTCTAGTTCAATTAACTTGATTATCGTAATACCAAATTAATTTGTTGGGTATCAAGTTATCCGATTAGTTTATCTGACGTGAACCACTTCACCATCTCATCATAATCATAAATAACACTACATTCCTTACCAACTTCACCAGTGCAATGACCCTTCTTAGTTCAAGTATAATAAATAAATAAATAAATTATTAATTTCTTAACACAAATATATTTATTTATGTGGTGAGAAATTAATCTCGAAGCATCGCATGTAATGCACCGACCATCAAAAGCATATTCAGATCGCTATAATGTACAACCCATAATGCAGTTGTTAAGAGGTTACTGTCACATGATTGTATGACCACAACAACACCCTTTATACAAATGGCTGATGCTGAAAAAAAAAAAGAAAAAGAATATATATATATATATATATATATATATATATATATATATATATATATATAATATTGGTCAGGTCAAGATCCAAATAATCTTTGTTTTGTTAAATTCTGAGCCTTTAATTATTCACTCTAAGCAGAAACTTTTAGTAATCATTGACACAAAATATACATGTGATTTTATGTCTATTCTGATGAATCAAACATAAAAAATACCTATAGCAAATTATTGTAAATAAGTTATGTAAATCTTGATTTTTACGTCTGATTATACATGTTGTATATAAATTTATGTTTGATTTGTTAAACGTAAATTTACATTTGATTTGTGTCATCATACGTAACGTCGAATTATAGCGCGTCATACGTAAATGTTAAAATTTAAATTCCTAACCTTCTTCTCTACATCATTGCGACTGTGTGAAAAAATGATTTTGTGGTTTTCGCTACTGCACCAATGGAGGATCGAGCGATCATTGTTGAGAGGTTTGTTTCTCTTTTGATTCATTTGTACTATTAATTTCGTAAGTTAAAAGATAAAATTTGTTTTGGACTTTTTCTGAATTTCAGGTGTTGGTTTTATGTTAAAACAA